>NC_069074.1:68611529-69861529 GCF_025698485.1 Gossypium arboreum | reverse complement strand
CAACCATTTCCTTCATTTTAATTCATGACTAAATGCTCACAACACAACTAAAAAACTAAAATATGCTTCAAGAGTTAAGGTAGAATCAAGAAGAACTCATGAACATCAAGATAGAAGCAAACTACCATGAACTTACCTTCAATTCTCTTCCCCAAGTGACCGAACATTCAAGAGCTTTCTCCTCTCCTTTGTCTTCTCTAACTTTAGGCTATGATGAACAAAGATGGACAAAACTTTGTTCTTTTCACCCCTTTTTCTTTTAATAAAATTTCATATTTCATCCATTTAATTCTTTAATACAAAAGACATGAAATGGCCATCATGGAACATTTACGTAAACCATTATCATGGAACATTTACCTAACCCATTATCATGGAATATTTACCTAATCGATTATCATGGAACATTTACCTAACCCATTCGCAATTTGTACCATGAATTATGGATATCAAGTGCTCATATTGTCTACAACAACATGATGGCTGGCCACTTCATGTAAAATGGGAGGTTTGTCATGCAAATCCTCCTATTTTGCACTCCCATTTATTTGGCCACTTCAATTTAGCCTATAGCATTTTCAAACATTTTCACATAGGTCCTATTTCATAATTTCACCCCCTTTTTCTTATGGAACAAAAATTAACTAAAATTGCCGGGTTCTATCTTAAGCTTGGGCCTTCTAGAGGCCCACTAACATAATTAAACCTATGCCAACATTCACAGAATTCTCGAAAATTGGGGCGTTACAAGTATAATGATCATGAAGCACATCATTCCAGAAGCTTTGGGGGCACAGAATTGGTAGAGATTACTCAGACCAAGGGTTTCCTTAATGAAGCTGAGAAACGTTTTGCCAAAAATGATAAGGTTGAGATGACATCACTCCTATCTTCTTTGATGTCTATTAAGTATAATGGCCAAGGAAATGTGAAGGGGTACATTATGGATATGTTTTATGTTGCTTCAAGACTTAAAGCACTTAAGATCAAGTTTTTTGAGGAATTTTTTATCCTTATGCTTTTGGTATCGCTTCCTGCACAATTTAATCAATTCAAAATTAGTTACAACTGTCAAAAGGAGAAATGGACTCTAAATGAGCTCATTTCTCATTGTGTGAAAGAGGAAGAAAGGTTTAAACCTGATAAGTCTGAAAGTGCTCATTTGTTCAGTGCCTCTAAAGACAAAGGCAATAAAAGAAAATATCATAATGAAGATGCTAAGGGTCTATCTCAAAAGAAACAATAGCAGGTTATAGAGGGTTGTTTTTTTTTTTAACTAGTCTGAACATGTAATGAAAGAATGTGCCAAGTATCACGCATGGTATATGTTTTACTTTGGTTCTGTTTTGAGGTTAATTTAGCTTCAGTATCTAGAAACACTTGGTGGATAAATTCTGGTGCTACTGTTCACACAAGTGTTTCTTTGAAAAGCTGTCTGAGCTACCGGAAGCCAAGTGATGGTGAAAGACACATTTTCGTGAGAAATGGAAAATCGATGGAAGTGGGAGCAATTGGGCATTTTAGGTTTTTATTAGGAACTAGTTTTTATTTGGATTTAAAAGTCACTTTTGTAGTATCGTCTTTTAGAAGGAACTTAGTTTTTGTTTCTTTGTTGGAAAAATATGGATATTGTTGTTCATTTGGAAACAATCAATTTAGTCTGTCCTTAAATTCGAATGTTGTTGGAACTAGTTATTTAAATGCATATGGTAACCTTTATTTGCTAGAAATGGTTGCATCCTAAAATGGAACCTTGCATGTGGAATCATGTGGTATTAAATGAAATTTAAATAAGGAAATTTAACATTATTATAGCATAAGCGCTTAGGTCATATCTCAAAAGGTAGAGTTGAATGCCTCATGTATGATGGTGTTTTAGAGTCCCTTGACAAACTTTGATGTCTGTGTCAATTTCATCTAGGGAAAACAGGCCAAAGCCAAGAGATTGGGTGCCAACAGATCTACAAACATCTTAGACTAATCCATAATGATATTTTTGAGTCATTCTCTACGTCATCCAGGAATGGTCAACAATAATAATAATATTTATAGACGACTACTCACATTTTTGGTACCTATTTCTGTAACACCCCTAACCCGTACCCGTCGCCGGAGGGTTAAGGAGTATTATCATACAAGCATGAAATTCCATTTAACTTTATTCGAATAACTCCCATTGGCACACTTATAAAACCAAATTCCAACTTGTTTTTCCAATTATACAATATACAAAAGAGTCATCTCAAGTTAATGGGTACATTGATTCATTCTTAAGTTCAATTCACATCAAAACATGGAAAACATTAATCGAATATCAACCACACATTCACACTAACTATGTGGAACACATATAGCAACTTAACAAGCCATTTTCGCATGGCTATACATATATATACATCATCAAAAAGATACTTATTTAACATCAAAAAGTGAAGCCTATACATGCCATTATCAAAGTTTAGCTACTAGAGTACCGAATGGGCTTAGATAGTGTGGACGACTTCGACTTTGAGATTCCCGAGACCGTAACTAACAAACGAGATCTATAAAACAGAGAATTGAGGACAACAGAGTAAGCATTTCTATGCTTAGTAAGTTTTAAGCAATGAAATCATTTAAAATTAAAGCATAGCATTCATAAGGCTTATCATCTTTTCTTTGACCGAATGTAACCATGACTAAATATACCACTATTGTTCATGCATGTCATTTTAAATTTTTCCTTAAACACAAATCCATATCACGTAGATAACTTCTTTTTATCCAACCAACTTCATCATTTGGCCGAATACTTCTAATTCAATTACAAGGCTAAATAAATACATATACGCATATTCACATATTCATGTTACTTCACACTTCAAACAATATACTCACATGCTCAGAGCCAATCTTAACATATTTCCACTTGAATCAAAATTCATGTATCCTGAATAAGCTATAGACTTCATACAACCCTAAGCAATGGCCGGAAGAGCACTATCCAAATGAATAATCACAATTTAAACCGAATCAAATTTTACAACGTATATACAGTACATACCTGACCATCTTAGGGTTGTGAGCACATTAATTGGAATTATTACAGCAAGGTCACACATTTCCAACACAAATGCCTTCGGGACTTAGCCCGGATATAACACAGCACGAATACCTTCGGGACTTAGCCCGGATATAACACTAGCACGAATGCCTTCGGGACTTAGCCCGGATATAACACTAGCACGAATGCCTTCGGGACTTAGCCTGGATATAACACCAGCACGAATGCCTTCGGGACTTAGCCCGGACATAACACCAGTACGAATGCCTTCGGGACTTAGCCCGGATATAACACCAACACAAATGCCTTCGGGACTTAGCCCGGATATAAATCTCATACAAGGCCTGTGGGTCTTAGCCCAGTTATAATCCTCAATTATCATGCACATATATATATCATAACACATTAGCATTTCATTTACATTACTTGAACACAAGCACAACATGCTTATCAACCATTCCACTTTCAGCTCAATAGCCACATACAAAGAACACAATTTCGTTTCGCTATCCAACATGATTTTTATAACCATTCGGCTACAAGTCATATGCACAAATTATTTATCTCACTACGTAATTCAAGTAGAACCATTAGGTCACAATTTATTTATTATGCTTATATATCATGATTTTATCAAATCATAAGCTAAGTTCCATTACTCAAAGACTTACCTTGTATCTTTCTGAACAAATTTCGGGTTGGCTATTCCGTGACTTTAGCTTTTCCCTTATCCGATGTTGCCCCTCTATGCTCTTGAGCTATGTTAAACAAGTTTAATTATATTAAACCTTATTCATACCTCTCATTCAATAATTACACTTTCATTCCAATATAACACACACACACAATTTTCCTTTACATACACATTCGGCCAAATACAACTATGTTACAAGTCACAACTAAATTATTGATTTGATCAAGTTTACATAATCTTTTAATCAAACTCATTATTCATGACATAATAATCATCAAGAGCCGAATATGTGATCACTTAGTAAGCTTAAATTCATGTGAACTTAAGTGTCAAAAATGTGTATGAAATATTTACTCACTATCTTCTATCTTTAACTCAATTTCCTAGCTCTCAATCGGCACACTATGACCATCTTAATTCATTTCTCATCTTGTTAACATAAACATGGCAAAGCTAATTTCCATAAACAATTATCATAAATTCATTCATTCTCTAGGGACAAAGCCGAATGTTCAATAAGCAAATAAGGCACACAAAGCATGACTTCTTCAATTAAACCTCCCATTCTCTATTTCATTGATTTTAACATCAATTTTACTTAGCAACTTCTCACTTTACAATTCGGCAACCATGAAAGCTTCTTTTTAAGCATATTGACTAAATTCTCAATTATCCAAATCTTAACAAAATCTAGCTAATGGCTGAATATAAATACTTTGCCCCATACCCACGAATTCACCTATTCTAAGCTCAATTTGCCAATTAAGTAAATAACACTAATGTTGAGCATTATTTGACAATTTGTCTTAAGTAGCCGACTAAATTCATGTTCCTAATTCATAATTTCAAGTATTTCATTCACAAGTTACACAAATTATGCTCAAAACCTCAAATTCAATTTCGGTAAGCACAAACATGTTAGCCAAAATTCCCCAAAGCACCTAAACCACTACTATGCATATCTAACAAGTTTAAACCTCACTTATCCACCTTTACTCATAAGAGCATAAAAAGCCACCATTTCTTACCATCCATATCATGGCCGAATGCCCAAATCACCATAGAATTCAAAATTTCAAAATGGGCTAAGTCAAATACTTAGCTATCAACCACACTTAAAAAAAATTCAAAGGAAATAACATGAAATTTTTACCTTAATCAAGCAAAAATCAAAGAGTGACCAAAAGCCTAGCTTTCCCTCCTATATTCGGAAAATGAAGAACAAAAGATGAACTAAGCCTTGTTCTTTTCACCTTTCACTATTTTATTTATTTTATTTTAACACCAATAACATATATAATTATAATTATATTATAATACAAATATATGTATAAAATACATACATTTCAATGATTATTCCACATGGCCGGCCACTATAAAGAAAAATGTCAATTTGACATGCAAGTCCTTGTGTTTTAAAGTCACATAATACAAGGCCATTTCAAAATTTACCTAACACATTCTCAAAATTTTCACACAAGTCCATTTTCAATTAATTTCACATCAATTTGCAAAAATTAAAGCATTTAAAAATTCACACAGGCATAAACACATATTTTAGACATAAAATATTATATTCAAATATTTCAGTGACTCGGTTTAGCGGTCCCGAAACCACTTCCCGACTAGGGTCAAAATAGGGCTGTCACAATTTCTCATTCATGAGACATATCAGCATCTGGACATGTTCAAAGCTTATAAAGTTAAAGTTAAGAATCAACTCAAAAAAAGGATTAAGAACATCAAATCTAGTCGTGGTGGTGAGTACTACGGTAGATATGATGGCTCAGGTGAACAACTTCTAGTACAATTTGCGAAATTCCTATAGGAATGCGGAATTGCCCCATAGTACACCATACCAGGGTCACCTAGTATGAATGGTGTAGCTGAAATACGAAATAGAACTCTTAAGGATATGGTAAGGAGTATGATTGGTCATTTTACCTTACCTGAATACCATTTGGGGAGAAACATTAAAGATAGTAACTTATATTCTGAATAGAGTACCGACTAAAGCAGCTGCAAAAAAAACTTATGAGCTTTGGACAGGTCAAAAGCCTAGTCTAAAACACTTTCACATTTGGGGATGCCCAGTTAAGGCAATGCCTTATAGGCCACATGAAAAGAAATTGAACTCCAAAATAGTGAGCAACTATTTTATTGGTTATTCTGAGAGATCTAGGGGCTATAAGTTTTATGATCTCACAATTACGAATATTTTTGAGATAGGAACTACAATATTTTTTGAGGATGTTAAGTTTGGAGGGAGAAACAAGGTTAGAGACATTGCTTTTGAGGAGGAATTAGATTCTAACTCAATTCTTTTTATCACTTTTGACGATGTTCAGGTTCCCATACCTATCATTGATCAATAAAGGAATCCAGACCTTAATAAGACAATGTTGAACAACATCCTATTCAAGATTAGGTAATTGGTCGAGAAGAACAAACTCAACAACTTGAAGAACAAATGTTATTAAAGATGTCCACAAGAGAGAGGAGAAATGCTATTTCATGTGATTATATTGTATTTCTCCAAGAACATGAGGATCACAATAGAATGATGGAAGATGATTGATGCGTGCTCGTATTTTTAAATTCAATTACAAGAGGCTGAATTTCCCGATCGTCTAATTTTAGTATCGTTTCAAGTTGAAATTTAAAATGAAATTGTAAGTAATGGAAAATAGGTTGAATGAAAACAACAAAGAAGGTTTCGGAAGGATGACTTGTACGAATTAAAAAACTTAGAAAAGAAGCAACAATATAAATGGCCGTGACCCAATTTCTATATAGTGAAATAACAAACAAGTCTTTGAAGAAAAAGTAAACTATGGCCTGTTATTTAGCAAAATAGGAACCAACAGTATGTTACAACGCCACACTTCAGAACAAAGAAAGAGAGGATGAAAATGATAAGTTCAAAAAAAAAAAGGCTTTGACACCACAAGGAGAGCCTTGATAAGTCCAAGTAAGTTAGACCAAGAACAAAGAGATAGAATTCTCATACAAAACTCAAAAAAATTCAATTACCATCAAAGTTCTATTTACAGGAAATTCATAGGCACTTTTGTGACTATTCAAATGCCTATGTGAGACCTTTCATCTTTAGCAATTAAGTAAGGTTATTACAAGTATTAATTTCGTATTAAACTCATGTAGGGAAGCCAATGAGTCATGTTTCTTCATTAGAATCTGATGTAGTTGAAAAGGCATGTCAATTCTCCTTAATGAAGACTTAAAGTATCCTTAATGTGTTTGATTGATGTCCCTTCAGCTCCCTAGTAACCACATGATAAAAGCTTGTGTAACACCCTCTTAAATGACACCATGATGAAGATTTAAGACTCCAAAAACGTTCAAACTTGAAGAGTCTCTTTTGGTCCATTAAACAGTCTCCTTAATGTTCTTTTAAAAGCTTTGAAACTGTCCAACTTTGAAGAGCCTATAATCATATGAAAAGGCACCTGCAAAATAGATATTTAAGATTAAATAATAACTTAAAACACTAATAAAAACAACATATTTAATAACTCTCATGCACACAAATTAAATGAACATGCAACTTAAACCATACTTGAAATAAATTAACAAATGAAATGATTTAATGCATGACTTATTAAATATGAAAAAAACACATAATGCAAATCTTTCATGCTAATGTATTAATGCAAAGCATTAACTAAAGACACATTCAATAAACAAGAAACATAATGCACATTTTAAAAGATGTAGATGTATTAAGCAAAACATTAAATAAAGATGCATTTAACAAAAAAAAACACATAATGAAGTAGATCATTAAACAAAGATTCATTTAATAAACAAAACACATAGTTAAAAATTGAAAAGTTTGATCAAACTAATCAAACTGTCACATGCAACACATTGCATGAAATTGGATCGTTATCTTGAGTCCAATAAAAATTGAACTTCTCATGCTCGGCCCAAACTTGCTGAATCAACCCTAACATCGTCTCTTTGAGCTTTTTTGATCTAGCCCGAGTCATAGGCCCAACGGGAATTTCAATTGGTTTTCTTCTTGAATTCTCCTCATCTTTCAACCCAGTTGGTATTGACATAGATGACTTTAATTTTGTTCTAATCAATTCTTCATCAGACGCTCCCATGCATGTATCAATGATCTAGTCGACTTTCATTGGGCCAAGAAAAATTCTAAATCTTAAAAATGGATTGATGCCATACAATAAGAGTATAAGTCTATGCAAGAAAATAAAGTTTGGGAACTTGTCCCATTGCCTGAAGGTTCAAAGCCAATTGGTTGTAAATGAATATTTAAAACCAAAAGGGATTCAAATGGTAATGTGGATAGGTATAAGGCGCGTCTTGTAGCTAAAGGATATACTTAGAAAGAAGGCATTGATTTTACAGAGACTTTCTCTTCAGTTTCATCGAAAGAATCTTTTAGGACAATAATGACGCTTGTTACTCATCTTGATCTTGAGTTACATCATATGGATGTTAAGACTGTGTTTTTCAATGGCGATATTGAAGAAATAATCTATATGGTGAAACCAAAAAACTTTGAATTAGGAGACCCAAAGAATATGGTTTGTAAATTAACAAAATCCATATGTGGACTCAAACAACCTTCCCATTAGTGGTACCATAAGTTTCATCACGTAGTTAGCTTATTTAGTTTTGAGATGAATATTGTTGATGTTTGTGTGCTTTACAAATTCAATAGGAGTAAGTAAATAATCCTGGTTCTATATGTCAATGACATTTTGCTTGTCACTAATGGTATAGGCTTATTGCACGAAACCAAGATGTTTTTATCTAAGCATTTTGAGATGAAATATCTTGGGGACGCCTATCTTATTTTAGGAATTTAGATACATCAAGACCAATCTTGAGCTGTTCTTGGATAGTCACAAAAGAGCTATATCAATAAAGTACTCAAAAGATTCGGCATGCAAGGTTGTAGACCAAGTGACACCTCTGTGGCTAAATGAGACAAATTTCATTTTACTCAATACCCTAAAAGTAACCTTGAAATTCAAGAAATGGAAAAGATTCCTTATACATCATCTGTTGCGAGTCTAATGTATGTTCAAGTATGTACATGTGATAGCCTTAAAACGACCCTAGTCGGAATGTGGTTTCGGGACCACAAAACCGAGGCATAAAAATAATTTAATGTTTATTTTATTTCCTATAATGTGTGTTAACTCATGTGTGACATTTTTGATGTTTTGATTTAGAGTTATAAATGTGAATTTCACTAGAAAGGACCTAGTAGTAAACTTTGAAAGTATGATGGGGAAATGTGTGATGACTAGTTGATCATGCATGCAAAAAATGAGGGGTTTGCATGTCAAATTTCCCCATTTAAAAACTAGTGGCCGGCCATGACAAAGGGGGATGGGCAAAACATGTCATGAAACATGTTTTGTAAGTGGGTTATGTTGAAATAAATAAAATAAGGAGTATGGAAAAAAAAATATGTGTGATGACTTCTCCCCCCCTCCCCATTGCCGTGAATGAGAGAAAGAAAACAAAAAGAAAGAAAAAAATTTTTGTTCATCCTTTCTTGGAGCCAAAACTAGGAAGAAAATACAAAGAGAAAAGAAAAGCTTCATCCTTTGGTTCATCCTTGGCAGAATAGAGGAAAGAAAGGAAGGGGAGGAGCTTGAAACAATCGGCCATGGTGATTGTTAGACTAAGGTATGTTTGATGTTGTCCATGAGATGCATGCATGTTTTAGTTGCTAGCTTGAGTTCTACCTAGCCCATGGTCTAAATCTGTTAGGTGATGGAAATGACACTCGGCCATGGATGCATCATTCTTGCTTGGTGTTGATGTCATTTACATGCTAAAAATGAAGCTTGATAATGATACATGTGATGGTGGATTGAGGACTCTTAGATTTTCTTTTAGCATTTTGAATGAGATACTAAGTTTTTGTTTAACCATGACCAAATTGAAACGGTATGGTGTTGTGGTGTATTCGCCATGGTATATCCATAAGTATGATTTATGCATATTGCATGGTAGGTAAGATTTGAGCTTTGGATATGTGTTTATATTTGGATATAAGCAACTTGAGATTCGGCCCTTGCACCTATATGTACATATGTTTGCATATGATGTATTGGTATGACATATATACCATCTCAAGATATATATTTGCATATGATGATGTTTCAATTATGAAATAAATGATTGATGCGTATTGAGTTACAATATGGAATGCGTTAGTTAGTAAAATGTATGCTGTTTTTGTGTGGTATTAAGTGTATAATTGGCCTCAACATGGACATGCATATTCGGCCACATGAGGGGAATTGGTGTGCATGCATTCGGTTAGAGGCAAGCATATTGATGCCTATTCTTGGCTTGGAAAATTCGGCTAAGGAGAGTACTAACTAATGTGTTGAGTTTGATTCACGATTTCCGTACATATGTGACTTTAATGTCTAATGAAAATATGTGGGCTAAGTACCTTGAATTCCTCTTCGATGCTCAAATGATTAAATCAATTTATTTGTTAAATTAAGCTCAAGAGCAAAGGGAGCTAAATCTGATAAAGGGAAGGAAAAAGTAGTCAAGTAGCCGTCGAAATCGCTCGACCACGCCCGAGGTAAGTCTTGATAATGACCCTACTTGAATTATATTGAAATGATTTGTCCTATTATGGCGGACAATAGAATGTGCGTAGGGACTAAGTTATAAAGTCAATTGAAATCATGCTCTTTGTGTGTGGCTATTGAGCGAAATTGGAAAGGTTTGATAAATTTTTGTGTTTGAGCCTTAGTAACGAGAATGAAATATGGATGTGTCGTGATTATTGATATATGTGTACATGAGCATTTGAATAATACCCGGGCTAAGTCCTGAAGGCATTTATGCTAGTGAATATATCTGGGCTAAGTCCCGAAGGCATTTATGCTAGTGATTATATCCGGCCTAAGACCAAGGCATTCGTGCGAGTTGTTATATCCGGCTAAGACCAAGGCATTTGTGCAAGTTACCAAATCCGGGTTAAGACCCGAAGGCAATTGTGCTTGTGGTTATATCCGGCTAAATTCCGAAGAAGCTCGGTTTGAAGGTGAGTGTTTTGGTGCTGTAATAAATTCAATTAATACGCTCGAAAAACCCACACGATAAGGTATGTTTACATGTGCATCGGAAAAGTCGATCCGTTTGAAATAGTATTCGTTCAATCGACTAACGAACTTTCGGCTCTTAGATAGATTGATACCTTGTGTGTATATGTTGATTAAGTGTGAAGTAAGTATGATTATGAGAATGTGTATTAATAAAGTGATTCATTTAGCTATGTGAATGTAATACTTTAGTCAAAGCTGAATTCATTACTTGAGACTTACTAAGCATTAAAAATGCTTACCCCGTTACTTTGGCTCTCTGTTTTATATATTTTGCTCGTTAGCTATCGGATTCGGGATCATCGAAGTCGAAGTCATCCACACTATCAAAGCCCTTTTGGTACTCTTTTAGTTGAACCTTGGATATTGCATGTATAGGACTACCCTTTGCTGTTTTTCAAGTACGTTTTGTGATGTATGTGTGTACAGCCATGCGAAAATGGCTCGTAAAAGTGGAGTATGGCATTAGACCATTTGTGTTTATGTATATATGTATGGTTTCATGATGTGACTACGGACTGAATGGAAGTGTTGGGCAAATGATCAGCCATTGGAATGGCTAAATATGATTATATGTGGACCTATGTATGACAAAACTCTAGTTGGTCCATGGAAACCACGAAATAGGTAAAGTTTACCTTGAAAACAGATGCTGACAGCAGCAGTGGTGTGGATTTGAAAACTCACTAAAATTTTTAGGAATGGAATTAAATAGTGAATAAATTATGTAAAAGAACCTTGATGAATCTACTTTCATATGGAAGAAACGAAACGGTTATATGAGTTATATGTTAAGAGATATTAAAGTTCTTGTGAAACCGGGCCAGAACGGTTTCTGGATCCCCTGTTCCGAATTTGGAAATTCATTATAAATTAACCAGAGATGATTAGGAGTCATGCCATATATTTATAGATTCCTTTTTGAGCCTAGTTTCTAAATAAATAAACAGCATCAGTATTGAAGACCTGTACCGGAAGATATCCAATTCGTAATGCATAAAGGTCAGTGTAGTCGAACCCTGGAATAGGGGAGACTTTAACTAATAAACTGTACTAATTGGCTCGACCAAAAATTCTAGAAAAAAATCTGTAGATGTACATATGAGTCTAGTTTCAAGGAAAAATTACGAAACTGATTTTCGAGCTTTGAAACTCAAGATATGATTTTTATCGCGACAGTGATGCAGTAACCAGCTTGTCTGGAAATTTCTAAATGGACTGTGAAGATAGTTAAGTTAAGTCTGTGTGCACCTTGTGTTCGATTCCGGTAACGGACTCGGGTACGGGGTGTTACAATTTTCTTGGTATCAGAGCTACGGTTTAGTCGATTCTAGGACTACCGTAATGCGTTTGGGTCTAGCTATACATGCCATTTTATGTGATTATTTGATAGTGTGGTGATTTCTGACGTTTGAAATTGTGTTTATTTATAGTAATGGATCCCGATCCCAACCGAGCGATAGCGATGATGTGGAGAGTGTGGCGCTGCTCCTTTAAGGGACAATGCCGGCGGACTCTCAACCTATTGCTAGCAATCCGAATGATGAGGCTAGGCAAGCCTTTTATAGCGTGATGAATGATTGGTTCAACCAATACATTCGAACTAACACGGCTGTTCCACAACCTCCATTCCCGACTAATACAACCCCCGCACCTACAATGCCCCCGGTAACTGACCAAATAAGGTCAAGTAAGCCCCCAGTTGACAGAATCCGAAAACATGGGGCTACTGAATTTAAAGCTACGGATAGTGACGATGCCGAGCAAGCTGAATTTTGGTTGGACAACACTATCCGGGTACTCGATGAGCTATCTTGTACACCCGATGAATGCCTAAAGTGTACTATCTCCTTGCTACGCGATTCTGCCTACTATTGGTGGAGTACTCTGACTTCTGTTGTGCCCCGAGAGCAAGTAACTTGGGAGTTCTTCCAAACCGAAGTTTCGAAGAAGTATATCGATCAAAGATTCATTGACCAAAAAGCAAGGAATTTCTTGAACTCAAACAAGGTTCCATGTCGGTTCTGACTATGAACGAAAATTTGTGAGGCTTAGCCGACGCAGCGAGAATGCATTTCTTGAAGTCGTGATGTAAACGCTCAAGATGGACTGAATGATGCTATAAAGTCAGTATGTTGGCATTTTGGAAATCGAGAGTTTGTGGCTCTTGTCGAGCGAAAGTGCAAAGCCGAGGAGCTCAAGATGGAGAAAAGAAAAGCTGAAGTGGGAGCAAGGGAGTTTCAGAAGAGGTCTTGGGAAGCCCTTCCCACGATCATCAAAGAAATTTAGAGATGGCTTAGGCCGGTCTAGAGACACTTCGGGCTTTTCTAGACGAGACCGCGATCGACCCCCTATGGGCACGCGAGTCACTTCAATCGCCAGTGTTGGCAATGATCGTCGAGACAGAACGGAGTGCCAATATTGTGCAAATGGCATTCTGGGAGTTGTAGATTCCGTGACCGCTCCTGTTACAAGTGTGGATCAGTCGACCACTTCATTAAAGATTGCCCGAGGTTGTCTGAACAGAATGTAGATCAGAGTGGGAAACCGGGCGCTACCACAGCTCGAGGTAGACCATCTAGAAATACGGGCAATACTAGTGGTGGTCAGAGAGGATCTAGAGATGCTACGACCAGATCCGAGGCTCGCGCTCCTGCTAGGGCTTATGCCATACGCGCACGTGAGGATGCTTCCTCGCCAGATGTTATTACTGGTACTTTCACTCTCTTTGATACTAATGTGACTGCTTTGATTGACCCTGGTTCTACTCATTCTTATATATGCGAAACCTTAGCATCCAGTAAGACTTTACCTATTGAGTCTACTGAGTTCGTAATTCGGGTGTCAAATCCCTTAGGTCGTTACGTGCTTGTCGACAAAGTGTGTAAGAAATGCCCCCTAGTAATTCGAGGTTCCTGTTTTCTGGCGGACTTGATGCTGTTGCCGTTTGACGAATTTGATGTTATCCTCGGTTTAGATTGGTTAATCGTGCATGATGCGGTTGTGAATTGCAAAAGCAAGACTATTGATTTGAGGTGCGCAAATAACGAGATGATCCGAGTTGAGTCTACGGACTTGAAGGGGTTGCCAGCTGTAATATCATCAATGTTGGCCCAGAAATATGTAAGAAAAGGGTGCAAAGCATACCTTGCGTATGTACTTGATGATAAGGAGTTAGAAATAAAACCCGAATCTGTGCCGATGGTTTGTGAATACCCGGATGTTTTTCCCGAAGAATTACCGGGTTTGCCACCTGTTCGGGAGATAGAGTTTGGTATTGAGCTTGTACCTGGGACCACACCGATTTCGATAGCTCCGTGTCGTATGGCAAAGAACGAATTAAAGGAGTTGAAAGCTCGGTTGCAAGAGTTGGTGGATAGAGGTTTTGCTCGCCGAGTTTTTCACCTTGGGGTGCACCGGTGTTGTTTGTGAAAAGAAGGACGGAACCATGAGGTTGTGCATCGACTATCGTCGACTTAATAAAGTGACAATAAAGAACAAATATCCGTTATCACGTGTCGATGATTTGTTCGATCAACTGAAGGAGCCTCGGTGTTCTCAAAAATAGATTTGAGATCGGGCTATTATCGATTCTTGAATCGAGATTCGGACATACCCAAAACTACCTTCAGAACGAGATATGGTCACTACGAGTTCTTAGTGATGCCGTTTGGGCTCACTAATGCCCCTTCGATATTTATGGATTTGATGAATCGGATCTTCAGACCATATTTGGATCGGTTCGTAGTTGTGTTCATTGACGACATCTTGGTCTATTCAAGAGATGAGACTGAACATGCGGAGCACCTGAGATTAGTGTTGCAAATTTTACGGGATAAGCAGTTATATGCTAAGTTCAGCAAGTATGAGTTACGGTTAAGAGGTTAGTTTCTTGGGTCATGTGGTATCTACATCGGTATTCGAGTCGACCGAGCAAAATTTCGACCATACTTAACCGAAGCCTCCGAGAAATATTACGAGGTTCGAGCTTTTTGGGACTTGTCGGTTACTACCGACGGTTTGTAAAAGGATTCTCGATGATAGCCACACCCATGACGTAAACCGCTTGAAAGATGTCAAGTTTGAATGGACGGAAAAGTGTCGAAAAGTTTCGATCAATTAAAAACTCATATGACAGAAGCTCCAGTATTAGTGCAGTCCGAATCTGGCAAAGAGTTTGTCATCTATAGTGACGCCTCCCTACTTGGGTTAGGTTGCTTATTGATGCAAGAAGGTAGAGTTGTGGTCTATGCGTCGAGACAATTAAAGCCACATGAGAAAAATTATCCGACCCATGATCTCGAATTGGCTGCCATCATATTCGCCTTAAAGATATGGCGACATTACTTATTTGGTGAGAAGTACCATGTGTATTCGGATCACAAAAGTCTCAAATATTTAATGACTCAAATAGACTTAAATCTGCGACAAAGACGTTGGCTCGAGTTGTTAAAAGATTATGAGCTTGTCATTGATTATCACCGGGAAAGGCTAATGTGGTTGCGGACGCCTTAAGCGAAAATCACTGCTTGCTTTACTGACGATGAATGTACACTTGTCTATTCTACCCGACAATGTGTTAGTAGCCGAATTAAAGGCCAAACCATTGTTGACTCATCAAACTCGTGAAGCTCAGAAAGTTGACGATGAGTTGGTTGCAAAACGGGCTGAGTGTGTTCCGAACAAGGAATCGGAGTTTCAAATTGATGATGACGATTGTTTGAGGTTTAGAAGTCGTCTGTGTGTTCCAAAGAATTTGAAACTTATTTCGATAATTCTGAACGAAGCCCATTGTAGCCGAATGGCAATTCACCCGGGGAGTACGAAGATGTACAACGATTTGAAACGTCGGTTTTGGTGGCATGGTATGAAACGAGACATCTCCGACTTTGTTTCGAGATGTTTAATATGTCAACAAGTGAAAGCGGAACATCAAGTGCCTTCAGGGTTACTTCAACCGATCACGATAGCCGAGTGGAAATGGGATCGAGTCACAATGGACTTTGTGTCCGGACTGCCATTGTCAGCAAGTAAGAAGGATGCGATTTGGGTTGTTGTTGATAGACTGACTAAGTCGGCTCACTTTATCCCCGCGTCTGGGATTTTCATTGGATAAACTAGCTGAATTGTACATTTCTCGATTGTGAGATTACACGGGGTACCGATTTCTGTTGCGTCGGATAGAGATCCGAGATTCAGCTCGCGATTTTGGAAGAAATTGCAAGAAGCTTTGGGTACCAAGTTGCATTTCAGCACCGCTTTTCACCCCCAAACCGATGGTCAATCCGGCGGATAATTCAGATACTTGAGGATATGTTGAGATGTTGCATCCTCGAGTTCGATGGTTCATGGGAGCGGTATTTACCTTTGATTGAATTCGCTTACAACAATAGTTTTCAATCAAGTATTAAGATGGCGCCTTACGAGGCCTTGTATGCGGCGTAAATGCCGTACACCATTGTTTTGGACCGAGCTCGGTGAAAGCAAAATTTTGGAGTGGATTTGATTAAAGATCTTGAACAGAAAGTAAAAGTAATCCGTGAAAATCAAGATAGCCTCCGATCGTCGAAGTCGTCTGCGCGGATCTGAAACGAAAAGACATTGAGTATCGTGGGAGATAAAGTGTTTCTTAAAGTTTCGCCTTGGAAAAAATACTCGATTTGGTAGTAAAGGCAAATTGAGTCCGAGGTTCATCGGGCCATATGAGATATCCGAACGAGTCGGTCCAGTTGCGTATCATTTGATTTTGCCCCCTGAACTTGAAAAGATTCACGATGTCTTTCATGTTTCGATGCTTCGACGTTATAGATCTGATCCATCGCACGTAATTAGTCCATCAGAGGTTGAAATTCAAGCCAATATGAGTTATGAGGAAGAACCGATTCGTATCCTAGCACGTGAAGTGAAAGAGTTGCGAAACAAAAGGGTTCCGCTAGTGAAAGTGTTATGGCTCAAACACGGGATGGAAGAAGCTACTTGGGAACCCGAGAACTCTATGAAAGAGCGATACCCAAACCTATTTACCGGTAAGATTTTCGGGGACGAAAATTTCTTAAGTGGGGGAGAGTTGTGACAGCCTTAAAATAACCCTAGTCGGAATGTGGTTTCGAGACCACAAAACCGAGGCATAAAAATAATTTAATGTTTATTTTATTTCCTATAATGTGTGTTAACTCATGTGTGACATTTTTGATGTTTTGATTTAGAGTTATAAATGTGAATTTCACTAGAAAGGACCTAGTAGTAAACTTTGAAAGTATGATGGGGAAATGTGTGATGACTAGTTGATCATGCATGCAAAAAATGAGGGGTTTGCATGTCAAATTTCCCCATTTAAAAACTAGTGACCGGCCATGACAAAGGGGGATGGGCAAAACATGTCATGAAACATGTTTTGTAAGTGGGTTATGTTGAAATAAATAAAATAAGGAGTACGGAAAAAAAATGTGTGTGATGACTTCTCCCCCCCTCCCCATTGCCGTGAATGAGAGAAAGAAAACAAAAAGAAAGAAAAAAAAATTTGTTCATCCTTTCTTTGAGCCAAAACTAGGAAGAAAATACAAAGAGAAAAGAAAAGCTTCATCCTTTGGTTCATCCTTGGCCGAATAGAGGAAAGAAAGGAAGGGGAGGAGCTTGAAACAATCGGCCATGGTGATTGTTAGACTAAGGTATGTTTGATGTTGTCCATGAGATGCATGCATGTTTTAGTTGGTAGCTTGAGTTCTACCTAGCCCATGGTCTAAATCTTGTTAGGTGATGGAAATGACACTCGGCCATGGATGCATCATTCTTGCTTGGTGTTGATGTCATTTACATGCTAAAAATGAAGCTTGATAATGATACATGTGATGGTGGATTGAGGACTCTTAGATTTTCTTTTAGCATTTTTGAATGAGATACTAAGTTCTTTGTTTAACCATGACCAAATTGAAACGGTATGGTGTTGTGGTGTATTCGGCCATGGTATATCCATAAGTATGATTTATGCATATTGCATGGTAGGTAAGATTTGAGCTTTGGATATGTGTTTATATTTGGATATAAGCAACTTGAGATTCGGCCCTTGCACCTATATGTACATATGTTTGCATATGATGTATTGGTATGACATATATACCATCTCAAGATATATATTTGCATATGATGATGTTTCAGTTATGAAATAAATGATTGATGCGTATTGAGTTACAATATGGAATGCGTTAGTTAGTAAAATGTATGTTGTTTTTGTGTGGTATTAAGTGTATAATTGGCCTCAACATGGACATGCATATTCGGCCACATGAGGGGAATTGGTGTGCATGCATTCGGTTAGAGGCAAGCATATTGATGCCTATTCTTGGCTTGGAAAATTCGGCTAAGGAGAGTACTAACTAATGTGTTGAGTTTGATTCATGATTTCCGTACATATGTGACTTTAATGTCTAATGAAAATATGTGGGCTAAGTACCTTGAATTCCTCTTTTGATGCTCAAATGATTAAATCAATTTATTTGTTAAATTAAGCTCAAGAGCAAAGGGGAGCTAAATCCGATAAAGGGAAGGAAAAAGTAGTCGAGTAGCCGTCGAAATCGCTCGACCACGTCCGAGGTAAGTCTTCGAGTAATGACCCTACTTGAATTATATTGAAATGATTTGTCCTATTATGGCGGACAGCCGAATGTGCGTAGGGACTAAGTTATAAAGTCAATTGAAATCATGCTCTTTGTGTGTGGCTATTGAGCCGAAATTGGAAAGGTTTGATAAATGTTTTGTGTTTGAGCCTTAGTAACGAGAATGAAATATGGATGTGTCGTGATTATTGATATATGTGTACATGAGCATTTGAATAATACCTGGGCTAAGTCCTGAAGGCATTTATGCTAGTGAATATATCCGGGCTAAGTCCCGAAGGCATTTATGCTAGTGATTATATCCGGGCTAAGATATCCGGGCTAAGACCCGAAGGCATTTGTGCAAGTTACCAAATCCGGGTTAAGACCCGAAGGCAATTGTGCTTGTGGTTATATCCGGCTAAATTCCGAAGAAGCTCGGTTTGAAGGTGAGCGTTTTGGTGCTGTAATAAATTCAATTAATACGCTCGAAAAACTCACACGATAAGGTATGTTTACATGTGCATCGGAAAAGTCGATCCGTTTGAAATAGTATTCGTTCAATCGACTAACGAACTTTCGGCTCTTAGATAGATTGATACCTTGTGTGTATGTGTTGATGAAGTGTGAAGTAAGTATGATTATGAGAATGTGTATTAATAAAGTGATTCATTTAGCTATGTGAATGTAATACTTTAGTCAAAGCTGAATTCATTACTTGAGACTTACTAAGCATTAAAAATGCTTACCCGTTGCTTTGGCTCTCTGTTTTATATATTTTGCTCGTTAGCTATCGGATTCGGGATCATCGAGTCAAGTCATCCACACTATCAAAGCCCTTTTGGTACTCTTTTAGTTGAACCTTGGATATGGCATGTATAGGACTACCCTTTGCTGTTTTTCAAGTACGCGTTTTGTGATGTATGTGTGTACGACCATGCGAAAATGGCTCGTAAAAGTGGAGTATGGCATTAGACCATTTGTGTTTATGTATATATGTATGGTTTCATGATGTGACTACGGACTGAATGGAAGTGTTGGGCAAATGATCAGCCATTGGAATAGCTAAATATGATTATATGTGGACCTATGTATGACAAAACTCTAGTTGGTCCATGGAAACCACGAAATAGGTAAAGTTTACCTTGAAAACAGATGCTGACAGCAGCAGTGGTGTGGATTTGAAAAATCACTAAAATTTTTAGGAATGAAATTAAATAGTGAATAAATTATGTAAAAGAACCTTGATGAATCTACTTTCATATGGAAGAAACGAAACGGTCATATGAGTTATATGTTAAGAGATATTAAAGTTCTCGTGAAACAGGGCCAGAACGGTTTCTGGATCCCCTGTTCCGACTTTGGAAATTCATTATAAATTAACCAGAGATGATTAGGAGTCATGCCATATATGTATAGATTCCTTTTTGAGTCTAGTTTCTAAATAAACAAACGGCATCAGTATTGAAGACCTGTACCGGAAGATATCCAATTCGTAATGCATAAAGGTCAGTGTAGTCGAACCCTGGAATAGGGGAGATTTTAACTAATAAACTGTACTAATTGGCTTGACGAAAAATTCTAGAAAAAAATCTGTAGATGGACATTTGAGTCTAGTTTCAGGGAAAAATTACGAAACTGATTTTCGAGCTTTGAAACTCAAGATATGATTTTTAAGGCGACAGTGATGCAGTAACCAGCTTGTCTGGAAATTTCTAAATGGACTGTGAAGATAGTTAAGTTAAGTCTGTGTGCACCTTGTGTTCTATTCCGGTAACGGACTCGGGTACGGGGTGTTACAGTACACGTCCGGATATTGCGTGCATTGTTAGGATGTTAAGCATATATTGAAACAACCTAGGTATGGAACATTGGATAGCAACCTAGTAAGTTATATTGTATTTTCAGAGAACAAAATATTACATGCTCACTTATAAGAGATTAGATCATATGGAGCTCGTAAGGTATTCTATTTTTTATTTCACTGGGTGGCAAGATAGCAAGAAATTTATATCATGCTATATTTATCTGTGAGTTAAAGGAGTTTTATCCTAGAAAAGTGTCAAACAGACATTTGTCGCTTCTCCACTTTTGAAACAGAGTTTGTAGCATACTATGAGGCATCAAACCATGGAATATGGCTCCAAAACTTTGTCACAGGACTATGCATTTTGGAGAATGTGGAAAGACAACTCAAATTATTTTATGGCAATAAGTCAGTGGTGCTGTATTCCAATGAAAAAAGGAGTTCATCTAAGTCAAAGCATATTATCATAAAGTTCGAAGTTGTAAAAGAGAGATTGCAAAGTGGACAAATATCCATAGAGCACATTGGGACAAACTCCATGTTAACGGATCCACTCACAAAAGGTTTACCACCCAAGGTCTTTCATGAGTACACTACTCATATGGGTGTTATATTATTTAAGGACATCATGGTTTAGCGAGAGTTTGTATTTTATTTCCGTTATGTTTGTTTTCAGACGTTTATGAATTTTGTTATTTTCTTAATAGAAATGAAGTATTTAGTTCATTTGATACTGACCTCACTTAAATTTAAGGAGGACCTGTTGGAAATAAACATGTTTGGTTTACATTGCATCTAATTTCTATGCTATGCATCAATGATTGATATATGTTATTTAACTATATTTGTATATGTGACCATTGATGAGTTTAGTCATGATTAATATTACAAAGACTACTTTGATCCTATATGGATATATTTGATGGGCGAGATTGTTATAGAATACTTGTTATATGATAGCAAATTTTGAGCGCATAAGGTTGTACATTTATCAGGAAACATAAGTTGCCCAAGTGGGAGATTGTTAGATTAAAATACTCAATTATGAGCACATATGTATAATGTATAATGCTATTATAAAGTATGACATAAAATTAAGTGACCAATTAAGTTATAAGTGCCATAGTTATAAAGTGTCATGAAAATAATGTGTAGATACCATAAGTTGTATTTATAATTTAATGAAGGGCCAAATTATAAATGCCCAGAACTGATTTAATAATCAATTATTTTAAAAAGAGGTAGTGGTTGCCAAAAGATATATATATGTCATATTTCTTTTCTATCCCCATCAGAGAGGATATACAAAGAGAAAAACTATTTTCTTGGAAGATTAAAACCTTTTGGGCAATTTCCAACAATAAATTTAGGTGCGCTTCCAAATTTAATTTTTCTCTTAATTTATTCTTAATAATCTAGTAGATTTATTAAGTTTTTGATTTATTAAATTTATATCAAAGTTTTACTATTCTAACGTTTATTCCAAACACCACAATTTTAAATCATATACACTAGATAAAATAAGGACTATTTCAAGTAAATAAGATTGTCATATTTGAGGCAAAACCTTGCTATACAATTATCAATGATTAATTAATCTAACCTTGGAAATTTATGTACTCCGAAAACAAATTGGAAATTTGTGAACCAATGGTGTTAATTTATGTTTCTCTTTTCTTTCTTTTTTTTTAAAAAAAAAAATAGTGATAATATTCTAGAACGACATATTTTATGTGCTAATTGCATGCTTATTTTGAGTATGATCCTACTAATTTGGATTATTTTGTGGTCTTTTATCTTTTAGGGACTAAATTGGAGGCAAGAGGAAATTTAAAGGCAAAAAATGTAAATTTGAAGATATAATGGGCCAACATGCAAAGAAAGAGAGAAGTGGCACCAAAAATGCAAACATGGAAGACCCAAGGATTAAAATGCAAAAAAAGAGATTTTATAGCACAAGACTCTATTTTAATTTCAATTATATTAGGATAATTATTAAGGATTTTTATTTAGATTTAATTTTAGGATTTATGTTTATTTATCTTTTAGAATTTCATTAGGAATAGACTAGGTTTTCTAGTACTATAAATAGGGGATGGAGTGGCACATATTTGATATCACTTTTTCCTGTAAACATTCCCTCTCCCAAAAACTCTATCTTTTTGTTCTCTCCATATTTTCTTCAATAAAAATCTCATTTATATTATATTTATTTCTTTCTAAAAAATCATGAGCCACTAAACCAATCAAGCCGAAGGTTGTCAAAATTCCGCAATAAGGTTCATAAGGCTTAGAACCCGCGCTTAGCCTTCTCAACAAGGTATTCATCACTTCTCCGCATTACGGGGCTGACGCTTCCGTCCATGTCCCTTAATAGGTGATCTTTTCAACTTGTGCAAGGAACGACCGCTTTGTACATTTTGGGAAGATTGCACAGTCGGTTCATTGGCCTTTTGCGCCAGAGGTTGGCAAATCCAAGAGACAAAATAGAGTGGTATTCGCCGTTGGGAAGTAATGATCTAGCAGAAGATAGCCCCACAAAAGTGATTATTGGCTAGAGTCAGGCTACGCCAAATTTTAAGTCTAAATCCTTAGAGCTGGTGGTCATAGGCGTCCTCTTCCACTATAACTAGATTATCCTGCTCGAGAAGGGTTACTTAAAAGCCAAGGATTGAACCCAAGGTGGAACGAGACAACCGGAGGCTGGAATCTTACCACATAAGAAACTTTGTGTATCTAGGGTTTTTGAGGCATAACAAATGACATGAAGCTCTTTGTTTATCTTTTGCCCTAACACGGCCCCACACTGCGTTTGCTTGTATATCACATAATTTCAAAGGGGTAGTTCCAATCTGGTGCTTGCACTATAGGAGCGGTCACCAACTTTTGCTTAAGTGTATCGAAAGCCTCCTTACATTTTGGGCCAAACTCAAATTTCTTGTCCTTTTGTAATAACTTGCACAGTGGTTCAGCTATTTTCGAGAAGTTCTTTATAAAATGCTTATAGAACCTTGTATGGCCAAGGAAAGAATGAATTTCCCTTATAGTGGAGGGATATAGTAAAGAATTAATAATGTCAATTTTGGCCTTGTCGACCTCAATTCCCTTGGCAGAAACTATATGACCTAGAATCAGACCCTTGTCTACCATAAAATGACACTTTTCATAGTTCAAGACAAGATTAAATTCTATGCACCTATTCAAAATTATCATGAGGTTTTTAAAGCATTCATCAAAACAATTTCCATACATAGTAAAATCATCCATAAAGACTTCAATAATTTTCTCCACATATTCAAAAAATATACTCATCATGCATCTCTAGAATGTGGCTGGTGCGTTACAAAGTCCAAATGGCATCCTTTTGTACGCAAATGTGCCAAATTGGCATGTAAAAGTGGTCTTTTCCTGATCCTCTGGTGCGACTGGAATTTGGAAGAAACCTGAGTATCCATCAAGACAACAAAAGTGAGTTTTACCTGATAAATGTTCAAGCATTTGATCTATAAAAGGATGAGGGAAATGATCTTTTCTAGTGTAAGAGTTCAACTTCCTGTAATCAATATAGACACGCCACCCATTTTGTACTCGAGTTGGTACCAAGTCACCTTCGGCATTTTTCTTTACTGCCACACCCGTTTTCTTGGGCACAACTTGAACCGAACTTACCCATCTGCTGTTAGAAATGGGATAGATTATGTCAGCATCCAGTAGCTTGATTATCTCATTTTTTACCACCTCTATCATATTCGGGTTTAATCGCCTTTGGGCCTCTCGCCTCAGTTTTGTGTTTTCCTCCAAGTAGATTCTGTGTGTACATGTCAAGGGGCTTATTCCCTTCAAATCGGCAATGGTCCAGCCAATCGCGTCCTTATGACTTTTCAGTACCTGGATCAAACTTTCTTCCTCGAGCTTAGAGATTTTGTTGGAAACTATTATTGGTAGGGTATTACCTTTCCCCAAAAACGCATACTTAAGATGTTCGGGAAGCGGTTTCAATTTCAATTTTGGAGCCTGCACAACAGAAGGTAAAAGTTTAGTATTTGATGGAGACAATAACTCATTAACAGATTCATAGTCATCAGATATAAATTCAGATTTATCTTCATAAATCAACTCAAAAGTCTCATCTACTAATGAGTCAATTATGTCGACACAATTTATGCTCAAAATTTCACTTGGATGACTAATGGCGTCATAAACATTAAACTTCACCATCTTTCCATCAAATTCCATCGTAAGAGTTCTGCTTCGAACGTCGATCTTAATGCTAGCAGTACTAAGGAAAGGTCGGCCCAACAAGAGGTCCGAAAATCCAGTAGTGTTATCCTCCTCCATCTTTATCACATAAAAATATGCAGGGAAAATAAGTTCGTTAACTTTTACCAGTACGTCCTCAAGGACTCATTCGGTGCACAATGACACATGCATAATCGAATTATAACACCTGTTTTCGTCAGAAAACCCGCGTTAAGTGATTCATAAATAGAATAAGGCATAACATTTATAGAGGCCCCTAAATCACACATGGCCTTCTTGATCCCCAAATGGCCTATTTTGCATGGTATAGCGAACATACCCCTATCTTTGCATTTTGTCGGCATTTTTCGCTGTAGCACTACGGATACATTCTCACCAACACTTACCTTTTCGTTACCTGTTAGTTTTCATTTGTTGGTGCAAAGCTCCTTGAGAAACTTGGCATACCACGAAATCTGTCTGATAGCATCCAGCAGTGGCAAATTGATCTCGACAGTCTTGAATGTTTTGAGGATCTCTTTGTTTTCCTTACTTTTTCGACACAGATTTAATCATCATGGAGGTTGGATTTTCAGTAATGGGGGTTTCGCTCAAACCTGTTCGTCTTTTTTGGGTTTTTCTTCGGCGGTTTCTTAGCCAAGATTCCTACCAGGAATTGGTTCCAGTAGCTTTCCACTTCGCAGCGTCACTGCATTTGCGTTTTGCCTTGGGTTTGGTTCTGTTTGTGATGGCAGCTTCCCTTAAGAGTTCAATCTCTCAATTGATATGGTCAACTCTCTTATGGATGCCTCGATTTTCTGTTGGAAATCTTTCGTCTCTCTTTGGAAATTAAAAGTTTGATGTTGAAAATCAAGGACATTAACTGCTAATTTATTGACCATGGTTACTAAAGAATTACCTAAACCTCGAGCCTGTTGTGGGAACCGGTTTTGGTTTGACTGGTTAAATCATGGGTTGGCCCTATAACTTAAGTTAGGGTGATCCTTCCATCCTGGGTTGTAGGTATTAGCGTAAGGGTCGTATCGCCTTTGTGGTGGCCCAGGAAAATTTCCCACAGCCTCTAAATGAGCCATAGTATCATCATTCAAACTAGGACATGCATCGGTTGTATGTTCAGGGGTAGCACATATTCCGCATAACCGGGCTGTCTTTGCTTTCTCTGCAACAAGAGAATTCAAAATATTAGCAATTCTATCAACCTTATCTTCTAAGGTCGAATTACTTAGCTGGTGAATCCTTCTAAGGGGTTTAGGATTGGCTCAAAATTGCTGAGAATTTGCAGCCATTGTGGAGATTAAGTCACTTGCTTGTTGTGGAGTCATGTTGACCAATGCTCCTCCACTAGCGGTGTCTACTATATTCATCTCCATGGGTTTCAGGCCTTCATAAAAGTACTGAAGCAAAGACTGTTTCGTTATACCGTGTTGTAGGCAACTTGTACACAACTTTTTAAATTGCTCCTAATAGTCATACAAAGACTCTGCATATTTTTGCCTTATTTCCACATTTCTCTTCTTAACTCAGCTGAACATGACGCTAGGAAAAACCTGTTGAGAAACAAACGAGAAAGATCAGCCCAAGTCGTTCCAGATCCAAGAGGTAAATAAGATAACCATTCCCTAGCAGAATCTACTAAGGAAAAAGGGAAAGTGCGCAGTTTAATTTTGTAACACCCCAAACTCAGCCCAGACGTTATGGTCGAATTTGGCGTGTCAAATTGAAGTGTTTTACCGAAAATCATGTTTTCATTGAAAACCCTTCTTAAACAAAAGAAACCTTAATTAACTTAAAAATAAGCACACCTTTCAGTTGCGAAAGCCTTGTTTAAAACATTTGATTTAAGAAAACTTTATCATTTAAAAATTAAGTTGCGGAAACATATAAAACATACTATAATTTAGGAATCCCATGTTCAAATTCTCGTAATTACAATGAAAATAATAATAATCCAAATAATAATTAGAAGGAAGCCTTATTACATTCCGGTCCGAAAAATACTTAATAAAACAAAGAACTTAAATGCTTTTAAAAGAGAAACAAGTCCAAGTTGTCTTGCTAGCTGGCCACCCAGAGTTCCTCTAAATATCGAACCTTCTACTGAGTATCACCTGAAAATAAAATAAAAGAGGGGGTGAGTTTTCGTAAACTTAGTGTGTACAACCCTCGGCAAAAACAAGCATTCAAAATAAAAAAAACATCATTCATCGATCATGCAATGCAAATCTATCCAAATTATCCTTCCGCTACACACCAGCTCCGTCCTCCGTCACACCATGTGGAGATATAAATATCGACCCACCCAACCCACACACCATGGTAGCCCGATTGCAGAACTACTTTCATTTACATATTGGGCTTTAAAAGCCGTCGGTGGATCCACGATTGTCAAGCAACCATGCGATCCTCATATACTCCCTCCGTTCCATAATTCCCACCCATATGCAACCTAATCAGAGTATCATATGTATGCATGTCACATCCATAAAACTTACATTCAGCACCTAGGGGTAATTCGATCTTTTTTGCCCTTAGGGGCATTTCGATAATTTTTCCTTAATTATGGTTTTCACTTACCTTGGCCCGTTAACAAGTCCCGCGAGTTAATATGAACGAATATTATGCACCAGGTAGGATTCCAGAGAAGAGGATGTGGGTCATTAAGACTGCTTAAGTACCAAGCTCTCCCTAGATCTAATCCTAGACATGCATATACCCGTTACCACACCTTAACCCCTTTGACCTGTCCACGGTCGCAATATATTAATTAAGTCTTATGTGGATATCATATACTAGGCCTATAACCCCTTACAAAGCCCAAACAATTTCACATACTTGTATCTGGCCCATTATTAGGCCCAAATTACCTGTATATGGCCCATTAGGCCCAAATCACATTTATATGGCCCGTTAGGCCTAGTCACATTCATATTCATACATACAAGTTCCTATCACATAGCATCAACATTCAGTTTTGCCTATTATGGGCCCAACAGCCCATCGAGCCCATTTAGCCCATTCCGACCTATATGGCTAAATCACAACCCAAGTCCACGGAATTGCTCGGGAGCCTCAGGCAACCTATTGGTCTCCCCCTTACGAGTTTTCACGCACTCACAAGACTACCGTAGCCAAACTTTCAACTTTTCGGTATTTCGGCATTTTAACTTTTCGGCACTTCGACTTTTGTCGATACATAATGTGTGTGCAATGTATGTACACACCTGGTAAACAAGCGTTATGCGATCTCCTTAGCCCAAACCTCGATATCACTCAAAGATTAATCTTACATTCTTATCGAATACTTTACCAAAAGCCAGAATCTCACCTTAACCTTACCTTGCGCGATAAGTATAACAACCCCTTCACTAACCATGATCAACTCCTAGATCTGCACCAATCGTAACTATTAAAACCAGAATAATAGGTGACTCGTATCCAACACAAGTCCCCTTACCTTACTATGGCTATTCGGCCAACCTTAGCCAACGGATGAGGAATACTTACCAAAACCGCAAACACTTAAAGAGCAATTTGGCAGAGAGCTAAAATCCGAGATCCGATACTAATTCCCTACCAAATTTGATTGAAAGAGTGAGGGACAATAATCGATACCTAGCAAAGAAAATCGATTAGAAGAGCAACACTTACACTAGATTCGGTCAAAGAGTATTCAGCCATTGGGAAATTCGGCTTTTCGGCTTTTCAAACTTAGTATGGTGAATAAGGTTTATTTGGTACAGATTAAAGAAGAGTAGAAGAAGAAATCGGCTAAGTGAAACAAAGAAAATTGTTTAGAAATGAATAGAAATTGGCAGGAAGAAAAGAAAGAAAAACAAAACGGTTTTTGGCTTTTTAGATCTTGAAAAGAAAAGGGTTTTCGGCTCTTAGAGAAAGGGGGTTTTGGCAACAAGGTGAAGAAGAATTTCGGCAGTAGCCTGGCAACCCTGTATTCAGCCCCTATTTATAGCCCTTATAGCTGAATTTTCCATGCCCAATTCCCAATTCAGCTCCATCACTTCTCCCTTCTCATCTCCTCGTTTTTCTCCCTGATAACCCCTTGATCCTTTCCTTAATTTTCTCTTCTAAACACTCCCCTTAGTGTCTATCTTCATGCCATTTCCATCCTTCTAGAAGGCCAAAATTAAACTTCTAAAACACAAAACTAGGATTCGAACCTTGGACCTCCTTGCTAGCTACTAATGCCACCTCCCTGCATTCTAAGTGGCGTCACTTAGCCACTCTTCCACAAGGCTTTTTCATGTTATTTTTCCCCTATTTTTATTTAAAAGCCCACCTACTTGCCAACCCTGATTCTTTTAATAATTAAACTATAATTTCATTTATTCGTAGGTTTGAACTCAAACCTTAATTAAGACCTACTATAATTATCACATGGCTAGGAACATAAAACACAATTTTTATCAAAACCGAAAACAAAGAAAGTTTGGGATTTCAGGATTTTTGGGTTTCGAGATTTTTAGGGCGTTACAAATTTGATCCTCAGTTACCCCCTAAGGTTTCATACTAAGGCAAACCATATGGAATTGTTTCAAATGCTTGTGGGGATGTTCGTTTTGTAACCCCCAAAAAGTTGGCAGTAGCTGAATCAAGCCTGACTTTAATTCAAAATCAGTATCCATAGTAGGATACGCGATGCATAGTGGCGGTTGTTCTGTCGGCACTTCGGCCAGTTGTCGAATTGTCTCAGCCATAGGTTGAGGTGCTAAATTAGGGTTTACGTCAACCCTAGCATTAAGCACTATTTCTTGGGAATCGATTTCTACTTTTTAGCCTTTAAAAGTTTGAGTAGGGTTTTCATTAACCCTAGACTTTGCTTCGTCGTCGATTCTGATTTCTAGCGATGGATTACTTTCAGTCCCAACCACCACTAACTGCTTTTTCCTTAGCTTTGTTTCCTTACGATTAGCTCTCGCAGTTTTTTCAATTTCTGAATCAAACGCAAGAGTTCCTGGAGCAGATATGTCATAAGAAACAAAAAACAAGATTAGTATGTTACCGGTCCCCGGCAACAGTGCCAAAATTTGATGCGGTCGTTGAGAGCACCAAAAATATCCTATTCCCTATAAAATAGTAAAAATAACAGTAAAGGGGAAATAGGGTCAAATCTTCAGGGACCAAATTTTACGAATTCTCATTTCTTGAAATCCTGGACAATTTCTTAGCCAAGAAAACCTGCGTTCCTGAAAAATAAAAAAAATAAAATTAAGAATCTGGAAAAATAAAAGCAGAATTTAAAGTGAATTGAAATTGCGAAGTTAAATAAATTGCAGAAATTAAAATGAGGAAAAATAAATAGAGTTGGGAAAAGAGAAAGTTTCTTATGTGGTAAGATTCCAGCCTCCGGTTGTCTCGTTCCGCCTTGGGTTCAATCCTTGGCTTTTAAGTGACCCTTCTCGAGCAGGATAAGCCAGTTATAGTGGAAGAGGACGCCTACGACCACTAGCTCTAAAGATTTAGACTTAAGATTTGGCGAAACCTGACTCTAGCCAATAATCGCTTTTGTGGGACTATCTTCTGCTAGATCACCACTTCCCAACAGTGAATACCACACCGTTTTGTCTCTTGAATTAGCGAACCTCTGACGCAGAAAGCCAACGAACCGATTGTGTAATCTTCCCAAAACATACAAAGCGGTTGTTCCTTGCACAAGTTGAAAAGATCACCTATTAAGGGACATGGACGGAAGCGCCAGCCCCGTAGTGTGGAGAAGCGATGAATACCTTGTTGAGAAGGCTAAGCGCGGGTTCTAAGCCTCATGAACCTTTTTGGGGAATTTTGACAACCTTTGGCTAGATTGGTTTAGTGGCTCATGATTTTTGGGGAAGAAATTAATAAAATAAATATGGAATTTTTATTGAAGAAAATATGGAAAGAACAAAAAGACAGAGTTTTTGGGAGAGAAAGTGTTTATAGAAAAAAGAGATATCAAATATGTGCCACTCCATCCCCTATTTATAGTACTAAAAAACCTAGTCTATTCCTAATGAAATTCTAAAAGATAAATACAAATAAATAAATATAATTAAAGATAAATAAAGATAAATGAAAATAAATCCTAAAATTAAATCTAAATAAAAATTCTTAATAATTATCCTAATATAATTGAAATTGAAATAGAGTCTTGTGCTATAAAATCTCTTCTTTTGCATTTTAGTCCTTGGGTCTTCCATGTTTGCATTTTTGGCACCACTTCTCTCTTTCTTTACATGTTGGCCCATTTTATCTTCAAATTTGAATTTTTTGCCTTTAAATTTCCTCTTGCCTCCAATTTAGTCCCTAAAAGATAAAAGACCACAAAATAATCCAAATTAGTAGGATCATACTCAAAATAAGCATAGAATTAGCAAATAAAATATGTCGTTCTAGAGCATTATCAAATAGCCGATAAGAAAAATACCCATAAAACTAGAAACATTTTTGTTTTCTATATTAACAATTCTAAGTTGACAAAAGGATTAATAATTATTGGAGAATTAGTTTAATACGGGATTCAATTATCAAGTCATGTAGTTGATATACATTTATACAAATTAATACCACATGAAAATGACCTTCAAACAGGATAATAAAATTAAGCTGTCAATTAATAAATAAATATACAACTTTTATATAGATAAGCACAGCTTAAATAACACTCCACTTGGCATAAGTACAACTCAATATCATCAGCATGAAGTTTATCATTAAACCTTTAATGTTTGTCATTTTGTAAAATATATTAGATAATTAATTTAACTATATTTTAAGCTGCAAATTATTATATTAAAATAAGTGAACATAGATTTAGGTATAAAGCATGTTGTACTAGTTTCAAAGTGGAAGCTGAGTTAAGGTTAATTAATTTAATTAGGGACAAATTGATGGTTCTAATTTTCTTTGAGCTTAGAGACATAATGAGACAAGACGGCATGACGACAATTATATTAAAATAAATTTCTAGTTCTATTATTGGAGTTATCTGTACTTATTTCTCTAATGAATGGATTGGTGTTTTATTTACTTGTTATAATAATTAAGAACTAACATATTATAGAATTATTTTCAAAACTGATGCCTCAGTACATTAGTGCAATATTTTTATTGAAAGTTAGTATTCCTTAAACTGATAAAACAAGTTTTCGTTATTCTACATTTTTTTTTTCACCATTGTTTTGGGAGTATGTGTTGCCCTTCCAACTTTGCTTCTTACAAAACTCATGCATTAAATTTATTATTTAATGAGACAACTGTTGTTTTATTTAATTGTTATAATAATTAATAACCTTGCATTTTGTAGCATTATTTTAAATAATGATGTCATAGATAAGGTGAGAACTTTGTATAATATTTTTATTTAAGCTTTGTATTTGTTGTCATTTTTAATTCTATTTAAAGTAACTAATACATTTTATCCTTTTACTTTTTACTGAAAAATATACGTCACTTTTTCAAATAGGGTTTAAATAATCCGGTCATATTGTACTAAATAAATATTTTTCCTTTTATAAATATTGTAAAAATAATTAATCAGCTACATTACACGTATCAATCCAGGGATTGGCTCATGAATATTTTTTTTTAAAAAATAGTGATTGTATGTAAGTTAATTTTCAAAAACAAATTTCTTTCGCATTTAACAAAGTTATCTCATACCCATCGACAATAAAAGATTTACGTCATGCAATGAATTAGTACATTGACACTCACCTTTTGGATAACCTTTGAGGATCATATTTTTCCATTCATGGTGTGGGTTTGGGTTTTCTGGCCCAAACAAACAAAAAATTGTATGAACAAGTTACTGGATTTCAGTTTTTTAAAGAAATTTTAATTTTACTTAAGTCAAATCATGATTCACAATTCGAGTAATTGATTTAGTCGAATTTGAAATTTACTTGGCTAGATGACATCGTAAGTGTAGTCCCAATGCAACGCCCCATACTCGTAACCCACGCCGGAGCGGAATATGAGACATTACCTAACTCGATCTCCATACACACAAACGTTCCCCAAGTCACCAAGATTTGGTCCCATTTTAAAACTTTTTCAATTTCTACTTTAAACTTCTTATTATGAGTCTACGTGCCCCAAATCAACCATTGAAAACTGTACAAGCCCAATTTGGGCCCAATACCCAAAACCCACTAAACCCAATTACAAACCAACACCTAATTCAGCCCAACTAAGCCCAAACCCTACCTAACCCTAGCCCACTAGCCTAAACTCCTTCAAGAAACCCTAGCCGTCAGCACATGCTCCCCTCTGCTCCACCACCGACGTCTGCAAGCACCACCACTGTACCACCGCCCCACTTGCGCCTGCAACATTCAAAAAGTAGAATAGACAAATATTAAAAAAGAAATGTAGTGGCTATTTAAAGCCAAATCAGAGAACCATGTAGGAGGGAGGACATTCGGATTCTTTTAGAAATAAAAAGCAAACAATATTCAATTTCAAAAAAAATATAGAGACTTTAGCAACATCAAAAGCAGGGAATACCCTCATATCAAAGATCGGAGAACCAAAAACAGCAAGCCTAAGGTCTATTTTCTTTTTTTTCTTTTCGAATTTATTTACATATATTATCCCCATTTTTAACAAAACAACACATATATTCAATAAATAAAAAATATATAAAAAAAAGAGGGAAAAATCTACCTACGGGCAATTTCCGGCCACCGTGAACGGTGGCCGGAGCGACGGGGCCATGGCGGCGCTCGGCCTGCACCTCACCGGCTTCTGGGCCGGCAGACTGAGAGAGGGAGAGAGGATTTGGCTTTTTAGGAGAAGAGGGGAGAAATGAAAAAATAAAAAAAATAAATGTCTTATATAGGCCGGCAAAACGGTGCGTTTTGCCGACCATTTTAAACTCGAAGCAGCGCCGTTTTAGGCGCGACCAAGACCCGGCCGTCCTACCACAGGATCCGCGTGTTTTGCTCGATGGTCTAATTACGCGCGATCCTTCCGCTTTTCACACGTTTTGCAATCAAGTTTTCATTTCTTTTAAATTAGCCCTGAAGTTTATCGCGCTTTGCGATTTGGTCCTCCATTCAGTGACGCCATTTTAAGGACTTGGGAAAATTTCCCTTTTGGCCCTCTGTAGTCGCACGCGTATTCAAATAGGTCCCCCTTTTTTATATTTCCTTTCAATTAGGCCCAAAACTCTTTTAGTTTGGATTTGATCCTTTTTAGATTTAATCTAATTTTTTATATTATTTTACCTTATTTTCTATTTTGTAGCATTATTTATTATTATATTAATCATTATTGTTATTATTATTATATATACATGCCTTTTATTATTATTCATATACATATATTTTAAATATTATTACCATTATTATTATTATCACTTACATGGTTACATTATTCTATTAATATATATACTTTATTACATGCGTGCGTATATACATTTCTTTATGTGTATAGTATTATTTTAATTACTTATTTACTATCATATTATATTTACTTTTTGCATTTTAACATTATTATTATTACATTTTTCTTTTGCAATCACTTATATGCTACTATTTTATACTAACTAATTTAGTATATACACATATATATATATATTTTGACGCACCTATTTTGCTTATATATACCATTACTCTTATTATTATTATTATCATTTCATCACCTATTTATTTGCATCTTTTATAAATTATTTCAAACTCGAATCATCCATTATTTGTATTATCATTATTATTACTAACATATACATACTATATAATTTTATTACGTATACATTTTTATATACTACGATACATATCCTTTAATATTATACTATTATTATGTATGTATATATTTTTATATATTTCTTATTACTACATTATTATGTATGTACCTAAATACATATATGTATATACTCTTTTATCATCATTATCATTACCATTGTCATTTTATTTTACCATTTTTTACATTCGTTTATTTATTTATTTGCTTGTGTGTTCGATTATTTCATTTTCCTCACGTATGTGTTTACATTTTCATATTTCTAAGCTTCACTATTGTTTCATCTTTTATAATTGCTTTTTGACGCTATTACACCTATCATTATGTCATTATACATATTAATACCATAGCATTTATGTTTTATTATAAATCACGTTTTTACTCAATGTATTAAAATAATTCTTTCATAAAAGCGACTTAGGTATTAGGTAATTTGAGATAATTGTGCTCTAACTTACTAGGTTTCGATTTTTCTCATTTAACCTAAATAACGGAATACTCTTTCAAATTACTATACGAGTTTTGAAAAATGCTTATTCTCGAAGATGCGAAGTGTCGTGCCTAACTTCTTGGGTATGATATTTTGTCATCTCGAAATAAGAATTTTGTTTCAAATAAAGGCAATATTCGTGTTTGAAAATTCGAGAAAACGTGCCTAACTTACTGGGTTTCAACTTCTCTCGTTTATTCTAAATAATCGAATACCCTTTTAATAAAATACACGATTCCATGAAAGGCAAGCTCGCTCTCGAAAATTCAAGATGTCGTGTCCTAACTTCTGGGTGTGACATTTCATATTTTGAGACGAGAAGGTTTTAACACTTGAGCTTTTTATAAAGAAGGATCGTATTTTAAAATTCTTTCAAGTTTTCTAATTTTCGACACTAAGACACTAATTAATCAACTAGGTACCAATTTTGGGCGTGTCGAGTGCTAATCCTTCCTCGGCGTAACCGACTCCGAACCTGTTTTCTTGATTTGCGTAGACCAAAATTGTTGTTTAAATAAATCAAAATATTTATTAAAAAACAACCGCTTTTACGAGGTGACCCGATCACACCTCGTCAAAAAGGATCGGTGGCGACTCCCGTTCTTTTATTTTCAAAATCCAAGTCGATTCCCGTTTTTTTTAAAAAAAATGGTTACGACAGCTTGGCGACTCCACTGGGGACACGAATGAGAGAGTCAAGCCACAAGTTGATTAACTCTTGTCTTTTTATCGAAAATTGAAAATTTGGTTTTGAAATACGATCCTTTCATTGCATTTCATCAGCTATTTTTGTGGTCTAAATAATACCTGCTACGTTGGTCCAATTCTTTAAATAGTGTTGCATATTGCATTGCATGACCGTTGTGGTCACACCCTCTTAAGTGGGGCCTGAAACTATTCCTTCGTGAGGTTTTCACCTCCGTGCGGGATAGTGGATTGCTTTGGGATACATCCGTACCTATGTCTTCATGAGATTTTCATCTCCGTGCAGCCATAGGGAAATGTATTCCCTAATCGAACTTCGATGCATATGAGCCTATAATGGGTGAAGATCGAGGAATCTGCTGGTTCAGTACCCTTATTCTAGAATCAAACCCCATGTAGCGAGCCTTAAGAACCCACCCTAGGTAGAGCCACTCCAAACCCTAGTAGTTACTGAGCAAGTGCTATATTTATTATTCTTCGTTTGCTTTGAACGTGCATAAACTCTCGACTTGCTTTGTTTTACTTTCATTGTATTTGCATGGCATTTTCATCATAAAAGGTGTTGATTCGTGTTCGGTTCCTAAATAGATAGCTTATCATGGAAAAGGGGTTTTTTGATAAAGTAGAAGACAACGCGGTGTCCTGGATATGGTGAGACAACACAACAAGAGAAAGGTGACAGTCTTACCAAGGGGTATGTGTCAGAGCTATGGAATTTCACTCGGATCAGCGTAACCTAGAATAATCTCCAAGAGTTGAAAGAAATATGGAACCAGTGGGACGACGAGGTCAAGCAGTTATTCTATTGTCATTACGGTGATTTACCTTATCTGCTTGATGTCAAGGTAGACGAGCACCTGTTTGAGCCCTTGCCCAATATTGGAATTACGCTTACGCTTTGCTTCACTTTCGGAAGGTAGATTTGGTACCTACTATAGAAGAATACACGACCTTGCTCCGTTGCCCAAAGATTCAGATAGACAGAATTTATACCAGACCTGCCAACGTCCCAGCATTTTCAAAAAAAACTGATGAATATCACGGGGATGAGCGAACAGTGGGTGACAACCCGGATCAAACAAAAAGGAGATTGTAAATGCATCCCATGGAGGAACCTGAGGGATCTAATCTTAGCACACCCCGACGTGAAGAAAAGGGTAGATGTCTTCGCCTTGAGCATCTATGGACTGGTCATCTTCCCCAAGGCTTTGGGGCATGTAGACGAGGCTGTTGTTGACCTTTTTCATAGGCTTGGTAAAGGAACCACACCTGTACCCGCAATCTTGGCGGAAACTTTTAGATCATTAAATGCTTGTAGAAGAACAGGTGAAGGGAGATTTATTGGATGTGCACAGCTCTTGCTATCCTGGTTCCACAGCCATTTTTGGAAAGTGGAAAAGGTCTTGTATCGTATCTTCTCTAAAAATTACTCTCCGCTGAAAGAGTTAGTGGCTACACCAAGGCGATATGATGTAACAGAAGAAAATTGGATGACGGTTCTCCAAAATCTACAAGAAGAAGATGTTGAATGGAGAGCCCCGTGGATGGTCCCTGATGAAATATTATATCGATGCGGAGATTTTGATTGGGTTCCCTTGTTAGGAGTTTGGGGAGCCGTCGGATATGCTCCTCTGCTTGCATTGCGACAATACAGATCCAGACAGTTTACACCACCAACATACGGGTTAGCCCAGTGCGAGTTCATGTTCACAGGGAATAATTACAAAAAGAAATTTCACGAGATATCAAATGCCTGGAACCAGACTCGTAAAATGAAGAAGTTTGCTGCCAATCCCATGACTACTCCTGAGTACGACCGATGGTGGAATCAGAGGATTAACGACAACATCCCTACATCAGATCAAGGGAATCCTCAGTCGATAGAAGAGCACTTGAAAGTAATCCCATCCGAAATGGAAATCATCGAGCAAGATTTTGAGAGAAAGAGTGCGGAGCTAGAAAAAGGATCGAGCATTTGGAAGAAGAAAAGATGCGATTAGGGTTAGACGTCGATGCCCGAAACTAGAAGTGAAAAGACTCGAAAAGGGAAAAACAAGGTGAAGAGGACTTAGACAGGTTTGAAAACAGACTATAAGAAGTCAGCAGATCAATGAGAACCATTGGGTTAGGAAAAACATCCGAACAATGGCGACATGAAGTTAAAGAAGAACAAAGCAAAGCCAACCAAAGGAGGAAAAATTTCGCGATGCTCAAGCTCGAGAAGGTGCTCAAAAGAAGTTTGGTAGAAAGTCGAATGAGAAAGAAGGGTTAAAGATCCGGATATCGAGTTAGAGAGGTTATTGTACCATGTATCGCTCGCATAACTCAGAATCGAGTTGAAAGCTAGTCGAATGTAATCGAAGAATTAAAAAGAATATAGAAGAACTCAAAACAAGACTTTGCAAAATCGTGAACTTGGATAGAACTCCTCGAGGTAAATAACGAGCGATGGAAGGAGCAACTTCATCAATCCCAAGACCAAGTCGAGGCGGGGACTACATCATGGGTGAGGCTTTGACTCAAGTACGAGAAGTGGTGACCACTTGCAAACGTTAGCGATACAAGCCGATGTCTTTGAGTTTAAAATCTGAGTCGAGTCTTATCGAGGCCAAAAGCTAGCTTGGCTTCTTAGACAGGTCAAGGCCTTAAGTATCAGGGCCAAGCCTTATATGTAATCTATTTTATGTAAAGAAACTTGTTTTCTAGAAAAGTTACTCCAATGAAATCAAATTGGAATCAACGCCTTTCTGCATTCATCGCATTCATGCATCAGCATTGCATCATACGCACTAAAAACTCACAAGAAACCCTAAAAATCATGGCAGTTACCCTGGAACATCATTACGGTACAAGAGGGAAAACAAAAGCAATGGATCAAAGGTTAGAGAGATTGGAACAAATGCAAAAAGAGATGCAGGATCAACTACAAACACGTATGCAAGAATAGCTGGCCAAAATCTAGCAAGATGTAAGAGACCAGATGCTGGAGTCTCAAAGGAGTATGATGGATCAATTAACGCGTCTATTGGCTAGTGGATTAGAAAAAGGAAAAAGCCCCATAATCAATGCTGGAGATGACAACGAAGATCCCGTCTACCTTCCGGGGTTTGTCCCAGCGGACGTTCAAACACAACCTGATATGTACCCAAGAAGGCCATCAGTCACAATCAGGCCTCAACCATTTCAAACCGGTGTCTCGGCACAGATGAATTATCAGACTGGTTCGGGCTCTAATCCGGGGGACAATCCGACCAACCCTGTGGTCCTCAATCTCGATGAAGTAATAGAAACAGAAAAGACAAGGGTAGAATTCCCGAGAGAGCTTGAAGAAAGATGTAAATGGTTGGAAGAAAAATTTAAAGAAATGGAAAGCACCGACTATCGTGGTGGAATCGATGCTAAGGAATTAAATTTGGTTCCAGACTTGGTACTCCCTCCCAAGTTCAAAACTCCAGAATTTGAGAAATACAATGGGACTAGCTGCCCCGAAGCTCACATCACTATGTTCTGTAGACGCATGGCAGGCTATGTCAATAATGACCAACTATTGATCCACTGTTTCCAGGAAAGTCTAGTTGGGGCCGCTTCTAGGTGGTACAACCAACTGAGTCGTAACCAGATCAGTTTATGGAGGGATTTAGCACAGGCTTTCATGAAGCAGTATAGTCACGTGACAGACATGGCTCCTGATAGAGTCACGTTACAGAACATGGAGAAGAAACAAAATGAGAGTTTCGGGCAATACGCCCAAAGATGGAGAGAGGTAGCAACGCAAGTTCAACCACCTCTTCTGGAGAAAGAAACGACCATGCTATTTATCAATACGCTGAAGGCTCCATTCATTAACCACATGCTAGGGAGCGCTACTAAAAGCTTCTTAGACATAGTAATGTCTGGAGAAATAATAGAGAACGCGATAAGATGTGGAAGGATTGAAGCAGGGGAAAGTGCTAAGAAATTAACCCCGAGAAGGAAAGAGAACGATGTGAACAACACAAGTATATACAATAAGCCAGTCACTATGAGCCAACCAAAGGTGGTGACTACCAGCCATCAGGGCTCCGCAAGACGGAACTTCAACCCAAGCCTAACACGGAAAGAGTCCAGTTTACTCCTATCCCGATGTCCTACAAGGAATTGTACCAGAGCTTATTCGATGCCCATGTAGTGTCGCCTTCTATCTAAAGCCAATGCAACCCCATTCCCCAAGTGGTACGATAAACGCCCAATCGAATACCATGCAGAGCCACAGGGCACTTAATAGAAAACTGCACCACTTTCAAGAAGTGGTTGAAAGACTCATCAACATGGGCATCGTGAAATTCGATGATACACCTAGTCCAGAAAACTCGTTACCTAATCATGGGGATAAGGGTATAAATGCCATAATCGAGAGTTCGGGAAGGAAATTAAGATGAATGTTGCGTATGAATACTCCACTAAAAGAAGTATGGAAGAAAATGGTGGAAAAAGGGTTGGTAACACGAAATTGGGGATGACACCAAAGAGCAAAAAGTTATTGCGAGTTCCATAATCAAGAGGACCATGAGATTCAGAAATGCCGCGAATTCAGGGCTCTAGTACAAGGATTAATGGATAATAAGGAGCTGGAATTCTTCGAGTATGCTAGGAGCCCAGAAAGAACAGACGTGTGTGCTTCAGAGGAAGGGTCGACGAGAAACGCTTGTAAAATCAACCACCCATTGGTTATCATATCACGCTTAAGAACTAATGAAGACGGGACATAAGTCACACCCAAAGTCATGATCCAGAAGCCCGTTGCTTTCCCTTATAAAGATAGCAAGAGGGTACCATGGAATTACAGCTGCAATGTGACGATCCCAGGAAAGAAGAGCCCGGCCAGTGCTGCACAACAAAACCAAGATGTAGGTTTTTTTACACGCAGTGGGAGACGTTATGTTCCCGAGGGTACAGGAACTAAAATTGCCGAAGAAAGAATCCCAACAGTTGAGCAAAGGAAAGAAAAGACAGTCGGGTTTGAATCGCCAGTCAATGAGTCTCAGAAGCGAGAATGAAGCCGAGAATTCTTAAAATTTTAAAACACAGTGAGTACAGCATCGTGGAACAGCTACATAAGCAACCGGCTCGCATTTTGGTGCTAGCTTTACTTTTGAGCTTAGAAACGCATCGGAGTGCGTTAATGAAAGTGCTGAACGAGACATACGTCGCACATGACATCTCTGTCAACAAATTGGACCGCCTGGTCAACAATATCAGCGCCGACAATTTTATTTTCTTTAACGACAACGAAATACCACTAGGAGGTATGGGGTCCACAAAGGCCACAACATTACCACGCGTTGCAAGGGATACACATTACCGGGGGTATTGATCGATAATGGATCAGCACTAAACGTCTTACCCCTATCCACACTGAATAGGTTGCCTGTGGATAGTTCCCATATGAAGACATGCCAAAATGTAGTAAGGGCATTTGACGGTACTGAAAGAAAAGTAATGGGGAGGATTGAATTACCCTTTCAAATTGGTCCTAGCACGTATGAGGTAGATTTCTTAGTAATGGACATCAAACCCTCTTACAATTGCCTATTGGGAAGACCATGGATCCACTCGGTAAGGGCAGTGCCGTCATCATTACATCAGAAGCTCAAACTTATAACGGAAGGTCGATTGGTGACTATAAATGCGGAGGAAGACATCATTGCATCTGTTACCAGCAATGCACCATATGTGAGGACAGATGATGAAGCCATAGAATGTTCTTTTCGATCGTTAGAATTTGTAAATGCGACCTTTGTTGTCGAAGGAAATAAAGTCCCAACACCCAGACTTTCCAAAACCACAAGAATGGGACTACAACTGATGGTTGGGAAGGGAGCCTTGCCAGGGAAAGGACTTGGAAGAAGCCTACAAGGAAGGGTCAAAGTACCTATGCTCACAGACAAATGGGACCGCTTTGGCTTAGGATTCAAGCCAGATGCAAGACAAAAGAAAGAGGAGCAAGAGAAGAAACAAGAAAGGAGAAGAGCGCGTTTGAACGGGGAAGAGGTTAAATGGAAGCCAATAACCTTTCCCCATATATCCAGAACGTTTGTGTCGGGAGGAACTATTTATGCCGAAGGAAGATCGGCAGGCCAAGAGTCCACTGAAGAAATGCGGGAAAGCTTAAGCATTAATACCACGTTCGAAGGAGGAACTAGAGAAGAGAATGGGGCGGGCATTCGCCCTTATGAGCCAGAAAGTGTTTTGAATAATTGGACTGCGGAAGAGATTCCTGTAGTCTTTAAAACTAACACAGAGTAATGCCCAAAACACGCTTATTACCCTAGGCCTAGGAGTAATAAGTGTCTTTTTGTGAAATAGGCCTATGTTCGAAATCGTTATTTCAATGAAATGCATCCTTTCGTCTTATTCAGTGCAAATATTCTTTTATTTTTTCATTCATAATCATACCGTACATGCCATTGTTCTTAGATTCTTTTGTTCTTTGCGTCTTCCTTTCTGCCCAAAACAGGTCTCCAGATATCAACGATGTGAGTGACCTTGCTATTAATTCGGAATCTCCTTTTGAGCGCGATATGTGTCTAGAAGGATCCGAGGATTTTGGAGATGACAGTGATTGTAACTTATCCCCCGATTTGTTAAGAATGGTAGAACAAGATGAGAACCAGATTTTACCTCACAAGGAGTCAGTAGAAATCGTGAACTTGGGAGATGAACTAGAAAGGAGAGAAATAAAGATCGGAGCTTGCATCACCACAGAGACAAAGCGGCACCTTATTGAGTTACTCTAAGAGTTCAAAGATGTCTTTGCATGGTCATATCAGGATATGCCTGTGCTAAGTACTGACATTATGGTACACAGGCTCCCCATCAAAGAAGAATGCAAGCCAGTTCAGCAAAAGCTTCGAAGGATGCGGCCCGATGTTCTGTTGAAAATAAAAGAGGAGGTCAAGAAGCAATTTGATCTGGTTTCTTACAAGTAGTCAAGTACTCGGAATGGGTAGCCAACATCGTCCCGTCCTAAAAAGATGGAAAGGTACGGATGTGTGTAGACTACGAGACTTAAACAAAGCCACCAAAGGATAATTTCCGTTGCCTCATATTGACACCTTGGTGGATAACACAAGAGAGTTACTCACTTTTCTCCTTCATGGATGGTTTCTCGGGTACAATCAGATCAAGATGCATCCTGAAGACATGAATAAAACCACATTTGTGACCATGTGGGGAACCTTTTGCTATAAAGTAATGCCGTTTGGATTGAAAAATGCGAGAGTAACATATCAGAGAGCCATGGTTACCCTATTTCATGATATGATGCATAAAGAAATTGAAGTTTATGTCGACGACATGATCGCCAAATCTCGGATGAAGAAGAGCATGTGCAAGTCTTAAGAAAATTATTTTTGAGGTTGAGAAAATTCGGTTGAAACTCAATCCCATAAAATGTACCTTGAGCCAGTCGGGAAAAGCTGCTAGGATTCGTGGTCGATGGAAAAGGGATTGAGATCGACCTGAACAAAGTCAAGGCCATACAAGAATTACCTCCACCACTTACTCAGAAGGAAGTTCGAGGATTCCTAGGAAGACTAAATTACATCGCTCGGTTTATTTCACAACTAACCGAGAAATGTGACCCCATATTCCGTCTCCTTAAGAAACACAACTCTGGTAGTTGGGACGAGGAATGCCAGAAGACTTTCGACAAGGTTAAGCAATATTTGTCTAATGCCCCAGTGTTGACACCACCTAATCCAAATAAGCCATTGATACTGTATTTGACAGTGTTTGAAAATTCTATGGGATGCGTGCTCGGCCAACACGATGAATCGGGAAGGAAAGAAAGAGCGATATATTACCTCAGTAAAAAGTTTACTGAGTGTGAGACGAGATACTCGTTCATCAAAAAGTTGTGCTGTGCTTTGATTTGGACAACCCGAAGACTAAGACAATACATGTTGTACCATACAACTTGGCTGATCTCTAAAATGGATCCTCTGAAATACTTGATGGAGTCGACTGTCTTGAATGGGAGAATAGCCCGATGGCAGATTCTACTTTCTGAGTTCGATATAGTCTATGTGAACCAGAAGGCCATAAAAGGGAGCACGATAGCAGATTTCCTAGCCAGCAGAGCCCTAGAGGACTACGAGCCTCTGCAATTTGATTTCCCAAACGAAGACCTAATGTGCATAGCAACCACTGAAGAAGACCCTCAAGAAGGTCACCCTTGGAAGCTAAACTTTGACGGAGCATCAAATGCCGTGGGTAATGGAATCGGGGCAGTCCTGATATCCCCGAACAGAGATCATTATCCATTCACTAGTAGATTGGATTTTGTAACACCCCGTACCCGAGTCCACTGCCGGATTCGGACACGAGGGGTTAACGGCTTAAACCATTCACTTTCGCAGTCCATTTTAAAAATTTTCCAGGCAATTGGCTAACTGCGTCACTGTCACTTTAAAAATCATATCTTGAGTTCCAAAACTCAAAAACCAGTTTTGTAATTTTTCCCTGAAACTAGACTCATATATGCATCTACAGATTTTTTTCTAGAATTTTTGGTCGGGCCAATTAGTATAGTTTATTAGTTAAAGTCTCCACTGTTACAGGGTACGACTACACTGACCTTTATGCATTAAGACCTGGATATCTCCCTGTACAGGGCTTCAATACTGATTCCGTTTGTTTCTATAGAAACTAGACTCAAATGGGAATCTATATATATATGGTATGACTCCTAATTGTCTCTGGTTAATTTACAATGAATTTCCAAAGTCAGAATAGGGAATCCAAAAACCGTTCTGGCCCTGTTTCACGAAAACCTAAATATCTCTTAACATACAACTCATATGACCATTTCGTTTCTTCCATATGAAAGTAGATTCATCAAGGTTCATTTACATAATTTATTCACTATTTAATTCCATTCCTAATATTTTTAATGATTTTTCACATCCACATCACTGCAGCTGTCAACCTCTGTCCTTAAGGTAGATTTTACCTACTTCATAATTTCCTTGATTCAACTAGCCCTTTTAGCATACATGGCACAAAAGATGATCACGATTAACCATTCCAAGGGCTAATCGATTCCAAACATTTCCACATCTCTTAATGAACAACATACAAAATGATTATGATACCATGCCAAAGTGTATACAAGCCATTTTTGCATGGCTATCCAAATTTATACAAAATCAAAGGGTCTATGACCAACAAACGAAAGAGTAGCCCTATACATTAACCAAAATATCCTCTCACTACTAGTCTATTCTATACATGCCATAAGATATTTCAAAACATAGCAATTCCAAACAGTGGATAGTGATAGTGTGACTAGTTCTTGACGATCCCCGAGCACAGTAGCTTCATGATGAGACCTATAAAGCGGAGGAAGCAGAGTAAGCGAGATAAGCATTACAATGCTTAGTAAGTTTTAAGTAGTGTCAACAGATAACAATCAAATTATAACATAGTTGTTCGTATTTTTATTTCACTCTTCCTTCGGGCATACCATCCCTTTACCGAATATGCACATCTCATCATATACAATAGGCAAATAAACTCTCACACTAATCCGATGTCACATAATCATAGGAATAGTCCCATAGATTGCTCTCGTATGCATCATATATAAACTTGGAGTACATACCTATTTAACCTTTCGCATTGCGTACATTTATAAGCAATTCTTATTACGAAGTCTTACCCGGACATAATCTCCACACGTAGTCATCGGGTCGTACCCGGACATAATCTCCACACGTAGTCATCGGGTCTCACCCGGAACATATTTTTAAGTTTCATGTACACTTAATCACATGTTACAACATTCACATTAGCCATTCGGCCTTATCACATATGTATACAGTTTCACATTCATCACGTCGGCCATTAGGCCTTATCACATATATATATATTTTCACATTCATCACATCGGCCATTAGGCCTTATCACATATATATACATTTTCACATTCATCACGTCGGCCATTAGGCCTTATCACATATATATACAGTTTCACATTCATCACGTCGGCCATTAGGCCTTATCACATATGTATACATTTTCACATTCATCACATCGGCCATTAGGCCTTATCACATATATATACATTTTCACATTCATCACGTCGGCCATTAGGCCTTATCACATATGTATATAGTTTCACATTCATCACGTCGGCCATTAGGCCTTATCACATATGTATACATTTTCACATTCATCACGTCGGCCATTAGGCCTTATCACATATATTATTATGTACAGACTTGGTCTTGGCCGAATCTACATCAATCATTTTCCAACGAATAATTCAATTTCACGCCATACTATCATTTCATATTCGAATACTCATAAACTTACAATTTCACAAATTTTGATATCAAAGATCCATCTAACACTCATGTATCATTTTACAATATCACAATTTAGAATTCAAGTATGGGATCAATCAATAGCTTATGAGCAACTAAAACAAGTTTTTATCCATGTTTACAACAAAATCACATATTCGCTACGAGCTGTTTTTCCTGAGCAATGGTCACTAAATTATTTATACTCGGAGCTACAAGACTCCAAATCACTTGCCATTAATTTTCTCAGAATGTAGACTCATATATCTTCCATACATGAAATTTTCATAATTTTTGGTTTGGCCAATCAATACCAGATTTTTCTTAAAGTTTCCCCTGTTTCACTGTTTGACTAATCTGACCACTCTTCACTACGAATCAAATTTTTCATTGTACAGAATTCATAATGTGTTCTATTTGATTCCATTTGAAACTAGACTCATTAAGGAGTCTAAGCATATAAATCTTATCTTATAACCATGTTTGTACAAATTATAATGATTTTCCAAAAATAGAACAGGGATTTGAGTCATTCCGACACTGTCCCGCACAACTTTAAATATCTCTTTATAGGAAATTTCTTTGCTTCCACGGTCTCTTTTATAAGAAACTATACCAACTAAGCTTTGATTACATATTTTATTCAGCCTATAATTCCACACCAACAATTTATAGTGATTTTCTAAAATCACATTACTGCTACTGTCCAAGCAAATTATTACAATTTGCTCTTAAATTTCAAGTCCAAACACTTATGAACTTACCATTTGGGTTTAAGACATATCATGGCCACATCATATCTTATTAAATCAACTCATTATGTCCTATTATGATTGAATTTACTCAACGTTTAATCACTTAAAACTTACCTCGAAAGTGGTCGACGACTAGATATCCACGGCTATTCGTTTACTTCCTCTTTTCCCTTATCCGACTTTGATCCTCTAGGCTCTTGAGCTAAATCAAACAATTTACTTCCCAATCAAACACAATCACACGGCATCCATATACATTTTAGAACCATTCTTAACATATTTACTACTCAAGCATGTAACTTAACAACTTAACCATTAGTTGCGAACCACAAACAAAACATATTCATACGTCAATATCTCAAACCTTACCATAACAACCAATATGCAAGATATCACATATACATAACTTAGCTTATGAGAACATATGTATTACATCATAAACACATCTTTTACCAATTACCTCACTTAAGCCAAATTTTTATAATCAACCACAAAGAAAAAATATACCACAAATCACACTTCCAAAATGAGTTACCTCCATGGCCGATTATACTTCATCATTAACATATCTCATTTTTGAATCATATAATCAACATTTGTTCAAGACATCAAACCTCTTTAATTTCGGCTATTACTAATATAAACATTCACAAATCATATTCTTAGGAAGACCGATTTCTTTCCATAACACATTCATCATCAATACATAGATGAAACAATCAAAATCCCTTCCTTTATACCCTAGCCGAATGCTCCAATCATCCATCAAAATTTCAAATTTTAGCATGGGCTAAGTAAGAACCATGATTATTTACCTAAAACAAGTTAAAAATTTCACCATTTGACATAATATACTAACCTTCTTAATGACTCAAGTGACCAAAAATTCTTCCCCTCCTTTGTTTCTTCTATTCGGCCATGTTGAACAACCAAGAAAGAATTTTGTTTCTCCTCCCCTTTCTCTTGTCATGGCAATGGGGGGGGGGGGGAAACATGGATGAGACAACTTTGTTCTCATCACCCCTCCCATCCATTTCTTTATTACTAACCCTTTGTTTTATTCTTTCTCCCATAACACACTAACACAACATGTTTCCAACATGTTTCACCCCATAACATTTTGTCCATCCTCATGCTCATGGCCGGCCACTACATATTAGGGGGGGAAAATTGACATGCAAGTCCTCCCTTTTGACTACATGCACTATTAGATCCTTGTAGATTAGCCTATCACATTTCAAAAGTGTCACACAAGTCCTTTTGACTAAATTCACATGCAATTTACTAAATCGAAGCTTAAAATTTTCGCACATTCATATTCACATATTTTAGACCATAAATATCACATCCAAATAATTTGGTGACTCGGTTTAGCGGTCTCGAAACCGCTTTCCGACTAGGGTCACTTTAGGGCTGTCACAGATTTTGACTGCACAAACAATATGGCAGAGTACGAAGCATGCATCATGGGAATTCGCGCGGCCATGGAACGTAAAATCAAGGTGTTAGAAGTATACGAAGATTCTGCCCTAGTGATTTATCAACTCAAAGGTGAATGGGAGACAAGAGACCCCAAATTGATCAATTACCAAAGGCTGATCCTTGAGTTAATTAAAGAGTTTGATGATATTGTCTTCTACTACCTTCCACGAGAAAAAAATCAGATGGCCCACGCCTTAGCAACTTTGGCTTCTATGATCAAGGTGAACCAACCAGAAGATGTGAAACCGATCCAAATGAGTATTTACGAGGCCCCAGCTCATTGTTACAACCTTGAAGAAGAAGAGGAAAATGATGATCATCCTTGGTACCACGATATCCTACGATATGTGAAGAATTGTGAGTACCCCGACCAAGCTACTAAGAACGACAAGAAAACGTTAAGAAGACTGGCTAGTGACTATGTCTTAGATGGGGAGATCCTATACAAAAGAAGGAAGGATCAGGTACTATTAAGATGTGTAGACGCCATTGAGGCTAAGAAAATCTTGGAAGAAGTCCACGAGGGCATCTGCGGGACACACGCTAATGGTTTTACAATGGCCAGGCAAATTATGAGGTTCGGTTATTATTGGTCCACCATGGAAGGAGACTGTATTAACTACGCCAAAAGATGTCATAAGTGCCAAATCTATGGAGACAAGATTAATGTGCCTCCCTCATCTCTGCATGTCATGACCTCGCCATGGCCTTTCTCGATGTGGGGCATGGATGTGATTGGGCCAATTTTGCCAAAAGCTTCAAATGGGCATCGTTTCATCTTTGTGGTCATCGATTATTTCACCAAATGGGTGGAGGCCTCTTCATACGCCAATGTCACTAAATCAGCAGTTAGCAAGTTCCTAAAAAAGGAAATCATCTGTCGATATGGAATGCCAGAAAGGATCATATCTGACAACGCATTGAATTTAAATAACAACACGATAGCGGATGTCTGCAGTCAGTTCAAGATCAGACACCACAACTCGTCACCGTATCGCCCGAAGATGAACGGTGCAGTCGAAGCAGCCAATAAGAACATCAAGAAGATTGTAGGAAAGATGACAGAAACTTATAAAGATTGGCATGAGAAGCTACCATTTGCCCTCTATGCTTATCGAACGTCTATCAGAACTTCTACTGGGGCAACGCCTTTCTCCTTAGTCTATGGAATGGAGGCAGTTTTACCTATCGAGGTCGAGATCCCTTCCCTTAGAGTCTTGTCAGAGGTAAAGTTGGATGAAGCAGAATGGATCCAGTCCCGATACGATCAGTTGAATTTGATTGAAGAAAAGAGGCTACGGGCTATTCGCCATGGTCAGATGTACCAAAAGTGAATGATGCGAGCTTACGACAAAAAGGTTCATCCCAGAGAGTTCCACGAGGGAGACCTAGTACTGAAAAAGATCCTACCTATACAAAAAGACTTCAGAGGAAAATGGAAGCCGAATTGGGAAGGGCCTTATGTGGTGAAGAAAGCCTTTTCTGGTGGAGCATTGGTATTGGCTGAAATGGATGGCAAGACCTTATCCAATCCCGTGAATTCGGATTCGGTTAAGAAATACTTCGCCTAAAAAAAAAAAAAAGGGGAGAGGCCAGGGTGAAAACTCGCAAAGAGCATCTTGAGACCAAAGGGATTTTGAATTGAAAACCCGTAAAAGGCAATTCAAATTTTGATCAAAGGCGGGGCATGCGATGGTCTTATGGTGCCTAAACTAACAAGGAGAAAAGATGTTACATCTTGGGGCATCTGCAAGAGTACTCTAGATCCCCTAAACACATATTGGGCAAAAAAGGAGTCCTCAAGAAGTCAGTACAGAGAAACTCACGCTGCGGTATCTGGGGCACCTACTCCCTTTTATTCGTTTTGTATTCCAGCAATGTTTGTTGACTGTGATTAATATATTCCCTTCAAATATTGTTTCTGATAAATTTCAGTGTTCGTCGTTGTTATAATCTTTTTCAAGCATTTTGTATTGAAATGATGATTAATGGACTAAAGCCATTTTCGCAAAAAGAGTTCTGCATATTACTCTGAAAGTTTCTAAATAGTACAGGAACCTGAAACAGGACTATTTTTTTAGAACTAACCAAACTCAAAGATTGGAAGCATCTGAGAAGAAAGAGTTTAAATTGGGACTACCTCTTCGGGTTTTCTGTTCAAAATTTGAGCTGAACAAGAAAACAGGGTACCATTTCAGTGAAGGAACCTTGATGAACAAAGAGCAATGGCAACCTAAACAGGGATTCACGCTCACAACATGCTGTACTCATACATTCATAAATCATTCATAAGTGCATCTAATTAGGAACATTTGATTCATTTTGATCATAACATCCTAATTCCTTGACGTAAGCATAAATACATGGAACTGATTCTACAGGTCATGTCCCAAGAATCAGTAAATTCACAGGTCTTACCCCCATAAGCAGTAGGGGAATAGATTGAAGGCAACGAGCTTTAACCCCCTAAGCAGTAGGGTAACAGGCTGAAGATTTACAGATCTTAACCCCCTAAGTAGTAGGGAAACAGATCGAAGATGAAGGGTCTTAAACCCCTAATCGGTAGGGTAACAGACCGAATTGCAGATCTTATCTCCCTAAGCAGTAGGGAAACAGATCGAAGATAAAGATCTTAACCCCCTAAGCAGTAGGGAAACAGATCAAAGATGATGGGCTTTAACCCCCTAAGCAGTAGGGTAACAAGCTAGATTTACAGACCTTAACCCCCTAGGTAGTAGGGTAATAGGTTGAAAATTACAGATCTTGCCTCCTCGAATGCAGTGAAGCAGATTCAAACCATCAAGCTTTAACCCCCTAAGCAGAAGGGTAACAAGCTGATGTTCATAGGGTCTTAAACCCCTAAGCAGTAGGGAAACAGACCAAATTGCAGATCTTATCTCCCTAAGCAGTAGTGGAGTAGATCGAAGACGAAGAACCTTAAACCTCTAAGCAGTAGGGTAACAGGTTAAATTGCAGATCTTATCTCCCTAAGCAGTAGTGGAGCAGATCGAAGACGAAGAACCTTAAACCCCCAAGCAGTAGGGTAACAGGATGAGTATACAGATCTAAAACCCTAAGCAGTAGGGAAACAGATCAAAGATGACAAGCCTTAATCCCATAAGCAGTAGGGTAACAAGCTGAAAATTAAATGTCTTCTTCCTAAAACAGTAGTGGAGTTGATCGAAGCCACAGCAGATCTCCTTGAAGTTTCAGTGGAGTAGATTGAAGTCACATGTCTTAGCTCCATAGAGCTGCGGTAGAGCAGTGAAGCGGAGTGAAGCAACAAGATTGGAATGAAGCTACCTGGGGAAAAGAAGCGCTAGACAAGCCAGACATAGTGAGACCGGGCAAAATTGGTCTTTCTCAAGTCTTTGCTCTGTTCTCGTTACACGACAACAAGCAAAGAGGGGCAGCTGTACAAGCCCAATTTGGGCCGAATACCCAAAACCCACTAAACCCAATTACAAACCAACACCTAATTCAGCCCAACTAAGCCCAAACCCCACCTAACCCTAGCCCACTAGCCTAAACTCCTTCAAGAAACCCTAGCCGTCAGCACATGCTCCCCTCTGCTCCACCACCGACGTCTGCAAGCGCCACCACTGTACCACCGCCCCACTTGCGCCTGCAACATTCAAAAAGTAGAATAGACAAATATTAAAAAAGAAATGTAGTGGCTATTTAAAGCCAAATCAGAGAACCATGTAGGGGGGAGGACATTCGGATTCTTTTAAAAATAAAAAGCAAACAATATTCGATTTCAAAAAAAATATAGAGACTTTAGCAACATCAAAAGCAGGGAATACCCTCATATCAAAGATCGGAGAACCAAAAACAGCAAGCCTAAGGTCTATTTTCTTTTTTTTCTTTTCAATTTATTTACATATATTATCCCCATTTTAACAAAACAACACATATATTTAATAAATAAAAAATATAAAAAAGAGGGAAAAATCTACCTACAGGCGATTTCCTACACTGTGTCACGGTGGCCGAGCGACGGGCCACCCACGGTGGTGCTCGGCCTGCACCTCGGCCCGGGCTTCGGGCCGTGAGACCGAGAGAGGGAGAGAGGATTTGGCTTTTTAGGAGAAGAGGGGAGAAATGAAAAAATAAAAAAAAAATAAATGTCTTATATAGGCCGGCAAAACGGTGCGTTTTGCCCGGCCATTTTAAAACCCAGAAACGGCGCCGTTTAGGCGCGACCCGAAGACCTGACCCGTCCTACCCTGGGATCCGCATGTTTTTGCTCTGATGGTCTAATTATGTGCGCGGTCCTTCCGCTTTTCACACGTTTTGCAATCAAGTTTTCATTTCTTTTAAATTAGCCACAAGTTTATCGCTTTGCGATTTGGTCCTCCTTCGATGGCGCTGTTTTAAGGACTTGGGAAAATTTCCTTTTGGCCCTCTATAGTCGCATGCAGCGTATTCAAATAGGTCCCCTTTTTATATTTCCTTTGAATTAGGCCCAAAACTCTGTTTTAGTTTGGATTTGATTCTTTTTAGATTTAATCTAATTTTTATATTATTTTTACCTTATTTTCTATTTTGTAGCATTATTTATTATTATATTAACTGTTATTGTTATTATTATTATATATACATGCCTTTTATTATTATTCATATACATATATTTTAAATATTATTACCATTATTATTATTATCACTTACATGGTTACATTATTCTATTAATATATATACTTTATTGCATGCGTGCGTATATACATTTCTTTATGTGTATAGTATTATTTTAATTACTTATTTACTATCATATTATATTTACTTTTTGCATTTTAACATTATTATTATTACATTTTTCTTTTGCAATCACTTATATGCTACTATTTTTATACTAACTAATTTAGTATATACACATATATATATATTTTGACGCACCTATTTTGCTTATATATACCATTACTCTTATTATTATTATCATTTCATCACCTATTTATTTGCATCTTTTATAAATTATTTCAAACTCTGAATCATCCATTATTTGTATTATCATTATTATTACTAACATATACATACTATATAATTTTATTACGTATACATTTTTATATACTACGATACATATCCTTTAATATTATACTATTATTATGTATGTATATATTTTTATATATTTCTTATTACTTCATTATTATGTATGTACCTAAATACATATATGTATATACTCTTTTATCATCATTATCATTACCATTGTCATTTTATTTTACCATTTTTTACATTCGTTTATTTATTTATTTGCTTGTGTGTTCGATTATTTCATTTTCCTCACGTATGTGTTTACATTTTCATATTTCTAAGCTTCACTATTGTTTCATCTTTTATAATTGCTTTTTTGACGCTATTACATCTATCATTATGTCATTATACATATTAATACCATAGCATTTATGTTTTATTATAAATCACGTTTTTTACTCAATGTATTAAAATAATTCTTTCATAAAAGCGACTTCCGGTATTAGGTAATTTGAGATAATTGTGCTCTAACTTACTAGGTTTCGATTTTTTCTCATTTAACCTAAATAACGGAATACTCTTTCAAATTACTATACGAGTTTTGAAAAATGCTTATTCTCGAAGATGCGAAGTGTCGTGCCCTAACTTACTGGTATGATATTTTGTCATCTCGAAATAAGAATTTTGTTTCGAAATAAAGGCAATATTCGGTGTTTGAAAATTCGAGAAAACGTGCCCTAACTTACTGGGTTTCGACTTCTCTCGTTTATTCTAAATAATCGAATACCCTTTTAATAAAATACACAGATTCCATGAAAGGCAAGCTCGCTCTCGAAAATTCAAGATGTCGTGTCCTAACTTACTGGGTGTGACATTTCATATTTTGAGACGAGAAGGTTTTTAACACTTGAGCTTTTTATAAAGAAGGATCGTATTTTAAAATTCTTTCAAGTTTTCTAATTTTCGACACTAAGACACTAATTAATCAACTAGGTACCAATTTTGGGCGTATCGAGAGTACTAATCCTTCCTCGAGCGTAACCGACTCCCGAACCTGTTTTCTTGATTTGCGTAGACCAAAATTGTTGTTTAAATAAATCAAAATATTTATTAAAAAACAACCGCTTTTACGAGGTGACCCGATCACACCTCGTCAAAAAGGATCGATGGCGACTCCCGTTCTTTTATTTTCAAAATCCAAGTCGATTCCCGTTTTTTTTAAAAAAAAATGGTTACGACAAAAACTATTCGGGATCAACCCAAGTCCTTAAACCCACTATAGAAAATTTGACTTTGAACAGGGCACACACCTATGTAGAAGGACAACACGCCCGTGTGGCCATTTCAACATGGTCGTGTTGATGGCCCATGTGGCTCACACGGCCTAAGAAATACAGGGACACACCTGTGTCCTCCACCCATGTGGAATTGATTCTAAATGCACACCTATAGGGGTTTTCACACGGCCTGGCACACGCCCATGTCCCTTGCCCGTGTCCTTCACACGGCCATGACACGCCCGTGTCCTAGCGCATGTGCAAAAACATGGACATTCTGTTTCTGACGTCAGCATCCCCAAAATGTCACACGACCAATGCACACGCCTGTGTGCTAGGCCATGTCCATCACACGGCTGAGACACACAACTGTGTCTTTGCCCGTGTGTTTACTATCATGCATACTGACTTAAAATTTTTACGTGCAGGGGATACATGGCAGGACCACACGCCCGTTTGTTTACCCGTGTGGATAGTATATGTAACACCCCGAACCCGAGACCGTTGCCGGTGTCGGACACGAGGGGTTAACAAGCCAAAACCACTTATAGCACCGACCAACTTGACATTCCCAGGCAAGCTGGAAAACTGCATCACTGTTGCCTTAAAAAGCATATCTTGAGTTACAGAACTCGGAAACTGATTCCGTAAATTTTTTCTGAATTTAGACTCATATATCCATCCCTGGATTTTTTTCTAGAATTTTTGGTCGGGCCAATTGGTACAGTTTATTAGTTAAAGTCACCCATGTTACAGGGGTCGACTACACTGACCTTCGCGCGTTACAACTTGAATATCTCTCTGTACAGGGTTTCAATACTGATGCCGTTTGTTTCTAATGAAACTAGACTGAAAAAGGAATCTGTAAATATAAGGCATGACTTCTAATTCATTCTGGATAATTTATGGTAAATTTGCAAAGTTGCGACAGGGGACCCAGAAACAGTTCTGGCCCTGTCTCACGAGAACTTTAATATCTCTCAGTATACTGTTCATATGATCGTTTCGTTACTTTCATATGAAAATAGACTCGTCAAGGTTCGATCACATAATTTATTCACTATTTAACACCATTCCTACAAATTTTGGTGATTTTTCACATCCACGTCACTGCAGCTGGCAGCCTCTGTTTTTAAGGTAGGCTTTACCTATATTGTAGTTCCCATGGACCAACTATAGTCTAGTCATACTTAGGTCCACATATGATCATATTTAGCCATTCCAATGGCTGATCATGTGACCAACACTCTCATTCAAACCATAATCACATCATGAAACCAAATATAATTACAAACCACATATGGTCAAATTCCATACTCCACTTTTACGAACCATTTTCGCATGGCCGCACACATATACATCACAAAGTACTTAAAACAACCGAGGGTGGTCCTATACATGCCATATCCAAACTCAACTAAAGGAGTACCAAAAGGGCTTTGATAGTGTGGTTGACTTCAACTTCTATGATCCCGAATCCGATCGCTAACGAGCAAAATCTATAAATAGAGAAACAAAGAAACGGAGTAAGCAATTTATGCTTAGTAAGTTTGAGCCATAATATACACACAACCAAAGCATAGCATTCAAGTAGCTAAACAATAATTCATATGCACAATTTCTCAAAGACATGCTTACTTCACAATCCCAACTCTTATATTCATACACAAATAACGGCCTAGTTAATGCCAATAGCTCATTTATCATTAGAGCGAATATTCATACGCACTTACTCATAGTGTGCTGAAGCACACAAAACATACCTTGTTGTTGGGAATTTCACAAGTGCATTAACTGAAAATTTTCCAGCAAGTTCAAAGTTCTCGAATCACATACCTTCGGAGTTTATCCGGATATAGCTACTCGTTCAAACGCCTTCGGGACATAGCCCGTTATGGTAACCCGCACAAAGGCCTTCGGACTTAACCCGGATATCACAATTTGCACAATTGCCTTGGGCTTAGCCGGATATCATAACTCGCCTAATTGCCTTCGGGCTTAGCCCGATATCATAACTCGCACAATTGCCTTGGGCTTAGCCCGATATCACTCGAACATTCATACACATCTTTGTTTCAATTTCATAACACAACTTTTATGCACAATTCACTTAGCAAAATATCATTTCGGCTCAATGGCCACAAACAAAGGCACAATTTCGATTGCTTATTACTTCATTCAATCGAATCAAAATCTAAGTTTCGATACTCGAAAACTTACCTCGGACGTGGTCGAACGATTTACGGCTATTCGACGACTTTTTCCTTCCCTTATCGGATTTAGCTCCCTTTGCTCTTGAGCTTAATTTAACAAATAAATTGGTTTTATCATTTGAGCATCGAAGAGGAATTCAAGATACCTAGCCAATATATATGCTCATTAGGCATCAAAGTCGCATATGTACGAAATCACGAATCGAACTCAACACATTAGTTAATATTCCTCTTAGCCAATTTTCTAAGCCAAGAATAGGCATCAATATGCTTGCCTCTAACCGAATGCATGCACACCAATTTCCCCTCATGTGGCGAATATGCATGTCCATGTTGAGGCCAATTATGCACTTAATACCACACAAAACAGCATGCATTTTACTAACTAACGCATTACATATTGTAGCTCAATACACATCTCTCATGTACTTCATAACCGAAACATCATCACAAGCAAATATATACCTTGAAATAGTATATATGTCATGCCAATACATCATGTGCAAACATGTATACACATATAGGTGCAAGGTCAATCTCAAGGGTTCATACCCATCCAAACACAAATTTTACCAATCAAGTAACAAGCATAAATCATGCTCATGAATGCGCCATGGTCGAATACATCACAACCATACTCTTTCAACTTCGGTCATGGTTAAACAAAGAATTCAATGTCCTACTCAAGAATACTAAAAAGAAATTTCAAGAGTAGTCAATCCATCATTACATGCATCATCAACAAGCTTCACATTTAGCATGCAATGGCTTTAACACAATATCAACCTTGGCCAAATACCATTTTTCATGGCATAGCAAGGATTTGAACCATGGCTAACATGCACATCAAGTTAGCAACCAAAACAAGCATGAATCTTATGACACAACCTCAACATACCTTAATCTTGATGCAAGTATAGCCAAATCTCCTTCTAGATCTCTTCTAAACTAAAAATGGAGCAAAATTTCCTTCCTTCTTAGAATTTTCAGCCCAAAGAAAATGAGAATGGATGAACCAAATTTTTTTCTTTTCTTTTCTCTCAACTCACGGCCAAGGGGGGGGGGAAGCATGGATGAGACCATTTTTTTTTCTTTCTTTGCCCATGCTCTTTATTTTATTATTTCACCCTAATGCACCAACAAAACATGTTTCATGACATATTTTGCCCATCCACTCTTGCCATGGCGGCCACTTCATGTTGGGGAAATTGACATGCAAATCCTTATTTTTGCATGCATGTTCAACTAGTCATCACACCTTTCCCCATCATACTTTCAAAGTTTACTACTAGGTCCTTTCTAATGAAATTCACATTTATAACTCTAAATCGAAACATCAAAATGTCACACATGAATTAACACATATTATAGGCATCAAAATAAATTATAAATTATTTTTATGCCTCGGTTTTGTGGTCCCGAAACCACCTCCCGACTAGGGTCAATTTTGAGCTGTCACAGTATAAGGCTATTTACCAAGCCTCTTTGCCACCCTTATTTACACAACCTACACATTAGCAACCAAAACCAAATACAAGGCTATCTCATGCAACCAAATCAGCCACAATAAACAACATTCCATCAGTGCATTTTACTCATCCATGAAAAAAACATCTTTGCGTATAAATCAAAATGAATATTAGCCATCATTTAAGGCTTAATACAAAATGAAGGGTTTTCAACCCAAGCCAACACATTTGGCCAGTTTTCAATGACACAAAAATTAGTAAAGTCTAAGCCCTATACATGCCATATTCAAAAATATAAATCAAACTAAACCGAATGCTTTGATTGATAGTGTGATCAATATATCTGACTTCCTTTGGTCCTTGAGCAGCGACACTATAAGAAAATGAAAATGGAGAGGGAGTAAGCATAAAGCTTAGTAAGTTGCACATAAATAAATATACAACATAACACTACCGTTCATCAACAAGTATCATAGTACATAAGTGGCATAAGCAAAACTTACTCATCAATATTCAATACACCTCATATAGCATATATTGAGCTTACATTTCATACATACCATATAGGTACCTGTACCACTCACAAAGCAATTATACTTTCCTTGTTAACTTGAAATCATACTTTCACCATTAAACCATTTGGAACATTATTGGATACTCATTTAGCCTCAAACATGGAGTCAGGTGCTGATGCCATGTCCCAAACATGGTCTTACACAAGTTCTAGCATATTTGTGCCGATGCCATGTCCCAGACATGGTCTTACACTGACACATCTCATAGTCGATGCATGTCCCAGACATGTCTTACACTGGCTTACGTCTCGAGGCCGATACATGTCCCAAACATGTCTTACACTAGCACTCGTCTCAATGTCGACGCCATGTCCCAGACATGGTGTTACACTGACTCTTATAATGTGGCCAATGCATGTCCGAGACATGTCTTACACTGGCACACAAATAACCCAAACGTCATGGCATGAATATCTGATTTATTTCCTAAGGTTCATTCGGGAATTCTACTATCTATATTCTCATCACATTATCTCATTTCAACAATCATGCAATTCATGCTATAATAATTTCAATACAATTCAAATACATACATTATCAATGTAGTTGTATTATTTACATACAACTTACCTCGGATTACAAAATGTTGCGACTAGTCAATTTAGTCGATTTGCTTGGCTTTCTCCCGGTCTAGGTTCGGATTCGATATTTCTTAATTTGAGAAGGCTTATTGTTGCTAAAATTTTTGAAGCTCAAAACCCTTAAAAATGGCTGAAAAATTAGTGGAAATGAAGAGAGAATGAAAGAAAAAGATGATAGCTAGGCTTAGGTATTATTATATTACACCTTATGTCATCAAACTTACCTAATGTTGAATTTTCAACATTTCATCACCATGGCCAGCCAAGCTATCACAATAGGGTCTAATTTCCCTTTAAAGACCCCAAATTTAGGTTCTCTAGCTATTTGGCTCTTTTAGCTATCAAAATAGGACTTTTGCATTTTATGTGATTTAATCCTTTTTTTCACAATTGGGCTCACAAACATCACAATTAACTCAAAAAAATTTTCATGAACTCTTAAAAACATATTAAAACATCTAAATAATTATAGAATAATTTATTCAACCCTGGATTTGTGGTCCCAAGACCACTATTCCGGCTAGGCCCTAAATCGGGTTGTTACACCCAAAAGAAAAAGAATGAGAATTCTTTTCTTCTTCCCCGAAAAATAACCCCTGTAGTGGACATGGATGATCCATCATTTTCTAGCCTGAGCCGAAAGGATTTCATAAATAGATGGAATATTATCTGGTTTTGGACTTGACGTGTTTAGCCCTAATGAGATTTTGGAGTATAATATCTGGATTGGGCTCAGGGAATTGTAAGCAATTGATAATTATGTAGAGATGGAATGTAACAAAGATAGAAAATACAAAAATTGTTGTCTAATCAGCTCAAAGATTAACCTGTTAGTACAAATCTCCGATGAGGAAAATCTCAAACACACGAACGAAACTCGAACAGAAGAAGAAATAGGACAAGGCTCCAAGGCGTGTATCAAGCCATTATCTTTAAGGTTATATTCACCCCCACCTATCTTCGGTGTGCAAATGAGTTCCAAGCAAATTAACCTCGAGGATACAATGAAGCCAATGACTATTTGCGTTTTGCACTGACGAGAATAGCCTACTACATACTAAGCAATGTATGACAAGAAACTCAATTTCTATAAAGGATTTCTGCAGTAATACTTTATAGAATAAGTTACTAATATTAAAAAATGAAAGAAGGAAAGAAAGAATATTAGAATTTGTTGGTATGATTTCCAAATGAAATCTCATTCCAATTTATAGGAATTTTCATGTAAAGAGACATCTTTCATCAATAGGTGTCTTTCTCAATAATAATGTCTTTAAAATAAACACATAATTATTCATTTAATTATAACTATTCAAATAAAATTATTTAAATAGTTATAATTACTTTTGAAAAATCAAACAATATAATTTTTGATTAATTACACGCATTCATTTATAGTTATTAGAACATTATAAATATTTGAAAATGTTCCAACAATCTCCCCCCATTTTCAAAATATTTTAGATTTTGATATTCTTGGAAATCAATTTGCATAAATGAAGGTATCTTACGATTGAACCTTCACTTAGTGAAAACATGTTAAAGTTAATCGAAATTGCATGGTAGACTAAGCTTTGAACCAACTATTTCATTTGATTAACCGAACACATCTCACACAATGATTTCAACATCGGTCAATGCATAGTATCTAGGGACATTATTATGGCCATGTGTCTGTGTCCTCTTTTTATGAGTGCTGTCAGAACCAAGCCCTTGAGCTCCTAGAAGCGGCCATGCTTCCACTCACATAGGTAGATCCCATCAAGAGTGTTCCCATAATTATAATACTCTAACATATTTATGTTATGGGTCCATTAAGAGTACATTACTCATCCTTCCTTATCATTACGGGTACCTAGCACTTTAATCTTAGGATGGATTTATTTACAGTGCTAACAGTCACATACTAATTATGTACTTTGTCTCATTGAACTTAAGAATTGACGTTATACCAAGCGTTGAGTCGAGTTTCCATCTAATTAATGGGCTTGAGTCCCATCACTTTTGAGGTCCTTTTTACTGTATATCTCTAGCAAGACTTTTTGTCAAAGGATCCGCCAATTTTTCACTTGATATCACTCCATCAGAAATTAATTGTTAGACATAACTATGTCTTAATCCAATGTGTCTAGACTTTTCATTATATACTTGGCTATATGCCTTTGCTAGAGTAGCCTCACTATCACAATGGATAAAAATAGGTGAAATTGGCTTAGGCCATAAAGGTACATCATAAAGCAAATTTCTTAACCATTCTGCTTCTTTAGATGCAACGGCTAATGCAATAAATTCTGCTGCCATAGTGGAATTAGTAATACATGTTTGTTTCTTAGAACCCCAAGAAATGGCTCATCCACCAAGAATGAAAATCCATCCACTAGTAGATGCATGATCTTCCAAACTTGTAATCCAACTAGCATCCAAATGTTCTTCTAAAACTAGAGGATATCCATTATAACACAATCCATAGTTAATAGTTTTCTTTAAGTACCTAAATACTCTATTCAATGCTTGCCAATGCAAACTACTTGGATTACTTGTGTACCTACTCAATTTCCCAACAGCATATGCAATATCCAGTCTTGTACAAGTCATTATGTACATAAGACAACCAATTAGACTTGCATATTTCAATTGATCAATTTTCCTACCAGCATTAGATACTAGTTTTATTTGAGGATCCATGGGTGTAGATGCTAGTATACAGTTGAAAAGATCAAACTTTTTAAGCACTTTTTCAATGTAATGTGATTGTGATAAAGCTATAGTGCTTTCATCTCGGGTTATTTTAATCCCAAGAATAACATCTGCTACACCCATATCCTTCATAGAAAAGTTGTTTGGCAAGAATTTATTTGTGTTTTCTATTTGTTCCAAATCCGTGCCAAAAATGAGCATGTCATCTACATATAAGCAAATTATGACACCTTTTCGATTTTCAAATTTGCTATATATACACTTATTGGATTCATTTATTTTATAGCCATTAGCTAAAACAACATTGTCAAACTTTTGGTGCCATTGTTTCGGTACTTATTTAAGTCCATATAAAGATTTAACAAGCTTACATACCTTATACTTTTGTCTTGGAACAACAAATCCTTCTGGTTGTTCCATGTACACTTCCTCTTCCAATTCACCATTTAAAAATGTAGTTTTAACATCCATTTGGTGAACAACTAAATTATATATAGGGGTAAGTGATATTAAGAGTCTAATTGTAGCAATTCTTACTACTGGAGCATAGGTATCAAAGTAATCAATATCTTGTTTTTGTGTAAAACCTTTGGCTACCAACCTTGCTTTAAACTTATCAATGGTTCCATCGACCTTCATTTTCTTTTTGAAGATCCATTTACAACCTATTGGTTTGGAACCCAATGGAAGATCAACTAAGATACAAGTTTGATTTCCCATTATTGAATCCATCTCATCATTTATTGCTTCTTTCCAAAAAGCAGAGTCTTAAGATTCTGTTGCCTCTTCAAATGTAATAGGATTAGATTCTGTATTATAACAATAAGGTATCTTATTGCATATACTTTCACGTTTTCCTTCTACAAGAAACATAATGAAATCTGGTTCAAAATCTTTGACCTTTTTAATCCTCTTACTTCTTCTTAATTCTTGACAAGATTTATCATTATTATCAAGTTGTTCCAATGGAATCTCATTCTCATTTGAAGAATGAATCAATTGTTGTGGATGTAATTGTCTTGATATAGAATTAAATCTATTTTCATCAAAAATAGCATATCTTGATTTAATAACAATATTAATTGAAATTGAATCATTTGGTTCAATTACCATGAACCTATATGCCTTGCTATTATCTGCATATCCTATAAATATGCATTCAATTCCTCTTTCACCTAACTTTTTATTGTTAGGTGTTGGAACTTTGACAGTAGCCCTACAACCCCAAACCTTCAAATAATTAAGGTTTGGTTCCCTTTTCTTCCATTGTTCATAGGGGGTTATTTTAGTTTCCTTATTAGGAACTCTATTCAATATATGACAAGTCGTTAGAATGACTTCTCCCCAAAACCTTGTCCAAGACACGAATATGATAACATTGAATTTACCATTTCACCAAGACTCTATTTTTCCTTTCAGCTACACCATTTTGTTGTGGTGTGTAAAGGGTTGAAACTTGATGGACAATCCAGTGGATTCAAAATAACTTGGATTATAGTATTCTCCACCTCTATCCGATCTTAAGCACTTGATAAATGATTCATACTGAAGTTCAACTTTAGATTTATAAACTTTAAATTTATCAAGCGTTTCATTTTTTGAATGCAATAAATATACATAATAATATCTAGAACAATCATTTATAAAAGTAACAAAATATTTCTTTCCACCTAATGTAGGAGTATTATGAATGTCACATAAATCACTATGTATCAAATCAAGCAATTTTATTTTTCTTTTAACCTTAGGGAAAGGGTTTCTTGTAATTTTAGTCAACATACATGTATTGCATTTTTCAATATTATTATTAAAAACAGGAATTAAATCTAACATATACATGTCATTCAATTTCCTATAATTCAAATAACCTAATCTATAATGCCATAAACAAAAAGATTCAACCATATAAGTAGAAATAGTATTTTTATTCTTATTAATAATATTTAGTTTGAACATACTCTCATACATATACCCTTTCCCTACGCTAACTTCTTATCTGCCTCAAAAACAAGTTTGAAACCAAACTTATTTGACAGACTTCCAGACACTAAATTCATTCTAACTTCTGGTACATAATATACATCATTTAAGGTTAAAACCTTTCCAGAAGTGAATTGTAGTTTAACAAACCCTTTGCCTTTGATTGCTGCGGTGGAAGAATTTCCCATGTACTAGACATTGTCATTTTCATATTATGTGAACTTTGTGAACATGCTTTTGTCTTTGCACACATGTTTGGTTGCTCTGGTATCAATCCACCATGAATTATCATCTTGTGCCATATTAATTTCAGATATCATTGCAACAAACTTTTCGTTATTATCAGCCTTAGAAGATGATTTCTTCTTTAAAAATTGACATTCATTCTTGAAATGTCCCAGCTTGCCACAATGATAGCATTGGCCATTTTGTTTCTTTTTGAACTTAGGTGCTCTATCAGTCTATTTGAACTTTCTCTTGAATGGTTTAGTAGTCTGTACTTCCTCCATAACATGCACTTTGGCATTTTCAGAATTTAGATTTTGATCTTGCTTTCGATATTCTTCTTCAATACGAAGATGATTTGCAAGAGCCTCAAGAGATATTTCCTCTTTCTTATGTTTTAGACTTCTTTTAAAGTCTTTCCAAGATGGAGGAAGTTTTTCTATTATGGAAGATACAACAATCGTTTCGTCCATTTTCATATCATATTGCTTGAATTGATTTAGCATCTTTTCAATATCACGGAATTGTTCCATAACAGAATGACCATCAACCATTTGATAATTATTGAAACGAATGACAAGAAATTTCTTACTTGTAACATCCTCGATCATGTATCTTGTCTCCAATTTGTCCCATAATTCTTTAGCGATGACCTTATCTTAGTAGGTGTCGAACAAACCATCAGATAAACCATTCAATATGGCCCATGCACATGTAATCAGCATTGTCCCAATTTTATCTTTCTCGGGTTGCAGCAACAGATTTGTTTTCAGTCTCGTCAGGTCTTGGAGTATCCAAAACGTAAGCAATCTTCAAAGTTGATAATAATAAGTGCATCTTTTTCTGCCATCGTCGAAAATTGCCACCATCAAACCGATCAAGTTTGACAAAATTGGAAGCCAACTCCCTTAGTGTTCCACTTTCAGGAGTTGTGGTAGTCATCATGAAATATAACCTTAAAATTGTTAGTACAAATCTCCGGTGAGGAAAATCTCGAACACACGAAAGGAACTCGAACAGAGGAAGAAATAGGACAAGGCTCCAAGGCGTGTATCAAACCACTATCTTTAAGGTTATATTCGTCCCCGCCTATCTTCAATGAGCAAACGAGTTCCAAGCAAATTAACCTCGAGGATACAATGAAGCCAATGACTATTTGCGTTTTGCACTGACGAGAATAGTCCACTACGCAATGAGCAATGTATGGCAAAAACTCAATTTCTATAAAGGATTTCTGCAGTAATACTTTATAGAAAAATCTACTAATATTAGAAAACGAAGGAAGGAAATAAAGAATATTAGAATTTGTTGGTATGATTTCCAAATGAAATCTCATTCCTATTTATAGGAATTTTCATATCTCTTCATAGAGACATCTTTCATCAATAGGTGTCTTTCGAATAATCATGCCTTTAAAATAAACACATAATTATTAATTTAATTATAACTATTCAAATAAAATTATTTAAATAGTTATAATTCTTTTCAAAAATCAAATAATATAATCTTTTGATTAATTACACCCATTCATTTATAGTTATTAGAACACTATAAATATTTGAAAATATTCAACATAACTGTTAATATAAGTTACACAAAGTTGAAATCATGAACGAAATCAAGAAAGCAAAATTCTTAAGAGTCATTCCTAAGGTTTTCCACAAATTATACTTGAGAATCAACCCTAATCTGTAATAAATATATATATTTTAATTTTTTTAATCAAACAAGAGTGTCTATTATATTTCCGATATTACTAAATTGATATTTAAAAATATGTTTAATTTTTAAAACGATAAGACTTAGTTAAATAATAGAATATGATAATTCTATAAAAGAAAAAAAAGTAAAATGTTATTCTTAATCTACATTAAAAGTTAAATATAAAATTATTTTAATAATAAAGTTTAATAATCATACGGTAGAGCAGTTCTATCGAAAGAAAAAGTAATCTAAATTAAAATTTAAATATAAAATTATATTAATAATAAACATTTAATAGTGATAATTTTATTTACATAAAATAGAGTCATAACATGAAAATAAGCCTATGCATAAAATAAAGTTTGATTTTGTCTTTTAAATATAATTTTAATAAAAATTAATTTAATTTAATTTAATATGAAAATATGTATAAGCATAAAATAGAGATTGATTAAGATTAATTATCACCTAATTAGTGTTAGACTTATATATCAATTAAATTTAAGTTTTAACTCTATAAATAATATCTAGACATATTCAATCAAGTAGTATGTTAGTAATGGGTTTTCAAGTGAAAATACCAAATTATATTCGAACGACAAAGACATTGGAAAGAGATAGAACCTCATTTTAATTGGTGATGGAGTAATTAATTATGATGTTATTATTATTATTATTATTATTATTTGTAAGTTGGTTATACTATACTGAAGCAAGCACTCTTCCATTATTATACATGAAGTTGAAAGTAAATGAGAGAAGCTTAGAAATTTTACAAAAATTATCATTGCATTTTTTGTTTAACCATTATTTATTTGGTGTAAGTGAAAAATGTTTTGTAAGTTGTTTTGAAAAAAGTTAAATTTCAATCATTATTTCTTTTTACTAATCATTATTTATTAAATATGTTTATGTTATGAAATAAATAATTAAAAGAATAAAATAACAAGAAATAGGAGAGTAAGAACTGTGGAAATTGTAGATTGTAAATTTATAATTATTCATGAGCACTTGTTAAAAAGTAATAATTTATTCAATGGATACATTTGATTTCCATGAGACAAGTTTTTCTAAGAATTATGTCCAATGGAAATTAAATGTAAAGGGTTGTGACTCTTCAAAATAGTGTCCCTTGAGTGTACATAAATAGAGGGTCTATAGTGCTCACAAAGATATTACAATCAATTCTATTTTTCAGAAATTAGAGTAAGAGTTAGGGAATTTCTCGATTTTGTTAATAAAAGGAAATTCAAAGGCTTTGTTGTATCCCGAGAGGACCTTTGTCTTAACCCTCAAGCAACTTTGCGTGGGGGCGAATAATTCTCTTTGGAAAGCATCACCCACGCCACGAAGTCTACTATTTAATTCAATATCATCTCCGGATCTATCTTCTCTACTCAATTTATCCAACAATCAAAGAGAACTATTTTGAAGATGGTACGATGAGAATGTGTATAGATTATCAACAGTTGAATAAGGTGACCATAAAAAATAAGTATCCCCTACCCCGAATCGATGATTTGTTTGATCAGTTAAAAGGTGCTACTGTGTTTTCAAACATAGATTTGAGTCGGGTTACTATCAGTTGTGAGTAAAGGACTCTGACATTCCGAAAACTGCTTTCAGAACAAGGTACGGTCACTATGAATTTTTAGTTATGCCCTTCGGATTGACTAATGCACCTGCTATCTTTATGGATTTGATGAATAGAATATTCAGACCATTTTTAGATCAATTTGTTGTGGTATTCATTGATGATATATTGATTTATTCACATGATGAATCTGAGCATGCTGAGCATTTGAGAATAGTGCTACAGACTCTGTGAGACAAACAGTTGTATGCAAAGTTCAGTAAATGTGAGTTTTGGTTGAGAGAAGTTGGCTTCTTGGGTCATTTTGTATCAGCATCGGGTATCCGAGTTAATCCGAGCCAAATTTTAGCTATTTTGAATTGGAAACCTCCGAGAAATGTTTCTGAAGTCTACAGTTTTCTAGGACTTGGTGGATATTATAGAAGGTTCGTAAAAGGTTTTTTGATGATTGCGACTTCGTTGACAAAATTGTTCCAGAAAGATGTGAAGTTTGAGTGGTCTAAAAAATGTCAAAACAGCTTTGATCAGTTTAAAGCCATGTTGACTGAAGCTCCGATGATGGTAACCTGAATCAGGTAAAGAATTTGTGATTTATAGTGATGCTTCGTTGATTGGTTTGGGATGTGTTCTAATGCAAGAAGGAAAAGTTGTTTCTTATGCTTCAAGACAGTTAAAACCTGTGACAGCCCAAAATTGACCCTAGTCGGGATGTGGTTTCGGGACCACAAAACCGAGGCATAAAAATAATTTAAAATTTATTTTGATGTCTATGATATGTGTTAATTTGTGTGTGACATTTTTGATGTTTCGATTTAGTGTTATAAATGCGAATTTCACTAGAAAGGACCTAGTAGTGAACTTTGAAAGTATGATGGGAAAATGTGTGATGACTAGTTGCTCATGCATGCAAAATAAGGGATTTGCATGTCAAATTTCCCCCAACATGAAGTGGCCGGCCATGGCAAGAGAGGATGGGCAAAACATGTCATGAAACATGTTTTGTTGGTGCATTAGGGAGAAATAATAAACAAAGGTGTATGGGTAAGAAAAGAATGAAAAAAATGTGTGTGAGTGTGGTATTCCCCCATTGCCGTGAGTTGTAGAGAAAGAAAGAAAAATTTTGTTCATCCTTTCTTTGAGCCAAAACTAAGGAAGAAGGAGGATTTTTGCTTCATGCTTGGTTTGGAAGAGATCTAGAAGGAGATTTGGCTAAGTTTGCATCAAGATTAAGGTATGTATGAGGTTGTGTTAGGAGTTTCATGCATGTTTTGGTTGCTAACTTGATGTGCATGTTAGCCATGGCTCAAATCTTTGTTATGCCATGGAAATGGTATTTGGCCAAAGTTGTTATGGTGATAAAGCCATTGCATGCTAAGTGTGAAGCTTGATGATGATGCATGCAATGATGGATTGTCTACTTTTGAGTAAGATTTTGAGTTTTCTTTTGTTTAATCATGATTGAAGTTGAAAAGGGCATGATTGTCATATTCGCCATGATGCATTCATGAGTATGGTTCATGCTTCTTGCATGTTAGTTAAAATTTGTGTTTTGGATGGCTATGGACACCTTGAAATTCGCCATGCCATATATGTATATATATGTTTGCACATGATGTTTTGGTTATGAACTAAGTGATGAATATGGTTGTTTAAAGAAGAAGATGTTGAAGAATGATTGTGAAATTGCAAGCACATTCGCCTAGCACACATATGAGTGCTTGATGCTATATTATAAGTTTTGAGCTACAATATGCAAAGCATTAACTAGTAAAATGCATGCTGTTTTTGTGAGGTATTAAGTGCATAATTGGCCTCAACATGTACATGAATATTCGGCCTTGGGTAGCCTATTGAAGGCCTTAGCTTTTCCTTGATGCTCGAATAAATTGTATTGAATTGCTTGATGTAGTATAAAATGTGCATGACCATTGTGTATTCAAGCTAAAGAGTGGCCATATGACCATTTAAACTCCTTGTCATATTCGCCATAAGCTAGCACAATGAGGTTTTAATAAATTGAATTTGTTTGAATTAGCTCAAGAGCTAAGAGGGCCACAATTGGACAAGGGAAGGAAAAGTGATCGAATAGCCGTAAAAGCCGTTCGACAACATCCGAGGTAAGTCCTCAAGAAGTGACCTTACTTGAATTATGTGGAATGAAATATGGATGTATTGATTATTGATTTATGTGTGTATGAGTATTCGAATAATGCCCGGCTAAGTCCCGGCGATTATGCTAGTGATTATAATTGTGTTTGAGCCTTAGTAACGAGAATGAAATATGTATGTCCAATGATTATTGATGTATGTGTGCATGAGAAATTGAATGATATCTGGCTAAGCCCGAAGACAATTATGCTGGAAATTATATCCGGTTAAGACCAAGGCAATTGTGCTAGTGGCTACATCCGGCTAAGACCCAAAGGCATTCGTGCGAGACATTCTATCCGGCTAAGACCAAGGCATTTGTGCACGTGGTTATATCTGGTTATATTCAAGAATCTTGGGCTGGAGGTGAGTGTTGGTTGCTGTAATAAATTCAATTAGTACACTCGAGAAGCCCAAAGAATAAGGTACGTTTATATGTGCATTGGAAAGTCGACATGTTTGAGCAACATTCGCTCAATCGACTAATGAATTTCAGTTATTGAATTGATCGATACTTTGTGAAAGTATATAATGATGAAGTGTGAAGTAAGAATGTGTATTAATGAAATGAAGCATTTGGCTATGTGAATGTATTGCTGTAATTAGAGTTGATTATATTCCTTGAGACTTACTAAGCATAAAATGCTTACCCGGTTGCTTTGGCTCTCTGTTTATAGATTTCGCCGATAGCAATCGGATTCGGGATCAATAAAGTCAAGTCATCCACACTATCAACGTCTCTATTTTGGTATAAATTTTGGTTGAACTTTGAAATGGCATGTATAGGACTACCCCTTGTTGGTCAAATATGTTGTGATGTATTTGTGTACGGCCATGCGAAAATGGCTCGTAAAAGTGAAGTATCGACTTAGACTATTTGCGGTTTGTATATGTATATATTTGGTGTCATGATGTGACCATGGATTGGAAATGGGAATGTTGGTCACATGATCAGCCATTGGCATGGTTAAAATGATCATATATGAACCTATGTATGGCAAGACTAGTTGGTTCATGGAGACTACCAAATAGGTAAGACCTACCTTAAAACAGATGCTGCCAGCTGCAGTGACGTGAATGTGAAAAATCACCAAAATTTGTAGGAATGGTATTAAATAGTGAATAAGCTATGTAAATGAACCTTGGTGAGTCTATTTTCATATGGAAGAAACGAAATGGTCATAGGAGTTACATGTTAAGAGATATTAAAGCTATTGTGAGACAGGGCCAGAACGGTTTCTGGGTCCCCTATCGTAACTTTAAAAATTTTCTATAAATTATCCAGAAAGAATTAGGAGTCATGCCTTATATGTACAGATTCCATTTTGATTCTAGTTTCATTAGAAACAAACGGCACCAGTATTAAAGTTCTTTACAGTGAGATATTCAAGTTGTAACGTGCAAAGGTCAGAGCAGTCGATCCCTGTAACATGGGTGACTTTAACTAATAAACTGTACCAATTGGCCTGACCAAAAATTCTAGAAATAAATCCATGGATGGATACATGAGTCTAAATTCAGGAAAATTTACGAAACCAGTTTCCAGTTTTGAAACTCGAGATATGATTTTAAGGCGACAGTGACGCAGTTTTCCAGCCTGACTGGAAATGTCAAATTGGTGGGCAAAACAAGTGAACTTGGTTTGTTAACCCTCGTGTCCGACACCGGCGATGGTCTCGGTTCGGGTGTTACAATTTTATTGGTATCGAGCCACGGTTTAGTCGATTCTAGGACTACCGTGATGTGTTTGGGGTCTAGCTATACATGCCATTAAATGATGACTCGATAGTGTGGTGATTTCGACAATTTGACTTTGTGTTTGTTTATAGCAATGGATCCCGATCCCAACCGAAGCGATAGCGATGATGTGGAGAGTGTGGCGCCTGCTCCGCGCAAGGGACAGCGCGGACTCTCAACCTATGGCCAGCAATCCGAATGAAGAGGCTAGGCAAGCCTTTTATAGTGTGATGAACGAATGGTTTAATCAATACATTCGAACTAACACGGCTGTTCCACAACCTCCATTCCCGACAAATGCAACCCCAAGACCTACAATACCTCCGGTGATGACCAAATAAGGTCAAGTAAGCCCCAATGACAGGATTCAAAACATGGGGCCACTGAATTTAAGGCTACGGATGATGATGATGCCGAGCGAGCTGAATTTTGGTTGGATAACACTATCCGGTGCTCGATGAGCTATCCAGACACCCGATGAGTGCTTAAAGTGTACCATCTCCTTGCTACGTGAGTCCGCCTACTATTGGTGGAGTACTCTAACTTCTGTGGTACCTAGAGAGCAAGTGACTTGGGAATTCTTTCAAACCGAGTTCCGAAAAAAGTATATCAGTCAGAGATTCATCAACCAAAAGCGAAGGGAATTCCTTGACCTTAAGCAAGGTTCTATGTCAGTTACCGACTACGAACGAAAATTTGTGAGGCTTAGCCGGTACGCGCGAGAATGCATTTCGTCCGAAGCCATTATGTGTAAACGCTTGAGGATGGGCTGAATGATGATATAAGGATGTTCGTTGGCATTCTCGAGATACGAGAGTTCGTAGTACTTGTTGAGCGAGCTTGTAAAGTCAAGAGCTTAGAAAGGAGAAACAAAAAGTGATGTGGAACCGGAGAATTCGAAGAGGTCCTCGAAAGTCTCTTCAACAAGCATCGAAGAGATTTCGAGATGATGCGAGCCGGTCTAGAGGCGTTTGGGCTTTTCTAGACGAGGACGCGATCGACCCCACGTGACCACACGAGTCACTTCGATCGCCATGGTGGAAATGATCGCGAGAGAGGAGGAGTGTCCACATTGTGGCAAATGGCATTCGGGAGCTGTTGGTTTCGTGATCGCTCTGCTATAAGTGTGGGTCGGCCGACCACTTTATGAAGGATTGCCCGAGGATGCATGAACAGAATGTAAGTCGAGTGGAAACCCGGTGCTACCATCGCCGAGGTAGGCCACCTAGAAATATGGGCAATATCAGTGGCGGTTAGAGAGGATCTAGAGATGCTACCATCAGATCTGAGGCTCGTGCTCCTGCAAGGACTTATGCCATAAGCGCACGTGAGGATGCTGCCTCTCGAGATGTCATTACCGGTACTTTCACTCTTTTCAATACAAATGTGATTGCTTTGATTGACCCCGGTTCTACTCATTCATATATATGTGAAACCTTAGCATCCAAGAAGACTTTGCCTATTGAGTCTCTCGAGTTTGTAATTCGGTGTCAAACCCTTGGGTCATTACGTGCTTGTTAACAAAGTGTGCAAGAAAAGTCCCCTAGTGTTCCGAGGTTCTTGTTTTCCGGCGGACTTGATGCTTTTGCCGTTCGATGAGTTCGACGTTATTCTTGGTTTGGATTGGTTGACCATGCACGATGCGGTTGTAAATTGCAAGAGCAAGACTATCGATTTGAAGTCGCGAATAATGAAATAATTCGGGTTGAGTCTACGGACTTAAAGGGTTGCCACCGTAATATCGCGATGTTGGCCCGAAAATATGTAAGAAAAGGGTGCGAAGCGTACCTTGCGTCGCGTTTCGACGACAAGGAATCGAAAAGAAACCCGAATCTGTGTCGGTGGTTTGTGAATACCGGATGTTTTCCTCAAGAATTGCCGGTTTACCACCGTCGGGAAATAGAATTTGGCATCGAATTGGTACCGGTACCACTCCAATTTCGATAGCTCCGTATCGTATGGCACCAACGGAATTAAAGGAGTTGAAAGCTCGGTTGCAAGAATTGGTGGATAGAGGTTTTGCTCGCCGAGTTGTTCGCCTTGGGTGCGCCGGTGTTGTTTGTGAAAAGAAGGATGGAACCATGCGGTGTGCATCGACTATCGTCGCCTTAATAAAGCAACGATAAAGAACAAATATCCGTTACCACGTATCGATGACTTGTTCGATCAACTGAAGGAGCTTCGGTGTTCTCAAAATAGATTTGAGATCGGGCTATTATCAATTGCGAATCCGAGATTGGACGTACCCAAGATTGCCTTCGAACGAGATATGGTCACTATGAGTTCCTAGTGATGCCGCTTTGGGCTCACTAATGCCCTGCGGTATTTATGGATTTAATGAATCGAATCTTCGACCATATTTGGATCGATTCGTAGTCGTGTTCATTGATGACATCTTGGTCTATTCAAGAAATGAGACCGAACATGCTGAACACCGCGGTTAGTGCCGCAAATCTTACGGGATAAGCAATTATATGCTAAGTTCAGCAAGTGTGAGTTCGGTTAAGAGAGGTTAGCTTCTTGGGTCATGTGGTATCTCAGATCGGTATTCGAGTCGACCAGAATAAAATTTCAGCCATACTTAATTGGAAGCCTCAGAAATATTACTTGAGGTTCGAGCTTTTGGGCTTGCTTGGTTATTACCGACGATTTGTAAAGGCTTCTCAATGATAGCCACGCCGATGACGGCTTACTCCAAAAGGATGTTAAGTTCGAATGGACGGAGAAATGCCAAAAAGTTTCGATCAACTGAAAACTTATTTGACCGAAGCCCCAATTCTAGTGCAACCCGAGCCCAAGCAAAGAGTTTGTCATCTATAGCGACGCCTCCCTACTTGGGTTAGGTTGTGTATTGATGCAAGAAGGTCGAGTTGTGGCCTATCGTCGAGGCAATTAAAGCCACACGAGAAAAATTATCCGACCCATGATCTTGAATTGGCCGCCATCGTATTTGCCTTAAAGATTTGGCGACATTACTTATTTGGTAAAAGGTGCCATGTGTACTCGGATCACAAAAGTCTCAAATATTTGATGACCCAAAGAGACTTAAATCTGCGACAAAGACGTTGGCTCGAGCTGTTAAAGGATTATGAGCTAGTCATTGACTATCACCCGGGAAAGGCGAATGTGGTTGCGGATGCCTTGAGTCGTAAATCATTATTCGCTTTACGAGCGATGAACGTGCACTTGTCTGTTTGATCCGATAGTGTGTTAGTAGCTGAATTGAAAGCCAAACCACTATTGATACATCAAATTCGAGAAGCTCAGAAAGTTGACGACAAGTTGGCTGTAAAACGGGCTGAGTGTGTTCCGAACAAGGACTCGAAATTTCAAATCGACGATGACGATTGTTTGAGGTTCAAAAGTCGTCTGTGTGTTCCAAAGAATTCGGAACTCATTTCGATAATTCTGAATGAAGCCCATTGTAGCCGAATGGCAATCCACCCGGGGAGTACGAAGATGTACAATGATTTGAAACGTCGGTTTTGGTGGCATGGTATGAAGCGAGACATCTCCGACTTTGTTTCGAGATGTTTAATATGTCAACAAGTGAAAGCGGAACATCAGGTGCCTTCAGGATTACTTCAGCCAATCACGATACCCGAGTGGAAATGGGATCGAGTCACAATGGACTTTGTATCCGGACTGCCATTGTCAGCAAGTAAGAAGGATGCGGTTTGGGTCGTGGTAGATAGATTGACTAAGTCGGCCCACTTTGTCCCCGTACGTACGGATTTTTCAATGGACAAATTAGCCGAATTGTACGCTTTCGATTGTGAGATTACACGGGTGCCTATTTCCATCGTGTCGGATAGAGATCCGAGATTTACCTCACGATTTTGGAAAAAGTTGCAAGAAGCTTTGGGTACCAAGTTGCATTTCAGACCGCTTTTCACCCCCAAACCGATGGTCAATCCGAGCGGATAATTCGGATACTTGAGGATATGTTAAGATGTTGCGTCCTCGAGTTTAGTGGTTCATGGGAACGGTATTTGCCGTTGATTGAATTCGCTACAACAACAAATTTCAATCAAGTATTAAGATGGCACCCTACGAGGCCTTGTACGGTCGTAAATGCCGTACACCATTGTTTTGACCGAGCTCGGTGAAAGCAAGATTTTCGGTGGATTTGATTAGAGATGCTGAATGTAAAGTGAAAGTAATCCGTGAAAGTCCAAGATAGCCTCCGATCGTCGGGTTGTACGCGGATCTGAGCGTAAGGATATCGAGTATCGTGGGTGATAAAGTGTTTCTCAAGGTATCGCCTTGGAAAAAGATACTCGATTTGGCCGTAAGGGCAAGTGAGCCCGAGGTTCATTGGGCCATATGAGATATCCGAAGCGAGTCGGTCCAAAGGGCATATCATTTGATTTTGCCCCGAACTCAAAAGGTTCACGATGTCTTTCACGCTTCGATGCTTCGACGCTATAGATCCGATCCATCGCACGCGATTAGTCCATCGAAATTGAAACTCAAGCTAATATGAGTTATGAGGAAGAACCGATTCGTATCCTATCACGAGAAGTGAAAGAGTTGCGAAACAAGCGGGTTCCACCGGTGAAAGTGTTATGGCTCAAGCACGGGATAGAAGAAGCTACTTGGGAGACCGAGAACTCTATGAAAGAGCGATATCCAAACCTATTTACAGTAAGATTTTCGGGGACGAAAATTTCTTAAGTGGGGAGAGTTGTGACAGCCAAAATTGACCCTAGTCGGGATGTGGTTTCGGGACCACAAAACCGAGGCATAAAAATAATTTAAAATTTATTTTGATGTCTATGATATGTTAATTTGTGTGTGACATTTTGATGTTTCGATTTAGTGTTATAAATGCTAATTTCACTAGAAAGGACCTAGTAGTGAACTTTGAAAGTATGATGGGGAAATGTGTGATGACTAGTTGCTCATGCATGCAAAAATAAGGGATTTGCATGTCAAATTTCCCCCAACATGAAGTGGCCGGCCATGGCAAGAGAGGATGGGCAAAACATGTCATGAAACATGTTTTGTTGGTGCATTAGGGAGAAATAATAAACAAAGGTGTATGGGTAAGAAAAGAATGAAAAAAAATGTGTGTGAGTGTGGTATTCCCCCATTGCCGTGAGTTGTAGAGAAAGAAAGAAAAATTTTGTTCATCCTTTCTTTGAGCCAAAACTAAGGAAGAAGGAGGATTTTGCTTCATGCTTGGTTTGGAAGAGATCTAGAAGGAGATTTGGCTAAGTTTGCATCAAGATTAAGGTATGTATGAGGTTGTGTTAGGAGTTTCATGCATGTTTTGGTTGCTAACTTGATGTGCATGTTAGCCATGGCTCAAATCTTTGTTATGCCATGGAAATGGTATTTGGCAAAAGTTGTTATGGTGATAAAGCCATTGCATGCTAAGTGTGAAGCTTGATGATGATGCATGCAATGATGGATTGTCTACTTTTGAGTAAGATTTTGAGTTTTCTTTTTGTTTAATCATGATTGAAGTTGAAAAGGGGCATGATTGTCATATTCGGCCATGATGCATTCATGAGTATGGTTCATGCTTCTTGCATGTTAGTTAAAATTTGTGTTTTGGATGGCTATGGACACCTTGAAATTCGGCCATGCCATATATGTATATATATGTTTGCACATGATGTTTTGGTTATGAACTAAGTGATGAATATGGTTGTTTAAAGAAGAAGATGTTGAAGAATGATTGTGAAATTGCAAGCACATTCGGCCTAGCACACATATGAGTGCTTGATGCTATATTATAAGTTTTGAGCTACAATATGCAAAGCATTAACTAGTAAAATGCATGCTGTTTTTGTGAGGTATTAAGTGCATAATTGGCCTCAACATGTACATGAATATTCGGCCTTGGGTAGCCTATTGAAGGCCTTAGCTTTTCCTTGATGCTCGAATAAATTGTATTGAATTGCTTGATGTAGTATAAAATGTGCATGACCATTGTGTATTCAAGCTAAAGAGTGGCCATATGACCATTTAAACTCCTTGTCATATTCGGCCATAAGCTAGCACAATGAGGTTTTAATAAATTGAATTTGTTTGAATTAGCTCAAGAGCTAAGAGGGCCACAATTGGACAAGGGAAGGAAAAGTGATCGAATAGCCGTAAAAGCCGTTCGACAACATCCGAGGTAAGTCCTCAAGAAGTGACCTTACTTGAATTATGTGGAATGAAATATGGATGTATTGATTATTGATTTATGTGTGTATGAGTATTCGAATAATGCCCGGGCTAAGTCCCGAAGGCGATTATGCTAGTGATTATAATTGTGTTTGAGCCTTAGTAACGAGAATGAAATATGTATGTCCAATGATTATTGATGTATGTGTGCATGAGAAATTGAATGATATCCGGCTAAGCCCAAGACAATTATGCTGAAATTATATCCGGTTAAGACCAAGGCAATTGTGCTAGTGGCTACATCCGGCTAAGACCAAGGCATTCGTGCGAGACATTCTATCCGGCTAAGACCAAGGCATTTGTGCACGTGGTTATATCCGGTTATATTCAAGAATCTTGGGCTGGAGGTGAGTGTTGGTTGCTGTAATAAATTCAATTAGTACACTCGAGAAGCCCAAAGAATAAGGTACGTTTATATGTGCATTGAAAGTCGACATGTTTGAGCAACATTCGCTCAATCGACTAATGAATTTCAGTTATTGAATTGATTGATACTTTGTGAAAGTATATAATGATGAAGTGTGAAGTAAGAATGTGTATTAATGAAATGAAGCATTTGGCTATGTGAATGTATTGCTGTAATTAGAGTTGATTATATTCCTTGAGACTTACTAAGCATAAAATGCTTACCCGGTTGCTTTGGCTCTCTGTTTTATAGATTTCGCCGATAGCAATCGGATTCGGGATCAATAAAGTCAAGTCATCCACACTATCAACGTCTCTATTTTGGTATAAATTTTGGTTGAACTTTGAAATGGCATGTATAGGACTACCCTTGTTGGTCAAATATGTTGTGATGTATTTGTGTACGGCCATGCGAAAATGGCTCGTAAAAGTGAAGTATCGACTTAGACTATTTGCGGTTTGTATATGTATATATTTGGTGTCATGATGTGGCCATGGATTGGAAATGGGAATGTTGGTCACATGATCAGCCATTGGCATGGTTAAAATGATCATATATGAACCTATGTATGGCAAGACTAGTTGGTTCATGGAGACTACCAAATAGGTAAGACCTACCTTAAAAACAGATGCTGCCAGCTGCAGTGACGTGAATGTGAAAAATCACCAAAATTTGTAGGAATGGTATTAAATAGTGAATAAGCTATGTAAATGAACCTTGGTGAGTCTATTTTCATATGGAAGAAACGAAATGGTCATAGGAGTTACATGTTAAGAGATATTAAAGCTATTGTGAGACAGGGCCAGAACGGTTTCTGGGTCCCCTATCGCAACTTTAAAAATTTTCTATAAATTATCCAGAAAGAATTAGGAGTCATGCCTTATATGTACAGATTCCATTTTGAGTCTAGGTTCATTAGAAACAAACGGCACCAGTATTAAAGTTCTGTACAGTGAGATATTCAAGTTGTAACGTGCGAAGGTCAGAGCAGTCGATCCCTGTAACATGGGTGACTTTAACTAATAAACTGTACCAATTTGCCTGACCAAAAATTCTAGAAATAAATCCATGGATGGATACATGAGTCTAAATTCAGGGAAAATTTACGAAACCAGTTTCCGAGTTTTGAAACTCGAGATATGATTTTTAAGGTGACAGTGACGCAGTTTTCCAGCCTGACTGGAAATGTCAAATTGGTGGGCAAAACAAGTGAACTTGGTTTGTTAACCCCTCGTGTCCGACACCGGCGATGGTCTCGGGTTCGGGGTGTTACAAAACCGCACGAAAAGAACTATCTGACTCACAATCTTGAGTTAGCTGCTATTGTGTTTGCTTTGAAAATTTGGCGTCACTATCTGTTTGGTGAGAAATGTCATGTGTTTTCTGATCATAAGAGTCTGAAGTATTTAATGACGGAAAATGACTTAAATCTGTAATAGAGAAGATGGTTAGAACTGCTAAAAGACTACTAACTTGCGATTGATTATCACGCTGGAAAGGCAAATGTTGTTGCTGATGCTTTGAGTCAAAAATTGTTGTCTACGTTGTGTGCAAGGAAAGCTCACTTAGTTTTGTCTAATGATGGTTCAGTTTTAGCTGAATTAAAAGCAAGACTCTTGTTCTTACAGCAGATTATCGAAGCTCAGAAGATTGATAATGTGATTTTGGCTAAACGAACTCAGTGTGATGTAGAGACTGATTTAGAATTCAAAGTTGATAAAGATAACTGTTTAAGACCCTGAGATCGAATTTGTGTTCCGAGAAATCCAGATTTAATTCAAATGATTCTGAGTAAATCCCACAGTAGTCGGTTATCTATGCATCCGGGCAGTACAAAAATGAATAATGACTTGAAACAATATTATTGGTGGTCTGGAATGAAAAGAGATATCTCTAATTTTGTTTCTAAATGTTTAATCTGTCAGCAAGTTAAAGTTGAACATCAGGTGCCATCTAGGTTACTACAATAGATTATGATTTCGGAGTGGAAATGGGATCGAGTGACTATGGACTTTGTATCGGGTTTGCCCCTGTCACCAAGAAAGAAAGACACAATTTGGGTTGTAGTTGATTGTTTGATGAAATCAGCTCATTTTATTCTAATTCGATCTGATTATATGCTTGATAAATTAGCTGAGTTATACATTTCTGAAATAATGAGATTGCATGGTGGACCATTGTCTATAGTGTCAGACAGAGATCTGAGATTCACGTCACGATTTTGGAAGAAGTTGCAATATGCTTTGGGTACTAAATTGCACTTTAACACTGGTTTTCATCCGCAAACGAACGGTCAATCTGAGCGGATTATTCAGATACTCGAGGATATGTTAAGATGTTGTATTCTTGAGTTCGAAGGTACGTGGGAACAATACTTACCTTTGATTGAATTTGCTTATAATAATAGTTTTCAATCGAGCATCAAAATGGCACCATATAGAGCTTTATATGATTGCAAATGCAGTACACCTTTGTATTGGACAGAGCTTAGTGAAAGTAAGATTTACGGGGTTGATTTGATAAAAGAAACCGAGCAGAAAGTAAAAGTAATCCGAGATAGTTTGAAAGCAGCTTCTGCTCATCAGAACTCTTATGCTGATCTGAAAAGAAAAGACATTGAATTTGAGATCGGCGATAAAGTATTTTTTAAAGTGTCTTCATGGAAGAAAGTGCTTCAGTTTGGTAGAAAAGGCAAATTGAGTCTGAGGTTTATCGGGCCTTATAAGATTATCGAGCGTATTGGGCCGATAGCATAAAAATTATTGTTACCACCAGAGTTAGAAAAGATTCACAATGTATTTCATGTATCAATGCTTTGACGATACAAATATGATCCTTCGCATGTAATTCCTCCGTTTGAGATCGAAATTCAGTCTGATATGACTTATGAAGAAAAGCCAATCCGAATCTTAGCTCGAGAGGTTCAAGTGTTACGAAATAAGAAAATTTAGTTAGTTAAAGTGATGTGGCATTGACATGGTGTTGAAAAGGCCAGGTGGGAGCCTGAAGATGTTATGAGACAACAGTATCCAGATCTGTTTAATGGTAAGATTTTCAGGGACGAAAATCCTTAAGGGGGAAGAATTGTAACCGTCCAATTTTGACCCTAGTCGAAATAGTAGTTTTGGGACCACAAATCCGATTTAATATTATTTTTCGTGTCTATTATAAGTAAATTGACATGTGTAAAAATCTTGTGTAAAAATTTAACTATTTGTGTGCTTAATTTGCAAAAAGGACCTAATCGCGAAAAAGGTAAAAGTTGTGTGCTAGATGTTAAAAGTGCTTAATTGAATTGGCTTTATAATTGTGAGGTCCTTAGGTAGTTATTTGACCAAATTTATGATTAAATGAAAATAGTGGACATTAGTGGATGGCATATTAATATTTTGATGCAAGGGTAATTTGGGAAAATGTATATTTAAGTAATTAAAATAAAATAAAACATGAAACAAAGCCATTATCATCCTTGTTCTTGCCGAAAATACAAAGAAAATAAAAGAAAAAGAAGCCTTAAGGGTTCGGATAGGTTAAAGCTCTATTGAGGTATAATTTTTGATCGATTTTTGATAATTTCTACGTTTTTGTGATCGTTGCTTAGTGTACTATAAAGCCCATGTCTCAATTTTTATTTTTTTGATGATTTTGAGTTATGCCATTGATGAAACTATAAGCTTTGTGATGTTAGTTGATGAATTATGAAAGGTATGTTTTGGGTTGACATATGTTGTCTTTGAATTTTTGATGAAATTGAGTAAATTGGGCTAATTTGTAAAAGAATGTTATTTTGAGGGACTAAGATGTGAAATAAATGAAATGTGAGGGCTTATATGAACACCATGAATATTCAGCTAGGCATGTGTGCAAAGAAATTTTGTGTATTTTGTGATTTTGTGAAATAAGGACTAAAGTGTCAAAATGTGACAATGTGAGGGCTAGTTTGCAAAATGCCCTAATTGTGTATATATGGATTGTTTTGAATGATTTGATGAATAAAAGGGTTAATTTTGAATACATTTAGATCAAGAAAAGAGGAATTCAGATTTGGACCGAGGGAAGTCGAAGATGGTAGAATAAACGTTCAAGTCGACAACTTCGAGTACGAGGTAAGTTCATACGTAGAATATGGCATTATAAGTACATATTTCTATTTTGATTATACATAGATGTTTAAATAATTGAGCTAAATGTATATGATAATGAATCAGAAGCTTTGGCACTAAGTGTGCGATTTAAACTAGCTTCGGCTACTTAAGGCACTAAGTGTGCAATACCGACTTAGTCTCGGTTATTTGAGATGGCACTAAGTATGTGGAAATATTCTAGCTTCGGCTAACCTTATAGCACTATGTGTGAGGATGTTTAAAATACGAATAAGCTATGGAAAGTCTTATAACCTTCAACAAGAGGTAAGTAGGAAAGTGAATAAGTACGGGAAGATCCAAGTATGTATGATACCGAAGTGTGATTTTATGTATGTGAATTTCATTGAGTTGATATGATCTTATGGATTGACATTGTGAAAATACTCATATGTTTCATATAATATTGATGATTTGAGTGTGAGCTTACTAAGCTTTTGAAAGCTTACTGTGTATGTGTGTTTGAATTGTTTTGTAGATATCGAAGCTACTGCAAGCTCGGGGATCATCTAGGATCATCAGCACATTATCGAACTTCATTTTGGTACTTTTGAGAATGTATATATAATTGAAGTATGGCATGTATAGGCTAGTAGTTGTGGAAATATGTTTTGTGATGTATATATATTTAGCCATGTGAATTGGCTAATTTGTGTTTAAACTCTTAGTTGACAATGGTTTATGATATGTGATGTTAATTTGAAATTGTAGTATGCGTAGTTGGATAAAGAAAATGGTAAGTGTGGTAAATTCATGGAATGATATTATATGATGATTTGATATAATCTTACATTATGTTCATTATAAATAGGTAAGGTTTATAAGTATGTAAATGGTTGATAATATTATGGTATGAATGATATGTGTTTTAGCATGAAAAATTGGTTGATTGGATTGTACATATATGTTTGTTTCCATGCTTGTAGGTTGACATAAAAAGGGGTGGTAATTTGGCTTAAACCAAGCCTGCATTGTACCACACGGCCATAGAACACGGGTTTGTCTATTGGCTTAAGTCAGTAGCTAGCTAAGAACCACACGGGCGTCTCTGTTGGCCATGGGGAAAAGACAGTATATAAGCTCTGTTTTGGTATTGTTGGGTTTCAAGGGTGTGTCTGGTGCCTGTGTGAAACACACGGCCTGGTTACACGAGCGTGTGACCTCAACAGAATAGAAAAATTTTCTGTGTGGTGAAATTTGTGAATGTGTTTGGTTTAGTCCCAACCTCTTACTAATGTATGTTTATGGTCTCATTGACCTAAGAAAGGGACTCAATGTTTATGTTTGATCATAATATGACGATATTTGACTTTTGATTGTAAAGTGATTACGAAATGTTTTGATGTGTCCAGTAAGCCTCATAACCCTAATCTGGTGTTGGATATGGGTTAGAGGTGTTACAATCTTCCCTAAAGTTCTAAAGTGAACTATGTGAGCAAGTCCAAGAACTCTCGAAATAGTAAGCAAAAGGTCATATCCAAGACTAGGGACATGCAAGACAAGAAGAAAAAATCTCACAACTATTATAATTGCAATAAGAAAGGACACTACATTAAGGATTGCAAACTTCTAAAAAAGAAGCAAGATTCCACAACTTCCAAAGCCAATATGGTGGAGGACATGGACTTAGTGGCATGGTTATGGAAAGGATCGAGAGTTTGGAGATTGGTATGATTACCGAATTCAACATAGCTATGACTAACAAGTCTTATAATTGGTGGCTCGAGTCTAGAGCTACTATCCATGTATGTAATGACCAACTATCAATCAGTAAAGGTGCTCGATCAAGGGCTGGTGGAACTCAACTTCATATCTGGGAAGAAATTGACTTTGACCAGTGTGCTGCATGTTCCCGATGTGAGAAATAATTTGGTATCTGCAAGTCTTCTGTGTAATAAGGTGTTCAAGATTATCTTAGAATCTAATAAGTTTGTCTTGCTTAAGGGTGATATATATGTAGGAAAAGGATATTATAACGAGGGTATGTTCAAGTTGAGCATTGATATGAATAAAGTCAATTCTTCTGCTTATATTGTTGAGTCTTATCCTTTGAGGTATGTGCATTTAGCACATTTTAATTTTAAAAATTTGCAATATATGTAAAAGAATGGTTATATTAATCTAAGTAATGATGAGTTTGTGGATAAATCTGAAATTTTTATTCAATCAAAAATTACCAAGAAGCTATTTCCTAATACGTGTGAAAGGAATTCACAAGTGTTAGATTTAATCCATTCAGATGTTTTTGAACTAAATAGAACTCTAGCAAGATGTGGAAAATAAAATTTTATCACTTTTATATATAACTTCTCTAGATTTATTTATGTGCATCTCATGAAAAGTAAATATGAGGTGTAATGGCCTAAATTCAAAGTTATCAGAACAGTGGTTTCGTAACCAAAAATTCGATTTAAAGAGAAATTTATTTCAATATTTTTGCATGAAAATTGATATGATAGGAAAATCGTATGAAAATATTGATAGAAAAATTTTACCGATTTAGTGGTTAGTTAGAAAAAGAAATTATTGAAGAAATTGGGTAAAAACAAGGCATCAGGACCTCTATCTCGTAAAACTGAGTCAAAAATAATTTTATAGATATTTATGAAATGTTAGTAATGTGGTATTAAAATTTTGTTAGGAAATTTTAATGTTTGGGTAGTCAATTAAATGAAAAGGACTAAATTGTAATATGTGTAAAAGTTGCTACAATCATTAAATAGCTTAAGAGTCTAATGAGAAAGGATTTAAAAGGCAATTAGACCCAAAATTTATTTGGGCTGGACGGAAAGGGCATGAAATCAGCAGGAAAATTGATAAATTAAGGGTAAAATTGAAATATTGCAAAATTAACTAAATAAAGCTAGGACTAAATAGGAAATATATAGATTTCTCTTCATTTCTCTTCAAATCCAGCAGCTAAAAATGCCATAGGAGGGTTCTATATGCTGGTATTCCATAATTTATGCACCAAGTGAGTTAATCCTTGCCTTTTTCTTGTAATTTTTTGTGTTTCTAAGATTTTTACAACTAGGTCCTACTATTAAATTCATTAGTTTTTGATTTTATGGATGAAATTGAAAGTCACCATGGTTGAGTGCTGTAAGTTTATGATGAAATAGAATGAAATTAAAGCTTTAATTTGTTTATGACATGATTTTATTAGGTAATTTCAATAGAAATTGATTTTTAAAACCTAATCGTAAAAATGCTTGGAATTAAAGTCTATTGCTGAAATTCTGATTCCTAAAGGTTGTAAACTAGTTTAAGGTGATAGAATAAAATGTTAATTGAGAAAAATCAGCTCAATTGAGAGGCTAATTGAGTAGGGATGAAATTATCATTTATTAAAAGCTTAATGGAAAAATGGTAATAAACAGCTTACACAAAAACAGTTTGGACAGCAGCAGTAGACTAGATTTGAAAAATCACCATAAATTTTAGAAATTGAATTAGAATATGAACAAAACATGGAATTAAATCTTATTGAGTCTAGTTTCTCATAGAAGAAATAGTGTAAGCAATGGATTTGTAAATTTTGAGATATAATGAATTTTGTGAGACAAGGTCAGAATGAATTCGGGTTCCCCTGTTCTGACTTTGAAAAATCATAAAAAATTGAATAAAAATAATTAGGGGCTTAAATTTATATTTATAGAATCCTGAATGAGTATATTTTTAATAGAAATAAACAAGAACATCATTTGAATCCTGTATAAAGAGATAATTAATTTTTAGTGAAGAAGGGTCAGAACTGTCAGACAGCAGAACATGGGTGAATTTAAAGAATAAACTGTACTTATTGGATAAACCAAAAATTCTGAAAATTTTTTGGTAAGAAGATATATGAGTCTAGTTTCAGGGAAAATTAACTGATCTTAATTTTGAGTTCCGTAGCTTGAGCTATAAATAATTTAGTGACTATGACTCAAATAGATAGCTTTGAATAAACTATAAATAATAATAGTTGAATTATAGAGAATGTTGCATATGAACATGAAATGTATTAAAGTGATAATTAAATTTATTTATTTAGATCCAGAAGATTCAAATACGAAGCTAGATCGAGGAAAAGAAAAAGTTCGGGATTAGTAGATTTTTTTTGTTTACAAACAAGTATCAAGGTAAGTTCATGTAACTTGAATTATTTTCTTAAATGCTTGAAATATATGTTATGGATGTGAATATGATTTGAAAGTTCATTGTATGAAAATTTATGAAACATTGATATATTTGATAAAAAGGGAAAGATATCCCAATTGAATGAAAGGAAATTTCGATGGATCTCTGAAAAGGAACTGACGGTAAAAAGGATCTAGCCTGGACGGGTGATCCTATCCTGAGAATAGCCCTCCCGAAGAATATGTGGAAAATGAATTTAGCCCGGACGGTTAATCTGAATTAGGGTCTGAATTTAGCCTGGACTGGTAATTCAGATCCAAGCTCATTAGAGTAATTTTCGTTGCAGGGGATTTAGCCTGGATTGGTAATCCCGACAATACTCTATGAGCTTATATTATAGGGGATTTAGCCTGGACTGGTAATCCCGCTGTAAGGATGAGGTCCGTGGGAGTGTGCTCTCTGAAATGGAAATGTGCACACATGAATATGAATTGAGGACCCGAAAATGTACACTAAAAGTGTACCTCTGAAAAATCCATCAAAATTTCGAGAAATTCAACGGGATAAATATAGAAAAAAAATAACAATGGAATGGAAATCATGGTATTAATGAGCTCATCAATCATAGTATATATTATTGGTACATGAAAATTATTGTACTAACTTGAATGTTGAGTTTGTGCATGTTAGGGTAATAATGCATTGAATGGATATAGGAATGTTTATTGTATTGTATTGAAAATATTAGGTAAGTATAATTCTTGTTACATGAGCTTACTAAGCACAAAGTGCTTACTCTGTTTCATTTTCCCCTGTTTTGTAGTGTTAAGAGCTCGAAGGTCGGATTTGGTCAGAGACACATCACACTATCAACCTTAGGATTTCGGTATATAAAGAAACTTTATTTTGGAAATCAATGGCATGTATAAGCTAATAAAGTAAATGTTAACGTGAAATAAATGTAAAGTTAGCCATTAGTATGGTTAACAAACCTGGTTTTGGGTGTGTGATGATGTTATTTTAGAAATATGCATGAATTTATCTTGAAAATATGTTGAATTGGATTGGTTGATGTGGATTGTTTTTGGTTTAAAATTTCAGGGAAGGTTAGATATCTATAAAGGGGTTATATTGAGTTAAAAAAAATTTAATTCGTAAACTCCGGTAATACTTCGTACCCTATTCCGGTAATGAATACGGGTAGGGGTATTACATTTATTGGTATCAGAGCTACGGTTTAGCCAGTTCTAGGACCGATGTAGCAAATACGGGATTAGCTATACATGCCATTTAAATTATTATTGATAGTGTGATATCTCCTGACCATTTAAAATTTGTTTTTCTTATAGTAAATGTCTACCGACTGAGCTTAATCTGAGGAAGCTGGGAGTCATGCTCCGGCTTCAGTACAAAAAGAAGAAACTAGCAGTAGAAGGCCCGAGACAGAGGGTCGAGGGGAGGAGGCAAAAACAACCTTCTTTCAAATAATGAATGAATGGTTTAGTCAATACTTAAGAACTAACCCTATAGTGCAGCAAGTTCAAGCTCCTCCTCCTGCTCCTCCACCGGTTCCTGAAATCCCACAGTGCAGTCTGTAATCAATCATAGAAAAGGAAAGCTCCAGTAGATAAAATTCGAAAATATAGGGCCGAAGAATTTCGAGCAGCAGTTGATGATGACTCTGAACGGGCTAAATTCTGGTTAGAAAACACTACTCGGGTTTTGGAGGAATTATCTTGTACACCAGAAGAATGTCTAAAATGTGTCGTTTCACTGCTAAAAGACAGAGCTTACCATTGGTGGAATACTAAAGCTTTAGTTGTTCCGAAAGAAGAAATTACATAGGAATTCTTTCAGACCGAGTTCAGAAAGAAATATATCAGTCAGAGGTTTCTCGATCAAAAGAGAAAAGAATTTCTTGAGTGAAACAGGTAATGATCAAGATCTCGAGTATGAAAGAGAATTTGTTCGATTGAGTAAATATGCTCGAGAATGGGTACAGTCAGAAGCTGAAATGTGCAAACGGTTCGAAGAAGGGTCGAATGAAGACATTAAGCTACTGATCGAAATTCTTGAAATTCGAGAGTTTGCTACATTGGCAGAGAGAGCTTATAAAGCAGAAGAATTGAGCAAAGAAAAGAAACAGGCTGAGAGGGAAGCTCGAATTTTTAGTAAAAGAGGGAAAATCCCAGTTTTCTGCTTTAAAGAAATTGAAGAAGTACCAGGATCGTTCTACCTCAGCCACTGGGTATTCGGGTAGAGAGCGAGGTTCTCAATGCACTAATCCAAGACCTTCTACTCCATCAGTGACCAGTGTTGGCAGTGTTGGCACTCCTAAGCCGAGATGCCAGTACTGTAATAAAGCTCATTTTGGTGAATGTCGATTAAAGAGCGGGGCCTGTTAACGATGTGGTTCTTTTGACCCTCAGAGATTGTCCAGAAAGGGGTGAAAAAGAAGCTGAACAGATATCGAAGCCGAGTAATCTAGTTTCAAGAGGTAGACCACCTCGACCATCTGGTAATGTCAGTGGTAGTCGAGGAGCTACGAAAGATATTGTAGGCAGGTCTGAAGTACGAGCACCTGCTAGGACATATGCCATCCGTGCCAGAGAAGATGCCTCAGCACCTGATATTATTACTGGTACATTTTCTTTACTTGATACTGATATTACTGCATTGATTGATCCTGGTTCTACGCATTCATATATATGTGTTAAACTTGCAATTGTTAAAAATTTATCAGTTGAACCTACTGAATTTGTGGTTAAAGTCTCGAACCCCCTGGGCCAGTCTATGTTGGTGGATAAAATTTGTAAAACTTGTCCACTGATGGTAAGAGGTTATTGTTTCCCGGCTGATTTGATGTTACTGCCATTTGATGAATTTGACGTGATATTGGGCATGGATTGGTTAACCCAGCATGATGCGGTAGTAAATTGTAGACAAAAATATATTTTGCTAAAATGTCAGAATGGTGAGTTGCTCCGGGTAAAATCTGATCAGACAGAGGGGTTATGTGATGTGATTTCAATAATGGTAGCACAGAGGTATGTCAAAAAAGGGTATGATGCTTACTTGGCTTATGTACTCGACACCAAGGTATTTGTGTCAAGGATACAGGCAGTGCCAATAGTATGTGAATTCTTCGATGTGTTTCCAGAGGAATTACCCCTGTTGCCACTAGAAAGAGAAGTGGAATTTTCCATAGATTTGATTCCAGGAACTACTCTGATTTCTATAGCTCCGTACCGGATGGCTCCTACTGAATTAAAGGAGTTAAAGACACAGTTGCAAGAGCTTGTTGACAGGGGTTTTTTCCGACCGAGTCATTCACCTTGGGGTGCTCCGGTTCTGTTTGTGAAAAAGAAGGACGGGTCTTTAAGACTATGTATCGACTACCGGCGGCTTAATAAAGTAACCATAAAGAATAAGTACCCGTTACCTTGGATTGATAATTTGTGACAGCCCAAAATTGACCCTAGTCGGAATGTGGTTTCGGAACCACAAAATCGAGGCATAAAAATAATTAAAAATTTATTTTGATGCCTATAATATGTGTGTGCTCATGTATGACATTTTATGATGATTGATTTAGTGTTATAAAGGTGAATTTCACTAGAAAGGACTTGTGTGAGAAAACTTAGAAATGAGATAGGCAAATGTTGAAGTGGCCTAATAATGCATGAAGTGAAATAAATGGAGTTGCATGTCAATTATCCCATTTCCTAAGGTGGATGGCCACCATGACAAATTATTGGCAAGGGAAACATGTTCCCAACATGTCTTGCTAATGGATGATGTTAGAATGGTTATTATATTGGTGTTAGTAGGAAGAAAAAAAAAGGGGTATGTGTGGTTGCCCCTCCCATTGCCGTGTATTGAGCAAAGAAAAAAAAAGAGAAGTTTGGTTCATCTTCCTCCTAGCTTAGCCGATCCTTCAAGAAGAAAAGGAAGACTTAGCATTCGGTCACTTGAGCTTGAACTAAGGTATGGAATCCATGTTAGTCTTTGAAATCTTTGCATGTATGAAGCTAGTTACTAAGTCCTTTACTTGCTCATGTCAAAAAAAATTGAAGGTGGTAGTAATACAAGTGTTCGGCCATGGAGGATGTTTAAGGAGATAGTTGTTGCCTTTATGATGTAAGGAATAATTAGAAATGGGTGAAAGAAACAAGTCCTTGTTCTTGATTCTTCTTGGCGATTCTAAGGGAGAAAAGAGAGCAACCATGTGGTTTCTAAGCCATAAATAAGGTGACCCATGTTAGAAATTGTGATTTTGAGGTGACTAGAACATTCGGCCATGCATGTTGTCTTCCTTGGTGAGTGTTTTAATGTTGTTGTGATGAAAGCATGGAGATGAGTGAGTTCGAATGTTTAACAAAAGGAAATTTTGTGCCATTGAGTTCTTGTTGTTATGTGTGTGTGTGCATGAGTATTCGGCCATGCTATAGAATTTATGTTGCAAAATGATTAATTCTTAATGAGAAGTATAATAGTACTTGTGAATGAGCTTGAGAGTATTTAAACAATTAGACATGAAAAGGGTGGTAATGAGGCTGAAAAAAATTGTTGGATGGTTAATTGGGTAAGGAATGAAGCATTCGGCCATATGGGGTATAAATGGGCATAGGTGTTAAATACCTTGTATTGGAAACTTTGATAAATAAGTAGCAATAATTTAAGATGAGATTGAGTAAATTTTCAGCTTAGTTGTGTTAAGTATTCGGCAATAACCATAATAATGCATGTGAATGCCGTATGTTTGTGTTTGATGGAGAGGTAAATTGTTTGATTTAGCTCAAGAGCAAAGGGGAACTAGATTGGACAAAGGAAAGGAGAAAGCAAACGAGTAGCCGATTTGGAACCGTTCTACCCCAAACAAGGTAAGTCATTAAGCACATATGTTTGATATTGCTTAAATGATTGGAAAATCTATGCAATTGTGTTTAATGGAATGCTATATATGTGATGATTGAAATTGTATGGTTGTGCTGGAAAATGAGTTAATGTGTAAAAATGCTTCGATTATCTTGTTGTGTAGAATATGAAATGTGGATGTATGACTTGGTACGAGATTGGACCGAAAGGTCCGAGGTATTATGGTATAGATTCGATATGGATGAGTACCTAGCCTCGTTTGTTGTACATGTTGTAGTAACTTTATTAGTGGATTGATGAATGCTTATGACTTACTGAGTTGTAAACTCACTCGGTGTTTTTCTTGTCACCCATTTTAGGTCTCTCGGACTCTTATTGTTTGCGTGATCGGGACCGTCGTTGAAGTCATCACACCGACTGAAATCTTGTGGTATTGTTTTCGTTGTTGAAGAACATTTGGCATGTATAGGCTATTATATTTTGTCGAATTGTGGGTTGTAAACTTTAAGCCATGTGAAAATGGCCTATGGGGTCGTCGAGTGGGATGATAGAACCTATAGCCACGAGTCTTAGAAACTCTGATTTTGATAAGGTGGCCATAATTTGTGTCATGTATGATGGATGATTAAGGCCAATGAAAGATTCATGAAATTGGCATAGTCTACTGCAGTAACTGTTGCGGACAGCAGCAGTGAGATGAGATTGAAAAATCACTAAAAATAGTAGAAGTAGAATTAAATAGTGAGTAAATTATGAAATTGAACCTTTATGAATCTATTTTTATATGGACGAAACGAAACGACCATATGAGCAGTATACTGAGAAATATTAAAGTTCTCGTGAGACAGGGCCAGAACGGTTTCTGGGTCCCCTGTCGCGACTTTGAAAATTTACCATAAATTATCCAGAAAGAATTAGGAGTCATGCCTTATATGTACAGATTCCATTTTGAGTCTAGTTTCATTAGAAACAAACGGCACCAGTATTAAAGCCCTGTACAGAGAGAGATTCAAGTTGAAATTCGCGAAGGTCAGAGCAGTCGATCCCTGTAACATGGGTGACTTTAACTAATAAACTGTACCAATTGGCCTGACCAAAAATTCTAGAAATAAATCCATGGATGGGTATGTGAGTCTAAATTCAGGGAAAATTTACAAAACCAGTTTCCGAGTTTTGAAACTCGAGATATGATTTTTAAGCCGACGGTGACGCAGTTTTCCAGCCTGACTGGAAATGTCAAATTGGTTGGTACCTTGAGAGGATTTGGCCGTTAACCCCTCGTGTCCGACACCGGCGACGGTCACGAGTTAGGGTGTTACAATTTTATTGGTATCAGAGCTATGGTTTAGTCGGTTCTAGGACTACCATAGGCGTGTGAGTCTAGCTATACATGCCAAATTGTTAGTGCTTAATAATGTGATGACTTGACGGTTGAAATTTTTGTTTTGATTAGCGATGGAACCCGGGTTAGAGAGACCCTTGGCGGATGACGTTGAAAGTGTAGCGGCTGCTCTGCGCAAGGGACACCGCTGTTGAGCCTCGGTCATCCGCGAATAATCAAAATGAAGGCGAAACAAGCCTTCTTCACCATGATGAATGAGTGGGTCGCGCAATATGCCCGAATCAATCCTATTGTCCAACCATTCCCGAATTTAAATAATCCACCCAAGAGCCCGTAATGCCATCGATTCTTGATCCTGTGAGGCTGAGTAAACCACCGTGGACTTGATTAGGAAGCGTGGGGCGAGGAGTTTAAGGCCATAGTTACCGATTTATGCCGAAAGGGCCGAGTTCGCTTGATAACACCATTAGAGTGTTTGATGAACTGTCATGCACACCGATGAATGTCTTAAGTGTGCTATATCCTTGTTGCAAGACTCACCTACTATTGGTGGAGGACCTTGATTTCCATAGTCCCAAAGGAACAACTTACTTGGGATTTCTTTCAAACGAATTTGGAAGAAATATATTAGTCAACGGTTCATCGATCGAAGCGTAAGGAGTTCTGGAACTCAAGCAAGGCCGATGTGACCATATCTGAATACGAACATGAGTTCGTAAGACTTAGTCGGTATGCTCGGGAGTGTGTGGCTGATGAGGTTGCTATGTGCAAAAGATTTGAAGAAGGATTGAATGAAGAGTTAAAGTTACTAGTGGGAATTTTGGAGATAAAGGAGTTCGTGACACTAGTCGAACGAGCCTGCAAGGCGGAAGAACTTGGGAAGGAGAAGAAGAAGGCTGAATTTGAAGCAAGAGATTACCGTAAAAGATCAACGAGTAAAGCTCCGTTCTCGACTGTAAAGAGGTTCAGGGAGGACACCAAGAAGTCGAGGCGATCATGGAATTTCCATTAGAGCCCGACCATTGACGGACTCCCGAGCTACATCGGTAGCTAGTGTGGGCAATAATTGTCAAGAGAGACCGAATGTCCCCAATGTGGAAGACGACACCTAGGTGAATGTTGGGGTAAGTCTGCTAACAAGACTCATACGGATGTGGTTCAAGGACCACTTCATTAGGGATTGCACGAGCTAGATGAGAAGAATAAGATGCAAGGTGCGAGATCTAGTGGGCGACGGCTAGAGGTAGACCCCAGGGTTTCAGGAGGTAGGGGTGGTAATCGAGGGAGCCACCGATCACGGCTGTTCGATCCGAGACCCGAGCTCTGCTAGAGCATATGCCATCCGCACACGAGAGGAGGCATCCTCCCCGACGTTATCACGGTACTTTTACTCTCTTTGATACTAGTGTGATTGCATTGATTGACCCGGCTCTACTCATTCATATGTATGTGAAACTTTAGCATCCAAGAAGACTCTACCGTTGAGTCTCTTGAGTTCGTAATTCAGTGTCAAACCCTTTGGGTCAATACGTACTCGTTGATAGAGTGTGCAAGAGATGCCCCTAATAATTCGAGAATCTGTTTTCCTACCGATCCGATGCTTCTACCATTTGATGAATTCGATGTTATTCTTGGTATGGATTGGTGACCGTACATGATGCGATGGTGGATCGCAAAGGAAAACCATTGATTTGAGGAGTGCAAATAATGAGGTAGTCCGAGTCGAGTCTACTGATTTAAAAGGAGTGCCAGTGATAATATCTTCTATGACCGCTCGGAGATATGTGAAAAAGGGGTGTGAAACATACCTTGCGTATGTGTTGGAAAGTAAAGAGACGGAAAAGAAACTCGAATCGGTATCAGTGGTTTGTGAGTATTCAGATGTTTTTCCGGAGGAGTTACCGGGATTGCCACCGGTTCGAGAAGTGGAATTCGGCATTGAAGTTGTGCCGGGCACTACGCCGATCTCAATAGCTCCGTATCGTATGGCATTAACGGAGTTAAAGGAATTGAAGGTTCAATTGCAAGAATTGACGGATAGAGGTTTCGCTCGACCGAGTTTTTCTCCGTGGGGCGCACCAGTATTGTTTGTGAAAAAGAAGGACGGAAGCATGAGGTTGTGCATCGACTACCGTCAACTCAATAAAGTGACGATAAAGAATAAATATCCGCTGCCACAAATTGACGATTTGTTTGATCAATTAAAGGGAGCCTCGGTGTTTTCAAAGATAGATTTGAGGTCGGGATACTATCATTGAGGGTCCGAGAATCGGACATACCAAAACCGCTTTTAGAACAAGGTACGGTCACTACGAATTCTTGGTGATGCCGTTTGGGCTCACTAATGCCCTCGCGGTGTTTATGGATTTAATGAATAGAATTTTCAGGCCATACTTGGATCGGTTCGTAGTTGTATTTATCGATGACATTTTGGTCTATTCGAGAGATGAAACCGAACATCTTGAACACCTAAGGCTAGTGTTGCAAATCTTACGAGATAAGCGAGTTATCGTAAAGTTCAAGAAATGTGAATTTTGGTTGAAAGAGGTTAGCTTTTTGGGGCACGTGGTGTCCGTGATCGGTGTCGTGGTGGACCCGAACAAAATTTCGACCATAGTCAATTGGAAACCTCCAAGGAATGTTACCGAAGTTAGGAGCTTTTGGGGCTTGCTAGTTACTACCGACGGTTTGTAAAAGGATTCTCGGTGATAGCCACACCCATGACAAAACCGCTTGAAAAGATGTCAAATTTGAATGGACGGAAAAGTGTCGAAAAAGTTTCACCAATTGAAAACCCATTTGACGAAAGCTCCAGTTCTAGTACAGCCGAATCGGCAAAGAGTTTGTCATCTATAGTGATGCCTCCCTACTTGGGTTAGGTTGCGTATTGATGCAAGAAGGTCGAGTTGTGGCCTATCGTCGAGACAATTAAAGTCACATGAGAAAAATTATCCAACCCATGATCTCGAATTGGTCGCCATCGTATTCGCCTTAAAGATATGGCGACATTACTTATTTGGTGAGAAGTGCCATGTGTATTTGGATCACAAAAGTCTCAAATATTTGATGACTCGAGAGACTTAAATCTGCGACAAAGACGATGGCTCGAGTTGTTAAAAGATTATGAACTCGTCATTGATTATCACCCGAAAGGCTAATGTGGTTGCGGATGCCTTAAGTCGAAATCACTTTGTTTTTCTGAGCGATGAATGTACACTTGTCTATCCTAGCCGACAATGTGTTAGTAGCCGAATTAAAGGACAAACCATTGTTGGCTTATTAAATTCGGGAAGCTCAGAAAGTTGATGAGGAGTTGCTTGCAAAACGGGCTGAGTGTGTTCTGAACAAGGAATCAGAGTTTCAAATTGATGATGACGATTGTTTGAGGTTCAGAAGTCATCTGTGTGTTCCAAAGAATTGAACTTATTTCGATAATTCTAAATGAAGCCCATTGTAGCCGAATGGCAATCCACCGGGAGTACGAAGATGTACAACGATTTGAAACGTCGGTTTGGTGGCATGGTATGAAACGAGACATCTCGATTTTGTTTGAAATGTTTAATATGTCAACAAGTGAAAGCGGAACATCAAGTGCCATCGGGATTACTTCACCGATCACGATACCCGAGTGGAAATGGGATCGAGTCACAATGGACTTCGTGATCCGGACCGCCATTGTCGACAAGTAAGAAGGATGCGATTTGGGTCGTTGTAGATAGATTGACTAAGTCGGCTCACTTTGTCCCCGACGTACGGATTTTCAATGGACAAACTAGCCAATTGTACGCTTCTCGATTGTGAGACTACACGGGTGCCTATTTCCATCGTGTCGGATAGAGATCCGAGATTTACCTCGCGATTTTGGAAGAAGTTGCAAGAGGCTTTGGGTACCAAGCGCATTTTAGCACTTTTCATCCCCAAACCGATGGTCAATCCGAACGGATAATTCAAATCCTAGAGGATATGTTGAGATGTTGCATCCTTGAGTTTAGTGGTTCATGGGAAAGATATTTGCGGTGATTGAATTAGCTTACAACAACGACTTTCAATCAAGTATTAAGATGGCACCCTACGAGGCTTTGTACGATCGTAAATGCCGTACACCATTGTTTTGGACTGAGCTTGGTGAAAGCAAGATTTTCGGGGTGGATTTGATTAGAGATGCTGAACAAAAAGTGAAAGTAATCCGTGAAAGTCTCGAAGATAGCCTCCGATCGTCGAAGTCGTGCGCGGATCTGAAGCGTAAGGATATCGGTATCGGTGGGTGATAAAGTGTTTCTCAAGGTATCGCCTTGGAAAAAGATACTCGATTCGGCCGTAAGGGCAAGTTGAGCCCGAGGTTCGTTGGGCCATATGAGATATCCGAGCGAGTCGGTCCAAAGGCATATCGTTTGATTTTGCCCCGAACTCGAAAAGGTTCACGATGTCTTTCACGTTTGATGCTTCGACGCTATGGATCCGATCCATCGCACGTGATTAGTCCATCGAAATTGAAATTCAAGCTAATATGAGTTATGAGGAAGAACCGATTCGTATTCTATCACAAGAAGTGAAAGAGTTGCGAAACAAGCGTGTTCCGCTAGTGAAAGTGTTATGGCTCAAGCACGGATAGAAGAAGCTACTTGGGAGACCGAAAACTCTATGAAAGAGCGATATCCAAACCTATTTACCGTAAGATTTTCGGGACGAAAATTTCTTAAGTGGGGAGAGTTGTGACAGCCAAAATTGACCCTAGTCGGAATGTGGTTTCGAACCACAAAACCGAGGCATAAAAATAATTAAAATTTATTTTGATGCCTATAATATGTGTGTGCTCATGTATGACATTTTATGATGATTGATTTAGTGTTATAAAGGTGAATTTCACTAGAAAGGACTTGTGTGAGAAAACTTAGAAATGAGATAGGCAAATGTTGAAGTGGCCTAATAATGCATGAAGTGAAATAAATGGAGTTGCATGTCAATTATCCCATTTCCTAAGGTGGATGGCCGGCCATGACAAATTATTGGCAAGGGAAACATGTTCCCAACATGTCTTGCTAATGGATGATGTTAGAATGGTTATTATATTGGTGTTAGTAGGAAGAAAAAAAAAGGGGTATGTGTGGTTGCCCCTCCCCATTGCCGTGTATTGAGCAAAGAAAAAAAAAGAGAAGTTTGGTTCATCTTCCTCCTAGCTTAGCCGATCCTTCAAGAAGAAAAGGAAGACTTAGCATTCGGTCACTTGAGCTTGAACTAAGGTATGGAATCCATGTTAGTCTTTGAAATCTTTGCATGTATGAAGCTAGTTACTAAGTCCTTTACTTGCTCATGTCAAAAAAAAATTGAAGGTGGTAGTAATACAAGTGTTCGGCCATGGAGGATGTTTAAGGAGATGGTTGTTGCCTTTATGATGTAAGGAATAATTAGAAATGGGTGAAAGAAACAAGTCCTTGTTCTTGATTCTTCTTGGCCGATTCTAAGGGAGAAAAGAGAGCAACCATGTGGTTTCTAAGCCATAAATAAGGTGACCCATGTTAGAAATTGTGATTTTGAGGTGACTAGAACATTCGGCCATGCATGTTGTCTTCCTTGGTGAGTGTTTTAATGTTGTTGTGATGAAAGCATGGAGATGAGTGAGTTCGAATGTTTAACAAAAGGAAATTTTGTGCCATTGAGTTCTTGTTGTTATGTGTGTGTGTGCATGAGTATTCGCCATGCTATAGAATTTATGTTGCAAAATGATTAATTCTTAATGAGAAGTATAATAGTACTTGTGAATGAGCTTGAGAGTATTTAAACAATTAGACATGAAAAGGGTGGTAATGAGGCTGAAAAAAATTGTTGGATGGTTAATTGGGTAAGGAATGAAGCATTCGGCCATATGGGGTATAAATGGGCATAGGTGTTAAATACCTTGTATTGGAAACTTTGATAAATAAGTAGCAATAATTTAAGATGAGATTGAGTAAATTTTCAGCTTAGTTGTGTTAAGTATTCGGCAATAACCATAATAATGCATGTGAATGCCGTATGTTTGTGTTTGATGGAGAGGTAAATTGTTTGATTTAGCTCAAGAGCAAAGGGGAACTAGATTGGACAAAGGAAAGGAGAAAGCAAACGAGTAGCCGATTTGGAACCGTTCTACCCCAAACAAGGTAAGTCATTAAGCACATATGTTTGATATTGCTTAAATGATTGGAAAATCTATGCAATTGTGTTTAATGGAATGCTATATATGTGATGATTGAAATTGTATGGTTGTGCTGGAAAATGAGTTAATGTGTAAAAATGCTTCGATTATCTTGTTGTGTAGAATATGAAATGTGGATGTATGACTTGGTACGAGATTGGACCGAAAGGTCCGAGGTATTATGGTATAGATTCGATATGGATGAGTACCTAGCCTCGTTTGTTGTACATGTTGTAGTAACTTTATTAGTGGATTGATGAATGCTTATGACTTACTGAGTTGTAAACTCACTCGGTGTTTTTCTTGTCACCCATTTTAGGTCTCTCGGACTCTTATTGTTTGCGTGATCGGGACCGTCGTTGAAGTCATCACACCGACTGAAATCTTGTGGTATTGTTTTCGTTGTTGAAGAACATTTGGCATGTATAGGCTATTATATTTTGTCGAATTGTGGGTTGTAAACTTTAAGCCATGTGAAAATGGCCTATGGGGTCGTCGAGTGGGATGCTAGAACCTATAGCCACGAGTCTTAGAAACTCTGATTTTGATAAGGTGGCCATAATTTGTGTCATGTATGATGGATGATTAAGGCCAATGAAAGATTCATGAAATTGGCATAGTCATCGCAGTAACTGTTGCGGACAGCAGCAGTGAGATGAGATTGAAAATCACTAAAATAGTAGAAGTAGAATTAAATAGTGAGTAAATTATGAAATTGAACCTTGATGAATCTATTTTATATGGACGAAACAAAACGACCATATGAGCAGTATACTGAGAAATATTAAAGTTCTCGTGAGACAGGGCCAGAACGGTTTCTGGGTCCCCTGTCGCGACTTTGAAAATTTACCATAAATTATCCAGAAAGAATTAGGAGTCATGCCTTATATGTACAGATTCCATTTTGAGTCTAGTTTCATTAGAAACAAACGGCACCAGTATTAAAGCCCTGTACAGAGAGAGATTCAAGTTGAAATTCGCGAAGGTCAGAGCAGTCGATCCCTGTAACATGGGTGACTTTAACTAATAAACTGTACCAATTGGCCTGACCAAAAATTCTAGAAATAAATCCATGGATGGGTATGTGAGTTTAAATTCAGGGAAAATTTACAAAACCAGTTTCCGAGTTTTGAAACTCGAGATATGATTTTTAAGCCGACAGTGATGCAGTTTTCCAGCCTGACTGGAAATGTCAAATTGGTTGGTACCTTGAGAGGATTTGGCCGTTAACCCCTCGTGTCCGACACCGGCGACGGTCACGAGTTAGGGGTGTTACATAATTTATTTGATCAGCTGAAAGGTGCTACTGTGTTTTCAAAGATTGATCTTCGATCAAGTTATTATCAGTTACGAGTAAAGGAGTCAGATGTGCCAAAAACAGCCTTCAGAACCAGGTACGGACATTATGAGTTTCTGGTTATGCCATTTGGGCTAACTAATGCACCTGCAGTATTCATGGATTTGATGAACCGGATATTCAGACCGTACTTAGATAGATTTGTAGTAGTATTCATTGATGATATTTTGGTTTATTCTCGGGATGAAGAAGAACATGCAGAACATTTGAGAATTGTGTTGCAAATTCTGCGAGAGAAGCAGTTATATGCTAAATTCAGTAAATGTGAATTTTGGCTCCGAGATGTGGGTTTTCTTGGACACATTGTATCTGCTGAAGGCATTAGGGTAGATCCAAGTAAAATCTCAGCTATTGTCAATTGGAATCCAGCAAAGAATGTATCTGAAGTTAGAAGTTTCTTGGGTTTAGCTGGTTATTATCGGAGATTTGTATAGGGATTGTAACACCCCGTACCCGAGACCATTGCCGGAGTCGAACACGAGGTGTTAACGGACTTAATTCATTACTTAAGCAGCTCATACAATTCATTTTAAAATTTCCAGACAAGTTGGCTAACTGCATCACAGTAGCTTTAAAAATCATATCTCAAGTTCCGAAACTCAAAATCCAATTCCGTTAATTTTTCCTGAAACTATACTCATATATCTATCTACTAATTGTTTTATAGAATTTTTTGTCAGGCCAATTAGTACAGTTTATTAGTTAAAGTCTCCCCTATTTCAGGGTTCGACTACTATGATCTCTGTGTATTACAAATCAGATATCTCCCTGTACAGAGCTTCAATGACTATGCCGTTTATCTCTAATAAAACTAGACTGAATAATGAATCTGTACATATAAAGCATGACTTCTAATTATCTTTTTAAAATTTATGGTAAATTTCCAAAGTCAGAACAAGGGATCCAGAAATCGCTCTGGCCCTGTTTCACAAAAATTTAAACATCTCATAAAATATAGCTCATATACCTGTTTCGCTTCTTCCATATGAAAATAGACTCATCAAGCTTCGATTCCATAACTTATTCATTATTTAGTTCCATTTCTACTATTTTTAGTTATTTTTCAAATTAACGTCACTACTGCTGTCTGAATCTATTTTATGGTAAATTTTACCTATTTCATGGTTTCCATGGATTAGCTAGTAATTTGTCATACATAACACCAAATATGATCATGATTAGCCATTCCAATGGCTACTCATTACCAAGCATTTCCATACCACTCAATAACCATATCATAAGATCATATATACAAAATGATTATAATGCTATACATGCCATACTCAAAATATACAAGCCATTATGCCAAGATGGTATACGGATAGTGTGAGCGAGCCTCTGACCGTTCCCGATTTCCGAGCTGGCTTGTCAAAACTACAAGGAATGAAAAGAAGGGAGTAAGCATAAATGCTTAATAAGTTCACATGCAAATAGCAAGTAACATAACCATATAAGCAAACATAAAACATCATTTTCATAATCATCACCAAGACATTCATATCACATTTTCATTTATCATCTTACCATATTGTTGTTATATCGATTTTTCAACCCGAGGGTTAAGTACATACCTGTTCAAAGTATTCATTTCACAACACTTACCAACACGTCCCTTTCATCTCGAGTATTCCTCCGCTTGAGTAGAATTGTACCCTTTGAACACATCGGAATATAATTCGGATACATGGAAAGTTTGCACATAAGTGCCACATATGTAGCCAAGCTACCATGTAACCTGCCCATAAGCGAACTCAGACTCAACTCAACGAGCTCGGGCGTTCGCATCCATAAGTGAACTCGGACTCAACTCAACAAGCTCGGATGCCTAGTTACATCTCTCGAAATCGGACTCAACTCAACGAGTTTGGACATTTGCATCCATAAGTGAACTCAGACTCAACTCAACAGTTCGGATGCCCAAATATCCCAGTGACATGTCACTTGTATCCTAATCCATTCCTAAGGTTCAACGGGACATTTTTCCCAATCATATGTCTCAACCATCTTCTATGGAATGTCGATACCGATACTCGGTAGTATTTCACATTTTCCAAGTATATCACATAATTTGACATATTATCAAACAATTGTCACAAGTATGATATTTCATAATAATTATCATATCATTTAAATAACATTAAAAAATTTAAAACAATAACTATGTTACCAACATTTACATATGAACTTACCTCGTATGCGAAAATGGCTACTTTTACCATTTCGTCCACAACTTGGTATTTTCCCCATTTTAGCCCGAATTTCAGTTTTCCTTGCTCTATCATTTAAAATATAGTCTAATTAGGACTCACATTATTCAAATTGACCCAAAATCATATTTTGGAAAAATTACAATTTTGCCCCTAATCTTTTGCATATTTACACTTTTGTCCCAAAGCTCGTAAATTAAACTTCAGCCTATTTTCTTATGTTTTATGACATGCTGATCATTTTTCCCTTCTATGGTAACATCAAATTCTCACTCTAACATGTACTTATGACTATTAGGTATTTTTACCGATTAAGCCCTTTTGCTCGTTTTCACTTAAAACCGAGTAGCACAAGTTGTCTAACATAATTTAAAACCTCATATTCTATCATAAAACACCAAAATACACAAATTTCATCTATGGGTATTTTTCCAAATATAAATCCTAGGTTAAATTATTGCTAGCATAAGTTAAATCGAGCTACCGGGACTACAAAAACGTAAAAATCATTAAAAACGAGGCTAGAACGGACTTACAATCGAGATTGAAAGCTTGAAAAACCCTAGCCATGGTTTCTCCTTGCTATATTCGGCCATGGGGTTGAAGATGAGCAAAATTGGCTTTTAATTTTGTATTTTAATTCATTTTACCCCTAAATGACCAAAATGCCCTTACTACTAAACTTTCCAAAAATTCAATCCATGTCCAATTTTTGTCCATAGACTTAGAAATTGGTAAAATTGCTATTTAAGACCTAATTAATATTTCAAAACAATTTCATACTAGAAACTTCTAGAATGCAAGTTTTGCAAATTATTCGATTTAGTCCCTAATTTCAATTTAAGCACTTTATGCATAAAATTTCTTCACGAAATTTTCACACAATCATGCAATCATATCATAGACCTTAAAATAATCATAAAATAATTATTTCTATCTCGGATTTTGTGGTCACGAAACCACTATTCTGACTAGGCCCAAAATCAGGATATTACAGGGATTCTCTATGATAGCTTTTCCAATGACTCGATTATTGCAGAAAGATGTAAAGTTCGAGTGGACTGATGAATGTCAACAGATTTTCAACCGATTGAAAGATCTACTAACAAAAGCACCTGTATTAGTGTAGCCTGAACCGGGTGAGGAATTTGTTATTTATAGTGATGCCTCATTAAATGGTTTAGGTTGTGTCTTAATGCAAGAAGGTAAAGTAATAGCCTATGTTTCAAGACAACTTAAACCACATGAAAGAAATTACCCAGTACATGATCTTGAATTAGTTGCTATTGTATTTGCACTGAAGATATGGCAGCATTACTTGTACAGTAAGAAATGTCATATTTATACTGATTATAAAAGCTTGAAATATTTGATGACACAGAAAGATTTGAATTTGAGACAATGCAGGTGGCTTGAACTGATAAAGGACTATGATTTGATTATTGATTACCATCCGGGTAAGGCTAATGTTGTAGTTGATGCTTTGAGCCAGAAATATCTATTTGCTTTACGAGCTATGAATACCCGGTTATCAATGACTGATGATGGTTCAATCCTAGCAGAATTAAGAGCTAAACCAATATTTTTACAGCAAATATGTGAAGCTCAGAAGAATGACGAGAAGTTACAAGTTAAACGAGCACAGTGTGAGTCAGGTAATGATTCTGAATTTCAGATTGGTTCTGACAGTTGTTTATTATTCAGAGGTAGGGTATGTGTACCTCAAAATTCAGAGCTCATACAGAAGATTCTACGCGAGGCTTACAGCAGTACTATGTCTGTACATCTGGGGATTAATAAAATGTATAATGATCTGAAAAAGATGTACTCGTGGTCGGGAATGAAATGTGATATCTCTGAGTTTGTATCAAGGTGTTTAATATGTCAGCAAGTTAAAGCTGAACATCAGGTACCTTCGGGGTTACTTCAACCAATTACTATACCGGAATGGAAATGGGAAAGAATCACTATGGATTTTGTATCGAGGTTACCGTTGTCTCCGAGGAAAAAAGATGCTATTTGGGTGATTGTTGATCGATTGACAAAGTCAGCTCACTTTATTCCGATACGTATGGATTATTCTTTAGATAAATTAGCTGAACTATACATATCTGAGATTGTCAGGCTACATGGAGTGCCTATCTCTATTATATCAGATAGAGATCCCCGATTTACGTCTCGTTTTTGGGACAAATTGCAAGAAGCCTTAGGTACTCAGTTGTATTTCAACACTGCATTTCATCCTCAAACAGATAGTCAATCTAAGCGTGTAATTCAAGTATTGGAAGATATGCTATGATGTTGTATACTAGAGTTTGAAGGTAATTGGGAGAGGTATCTACCTTTGATTGAATTTTCTTACAATAATAGTTATCAGTCCAGTATTAAAATGACTCCGTATGAAGCTTTGTATGGTAGAAAATGTAGAACACTGTTATATTGGATAGAAATCAGTGAAAGGAAGATACATGGGGTTGATTTGATACGAGAAACAAAAGAAAAAGTAAAGGTTATTCGAGATAGTCTAAAAGCAGCTTCCGATCGTCAAAAATCATATGCCGACCTTAAACGAAAAGAGATTGAATTTCAAGTCAGTGACAAGGTATTCTTGAAAGTGTCTCCTTGGAAGAAAGTCCTTTGATTCGGTCGAAAGGGTAAACTGAGTCCAAGATTTCTCGGGCCATATGAAAGCATAGAAAGAATTGGACCGTTCTCTTATCGATTGGCATTACCACCGGAACTTGATAGAATCCATAATGTTTTTCATGTATCTATGTTACGACAATATCGATTAGATCCTTCACATGTTATTTCTCTGACAGAAGTGGAGATTCAACCGGATATGACTTACAGTGAAGAACCGGTCAAGATATAGGCACGGGAGACAAAAGAGCTTAGAAATAAAAATATAAATTTAGTGAAAGTATTGTGGCAAAAGCACGGGATTGAGGAAGCAACATGGGAACTAGAGGAGGCAATGAGGAAACAATACCCAAATCTCTTTACGGGTAAGATTTTCGAGGACGAAAATCCTTAAAAGGGGGGAGAGTTGTAATGGCCTAAATTCAAAGTTATCGGAACAGTGGTTTCGTAACCACAAATCCGATTTAAAGAGAAATTTATTTCAATATTTTTGCATGAAAATTGATATGATAGGAAAATTGAAAATATTGATAGAAAAATTTTACCGATTTAGTGGTTAGTTAGAAAAAGAAATTATTGAAGAAATTGGGTAAAAAAAGGTATCAGGACCTCTATCTCAAAAAACCAAGTCGACAATAATTTTATAAATATTTATGAAATGTTAGTAATGTGGTATTAAAATTTCGTTAGGAAATTTTAATGTTTGGGTAGTCAATTAAATGAAGAGGACTAAATTGTAATAGGTGTAAAAGTTGCTAGAATGATTAAATAGCTTAAGAGTCTAATGAGAAAGGATTTAAAAGGCAATTAGACCCAAAATTTATTTGGGCTGGACGGCAAGGGCATGAAATCAATAGGAAAATTGATAAATTAAGGGCAAAATTGGAATATTGTAAAATAAACTAAATAAAGCTAGGATTAAATAGGAAATATCTAGATTTCTCTTCAATTCCAGCAGCTAAAAACGCCATAGGAGGGTTCTCTAAGCTGGTATTCCATAATTTTTGCACCAAGTGTGTTAATCCTTGCCTTTTTCTTGTAATTTTTGTGTTTCTAAGACTTTTACAACTAGGTCCTACTATTAAATTCATTAGTTTTTGATTTCATGGATGAAATTGAAAGTCGCCATGGTTGAGTTCTGTAAGTTTATAATGAAATAGAATGAAATTAAAGCTTTAATTTGTTTATGAGATGATTTTATTAGGTAATTTCAATAGAAATTGATTTTTAGGACCTAATTGTGAAAATGCTTGGAATTAAAGTCTATTGCTGAAATTCTGATTCCTAAAGGTTGTAAACTAGTTTAAGGTGATAGAATAAAATTTTAATTGAGAAAAATCAGCTCAATTGAGAGGCTAATTGAGTAGGGACGAAATTATCATTTATTAAAAGCTTAAGGAAAAATGGTAATAAACGACTTGCACAAAAATAGTTTGGACAAAGAAGATGAGACTAGTTTTGAAAAATCACCATAAATTTTAGAAATCGAATTAGAAGATGAACAAAATATGGAATTAAATCTTAGCAATGGATTTGTAGATTTTGAGATATAATGAATTTTGTGAGACAAGGTTAGAATGAATTCGGGTTCCCCTGTTCTGATTTTGAAAAATCATAAAACATTGAATAAAAATAATTAGGGGCTTAAATTTATATATATAGAATCCTGAATGAGTATTTTTTAATAGAAACAAACAAGAACATCATTTGAATCTGTATGAAGAGATAATTATTTTTAGTGAAGAAGGGTCGAATCGCTAGAGACAAGTGAGAGCAGGTGAATTTAAAGAATAAACTGTACTTATTGGCTAAACCAAAAATTCTGAAATTTTTATAGTAAGAAGATATATGAGTCTAGTTTCAGGGAAAATTAACTGATCTTAATTTGGAGTTCCTTAGCTTGAGTTATAAATAATTTAGTGACTATGACTCAAATAGACAACTTTGAATAAACTATAAATAATAATAGTTGAATTATAGAGAATGTTGCATATGAACATGAAATGTATTAAATTGATAATTAAATTTATTTATTTAGATCCAGAAGATTCAAATACGAAGCTAGGAAAGGAAAAAGTTCGGGATTAGTAGATTTTTTTTATTTACAAACAAGTATCAAGGTAAGTTCATGTAACTTGAATTATATTCTTAAATGCTTGAAATGTATGTTATTGATGTGAATATGATTTGAAAGTTCATTGTATGAAAATTTATGAAAAATTGATATATTTGATAAAAAGGGGAAGAAATCCCGATTGAATGAAAGGAAATTTCGATGGATCTCTGAAAAGGAATTGACGGTAAAAAGGATCTAGCCCGGACGGGTGATCCTATCTTGATATAGCCCTCCCGAAGAATATGTGGAAAATGAATTTAGCTCGGACGGGTAATCCGAATTAGGGTCTGACTTTAGCCAGGACTGGTAATTTAGATCCAAGCTCATTAGAGTAATTGTCGTTGCAGGGGATTTAGTCTGGACTGGTAATCCCGATAATACTCTATGAGTTTATATTACGGGGGATTTAGCCTGGACTGGTAATCCCGCTGTAAGGATGAGGTTCGCGGGAGTGTGCTCTCTGAAATGGAAATGTGCGCACATGAATATGAATTGACGGACCCAGAAATGTACACTAAAAGTGTACCTCTGAAAAATCCATCGAAATTTCGAGAAATTTAACGGGATAAATATGGAAGAAAAATAACAAGGGAATGGAAATTATGGTATTAATGAGCTCATCAATCATAGTATATATTATTGGTACATGAAAATTATTGTACTAACTTGAATGTTGAGTTTGTGCATGTTAGGGTAATAATGCATTGAATGGATATAGGAATGTTTATTGTATTGTATTGAAAATATTAGGTAAGTATAATTCTAGTTACATGAGCTTACTAAGCACAAAGTGCTTACTCTGTTTCATTTTCCCCTGTTTTGTAGTGTTAAGAGCTCGAAGGTCGGATTTGGTCAGAGACACATCACACTATCAACCTTAGGATTTTGGTATATAAAGAAACTTTATTTTGGAAATCAATGGTATGTATAATCTAATAAAGTAAATGTTAACGTGAAATGAATGTAAAGTTAGCCATTAGTATGGTTAACAAACCTAGTTTTGGGTATGTGATGATGTTATTTTATAAATATGCATGAATTTATCTTGAAAATATGTTGAATTGGATTGGTTGATGTGGATTGTTTTTGGTTTAAAATTTCAGGGAAGGTTAGATATCTATAAAGGGGTTATATTGAGTTAAAAAAATTTAATTCGTAAACTCCGGTAATACTTCGTACCCTATTTCGGCAATGAATATGGGTAGGGGTATTACATGAGGTTTTATATATGTTTAAACGTTTTAAAAATGAGGTTGAGAATTTGTTTAGTAAGAAAACCAAAGTGCTTCATAATGATAGAGGTGATGAATAGTTTTCAAATGAATTTAATGTATTTTGTGAGGAACAAGGTGTGGTACAGGAGCGTTTCGTGCCTTATACTTCGCAACAAAATTTGTTTTTGAGGAAAGAAAGAATCATACTTTAGTGGATATGGTTAACTCAATGTTGTTAATTGTTAAACTTCCATATAATCTATGGGGTGAAGCATTATTGACTGTGTGTTATATCTTAACAGAATACCATCAAGAAAATTCAAAGCATCTCCATGTGAGTTATGGAAGTTTCGGATGCCAAACTTAACTTATTTAAAAGCGTGGGGCTGTTAAAGGTGTATTCGTTGGATATTCTCAACACTCTAAGGCTTATCGTGTTCTTGAGTTAGTGTTAAATACGATAATTGAAACAAGAGATGTTGTATTCATTGAAAATAAGGTTTTCGATGATTCAACGGATTCAAAAAAAGAATATCAACTAATGACCTCAAGTGATCAAACCAAAAGAAGTCTTTGTGACAATGAAGATATGGACCTGAGGAAAAGTAAAAGAGTGAGAAAAGTAAAGGACTTTGGTCTCGATTTCATTTCCTCGCAATCTCTATCATTCCTTGTTGAAGGAAATAAAGAATCCGTAATTAGGAAGATCCCCATAATGTTTAATGTGGATGGTGATCCACAATCCTATGGTGAAGCTATGGCTTGTAGGGATGTGACATTTTGGAAAAAAGCGGTCAATGATAAAATGGATTCAATAAAATAGATTCAATATTGTTTAACAATACTTAGATTCTAGTTGGTCAATGATAAAATGGATTCAATATTGTTTAACAATACTTAGATTCTAGTTTATCTTCCTCAATAATTGAAGCCTATAAGATGTAAATAGGTGTTTAAAAGGAAAAATACTCTAACAAGGAGTTCTCCAACCTTTAAGGCTAGGTTCATGGCTCAAGGATTTAGGCAAAAGGCAGGCCTAGATTATTTTGACACCTATGCACTAGTGGCTAGGAGGACCTCTATTCAAATTCTTATAACACTTTCATCTATCCATAAGTTACATGTACATAAAATTAATGTTTTAGCCATTGAAAATCAGCCATTGAAAGGGGTTTGAAAGCTTAAAAATTTTAGCAACTTGTAATCCTCGAAAGTAAGTGATTTCCATACCCTTTGTTGATGATTTTTGCATTTTTGAGACCCTTGAAGCATAAGCTTTCAAATGAGAGTACCATTTTGCAAAATGATTAGGAGTTTAGGGTTTTGCCATGAAAGGATTTGTAATGTTTGCTGAGTTTTTTTAGAAGAAAATGATTCTTGGGTGTCTTATAAGCAACTTTTGTGAAAGGTGTTAGCATGAAAACACCTAAAAGGACTATTTTGCATAAGTTGTAAAATAGATAATAAGTGTGTGAAATAGTGGGAATTTGGAGTTGCTATAAGATTAAAAAAGGTTCGGCTAGGCTTAAGATATGAATAAATTTGATAAAATCAATTTTTGTGCCTAAAGGTGAAATGGTCATTTTTTCAAAGTTTAGGGGCAAAATGGTCATTTTACCAAAGATATGAATTTTCGATTGCTAAATTTTATTTAGTGACTAATAAGTGTATTTTGTGATTATAGATCAAGAATCACCAAATTCAAACTTAAACAAGAGGAAAGCCAAGCAAATCGATTAAATCGACTAGTCACCACATTTTGTAATCCGAGGTAAGTTGTATGTAAATAATACACCTACAATGTAAATGTATATGTTGAATTGTACTTGAATTTAATATATCATGAATTGCTTGATTGTGGAATTGAGAAAGCATGATGGTAATAGAGATAGTAGAGTTCCCGTTTGAACCTAGGAAATAAATCGGATATTCATGCCATAACATATGGGTTATTGTGAGCTAGTGTAAGACATGTCTGGGACATGCATCGACCACATTATGAGAGCCAGTGTAAGACCATGTCTGGGACATGGCATCGGCATTAACACGAGTGCTAGTGTAAGACATGTCTGGGACATGCCTCAGCCTCGAGACGTAAGTCAGTGTAAGACATGTCTGGGACATGCATCAGCTAGAAGATGTGTCAGTGTAAGACCATGTCTGGGACATGGCATCGGTGCAGATATTCTAGAGCTTGTGTAACACCATGTCTGGGACAAGGCACCGACACCTTACCCCATGTTTGAGGCTTAATGAATATCTGATAGTGTTCCAAATGGTTCAATGGTGAAAGTTAAGATTTCAAGTTAACGAGGAAAGTATAACTGTGTTGTGAGTGGTACAGGTACCTGTTTGATATACATAGAATATGAGCCCATTTTTTGATATACGATGTGTACTGAATATTGATGAGTAAGTTTTGCTTATGCCCAATTGTATGTTATGAGCTTGTTGATGAATGGTAAAGTTATGTTGTATATTTATTTATGTGCAACTTACTAAGCTTTATGCTTACTCCCTCTCATTTTCCATTTTCTTATAGTGCCGCCTATCTAGCTCAAGGATCAACGGAAGTCAGAGATATCGATCACACTATCAATCAAAGCTTTCGGTATAGTTTGATTTATATTTTTGAATATGGCATGTATAGGGAACTAGACTTGTGTTTTGTGTCATTATCAATTTGGCCAAATGTGTTGGCTTGGGATAAATCTCTCATTTTTTACTAAGCCTCGAATTATGGCTAATATCCATTTTGATTTTTATACAAGCGTGTTATCTTCATAGATGAGTAAAATACACACATGGAATGTTGTTTATTGTGGCTGATTTGGTTGCATGAGATAGCCTTATATTGGTTTAGGTTGTAGGTTGTGTAAATAAGGGTGGTAAAGAGGCTTGGTAAATAGCCTTATATTGTCCACACGGGTAGACACACGGGCGTGTGTCTAAGATGTGTGTGACACACGGTCTATCCTATGGGTGTGTGGTCCGGCCGTGTGTCCCCTGCACGTAAAAAATTTCAAGTCAGTATGCATGATAGTAAACACACAGGCAGAGACACGACTGTACGTCTCATCCGTGTGAAGGACACGGCCTAGTACACGGGCATGTGCCTTGGCTGTGTGACATTTTGGGTTGCTGACGTAAGAAATAGAATGTCCATGTTTTTGCACACGGGCTGAGACATGAGCGTGTCATGGCCGTGTGAAGGACACGGCCAGGGATACAGGCCTGTGCCAGGCTGTATGAAAACCCCTGTAGGTGGGCATTTGAAATTATTTCCACATGGGTGGAGGACATTGGCGTGTCCCTTCATTGCCTAGGCCGTGTGAGCCACACATGCCAACAGCACGACCATGTCGAGTTAGTTACCTGGGTGTGTTTCCCCTCCTACACGGGCGTGTGCCCCTGTATCTAGTAATATTTTTTAGAGTTTATGGGAAGATCCGAATCATTCCTGAATGGTTTTAAATGATGGATGGAACCTTGTAGGCCTTTGTTATGAAGTTCTTGATAAAGAATCAGAAAATTTTTAAATTTGACTAAATTTTGATGTCTAAAAAATGTGTGTTTGTATGTGCCTGAGTTAGGTAACACCTCATATTCTGTCCCAACGTAGGGTACGGGTGTGGGGTGTTACATTTAATGGTATCAGAGTTATGATTTAGTCAGTTCTAAGACTAACCTAGCAAGAGTACAAGTCTAGCGATACATGCCATAATTGTATATTGATAATGTGATGACTTGTAACGATTATAAATTATATTTTCTATATAGTAAATGGATCTTGATAGAGCCACGGCAGATGACGTGGAGAGTAACGCGCCGACTCTTGCTGAAGGGACTGTGCCAATTGAGAGTGAGCCCATGACTATGGGCCAAAGCGGAGGGGCTAGAGAAGCCTATCTCCAAATGATGGATGCTTGGTATACGGATTTTATTCGTGCGAATCTGAACACTCTACCTCCCTCACCTCCTCCAATTCTTTAGTATGCCCCAGTAGCTCTGCAAGGCGCGGACATGATTAGGAGGGAAAAACCTTCAATGGATAAGATTCAGAAACAAGGGCCGAGGAATTTCGGGCTAGTATAGATGATGACCCAGAAAGGGCAAAATTTTGGTTGGAGAATACCATTAAGGTATTTGATGAACTATCGTGCACACCTAAAGAGTGCGTGAAGTCTGTAGTGTCACTCCTATGGATTTGGCTTATTAGTGGTGGAATACTCTAGTTTCTGTTGTACCGAGAGAGAGGATCACTTGGGAATTCTTCCAGGAAGAATTCTAGAAAAAATATATTAGCCAAAGGTTCATAGATCAAAAGAGGAAGGAATTTCTAGAGCTAAAGCAAGGCCGAATATTAGTGACGGAATATGAACATGAATTTGTGAGGCTCGGTAAGTATACACGGGAATACATGTCTATAAAAGGCACTATGTGTAAGAGGTTCGAGGATGGTCTTAATGAAGATATCTGAGTATTTGTTGGCATCCTAGAACTAAGAGAATTTGTAGTGCTCTTTGAGAGAGCATGCAAGGCAGGGGAGCTAGTAAAAGAGAGGAGGAAAGCGGCTTTTGAGTTGCGAGATTCAAAGAAGAGACAGATGGGTAAGTCACATTAGTCCTCATCTAAAAGATCAAAGGAATTCACTACTCGATCGAATGCTTCAGTGGGGTTTTCGAATAGAAACAAGAACCGACAAAAAAAAACTTCTAGAGCCCAGACCACTTCTATCGCGAGCGTCGGTAGTGTTCGACCAAATAGGCCAGAATGTTTGCAAAATGGTAGGCGTCACTTTGCGAGTGCCGGGGGAATAAAAGGGGTTGTTTTAAGTGTGGATCATTAGAACATTTCATCTGAGACTGTCCTGAAATGGAAGAGAGAGAGAAAAAGTAAGAAGCGAAAGCAAATAGTGCCCCTCGGAGGGGTAGATCACAAAAGAACCCCGTAAGCGGGGCTGTTAGCAAAGGTGCACTAAGAGATGCTATAGTGAGGTCTGAGGACAGAGCGCCTACAAGGACTTATGCTATTCGTGCCCATGAAAAGGCAGAGTCTTCTGACGTGATCATGGGTACCTTTTCTATTTATGAAATATTTGTTGTTGCCTTAATTGACCCGGGGTCTACCCACTCTTATATTTGTATGGAATTGATACATCGTATGAACATGATAGTAGAGTCCACTGAGTTTGTGATAAAAGTGCCTAATTAGGCAGAGATGTACTAGTGGACCAAGTATGTAGAAATTGTCCTTTGGCAATTAGAAGTCATTGTTATCTAGCTAACTTGATGTTATTGCCATTTAATGAATTTGATGTAATCCTTGGGATGGATTGGTTGACTTTTCATAGTGTTGTAGTGGACTGTGGGAGAAAAGTTATTGAGTTGAAATGTGAATACGGAAATGTTCTTTAGGTTGGGCCAGATGAATCGAATAATTTGCCTGTAATAGTATCGTCGTTGACTGCTGAGAAATATTTGATAAAAGGATATGAGGCTTACCTAGCTTTGGTGTTGAATACTCAAGTGTCCGAGTTGAAGATTGAATTGGTACCAGTGGTTTGTGAGTTTACAAACATGTTTCCAGCGCAATTATCCAGATTACCTCCAGTGGGGGAAGTAGAGTTTGGAATCGAGTTGATACCAGGCATGGCACCCATCTCGATTGCTCCGTATAGGATGGCTCTTATGGATTTAAAGGAGTTGAAAGCTCAACTACAAGAGTTAACTGACAAGGGCTTTACGAGACTGAGCTTTTCCCCATGGGGTGCTCCGGTGCTCTTTGTGAAAAAGAAAGATGGGTCGATGAGGTTATGTATCAGCTATAGACAACTCAACAAGGTAACAGTGAAGAACAAGTATCTTTGCCAATGATCGATAACCTGTTTGATCAATTGAAGGGAGCCACGGGGTTCTCCAAGATTGATTTGAGATCTGGCTATTATCAGTTAAGGGTTAATGATCAAGATGTACTGAAGACTGCATTTCGGACTAGATACGGGCATTATGAGTTCCTTGTCATGCCCTTTGGTTTAACTAATGCCCTAGCGATGTTTATGAATTTGATGAACCGCATTTTTCAGCCGTATTTGGATAAGTTCGTGGTGGTCTTTATTGACAACATACTGATTTACTCACGTGATGAGAGTGAGCACGCGAAGCATTTGAGGATTGTATTACAGACCCTGAGAGACAAACAATTGTACGCCAAGTTCAGTAAGAGCGAATTCTGGCTTAAGGAGGTTGGATTTCTAGGACACCTTGTGTCAGGTGACGGGATTAGAGTTGACCCAAGCAAAATCTCAGGTATTTTTGAATGGAAACCGCCGAAGAATGTGATAGAGGTCTGAAGCTTTTGGGTTTGGCCGGATACTATAGGCGATTTGTAAACAGATTCTCTATGATAGCTACTCCGATGACAAGGCTTCTACAAAAATATGTCAAATTTGAATGGATAGAAAAATGCCAATGGAGTTTTGAGAAATTAAAGGCTTTGATGACTGAAGCCCCAATATTAGTGCAACCGGAGTTGGGTAAGGAATTTGTGATATTTAGCGACGCCTCCTTGAATGGTTTGGGGTGCGTGCTTACGCAAGAAGGCAAGGTTATCACCTATGCCTCAAGACAGCTAAAGCCACATGAGAAAAATTACCCAACACATGATCTAGAGTTGGCCGCCATCGTGTTCGCATTGAAGATTTGGAGGCACCATTTGTATGGAGAGAAATGTCGAGTATTCACTAACCATAAAAGTCTCAAGTATCTGATGACTCAAAAGGAGTTGAATCTGCGGCAACGAAGGTGGCTAGAGCTGATAAAGAATTATGAGATGGTTATAGACTATCACCCGAGAAAGGCGAATGTAGTCACCGAAGCCTTGAATAGAAAGTCATTGTTCGCCTTGAGAGCCATGAATACTCAGTCAGCTATGTCTGGTGATGGTTCAGTCCTAGTCGAGTTGAGAGCCAGACCGACATTTCTACAAGAGATTCGTGAAGCTCAGACAGGTAATAAGGAGTTGCAAGCTAAGATGGCTCAGTGTGAGACAGAAAATAAATCCAAGTTTCGTGTTGGTGTCGATGGGTGTTTGATGTTCAGAGATAGAGTTTGTGTACCTAAGAACAATGAGTTGATCCAGAAGATTTTAGGTGAGGCACATAATGGGTGTTTGTCCGTTCACCCAAGTAGTGTAAAAATGTACAACGACCTGAAGAAAATGTATTGGTGGTCAGGGATGAAAAGAGATATTTCAGAGTTTGTTTCTAAGTGTCTTGTGTGTCAGCAAGTGAAGGCTGAACACCAAGTACCTTCGGGTCTACTTTAGCCTATCATGGTCCCCAAGTGGAAGTGAGATAGGATCACTATGGATTTTGTGACGGGTTTGCCGGTAAACCCTAAGAAAAATAATGCTATTTGGGTTGTTGTGGATAGGCTAACAAAGTCGGCACATTTTATACCTGTGCGTACCGATTACTCTCTTGAGAAACTGGTTGACTTGTACGTTTTTGAGATTGTGAGGCTACATGGTGTGCCTTTGTTGATTATTTCAGATAAAGACCCAAGATTTACCTCGAGGTTTTGGAAAAAGTTACAAGAGGCATTGGGGACAAAGTTAAGTTTTAGCACGATATTCCATTCGCAAACTGACAGACAGTCAGAGAGAGTGATTCAGATTTTAGAAGACATGTTGTGGTGTTGTGTTCTCGAGTTTCAAGGCAATTGGGAAAGGTACTTGCCATTGGTTGAATTCACCCACAACAACAGTTATCAGAAAAGTCTGAAAATGGCACCTTATGAGGCTTTGTATGGGCGAAAGTGTCAAACGCCCTTATATTGGACTGAGCTTAGAGAGAGTCAGATTCACAAGGTCGATTTAATCAAAGAGACTGAAAAGAAAGTTAAAGTGATTCATGACTGCTTGAAGGCTACCTTGGATAGACAGAAATCCTACGTGGATTTGAAACGAAAAGAAATTGAGTTTTGTCAGCGATAAGGTATTTTTAAAAGTATCCCCGTGGAAGAAATTATTCAGATTTGGTAGAAGAGGCAAGTTGAGTCCTCGTTTCATAGGACCCTATGAGGTTACCGAGAGAGTAGGGCCGATTGCCTATCGATTGGCTTTACCACCAGGATTGGAAAATATTCACAATGTGTTTCATGTATCTGTGCTATGCCGATATAGATCAGACCCTTCGCATGTGATTGCGCCAACAGAGGTTGAGATTCTTCTGGACATGACTTATGGTGAAGAGCTGGTCAAGATATTGGCTCGGGAAGTCAAAAAGTTAAGAAATAAGAGTATTGCACTCGTCAAAGTTTTGTGGCATAGACATGGAGTCGAGAAAGGCACATGGGAACCCGAGGAGACTATGATCAGTACCCAAACTTATTCCTCGGTAAGATTTTCGGGGACGAAATCCCTAAGGGGGAGAAATGTAACAGCCCGATTTAGAGCCTAGCCAGAACAGTGGTCTTGGGACCACAAATTTGGGGTCAAATAAATTATTTTATAATTATTTAGATGTTATAGTATGTTTTTAAGAGTGCATGAAAAATTTGGTGAGTTAATTGTGACGTTTGTGAGCCCAATTATGAAAAAGGACTAAATTGCATAAAATGAAAAAGTCCTATTTTGATAGCTAAAATAGCCAAATAGCTAGAGAACCTAAATTGGGGCTCTTTAAAGGGCAATCAGACCCCTTAGGAAGGCATGGCCGCCATAGGAGATAAAGGTGGTCAAATTCTCAAAAGTTGGTAAGTTAGGTGGCTTATTTTGACTAAAATAGGAGAAAATAAAAGAAAAATGATATCATCCCTTTTTCATCTTCTTTCTCCGTCAAAAATCATCCATTTAAAGGGGTTTTAAAGCTTAAAAATTTCAGCAACTTGTAATCCTCTCAAATAAATGATTTACATACCTTTTGTTGATGTTTTTTGCATTTTTGAGACCCTTGAAGCATAAGCTTTCAAAAGAGGGTACTATTTTGCAAAATGATTAAGAGTTTAGGGTTTTTCCATGAAATTATTTTTAATTTTTTCTGATTTTTTATGGAAGAAAATGAGTCTTGGGTGTCTTATAAACAACTTTTGTGAAAGGTGTTAGCATGAAAATGCCTAAAAGGATTATTTTGCATAAGTTGTAACATAGATGATAAGTGTGTGAAATAGTAGGAATTTGGAGCTGCTATAAGAGTAAAAATGGTTCGGCTAGACTTAAGATCTGAAGAAATTCGATAAAAATCGATTTTCAGGCCTAGGGGTAAATGGTCATTTTGTCAAAGTTTAGGGGCAAAATGGTTATTTTACCAAAGATATGAATTTTCGATTGCTAAATTTTATTTAGTGACTAATAAGTGTATTTTGCGATTATAGATCAAGAATCACCAAATTCGAACTTAAACCGGGGGAAAGCCAAGCAAATCGATTAAATCGACTAGTCACCACGTTTTATAATTCGAGGTAAGTTGTATGTAAATAATACAACTACAATGTTAATGTATATGTTGAATTGTACTTGAATTTAATATAGCATGAATTACTTGGTTGTGGAATTGAGAAAGCATGATGGTAATAAAGATAGTAGAGTTCCCCTTTGAACCTAGGAAATAAATCGGATATTCATGCCATAACATATGGGTTATTGTGAGCTAGTGTAAGACATGTCTAGGACATGCATCGGCCACATTATGAGAGCCAGTGTAAGACCATGTCTAGGACACAGCATCGGCATTAAGACGAGTGCTAGTGTAAGACATGTTTGGGACATGCCTCGGCCTCAAGACGTAAGTCAGTGTAAGACATGTCTGGGACATGCATCGGCTACGAGATGTGTCAGTGTAAGACCATGTCTGGAACATGGCATCGGCAAAGATATGCTAGAGCTTGTGTAAGACCATGTTCGAGACATGGCATCGGAACCTTACCCTATGTTTGAGGATTATTGAATATCTGATAGTGTTCCAAATGGTTCGACGGTGAAAGTTAAGATTTCAAGTTAACGAGGAAAGTATAACTGTGTTGTGAGTGGTATAGGTACCTGTTTGATATACATAGAATATGAGCCCATTTTTTGATTATGATATGTACTGAATATTGATGAGTAAGTTTTACTTATGCCCAATTGTATATTATGAGCTTGTTGATGAATGGTAAAGTTATGTTGTGTATTTATTTATGTGCAACTTACTAAGCTTTATGCTTACTCCCTCTCATTTTCCATTTTCTTATAATGCCGCCTATCTAGCTCAAGGATCAACGGAAGTCAGAGATATCGATCACACTATCAATCGAAGCTTTCGGTATAGTTTGATTTATATTTTTGAATATGGCATGTATAGGGAACTAGACTTGTGTTTTGTGTCATTATCAATTCGGCCAAATGTGTTGGCTTGGGATAAATTTATTATTCTGTACTAAGCCTTGAATTATGGCTAATATCCATTTTGATTTATATACAAGGATGTTATCTTCATAGATGAGTAAAATGCACACATGGAATGTTGTTTATTGTGGCTGATTTGGTTGCATGAGATAGCCTTGTATTTTTTTTGGTTACTAATGTGTAGGTTGTGTAAATAAGGGTGGCAAAGAGGCTTGGTAAATAGTCTTATATTGTCCACACGGGTAGACACACGGGCGTGTGTCTAGGCCGTGTGTGACACATGGTCCACCTTATGGGCATGTGGTCCGGCCGTGTGTCCCCTGCATGTAAAAATTTCAACTCAGTATGCATGGTAGTAAACACATGGGCAGTGACACAGAAGTGCGTCTCAGCCATGTGAAAGACACGGCCTAGTACACGGGCGTGTGCCTTGGCCGTTTGACATTTTGGGGTTGCTGATGTCAGAAATAAAATGTCAATGTTTTTGCACACGGGCTAGAACACGGGCGTGTCATGGCCGTATGAAGGACACGGGCCAGGGACACGGGTGTGTGCCAAGCCGTGTGAAAACCCCTATAAGTGGGCATTTGAAATTATTTCCACATGGGTGGAGGACACGGGCGTGTCCCTTCATTGCCTAAGCTGTGTGAGCCACAAAGGCCAACAGCACGACCATGTCGAATTGGTCACACGGGCATGTTGCCCCTCCTACACGGGCGTGTGCCCCTGTATCTAGTAATATTTTTCAGAGTTTATAGGAAAATCCGAATCATTCCCGAATGGTTTTAAATGACGGATGGAACCTCGTAGGCCTTTGTTATGAAGTTCTTGATAAAGAATCGAAAAAGTTTTAAATTTGACTAAATTTTGATGTCTAAGAAAAGTGTGTTTGTATGTGACCGAGTTAGGTAACACCTTGTATTCCGTCCTGGCGTAGGATATGGGTGTGGGGTGTTACACTATAGCACAACTTGAGTACGCTAGCTCAATTGGAAGTCTAATGTATGCAATGCATTGCACTAGACCTGATATCACATTTGTTGTGTATAAATTGGTGAGATTTACAAATTGTCCTAATACCTATCATTGAAAGGAATTTGTAAGATTTTTGGCTATCTTAAGAAAACAAAAAATTTAGGATTATTCTATAGTGATTATCCCACAGTATTAGAAGGCTACTCGGATGCAAGTTGGATTACAAGTCTAAGTGACAATAAGCCCACATCGGGATGGATTTTTACGATCAGAAGTGGAGCCATTAGTTGGGCCTCTAAGAAACAAACTTACATCCCACATTTAACTATGGAGGCTGAATTTATAGCCTTGGCGGCTACTGGCAAGGAAGCGTAATGGGTAAGAGATCAATTGCTAGATATAAAGTTGTGGCCACAACATAGGTTCGCCATTTTTGTATAATATAATAGTGAATCCACCATGTCTCGAATGTACAATAAAGTGTACAATGGAAAGCCTAGACACATAAGTTTGAGACATAGTAAGTGAGAAAATTGATTATAATTGTTACCTATATTAAGTCAATTGAAAATTTATTAGATCCATTGACAAAAGGTTTGTCAAGGGTGTCACAGCCCTAAATTGACCCTAGTCGGAAAGTGGTTTCGAGACCACAAGACCGAGTCATAAAAATAATTAACCATTATATTTGATGCTTATTATATGTATATAGGCATGTGTGAAAATTTCATGTTTGAATTTTGTTAATTGTAAGTGAATTTTGCTAAATAGGACTTATGTGAGAAAATTTAGAAATGTGCTAGCCAAATGTAAAGTGACCTATTAACGCATGTTATAGAAATGATGGGTTTGCATGTCAAATTACCCAAAATTGGAGCTAGTGGCCGGCCATGCTATGGGTCATAGCATATTATAAACATGGTGTGTTAATGTTTCATGTTGGAAAGAATAAAATAAAAGAGTTAGTAATAAAATAAGGGGATGAAGAGTGATGAAAACAAAGAAAAGAAAAAAAAATGTTCATCCTTTAACATCTTTGGCCGAAAATTCTAAGGAGGAAGGAAGAAGAAAGGTTGAAGAGGTTCGGCCATGCATGTAACTAGGCTAAGGTATGCTTGATGTTGCTCCATGAGATTCATGTATATTTATAGTTGTTAGCTTGAGTTCTACCTAGCCCATGGTTTAAATCTTTGCTATGTGAGGAAGATGATACTCGGCCATGGGTGTTGTCTTCTTGGTTGGTGTTTGATGTTGTGTTGATGAGGTATGAAGATGATAGAGTTTGAGTGCTCAACAAAAAGGATTGGATGTGAGTGTGTGTGAGAATTTGAAAAAGGTAAGTCTTAGCAACTTCATGAAGCATTCGGCCATGGTAGGAAGTAGAAGAGAAATATAGTTGTTGTTCATGTTAGATGAAGTAGAAGTTGTGTGCTAAGGCGAATGTGACTTTGAATATTATTGAGTAATGTATGTGTTTTGAATTGATGGAATGGAGAGGATGCTTTAATTTTGTTATGAACAATTATATGTTAAATTAAGGGTTGCTAAGTTAGCTATTAAGGTGAAGTGCAAATGTTAGTATTTGATTTCTAGTGTATATATGTGTTTTAGCCGAGCTTTGAACTTGAAACAAAATGGTAATTAGTCAATACAAGTGACCATATTTGTAGAATGTATTAAGTATACAATCAGCCTCACCATAGACATGCATATTCGGCCACATGAATGAATACATAGATTGATGTTGTACGTTCGGCTATAGGTAAGCATATTGATGGCTTTATCTTGACTTAGAAAATTGGCTAAAGGAGAATATTGGCTAATATGTTGAATTTGATTCATGATTTCATACATATATGACTCTAATGCCTAATATACATGGGCTAAGTACCTTGAATTTCTCCTTGATGTTCAAAATGATTAAATCAATTTATTTGTTAAATTAAGCTCAAGAGCAAAGGGGAACTAAATCCGACAAAGGAAAGGAAAAGGTGATCGAATAGACGTTGAAATCGGTCGACAACATCTTAGGTAAATTTTCGAGTAATGAAACTTAGATTATGATTCGATTAGGTCATGACATATAGTTATGACAAATAAACGGTGATATAATGATTATACTTGAATTATATATTGAGGTGATTAGTTTATACCTATGACGGGTAGCCGAATGTGTATAGAGATCATGTTATAAAGCCAATCAAAATCGTGCTCTTTGTATGTGGCTATTGAGCCGAAATTAGTAAGTGTGATAAGTGCCTTGTGTTTGAGTTTTGGTAATGAAAATGAAATATGGATGTGTCATGATTTATTGATATATGTGCATGGTTATTCGAATGATATCCGGGCTAAGTCCCGAAGGCTTTTATGCTAGTGACTATATCCGGACTAAGATCCGAAGGCATTTGTGCGAGTTGCTATATCCGGGCTAAGACCCGAAGGCATTTGTGCTAGCGACTATATCCGGGCTAAGCCCCAAAGGCATTTATACTAGTGACCATATCCGGGCTAAGACCCGAAGGCCTTGTGCGAGTGGTTATATCCGGCTAAATCTCGAAGATACTTGGGTTTGGGAATGAGCGATCTTGCTGTAATAATTTCAATTAATACGCTCGTAAAATCCCAACGATGAGGTATGTTTCGTATGTGCATTGAAATAATTGGTTCCTTCTAAATAGTATTCGCTCAATCGATTAACAAGCTTCCGGCTTTTATGTCAAGTTGATTCATTATGTATGAATATAAGGTTTGGAAATGTGAAGTAGGTATGATTGTGAGAATATGTGTATATGAAATTATTCGTTTAGTCGTATGAATGCTATACTTCAGTTGTGCATGATTTCATTACTCAAAACTTACTAAGCATTAAATACTTATTCCGTTTCTTTGATTCTTGTTTTATAGATTTTGGTTCGTCAGCTATCGGACTCGGGATTGTCAAAGTCGAAGTCGTCCACACTATCAAAGCCCTTTTGGTACTCTTTTAGTTGAACTCTGCTAATGGCATGTATAGGACTACCCTTGTGTTATTAGTCAAGTACTTTGGCGTTGTATATATTTGGATAGCCATGCGAAAATGGCTTATATATTTTGAGCATAGTGTTATAATCATTTTGTATGTATATGGTTATTGAGAGGTGTGGATATGTTTGGCAATGATTGGCCATTGGAATGGTTAATCATGATCATATTTTGTACTATATATGCTAAAAGGCTAGTTGAATCGTGGAAACTATGAAATAGGTAAAGTCTACCTTAAAGGCAGATACTGACAGCAGCAGTGATGTGAATTTGAAAAATCACTAAAAATAGTAGGAATGGAATTAAATAGTGAATAAATTATTTAATCTAACCTTGATGAATCTACTTTCATATAGAAGAAACGAAACGATCATATGAGTCGTATTTTAAGAGATATTTAAGTTTTCGTGGAACAGGGTCAGAACGATTTCTGGATCCCCTGATCTGACTTTGGAAATTCACTATAAATTAACCAGATATAATTTGAAGTCATTCCATATATGTATAGATTCGTTTTTGAGTCTAATTTCGTTAGAAACAAACGGAATAAGTATTGCAGCCCTGTACAGGAAGATATCTAAGTCGTAATGCATGAAGGTTAGAGTAGTCGAACCCTGTAACAGGGGAGACTTTAACTAATAAACTGTACTAATTGGCCCAACAAAAAATTCTAGAAAAAAAATTGTAGATAGACATATGAGTCTAGTTTCAGGAAAAATTTACGGAACTGGTTTTAGAGTTTTGGAACTCGAGATATGATTTTAAGGTGACAAGTGACGCAGTTAGCCGACTTGTGTCCGAAATTTTAAATGAACTGTGTTTTACAATGAAATAAGTCCGTAAATACCTCGTGTTCGACTCGGAAGCGGTCTCGAGTGCACGGGGTGTTACAATTTTATTTGTATCAGAGCTACGGTTTAGTCGATTCTAGGACTACCGTAATACGTTTGGGTGCGCTATACATGCCATTATGTGATTATTTGATAGTGTGGTGATTTCGACAATTGAAAATGTGTTTATTTATAGTAATGGATCCCGATCCCAACCGAAGCGGTGGTGATGATCTTGAGAGTGTAGCGCCTGCTCCCGCACAAGGGACAACGCCGGCAGACTCTCAACCTATTGCTAGTAATCCGAATGATGAAGCTAGACAAGCTTTTTATAGCGTGATGAATGATTGGTTCAACCAATACATTCGAACTAATACGGCAGTTCTACAACCTCCATTCCCGACTAATACCACCCCCGCACCTACAATACCTCTGGCAACTGACCAAATAAGGTCAAATAAGCCCCAGTTGATGAAATCTGAAAACACGGACTCTTGAATTTAAAGCTACGGACAATGATGATGCCGAGCAAGTGAATTTTGGTTGGACAACACTATTCGGTACTCGATGAGCTATCTTGCACACCGATGAGTGCTTAAAGTGTACTATCTCCTTGCTACGTGATTACGCCTACTATTGGTGGAATACGTTGACTTCTGTTGTGCCCAGAGAGCAAGTAACTTGGGAGTTTTTCCAAACCGAGTTTGAAAAAAGTATATCGATCGATTCATGGATCAAAAGCGGAAGGAATTTCTTAAACTTAAACAAGGTTCCATGTCGGTTCACCGATTATGAGCGAAAGTTTGTAAGGCTTAGCCGATGCGCCGAGAATGCATTTCTTGAAGCCGTGATGTGTAAACGTTTGAGGATGGATGAATGATGATATAAAGTCGTATGTTGGCATTTTGGAAATCCGAGAATTTGTGGTACTTGTCGGCGAGCTTGCAAAGCCGAGGAGCTCGATATGGAGAAAAGAAAAGCTGATATAGGAGCGAAGGAGTTTCGTAAGAGATCTTCGGGAAAGCCCTTCCAATAGTCATCGAAGAAATTTAGAGATGACTTAGGCCGGTCTAGAGACACTTGGGTTTTTCTAGACGAGATCGCGACCGACCCACTGTGAGTACACGAGTCACTTGATCGCCGGTGTTGGAAACGATCGTCGAGACGAGCAGTGCCGATGTTGTGGTAAATGGCATTTGGGGAGTTGTAGATTCCATGACCGCTCTGTTACAAGTGCGATCAGTGACCACTTTATTAAAGATTGCCCGAGATTGTCTGCGAGCAGAACGTAAATCGAGTGGGAAACCGGTGCTACTACTACTCGGGGTAGACCATCTAGAAATACGGGCAATGCTAGTGGCGGTCGAGAGGATCTAGAGATGCTACAACCAGATCTCGAGGCTCGTGCTCTGCTAGAGCTTATGCTATCTGGCACGACGCGAGGATGCTTCCTCGCCGGATGTTATTACCGTACTTTTACTCTCTTTGATACTAATGTGATTGCTTTGATTGACCTGGTTCTACTCATTCTTATATATGTGAAACCTTAGCATCCAAGAAGACTCTACCTGTTGAGTCTACTGAGTTTGTAATTCGGGTGTCAAATCCTTTGGGTCGTTACGTGCTTGTCGACAAAGTGTGCAAGAAATGTCCCCTAATAATCCGAGGTTCCTGTTTTCCGGCTGATTTGATGCTTTTACCGTTTGACGAATTTGATGTTATCCTCGGTATGGATTGGTTGACCATACATGATGCAATTGTAAATTGCAAAAGAAAAACTATCGATTTAAGGTGTGTAAATAACGAGATAATCCGAGTTGAGTCTACTGACTTGAATAGGTTGCCAGCTGTAATATCATCAATGTTGGCTCAGAAATATGTAAGAAAGGGGTGTGAAGCATACCTTGCGTATGTACTTGATGACAAAGAGTTAGAAAAGAAGCTGAATCATGCGATGGTTTGTGAATAACCGGATGTTTTTCCCGAAGAATTACCGGGTTTACCACCTGTTCGGGAGGTAGAGTTTGGTATTGAGCTTGTACCTGGGACTACACCGATTTCGATAGCTTCGTATCGTATGGCACCAATAGAATTAAAGGAGTTGAAAGCTCAGTTGCAAGAGTTGACGGGTAGAGGTTTCACTCGACCAAGTTTCTCACCTTGAGGTGCACCAGTATTGTTTGTGACAAAGAAGGACGGAACCATGAGGTTGTACATCGACTATTGTCAGCTGAATAAGGTGACAATAAAGAATAAATATCCGATACCGCACATTGACGATTTGTTTGATCAACTAAAGGGAGCCTCAGTGTTTTCAAAGATAGATTTGAGATCGGGTTATTATCAGTTGCAAATTCGAGATTCGGATATACCCAAAACAGCTTTCAGAACGAGATACGGTCACTACGAGTTCTTAGTGATGCCGTTTGGGCTCACCAATGCCTCTGCGGTATTTATGGATCTGATGAATCGGGTCTTCAGACAGTATCTGGACTGTTTGTAGTTGTGTTTATTGATGACATCTTGGTCTACTCAAGAGATGAAACCGAGCATGCTGAGTACCTGATATTAGTGTTGCAGATTTTACGAGATAAGCAGTTATATGCTAAGTTCAGTAAGTGTGAGTTCTGGTTAAGAGAGGTGAGCTTCTTGGGTCATGTGGTATCCGCATCGGGTATTCGAGTTGATCCGAGCAAAATTTCAGCCATACTTAACTGGAAGCCTCCGAGAAATATTACTGAGGTTCAGAGCTTTTTGGGACTTGCCGGTTACTACCGACGGTTTGTAAGAGGTTTCTCGATGATAGCCACACCAATGACGAACTACTTCAGAAAGATGTTAAGTTTGAATGGACAGAAAAGTGTCAGAAAAGTTTTGATCAACTAAAAACTTACTTGACTGAAGCTCCAGTGCTAGTGCAGCCTGAATCAGGCAAAGAGTTTGTCATTTACAGTGACGCATCCTTACTTGGGTTGGGTTGTGTATTGATGCAAGAAGGTCGAGTTGTAGCTTATGCGTCGAGACAATTGAAGCCACATGAGAAAAATTATCCAACCCATGATCTCGAACTAGCTGCCATCGTATTCGCTTTGAAAATATGGCGACATTACTTATTTGGTGAGAAGTGCCATGTATATTCGGATCACAAAAGTCTCAAATATTTGATGACTCAAAGAGACTTGAATCTGCGACAAAGACGTTGGCTCGAGTTGTTAAAAGATTATGAGCTTGTCATTGACTATCACCCGGGAAAGGCTAATGTGGTTGCGGATGCTTTAAGTCATAAATCACTATTTGCTTTACGAGCGATGAATGTACACTTGTCTGTTCTATCCGACAATGTGTTAGTAGCGAAATTAAAGGCTAGACCATCGTTGATTCATCAAATTCGTGAAGCTCAGAAAGTCGATGATGAATTAGTTGCAAAACGGGCTGAATGTGTTTCGAATATGGAATCAGAGTTTCAAATTGATGATGACGATTGTTTGAGGTTCAGAAGTCGTTTGTGTGTTCCAAGAAATTCGGAACTTATTTTGATAATTCTGAATGAAGCTTATTGTAGCCGAATGTCAATTCACCCAGGGAGTATGAAAATGTACAATGATCTGAGACGTCAGTTTTGGTGGCATGGTATGAAACGAGACATTTCCGATTTCGTTTCGAAGTGTTTAATATGCCAACAAGTGAAAGCAGAACATCAAGTGCCTACAGGTTTACTTCAGTCGATCATGATACCTGAATGGAAATGGGAACGAATCACGATGGACTTTGTGTCTGGATTGCCATTGTCGACAAGTAAGAAAGATGCGATTTGGGTTGTTGTTGATAGACTGACTAAGTCGGCTCATTTTATCCTCGTCGCACGGATTATTCCTTTGGATAAACTAGTTGAATTGTATGTTTCTCAGATTGTGAGATTACACGGGTACCCATTTCTATTGTGCTTGGGATAGAGATCCGAGATTCACCTCGCGATTTTGGAAGAAATTGCAAGAAGCTTTGGGTACCAAGTTGCATTTTAGCACCGCTTTTCATCCCCAAACCGATGGTCATCCGGCGGATAATTCGGATACTCGAGGATATGTTGAGATCTCGCATCCTTGAGTTTAGTGGTTCATGGAATGGTATCTACCTTTGATTGAGTTAAACACAACAATAGTTTTCAGTCAAGCATCACTACAAGAAAATAGGGCTTTAGCGGCGTTTTTAGCGGCGTTTTATCAAAAAACGCCGCAAAAATTGTAAAATACATAGCAATAGCGGCGTTTTACCAAAAACGCCACTAAAAACAGAGCAATAGCGGCGTTTTTTACTAAAACGCCGTGAAAAATAGAGCATTAGCGGCGCTTTTGGCAAAACGCCGCTAAAAACTGAGCGTTAAGCGCGCTTTTAACAAACGCCGCTAAAAGTCATATAACCCTAAACCCCAAAAATCATAAACACTAATCTATAACCCTAAAACAATAATTATTAAAATTTATGGTTATACAATATATTAAATATTTTCTTATATAATCTTAAAAGAGATAGTATTGAATTTAAAATATCAAATTAATTATCATTATAGTTTATGGTTTATGGTTTAAGATATATGGTTTAGGGTTTAAATGAGTTAACTATGGTTTAAGATATATGGTTTAGGGTTTAAAGTTTAGGAGTTAACTAGTATTTGAAGGTTTATGATGAATTATGGGTTTAGGGATTATGTTTTAGGGTTTAGGGGCTAAGGTTGGAGTTTAAGGTGTAAGGGTTTGGGGTTGAGGGTTTAGAGTTTAGAGTTTAGAGTTCAGAAAAATAATAATAATTAAAAATATTTAACTTGTTTATATTTAAAAATTAATAAATATCAAATGAAAATAACATGTATATATTTATAAAAAAATTAAAACAATATCATTAGATTTAAGTAAATTTACGTTAAGTATTTATAAATTTAATTGGAAATTTAACTTAAACTCGTTTTCTTTTGAAATGTTTTCTTTTCTCATGCCCGACACTAAAACCCTAATTTTTAAAGTCATTGAATATATATTAATAAAAAACATAATTGTTTAACTTAAACATGATTGTGCTTTAAGCATGATATTTAATAAAATTATCAAGATAAAACATGTCAAAATTAATTCTTAATGTAAATAAAAATTAATTAACATTAAAAATTTGGCAATATTTAATAACATAGGTTATTCAATAATTAATTCTTGCCAAATTTGATATTTTCCTTCTATAAAATGAATAACATAATTAAATTTAAGAACATATTTGTTGTGTTTCCATATTAGTTATTGTGAAAATTAATTCAATCCAACTACTTTTAATTCAAGTTAAAAATAAACTCTTGCTAAAATTTATTCAAGTTAGGAATTAATATGTATTTTTAATTCACATTAAAATTATTTTTCCAAAATTAATTAGTTAAATCAATAATAATCTGAAAAAATTATCAAGAAATTATTAATAGTTGTATTGTGTAATTTTCATTTTATGTTTGAGCAATTATATGACAACTTTTAGGATATGAAAAATGCATGCCAAATGAATTTTTTACGTTGCCACGTCAACAACTTACCATAATTGGTTGAATAGAAGGCAACCGAATTAAACTTAAATTGCACCAAATTAAAATTCATGTATACAATTACACATTAAATCAATGTTAATGTATAATTGGATCAAACTTAATTTGCAACAGAATATAGGCCCAAATAGGTTGGACACTATTAGACTGTAGCCCAAGAAGAGTATTTATATTCTTGAAATATGGGCTAGGCCCGGGGATAGCAAACAAAATATAATTGTTTTTTCAATTTAAAAAAAATTAAAAACCCAAACCCTAAAATATCTCTGCGGGAGAGCATCAAACCTGAGTCAGTGTTTTTTCCTGTCTTCTTTTCATCTCTTTGTTTCAAAGACGGGAAACGAAGAAAAGCATAAAGTTAATGAAGTTAGGGGTTAGAAATGAAGAAGGAAAAATCCTGCTGAGTTCATTCTTGCCATCCAAACCAATTTCTGTCGGCTCAGTTCAAGCTTCACAAGTATCTGATGTAGAAAGAACCACACCTCCTTGGGCTGCTTCTGGTGGTACTCATCTTTTTCGGCCATCTCTTAGGGACATTCAGATGCAGCAGGTACGCGAAGTTACTGCACTCCTATATCTCCCTGTCTTTGCAGCATAAATGCATCCGTAACTTGTTTCATCATTTATAGTATTTTATCCGCATTTCCTCCTTGAATTACATTTTCATCCCATTCCATTCCATGCAATGCATCTTGAACTGCGTTATGCGGCTCATTTCCGCCATTTGCAGGACTCACTTCTTTTTCTTTCTTTCGGTCTGTTCAACTAAAAGCAGGAAAACAACTGCACAGTCTTTCTCACAGTCCAAAAACCAAAGTGAGTGGGTGTCCAACAGCTACTGGTCAAGATTCGCCATTGGATTCCCCTGCAATGAGTCGCTGGTTCAAACCCGAGGTTGAAGCAACTTCTTCTATTAGATCGATTCAGATTGAAGAGAGGGCTATGAAGGATCTCAAACGGTTCTACAGCAGTGTGTTAAAAACAAGTCGTAAGCTAAGAGGGCTAAATGACAAAGATATTTAGCTTTTTCCAGGTAGCACCAAGGATTTTCAATTTTTTTCCCCTTAGGTTAAATGTAAATTTGATTGTACGCATGTTATCTCTGTCTACTAACTTTTTTTCTTATTTTATGTCAGAGTAATTTGATATATAGAGTTTCTATTATAGTAGGAAGATGCTAAAATGTGCTTCAGCATTCAATAAAATTACGTTACTTTCAATCTTTTTTGTGTTGAATAACATCAAATGTTGATAGAATTTTTTTAGTATATCAACCTCAAGTTCCAATTATTAATTCAGCTCAAATTAACTTTCCAGAATAGAGTAGGATTAAATCTACATGTGATCAGATTTAGACTTGGAATTTAAACCTATGTTTTTTGTAAACTCTTTAATAACAAAACTAATATAAGAAAAAAAGAGAAATTCAAGATTAAATCTTAAAATTTTAACTTTAATCAGTGTTTTTTCCTGTCTTCTTTTCATCTCTTTGTTTCAAAGAGCGGGAAACGAAGAAAAGTGTAAAGTTAGGGGTTTTGTGTTTTACGATCAAAGACTGCTGTGAGAGTTAGGGTAGGTATTACGTTCATGCGTTATGCATTCTAAGCCTTTTAATTTGCTGAACAATGGGGCTGTCTGTGTAGGCAACTGCTGGTCTGAGGGCATTAGGAGGCGAGGCATCTGATAAAATTTTGCAATCGGTAATTTTATTTTTGGATACATGTTTGTTATGGCTACAGCATTTACTTTACCATTTCCTCAAGCTAGTGCAATTTAAATATGTATTTAGGTTAGGGAACTTTTGAAAAGTAGAAGCACCCTTAAATCCGAGGCAAATGGGGTCAAAATTCTGGACGGCTCTCAAGAAGGTTCTTATGAGTGGGTATGATATGCTGAATTTTCTTGTACTTTTATACTTTGCTTTTACTTTGCATACTGTAACTGGGGTTAGAGTATCTTGGCGGTCCCTATATTATAGCTAAAATGCAATTTAATCCTTGTATTATAGAACCGAGTAATTTAATAACATTTGATATAGGTGCAAACAAGTAAAATTGATAACAATATTGATGTAAAATTATTTAAATGCTGATGTGGACTTTTCTTCTCAAATCTTACAAAGTACACGAGTTGAAATCCGACAATATGTATGTTCTTTCATACTTATTTCTCCAATGTCAAACATGGAAAAGATTGAAGGACTCAATTCTGTAATATAATGGATTAAATTTTACTTTTGACTAAGTACAAGGACTGCTTGATATTTTAATCTTATAACTGGTCAACATGATCAGTCTTGCTTGAGATGTTTTCATGGTGGTGCCGGAGCCAATTGGAGAAATCCGAGGGGTTTCTCTGGGGTAACTTAGGGAAACTAGAATAAAGTATTTACATGCTGTTAGGGCTAGGATCTGTTGTAATTTTTCCTACTGATGGAGCCAATGGACCTAATTTGGACTTTCTTAACCTCCATCTTCTTTTATAGGTGACAATAAATTACCTACTAGGGAATTTGGGAAGGACATATCAAGACACAGTTGGCATGGTTGATCTTGGTGGTGGATCTGTTCAAATGGCGTATGCCATCTCCAAGAATGCTGCTTCAAGAGCTCCAAGTTTACCAGCTGGACAGGACAATTATGTAAATGAAATGTATCTCAAGGGATCAAAATATTACCTCTATGTACACAGGTACCCTCCATTTTAACAAAATAGGATTCTGTTAATGATTTGAAATTGAATATAAAGAGAAATCTTAATGGCTTGTGATTCCTTAAGCAGTCTTATCAGACAGGTCTCTATTCAGTCATTTGTATAATCTTTATATTTTAGTTATATACTTATGGCTTTCTTGTGTACAGTTATTTGCACTATGGCTTACTGGCAGCTCGAGCAGAAATTTTGAAGGCCACTGAAGATTCTGGCAACCCTTGCATCTTGGAGGGTTTTGATGGTATGTTTGAATTTCTTTGGTTGCAACCAACACTATAAAGTGCTGCTTTTTTTAAATATATATATATGTGTGTGTGTGTATTTGGGCTGCAAATGGCAGGCACGATTTATGAATTCAGTAACTAAGTTTATAGCTACGACGACTGAAAATGTGGTAATTGTCTGTATTTGCTTCCTACTGCTAACTGTATTCATCTCTCTATTCTGAAACTTTGAATGCACTGAATAATGGAATAGTTCGAATATTACCGGATTTAAGAGAAATTAATGTTTCTTTAACAATTATATTTGTTTGTTTGTTTTCATTTAATAGAAATTAATGCTTTGGATTTAGTCTAAAATCTCTCATTTCACCTTTTCCCACACTGTTGCTTAAATTTACTGCTGCAGCCTTGAGGAATCCCCAATCCCATCTCTATCACTCTCCATGCATTAATTCTTATAGCAATATCAAGGGTGGCAAGTTTAATTCACACATGACTTCTTTTGAACTGTTTATTTTTCAGGTTGACCAGCTAATTGGAAAAGATCATCTTTTCAAACGCAGTATTATTTTGATCAAGGCCTGGTGCTATTAGGAGAGCCGAATCCTTGGTGCACACCATGGCTTGATTTCTACATATGCATTAGAAACAATGATTTTATATATCATTAATGTCTTTCATTCATCCTTATTTTGTTCTTTTTGTATTTTGTTAGATTTCTGGTGTAGTATTATAAGTGCGGTATTTTGTTTGGCGGGATGTATTTATATCATAGATTATTCTTCTTCTCAATATTTTGATAATGAATTTTAATTTTTTTTATATTTTTAAGGACTTTTACAATGTTTTATAATATTTTATTTTTTTTATTTTTTGACCTTTAGCGGCGTTTGTGGGAAAAGCGCCGCTAAAGGCCCTGACCTTTAGCGGCGTTTGTGGGAAAAGCGTCGCTAAAGGCCCTGACCTTTAGCGGCGTTTTATGGAAAGCGCCGCTAAAGGTCTTGACCTTTAGCAGCGTTTGTGCGAAAGCGCTGCTAAAGGTCCTGACCTTTAGCGGCGTTTTCAAATAAATGTCGCAAAATTTAGCGGCGCCATTTGTAGTTGCGTTTTTTACGGCGTTTGCAAAAGCGCCGCTAATAGTTTTAGTGGAGCTTAAAAGCGCCGCTAAAGGCCTAAAAAACGCCGCTAAAAGTCAATTTTGCTGTAGTGCATTAAGATGGCGCCTTACGAGGCTTTATGCGATCGAAAATGCCGTACACCATTGTTTTGGACCGAGCTCGGTGAAAGTAAAATTTTGAGTTGATTTGATTAAAGATCTTTGAGCGAAAGTAAAAATAATTCGTGAAAGTCTCAAGGCGACATCGGATCGTCGAAAGTCGTCGCGGATTTGAAACGAAAGGACATTGAGTATCGTGGGAGATAAAGTGTTTCTTAAAGTTTCACCTTGGAAAAAGATACTCAGATTTGGGCATAAGGGCAAATTGAGTCCGAGGTTCATTGGGCCATATGAAATATCCGAACGAGTCGGTCCAGTTGCGTATAGATTGATTTTGCCCCCTGAACTTGAAAAGATTCACGACGCCTTTCATGTTTCGATGCTTGACGTTATAGATCGATCCATCGCATATAATTAATCCATCGAGGTTGAAATTCAACCCGATATGAGTTATGAAGAAGAACCGATTCGTATCTGGCTCGTGAAGTGAAAGAGTTACGAAACAAAAAGGTTCCTTTAGTAGAAGTGTTATGGCTCAAACACGGGATGGAATAAGCTACTTGGGAGACCGAGAACTCTATGAAAGAACGATACCCAAACCTATTTAGGTAAGATTTTGGGGACGAAAATTTTTAAGTGGGGAGAGTTGTGACGACCTAAATTGACCCTAGTCGGAAAGTGGTTTCGGGACCACAAGACCGAGTCATAAAAATAATTAACCATTATATTTGATGCTTATTATATGTATATAGGCATGTGTGAAACTTTCATGTTTGAATTTTGTTAATTGTAAGTGAATTTTGCTAAATAGGACTTATGTGAGAAAATTTAGAAATGTGCTAGGCAAATGTAAAGTGGCCTATTAATGCATGTTATAGAAATGATGGGTTTGCATGTCAAATTACCCAAAATTGGAGCTAGTGGCGGCCATGCTATGGGTCATAGCATATTATAAACATGGTGTGTTAATGTTTCATGTTGGAAAGAATAAAATAAAAGAGTTAGTAATAAAATAAGGGATGAAGAGTGATGAAAACAAAGAAAAGAAAAAAAAATGTTCATCCTTTAACATCTTTGGCCGAAAATTCTAAGGAGGAAGGAAGAAGAAAGGTTGAAGAGGTTCGGCCATGCATGTAACTAGGCTAAGGTATGTTTGATGTTGCTCCATGAGATTCATGTATATTTATAGTTGTTAGCTTGAGTTCTACCTAGCCCATGGTTTAAATCTTTGCTATGTGAGGAAGACGATACTCGGTCATGGGTGTTGTCTTCTTGGTTGGTGTTTGATGTTGTGTTGATGAGGTATGAAGATGATAGAGTTTGAGTGCTCAACAAAAGGATTGGATGTGAGTGTGTGTGAGAATTTGAAAAGGTAGGTCTTAGCAACTTCATGAAGCATTCGCCATGGTAGGAAGTAGAAGAGAAATATAGTTGTTGTTCATGTTAGATGAAGTAGAGAGTTGTGTGCTAAGGCGAATGTGACTTTGAATATTATTGAGTAATGTATGTGTTTTGAATTGATGGAATGGAGAGGATGCTTTAATTTTGTTATGAACAATTATATGTTAAATTAAGGGTTGCTAAGTTAGCTATTAAGGTGAAGTGCAAATGTTAGTATTTGATTTCTAGTGTATATATGTGTTTTAGCCGAGCTTTGAACTTGAAACAAAATGGTAATTAGTCAATACAAGTGACCATATTTGTAGAATGTATTAAGTATACAATCGGCCTCACCATAGACATGCATATTCGGCTACATGAATGAATACATAGATTGATGTTGTACGTTCGGCTATAGGTAAGCATATTGATGGCTTTATCTTGACTTAGAAAATCGGCTAAAGGAGAATATTGGCTAATATGTTGAATTTGATTCATGATTTCATACATATATGACTCTAATGCCTAATATACATGGGCTAAGTACCTTGAATTTCTCCTTGATGTTCAAAATGATTAAATCAATTCATTTGTTAAATTAAGCTCAAGAGCAAAGGGGAACTAAATCCGACAAAAGAAAGGAAAAGGTGATCGAATAGACGTTGAAATCATTCGACAACATCCGAGGTAAATTTTCGAGTAATGGAACTTAGATTATGATTCGATTAGGTCATGACATATAGTTATGACAAATAAACGGTGATATAATGATTCTACTTGAATTATATATTGAGGTGATTAGTTTATACCTATGACGGGTAGCCGAATGTGTATAGAGATCATGTTATAAAGCCAATCAAAATCGTGCTCTTTGTATGTGGCTATTGAGCCGAAATTAGTAAGTGTGATAAGTGTCTTGTGTTTGAGTGTTGGTAATGAAAATGAAATATGGATGTGTCATGATTTATTGATATATGTGCATGGTTATTCGAATGATATCCGGGCTAAGTCCCGAAGGCTTTTATGCTAGTGACTATATCCGGACTAAGATCCGAAGGCATTTGTGCGAGTTGCTATATCCGGGCTAAGACCCGAAGGCATTTGTGCTAGCGACTATATCCGGGCTAAGCCCCAAAGGCATTTATGCTAGTGACCATATTCGGGCTAAGACCCGAAGGCCTTGTGCGAGTGGTTATATCCGGCTAAATCTCGAAGATACTTTGGTTTGGGAATGAGCGATCTTGCTGTAATAATTTCAATTAATACGCTCGTAAAATCCCAACGATAAGGTATGTTTCTTATGTGCATTGAAATAATTGGTTCCTTCTAAATAGTATTCGCTCAATCGATTAACAAGCTTCCGGCTTTTATGTCAAGTTGATTCATTATGTATGAATATAAGGTTTGGAAATGTGAATTAGGTATGATTGTGAGAATATGTGTATATGAAATTATTCGTTTAGTCGTATTAATGCTATACTTCAGTTGTGCATGATTTCATTACTCAAAACTTACTAAGTATTAAATGCTTATTCCATTTCTTTGATTCTTGTTTTATAGATTTTGGTTCGTCAGCTATCGGACTCGGGATTGTCAAAGTCGAAGTCGTCCACACTATCAAAGCCCTTTTGGTACTCTTTTAGTTGAACTCTGCTAATGGCATGTATAGGACTGCCCTTGTGTTATTAGTCAAGTACTTTGGTGTTGTATATATTTGGATAGCCATGCGAAAATGGCTTATATATTTTGAGCATAGTGTTATAATCATTTTGTATGTATATGGTTATTGAGAGGTGTGGATATGTTTGGCAATGATTGGCCATTGGAATGGTTAATCATGATCATATTTTGTACTATATATGCTAAAGGGCTAGTTGAATCATGGAAACTATGAAATAGGTAAAGTCTACCTTAAAGGCAGATGCTGACAGCAGCAGTGATGTGAATTTGAAAAATCACTAAAAATAGTAGGAATGGAATTAAATAGTTAATAAATTATGTAATCGAACCTTGATGAATCTACTTTCATATGGAAGAAACGAAACGATCATATGAGTCGTATTTTAAGAGATATTTAAGTTTTCGTGGAATAGGGCCAGAGCGATTTCTGGATCCCCTGATCTGCTTTGGAAATTCACTATAAATTAACCAGAGATAATTAGAAGTCATTCCATATATGTATAGATTCCTTTTTGAGTCTAGTTTCGTTAGAAACAAATGTCATAAGTATTTCAGCCCTGTACAGGAAGATATCTAAGTCGTAATGCATGAAGGTCAGAGTAGTCGAACCCTGTAACAGGGGAGACTTTAACTAATAAACTGTACTAATTGGCCCAACCAAAAATTCTAGAAAAAAAATTGTAGATGGAAATTTGAGTCTCGTTTCAGGGAAAATTTACGGAACTGGTTTTCGAGTTTTGTAACTCGAGATATGATTTTTAAGGTGACAGTGACGCAGTTAGCCAGCTTGTCTGGAAATTTTAAATGAACTGTGTTTTACAATGAAATAAGTCCGTAAATACCTCGTGTTCGACTCCGGCAACGGTCTCGGGTACGGGGTGTTACAAAGGGATTTGGTTAAGAGTGCCACTACTGAGATAGGATTAAAACCATTCTAATCACATCATTGATAATGGAAACCCTACCTCGTTCTAGCCAAAAGTTAGTTTCAAGGTTCAAAGGGTAATAACAAGTTATCAAATGACAACATGCATTAAGAATCAAGATTTAGTGTTTATGTTTTAGGAGGATGAGTTTTACTCTTAATGGATGGACATTAATTTTCATGAAATCTACCTATATGGACATGAAGTGGTGTCGCTTCATCTAGAGTTTCTTTATAGTTTTTTTTCGTACATGTTCATGTAATGGAATGAATACATGGCCATAACGGTGCTAAAGCAAATAAACTCTTAGTCTTATACTTTATGGTTATGTCTGAAATTTTTTTCGATATTGACTTTAAGAGTGATGGTTCAAGTGACTAACCACTATTCACTTTGTTGATACTTTGAGAAGTTTGCACTAAATGAAGGTCCAATCTGCGGACACCCTTGTTTATGCATAATCGTTGTGTACTTATTTTCTGGAATTAGCAATCTAGTGGGGATTGTTGGAAATTGTAGATTGCAAATTCATAATTATTCATGAGCCTTTATTAGAAAGTGATGATTTATTCAATGAATACTTTTGATTTCCATAGGACATGTTTTTCTAAGAATTATGTCCAATGGAAATCAAATGTAAAGGGTCGTGACTCTTCAAAATAATGTCCATTGAGTGTATATAAATAAAAGGTCTATGGTGCTCACAAAGATATTACAATCAATTCTATTTTTCAAAAATTAGAGTAAGAGTTAGGGAATTCCTTGATATTGTTAATCAAAGGAAATTCAAAAGCTTTGTTGTATCCTAGGAGGACCTTTGTCTTAACCCTCTAGCAATTTTGTACGGGGGCAAATAGTTCTCTTTGGAAAGCATCACTCGTGCCTTAAAGTCTATTGTTAATTCAATATCATCTCCAGATCTATCTTCTCCACTCAATTTATCCAACAGGAACGTATTTTATTAATCAATAGAGAGTTTTACAATGCTTTTCCAAATTCTATATTTATAAACATAAGAAGTGTAAATGAAATAAAATTCTACTTCTAGTGAACATTAGAGTCTTAATGTACATTAAACTGATCTTGATCTTGATGAACATTCACTTTATAATAAAATATTTATAACATTCCTCCTTAGATGTCCATTGGGAAATAATGTGTCTTGTTAAAACATTACTAAGATAAAAAAAACCTATGGAAAACAATTATTAGTGAATGAAAAAGTGTACACTTATCTAGAATGTGCATAATATGTTGCCTCGTTAAAAACCTTACTAAGAAAACCTAATAGGACGAAACACCGATTTAGAGAAAAAAAGTACAACGGATATTTACTCCCCCTCATGACAACATTACATAATATATCATGTTCAATGTTTTCAATCTTGAATACTAGCTTTTCAAATGATCACTTGAACAAGTTTGATAAATATTTATATCATCATTCTTCTTGAAGTGAGGAAGAATTTTGGATAAATATATTTTGATCTCTTCAGAAGTCCCAACAATAGTCATAGTAAACTTTGATCATGATTCTTCTATAAAAATACATATTGGTGTTTTGAATTATTTAATAATCTTCCTACAAGTACTATTCATTGAGTCGAATTTAATACATATGTTCAAATAATTTCAATTCATATATACACAAACATATTGAATCATTTCCGAGAACTTTTATATGCTTCCAACATTTTGAATCCTTTAAAGAGTATAATATAAACTTCACTATATAGTGATTCATAAAAATGATGTAATAACAACTATTAGGCGTATATCAAATTTTCATAAATTGCTAGACTAATAAGATATCTAAAGGTTATTGCATCCACCATAAAAGAATATTATACCTTTCATAATCAATGTTAGGACTTGGTGACAATTTTCATTTTTCTTATTTTGTTTTCACAAAACTACTAATTTGTACTCCATTAGGTTTATACCTTTAGACTTTGGATTGCTAGTTTAAGAGCTTTACGAATTTAATGTTACTTGAATTGAATCTTTCCATTTTGGCCAATCTATTCTATGTTTATATTTTTGAAAAATTTATTCAAGATTCTTGTTTTCTTTCATTATTTAAACATTGCAAAATTTATACTTGGGTTTGTCATCCACCACTTTTAACATGATGGGCTTTTGGGCCTCTCATATCGGGTCTAGTTATAATTACTTCCTAGAATTTTAGCCCAATACTTTATAGTTTGATCCAACTCGATATTTGTTTTTCTATTTTCAAAATAAATTTCTCAATATATTTCAAATAAAATAATTTTTTCAACTCAATTCTAATTTCATTAAAATCATGACGACTTTACCATAAAAGTATCTATGAGAAAATATATTTAATTTTTCTGTATTCAATGGTTCACTATGACCAAATTATTTATTTCTATTTTTGAACTTTATTTAATTCAGAAAAACATAAACTCATTTTTCAAGTCTTTTTCATTTTTATTTTGGAGAAAATCACATTCATTTCTAAATGTTCCATTCTCCATTTTCATTTTCATTTTGGAAGAAATAAAAATCATGTCCAAATGTTTTCATTTCTCCATTTTCATTTTTCATTTCTGTCTATTTGATTCAACATGTAATTCATTTATGGTTTCAACGAGCTAATGGAGGGACCGACTAGACATATGCGATTGAAGCTCAAATGATTTATATTTAAGTTCCAATTTTTTTCCTATTAATTATAAACCCATTTAGTCACGAAGTCATTCCACTATAGTATCATGACTAAGTTATCTCCAATAACATACCATTACAAAAGTAACTCAATCAGTGCTCATCCAATGACCTTATCCTAAGTTTGTTACCCTCATAGGAAATCCTTAATATCTTTCGGATAATATTTGTTCTCCCTGTAACACCCCAACCTGACCTGTCCGTTGAATCCGGGTACGAAGCATCACAATTGGACTGGTTCCACTTATACTTCATTTCTTATTAACTAAACTATTATAAAACAAACTAAACTAAATTTTATAATAATTCCTACAACAAAGGCCTTAAGCCACTGAATATTTACTCCATCAAATTTATATCTCTAATCAGACAGTTTGTTTACAATACAACTCTTAAAAATTTTCTAAAGACCATCTGACCTAAGAATATATATTTTAGATGCTATCTAGCTCCGTTGTTTTTTATCTTAAGGCGAAGCCTCTTGTGGTACCCCTTTCCTATGTATATGCCTTTAACTGCTTGCGATTCCGGATCTCAACGCTGCCTAGTTGGGACCTTCCTCGAAGTCCTTGATCAACTCGCGAAATCCTGTAAATTTCAACCAAACTGTTGTAAGTTCAAATGAACGTAGTGAGTTTCTTCATTGCATCATATTTAAACCCCATCATACGAGGGTGACAAATGTAAAATAATTTAAGACCTTCTGGTCGAACTCTCTACTTGAAAATGATCAAAACACCTCACCATATCAGCAAGCCCTATCCTTACTTCTCGCCTTTCCACCCAAGGATTCATAGGACCTACCTTCTTTGGTAGACTTCCATGATTGAACTAATCCTTGGTAGACTACCTCTTGACATGCACTAGTCCTGAAGGACTCATTGAGATTTTCGTATTGTGTTGTATTGCAGCAAACCTCACCACTCTAGCGAACCCATTCTCATTCCCTCTTATTGGTAACATTGGCAGGATTACTTCCAATAATCCACCTTATGCTTAAGACTAACTTGGGACCTCACCTGTCTCGTGTGATAAATAATTGACTAATTGTCTTGGCAAGCCAATATTCATTAGACTATATGAGTCTACCTCCCCTTTTATATGTAACTTCTCCCTTTGGAGCTAACTTTATGGCATGTTTCTATAAAGGACTATCCTCAAAGACGAAGTCTTGATAGACATACTATCCCTTAGACATAATCTGTAACACCCCTTACCCGTACCCGAGATCGGGACAAGGTACGAGGCATTAGAGAACATAAACAGGCTATTCCCGAAAAAAAAGGGTCATAAAATTTCATTCCGAATTAAAATCGACCAAACAAAATTATTTTGTCCTTATCATGGACCTACGAGGTCCAAAACATACATTAGAGGTCCAAAACATACACGCCTGTATGGAGGCAATGCACACGCCGTGTGCTTTGGGACACGCCCGTGTGCTTTGGGACATTCCCGTGTCCCTTACCCGTGTGTAACTTTTAGAATTTATTTTTCATTTCAAAGCTACAGGGGTTTTCACACGACCGAGCACACGCCCGTGTCCCTCACACGGCCTAGACACGCCCGTGTCATCGCCCATGTCTAAAAACCTGAACATTCTGTTTATGACGTCATCATTCATTTTGGGGGCACACGGCCAAGGCACACGCCCGTGTGCTAGGCCATGTCCTCTACACGGCTGAGACACACGGTCGTGTCTCTGCCCGTATTTTTACTAGAATGCATACTGACTTAGAATTTTCGGTGCAGGGGACACACGGCCATTTAACACGTGTAACATCCTGATTTTCGGGTTTTTCGCGATTCCTGATATTTTAAGTAATTTTTCTAAAATTTGGTATGTGATTATGGAATTCATAATTTGGGTGTGTAAATGGGCTTATGGAAGGCTTATGAGTTAGCCAAAACCCGGTTGAATTTTTAAATTTCAGACTTAGGAGTTAGGGGTTCTGGCTAGGTGCCCTTATATTAAGTTGTGGGTAAAGTGTATCACAAAAAGAGCTTTAGTAAAGTGGCAAGGGTGACGCCACTAAGCTCCTAAAAAGGCGGCGTGTGGAGCATAAGGGAAGACCTGGGATCGATTCCCTGTGTTGGCAAATAAGAGTATTTATTTTTATGTGCAGGAAGGGTAAGTGTTGGAACCTAAGTGGATTCTGTAAGAGGAGAGTTGGATCAAGTCAAACGCATGGATTAAGGAGGGATAAGGGAGAGATTTTAGGGATTTGAGAGAAGGATAGAGCTTAGCCGTTTGGAAGGGGTTAGAGAGGGAAATTGGCGAAGGGTATTAGGTTAGTAATTTGGCATTAGGGTCCTAGGCGTGCTTTTCTCCTTTGTTTTAGTTTTCTCTTCTTTTTTCTTCTTCCTAGCCAATCTACCATCCTTCCTCTCATCTTTTCTCCATTTTCTTTAACTAAATCCAGCCTATTACTTTCCTCTACTCATTTATTATTTCTTTCTTTAATCTCTACTTCTGCCGAAATACCGCAAAAAGCCGAAATCAGTGAGGATAGGGGGTGCCGATTCTTTGTGACCAACAACCTTTTCTTTCCTTTTCAATAGTTGGCGTTCAATTCCTTTACCTTTTAGGCATCCGGATTCAAGAGGAGGAAGACTGTGGTAAGTGTTCAAACTCTAAACAATTCCTAGTGTAACTATGGCCAAAAGCCGAAACCCCTCTAGTTTAGGGAGGTGGCCGAATGTGGGTGTAGGCCTTATGGGGTCTTCTTTTAATATTTTTGGTTTATTTATTGAAGGAGCAGCAAGGTGTAGTGTCGACTTGAAGTAGCTTGGATCACCGGAGTGGCTAGACCTAGTCATCAATCGCGACAAAGGTAAGATTCCTAAGGCCATTATGGATGGTGGCCGAATGTGTAAGTATTAGTATTAGATGATTTGAGGTTTGGTTCAATTAATGGGAAGCTGATTATTAACGATAGATTATAGGAGAAATCGTGTAGAAGATCTCGTCGAGGAATATCGCCAAACAGGTGTGTAACGAACCCTTTTCATAGCTTAAAGCGATAAATGCCGAAATGCCGAAATTCTGGCATTTCGAGGACTTGTGAGCAAGCGAATGCTCACTAGTTAGTTAGAATCGATGAGATGATAATCGGGAATAATGGAAACGGTAAGGGAGTGTTTTTGGCGTTCACGGTAAGTTGGGCCTCGAGGGGCTAAATTAGGGCCCAATAGGCTTTCGGGTCCATTTAGGTAAATTTGGTAGGAAATGGAAATCTGTTAAATGGCATGTTAAAACTGTTAATACTGTTATGGATAAAGGCTAAATGGGCCTAGATGACTGAATCGGCTAAGTAAGGCCCATTAGGGGTTTTTGGCCCAATAACTCGATTTCGCTAAAAATGGGCCAGAATCACTGTTTGCACCCATAAATTGTTTGTAAATGTTAATGAACATGGAAACCCTAATTTTTGGTAAAATTACAAGATTACCCTTATAATATGAAAATGATCGTTTTGCCCCTAGGTAAAAATGACCATTATACCCTAGGGTTTATATATGAACTTAATGCATGGGATTTTGATAAACATGGTATGTATGATATGCACATGACATGTATGATATGCACATGATATGTATGATATGCACATGAGATGTTCATAAATGCATTGGGTTGGGTTTTATATGGATGGAGGAAGTGCAAAGGGCTTATGCCCCGATTATTAAAGGGCTTATGCCCCAGTTATCAAAAGGGCTTATGCCCGATTATCAAAAGGGCTTATGCCCGATTATTAAAGGGCTTATGCCCAGTTATTAAAAGGGCTTTTGCCCTGTTATTAAAAGAGGCTAGGCCTCGGATATATGATAAAGCACTATCTTTGCCAGTGGAGAGTTATGGCGGGGTGGGTCGAGTTAATCCCACATGGTGTGCTAGTTGGTACGGGTGGAGAGTAGCGGAAGGTAGGTTGAGTAGTCTCCCAAATGGGTTGCATTCTTTCATTGACATTACATGTGTTATAAAAATGGGCCTTTGGGCCTAGCGTTCTGATAAAGGCTTGACCCGATAATATGAATTATGAAAAGGCTTGACCCGGTGTTATGAATTATGAAATATGAAAAGGGCTATGGCCCAATACATGTTTGAGATTGGTTTTGGGCTCGGACCAACAGTAGTTATTGTTTTGGGCTCTGAAAGGGCTTGTTGCTGAGTTTCCAAACTCACCCCTTTCCTTAACCTTGCGGTGAGCCTTGATGTGGGGACTTGGGCGGAAGGATTGAGTAGCCACGGTGATTGTCTTTGGACTTTTAAATAAGCGTTGGGTTTCATTAGATTTCCTTTGATTTTTATTTATTTTTGGGTTGTAATAAGGCCATTTTAACTTTCCTTTTATTTCTTTTCGGGATTATTTTAATTTTAATAACTTCAAACCTGGTTGATAATTATTCAAATGGGCTAGACTTAGGGCGTGTTTTCAAAAGCGATACTTGTTTTCAAAAGAGTTCAACAAACGATTAATCGATTTATCAAAGTCGTTCACTTAAACAAATTTAAACTCGATATAACAAAGTGTGGCTATGGTTGTGGGCATGTCTAGGATTGGATCCAATCAAAGAGCTTGGTACTTAGCGACCTTCATGGCTCACCTCCTCTATCTCGGATACCTACCTGGTGCCCAGCTTCCATACACTTTGTTAACTCAACAAAATATATGGTTTTTAAAACACTAAAATAGAACGTGGGTTTTCAACTCCAATGTGGCACGTCAGATTCGGCCATAACGTCTGGGCCGGGTTTGGGGTGTTACAACACGCCCATAGGGCAGACTGTGTGTCACGCACGGCCTAGACACATGCCTGTGTGTCTACCCATGTAGACCTTTTTAGAGGCTATTTTCAAGCCAATGGTCACCCTCAATCACTTATACTTTCAAGCACGCTATATAACATGCAACATGACATATTTGTGCACTTAAACATTCCACACTATGGAACTCTCACATCTTCATAATGTCATTTTATTGCATACTCATTTGCTTCACCATTTACAGGCATTCCACACCAAATTCATGCATTCTTAAACTTGTTACCATAACTTCAATTTGTGTATTCATGCACATAGTCCTTTTAAGATATTAGGTCATCCCTTGTCCTTTAGCACCAAATTTATACTTTACCATACATTCATCGATCAAACACACATCACATCATTATCATGCATTCACCAAGCAATAACATGTCCTACCATCAAAATACTAGCACATGCATGCATGGGTAATTAGATTGCAACCCAAATGATCAAGTATGAGCCATATCACATGGCCATTACAAAATGAATCATCATTATCATAAGCCTTCACAAATTGGCCAAATAGCACGACTCATATCACAAAATGACCAAGTTTCCTATACATGTCATACTCAAAATAATAATTTTACTATACCCAATAGTCTTTTGAGCTTCCGATCCCGGAGCTAGTTGGCGGAACTACAAAGGATGGAAAAATAGAGGGGAGTAAGCATCAAAGCTTAGTAAGTCCACATGCAAATAATATGCAATAGTGGTAAATAATTAACATGCAAAAACATGATAATATATACATAAGGATTATTCTTTCATTCAAACCTTTTTGCTTACTTATCTTATGCACATATATATACTTGCTCATCGTAAACCGATCTTTATTAAAGCATTGCTCATAAGTCTAGCATACATACCTGTACTCATCATAAGTATCCTTAACTATACCTCTTTCATATGTCCTTCTCGAGACTCTCATTACATTCTTTACAATACCCGTTGAACATTCGGAATACTATTAGATACACGGAAACCTAGCACATAAGTGCCTCATATACAAACGTACCCGAAGCTACCACGTAACATGTAACACATCCCTAATGAACTCGGACATCTCAATGAGCTCGGATGTTACATGAATCACATCCACCATGAACCCGGACTCTCAACGAGCTCGTATGCTTGCATCCATAATGAACTCGGACCTCTCAACGAGCTCGGATGCCACATATCTCATGAACCCGGACCACTCAACGAGTTCGGACTCCTTAGTTCCTAGTGACATGTCACTTGTATCCTAAAATATTCCTAAGGTTCAAACGGGATTTTTTTCTCACTAGCATTTAGTATCTCCATCGTACTTGCTCGTAACGTTCTAAATCACGACCATAATAACATTCATGCTTTCATAACAATCAATAAGCATATAATTCATAATTATAATAAAGCATTTATCAAATTATATTAAAGCATTTAAAACATACTACCATACCACATTATTTGCATATGTACTTACCTCAGTGAAAAACGGTGGTAATCGAGCCTAGTCGTCGTATATTTTATTCTTTCCTCGATCAAGACCCAATTCACATTTTTCTTGATCTATAATGCCAAATTTACCTTATTTATTATTCATATTATTCAAATGGGTCCATAAATCGTACTTTTACAAATTTATATTTTGACCCCTAAACTTTTACATATTTACGATTTAGCCCTAGGCTCGTAAAATGAAATGCATGCATTTTCTTGATTACCCAAGCTTGGCCAAACCTTTTATTTCACATTATTATTACTCATTTTTTCACTTTCACAAACAAGTCTTTCATTTAGGTGTTTTCACTAAAACTCACCTAATAAAAGATGTTCATCATACATCAAACATTCATATTTCTCCATTAATCATTAAAAAAACAAGTGTGTCATGCATGGGTCAATTTTCATACATGAACCTTAGCTCAAAATATAGCTAGAAATGGGTAGATCATGTTACTGGGACTTAAAAAATACAATGAACATTAAAAACGGGGCTAGGGAACACTTACAATTGAGCTTGGAAATATTGAACAAAACCCTAGCTATGGTGTTTTATGATTTTCGGCGGCCAATGAGGAAGATGGACACATTTTTTATTTGATTTTCCCTAATCACGAATCCCCAAGGAATTCCAAGAATTCTTGTTATACATTCGTTCCAACCCTCAATTCTCTTTTCTAGGTTCATCGATATTGAATCAATCGAACGCACTTCTAACACTTGTTCCACTTTTGGAAGACCTGCGTTATATCACGGATCTCGATTTTTCATATATAAATGTAACTAACGTATCTCCTTCGTAAAGGGTTTCTCCATAATGCCCATGGACGTTGCTCCGAGTCGCCAAATAAGGCTTAGCCGATCTTATTACTATAGAATCAGCTTGAACAATAAAAACTTGACCCGATTTTAGGCGTGGTCCGCTTTTGGCTATACATACATTTTCACAAATAAAGCGCCCAAGACTAATTATTGTGGACGTTTCTTCACAATAATTATGATGATAATGATGATGGGGAAAATACCAATTCAAATTGATTTGCATTCAAAAGATGTTACGGCATGGATCGAAATTATAAATTCTCCCATTTTCACTATTAAATAATAGTTAAGTACTTGAAAAGCTGTTTTTAAATTGTCAAGCTCAAAATATTTCGCTACTGAGGTCGATTATGAGTTATTAAAGGGTAAAATGATGAATAAAAATTCGCAATTTTGGGGGCTGTTCCTAAAGGACCCAATAAATTCTTAATTGGAATTAGAGGATCTTTTTTAATTGATTTTCCCTTTTTATTCTTTTAATTACCTAATGACCAAAATGTCATTAGAGTTTCTCTTTCCAATTTTTTTCTATGCATGTCCATTTTTGTCTAAAATTTTAAAAATCGGTCAAATTGCTAATTAGGACCTTCTAATTCATAATCTAATGCAATCCCATGCTTAAAGCTTCTAGAATATAAGTTATGCAATTATTCAATTTGGTCCATAAAATGCAATTAAAAACTTTATGCATAGAATTTCTTCATGAAACTTTCACACAAGCATGCATTCATAACATAAACATCATAGTAATCATAAAATAGTTATTTCTATCTTGAATTTGTGGTCTCAAAACCACTGTTCTGACTAGGCCCTAATTCGAGATGTTACATAATCCTTAACCTAAGAGTGGAAATTCCTATCCCTCTCACATGATTTACTTATCGTGTGCAACGTCATTGAGCAACCTTTGGTGGCTTTTCATGATGGATCCTGGCTTGTGATCCTCGGATAATTTTCCTTCTTACATCTTTCTAAGTAGGCCAACTCTCCCACAACCTATATTCCTCTAATTCTTATTGGGTCATCGCCCATGCCTGGTCGACTTTCACCTCTATCCTTACCGCTTTCATCATTTTTTACGGATTCCTCATGACCCACTTGCCACACTTACACTTTTTCTTAACTCTTCTTCCACATGTGTGGTTTTTCATGCTTGGCACACTGGCAGTATGCCCCGCGCTTGTGGTCTAGGCGGACTCTATGGGTTGCCATAGCCGAGTTATGGTCTTACACCCTTCTTACCCCGTTTCCCTTGTTCTATCAAACTTACCCCGTGTTTTGTCTCGATAGACTATCTCTGTATTTCTTGTCCCAATGGACTATCTTTGTTTTATGTTTATTGTCCCAATGTGTTTTCTCTATTTTTTGTTTACTATCCTAGTGAACTTTTTTCTATTTTGTGTCTACTGTCCCAGCGAACTTTCTCTGTGGATGTTATGGAGTCTTTCATCCATGGTCTTACACCAATCTGCCATCCTAGCATACTATCATATAATGCCATGGAAGCTTTCATCCATGGTCTTACGCATTATATATGGTCATCATAGCAACTTTCATCTATGGTCTTACACCTTATACCTTATACATTGTACCACGCTATCATGGTGTCTTTCATCCATGCTCTTATACTACATAACTCATACGAGACTTCCTTAGCTTATTTCATATATGGTCTTACGCCATATACCGTCATCATAGTGTTGCCCTAAAGGACCAGTCAATATCGCTGTTGCGGTAAATGTATTTCCATGGTTTCATTTCCCGAATCCTCCTCCCATTACCTCCGGCATGTTTATCTCATATATGTATAACATGTTATGGCAATTTTATAATATTCACATTCAATTATTCAAAAGAGTCAACAAAAAATTTTTTATTCTCCATAGTTTTTCTTTTAAGGAAAAAACCAAATATGCGAATGAAAACCGTGTACCAGGTAGGTTTCCAGGAAAGGGAGGTAAGTCCACTTAAAAACCAAGCCTTTCCTTGCCAGATCCAATCCTAAACATGCACCTTCTCATTACCACACTTCTTATAGTAATTGAATAACCTAAAAGAGTGAATAGAACAATATAACACATGTATTTTGTCATTACCAAACTTCTTATCTTTAATAGATCAATTGTGGATCATCTCATACATATATATCATAAAAAATTTATTAAACAGATATATAAAAAAATGAGTAATAAAATAAAATTGTCAGCCAATGTTTCAATTGTTCTATTTCTAGAAAACAAATGAAAAACCAAAAAAAAAAATACATAGTTTTTTGCCACAAGGCATTCCTTTTGTCACCAACCGCCATCGCTCCATCTTCTCCTTGCCATGTACTCCTTTTTGAAAAAATTACATTTATGTCCTATGTCCATTTTCAACTCACAAGAATTTTATAAATAAAAAATAATCTTACGTGGAGATGATAGTCCGCGGCCTATTTCTTAATAACCACAACCTTGGTAAAAATAATAATTATATAAAAATTATAGAGAATATTGCATTAATTCACATACATTCCCCCAAATTTGCAAATAATTACAATAATGTCACATCTTCTCAAATATTAATCAAATAATATAAAGAGAGAGATTCGATCTCAGTTTACACCAAAAACATAACACAACCCGGCGCTCTAATACCAATTTTTGGAAAAAATCTGATTTGAAAATGATTTTCTTGTACAGTGAAAAACTAAAATTTTGAAAATTGACCTGATTTGCGACATTTATAGCAATAAATCTTAATTGAATTTGTATATGTGTTTTTGGCTTGACGGATGTTCATTGTTCTCGGCTTTCAAACAAACGATCTTCTCCATTTTTCTCGTACCACGAACTATTTCGAGTGTGGACTCGAACTAATTGAATTGAATCACAAAACTAGAAAGAATTTTATCTTCTTTTGGGGTGAAAACAAAAATTCTCTCTTCTTAATAGAAACCAGTAGAATTGTTATATCAGAAAAGTATATATAATAGTTGAGAATAAATTCTCTCTATTTTTTGGCAGAATAACAATTTATCAAAATTGTGTTAATAGCTCTACCAGTACTATCTATATATAAGAAGAGAAGGTAGAACCCTTGTGAATTGTAATGGTTTATTTCAAATAGAAAAACAATATCCTACTTAGAATAGGACTAGGGTGGATGACACATCCTAATATTCCTGATAGGGTTGCGACCCCCTTCATGTCCATGAAGAGTTTTTGGACATCTCTCAAATCGAATCCAATTATGTATGCCTTTTGACCAAATACTTTTACTTTGATCCAACATGAATCAATTTTTCTACTTTAATACTTGTATATAAAACAATTTTCTCATCCTTATTTTACCTTCAGGAAAATTTTGACAATTTTATCCCTAGTAAAAATTTAAGAAAATATGTTCAATATTTTACACCTCAATATGTTCGCTATGACCGAATGGTTTATTTTCATTTTTGGACTTTAAAACAGCCTAAAAATATAAACTCATTCTTCCGATCATTTTTTTAAGTAATTCATATAAGATTGCAAATGAATCATTTCTATTTCCAATTTCATTTCCATTTTCATATTTGGAAACCTACATTAATTTCCAAATGATTCCATTTCATCATTTTGGAGAAAACCATAACTATTCCTGAATGTTTCCCATTTCTCTTTTCATATTTATTCAATTCATTTCGATTCAAACACGCAATCATTTCTGGTTTCAGCGAGCTAGAGAAGGGACCTATTGAACATATGTAGTTGAAACTCAAATGATTTATAATTAAGTTCTGAATTTTCGCCTACTAATTATAAACTCATTTAGTCACAAAACCATTCCACTATAGTATCGTGACTGAGCTCTCCCTAATGATATAACATTACGAAAACAACTATTAGTGCTTCTCCAATTACCTTGTCATAATTGTGTTTCCCTCAAAGGATATCTTTGATTTCTTTGGGATAGTATTTATTCTTTCAATATGATTCTATTTTATCTTATAGTAATAATTACATCTTTCTTCATGAAAAGTAAACCACTATCAAATAATGATTAAGTCATCCACCACAAAGACGGACGACCCGTAGCCATGTTTACTTTTCATCAACCATGTAATGTTAATGAAAGGATATCATTTTTCCATGTTTTGGGCTATAAATTCCACTGTTATGAATAACATTACACACTAAAGAAGTCGTACACCCAATGCACCAACTTTCAGTTCCTTATCTATTTGAACTCAGGTTTTTAATTACATTAAAGCGTATGAGTCATGCATAAATAGTCCGCTATCTACTCAGGATTTAAGTATGCTGCACTATGAACGTCACAAGTGAATAAATCCATAAACAAATTTAAGATCTATTCTGCTTGGGTCCTATCCAATGTATTATTAGTTTGGTCGGTCACACTATGTCTCTATCTTCTAGAGTCATCCGCTCCGATGCCCAAGGCAAAACATCTCTCCAATTGCACTTGATAGATGACATATTAGTGTTTTAATTAGTTTGCTCATTTCTGATTACACTATGGACATGTTTAAGTTCGTCTACTAATACAAGTTGTCTTTCCGTACTACGACCTGACCACATAATGTCGCTTAGTACTAGTTCAACATTTAGACAACCAATGAGCAACATTTGCTTCCATTTTATTTTTACGTCCAAAACCATATGATGAAAATTATATAAAGTATATTAATTTAATCAATGATTTCTTTTATTAACAAATTTGTTTGAAAAAATTACAAATTTACAAACGAATTTACTACACTTAGGGCATCAAATAAACCAAGACATTCATATAATAAAGAGGTTTCAAACCATCGATGCACTTGTGCAAAGAAATTTAGGCACTAGTCCAACATCATAGGTGGGAATAATTTTGTATAGCCTCAATAGAACCCATGTTGTGCAAGAATTCTATGCATCATTTAGAGATCAAGAGACTAGGCGATTATTATATTAAAGTTCGGGGAATAGAAGTGCATGTCACCTCTAGAACAATTTGTGAACACTATAATGCTCCATAATATGCTTTTGATTTTATTGAAAACACTGATTTAACATATTTTAATAATATATATATGGACAATATAGTAAACTACTTAACCGAAGGTAGGGATGAATGGAAACACCACCCCAACACTGATGTACCCACTTCTTTTAATCAAGTAATTATGTTTCTCATCGCAAAGATGTGAATGTAATTTTTATGCACCCAAATTGCTCCTGCTTTAAACGTGTCGAACGTAAATACTTTTCGAGCTATATTGTTGTATGTTATTTTGCAGAAAAAGCAAGTATGTATTGGGACATGGATATACCATTACATGATACTGTGCATAAGTGGCCAGAAAGTCGGGGTTTTCTTCCTTCACTTAGTGATCTGGTATAAACATAGAGCCAAAAAGCCAACCTTACTTATTGACCTTTAGTACCTATATAACATAGAGCCAAAAAGCCAACCTTGCTTATTGACCTTTAGTACCTATATTTGAGTCAAAAATCACTTATTGAGGAACCTTACTACAAAACCCAAAGCCAAAACATGAATTGCACTTATCTTTTTTCCTTGGTTCTGAACTGCATGAACTTAGACGTCAGGCCATACGTATTGAAGGATAGGTAGAGACATAATGGTGGTTCTGAAAAAATAGAGTGAAATATAAAAAAACAGTATGATATAGTAATTATAGGTCAAGAAAAAGTGTGAAAACAAAAAAAAAAGTCAAATGAGATGAAAAAGTACTTATTCAATCAAAAAGCATTATGAATGAGAAAATAGTTAAAAGTCAATGTGATAAAAAAAAACTAAGTCACAAAAATAGAAAAAAAACTCAGTCATTGGTGCACCAAAACTCATTAAGCAAACTGTAGTTGTTATTATTATACTATGACTTCCTACATGGATAAATAAGAAATGTGAGAGAATGAGAGATAAGGCGATGACAGGGAAATAGTCACTAAAGGGAGTGAATAGGGAACAACACGATGTGCCAAACTTATTCTGTGCTTAGAAAACAATTTTGATGCACCCTATTCTTGAATTTCACACAACTTAAGCCTCAAAACGTTACAAGTCGAAAAGTCTTATGTGACTTAAATAAATCTATTTGTGGATGGAAATTGTGTTAAGTGAATGTAACAATAGTTATTGATATCCTGCTAGTATACTTGAAATCCCTATGTAATTTTCTTGATGGATTAATATATTTGATAATCCTTTTACTTATATGCTTTTTAATATAATGAACTTAAGTGTTTGAGGTTGATAGTGGTAAGCCATTTACATATCATTCTAGAATTATATGTACTTACGATTACCCCTATTTGCTTCACTCCTAAACTAATCTTTGTATCATATTTGCTCAAGGGTCGTCATTTACTTTATGTTTTTCTTACTTAAGGATAAGTAATTACTTAAGTGTGGGGGAGTTTGATCTACCGCAATTCGTTGTAGTTGATTAAACTACTTGTTGTACTTAATGATCTCGTAGGAAAACAATTTTGTTATATTTTCATTTAGTTTTTACTTTCAGTTTTCAGGTAATAAAATGAGTAAATTCAGCAATTTATATGACATTGTGGGCCAAGGAAAGTCTAAAGGTAGACTAATATGTTTGGTGAGTGTGAAAGATATTATTCGAAGGCATAAAGACAATGAACTGACTACGATGTTGCAATACGGAGCTTGAATGTCGCAACACAGCAAATAAAGCACCAAAGAAGCAATCTGCCATCAGTGTCGCAACACAACCATAGAGTGTCGAGACACAACCCTGATGATACACCCTAAGGAGTAAACTGCCATTAGTGTCATGAAACAGGCCACAGGTTGTTGCGACTCGAACATGACGAGGTCTCTTAATGGACAAAAGGTGTTTCCGTTCACACAATGAACTTTAGCAAGAAATAGTCAATCATTTTAAGTCAAGGACTAGTGGCTTGACATCAAATGTAGTAGTTATTTTAGGTCATTTCTACACTTACGAACTTATTTTCTAGGCATTCTATACTTAATTATTGCATTTTCGATATTAATAGGTTAAGAATGGAAATTAATATTTTTACGCAGTTTTTGCTATTTCGATGACCCATAAGACCGACTCAAGTCTCGTGAGCGAGTAATGGGCTAATTAAGTGTGTAGGATGCCAATTTAGATCCAAGAATACAAGGAGCTTCCTTTCGTCACGACAACATGATAAATATGGGAGAGCATTCATGATGGTGATGTCATGATGAGGAGACTTCCCACATCACGACAACGCGACGATGGCAAGCTAAGATATTGTTGATTCTTTGGACGACACTTTTGGGGATATTTCCATGTTTGGATCCTAGCACTTATCAAGATATAATATTGATTGGTATCTAAATGTATCTAGGGTTAAGTGATCACCAAATAGCTCGTTGCCTATATAAGCAACCTTAAAGTCACCGGAATTGTTTGTAAATGTAGACAGACGATTTTTCCTATTCAATTTTCTTTGTATTTTCTTTTTATGTTCGTATAGTCAGAACTTTTCTGTGACAGCCCTAATTTAGCCCTAGTCGGAAAGTGGTTTCGGGATCACAAAACCGAGTCACAGAAATAATTAGATGTTATATTTTGTGTTTAATATAAGTGAAAGTGCATGCGTGAAAATTTCGTGCTTTGATTTTGTCAATTGTATGTGAAAGTTATTAGAAAGGACTTATGTGTGAAACTTTGGAAATGTGATAGGCTAAATTGTAGTGGGCAAATAATGCATGGTGGAAAAAAATGTGGACTTGCATGTCAAATTCCCCACTTTAGAGGAAGTGGCCGGCCATGATGGTATGGGATACAAAATATATGCATTTTGTATTAATATTATAATGACTACATGGTTTTATAATAGGAAATAAGTATTAAAAAAAAAGAAGAAAAGGGTGAAAAGAACAAGGTTGTCCATCCTTGTTCTTGATAGCCGAAAGTTAGAGAAAAAAAAAAGGGAGGAGAGAATTTTTCAGCTGGAATTTCTTTGTTCATTGGAAGGGTGAGGTGAGGGGATAGCTTATTGCATGTTTGCTTTAGGGGCTGATTTCCTCAAGAAACTTGCTAAGGGAAAGGGAGAATGTAGTAGGAAGAAAGGGAAGGAGCTTGCACAAGGCTAGGCTCGGAATGGGATTCGACTGGTACGTTGCTATTCTTTTGGCTGGTAAGTGAAATGAAATAAAATTTGATGATTTTGGATTATTGAGTAAGTTGTTATAGCATGCAAACCCCATGCATGATTCTCGGTTTTCGGCTTGAGTTTATGAGATGAATAGTTGGGTTGTTGATGACCAAAATCATGTGTTTTGTGGTGAGCAAATATGAATTTTTGTTGCTGCCTTAATGACCAAAATTTTGGGTTTTTATATTGTTCAAACAAGAATTATGCTGTTCAAATATGAATTTCTATTGTTGTTTTATGACCTAAATGATTATTTCCATGCTGTTGCCGTAAGGTACTTAAACCTTTACACTTTCGGTTTTATCTTTAAATTTACTAGCAAACATGATAAATTTTTGCATGAAGGAAATGGTTGTTGTTTCATGTTCTTTTGATGAAAAATGGAAGATAGGTGAAGTTATAGGTATGTGATGATTGATTTGTGATATGCATGTTTAAATAACATGCATGCAAGGTATGTGTGAAAGAGTGATTTGGAAATAAATCTGCTTGGGACAGCAGCAGTAATTTGATTTTGGAAAATCACCATAAATTGTGGGAGATGATTTAGAAGCATAATAAATTATGTAATTAAAGCTTAATGAGTCTAGTTTCTTATAAAAGAAACCGTGTAAGCAAAATAATTTCCGATAATGAGATATTTGAAGTGATGTGGGACAGGGTCAGAATGACTTCTAGATCCTCTGTTCTGTATTTATAAAATCATTATAAATTGTAAAAAAATGGTCATAAGATGAAATTTATATTCTTAGACTCCTTAATGAGTCTAGTTTCAAATGAAATAAACGAGAACATATTTTTAATTCTTTACAATGAGAAATTTGATTCGTAGTGAGGAGTGGTCAGATTAGTCAAACAATGAAACAGGGGAAACTTTAAGAAAAATATGGTATTGATTGGCCAAACCAAAAATTCTTAAAATTTTATGGATGGAATATATATGAGTCTATTTTCAGGGAAAATTAACATAATTTGATTTGGAGTTTCGTAGCTCCAGTTATAAATGATTTAGTGACTGTTGCTCAGGAAGACAGCTTGCAGTGAAATTTTGATTATGTGGTAAACATTGACAAAAATTTGTTAATGAGTTGCTTATTGATTTCTTATAAGCTTACTATGATTAGTAGGTGTGAAAGTCGAATATATTATATATATATTATATTTTGAAAGTGATGCTCGAATAGTCGAATAATGACTAGTTTAAAATCTTTGAATTGAAGCTCAAGAGCATAGAGGGGCAAAATTCGGATAAGAGAAAAGAGAAAGTAATCGAATAGCCGTTGTAATCGTTCGGCAACATTCAAGGTAAGTTCTTAAGTGTTTAAGCTTGATTCTTTTTTATATGCCTAAGAGTTAAATTAATATGGTAAAGGGAATGTATATTTTATTTAGTTAATGTGCCGAATATGTAATGATTTAAGGCTATAAGCCGATTATGGCTATTATGCCTAAGTTGAATTTGATTTGGAAATTTGATGCACTAAATGAGTGTTACAACGAATAAACTATGCCGTATATGTGCTGGTGGAGATATCACGATTTTTGATTATTGAATATCTAAAGGAAACCATGATGTGTATAAAATTATTATATTTAGTCCGTTGTGGTAGCCGAAGGTGGCTTGGTACTAAAGTGATTAAATGTGAACTTCGATGAGGTAAACTATTAAAAGTGTGGTGCTATAAGACTATGGGCTAATATGGTATGTGGATTCATTCCGTATAGTAAATTATTCAGGTACGAACAACCTAATTAAGTATATGTGAATTAAATGAATTTGATGATTGATGTGAATTGAACGTATAAGTTCAACTATGAGACCTTGTGTTAAATCGACAATCAAATTCGTTCAAATACATTAAGTTGGTCAGGTATGCAATATGTACTTATGCATGTTAAATCGATTGGAATTGAATTACGAATGTGAATTGAGAAGCATAGGTAAAAATGTCTATATGTGAGTAAGGGTAAAACCATCGTAAATTATCGATAAGGACGGACTATGTGCGGAACCATCTTATAATTTCTAATTTGAAAGGTTGTGTACGAATCAGTGAGCAATATGAACATATTAGATGAATTGTGACCTTTTGGTTCTACTGGAATTAAGTTGTGCGATAAATAATTTATGTATATGATTTATAGTCGAATGGTCACTATAGGTTAAGTTTGAATGGTGAAATGGATGTGTGATATTTATGTATGACTTTTGAACCGAAATGTAAATGATGGTGTTCATATGGAGCTTATATCCAAATGTAGCAAATGACTACTAATGTGATATATTGAATGAGATGTGTTAATATATGATTTAATATGCATGATATTTGATGTGTATTCGGGCTTAAAGACCCGCAGGCTATATGCTGGAATTATATTCGGGATAAATCCCACAGGCCTAGTGCTGGTATTATATTTGGGCCTTCGTGCCTAATAGGCTTTGTGCCGGTGATGTGTATTCGACGCCGTGCCTAGCGAGCTTTGTCTTGGTGATGTGTATTCGCCTTCGCGCTACTTGAGCTTCGTGTCAGTGATGTGTATTCAGGCCTTCGTGCCTAGCAGGCTATGATGCTGGTGGAATACTATTCGGGCCTTTGAGCCTAGCATGCTATAATGCCGGTGAGATACTATTCGGGCTTTCGAAATCGAGCCTCGAGCCTAACAGGCGAAATGCCAGTGAATGAATAAAAGTCTAAGGTTAAGGCACCTCGTATTAGACTGACAAATGAATACATTCAATACATTAAGTGAGCCAGGTACGCACTATGTACTCATATGTGAGTTCGATTTGAATGGAATCACAAGTGTACAATGTGATACATATGTGAATAAATGTTATAATTATATCTATGACCATGATACATTCGGTCAAGGTGTGAAAGTAAGTGAGAGCATTTGATTTATTTATGTTATATGAATTCAGATTAAATATTATAAGAATGCTGAATGTGCAGCATGTGCTTGTGTATATTCGGCCAAATGGTAATATATCTAGAAAATGGCCTTTTGAGAAATTGAATAATCGAAGTATAATTGCGTTTTTTTATTTGCATTGCTTAAAACTTACTAAGCTTATGAAAGCTTACTCCGTTGTTACATTCCTCTATTTTATAGATTGTTGGCTCCAGTTACTTGCTCGGGTTGGAGTTCGCCGGAGATATTATCACACTATCGAGCTCACGCTAATAAAGTAAATCCTAGTATTTCGAGTCTATGGCATGTATAGGGTTTTAATGTTTTGGATCTCGTAAGCCCATATATGGGACAGATTGCATGTGAAAAGAAAAATTTTAAATTGATTGAAATTTTTTGACACGGTTTTTGTGTGATTGACTGAGTTTAAGTCGGTAACACCTTGAACCTTGTTCCGGCGAGGGATACGGGCGAGGGATGTTACATTTTCTATTTCAATACTAAGACAATTACGAGCGAAAATTGCTCCGACATCGCTCTTCAATATATATTCATAATCTTTCTCCTATCTCTTATTCTTTTATTTATATTTTCGTTGACCTGATCAATTATCATTTATATGAATAATTGAATTGATTATTGTGCTTATTTCATATATTGTATGATTCAATTAATAAACTAATTTATTTATTAAGTAATTATTTATCTAAAATTGGGTATTTATTCAAGAGTGCTCGGTATATTAGGGAGTGACGCCCTTAATAGAATATCAAGACAAGTGGGACCAAAAGGGTATCCTGTCGTGTCTATCTTGTGCCAAGTAGTGAGATCGAGAGGGAATCTATATGCCTAGGAAGAGACCGAAAGGGTAATTTAAGTGGTAGTCCTTAGTGAAGATGAGACCAGATGAGTATTCTTAACTAAAGGTGATAAATAACTTAATTTAGGATAATTAATTATTTAATTAGATAATTAGGGATTTAATCGATCGTAGGCTAGAGGCTCGCATTGTTGACACTAGAAATAGGAAAGTTCATTAGATTAGTTTAAGTTAGTTTATTTAATTAGTTTAATCAGCATATTAATATGGATTAACACTACTAATTTGTGACTCGATTACATTAGTAATTATTTTCTGTAATTGATTTAATAATAGTTTCTCCAATCTACAATCCCTTAGGTACGATCCTCAAAATACTTAACAGTGTTTTGTTGTAAACTTTACTATATTACAATATGACTCGTACACTTGCGGACACCGCCGATTTAATTTAATATATTTTTACTATAAACGATAACACGTTTATAGACGGCCAACCAACTACTAAACCTAAGCCTATAAATAGAATTGCTGTGAACAATCTAAAAGACATCTTTCTACTTAGTTTTAACTTTACTTTCAATTGTAACTTAGAGTTCTTTCAGATGTACCTTTTATTTCAGTTTTGTTTCGTTCTTCGCAGGAACTAGATTGTAGATTTGTCAAACTCATCACGGATTATTGTTTGTAACACCCCTATCCCGTAACCGTCGCCGGAATAGGTAAGGGGCATTACCGGACTTGTAACTCATGTCAGAACAGTAAAATTTTGAACTTTTTCTTGAAATAAAGATCATTCATTTAAATAAGTACTAAGCACGACCAGGATAAAATTTAAACTTCTAAGTAAACATTCAAAAGATGCCATTTTCGCATGGCTTATATACATTAACCAAAATATTCTTCCGCCACTAGTCTATTCTATACATGCCATAAGATAATCCAAAACATAGCAGTACCAAGCAGTGGATAGTGATAGTGTGACAAGTTGCTGACGATCCCCGAGCAAAAGACCAAATTCAACAATCTATAAAACAGAGAAACATAACAACAGAGTAAGCTTTTATAAGCTTAGTAAGTCTTGAGCAAATTAAAAAAAAAAAACTCTTGAACTCAAATATAACCAATTTGTTTATTTGATTCATATATATATCATTTCATTTCATATCTATAGTTACCCTCATCGGTCAAGTCAAAATGTATATCTCCCAATATCCTATAATATTTCTCCATAACTGTATACCCACATATTCATATGGCATTTTCATATTTACTTTCCACTTTACAATCATGATTTAATTCTGATGGGTCTAACACGTACAAGTATTTATCACATACCTGACCAACCAAATTAAAGTCGATCTTACGAATTTTCATATAACCTCTTTCTAGGTATACTGCCCTTTTTTTGGCCGAATATACACAATTACGTAATACACAATAAGTAGATAAATTCTCACTTGATAGTGATCTCTTATAAACATAGGTACATTACATATTTTCACCTAACTTTTCACATTGACCAAATGCTTAATAATCATAGAAAGCAGTCTTATTGTTTTACTCACATATGCATCACATAACAACCTTGTGATTTAATTCAAATCAAGCTTAAATATAAGCTCGAATACATACTGTCCAACTTAACGCATTGAGCGTATTTATTAACAATTGTTCTTGTGAAGTCATATAATCTTACGCTTTACTCGAATCATCAACGAGACCTTTAGCTCGGATAATCCCCAAACGTAGTCATCGAGTCGTACCAGGAATATATTTCCAAGTTTCATGTACATTTAATCCCATGTTACAACATTCACATCGACTATCATATTTGTAATTCATTTGCCTCATCAAATATCTACTAAAACACACCTTTCACAATTTGTTATTCGGCCACAATATATATACACATCTCATACATATTTCACATTAGCCATTTGGCTTTACCACATATGCATGGCTCATACATATTTCACATTAGCCTTTCGACTTTACCACATATATATATCTCATATATATTTTACATTAGCCATTCGGCTTTACCACATATATATATCTTGTACATCAATTTCATCATAACAAAATTGACTAGGTATACTAGTCATTTACGGCTTATAGCCTCACTTTAATACGGATCCGGTACTTTGATTAAAATTTTAATTGATAGTTTATAAGCAACTCAAACAGTTTTATCAATGTTTACTACTTAATCACAAATTCACTACAAGCTATTTTTCCCGAACAGCAGATTACTAAATCATTTATAATCGAGCTACTGAAACTCAAATCAAGTGCCGTTAATTTTTCCCGAAAATAGACTCATATATCTTTTATCCATAAAATTTTCAGAATTTTTAGTTTGGCAAATCAATACTAGATTTTTCTTAAAGTTTTCCCTTGTTTCACTGTTTGACTAGTCGACCATTCTTCACTCTGAATCAAAATTCTCATTGTACGAAATTCAAAATATATTCTTGTTTATTTCATTTGAAACTAGACTCATTAAGGAGTCTAAGCATATAAAATTCATCTTATAACCATTTTTGTACAATTTATAATGATTTTCTAAAAAGCGAGCAGGGGATCTAGAAGTCATTTTGACCTGTCCCACATCACTTCAAATATCTTATTATAGGCAATTCTTTTTGCTTACGGTTTCTTTTATAAGAAACTAAACTCATTAAGCTTTAATTACATAATTTATTCAACTTCTAACTCATCTCCCAAAATTTATGGTGATTTTCCAAAATCACGTTCTCGCTATTGTCCTAAGCGGTTTATTACCAATTCACTCTTTCACACATACCTTGCATGCATGTTATTTAAACATGCATATCACAAATCAATCATCACATACCTATAATTTCACTTAAGCATAAACTTCGTTTCATCATTTTTAAACACAAACATTACTCAATATTATCCAGATTCACATTCGGCCATAATACACACAACATGTTAACCGATTTTCCCACTTAACATCTAATGCACATGCATACTCATAAATACACATCATCGAGTTCTCACTAAAGACATTTCATTTCTATACACATAAATCATGCATCATAATTTAAATATTTACATAATTTCATATATCCAAGACTCACCTATATTTTGTATTAAAATTTGATATCAATGTCGCGATTTTCATTTAATTTACCATACAAGATCATACAACATGATAGCTCAATTTTAAGTACATGAGTTCTTGTCCTGTTTGAAAGCAATTTAACGACTCTAGTGTATAGACGGTTTGAATATCGACACATTTAACCTACCTAAACAGAACACTCCAGTGCATTTGAACATGTTAAATTCGCATGCATTCGGACACTTAAAAATTCAACATACATTCGAACATTAAAATTTCACTAGTGACAAAGAAATAATTTTCGAGACAATTCAGTTCCTACATCCTTTCAAAAATGCTTATTTCCTTAGCTTCAACCAATAATAATGGGACATTACTAAAACTGAAATTTGAAAATGTAAATCCCAAATTAAACTGTTTTAACCTCCAAAAGTTAATAACTCTTCAAACATAAACCAAACAAGAATGCATGTTAATTTCAACCATCTTTATATTTTGCTTATTACCACAAAACAGGACATTGATTAACCAACATTTTACCTTAATTAGAGCAGCAGGATCAATTACACGTGATTTATTGCACGATAAACTACAGCAATTACATGCTGAAACTATCGACCTTCAACAAAGGGTTTCAACACCAACTTATACATTTATTTATCAACTCTTCTTCACTTCTAACACCAGTATTTTGGTAACAACTAACATGTATTAAACACAGTATAAACATGGAAATTTTTCAAAGTTTCATTGCAAGGACTTACTGAACAGCAGCTGAACCTACTCTTGAGCAGTTTCTTTCCCCTTCTTGCTGCCACCTTCAGCGAGTTTCTTAAGGAACCAGCTCCTAAGTGAGCTCAAAAATTAAACATGCAGCAGCCCTTTTCTTCCCTCTCTATTCGAACAGCCCCTTCATCTAGCAATCTCCTTAGCCGAAAATTTTAACAACCCAAGGAAATTTCTTCTCCCCCCTTTCCTAGCTACGGCAATGGAGGAATAAACCAACTTTGGTTTCTCCTCCCACTAACACATTATTTTTATTACCCATACTCTTTTATTCATCTTTAATTCATTTAATACATTTTTTATTACATATTTCTCACCACTAATAAATATAATAATATTAAATCATGCATATAATGTCCATACTTATGAGCTTGGCCGGCCACTAGCATTAAAAGTGGCAAATTGGCATGCAAACCTACTTATTTGCATCATTCAATAATTAATCACTTAAAATAAGCCACACATATATTCAAAGCTTCTCACATAAGTCCTTTTTATTTAGAAACACATTCAATTTGACAAAAATCAAAGCATTCAAATTTCACACATGCATGATCACATATTTTAGACGTAAAATATTATATTCAATTATTTCTGCGACTCGATTTAGCGGTCCCGAAACCACTTCCCGACTAGGGTCAGAATAGGGCTGTTACATTGTTCGTGATGCACTATTTATTTATATCAGGATTTTTCTCATCTTTATTCTTGATCTATTCTTAATGTTTATCTTTCAAATCAATTACATTGTATATGTTAGATCCATGGGGAACTAATCTGGTAAAGGAAATTAATGAGTGAATGTGGGATTAATTAACACTTATGTAGAGTTTCTTAACGGATCAGTTGGTTGGAAAAGGAAGAACTTAAAGCCCTAGACTTAACAACCCTAAGAAGTCATGTAGGTATCAATGAACCTAAAATCGGTATTACCTATCGTGAAAACCTTACCCTAACTCAATCTAACTTGTAGCATCTAGAGATAAATAGTTTTTTCCGACTCATTAGGTTACTGGAAGGTCGAGAAGCCCTACTAGGTTAATGACTAGCAAATTGAATAGAACCCAAAGTTAGACTTAATTGTCAACACTGAAACAAGTTAGTCTTCTATCGTTTAATCTGATAAAGTCTACAATTTGTTTTTGCATTTACTTTTATTACTTTTATAAAATATCTTTTATCACCACCTTAGAAATAATTGTAATATAATTTAATTAAAGTACTAACTAAACCTATTAGCGTAGAAGTCAATATTAATTTAATCTAGCTTCCCTTGAGTACGATACTTGATGTACTTCCAATGTTTCATTGTACAAATCTATACTATAACCTCACTCATATACTTGCGGACATCGCCTTAATTCTTATATTTAATTGCAGTATTCTCATTTCCAGTGTTGGTAAATCAGGAGGCGGTCATAGATGAATCCAACTCACCAGCAGCTTATTAATTAAAAAATTATAGGAAAAAACATTGAAATCAGCCAAAGACAAGATCAAAAGAGCAATATGAATTCTCCATGCCAGAGAACCCCAACCAAATTTTCAAAAATTTAAACTTCAAGCAAAAATACTCACGGCCAGCAAATAACCCATACCCGAAATAGCATAAGACAAAAATTTATTGAAACATTAGATTTGTTGCAGACTAAAAACTCTGCCCCTAGCAGCAATGAAAGGTTAAACAGAAAATTGAAAATCCAGATTCACCATAGGCATACCGATTGGCAAAATCTTTCCCCAATCTAAGACTGCCCACCCATGCATTTTAACTTGCAAAGGCTATCACCCCATTCAAGTGCGCGAATTTGCTTTGGCTTTGTTACTATTTCTTCTTTTCTTTTGCTTCCTCCATTCTTTTTCTTTAGGCATTTTTTAATAGGCATGAATTTTCTGTACTTCAATATTTCATCTAAAAACAAACAGGGTGTTCCATCAATTTTAGAATTGCATTAGATTGAGAACATGTTACATATGGGATGAAAAACCACCTTGGTTAGGTATATTGCTCTGACTCTTCATTTTTCTATAAATTCTACTACCAACACCTCTTTCCACTATCCAACTCTTCTCTAAACATGGATGTAACAATATGATCCTCCAAGAACCCACTAAATACATTAGTAGAAAAAAGAAAAGGAAAAAAAACTTTAGAAGACTGAATATATCCATGTTGGGCGCAAATCCATATTCGATATTCACACCATAGTTCAAATATGAGAAGCTGGAGACCAGCAGACAACACTTCTAGGGCTGCCCAGTTTTAGCTTAAAGCATACTGCATATAAACTAACCTGATTTATCGATTATAGAAAGGCTATGCCTGAAAGTTCCACATACTCTGAACACTTAGTTTTGGCGTGTGGAAGCCCTCAGCCAGATTGAAAGATGCTAAAACCTAGAAATCCAAAATTTGGAATCAGTTGCAGAAGGAAACAATCAAATCAAACTAAAGAACTTTGCATATTTCATATACAATTTAATGAAGGAAAAGAAACCATTTTTCTCTTGACAGGAGTGAAATTAACAATGTTGTCAATTTTTGAAAAGTTACCTACAGTAGAATCAAAATGGCTGTAAATGATACAACATAGTGGAAATTCCAATATATTTGGTTTTGCTTCAACATTTACAGATATCGAAATCAACCGCAGAACCTTAATCTATGTTACTTGGATTCAGGGTTAAGTGTGGATATAGATGGGTGTGTTCTGACACATGAACCAATTAAGAAAAATTGAACTATACCCCTTAACTGCTAGAGGCAGAACCTCTGAATTTGCATTTTGCTTAAATGCTCGTGGTAGAAGTATTTTTGGATATGGATACCAAGATATGACTCTCCAAGAAAGAACCCCCAAATACATGAAAAAACATAAGAAAATTGAATATACCTGTGTTGGACACATACATGTATCCGACACTTGTATGGTTATACCCAAGTCTAAGTAACAAAAGTGTCATAACAATAAATCTGGTCATTTTATTCAAAGCAACAATGCAAGAATAAAAAAGACCACTACCTTTTTGCTATATAATGTAAAATAAAATAAAATAATTGGACTGAGGTTTAAGTAAAGCCTTTAAGCAGATAACAAGAAAATTAATAAAAAAATTCAAATTTATGAAAAGGTCATTACAATGTGTTTCATGACCAACCTCTCTCCTCTGTATGTTTCTTAAGCTATTTCCAAAGACTGGGACAGGAAAAGGCGCATCAGCTATGTCATCTGGACTCTTAGTAAATGAGAAGTGTTTAACACGGGTATGACAGTCTGCTCAATTTTTTCAGTGTGTTTTCATATATTTGGAAGCTCATACCCTCATATCCATTTCCGAATAAGTTTCCAACATGAGTACTTTGAGAAAAACAAAAGCCTGGAATAACATATCCCAACAGATGGATGTAAATGTAGCCTATAAACAAAGTAGATTATAGTGGATTACGCATTAGAGATGCAACCCGATAAATATACCACTAAGGTATGCACATATGTTGCCCTATGTAGGTTGAACAACATATCCACCATTTAAATAGCGGCTGCAATGTAATTTTGAGTCTCCTTACTGTTACCGCATTTGTATCATTTTTCATGTTTGTAATGCATAAAAACAATGGGACTACAAAGATATCCACAATGAACCGGTCTAATGTTCACCTTTCCCAGAAATAGCCTGGATTCGAATCTCAGTTATATATATATATATATCCGCACAGCAATTCAAAATACCAGGATCAACATAACTCAACTCAAACCCATAAATTAAAAGTTCAAACCAAATGACATTACCTTAACTCTTCCATCTTCATTGACTAATGAGCTACACGACCACTCCACACCCAAAACTTGACTCAATGTCTCATAGTTAGCTTTAATTAAATCACCACCGAGAATTCTCCTTGACACTGCTAAGTCCCAAGATTTCTTTTCCAAATCATAGCAAGGCTCAAACGTTGTCGACCCTCTGTGCACATAACTGTACTTCAATTTGCAATTAAAAGACCCGAGCTCATGCCTTGCAGATAATTTGTTGGCTGTATCAAAGACCAAGGTCCCATCCAATACTGTCCGATGGTCGTTCCTCATGTGAGTGTAACTCCAATTTATCTGTTTTCCTTCCACCTTAAAAGTGTTCATGAACTGAAACTGAACATCCTGAGTAGAAAAAGAAAAGCCAAGGCAAATTAAGTAAAAGTCATTTTGACAAACACTTGCAATGCATAAACGAAATTATCACCTTTTTGGTGATGTCAAAGTCGATGATGAAAGAACCAGGCTTCTCAACTGACAGCAACAAGTCATCAAAGTTCAATGTGGAGCCATCGGAAAAATTTGTGTCTGAAAGCGATGCTCGGAGCTTAAGGTCTCCTGGATTAGCTGCTAGAGTTGCCGACAAGCCTTTCTTGTTGCCGTTGGTTCCTCCTATAAAAGACACTGCAGCATTCATTATCTTTACCAATTTTTTTTTTCTGTAATATTCTTTTCTGCAAATTATAAAGCTGTGAGGGGTGCGAGGGGGTTGATGAAGTCTTCCGTTGTTATTTGCTCCCCAGGCGCCAGTAATGAAATGGAAGTAGAGGTGGGCCGGGTCGGTTTTGGGTCAGGTGAAGTTTATCTATGGTATTAATATAATTTATATTTTGTTTCAGTTGAATTTAAATTGAAATATAAAGTTATTTTGTTTGAATTTGTCACATATTATTTTTAAAATAATTTAAAATATATATTTATATTATTTTAATTTTATGTTTTATAATTTTATTTTATTAAAATTTTATATTTAATTATCTTATTAACATTTTTAATGTTTACATTATATTGCTATTATATATTATTATAGATTTAATTTTTATATGTTATAAATTACATAATATATAAAAAATAATATAATATAAAATATTAAAATTTAAAAACGAGTTAGGCCGAGGAAGATTCAAAACTTAAATGCTCAAGCCCAAACTCAACCTATATTATTTTTTATCAAAATCTATTTTTAGGCCTAATATTTTTACCTAAACTTTTTCAAATTTAAACCACTTTTTTTTTCTAACTTAAGGATTGTAAATTTCTAATTCAAATAATATTTAAATTCCGGTTTAAAATTCAAGTCATGGAAGTAGTTTAATCATCCCATATATGAAAAAATTTAGAAAATAAGTAAATTCCGATCTAAGGTAACACAAATACCAAATATTATTTTTAGAGAATTGCAATGATTAAGGCCAATGTCGAAGACCTTCTCCAAGTGTGCGGCTGACAATCATCTGCTGTGGTAAGTGTAACACACAAGATACGACAACAATACAGTGTTTTATGGGTTTTAGATAACACACATATATACTATATTTGCCATGAATACAATCGATCTCTTAATTATCATTTTTTAAATAACTTTGGAAGATCTGGGAAGGATTATGTCTTCTATTCATATTAAAATATGCGTCACACAAATACTTGAAAAAAATCAGAGAAACATAAATTTTGGGAGAAAAAAGCCATCCCACCCCGCTTTAGACTTGCAGTCTTGGGGAATCATAGCGACGTTAGAATCAATAAGCATAACACTATCAATCTCCAATGAAAAAATTCACCAACATTGAAACCTGAGGCACATGGCATTTTAAACAAACACCCATACTCAACAATCAAGAAACACTTGAATCTTTCAAAACATATCAAAAAATATATAACAAAAAAACTATGATCAATATAAATAAAATAAAGAAAACATTCCATTCTTTGCTACTAGAGGAACATCTTTAGAAGGCCATAAACTAAAACAACACCATTCCTTCAACTCATTTCTCCAACTCCAACACACAAACCATTTTCACCCTAAAAACATTAGATTTCTAGAAATTAGAGTGAAAATGAACCTAATTCATAACAACTAGCACTATTGTTACAAAGTAGACAGATCCCAAGAACACTCACACGTCCTGCATTAGAGAATGTCATCATAGGCAACAATTTCTCTACCTTTAAATGGCAATTCTAACATTGAAGAACCATCATCAGTGGTTCTTGGGTTGACTATGGTTGATGCAAGCTTATTACTTCTTCCATGCCTGCTTAAAGGCACCTCAGGCCGCAAGAGCTTTGATGAAGATGTTGCCCCTTTATCGTTATTAGCATTAACCCCTATTCCGTCTCTCCATTGAGCTAAAGGATCGGTTGCCCACAAAACTTGAACCTGCAAGCAAAATCACAATTCAGAATTCAAACTTCTTGATGTTGAGCGTCAACTGCTAAGCTCTACATCTGAACTTCATCTCATTAAAAAGTAAAATTTTCAATTTAACAGACTCCTTTAGTTCAATTCAACCTCAAAGCTCTAAATTCTAACTTCAGTTCCTTGTTAAAGGTTAAAATTTCATTTCGATGAAGTTTTTAAGTTTCAATTCAACATTAAAGCTCCAAATTCTAACTCTTTTCTTTTCTTTTTTTGAAACTTCTAAATTCTAGCTTCAGTTCCTCATTATAGGATAAAACTTTAAATGTAATTCAATCTTTAAGTTTCAATTCAACCTTAAAGCTCTAAATTCTAACTTCGGTTCCTCATTAAAGGTAAAATTTTCAACTTAATTGACTCTTTTAGTTTCAATTCCACCTGAAAGCTCTAAATTCTAACTTCACTCTTTAAGCTTACAACTATAAAAGCTCTAAATTGTAAATTCAGCTCCTCATTAAAGAATTTTCAATTTGACTCTCTTAGTTTCAAATCAACCTTAAAGCTCTAATTGTAACTTGAGTTCCTCATTAAAGGATAATTAAATTTCCATTTAATTGACTCTTTTAGTTTCAATGCAACCTTAAAACTCTAAATTATAACACTTCAGTTCCTCTTTAAAGGTAAAAATTTCAAGTTAATCGACTCTCTTATTTTTAATTCAACCTTAAAGCTATCCAACTTGGTTAATTTACTCAAATTAGGATCAAAAGGAAGCACCGATTCAATTATAAAAAGTAACCAAACAAGAACTGAAAAACTAAACACAGTTAATTATATAATTACCCTTTTGGAATCAACGGTAATGCCGAAAGAGGAATCAAGGGAAGCCGCAATGGCGGACTCGGCGGATTCCTTAGAGCGGTATACAATGTAACCGACAGCATCACAATTGATGCGGATGCGAGAGATCGAACCGTAGATCTCAAACCTCGACTTCAAATCGAGCACCGAGCAATTCGGGGGAAGACCCATGACAATAACAGCCGGTGGCGGCTTTGGCTTGGCCTCATTCTCAGAAGACGGCGGAGGTGGCGGGTGAGGTGGCAGAGGACGACGCCGTTTAGAGATGGAAGCTGGGGCGTGACAGGAGAGGTAGGGTTTATCTCTCTTTCGAGACATGTTTTCAGAAAGAAAAAAAAAAGGGAAATAAATTGAGACGATAATTGAGAGCGAGAGATGGTGGAGTTAAGAGTTCGCGGGTTTTGTTCATAAATCATTCTTTCAAGTATGTGTTTGGAGATTGATAGTATCTTCGAAGTTCAAGTCAGCTTTCCAAATATAGTAAACTGTGCGGTTTAGGTTAAAAAAAAAAAAATAGCTTCAAATTCGTTTAAATGAGTCTACCTTTAGAAATATAAGAATTCACAACTAAAATTTTTCTAGGCATCAAAATAAAATGAAAGCAAACTCTGAAGAAGTAAAAAACAAACAAAAAATAAAAACTACAAAAAAGCAATAACACTCCAAGTGTTTAAGTAGATATTGTCACTATTACTCAAAAATAAAGTCAATACACATGAAAGGGAAATACCCTATTTATAGTTGAGCTTTTCATGATCCAACAGTCTAATTTAAAATACGTCAATTGTTGAGATTAAAGACAATCTACAAAGTAGAGATTCTTAAAGGAATTTACAAAAATTCTTTAAAATTACAAAATATTCACCCTAGTCTTGGAACTGTGATAAAGCCTCAGTTAGTTCCCAACTAGCTTTACTATCGAAAAGTCACTTCTATCGAACAAAGTACTTATGCCTCGGCCTAAAGTACTTCCGTCGAATCACTTGAACTATATTTCCCCTTTGTACATCTCGATTGTAAGAGTTCATCGCTCTTACTTGCCCCTATTGTGGCTTGCCTCAATCAAGATCCCCTTGATCAGCACAAATAAGCTTAGGCATGCCCATATTGAACATTGGGTTAACCTTGAGTTTTACCACCAACTTTGGTTTGTAAGTCCCTTGGCTTACCTACTTTAGAACTCTGAAAGGATCCTTGTTCCTTTGCCAAACCAACAATAAATCATAATGAAAACCACTAGAAAAGTGTTTGAGATTTACCTCAATCATAGCATTTACTCTGTTTAACTGCCTAGTTTGTATCACCACTTTTCTCACAAAGTTTGATGAACAACCGACCTCTCTCATAGGTGTTAGCCCTACTAATAACTCAACAGGATTCATATGGATTTTCCACACCTCTAGCATTTCCAATGAGGTCCTTTTGGCACTCCAATTTCCCAAGCCAACATTCCCACCATAAGGAATACCTTCAGCTAGCTGGATTACCAACAATATCTTGGTTTCACCCCTCATGTCTCAACTCACCGACATAATGCATTGTTGCTGATGAGTATCCAAGATGCATATGCAATCGGAAAAAGAAACCAAAAGAGCATTAATCTTGTCAAGGAAATTCAAGCCAAGAACAAAGTCATAATCATCTAAGTGAATTACCTCAAAGTCTTCCTTGCCTTTCCACTAACTAATCTATAACTCAAATTCTTGTGCTACTCTTACAAGTAGGACCTCTTTAGAATTAATAGTCTTGATCTTTTTAGTCAATTTGCTAATTAAGAGACCAAGTTTACCCATGGATTTTCCAAATATAAACAATTAGATACCCCTGTACCAACAAGATCACTCCCCCTTCAGCTTACGATATTAATGTCCACAAACATCAACCATTTTCTACTTGTGATCCCTCTTCGCTTTCACAGAATTGAGTGTCATTGATCCAAGCTTCAATACACTTTCCTCATTGGACTTTGCTTTCTCTTATTGATCGTGAATATCTCAGATCACTCTGGACAGTCCTGTATCATATGCAGTCCACAACATAATAAGCATTTTATTTGTGACACCCCTAATGTGACCCTAGTCGGAGAGTGGTTTTGGGACCACAAAACCGAGTCACAAGAATAATTAGGTGTTATATTCTGTGCTTATTGTATGTGGAATTTGTATGCGTAAATATTTCGTGCCTTGATTTTATTAATTAGGTGCTAATTTATAAGAAAGGACCCATGTGTTAGGACTTGAAAATGTGATAGGTGAATTTTTAAGTGGCCAAATAATGCATGAAGTAAAGACATGAGGGATTTGCATGTCAATTTAGCCAACTATAGGAAGTGGCCGGCCATGGTAATGAAGATGGGCAAAAGAAAACATGTCTTGAACATGTTTTGCTAATGGTGGATGTTAGAAATAATAAAATAAAGAGCATGGGCAAAGGGAACATGTTTCAAACATGTCTAGTTAATGGATCATGTTAGAAAGAATAAAGAAATGGAGAAAAAAGGGGAAATGATGAACAAAAAAAAAAGAGTGTGGATGCCCCCCCTTGTTGCCGTGAGTTGAGGAAAAAGAAAGGAGAAAAAAAAAATTTGTTGTTCATCCTTTCTCATTTTGTTACAATTGCCATGGCTTGAAAAGAAGAAGAAAAAAATGTTCATGTTTTCTTTCTTTTGCTATAGCCGAAACAAAGGGTGAAAAGAAGGGAGATTTACTCAAGTCAATTCGGCAAGTACCTTTGGCTACTAGGAGGTAAGCTTTGAGTTTGTTGATTTGGTTTTGTAATATGCTAAGTTGAATGGTGGATGCACTCTTGGTAAGGTCAAGGAAGTTGAGATTTCTTGTGTGTGTCTAGGCAAAATGCCGAATGATTTAGTGTTGGAGATAGGAGCTTACTTAGAATGATAAATTCTTCTCCTATGATTATTTTTCTTGCATGTTAAATGGCTCCTACTTAGCCATGCAAAAATTTGTAATTTGTATGGATGATTGGAGCATTCGGCTAGGGTATAAAGGAAGGGATTTTGGTTGTTTCATCTAAGTATGGATGATGAATGTGCTATGGAAAGAAATCAGTCTTCCTATGAATATGATTCGTGAATGTTTATATTAGTAAAATAATTTATGTTCAAACACTTGAGGATTCGGCATTGTCCATGACTATTGTGTTTAGGAGGTGATTTTGATTATTTCGAATATTGGAAAGTAAGAATAGGTGTGATCGGTCATGGGAATTTGAGATGTTGTACATTAGAATTGAAAATACTTGAGACTAGGTTACCTTAATAGTGATAATACATTCGGCCTTGATGCATTAATTGAATGTTGGCTAAGGTTTTGATATTTTGAACAAGGATAGTTGTGAATGGAGTGAAAACCATTAAATTATACACATAAGTATCCAGCAAGAAATTTAACTACTAAATGTATTTATACTAGGAGATCAAGACATCAAAGGGAGAATCAAACAAAGGCAAAGCAAAGATAATCGAGTAGTCGATTGGAAATCGTTCATCCAATATAAGGTAAGTCATTAAGCATATATTTGGTATTGTTTTAAATGATCATAATATCTATGCAATTGTGTTTAATGAGATGATATGTAAATGAAAATGTATGTGTATGGAATGATGACATTGTTGAATGTAAAAGAAATAGTGAAATGTGTAGAAAGTTTGCTTTCGGCACTAAGTGTCTTGGCAATACGTGTGTACGGTGATTTAGATTGGCATTGAGTGTGCATGCTGGAAATATATGGCACTAAGTGTGCATGCTGGAAATATATGGCACTAAGTGTGCATGCTGGAAATATACGGCACTGGGTGTGCGAGCTCGAAGGGTATGGCACTATGTGTGCGGGCTTAAATCACATGGCACTAAGTGTGCGAAATGGAGTATTAAGCACTGTGTGTGCGTACTCTATATATATATATATCTCCGATCGAACAATTATATCGAGTGGAGTATGGACAGCGGAAAGAGTAAGTACCTTGAGTTCGTGGCTAATAGATACTATGTTCATGCTCGGGGTTGAGTCGGTAAGTTTTAAATCTATGTGATGATTTCAATTGCATGATTGTTGCGGAAATGAAATGATGAATGGAAATTGCTTCAAATATCCTATTGAATAGTATATGAAATGTAAATGTATGACTTGGTATGACATTGATCCGAAAGGTCTAAGGAACTATGGTAGTTCGGTATGGTGGAACAATGGGCCTTGTTTCATTATTTCATTTTATGATAATTTTAGTAACGGATGGTTGTGAAGTGCTTATGACTTCTTGAGTTATAAACTCACTCGGTGTTTTCTTGTCACCCATTTTAGGTCTCTTGGACTCGTATCGTTTATGTGCTCGAACCGTCGTTGAAGTCATCACACCTACCGGGAATCTTTTGGTATTGTCTTCGTAGTTGAACTAGGAGAACATTTGGCATGTATAGGCTATTTTGTTTTGTTGAATTTCGGTTGTAAACTTTAAGCCATGCGAAAATGGCCTATGTGGTCAGTTGAGTGTGAATCTAAAACCTATAGGCACGAGCCTTAGAAACCTTAATTTTGATAAGGTGGCCATAGTTTGTATTATGTATGATGAAATAGTTGGCCATGGAAGAATTATGAAATAGTCATTGTTTGCTTTAGTAACAGATGCTTCCAGCAGCAGTGAGGTGAGATGGAAAAATCACTAAAAATAGTAGAAGTAGAATTAAATAGTGAATAAATTATGAAATTGAACCATGATGAATCTATTTTCATATGGACGAAACGAAACGACCATATGAGCTGTATTTTAAGGGATAATCAGGTTTTTGCGAAACAGGGCCAGAACGGTTTCTGGATCCCCTGCTCCGACTTTGAAAATTTACTATAAATTAACCAGAGATAATTAGAAGTCATGCTCTATATGTATAGATTCCTTGTGAGTCTAGTTTCTCTAGAAACAAACGGAATAAGTGTTGGAGCCCTGTACAGGAAGATATCCAAGTCGTAGTGCACAAAGGTCAGTGTAGTCGAACCTTGAAACAGGGGAGATTTTAACTAATAAACTGTACTAATTGCCTCGACCAAAAATTCTAGAAAAAAATGTGTAGATGGGATTATGAGTCTAGTTTCAGGGAAAATTTACAAAACTGATTTTCAAGTTCTGGAACTCGAGATATGATTTTTAAGAGGACAGTGACGCAGTTAGCTAGCCTTTGCTCGAATGTAAATTAAATATTTCCAAGAGAGAAATAAGGAAGTAAGCCGGTAACACCACGTGGTCAAATCCGGTGACGGTCACGGGTTTGGGGTGTTACATTTTATTGGTATCGAGCTATGATTTAGTCGGTTCTAGGACTACCATAAGCGCGTGAGTCTAGCTATACATGCCAAATTGTTAGTGCTTAAAAGGTGATGACTTGACGGTTGAAGTTTTTGTTTTGATTAACAAATGGAACCCGGTAGAGACCCTTGGCGGATGATGTTGAAAGTGTAGCGGCTGCTCCGCGCAAGGGACGCCGCTGTTGAGCCTCGGTCATCCGCGAATAATCAAAATGAAGGGCGAAACAAGCCTTCTTCACCATGATGAATGAGTGGGTCGCGAATATGCCCGAACCAATCCTACTGTCCAACCATTCCCGAATTCAAATCGCACCCAAGAGCCCGCAATGCCTCCATTCTCGATCCCGTGAGGCTGAGTAAACCACCAGACCTGATTAGGAAGCGCGGGCTGAGGAGTTCAAGGCCATAGTTACTAATGATGCCGAAAAGGCCGAGTTCGCTCGATAACACCATTCGAGTGTTAGATGAACTGTCATGCACACCGATGAATGTCTTAAGTGTGCTATATCCTTGTTATGAGACTCGACTTACTATTGGTGGAGGACTTTAATTTCCATAGTCCCAAACGAACGAGTTACTTGGGATTTCTTTCAATCGAATTTCAAAGAAATACATTAGTCAACAGTTCATCGATCGAAGCGTAAGGAATTCTTGGAACTCAAGCAAGGCCGTATGATCAGATGTCTGAATACGAACATGAGTTCGTAAGACTTAGTCGGTATGCTCGGGAGTGTGTGGTGATGAGGTTGCTATGTGCAAAAGATTTGAAGAAGGATTGAATGAAGATTTAAAGTCGCTAGTGGGTATTTTGGAGATAAAGGAGTTCGTAACACTAGTCGAACGAGCCTGCAAGGCGGAAGAACTTGGAAAGGAGAAGAAGAAGGCTGAATTTGAAACAAGAGATTATCGTAAAAGATTGGAGAGTAAAGCTCCATTCTCGGCTGTAAAGAAGTTCAGGGAGGACACTAATAAGTCGAGGGCGACTGCGGGAATTTCCATCAGAGCCCGACCATTGACGGACTCCCGAGCTACTTCGGTAGCTAGTGTGGGCAATAATCGTCGAGAGAAACCCGAATGCCCCAATGTGGAAGACGACACCTAGGTGAATGTTGGGGTAAGTCATTAATAGGGCTGTTATGGATGCGGTTCAAGGACCACTTCATTAGAGATTGCACGAGCTAGATGAGAGTAATAAGACGCAAGGTGCAAGACCTAGTGGAACGACGGCTAGAGGTAGGCCCCGAGAATTTCGGAGGTAGGGATGGTAATCGAGAGGAGCCTCGATACAATTGTTCGATCCGAGACCCGTGCTCTGCTAGAGCATATGCCATCCGCGCATACGAGAGGAGGCATCCTCCCCGATGTTATCACCGGTACTTTTACTCTCTTTGATACTAGTGTGATTGCATTGATTGACCCCGACTCTACTCATTCATATGTATGTGAAACCTTAGCATCCAAGAAGACTTTACTGTTGAGTCTCTCGAGTTCGTAATTCGAGTGTCAAACCCTTTGGGTCAATACGTACTCGTTGATAAAGTGTGCAAGAGATGCCCCTAATAATTCGAGAATCCTGCTTTCCTACCGATCCGATGCTTCTACCATTTGATGAATTCGATGTTATTCTTGGTATGGATTAGTGATCAGTACATGATGCAAAGGTGGATCGCAAAAGGAAAACCATTGATTTGAGGAGTGCAAATAATGAGGTAGTCTGAGTCGAGTCTCATCGATTTAAAAGGAGTGCCGCGATAATATCTTCTATGACCGCCGAGATATGTGAAAAGGGTGTGAAACATACCTTGCGTATGTGCTTGAAAGTAAAGAAACGGAAAGGAAACTTCGGATTGGTACCAGTGGTTTGTGAGTATTCGGATGTGTTTCCGAGGAGTTACCGGATTGCCACCGGTTCGAGAGGTGGAATTTGGCATCGAAGTTGTACCGGTACTACGCCAATCTCAATAGCCCCGTGTCGTATGGCATTAATGTAATTAAAGGAATTGAAGGTTCAATTGCAAGAATTGACGGATAGAGGTTTCGCCGACCGAGTTTTTCTCCATGGGCGCACCAGTATTGTTTGTGAAGAAGAAGGATGGAACTATGAGATTGTGCATCGACTATCGCCGTTGAATAAAGTGACGATAAAGAATAAATATCCGCTGCCACGAATTGACGATTTGTTTGATCAATTAAAGGGAGCCTCGGTGTTTTCAAAGATAGATTTGAGGTCGGGTACTATCGGTTGAGGGTCCGAGAATCGGACATACCCAAAACCGCTTTTAGAACGAGGTACGGTCACTCTGAATTCTTAGTGATGCCGTTTAGGCTCACTAATACCCTATGGTATTTATGGATTTCATGAATAGAATTTTCAGGCCATACTTGGATCGGTTCGTAGTTGTATTTATCGATGACATTTTGGTCTATTCGAGAGATGAAACTGAACATGCTAAACACTTGAGGCTAGTGCTGCAAATCTTACGAGATAAGCAGTTATACGCAAAGTTCAAGAATGTGAATTTTGGTTGAGAGAGGTTAGCTTTTGGGGCACGTGGTGTCCGCGACGGTGTCGTGGTGGACCGAACAAAATTTCGACCATAGTCGATTGGAAACCTCCAAGGAATGTTGCCGAAGTTAGGAGCTTTTTGGGGCTTGCCGGATACTATCGACGATTTGTGAAAGGTTTTTCGGTGATAGTTGCACCGATGACGAAACTACTCCAAAAAGATGTTAAGTTCGAGTGGTCGGAACGCTGTCAAGAAAGTTTCGATCGACTAAAACTTGTTTAACCGAGGCCCCAGTGCTAGTACAAATGAGTCCGGTAAAGAGTTTGTCATATCTGATGACGATCCTTGCTTGGGTTAGGTTGTGTGTTGATGCAAGAAGGTCGAGTTGTGGCTTACGCGTCGAGACAACTAAAGCCGCATGAGAGAAACTATCCGACCCATGACCTTGAACTAGCGACCATAGTGTTCGCCTTGAAGATATGGCGGCATTACTTGTTTGGAGAAAGGTGTCATATTTATTCGGACCATAAGAGTCTTAAATATCTGATGACTCAAGGAGATCTAAACCTGCGACAAAGACGTTGGCTTGAGTTGTCGAAGGACTATGAACTTGTCATTGATTATCACCCAGGAAAGGCCAACGTGGTGGCCGATGCTTTAAGTCGTAAGGCACTGTCTGCTTTGAGAGCGATGGATGCTCATCTATCCGTTTCACCCGAGGAGGTGCTAGTAGTTGAATTAGAGGCCAAACCGTTATTGATTCATCAAATACTTGAATCTCAGAAGGTCGACGCTAAATTGGTCGCTAAACGAGTCGAATGTGTTTTGAATGAGGAATCGGAATTTCAGATTGACGACAATGATTTCTAGACGTTCAAGGGTCGATTATGTATTCCAAGGGATTCGGAACTTGTTTCGATGATTTTGAACGAGGCTCACAGTAGTCGAATGTCAGTCCACCCGGGTAGTACTAAAATGTACAATGATCTGAAACGCCAATTTTGGTGGCCCGGTATGAAACGAGACATTTCAGAATTTGTTTCGAAGTGTTTGACATGTCAACAAGTGAAAGTGGAACATCAAGTACCATCGGGATTACTTCAGCCAATCATGATACCCGAATGGAAATGGGATCGAGTAACAATGGACTTTGTGTCTGGGTTACCATTGACTCAGAATAAGAAAGACTCGGTCTGGGTCATTGTTGATAGACTGACCAAGTCTGCTCATTTTATTCCTGTCCGCACGGATTTTTCACTTGATAGATTGGTAGAATTATACGTCTCCCAAATTGTTTGATTGCATGGGGTACCATTTCTATCGTGTCGGATAGAGACCCAAGATTTACATCGCGATTTTGGAAGAAATTGCAAGAGGCTTTGGGTACCAAGTTGCATTTTAGCACTGCTTTTCACCCCCAAACCGATGGTCAATCCGAACGGATAATTCAAATACTCGAGGATATGTTGAGATGTTGCATCCTTGAGTTTAGTGGCTCATGGGAACGGTATTTACCTTTGGTTGAATTCGCTTACAACAATAGCTTTCAAACAAGTATTAAGATGGCGCCTTACGAGGCTTTATACTGATCGTAAATGCCGTACACCATTGTTTTGGACCGAGCTCGGTGGAAGCAAAATTTTCGGGTGGATTTGATTAAAGATGTCTTTGAATGCAGAAGTGAAAGTAATCCGTGAAAGTCTCAAGATAGCCTCCGATCGTCGAAGTCGACGCGGATCTCAAACGAAAAGACATCGAGTATCGTGGGAGATAAAGTGTTTCTTAAAGTTTTGCCTTGGAAAAAGATACTCGATTTGGCCGTAAAGGCAAATTGAGTCCGAGGTTCATTGGGCCATATGAGATATCCGAACGAGTCGGTCCGATTGCATATCGTTTGATTTTACCCCGAACTCGAAAAGATTCACGACGTCTTTCATGTTTCGATGCTTGACGCTATAGATCGATCCATCGCACGTGATTAGTACATCGAGGTTGAAATGCAAGCCAATATGAGTTACGAGGAAGAACCCACTCGTATCCTAGCTCAGAAGTGAAAGAGTTACTGAAACAAGAAAGTTCATTAGTAAAAGTGTTATGGCTCAAACACGGGATAGAAGAAGCTACATGGGAACCTGAGAACTCTATGAAAGAACGATACCCAAACCTATTTACCGGTAAGATTTTCGGGGATGAAAATCTCTTAAGTGGGGGAGAGTTGTGACACCCCTAATGTGACCCTAGTCGGAGAGTGGTTTCGGGACCACAAAACCGAGTCACAAGAATAATTAGGTGTTATATTCTGTGCTTATTGTATGTGGAATTTGTATGCGTAAATATTTCGTGCCTTGATTTTATTAATTAGGTGCTAATTCATAAGAAAGGACCCATGTGTTAGGACTTGAAAATGTGATAGGTGAATTTTTAAGTGGCCAAATAATGCATGAAGTAAAGACATGAGGGATTTGCATGTCAATTTAGCCAACTATAGGAAGTGGCCGCCATGGTAATGAAGATGGGCAAAAGAAAACACGTCTTGAACATGTTTTGCTAATGGTGGATGTTAGAAATAATAAAATAAAAAGCATGGGCAAGGGAACATGTTTCAAACATGTCTAGTTAATGGATCATGTTAGAAAGAATAAAGAAATGGAGAAAAAGGGAAATGATGAATAAAAAAAAAAGAGTGTGGATGCCCCCTTGTTGCCGTGAGTTGAGGAAAAGAAAGGAGAAAAAAATTTTGTTGTTCATCCTTTCTCATTTTGTTACAATTGCCATGGCTTGAGAAGAAGAAAAAAAAGTGTTCATGTTTTCTTTCTTTTGCTATAGCCAAACAAAGGGTGAAAAGAAGGAGATTTACTCAAGTCAATTCGGCAAGTACCTTTGGCTACTAGGAGGTAAGCTTTGAGTTTGTTGATTTGGTTTTGTAATATGCTAAGTTGAATGGTGGATGCACTCTTGGTAAGGTCAAGGAAGTTGAGATTTCTTGTGTGTGTCTAGGCAAAATGCCAATGATTTAGTGTTGGAGATAGGAGCTTACTTAGAATGATAAATTCTTCTCCTATGATTATTTTTCTTGCATGTTAAATGGCTCCTACTTAGCCATGCAAAATTTGTAATTTGTATGGATGATTGGAGCATTCGGCTAGGGTATAAAGGAAGGGATTTTGGTTGTTTCATCTAAGTATGGATGATGAATGTGCTATGGAAAGAAATCGGTCTTCCTATGAATATGATTCGTGAATGTTTATATTAGTAAAATAATTTATGTTCAAACACTTGAGGATTCGGCATTGTCCATGACTATTGTGTTTAGGAGGTGATTTTGATTATTTCAATATTGGAAAGTAATAATAGGTGTGATCGGTCATGGGAATTTGAGATGTTGTACATTAGAATTGAAAATACTTGAGACTAGGTTACCTTAATAGTGATAATACATTCGCCTTGATGCATTAATTGAATGTTGGCTAAGGTTTTGATATTTTGAACAAGGATAGTTGTGAATGGAGTGAAAACCATTAAATTATACACATAAGTATCCAGCAAGAAATTTAACTACTAAATGTATTTATACTAGGAGATCAAGACATCAAAAGGAGAGAATCAAACAAAGGCAAAGCAAAGATAATCGAGTAGTCGATTGGAAATCGTTTCATCCAATATAAGGTAAGTCATTAAGCATATATTTGGTATTGTTTTAAATGATCATAATATCTATGCAATTGTGTTTAATGAGATGATATGTAAATGAAAATGTATGTGTATGGAATGATGACATTGTTGAATGTAAAAGAAATAGTGAAATGTGTAGAAAGTTTGCTTTCGGCACTAAGTGTCTTGAAGTGCAATACGTGTGTACGGTGACGAGATTGGCATTGAGTGTGCATGCTGGAAATATATGGCACTAAGTGTGCATGCTGGAAATATATGGCACTAAGTGTGCATGTTGAAAATATCTGACCTTTGGGTGTGCGAGCTCGAAGGGTATGGCACTATGTGTGCGGGCTTAAATCACATGGCACTAAGTGTGCGAAATGGAGTATTAAGCACTGTGTGTGCGTATTTATATATATATCTCCGATCGAACAATTATATCGAGTGGAGTATGGACAGCGAACGAGTAAGTACCTTGAGTTCGTGGCTAATAGATACTATGTTCATGCTCGGGGTTGAGTCGGTAAGTTTTAAATCTATGTGATGATTTCAATTGCATGATTGTTGCGGAAATGAAATGATGAATGGAAATTGCTTCAAATATCCTATTGAATAGTATATGAAATGTAAATGTATGACTTGGTATGACATTGATCCGAAAGGTCTAAGGAACTATGGTAGTTCGGTATGGCTGGAACAATGGGCCTTGTTTCATTATTTCATTTTATGATAATTTTAGTAACGGATGGTTGTGAAGTGCTTATGACTTCATGAGTTATAAACTCACTCGGTGTTTTCTTGTCACCCATTTTAGGTCTCTTGGACTCGTATCATTTATGTGCTTTCGAACCGTCGTTGAAGTCATCACACCGGCCGGGAATCTTTTGGTATTGTCTTCGTAGTTGAACTAGGAGAACATTTGGCATGTATAGGCTATTTTGTTTTGTTGAATTTCGGTTGTAAACTTTAAGCCATGCGAAAATGGCCTATGTGGTCGGTTGAGTGTGAATCTAAAACCTATAGGCACGAGCCTTAGAAACCTTAATTTTGATAAGGTGGCCATAGTTTGTATTATGTATGATGAAATAGTTGGCCATGGAAGAATTATGAAATAGTCATTGTTTGCTTTAGTAACAGATGCTGCCAGCAGCAGTGAGGTGAGATGGAAAAATCACTAAAAATAGTAGAAGTAGAATTAAATAGTGAATAAATTATGAAATTGAACCATGATGAATCTATTTTCATATGGACGAAACGAAACGACCATATGAGCTTTATTTTAAGGGATAATCAGGTTTTCATGAAACAGGGCCAGAACGGTTTCTGGATCCCTGCTCCGACTTTGAAAATTTACTATAAATTAACCAGAGATAATTAGAAGTCATGCTCTATATGTACAGATTCCCTTGTGAGTCTAGTTTCTCTAGAAACAAACGGCATAAGTGTTGGAGCCCTGTACAGGAAGATATCCAAGTCGTAGTGCACAAAGGTCAGTGTAGTCGAACCCTGAAACAGGGGAGATTTTAACTAATAAAATGTACTAATTGGCTTGACTAAAAATTTTATAAAAAAATGTGTAGATGGGATTATGAGTCTAGTTTCAGGGAAAATTTACGAAACTGATTTTCGAGTTCTGGAACTCGAGATATGATTTTTAAGAGGACAGTGACGCAGTTAGCTAGCCTGCCTGGAACAGAAATTAAATATTTCCAAGAGAGAAATAAGGGAAGTAAGCCCGGTAACACCACGTGGTCAAATCCGGTGACGGTCACGGTTTTGGGGTGTTACAGTATTGGCTTCTTTTCATTCTCCTTGCCCCTTCAAATGGTTGTTGGGTTTCCTTTTCCTATTTTCTGGTTTTCTATTACCATCATTCTTACCATTGTCACTCCCCAAATTTTTCTATTCTGTGTTTTGGTTGGTTGACTAAGTGAAGTTGGCAATGACTCACATATGAGCTAGTCAAATTCGCGTGAATTGTTTCATTTGGCTAAGTTTCTCTTGCAAAATGTTCTGCTAGGTTCTATCATCTTGTGGATTCCTATTCCGTATTTGGTGAGCTTTTCCATTGTGAACTAGCCATTGGCGAGTTCAATTGTGGCGCATAGGTTTGTTGTTTTAGAATCCACAATTAGTAGGACACGTAAAAGAAACATGTCAAATCCTGTGTAAGAAACGTGTCATTTTGCATGACACCTTTAGAGCTTCATTTATGATGTTTGATTAGTGGAATCGTGTGTGAATCTAAAATTATTAGGTAACCCGTTATAGTGGAATTACGAGCTAATTTTTATGTAAATAGGATAAATGCTTAACGGAGGAGGACTTTATTTCCTATTTCTCTGTTCATTTTTTCTTTCAGAAGAAACCTAGTGTGTTCTTCGCTGTGTGAAAAAGGTACCTGCTTTCAACTTGACTAGTAACTAACCTTTTCAAGCCAACTGTTGGTAAATTCTTGAATCCTTTTTTAGTTTAATATCAGAGGATGATAGTGTTATAGCAACCACTTATATATGTTTCTATTAGAGATCGAATGGAAGGAAACTTCCTTCTGGTTAACAATTGCATGTATTCGATTCTTGTTTTTACATTAAGGTTCAGTTGAATCTGTACTAAACAGTGTGTTTAATTTTATTTAGCTAAAAGAACAGTAGAAGACCCTAGTACAAAATGGAAAGAACCCGTAGAATAGGTAAAGCTTTACCTAGTAATCTCTCGTGAGTTCCTTTCACTTAGGTTTATGTTAAATCTCAACTAATTTCATGATAATATTCTTCCAGATAAGTAAGTTTATTTAAAATTAGTTGTGCATGTTTGTGTTAACAACCTAAAATCATAAAAACAAAATATGCATGTAACAGCCCGATTTAGACCCTAATCAGAACGGTGGTTTCGGGACCACAAATCCGAGTCAAAAAATATTTAAAATTTACTTTCTGTGTTTATTATATGTGAATTTATATGTGTGAAATTTTCGTGATTTAATTTTGTTGTTTGAGTGCCTGATTTAATAAAAGGGCTTAATCGCGTAAAGTGAAAATTTGATGGTTATTTTTTAAAAAGGCCGAATGATGATGTCTTTCTTATATGAGGTATTTATGTTGCAATTTGACCATATGGAATATTGATGGACGGTTGTGGCCTTAGAATATGTGTTTTAGTTATTAATTTTTAAAGTTAAATATGTAAAATAATAAATAACATATATATGATATAATATACCATAATTAAAAGCCATGTTCTTCATATTTTCTCATCATCGAAACTAAAGAAAAGAAAAATAAATAAAGAAAGCTTAGGTTTGACCATTGTCCAAGTTTGATTCAAGGTAAGTTCTAGCTCGATTTTTGATAATTTTTACGTTTTTGAGATCGTTGCTATGTTATCTACAGAGCCTATGCTTAATTTTTTATTTTGGTGAATATTTTGAGTTATGCCATTGATGAATATTTGAGCTTTGTGAAGTTAGTTGGTGAAATATGAAAGGCATGTTTTGGATTAACATGTTTTGTATTGGAATTTTTTATGATTTTGAGTAATTAGGACTAAATTGAAAAAATAATAAATTGAGGGGCTAAAATGTGAAATAAATGAAATGTACGGACTTGTATGAACACAAGGAAGATTCGGCCTAAGCATGATATATTGAAATTTTGCATATTTTGTGTTTTGAGTAATAGGGACTAAATTGTAAAAAGTGTAAAATGTCAAGGGTAAAATGGTAATTTTCCCATTTATGTGTTTTTAGACTAAAATGAATGAAAATATGTTTGAATGAGTTTAATTTGTATATGTTTAGATCAAGAACCAAAGAAATCGAATTTGGATCGGGGGAAAACTAAAGTTGTCGACTAGTCGTCCCGTTTCGATTTTCATCGTCCGAGGTAAGTTTATAAGCAAGTAAATGCTAGTAATTTTGAACTAATGTAAACTTAAATTATTGAATTGAATTTTATGAGTATTTATATATCATGACTGAATATGTATATGCTTGGGAATTAAGTTTATGAATTCGATTCGACTAAGTTATGACGTCTGAAAGCCTCGTACGAACAGTAGGATTCCGATATATGTGTTTTCGATTAAAACCACATCTGGGACGTTGGCATCGATATATGTATTTTCGAGTAAGACCACGTCTGGGACGTTGGCATCGATATATGTGTTTTTTAGTAAGACCACGTCTGGGACATTGGCATCGATATATATGGTTACATGTAAGACCATGTCTGGGACATCGGCATCGTACTTGATTTGTGTAAGAACCTGTCTGGGACAATGGCATCTATATGAGATAGCATGTAAGATTACATCTGGGATGTTGGCATTGTTCGATATATGTGACTATCTAAGTATCCTGTTTGATTCTAAATGGTTCAACGGGCAATGATAAGTTATGATCGAAGGGTAAAACGAGCTAAAACGACCAGGTATGAGATAGTTGATTACCTATTTGAAAGAAATAAGGTAAGTTGACCATTCGGTATATGGTGTAAATTAAATAAGTTACTAATGTGAATATATGTGCCTTGTGAAGTATATTCAGCCATTGCTATGTATATGCATATGATTTTATATTTTGACTTATGAGTATATGTATATGTGTATAAATGTACTTGGTCATATAATGATATTTAACTTTGAAATCGAAAGATACTTTGTTAATATAAATATCTAAATATGTATTCGGCCATAAATAAGTTTATATGTGAAAGTATATGTTATATGTGTGACATTATAAGATTGAGGTTTAATATGATTATGATAGTATAATTTGGTTTGGTTAAGTGAGTTGATTATGTCATTGAATTGCTTATTTTCTTATGACTTACTAAGCTTAAATAGCTTACAGTGTGTTATGTTTACCTCTGTTTTATAGATTTCGAGATCTGGTTACGAGCTCGGGGATCGTTAGCAAAGTCTATCACACTATCGTCTATCTTCGGTATTTTATAAGCTGAATTTTTGAAACTATGGCATGTATAGGTTGGATTATATTTTGAAATGCTGGATTTTTGGTTTATGTATATATATAAGCCATGCGAAAATGGCTTGTTTATTTTGTTAGAATCAGTTTCAAGTTTTGAACAACCTATGAGTATGTTTGGTTGTGGTTTTGATGTTCAGGTCAAAATGTATTTATATGTGAATCATGGTATATATATATATATATGATAATGGTAATGAGGTTATGCCAATGTATATGCGTATGATATATTTGGTTTAAAGTGAAATTGTGGTTGATTCGGCTATGGTTATGCATAGCTAAAAGTATATGTGAATTTGGTTGATAAATTGATTAAGGTATTATTATGTAAATTGGCATTAAATGATAATTGGTTAGGTTCGAACATGGTAGAAATTTATTTTGATATGTCTATTAAATGGTATATAAGATTTTTATTTTGATTTATAAAATATGTGTGTGATATGCATGATATCAAGTATGGATATGTTCGGCAATTACATTTGAAAATGGAATAATATGTTATATGTATTACATGTTTTAATAGGCTATGAGATGGCTTTATTATATTATGCATTTGGTTATTTGGTATGGTTTATTTTTGACATATAATTTGTCTTATAACCTTTGTTTAGAATTGATAAATGATATGTATGTGTATTTGGTTAACAATAGATAAATTAGATATGTATTCATATAAGATGTACGTTGGTGGTATGATATTTATGTGACAAGTTGATATATGTATACGGATATTATATAGAAAGTTTAACTTAAAATTTATGATGGTTGGTATGACTAAAATGTTTGATTTTGATAGTCGAGTAGATGAACAAGTAAATAGGTTGTATAATTGTAATTTTTGTCATAATGTTGGCATATACATTTTGGTATATTTGATTAAATAATTATGTTTTGAAATTATTCGTAGATTGATTGAATATATGATAGCTGACATAATGCTTGTTTATTAGAAGTGTTAAATGTGTATATAGTAATAGAGAAGAGTGAAAGTTGACTTTAAATAAGACATTCGTGTTTAGCATGTTATATATGTTCGACTAAAGTTTAAGTAAATGACCTTATGAATAGTAACTTGGTTTTTTAATATAAATATATATAAACTATTATAATTGATTTGATTTAGTATAGGTTCAAATGTGATGAATTAAAAATATTTAAATTTTCATGTGTATCCATGAATGTCCGAAAATTGTGTTTTCATTTGGTAATACCTCATAACCCTTTTTTCGGCGACGGATACGAGTTAGGGGTATTACAATGCATGAAGAATTGTAAATGGATACACTTCCTTGACGTACAAGCTTCATATTTGGAATGGTGGGAATGGGAAATGGTGAAAAATGTTGAGATATGAGGGAGAAATGCATGAAGATTGTGATATGATATGAGATTTACCTCCGGTGGGCATGTAAATGCAAACCGCGACTGGTGATTGTTTTGGCCTTGCGGGGGAACACGTAAGTGTTCGAATTAACAAGGAGGATTTGTGGAGGTTCGGATGAATATATGAAATACTGGCTCAATACAGCAATACTTTGAATATGATATTGTGGCTTTTCAAAGCAATATATGGGTTATAAGCTAACACAAAGAAGGGGTCCATGAACAATCCATGCAAAGCATGCAAGTGCTATTTAAGGTTAATGCACATAAATAGTGCTTAGATAGATGCGTATTCTTGTGATTTATTCTTAACATTGAAAAATATCTGCATGTGAACTTGTAACAGCCCAATTTTGGGCCTACTCGGAACAATGCTTTCGGAACCACTATTCTGAGGCTGGAGAAATTATTTTTAATGTTATTTTACGTGTTATAGCATGATTATATGAGTGCATGAAAATTTTGGTGAAATAATTTTAGCGATTGCTAGCTTAATTAAGAAAAAAAAACTAAATCGCATAAAGGGCAAAAGTTTTGTTTTGCAAGCAAAATGTGTTAAATAGCTAGAGAACCATAATTGGGGGTCGTTAAAGAGCAAGTAGACCTTTAGAAAAGACTTGGCCGGTCATAGAGACAAAGAAATTGAAAAGTCAAAATTAGTGGGTATTAGGTGGTTTATTTGATATTAAAATAAAACAAAAAAAAGAAAAAATTGTCATCTTTTCATCCACAGAAAATGGCAGCAAGGAGGGGGTTTTGAAAGCTTAAAAATATCAGCAACTTATATTCCTTGCAAGTAAGTGATTTAGATAGCCTTTCTTGATGATTTTTTCATTTTTAGGACCCTTGTAGCATGAGCTAACTAATGAGGGGACTATTTTGCAAAATGGTTGTGTAACACCCCTCGCCCGTATCCAACGCCGGGACAGGGTTCGAGGTGTTACCGGACTTAAACTCAACCAACTACATAAAACCGGGCCATAAAATTTTGATCAATTTAAAAATTTTCATTTCACATACATTTTGTCCCTTAAACGGGCTCAGGAGGCCCAAAACATGCATTAGAGACGGTTCGGATCTAAACTGAGAACTTAACAAAAACTTGGAAAAATTTCATGCTTTAAGGCTCCACATGCTCGTGTGAGTATAGATCACACATCTGTGTGCAAGGGACACACCCTTGTCCCGAACCCGTGTTCAAAAACCTGGACATTCTGCCAATTTGGTCTTGAACAAATTGAAGCCACACGGCCAAGGTACACGCCCGTGTCCTATGGCCGTGTCCTTCACACTGCTGAGACACATGGCCGTATCTCTTGCCCATGTGCTTACTATCATACATACTGACTTGAAAAACTTAGGTGCAGGGGACACAAGGCTAGACAACACGCCCATGGGGGCAGACTGTGTGTCACACATGGCCTAGACACACGCCTGTGTGTCTACCCGCATGGACAAATACAAGGCTATTTTCCAAGCCATTTTATCATCCTCACAACACATGCACGCATACTTATATAATAGCATACAACATGGAAAAATTAGGCACTTAAACAGTCCTAACATGTCATGACCATGGCAATTTCACATGCAACCAATATCATAGATTTTACCTTCATCTTTACCATATTAATGCTATAGCTATCAATATGTCATCAAACCTCATTTTCATCACTAAGCATTCATGATCACATCCATATACCATTCATACCAAGCCATTAAAGACTCTTCATAAATAAATAGGTTTACAACCTCATAATCGAAATAAGCCAATACATTTGGCTAAAGCAATATCACATACTTAAATATTTAAACTCCTATACATGTCATAGACTCAAAGTACTTGAAATCACTTACCCCAATAGCGATAGCTTGACAGTGTGATAATATCTCTGACGAAATTCAACCTGAGCTAACCTGGAAACACTAGAGAACATGGTAAAGAAAGGGGGGTAAGCTATACGCTTAGTAAGTTCATATGAAAACAATAAGCAACTCATTAACATGCTTTTATCAATGATCCCAACATATTCTCAAGTTCATAATAAGCTGTCTTCTTGTACAATAGTTGATAAAATATTTATATCTAGAGATACGAAACTCCAAATTAAGTTCTATTAATTTTCCTTGAAACTATACTCATGTACCTTTCTGCCATAAAATTTTCAGAATTTTTTGTTTAGCCAAATAGTACAGTTTATTTCTCAAAGTTACCCCTGATTCACTATCTAATAGTTCCGACTCTTCTACACTAAAGTTAAATTATCTCATAGCACAGGACTCGAATAATGTTATCATCTATTTCTATTAAAAATAGACTCATTAAGGATTCTAAAAATATAAATTATAACTCATAAATATTTTTTTATAATTTATAATGATTTTTTCAAATCAGAACAGGGGATTTCAAAGTTATTCTGACTCTATCTCACACAACTTCAAATAACTCATTATAGGAAATTTTTTTACTTACAAACTAGACTTGATAAGTTTTAATTTCATATTTTATTCAGCCTCTAAATAATTTTCCACTATTTTTAGTGTATTTTCAAAGTTACACCACTGCAGTAACCCAAAACTGTCAAGGCTAATTTACTCATTCACAATGATTGTTCACCAAATTAATACAACATCATTTCATCCATCATGGTAAGAACACAGAACTATGCCTCATAAGCATGGACCCATAATTTTAGTGTCATCAAGTATCAAAGACTTAGTCCAAATCATGCATTTTCATAGTATTCACCAAATACTATATACATCATAGATTTTCACATATCAAGGCATTACTCATAAGTTTAGTGTACATACTTGTACAATTTGTAACATAACTCAAGTACATACTCACAAATGACTTACCTCTTTGGAACCATTATAGATCATGGTATTACTCGTGAGTTTAGTGTACATATTTGTACCAACTCGTAATAAAGTATATAATCATACCTTCTTTAACATACCCTCCTTAGGGCTTTCATCACATCATCCATGTCATTAGCCGTTGAACACTCGGGATGCTAAAGGATGTTCGAAATTATCATACACCAAATAGAATACCAAATCCATGTCCCATACATGGTCTTACATGGATCCACATATCGTTGCCATATCCCAGATATTGTCTTATACTAGCACACATATCATCGCTGATGCCATGTCCTAGACATGGTCTTACACTGGCATACATTTAATATGGTGTCATGATACCCGAAATCCTAAGCATTCCTCAGAGTCACCCGGGATTTCTGAGATACAAAGCTATCATCACATTTTCATTGAATCATCACAAGTAAATTCCAATAAAGGCATACATCCACATTTTGTACAATACCGAGTATTAAGCTCTTGATAATGAAGTTGATAAATTACTTTCATACAAACTTACTCGTTTCAAAGAAACATCATATTCCATCAAACTTTCAATATATTAAATCATACACTTAATGCCATAACAATATAAAATTTTAATTAAAGCATGATATTGCATTATTGTTACCATACGAACTTACCTCGACACCAAATTGGTAAGAGAGGCCTAAACATCCATTTCTCGTTTTTTCTCGTTCTAAGCCCAAATCTCATTTTTCATCATCTATAACATCACATTTAACTTATTAAAACAATATACTAATAAAATTAGTCCAATGACACATTTGGGCAAAATTTTTTATTTTGCCCCTATACTTTGCCATAATTACCAAATTGCCCCTATGCTCGTCAAATGATTTTTATCACATTTTCTTACTCATTAAGCCTAGAAAAACCATTTTCATAACTATGGAAACTCACAAATTCAATTATTTCACACATTTACACTTATTTTACAAACTTTACAAAATAACCCTTTTTAGGTGTTTTCAAGCAAATTTCTTTCATGAAAGTTATTTATAACACTATCAAGACTCATATTCTTCCATAAAAACTCAGCAAACCACACATAGGCTATCATGGCAAAACCCTAGACTCTTAATCATTTTGCAAAATAGTCCCCTCATTTGAAAGCTCATGCTTTAGGGGTTTCAAAAATGCAAAAATTATCAAGAAAGACTTTAAAAATCACTTACTAGCATGGGAGTTTCTTTGCTGAAATTTTCCAACTTCTAAACCCTTTCTTTGCTGCCATTTTCGGTGGAGAGAAGATGAAGAAAAGATGAGATCTTTCTTTTCTTTATTTTATTCTATTTTTAGTCAATTTAATCACCTAAAAGCCACAAATTTTGGCTTTTTGACCATTTTGTCTCCCTTGGATGACCATCACACTTTCAATGGCCTAATTTCACTTTAAAGACCCCCAATTTTAATTATCTAGCTATTAGACACATTTAGGTACTAAAATACAACTTTTACCTTTTACACGATTGAGTCCTTTTTCGAAATTAAGTTAGAAATCGCTAAAATAAAATTACCAAAATTTTCACGCACCTTTATAAACATGCTATATCACATAAAATAACATCAAAATAATTTTCTCCGGCCTCAGAATAGTGGTTCCGAAACCACTATTCTGACTAGGCCCAAAATCAGGCTATTACAGGTTGAATGTCTAGGGTTTTGCCATGTGAATGCTCATATTGTTTACTGAATTTTTATGGAAGAAAATGAGTCATGGTTGTGTAATAAACAACTTTTGTGAAATAAGTTTGCATGAAAACACCTAAAAAGGGCAATTTTGTAAAGTTGTAAAATAAGTTGTAAATGTGTGAAATAATTGAAATTGTGAGTTGCTATGGTTATAAAATAGCTAGGCTTGGTAAAGAACGAAATTCAATAAAAATTGATTTACGAGCCTAAGGGAAAAATCGTAATTTTTGTAAAGTCTAAAGGAAAAATGGTCATTTTGCCAAATTGTGAATTATAGAATCTTTTAATTAATGTAATGATTAAATGAGTGAATTTCATTATGTTAGATCAAGAAAATCGAGATTTGGGCTTAAACCGAAAAGTACGAGGTTATGGACTAAAATAGAGTAATTAGCTGAAATTGCATTTGAGGTAAGTCTGTGTGACTAAATAAACATGTTATCCATGTTATTGTTAATATACTTGAAATCTATTTTGCTATGATTGTATTGAATTATATGTTGATGGGGTTATGTATGAGAAAGTGATACCAAATGTTAATAACATTTTTGTAATGATTGAATACATTGGAAATTTGATGGAATATGATATTCCATTGAAACGAGTAAGTTGTGTGTAAATATTACAGCTTTATCGTTATTATGCATTGAATGTTTGATTTTGCATATAATGCTTGAATGTGGTTATGAGTATGGTAAGATGAGACTTATCGTGATAAACTCCTGGTTGAACCTTAGGAATAGATTGGATATTCATGCCTAACATTTGGGTGATATGTGTGCTAGTGTAAGACATGTCTGGAACATGCATCGGCCACATTATGAGAGCCATTGTAAGACCATGTCTGGGACATGGCATCGGTATTGAGACGGGAGCTAGTGTAAGACATGTTTGGGACATGCATCGGCCTCGAGATATACAAGCTAGTGTAAGACCTATCTGGGACATGGCGTCAACTTGATGTGTGTCAGTGTAAGACCTGTTTGGGATATGGCATCGACACTGATAAATGAGAGCCAGTGTAAGACCTGTCTAGGACACGGCATTAGCCTCGATATACGAAAGTCAGTGTAGGACCTGTCTGGGACATGGCATCACCTTTGATGTGCTAGCCAATGTAAGACCATGTTTGGGACATGGTGTCAGCATCTTACCCTATGTTTGAGGCTTAGTGAATATCCTATAGTGCTCCTGTAACAGCCCTAATTTGACCCTAGTTGGGAAGTGGTTTCGGGACCACAAAACCGAGTCATAAAAATAATTAACCGTCATATTCTATGTTTATTTTATGTGAATATGAATGTGTGAAAGTTTCATGCATTAATTTTGTCATCAGTATGTGAAATTTTGAAGAAGGGACTTAGGTGAGACTTTTGTGAAATAGGATAGGTAATTATAAAAGGATCTAATTGTGCATGAGGTTAAAAAAATGTACTTGCATGTCAATTAGTCAAAATTTTTGTTAGTGGCCGGCCATGTTATGGATTTATGTATAAAATAATTATTTTTGCTAATAATTAATATTACAAAAATGAAATAATGAATAAAGATTAATAAAATATTTGGGTGAGTGGGAGGAGAAACCAAAGTTGGTTCATCCTCACTCCACCATTGCCGTAACTTGAGATTAGAAAGAAGAAAAAAAATTTCTTTGTTTGATTTCAGCTTGGAGAATATTTAGAAAGAGCTCAAGAGCAAAAGGGGTTTAAATTAGAAAAGGGAAAGGAGAAAGCAGTCGAGTAGATAATCCGCAACGGTTCAAGCATCCGAGGTAAGTTTTAAGTTGTCACCTTTAAAATATATAAATGATAATGTTTTAGTATGAATACATTAGTTGAATCGTAATCTTTGGTCCCACTTGTAGTAAATTATGTGATAAATGATTTATATGTATGCCATATAGATGAGTGATCACTATAAGTTAAGATTAAATGGTGATATGGTTATATATATATGTGTATATATTATTATCTGTGTGGGATTTTTGAACCGAAATGAAAATGGTCATATTCATATGGAGCTTGTATCTGAATGTAGTAAATGACTGCTAATGTAGTAAGTTGAATGGGATGTGTGAGTATATAATTAAATAGGCAAAATTTATGTGGTTTATATCCGGGTTAAATCCCGCAAGCTTAATGCTGGTATTATATCTGGACTTATAGTCCGCAGGCCTAGTGTTGGTAATAGATATCCGGGTTAAATCCCGCAGGCTTTGTGCTAGAAATTGGAAACGGGTTTTAAAAAAACCTAGCAGGCTTAATGCCGGTGATTTGAGTAAGATTGTGATTTCGAATGTTCGGAGGAAACCACCATTGAAATTGTTCAATGGATTAAGTTGTTTAGGTATGTATTATATACCTGTATATGTTAGATTGATCGGAATTGAATCATGAATGTCAAATGAGAAGTACATGTAAAAATCTCATATGTGTATTCGATTACGGTGAAAGGTTACATGAGATGCTTTTCGAATTCTTATGATCTTATTTTTAATTTCAATAATCGATCTATAAGTAAATTAATGGTTTGCATTGCTTAAAACTTACTAAGCATAGTAATGCTTACTCCGCTTACCTTAATTCTCTATTTTGTAGATTTTGTTCGTCACCACGGTCTTGGAAGTGTCAAAGTCAAGTCATCCACACTATCTAAGCCCTTTTTGGTACTCTTTCATTGAACTTTGATAATGGCATGTATAGGACTGACCTTGTTGTTAATTAAGTATCTTTTGGTAATGTATATTCGTATAGCCATGCGAAAATGGCTTGTATATGTTGAGTATGGCATTATAATCATTTTGTATATATATGGTCTTATGATATGGTTATTGAGTGGTATGGAAATGCTTGGTAATGATTAGCCATTGGAATGGCTAATCATGATCATAATTGGTGCTATGTATGTCAAATTGCTAGCTAATCCATGGAAACCATGAAATAGGTAAAATTTACCACAAAATATTTTTCAGACAGCAGTAGTGAAGTGAGTCTGAAAAATCACTAAAAATAGAAGAAATGGAATTAAATAATGAATAAGTTATGGAATCTAAGCTTGATGAGTCTATTTTCATATGGAAGAAACAAAACAGATATATGAGCTATATTTTATGAGATGTTTAAATTTTTGTGAAACAGGGCGTAACAATTTCTGGATCCCCTGTTATAACTTTGAAAATTCACCATAAATTTTACAAAGATAATTATAAGTCATGATTTATATGTACAGATTCATTATTGAGTCTAGTTTTATTAGAGACAAACGGCATAGTCATTGAAGCTCTGTACAGGGAGATATCTAATTCGTAATACACAGAGGTCAGAGTAGTCTAACCCCAAAATAGGGGAGACTTTAACTAATAAACTATACTAATTGGCCTGACAAATAATTCTAGAAAACAATTTGTAGATAGATATATGAGTCTAGATTCAGGAAAAATTTACGGAACTGAATTTCGAGTTTTAGAACTCAAGATATGATTTTTTAAGTGACTGTGATGCAATTAGCCAGCTTGTCTGGAAAAAATTTAAAAATGAATTGTGTGAGCTGGGTAAGTAATGAAGTAAGTCCGTTAACACCTCGTGTTCGACTCCGAAAACTGTCTCGGGTACGGGGTGTTACAGCTCCAAATGGTTCAACGGGAAATTTACAGTTTAAGTCGCAATGATAGAGATTATGGCTATGTTATGAGTGATACAGGTATTTACATGATATTGATGAGATGTGAACTCAATTCATGTTGTATGATTAGTGAGGAACGAATAAGAGCATGTTGAGTAACACAGGTATGTATGCCAAGCTCATGAGAAATGATTTAGGTTTATGATGCACATTTGGTAAAGATGTAAATAGGTAATTCATGCCTATGAGAATGATTTTGTGATAACCTTGCGATTATAGGTCTATACTTATGATGTATAAATATGTATCTTTACCAATATGGTGAAAATGAATTAATAAGGTGTGATAAACTTAGTATCATTAATTTACACTAAAATAGTTTTGAACGACAGCTATAGTCCGACTTTGAAAATCCACCAAAAGTGGAAATTGAGTTAGAGGTTGAATAAAATATGAAATTAAAATTTAATGAGTCTAGTTTCACATAGAAGAAACGGTATAAGCAAAGGAGTTTCATATTATGAAATATTTAAATTGTTGTTAGATAGAGTCAGAATGATTTCAAAATCCCCTGTCCTGATTTGGGAAAATCATTAAGAATTTTACAAAAATAATTATAGGTTACAATTTATATGATTAGAATCCTTAATGAGTTTATTTTCAAAATAAACAAACAGAAACATCATTCGAATCCCATGTGAGGTGATAATTAATTTTTAGTAAAAAAGGTTGAAGCTGTCAAACAGCAGAACAGGGGTGACTTTGAAGAATAAATTGTACTATTTGGCTAGACTAAAAGTTCTAAAAATTTTATGGTAAGAATATATGTGAGTCTATTTTCTAGGAAAATTAGCAGATCTTAATTTAGAGTTCTGTAACTCCATATATAAATAATTTAGTGACTGTGACTCGAGAAAACAGCTTGACCTGAACATAGGTAAAAAGGCAATCATGATAGTGTTACTTTGAGATCATGTTGTAAGAATTGGTGGAAGCATATTGATAAATTGCTTATTATTTTCATATGGACTTACTAAGCATGAAGCTTACTCCCTCCTTTCCATTTCTTTTAGCTTGTCAGGTTAGCTCGGAGTTGGAGATCATCGGAGGCATCATTACACTATCAAGTCACTACCTTTGGAATAATGAAGCATATATTAGAAATTTCAAGTGAGTAGCATGTATAGAGATCTAGTTTTATGACATATGTTATTATGCTTTGGCCAAATGTATTGCCTTATATTGAGTTATAAGCTTACTCCCTCATTTCCATTTCTTTTAGCTTGTTAGGTTAGCTCAGAGTTGGAGATCGTCGGAGGCATCATCACACTATCAAGTCACTACCTTTGGAATAATGAAGCATATATTAGAAATTTCAAGTGAGTGGCATGTATAGGGATCTAGTTTTATGACATGTGTTATTATGCTTTGGCCAAATGTATTGGCTTGTAAACCTAGTTATTCATGTCATGTCTACTGTTTGTGATGTGATTATGTTTGTTTTCGATGCATGGTTGGTAATATGACATGAGTGTTGGATGTTTGCTCTATGACCATTTGAGGTGATCATAGCCATGTAGTAATTGTATGTTATAAAAATAAAATGACAATGGTTGAATATGAGTGCTCGAGGGATAAGTTGGTAACTTAACATAATGGTAAAAGTTGTCATCAAAATGACGGGTCTTATGAATGTGAATTAATGAATCTAGACTTGGTATTTTATGAGTAGGTGCATTACATGTAATAGGACATGTTAATGTTATGAATGTGTCTTAATAAAGGGTGTTGAATCACTAAAATGATGCCATGATTTGTGATTTTGATGTGCATAAGGCTGTAAGGGATTATGGGTAACATTAAGGCTTGGAAAATAGCCTAAGTGTTGGCCCAACGGGCTGACATACGGCCGTGTATCTCAACCGTGTGAGTGACACGGCCTAGAGACACGAGCATGTGGCCTGGCCGTGTTGTTCGATTTGCTTGCTGAAGTCATAAACAAAGAGTTACAAGGCCTGAGGACACGGGCATGTCCTTATGTCTACACGGGCGTGTGACTGTTTCATGGGAAAATTTTCTAAATTTTTCCAAAACTTTCTAAAGTTCTCGGTTTAGTGCCTAACTTCTTTCAATGCATGTTTAGGGCTTCGTAGGCCCGTGTATGGGACATTATGCATGTGTATGAAGAGTTTTGATTTGAACAAAATTTTGTAGCCCAGTTTTTGCATGTTTGTGAACGATTAAGTCCGGTAATGCCTTGTACCCTATTTCGGCGTCGGACACGAGTAAGGGGTGTTACAGAACTAACTTGATTGTGGGGTGAAACTGTCTGTGTAACACCCTATACCCGAGTCGAATTACCAAATTCGAATATCGACAGTTACAAAACTTAAACACGTAACAAAAATTTTAAGACAAGCGTAGAGCCATTCTAAAACATACTTTTTATTCCTTTATTTTCTATTCTTAGAATAAAAGATTAATGAAAGAGAATGTTTAATTATTACATCAGATTTTCGAAAGTAACATATGACATTACATGTAACAGCTGGTTTTTGTCAAATCAGAATAGTGGTTTCGGGATCACAAATTTGAAGTCAAAATATTTATTTTATTATAATTTTAATGTTTATAACATGGTATGAAGATTTTGTGAAAATTTCGTTAAGAATTTTTATCGTTTAAATGGTCAATTTGAGAAAAAAGACTAAATTGCGTAAAGTGCAAAAATGTAGTTTTATTAGCTAAAGGTGTTTAATAACTACAGAACCTTAAATTTAAGGGTCTTATATTGTAATTAGACCATGATTAGTGTGAGTGGACATTAATGGACATATTATCATGTTATTTGATGGTTTTTAATTAAGGTTAAAAAGGTAAATTAGTTAATAAATGATAAATTAATAAAATTAAAAGCTATTTTCTTCATTATCATATTCTTCTAACCAAAATTAGGGTGGAGAAAGCCATTTTAAAGCTTTCAAATTTTAGGCTACTTCATTTGGCTAAAATTGGTATGTATTTTGTTCCATTTTTAATGATTTCTATATTTTTGTGATTGTTGCATCTAGTACTAGCTAGCCGAGGGACTATTTTGCAAAAATTTTAAAGATTTTGAAAGTTTCCATTGATGAATATGTATGAGTTTTGGTGTTTGGTGATAGATTATGAATATTTATTATGAATTATGCAAGTTTTGTAAAGTGATTTTTAGTGAAAATGCAAAATAAGGATTAAATTGAGAAATATGTAAAGTTAGTTGTTAAAATGTGAAATAAATGAAAAATATGGTCTGTTAAGGGCATAATAGTAATTTGGCTAGTATGGCTCTATTGTGAATTTTATTAATTTGTGATTTTATGAAATAGGGACTAAATTGTAAAATATGTGAAATATGTAGGGCAAAAGTGTAAATGTGTTTTAAAGTGTGTTTTGGTCCAAATTGAATGAATAGATGATTGAATAAGTCAATTTTGAATATATTTAGATCAATAAAGGAGAAATACGGACTTAGATCGGGGAAAGAATAAAGTTACAGAATAGTTGACTCGATTCGCCATTTTAGCATCCGAGGTAAGTTCGTATGTTATAATTTCATTTCAAATGTATTCTATATGCTTTGATATAGCATAAGTTGTGATTATGTGACTTCGGATAAGTTTGGGAATGATTCGACAGTTGGAAGCCCTGTTGAACCTTAGGAATAGTTTAGGATGCTAGTGACATGTCATTAGGGATACTTTGAGTTGGCTTCAGGCCATGATATAGCACTTCAGGTGTGAGATAAACTGATTTGGCTTCAAGCCATGCATATCAGCTGATTTGGCTTCAGGCCATGATATCAGTATTTCGGATAAGTTACCTTGATTTGGCTTCAGGCCATGGTATAAGTACTTATCGTGTGAGACCCTTGAGTATCTGACTTTTATTCCGAATGGTTCAACGGGTAAATGAAACATGATAATGTATATGAGGTTAGTACGAGATGATACAGGTATGTGTATAAACTATTTTAGTGTTGAATCGAAGAAATGAGAATGGAAGTATATAGTTTTGTGAATGAGCATTTGAAAGGTTTGATAGTTAAGGAAAGCTACATATTGATGTATTCAAATTATTGATTTATGTTTATGTGATTGCATAGAGTTTATTTCATACGAGCTTACTAAGCTTTATAGCTTACATTGTTTATTTTTCTTATGTTTTATAGTGTTATCAAAGCTAGCTCGTATTCGGGGACCGTAGGAGATCGCATTACACTATCCACTTATCATTTAGTACCTATGAACTTGGTATTTTAAGTGTATGGCTTGTATAGGGACTTCGGTCATTTTGGTTATGTTTTGGTTTGTATATATAATCATATGAGTTGGCTTAGGATGGTTAATTTCATGATATATATAAATGTGCAAATGACTTTTGTTTTGAGTTGGTAAATGACCTATATTGTGTAATTGAAGTTGGATTCATGATTCTTGTTGTGAATATGTAAATTGAATGTCAATAGGTGATGATTTGTGAATTGGTATGCTATTGAAATTAGACCAAATAATGCATATTTGAGTTTAGTTATATTGATGTTGAAGTAATTGGTATTTGGTATGTTTTGAATGAGTAAAACATGAGTTTATAAGCATGTTGGTTGTTAGTACTGGAAATGGTATGAATTAGCCTTGATTATGGCTAAATGAGATGTTCAATTATGCTATGATTTGGTGTCATTTTGGTTGTGTAGGTATATGCATATTTGGGTGTCAAATTGGCTTGCTAAATAGCCTATTTTTGTCTACACGGGCAGAGACACGGTTGTGGTCTCAGCCGTGTGTGACACACGATCAAGTACACGGCCATGTGTCCCCTGGTGTTGAATTTGAAAACAAATCAGTATGCTCCACACGGCCTCACACACAGGCACGTGACTTGGCCATATGGCATAAGTCAGTATACCCTACAGGTTTAGCACGACATGGCACACGAGCGTGTGCAGCTATTTTTAGGGCACACGAGCTAGCCATTTGGGTGTCTGTGTTGGTCGTATGACCCAAGTCAGAGAGCTACACAGGGTTCGACATGGGCTAAGACATGGCCATGTGCTCCCATTTCGAATGTTTACATGACCTGTGACACGAGCGTGTCTGGTGGCCGTGTGAAACACACGGCCTAGCCACACGGACTTGTGTTCCCTGTTTTGAGGAAAAATTTTCTAAGCTCGTAAAGTTTCATAAGTTATCAATTTAGTCCCAAATCACTCCCAAAGCATGTTTAGGGCCTCGTAGGCTTGTATTAGGGACAAATTGATTGAGATTGAATGATGAATGGTTGAATTGAGGAAATGTTTGCTAAATGATTGTTTAATTGTTTTATGAGTTAGATAAAGCTTCGTAGCCTTATTCCGGCATTGAATACGGGTGAGGGGTGTTACATTATAACTTAAAACTCTGTTTTAAACTAAATGTCATTTTCTTAAGGTGTCCCCTGTATGCATAATATCGCAACTCAAATTGCAACCCTGGTACATTCTTAGTTGGTCTTTTCTAGCATACCAACTCTTTAATCATAACCTGCATAACAAATAGATGCTTGTAAGTTCAAACGAACTTAGTGAATTTTAATCTATGTTACCTTTGAACGTTTATTTTTGAATTCCTCAACTTGAAGATTTTGGATTTCTTTTCAGTCTTTGGCAGATACTTTTCTAATATCGGATGCATACATATATGCCAACTTCCATATTTGACCACTACATACATGATTCACTCATTAACTGGATTATAGATTACACCACTCAATATAGATCTCATTTCCTTTTCAGAAACAGATGCATCCCTCGAAAGGATATTATACAGAATCTAATTTTGACGAATTCTCACATAGACAGATGTTGAACACTTCACCCAGGATGGTGTACTATCTGATATTTTTCTTGGCGGATACTTATACTAACTGATCTTTTAAGGTGAACTTCGTGCGAATCCTACTTTTGGTGGATTCTCATACTGAATTTGGAAGCTCTCGGGATACTAGTAAAACCATATCTTAAATCATACTAGACCACAACTTATTTTGGTGGGTGTAACATTCCTAGTCATCCTAGGGAATCTCAAACAACCATGTTACATATCATGAGGATGCCTAGGTTTGGCAGGTAACTTAGACTCTAGATAACCTCTATACATAGCATGAAAATATTTAGATTTGGAAAATACCACGGTATTTAAATAACCTCCATACAAAGCATAGAAAAACTTAGGTCCAACAAACACTTAGTCCACTCATAATCACGAATACACCAAGTTCCCTGTACTGATGAGCTACTATGGTGGATTTACTCTTCAGGAACACTAATGAGGACTTTTTTAGGAAATACCCCTAGGGTAAAGTCAAATTTCACCACAATGCTATCCAATTCTCTACCATAAATTCAGCCAGCAGAGAAGTCTCAAAGTTTACCCAAATCTCGCTACAAAAGCAGTTAACCAGATTTTTCCTTGAGGGCATTACAGAATATGCCACAAAGGCATCATAGATATGCCACGAAGGCATTACAAATATTCCACGAAGGTATTACAGAATATGCCACAAAGTCATTATAGAATAGATCTTATCGTATTGATTTTATAGAAAGTGTCATGGCCATGGACTTTTTATGGATTTATTTTGTAATCTACTAGTCATAGTTATCCCAATAGAGACTACATAATAAATCTCTATTTTCATAGTAATCTATTTGTTTGGTTAGCAATGTACCTGCCCTACCAGAGGCAACACAAATGGATGCATTACTCATTTGACACGGAACATACTTACTTAGATTTCATGCACACTTTTAACAAATTCACACTCTCCAATACCTAATTTCACATGCATACATACCACACATCATCTTATTCATGCAACACATTATATATTTCATTTGTAAACATGTAGAAACTTTATGATGCTTCAAACACACATACCCTCACCGATTATCTGAGAAGATATTAACATACGAATAACCATTGTAAATTAAAATACATGAGTCAGGATAAAAACTCACTTGAAACTCACGTTTAATTCAACTCGAAGTTTCTGTTCTGATAGTCCTACTCGAACTAGTAGCAGCAATATGGGATTGAAAATATTCACTAATCAAACCAAAGATCTTAGCTTCCAATCCTAAAAGAAAAGAGATTGTTTAGGTTTAGGAAGAAGAACCAAAAAGTAGAGTAGAAGGAAAGAAAGACCATTTGAAATGTTCTTGTCCTACTATATATACTTGGTTCCCTTTCAGTGGATCTTGATAAGTGTCAAATGAATACTAAAATTGTCCCTTAAATGGCCTACCAAAACTGGGAAAAATATAAAAGGAAATTTAGAGGCAAATATTGTTTGGCTAGTCAAGTCTATTTAGTTGACTTTTAACCAATCTCGTTACAGGACCCACTTGCATAGTTTTCTAGTAAATAAAGCGTACCGTACCCCTAGTGGCAGCTCATACGTGGCGTGGTGTTAAACGCACTTTAGTCTTCTATAGTTTTATTATATACTTAGTAGGCATTTCTTACTTAGCCAAAACTGTAAGGCATACTCTTCCCTTGTTATACCCTTTTTTCAATTGAAGATTACCCCAAGATGAAATTCTTAGATATTTCAATGTGTAACGACCCGATAGTTACGGGTACTAAAAAGTGTACTTTCGGGTCTCCAAGCTAGTTGTGTGGTTAATTAGGTTTTGATTAGGTAAATTTGTTTAAATTAAGAGTAATTAGGTGTAAGCATTAGATTACATATAGGGAGCCAGTCAAATTATAGATTATAGGAAAGTGAAGGGACTAATAAGCAATTAAGCCATAAATTGACAAGTGGATGGTGTTGGTAAATACATGTGTAATAATAATAAACATATGTATTTAATAATAAAATATGTATTGCTTATTAATTAAGTAAATATATATTATTATATTATAATTAAAACAAAACAAATAAAATAAAAGAAAAGGAATTGAAAAAGAAACAGAGAATAGAACGAAACAGGGGGAAGAAAAAAAGAAAAAGAGAAAGAAAGAAGGAGAAAAGTTAGGGTTTCAAGGGTTCAAAGCTCAATTGGTTAGTCAATTTAGTCCATTTTCTTGTAATTTTTATGTTTTTGAAATCCTAGTATTAAATACTACTTAACCTATGCTAAAATTTTAGAAATTATTAGATTTTTAGATGTTGTCTATGTTGAATAATTTGAGTATTAAGGATTAAATTGATAGATTTTTAAGTTAGAATTGAGAAAGGGATTGAATTGTGGAATAAATTATAAGTTTTGAGTAACAGGGACTAAACTGTGAAAATTTTATAATTTAGAGATTTATGTGAAAATAGGGAGTTGACTTTAGCCTAAAGTGGAATTTACATGAAACTAAAGTACTAAATGTGAAGAATAAAAGTTAGTCTCGGTTTAGGGACTAAATTGAAATTTAGGCAATATTTAAGTTAAAATTGAAATATTAAATATGAAATTGAATTGTGTTATATTGATGAATTTTAATTGTTTTAATTCCGTAGCTAACGGTGTACCAAAATCATTGACTAAAACGGGAAAAGATAAAGTCGACATCGAATAGTTCGAAATTACCGGTTTGTATTTCTATAATCCAAAACTAGTTATTAATTGTTGTATTTTTAATTTAATGCATATGGTAAGTGTTGAGGTGAAAATTATTGTGTTTTGCAATTGAAATGGATTGATTTAATATGTGATGAATTTATTGAATTTATATTGATTGAATTGGTATATATATATTGAATACATTGATTATTTGAATTGAAATGAATATTGGTTGTATTTGAAAGGTGAATTGAAACCCTATTAACTGTGTTGATTGAGTCGGATATAGATGGTATGCCATAGGTTTGGAAGAGCTCAGGGATCACTTTGACTTTGAGTCGATGAGACACTGAGTGTCAATTTATTACTTCAGATTAATTCGATGAGGCACTAGGTGCCAATTTACTTTGATTTAGCCGATGAGACACTGGGTGTCAAATTAGTACTTCGAATTATCCGATGAGGCACTGGGTGCCAAACTGGTGTGTTTTGGTTGGATCCGTGTATCCATCCGAGTCTGAGTCGTGTTAATAGGGGTAAACATATAATAAAGTATTATAATTGATATTTAAATGGCATGTTATGAGAAATGAAATTGATAGAGTGAATTGAAAATAGAATGTGAAATATGTTGTAAATACATGGAATACATGAGTTAAATACTCATGAATTGAATATGGAATGGATAGTGCCATTGTTTAAATGATATGTGAACAAATTATGGAAAGCTATTATATAGCAAGTGATGAAAATTGAGTATGGTATATAATGATGTATTCATGAATTGAGTATTGCATGACTAATGCCATTGTACGAATAAATATGGTTTGATATGTGAATAACCATTTATATAGCAATTGTGCAAATAGGATTTTTTTTTTAATTTTAAAAAAAATGAAAAATGATAGTCATAATACTAGACATTAATACGTCCTTATAATTTAATTGTGCTTATTATATTATCATGTCTTTAAATATTTGGATTATAGAAATACCACTGAGTTTTACTCAGCGTATGGTTTTATTTTTCGTGCGCAGATTAGGTACAGTGATTTTGAAAAGTTGTAATTGAGGTTGTGAGCATCCATCTCATCACATCTCCAAGTGCCAAGAGGGTATGTTTCAAAATTTTAAATAGAATGACATGTACTTTGGAAGATCAAGTGTGTTCCAAGTAGTAGGGACAAAAATATAATTTATGAAAACTTAAATGTTTTTTAATGTTCAGATATATTAGTGATTAGCCAAAATCACTTTGGCACCAAATGTAATATTCCTATATCAGGTTCCTTGGATCGAACTAGGATAGGGGTGTTACATTTATTGGTCTTAGAGCTTTGGTTTTCTAATTTTTGGGTAAAGAACGAGCCTAGAAGTACATGCCATATAGTTTATATCGATGTGATGAGATGTGATATCAATATTAGAAGTATTCATAAGTTTGAAAATCTGAATTGTTACTGATAAGGAAATGATTTTGAATTAGTTAGTAATGACTAAAGAGGGAAATAGATAAATACTGAAATTTGATAAAAAAAAACTTATTTTCTGTTATAGATATTGGAAGAAATGAAAATAAATTCGATATTGCCTGATGAGATTACAACTTCAGCACAGAAGGAGAAAGTTGATAGGATGATGAGAGAAGTGCAAGATTATAGAATGACACCAGAAGAAGACATTGTTCAACACCTTATTACTGTAAATCGAAAGATGCAAAAAGTGTTATGGAAGGGTCATGAACTGATTCAAAAGAATAAAGTGCAATACTTGACCCTTAGAGGGACATTAATAGAACAAGAGCATCAAATGATTTTAGATCAACTTTGGAAGACATTGGTACCAAGAACTTATTGGAGTATAGTTATAAACCACGTGAAGTTTATAATCTTTGATGGAGCAAGGAAAATAGTGAGACAAAGTGTAGATTCACGAAAGTTGACTGGGAAGCAAAATGTCTTTGACATGCTATGAATGGAAAAATTAGTTGTTAGGAAATTACTAAGAGAATTTATAGATTCAATACCCGTTATAAAGATGGAAGAGGAAGAAGATCCTGAGTAATTTCTAAATTGGATTGTAGAAGATGAATTTGAATAGAATTTGGAACTTAATATAGAGAATTTTCTGGGGGAAGATACAGAATCAGATATGGAAGAAGATGAAGAAATGGATTTGAGTGGTTAAAAGTAAAGACAAAGAAAAAGTTAGGGACTAGTGAATGTGAAGGAAAATGAGTATATATATATATATATATATATAGTTGTACATGTACAGAATAAGAACTTAGAAAGTCAAAGTTTTTGAATGAAAAGTTTGGTATGTTAATACAAGGTTAGTCTTTTGGAAATAGAAGAGACAATAGAAATATGAGAAGTGGAATAGAATAGTAATATTTTCCAATTATGAATATCAAAAATGAATAGTTTTTAAGAATAAAGTATAGAAAGAAATAAAGACCTTAGTTAAGTAAATAATCAATATTAATAAGAGAATAAGAGAAAATAGAGGTTTTTGAATAAAGAGAATATAATAAGTCGATAGATTGATGGTATATTATATTATAATGTATTAATAGAGATAGGTTATAGTTAAGAAGCGTAGTATTTTTGTTAAAAAAATGTGAAAATTATCAATGGTATATTTTTAAGATATAAATCCTAGTGAGAAGATGAATTGTAGATTTTCTTGAAAAAGTACTAAAAGAAGAAAAGAGAAAAGAATTAGGTAAAAGAGTGATGACAAGTTCAATTCTATCACGATCAACTAAGAAAAGTAAGGAAGTTTGAGAATTTGTAGTCGTATACAAACATAAAGAACAAGATAAAATAGGGTCTTAGGTTATCTCCAAGACAAGTATTAAAGTTTTAAGGAAAATAACTATTCGACCTTGTGATAAATGCGAAAAAGAAAATCTCATTGAGGTGAATATTGGATATTTTCTAAAAGATGCTTTAAGTATGGCTCTAAAAGATATGGAATAAAGGATTGTTCAGAATTGTTGAGAAAACCAAGAAATAATCTGTAATGGTTATTAATAAGAGGTTAAATTGAATATAAAAAAATCAAAATAGATTATAGAAGATAAGAATAGAATTGACCATGAAAAATAGTTTAAGTACTTTAGAGAGCATAAAAAGGTAGTGAAATGATTTTAAAAATTAATGAATAAAGAGCAATCTAAAGTGTGGAAAAAAAGAAGAAGAAAAAGAAATAGCAAACCTGTAAATTGTGTAATAAAAGAGGCAAAACTTAGAAGGAATAGTTACATTGAGGAGACTGTTGGCAGTGGCTGGGCCAATAGATTTCTAAGAGGTTTGGATTAAGAGTAATAACTCCGATCCATAACTAGGATAATCATTGTTTGCCTCAAAAAGAAAAAGAAAAGAAAGGAAATAAAAATGAGAATATAAAAGTATAACAAAGTAGAGTCTAAAAAAATGTTAAAAGAATAGAGTCATGATTTGTATGAGTTAGTTGTGATAAGAATAATAATAAAAATAAATGAAAAGAAAGGATAAAGAATGAATACAAATGATAAGCTAGGTAAATATAAGTAGGAAGGAACTATAGAATTATAGAGATGATTTTAAGAAAACTAAATGAAGAAAGGACATCTGGTTAAGTGGAAAGAAAAGAAATAAGAGACCAATTGAGTAAATCGAAATATAGGATTATCTCCAAAGGTAATCTACTAAAGGTCTTCGATTCTTATGAAAAGGATGCTTCCTTGAGCGGTCTTAGTTGTGCTTTGATGCAAGACTGGAAAGTGATTACTTATGCATTTCGTCAGCTGAAAATGCATGAACACAATTATCTGACACACGATTTAGAGCCAGCTACTATGGTTTTTGCTCTAAAGATTTAGAGATACTATTTGTATGGTGACAAGTGTTATATTTATACCAATTATAAGAGTCTTAAATACCTCTTATCTCAAAAGGAATTGAATTTGAAATAGCGTCGTTGGGTAAAACTTCTGAAAGATTTTGAATCAGGCTGGAAGCGTTACTTGCCTTTGGCTGAATTTGTATACAATAATAGTTTTCAATCGAGTATTCAAATGACTCCATATAAATCCTTATACGATCGTAGGTGTCGATCACCTATTGTGACAGCCATAATGTGACCCTAGTCGGGAAGTGGTTTCGGGACCACAAAACCGAGTTATAAAAATAATTATTTGTTATATCCTATGCTTATTATGTGTGTACATGCATATGTGAAAGTTTCATTCTCTAATTTTACCAATTGTGTGAGAAATTATTAAATAGGGATCAATATGAGACATGGTGAAATATGATAGGCTAATGTTAAAGTGGCCAATTAATGCATGTAAGAAAAAGGGGGGACTTGCATGTCAATTTCCCCCAATTAGTAGTGGCCGGCCATGCTATGGGTGGAAAACATGTCTCCAACATGTTATGTTAATAGTGTATGTAGGAAACTATTAAATAAAAAAAAAAAAAAAGCTAGCATTAAAGAAATGGAAAAAGGGGAAATGATGAACAAAGAGAAATGGTCTCATGCATGCCCCCCTTTGTTGCCGTGAGTTGAAAAAAAAAAAAAAGTGTTCATCCTTGGTTCATGCTTGGCCGAATTGAAGGAGAAAGGAAGAGAAGGTTTGGTCACCCTTGAGCTTGAATTAAGGTAAGTGAGTTCATGTTGGTTCTTGAAAGGTTAGCATACTTTAAGCTAGCTACTAAGTTTCCTACTTAGCCATGTCAAAACCTTGATGATGAATGGTTAATGTTTATACTAGTAATAGCCAAATAAAGATGCTTGATGTCATGAGTAAATGTTGTTTATATGTTTGGAATTGAAAAAAAAAAAGAAAAGAGATTGATGTTTAATCACTTAAGGATTCGGCATTGTTTAGGATGACTTAGTTAATATGTGATTTTGGGTATTTTGAGTTTGAAATGTAAGTATATGTGTGTGCTTGGTCATAAGAGTTTGCTAGAAAATTTTGTTGGTTGAGTGATGAATGGCCGAATGAACTATGAATGTTATGAAAAGAATGTAGGAAGCCCAAGGTGTGAATTTTAGTCTCGGTGATAGGAAGGATTCGGTTGGTGTTTTGATGTTGTGGATGAGAATGAAGTCTTCGGCCATGGTGTTAAAAATGTGGTACTTGTGCTAGACTTAGAATCAATTTGCTATATGGTTAGTATAGCTATGGATGACCGAATATGAGAGCATGATTAGATGAAGAGTTTGGTTAATTGATATGTGATAAATGTTAAGTGTTAAATGAAGTGGAAATGATAGATTGATGTTGCACATTCGGCTATAGTTAGGCAAATCGATGATTTTTATCTTGACTTAGATAATTGGCTATAAGTCGAATAGCTTAAGATCATAAGGTAGAAAGATATAAATTTGCCATGTGTCTCCTATGCTATGAAATCATTAGTATTTTGATATTAATATTGGGCAAGATGGTTAAACTAGTTAATTTATTGAATTAAGCTCAAGGAGTTAGAGGAGGCGAATCAAGCAAAAGCAAAGGGAAGAACGTCGAGTAGCCGAGTTGGAACCGTTTTACCTAACACAAGGTAAGTCATTAAGCACGTATTTGATATTGCTTAAATGATTGTAAAATTTATGCAATTGTGTTTAATGGGATGATATATATATATATAAATGAAAATGTATGTGTATGGAGTGATAATTGTTGAATGTAATAGAAATAATGAAATGTGTAGAAAGTTTGCTTTCGACACTAAGTGTGCGGGCAATACGTGTGTACGGTGACGAGATTGGCACTAAGTGTGCATGCTGGAAATATATGGCACTAAGTGTGCATGCTGGAAATATACGGCACTGGGTGTGCGAGCTCGAAGGGTATGGCACTATGTGTGCGGGCTTAAATTGCATGGCACTAAGTGTGCGAAATCGAATAATAAGCACTGTGTGTGCGTACTCTATATATATGTATATATATATATATATATATCTCCGATCGAACAATTATATGGAGGGTGTGTCTCCATCGAGTTGAGTATGGACAGCGGATCGGGTAAGTACCTTGAGCTCATGACGAATAGGAAATACGTTCATGCTCGGGGTTGAACTTGGTAAGCCTTAGATCTATGTGATGATTGCAATTGTATGATTGTGTTGTGAATGAGTTGGGGTGTAAAGTGCCTCAAATATCGTATTGTATAAATATGAAATGTGGATGTATGACTTGGTATGAGATTGAACCGAAAGGTCCGAGGAATTATGGTATAGTTTCGATATGGATGAGTACCTAGCCACGTTTATTGTTTCATGTTGTGATAACTTTATCAATGGGTGGTTGATGAATGCTTATGACTTACTGAGTTATAAACTCACTCGGTGTTTTCTTGTCACCCATTTTAGGTCTCTTGGACTCGTATTGTTGCGTGCTCGAAACCGTCGTTGAAGTCATCACACCGGCTGGAAATCTTTTGGTATTGTCTTCGTTGTTGAAGAACATTTGGCATGTATAGGCTGTTATGTTTTGTTGAACTGTGGGTTGTAAACTTTAAGCCATGTGAAAATGGCCTATGTGGTCGCCGAGTGGGATGCTAGAACCTATAGCTACGAGTCTTAGAAACTTTAATTTTGATAAGGTGGCCATAATTTGTGTCATGTATGATGGATGATTAAGGCCAAGGAAAGATTCATGAAATTGGCATAGTCTACTGCAGTAACTGTTGCGGACAGCAGCAGTGAGATGAGATTGAAAAATCATTAAAAATAGTAGAAGTAGAGTTAAATAGTGAATAAATTATGAAATTGAACCTTGATGAATCTATTTTTATATGGATGAAACGAAACGACCATATGAGCAGTATACTGAGAGATATTAAAGTTCTCGCGAGACAGGGCCGGAACGGTTTCTGGGTCCCCTATCGCGACTTTGAAAATTTACTATAAATTATCAAGAAAGAATTAGAAGTCATGCCTTATATGTGCAGATTTCATTTTGAGTCTAGTTTCATTAGAAACAATCGGCACCAGTATTAAATCCCTGTACAGAGAGATATTCAAGTTGTAACGCGCGAAGGTCAGTGTAGTCGACCCCTGTAACATGGGTGAATTTAACTAATAAAATGTACCAATTGGCCTGACCAAAAATTCTAGAAATAAATCCATGGATGGATATATGAGTCTAAATTCAGGGAAAATTTACGGAATCAGTTTCCGAGTTTTGGAACTCGAGATATGATTTTTAAGGCGACAGTGACGCAGTTTTCCAGCCTGTCTGAAATGCCAAATTGGTTGGTACTTTGAGAGGATTTGGCCCGTTAACCCTCGTGTTCCGACAATCGTGACGGTCGCGGGTTCGGGTGTTACATTTAATTGGTATCAGAGCTATGGTTTAGTCGGTTCTAGGACTACCATAGAGCATGTGAGTCTAGCTATACATGCCAAATTGTTAGTGCTTAATAATGTGATGACTTCTGACGGTTGAAATTTTTGTTTTGATTAGCGATGGAACCCGGATAGAGAGACCCTTGGCGGATGACGTTGAAAGTGTAGCGGCTGCCCCGTGCAAGGGACACCTCTGTTGAGCCTCGGTCATCCGCGAATAATCAAAATGAAGGGCAAAACAAGCCTTCTTCATCATGATGAATGAGTGGGTCGCATAACATGCCCGAACCAACCCGGCTGCCCAACCATTCCCAAATTTAAATACTCCACCCCAAGAGCCCGTAATGCCTCCAGTTACTGGATCCTGTGAGGCTAAGCAAACCACCTTAGACTTGATTAGGAAGCGCGGGGCCGAGGAGTTCAAGGCCATAGTCACCGATGATCTTTGAAAGAGCCGATTCGCTTGATAACACCATTCGAGTGTTAGATGAACTGTCATGCACCCCCGATGAATGTCTTAAGTGTGCTATATCCTTGTTGCGAGACTCAGCTTACTATTGGTGGAGGACTTTAATTTCCATAGTCCCAAATGAACGAGTTACTTGGGATTTCTTCCAATCCAATTTCAAAGAAATACATTAGTCAACGGTTCATCGATCGAAGCGTAAGGAATTCTTGGAACTCAAGCAAGGCCGGATGATCAGATCTGAATCTGAACATGAGTTCGTAAGACTTAGTCGGTATGCTCGGGAGTGTGTGGCTGATGAGGTTGCGATGTGCAAAAGATTTGAAGAAGGATTGAATGAAGAGTTAAAGTTACTAGTGGGAATTTTGGAGATAAAGGAGTTCGTGACACTAGTCGAACGAGCTCGCAAGGCGGAAGAACTTGGGAAGGAGAAGAAGAAGGCTGAATTTGAAGCAAGAGATTACCGTAAAAGATCGACGAGTAAAGCTCCGTTCTCGGCTGTAAAGAGGTTCAGGGAGGACACCAGTAAGTCGAGGACGACTGCGGGAATTTCCATTAGAGCCCGACCATTGACGGACTCCGAGCTACTTGAGTAGCTAGTGTGGGCAATAATCGTCAAGAGAGACCTGAATGCCCCCAATGTGGAAGACGACACCTAGGTGAATGTTGGGGTAAGTCATTAATAGGGCTGTTATGGATGCGGTTCAAGGACCACTTCATTAGAGATTGCACGAGCTAGATGAGAGGAATAAGACACAAGGTGCAAGACCTAGTGGAACGACGGTGGAGGTAGGCCCCGAGAATCTCTAGAGGTAGGGGTGGTAATCGAGAGGAGCCTCTAATACTGGCTGTCCGATCCGAGACCCGTGCTCTGCTAGAGCATATGCCATCCGCGCACGAGAGGAGGCATCCTCCCCGACGTTATCACCGGTACTTTTACTCTCTTTGATACTATTGTGATTGCATTGATTGACCCCGCTCTACTCACTCATATGTATGTGAAACCTTAGCATCCAAAGAAGACTCTACCTGTTGAGTCTACTGAGTTCGTAATTCGAGTGTCAAACCCTTTGGGTCAATACGTGCTCGTTGATAAAGTGTGCAAGAGATGCCCCCTAATAATTCGAGAATCCTGTTTTCCGGCCGATCTAATGCTTCTACCATTTAATGAATTCGATGTTATTCTTGGTATGGATTGGTGACCGTACATGATGCAAGTTGGTGGATCGCAAAAGGAAAACCATTGATTTGAGGAGTGCAAATAATGAGGTAGTCCGAGTCGAGTCTACTAATTTAAAAGGAGCGCCAGCGATAATATCTTCTATGACCGCTCGGAGGTATGTGAAAAAGGGGTGTGAAACATACCTTGCGTATGTGTTTGAAAGTAAAGAGACGGAAAGGAAACTCGAATCGGTACCAGTGGTTTGTGAGTATTCAGATGTTTTTCCTGAGGAGTTACCGGGATTGCCACCGGTTCGAGAAGTGGAATTCGGCATCGAAGTTGTACCGGGTACTACGCCGATTTCAATAGCCCCGTATTGTATGGCATTAACGGAATTAAAGGAATTGAAGGTTCAATTGCAAGAATTGACGGATAGAGGTTTCGCTCGACCGAGTTTTTTCTCCATGGGCGCTTTGTATTGTTTGTGAAAAGAAGGACGGAACCATGAGGTTGTGTATCGACTATCGTCAACTCAATAAAGTGACGATAAAGAATAAATACCCATTGCCACGAATTGACGATTTGTTTGATCAATTAAAGGGAGCCTCGGTGTTTTCAAAGATAGATTTGAGGTCGGGGTACTATCAGTTGAGGGTCCGAGAATCGGACATACCCAAAACCGCTTTTAGAACGAGGTATGGTCACTACGAATTCTTGGTGATGCCGTTTGGGCTCACTAATGCCCTCGGTGTTTATGGATTTAATGAATAGAATTTTTAGGCCATACTTGGATCGGTTCGTAGTTGTATTTATCGATGACATTTTGGTCTATTCGAGAGATGAAACTGAACATGTTGAACACCTGAGGCTAGTGTTGCAAATCTTACGAGATAAGCAGTTATACGCAAAGTTCGGTAAATGTGAATTTTGGTTGAAAGAGGTTAGCTTCTTGGGGCACGTGGTGTCCGCATCGGGTGTCAGGGTGGACCCGAACAAAATTTCAGCCATAGTCGATTGGAAACCACCAAGGAATGTTACCAAAGTTAGGAGCTTTTGGGGCTTGCGGTTATTACCGACGATTTGTAAAGGTTTCTCGACGATAGCCACGCCAATGACGGCTTACTCCAAAAGGATGTTAAGTTCGAATGGACGGAGAAATGTCAAAAAAGTTTCGATCAACTGAAAGCTTATTTGACTGAAGCCCCAATTCTAGTGCAACCCGAATCGGGCAAAGAGTTTGTCATTTATAGTGACGCATCCCTACTTGGGTTGGGTTGCGTATTGATGCAAGAAGGGCGAGTTGTGGCCTATCGTCAAGACAATTAAAGCCACATGAGAAAAATTATCCGACCCATGATCTCGAATTGGTCGCCATCGTATTCGCTTTAAAGATATGGCGACATTACTTATTTGGTGAGAAGTGCCATGTGTATTCGGATCACAAAAGTCTCAAATATTTGATGACCCAAAGAGACTTAAATCTGCAACAAAGGCGATGGCTCGAGTTGTTAAAAGATTATGAGCTCGTCATTGATTATCACCCGGGAAAGGCTAATGTGGTTGCGGATGCCTTAAGTCGGAAATCACTGTTTGCTTTACGAGCGATGAATGTACACTTGTCTATCCTACCCGACAATGTGTTAGTAGCTGAATTGAAAGCCAAACCATTATTGATACGTCAAATTCGTGAAGCTCAGAAAGTCGACGATGAGTTGGTTGCAAAACGGGATGAGTGTGTTCCGAACAAGGACTCGGAATTTCAAATCGATGATGACGATTGTTTGAGGTTCAGAAGTTGTTTGTGTGTTCCAAAGAATTCGAAACTTATTCCAATAATTTTGAACGAAGCCCATTGTAGCCGAATGGCAATCCACTCGGGGAGTACGAAGATGTACAACGATTTGAAACGTCGGTTTTGGTGGCATGGTATGAAACGAGACATCTCTGATTTTGTTTCGAGATGTTTAATATGTCAACAAGTGAAAGCGGAACATCAAGTGCCTTTAGGATTACTTCAGCCGATCACGATACCCGAGTGGAAATGGGATCGAGTCACAATGGACTTTGTATCCGGACTGCCATTGTCAGTGAGTAAGAAGGATGCGATTTGGGTCGTTGTCGATAGACCGACTAAGTCACTCACTTTATCCCGTCGTCAGATTTTTCAATGGACAAACTAGCCGAATTATGCGTTTCTCAGTTGTGAGATTACACGGGTGCCTATTTCCATCGTGTCGGATAGAGATCCGAGATTTACCTCGCGATTTTGGAAGAAGTTGCAAGAAGCTTTGGGTACCAAGTTGCATTTCAAAGACCGCTTTTCACCCCAAACCGATGGTCAATCCGAACGGATAATTCAAATACTCGAGGATATGTTGAGATGTTGCATCCTTGAGTTTAATGGTTCATGGGAACAGTATCGCCTTTGATTGAATTCGCTACAACAATAGCTTTCAATCAAGTATTAAGATGGCGCCTACGAGGCTTTATACGATCGTAAATGCCGTACCCATTATTCGGGTGAACTTAGTGAAGGTAAATTCTTCGGGTTGATTTGGTTAAGGATGCCGAGCAAAAGTTCGAGTAATTCGTGAAAGTTTGAAGGTCGCCGGATCGCCAAAAGTCGTATGCGGATTTGAAAAGGAAAGACATTGAATATCGGGTTGGAGACAAGGTATTTCTCAAAGTCTCACCACGGAAGAAGGTGCTTAGATTTGGCCGTAAGGGAAAATTGAGTCCGAGGTTCATCGGTCCGTATGAAGTATCCGAACGAGTTGGACCATGAGCGTCCGATTAATTTTACCCTCCGAGCTTGAAAGGATCCTAACGTTTTCCATGTCTCGATGCTTGACGATATAGATCCGACCGTCAGACGTAACCACTCCATCCGAGATTGAGATTCACCTAATTTGAGTTATGAAGAAGAACCGATTCACATATTGATGCGTGAAGTAAAGGAGTTGCGAAATAAGAAAATCCCATTAGTGAAGGTGTTGTGGCATAAACACGGAATCGAAGAAGCCACTTGGGAACTTGAGGACTCTATGAAAGAACGATACCCGGACCTATTTACCGGTAAGATTTTTGGGGACGAAAATTTCTTAAGTGGGGGAGAGTTGTGACAGCCATAATGTGACCCTAGTCGGGAAGAGGTTTCGGGACCACAAAACCGAGTTATAAAAATAATTATTTGTTATATCCTATGCTTATTATGTGTGTACATGCATAAGTGAAAGTTTCATTCTCTAATTTTACCAATTGTGTGAGAAATTATTAAATAGGGATCAATATGAGACATGGTGAAATATGATAGGCTAATGTTAAAGTGGCCAATTAATGCATGTAAGAAAAAGGGGGGACTTGCATGTCAATTTCCCCCCCCCCAAATTAGTAGTGGCCGGCCATGCTATGGGTGGAAAACATGTCTCCAACATGTTATGTTAATAGTGTATGTAGGAAACTATTAAATAAAAAAAAAAAAGAAAAAAAGCTAGCATTAAAGAAATGGAAAAAGGGGGAAATGATGAACAAAGAGAAATGGTCTCATGCATGCCCCCCCCCCCTTTGTTGCCATGAGTTGAAAAAAAAGAAAAGAAAGTGTTCATCCTTGGTTCATGCTTGGCCGAATTGAAGGAGAAAGGAAGAGAAGGTTTGTATTAAGGTAAGTGAGTTCATGTTGGTTCTTGAAAGGTTAGCATACTTTAAGCTAGCTACTAAGTTTCCTACTTAGCCATGTCAAAACCTTGATGATGAATGGTTAATGTTTATACTAGTAATAGCCGAAATAAAGATGCTTGATGTCATGAGTAAATGTTGTTTATATGTTTGGAATTGAAAAAAAAAGAAAGAAAAGAGATTGATGTTTAATCACTTAAGGATTCGGCATTGTTTAGGATGACTTAGTTAATATGTGATTTTGGGTATTTTGAGTTTGAAATGTAAGTATATGTGTGTGCTTGGTCATAAGAGTTTGCTAGAAAATTTTGTTGGTTGAGTGATGAATGGCCGAATGAACTATGAATGTTATGAAAAGAATGTAGGAAGCCCAAGGTGTGAATTTTAGTCTCGGTGATAGGAAGGATTCGGTTGGTGTTTTGATGTTGTGGATGAGACATGAAGTCTTGACCATGGTGTTAAAAATGTGGTACTTGTGTTAGACTTAGAATCAATTTGCTATATGGTTAGTATAGCTATGGATGACCGAATATGAGAGCATGATTAGATGAAGAGTTTGGTTAATTGATATGTGATAAATGTTAAGTGTTAAATGAAGTGGAAATGATAGATTGATGTTGCACATTCGGCTATAGTTAGGCAAATCGATGATTTTTATCTTGACTTAGATAATTGGCTATAAGTCGAATAGCTTAAGATCATAAGGTAGAAAGATATAAATTTGCCATGTGTCTCCTATGCTATGAAATCATTAGTATTTTGATATTAATATTGGGCAAGATGGTTAAACTAGTTAATTTATTGAATTAAGCTCAAGGAGTTAGAGGAGGCGAATCAAGCAAAAGCAAAGGGAAGAACGTCGAGTAGCGAGTTGGAACCGTTTTACCTAACACAAGGTAAGTCATTAAGCACGTATTTGATATTGCTTAAATGATTGTAAAATTTATGCAATTGTGTTTAATGGGATGATATATATATATATATAATGAAAATGTATGTGTATGGAGTGATGACAATTGTTGAATGTAAAAGAAATAGTGAAATGTGTAGAAAGTTTGCTTTCGGCACTAAGTGTCTTGAACAATACGTGTGTGCGGTGACGAGATTGGCACTAAGTGTGCATGCTGGAAATATATGGCACTAAGTGTGCATGCTGGAAATATCTGACCTTGGGTGTGCGAGCTCGAAGGGTATGGCACTATGTGTGCGGGCTTAAATTGCATGGCACTAAGTGTGCGAAATCGAATAATAAGCACTGTGTGTGCGTACTCTATATATATGTATATATATATATATATATATATATCTCCGATCGAACAATTATATGGAGGGTGTGTCTCCATCGAGTTGAGTATGGACAGCGGATCGGGTAAGTACCTTGAGCTCATGACGAATAGGAAATACGTTCATGCTCGGGATTGAACTTGGTAAGCCTTAGATCTATGTGATGATTGCAATTGTATGATTGTGTTGTGAATGAGTTGGGGTGTAAAGTGCCTCAAATATCGTATTGTATAAATATGAAATGTGGATGTATGACTTGGTATGAGATTGAACCGAAAGGTCTGAGGAATTATGGTATAGTTTCGATATGGATGAGTACCTAGCCACGTTTATTGTTTCATGTTGTGATAACTTTATCAATGGGTGGTTGATGAATGCTTATGACTTACTGAGTTATAAACTCACTCGGTGTTTTCTTGTCACCCATTTTAGGTCTCTTGGACTCGTATTGTTGCGTGCTCAGAACCGTCGTTGAAGTCATCACACCGGCTGGAAATCTTTTGGTATTGTCTTCGTTGTTGAAGAACATTTGGCATGTATAGGCTGTTATGTTTTGTTGAACTGTGGGTTGTAAACTTTAAGCCATGTGAAAATGGCCTATGTGGTCGTCGAGTGGGATGCTAGAACCTATAGCTACGAGTCTTAGAAACTTTAATTTTGATAAGGTGGCCATAATTTGTGTCATGTATGATGGATGATTAAGGCCAAGGAAAGATTCATGAAATTGGCATAGTCTACTGCAGTAACTGTTGCGGACAGCAGCAGTGAGATGAGATTGAAAAATCACTAAAAATAGTAGAAGTAGAGTTAAATAGTGAATAAATTATGAAATTGAACCTTGATGAATCTATTTTTATATGGACGAAACGAAACGACCATATGAGCAGTATACTGAGAGATATTAAAGTTCTCGCAAGACAGGGCCGGAACAGTTTCTGGGTCCCCTGTCGCGACTTTGAAAATTTACTATAAATTATCAAGAAAGAATTAGAAGTCATTCCTTATATGTGCAGATTCCATTTTGAGTCTAGTTTCATTAGAAACAATCGGCACCAGTATTAAATCCCTGTACAGAGAGATATTCAAGTTGTAACGCGCGAAGGTCAGTGTAGTCGACCCCTGTAACATGGGTGACTTTAACTAATAAACTGTACCAATTGGCCTGACCAAAAATTCTAGAAATAAATCCATGGATGTATATATGAGTCTAAATTCAGGGAAAATTTACGGAATCAGTTTCCGAGTTTTTGAACTCGAGATATGATTTTTAAGGCGACAGTGACGCAGTTTTCCAGCCTGTCTGGAAATGCCAAATTGGTTGGTACTTTGAGAGGATTTGGCCCGTTAACCCCTCGTGTCCGACACCGGCGACGGTCATGGGTTCGGGGTGTTACACCTATTTGTTGGATGGAATTGAGTGAAAGAAAAATGATCGGGCCGAAATTAATTCAAGAAACGGAAGACATTGTTAAGAAAATTCAAGATAGATTGAAGACAGCTTTTGACAGGCAGAAATCATATACAGATTTGAAATGTTGAGATATTGAATATTCTGTTGGCGATAAAGTATTTCTTAAAGTTTTGCCTTGGAAGAAAATTTTTAGATTTGGACGGCAAGGGAAACAAAGTCCTCGATTTATTGGACCGTATGAGATCACAGAAAGGTTGGACCAGTTGCATATCGTTTAGCTTTGCCTGTGGGAGTAAAGAAAATTCATGATGTTTTTCATGTTTCAATGCTTAGAAGATATCGATCGGATCCATCTCATATTATTTTGATAGAAGATATTGAAATTCAACTTGATTTATCATACGAAGAAGAACAGGTTAAGATTTTGGGCACGTAAAGTAAAAGAGTTGCGTAATAAGCTAGTTCTAGTAGTGAAAGTATTATGGCACAGTCATAGTGTTGAGGAAGCGACTTAGGAATCGGAAAAGACTGAGCACTCAGTACCCCCACCTCTTTTTAGGTAAATTTCAAGGATGAAATTTAAAAAGTGGGAGAATTGTAAAGACTCGATAATCACAGGTATCGAAAAGTGTACTTTTGAGTCTCTATTTTCGTAAAACGGATTCGTAACTATTTATTAAAAATATTTATGAAGTTATTTGTGTGGTTAATTAGGTTTTAATTAGGTGAATTTGTTTAAATTAAGAGTAATTAAGTGTAAGGACTAGATTGCATATAGGGAGAAAGTTGAATTATAGACTAGAGGAAAAGTGAAGGGACTAAATAAGCAATTAAGCCATAAATTGACAAGTGGATGGTGTTGGTAAATACATGTGTAATAATAATAAACAGATGTACTGCTTATTGATTAAGTAAATATATATTATTATAATTAAAACAAAACAAATAAAAGAAAAGAAAAATGAATTAAAAAGTAAACAGAGAATAGAACGAAACAAAGGGGAAAAGAAAGAAAGAAAAAGAGAAAGAAAAAAGGAGAAAAGTTAGGGTTTCAAGGGTTCTTGTAATTTTTATGTTTTTGAAATCCTAGTATTAAATACTACTTAACCTATGCTGAAATTTTAGAAATTATTAGATTTTTAGATGTTGTCTATGTTGAATAATTTGAGTATTAGGGATTAAATTGATAGATTTTTAAGTTAGAATTGAAAAAGGGATTGAATTGTGGAATAAATTATAAGTTTTGAGTAATAGGGACTAAATTGTGAAAATTTTGAAATTTAGGGATTTTTGTGAAAATAGGGAGTTGAATTTAGCCTAAAGTGGAATTTACATGAAAATAAAGAACTAAATGTGAAGAATAAAAGTTAGTCTTAGCTTAGGGACTAAATTGAAATTTAGGCAATATTTGAGTAAAAATTGAAATATTAAATATAAAATTGAATTGTGTTATATTGATGAATTTTAATTGTTTTAATTCTGCAGTTAACATTATACCAGAATCATCAACTAAAAAGGGAAAAGATAAAGTCGACGTCGAATAACTCAGAATTTCCTATTTATATTTCTATAATCCGAAACTAGTTATTAATTGTTTATTTTTAATTTAATGGATATGGTAAGTGTTGAGGTGAGAATTATTTTGTTTTTCAATTGAAATGGATTGATTTAATATGTGATGAATTTATTGAATTTATATTGATTGAATTGGTATATATATTGAATATATTGATTATTTGAATTGAAATGAATATTGATTGTATTTGAAAGGTGAATTGAAACCCTAGTAACTGTGTCAGACTGAGTCCGATATAGATGGCATGCCATAGGATTGGAAGAGTTCAGGGATTACTTCGACTTTGAGTCGAAGTGACATTGGGTGTCAATTTATTACTTCAGATTAATTCGATGAGGCATTGGGTGCCAAACTGGTGTGTTTTGGATCCGTGTATCCGTCTGAGTCCGAGTCGTGTTAATAGTGGTAAACATATAATAAAGTTTTATAATTGATATTTAAATGGCATGATATGAGAAATGAAACTTATATAGTGAATTGAAAATAGAATGTGAAATATGCTGTAAATACATGAAATACATGAGTTAAGTACTCATGAATTGAATATGGAATGGATAGCGCCATGTTTAAATGATATGTGAACAAATTATGGAAAGCTATTAATAGCAAGTGATGAAAATTGAGTATGGTATATAATGATGTATTCATGAATTGAGTATTGCATGACTAATGCCATTGTACGAATAAATATGGTTTGATATGTGAATAACCATTTATATAGCAATTGTGCAAATAGGATATTGTTTAATTTTCTTAAAAAAATGAAAAATGATAGTCATGATACTAAACATTAATATTTCCTTATAATTTAATTATGCTTATTATATTATCATGTCTTTAAATATTCGAATTATAGAAATACCATTGAGTTTTACTCAATGTATGGTTTTGTTTTCCGTGCACAGATTAGGTACAGTGATTTTGAAGAATTGTAATTGAGGTTGCGAGCATCCATCTCATCACATCTCCTAATGCCAAGAGGGTGTGTTTCAAAATTTTGAATAGAATGACATGTACTTAGGAAGATCAAGTGTGTTCGAAGTAGTAGGGACAAAAATATAATTTATGAAAACTTAAAATTTTGTTTAAATGTTTAAATATATTAGTGATTAGCCAAAATCACTTTGGCACCAAATGTAATACTCCTATATTAGGTTCCTTGGATCGAACCGGGTATAGGGGTGTTACACTATGGGCGGTTAATTTATGCACCAAACCAGTTACCTAGAAGTTTTGAAAATGGTGGACTATGTTACCATAGTGCGCCAAAACAGGTAACATGCCTGACTACTTGCCCTTTTTCTCGAATCCTCCCATGTTGGGGTGTGACAGTCTGTGTTTCTGATTAGACATAACTAATATTCGAATGAAAATCTAAGTTATTGGTGACTTCATTTTAGCAGCAAATAGTATCTACCAGCGAACCCTTATTGTTTGGTGTTATGAATCCTCCAACGGATCGTACACAACTATACCATTGTATTTGTGTGTAAATTGTTGGTATTACTAAGTGTTGATAAAGCATAGCTTAATTTCATTTCTTGAAAATCTTGTTGGAAAGTGTATTATCTATTCTTGGAACTCACTAAGTTCGTTATGAACTTACCTAGTTTCCCTTACCATTTCAAGATCTGTTGAAAATGAAATTTTGGAGGGATTCAACCAACGAGCGGACTCTTTTGTGACCCATCCATCATTCTGTTATAACATGTATATTGATTCAAGGCGGCCTGTGGTTTATGTAATACCCCTAACCCGTTTTCGTCGCCAGATTAGGGTTACGGAGCATTACCATAAAATCAAAAAACATTTATCAATAAATTATTAATTAAATAAATCACATTCAAAACTTATCAAACATAAACATTTTGCCCCTAAATTGAGCCTTCGAAGCCCTAAAAATAACTTTTAGGCAATTCGAGACTAATTTGAAATAAATTAGGAAATTTTGGAAAAGGTTGCAAAATTTGAAAACAGGGATCACACGGCCGTGTGGAATCACCATAGGCAGTGTAACGTTTGAACAAGGGACACACGGTCATGTCTCAGCAGTTGTCCTCACCCGTGTAGCTCACTGAGTAGGGTCACACGGCCGTGTCACATGCCCTTGTGCTAAGCCATGGCACATGGGCATGTAACACCCGTGTGTTAGGCCGTGTGCTTAGCCATGTAAGTCATTGACTTAAACCCTATGAAGTCCTCAAATGTCACACGACCGTGTATCCAGGCCGTGTACCTCACATGGCTATGCCACACGCCTAAGTCCCCAGCTGTGTAAACCCAAATTTTACCTAAAATCAAACCATTTCAAAACCATTTCATGCATAACTTCTCAAACCATTTAAGCACACATTCAAGGGGGTTCAAACACCATTCAAACTTGCATAAACATACCATTTCAAGCATCCTAAATCACCTAATTGATATGCCATTTAAAGGCATATCCAAACCTCACTTACCTAAACATGTCCATATACTACATTTCATGCATACAAACCTATTCCATATAGGTACTAAAACATGCCTTAATAGGCCATTGTCAAGACAACATCAACTTACTAAAAAGGACCATAATAACAAGCATATTAAAGTACCCAAAATGATATAATCTGGTAAGGCCTCAAAGTGTTCCAAACCAACATAGTTTTCAAAAGCTTATACATGCCAGAAAACATCAACACATTCATCAAAACACCATTAAAAATCACCCTATACATGCCATTATAAACCTTAGCCAGAATGCTCAAAAACTACGTAATTGACTGTTGGATAGTGTGATAGGTCTCCGACAAGCTTCCAACCAAATCGAGATTCCGACAAACTATAAAACAAAGGAAAAAAACTATGTAAGCAACAAGTACTTAGTAAGCTCGTATAAACCAAATTCATTTGCATAATATAAAACATATGTATAATATCAATCAAAAACCATAAGCTTGGCATATGCCTATACAATATCATCAAATTCACAAGTCATTACACTTGTACATGATCCAAATGAATTTATCCATAAAATAATCCATATAAAATACATCAGTTAATTCATAAATCCTTTCCATAAGATTATGTTTAATTACCTTTAAATACTTACCATTTCATTTCCTTTTCATACCCGTTGAACCGTCTGGAATTACATCGAAAACTTGGGAAAGCTCGCACATAGTGTGCCTTTACATATAATTGTAACATTTCCTTTACATCATTGCTCACACGAGCTGTGAAATGGGCCTGCTCACACAAGCTGTGGGTTGGAATGTAAATTACACGATGTTGCTCAGACGAGCTGTGGAGAATCTGCAACAAATGCAGGACCTTAGCCATCAGTAGGACATTCAAAACCAACACCCGAAACATGAAATCCCTAATGAAATGTCATTCGTATCTTCAAAATTTTTAAGGTTCAACAGGGGCTCAATATTCGTCAATTCGTCATAGTATTGATACGCTTATATATCAATCCACTTACATTAAAAATAACATAGTGAACATTCAATTTAAATAACATTAACACGATAATCGTTCATATGAACTTACCTTGATGACTAGGGGCATAGAAGTTAGATCGAATTAATCCAAAGCTTTAGCTTTTCCTTGATCTAAGTCCGAACGTGGTTTATCTTGATCTAGATAAGTAATTTCAATCAATTAAATACTTTTAGTATTCAATTTGATCCACATTTTATATTTATGCAAAATTATCAATTTGCCCCTAACATATTAACTTTTCACAATTTAGTCCTTAAGCTTATAACTTAAAATCTAACCATTTTAATCTAAATCCATGTTAATCAAATATGAAAAGGACCTTGAAACAACCCATATTTACCATCATTTAACAATAAAACTCTAGAATTTGTACCTTTAACAAACTAATCCCTCTTTCCAGAATTCATCAAAAATTACTTAACAAAACTTGTTTCTTTTTCAACAAAGATTCATAATCTATCAATTAACACCAAAAATCATTTAAAATAATTCATGGTCCCTCAATGTTTAACAATTTTGCAAATTAACCTTCGGGCTAGCTAGATTAAACTAAAACGGACTCAAAAATATAAAAATCACTAAAAATGGGGCTTGAATATACTTACATGCAAGAAGTAAGCTTGATCGAATTTTCAAACCCTAAAAATGGTGTTTTCTTCTTCAAATTTCAGTAGTGATGTTAAGTGAGAAAGATGAAGCAATTTTTGTTTCATTTAGTTCAAGTTTGATTAGTTTAATTACCATTTTAACCTTTAAAAACTATTATAATTACATTAAAACCTATCCATGTACATCCACTGTCAACATATATGGTATAATTACCATTCAAGTCCATTAACTTTCATTTCCAAAGCCGTTTAACCTCTTTAGCTAATAGAACTCAACTTTTTCACTTTTAACTATTTAATCCTTTTTACTTAATTAACTAAGTAAACTTTAAAATTTCTTAAAAAAATTTTAATATGACCTTAATTTAATCCCATAAACATTAAAATAATAATTTACTCGTTGGAATTATGGTCCGAAAACCACTATTTCTGACATCTCTAAAAACGGGTTGTTACAATTTAAGTCTCTTATAATTGAATTTTATAAAAGTGAATTTGAGCTTCTTTTCTATAACTGTTTGTATATAAGGAATGATGGCACTTCACCAATTTACCAACTTTTATGTTATGTGAATCAAGGTTTAATTTTATTTTTCCTTTGATTTATGTCTTAAATATTTCAATCCATCAAATGACATTTTGGAGTGTTTACTTTTATTTTATTTTGATTTGTTTTAAAAATACTGCTTCACCAAATAACATTTAAAGGCTATTTTACTAAAATTGTCTTGATTGAATTATCTATTAAAAACAATTTTTTTGTCATTACGAAAGAATTTTTTTTTCTAGTAACATTATCGTTCACATGTCAAATGGTCGGATTGGGTTGTTACAACCATTGCCACAGTTGCCATTTGTATCTTGTTCTTCCTTATGGTCTCCCCCACCATTACCCGTCTCTTTAGGCTTAGAAGACTCAAACTTATCTTTCCTTGGACTAAGCTCAAAAAAAGGACTTTGCCTCAGCAATGGATTTGGCATGCTCTTTGACCCCTAGTCGACGCAACTCTTGCTTCGTCCAATGTTTCAGCACATCTTTAAACTAGTAGAATATCTCTTTCTCACTCAAATGAGAGATTTAGAGTAACAACTCAATAAACTCTTAGACAGACTCTCGAACTGTGCCTTGTTGTGTAAGCCAATGCAACTTAGTCCGAGCTTCTTCCTTCGCATACTTAAGGTAAAACTATTTCCTAAATTCATTTTGGAACTCCACCCAAGTCCCAATAGCAGTACCACCTTGTCTCTCATCTGTGGACATACGACACCACTATAAAAAAGTGACATCAGTAAAATAAATTGAAGCAGTATCTACCTTAGTGGCATTATCCTTAATGTCAATTGCACGGAAGTACTATTCCATCCCATATAAAAAGTTGGCCACATCTCTCACAAACCTAGTCCCCTTAAACTCTTTCAGTTTGGGAACATCCATTTTATGCTGCTTAGAAACCAAAGCCAACATCCCTTTTCTTATAGCAACACTATACACAATAAGCTCTCCCTAGAACTCCTCAATTCTTGTCATCATGGCTTTAGTATCCTTCTTTAAAGCCATGATCGTAACTTTGAAAGTATCATTCCTCTTACTCAACTTCTCATCAATGGACTTGAGAGCCCCGTGCATCTTTCCACGTTAGCATCGATGGAACCCAACACCTATTCCACATCAAGGGTCTCCTTCATATCACCTATGGAGCCCTCGAGTTTTGCAACATTGCCTTCCAAAACTAAAAACATATCCCTCAATATGCAATCTTTCATGCCCTCTCCAATTTGCTCGTCTACTATTTTCATCATCTCAATCGACGCATTACCAAATATTAGCTCTAGTACCAACTATCATGAGGCTAGAACTTAAGTCTTATAAGCCGCATGACCTTAGGCAGAAACTTAGCTTCAAATTTGTCTAAGTTAGCCTAACTCTTAAAAGAAGAGAATTCACAACAGAAATCCTCTAAGACACTGAAATAAAATTAAAGCAAACTTTCAAACGAACAAAAAAACCATAAGAAAACTAAGCAGGCCAAGTGTTTCAGTAAATGCTTTCAAAATTGCTTTGAAGAATTACAATTGAGTGATTACAAATAAAAGTAAGTGCTCTATTTACAGTTGAGCTCCCCATGATCTAATGGTCTAGTTTAAAATACATCAACAATTGAGATTAAAGGCAATTTACAAGTTGAGATTCTTAAGAGTTTACAAGATTCTCTAAGATTACAAACTATTTACCTTGGTAAATATAAATTATTTGAGTGTTTATATATTCACCAGGCTAAGTAGATGGGTCTTTAATCTCTCCAAGCAATGGACCAGACCTGTTGGGCCAAATGACCACAAGTGAACAAGTTGGATTACTAAAATGTGCTTTGGTCAGAGGCTCCTTTGCGCAATAGCTTATGACATTTGGAGATTGATAACCCATTAGAAGTTTGATTCCACTTACCATGTAACACCTATGCCTGACTCGACAACATGATCTGAGTATGGAGCATCACAAATGGATCATGTTGTACTTAACCAAAAATTTCTAAATATATATCTGAAATAAATAGACTACATTGGGAAAATTATTAATCCTTATAGCTTTAAGCTTAAACTAAAGTTTAATTTTCTCAAGTATTATGTCCCTAAGTAGACTATTTGTTTACAATAAGACCCCTAAAGTTTTTAACTTAAGGTTAACTATTTCTAAGTCCAGTTTCTAAGGACATCGTTTGGTTATACCATGATTGATCTAGAGACAAAGCCTCCAATGGTACACCCTTCTTGTGTGCATGACTCTAATTGCTTGCGATCCCCAATCTCCACACTATCCGACTTGGTCCCTCCTCTAAGTCCTCAATCAACCTTGCAAATCCTACAAACATCAGAAAAATCTTTGTAACCTTTACTGCCCCATAATTAAACTCTATTGTATGAGGGTAACAAATGTAAAATAAACTAAACATAAATTAACTACCTGCCTGCTTAAAGTGAGTCTTCTTTATCAGGGTTGCAAACTCCACCTGATCTTGCAAGCTACTCGGCTCACCATAAGACCTTCATATGGTCGAACTCTCCACTTGATAGTAGTCCAGACACCTTATCATATCAACAAGTCTTATCCTTACTTCTCGTCTTTCCTTCTTCTTATACACCTCACATACAAGGTTTTCGATGACCTCTATGGTAGCTTTCCTAACTCCTCGCCCAAGGATCCTTAGATCATATCTCCCTTAGTGGAGTTTATCAGTCGGTCCAATCCTTAGTAGACTCCTTTATTTTCCTAACATAGTCTTAGAGGACTCATTAATATCCCATTAATTAGGTTTATTCATATTGATCCTCGCCATCCTGGTAAACCTACCCTGATTTCACCTTATTCTGAGTTACATGTAGTTGGATTACTTTCCCATTATCTGCCTTATGCATAAGACTAACTAGGGGCCTCACCAGTCCCATGTGAATAGCAACTAACCTACTGACCTGATAGGCCATCGCTCATAAGACTACATGAGTTTGCTTCCCTCTTACATAAATTCTCCATATGGAGCTAACTTCATAGCGTGTTCTCGTAATGGACTATCCTGAAAGAGGAATAGTTTTAACAGGCATACTTCTCTTGGGTAGACTCCTTATCTAGGAGGTCACTTATCCATTCTCTTACAGGATTTACCTCTTGCATACAACTTCATAGAGTACTTCTAATGGCTTTTGATTGTGAATCCTTTCTTCTGATCCTTAGACAATTTCCTTTTAAACATTTCCATAAATAGGCCATCTCTCGCACGGCCTATCCTTCTCTAATTCTTATTGGGTCTTCGCCCATGCCTTGTTGGCTTTCACATCTATCCTTACCACTTTCAAATTTTTTGGCGAATTCCACAAGATTCATTTGCCACTACTTACACTTTCTTTTGACTCCTCTTCCATCTATGCGATTCCTCATACTTGTCGTTTCGGTAGTATACCCATCATTTGAGGTCCTAGAAAAATTTTCGCACTTATTTCCTAGCGGACTCTATAGATTGTCGCAGTCGAGCTGCGGTATTGCACCTTTCTTACCTTATTTTCTTTGTCCCAGTGGACTTACCTCATGTTTGCTATTCCAACAAATTTTATCTGTGTTTATTGTCTGAATAGACTGTCTGTTCTATGTTTACTATCCCAGTGAACTATCTTCGTGAATGCCATGAAGTCTTTCATCCATGGTCTTACATCATTCTGCCATCATGGCATACTATCCTATGATGTCATGGAGTCTTTCATTCATGGTCTTACTCATTATATCTGGATGTCATAACATCTTTCATCTATGGTCTTATACCATATACCTTATACCTTGTATCATGTTGCCATGGCATATTTCATCCATGGTCTTACGCTACGCACCTCATACTAGACTACCATAGCATCTTTCATATATGGTCTTATGTCATATACCTTCGTCATGATATCACCTTAAAAAACCAATCGATACCACCATTACGGTAAATACCTTTCCATAATTCTCATTTCCCAAATCCTCCTTCTATTACCTCCTTTACATCACCTAACCTTGATGCTTGAACACCGCAGTGTTCCCTTCGCAAGGCCTAGAGCTTCACCCATGGTGGTAACTATTAGGGCCACTCCCTATTTGCCTTTCTAACTTCAGCTACCCTATCAAGGTTTTTCCCAACATGCAAAGCATGCACATGCCATACAATGACCATTTTATGCTTATTGACATGTATCTACGAAAATTTCATGCTTATGCAAACATGGAATACTCAGACAACATAAATCATAACATCCATGGTTGGAGTTTTAGAAACTCACCTGAAGCTTCATCGTTTCCACAACTTAACTTTCTCAAATGTCAGAAATTCCATTCTCCTAACAACTAAGTGTCGAAACCATCCCTCGCTTTAAAAATTTTAAGTTTAAATGAAATGGGAATCGACTTTGATAAACAGAAACATGGAGTCGCCACCGATCCTTTTGTTTTGGTGTGATCGGGTCACCTAATAATTTGGTTATTTTAATAAAACATTTTCAGTTTACTAAAACACCAATTATAGTCTACGAAAGTGTGAGAAAATGGGCTCGGGAGTCGGTTACGTATGAGGAAGGGTTAGCACCCTCATTACGCCAAAAATTGGTACCAAATCGATTAACTACTGTTCTTATGTCTAAAATTAAAAATGTTTTTGAAATGTGGTTCTTGTTAACAACATTTGAATAACCCGAGTTGGTTGCTAAAAATCTTCTTGTTTCTGCATCCGAAAGATTTTATTATTTGAAAATCACAAAAGGATGCTCAACTATTTAGTCCAACAAAAAATCGAAACCCAACACAGTAGGGTACGATCCCTCGAATTTCCAAACATTGACCATTGCCTTACCTTATAAAATACGTGTGAAATTCCGAGGAGATATTCGATTATTTTGGACAAATGAAAAAGCATAACCCAGCACGATAAGGCACGATTCTCAAATCGCCAAACATTGAACATCATCTTCGTTTTAAAGAATGTTTTCTAAAAGTGAGTGAAAACCTCAAGGAATATTCGATTGTTTTACCTAAACGAGAAATCACAACCCAGCACGATAGGGCATGATTCCCAAATCGTCAAACACCGAGTATTGCCTTCGTTTTAAAGGATTTTTAGAAGAGCCGAGTGAAATTTTGAAGGGGTATTTAATTATTTTAAACAATCGGGAAATTGCTACCCAACATGTTAGGGCACGATCCCGCGAACTGCCAAATATCACATATCGCCTTCGTTTTAGAGATTTTAAAAGGCACGAGCAAAATTTTAAAATGATATTTGATTATTTTGAACAAATGCAAAATTACAACCCAACATGTTAAGGCACAATTCCGCGAATTGCCAAACATCAAATATCATCTTCATTTAAGGGATTTTAAAAGATATGAAAGAAATTTCGAAGGGAAATTCGATTATTTTGAGCAAATACGAAATTGCAACCCAACACGTTAGGGCACGATTCTGCGAATCGCCGAACATCAAATTTCGTCTTCGTTTTGAAGAATTTTTGGATGAATACTTAAAAACATATTAATTCGATTTGAAATAAGATGACATTAATCGTAGAAATTGGATTTTATAAAACCACATTTCGAAAAACCAAATGAAAACGATGAGATGGGATAGTAGGCGCATACGAGGGTACGATGCTTGATGAATAATAATATTAATCGACTAGCTGAACATGCACTTAAATATAATTAATCTAAAGATCATAATCAAATCTCAATCACATACGAAGAGCAATTAACAAATCATTAAGATGAATAGCATGCAATGATTATATATGTTCATGCCGTAAGATATAAAGGAAACAACAAGATATGTGTGAAGCAAATGAAATGTAGACATTAAAATGGTGTAAGATCGATAAGCTAGAGATGTTTATATAGGTTGACAAGCTTTAAAAGAATAGGGATATATATATTTTGAAATGGATATTAAAGAGTGAAAATTTGAATCCAATTGCAAGTAAAAAAAAAAATTTTAAACACAAACATATTTTAAAGTTGACAAACTACGTGACGATTTTAAATAATATGTCTAATATGAAAAGGAATAACGAAGACATATGACAACATATAATACGTAAAGTACATTTATAAAACATATGTACATATAGATTGCTTTGAAAATAATCATTAGATTAATAAAACTTTAACTTAAACTAAAAAGTATATACATGCGTTTATACCAAAACGTTTAAATAAGGGACTATATGAAACACAAAATAGTTTAATACAAAGGAACACCCAAAAATAATGATTTTATGACTACAAGGAAAATGAAGTGTCTAAAATTCTTCCATATACATACACAAAGAAAATACTTGATGACTCATATGACAAAAAATGTTGTAAGTAGGAAGACCAATTAAAGTAATAATATCAATATGTATATAGAATATGTGTACTAATATAAATAAGTATAACAAAAATTTAAACTTTACACAAGATATATGTACAAAGCAAGTTGGGATAATAAAAATATACGAAAATTCATGAATAAGATCAAGAACTAATATACACACGCAAATATATTAACCTTGCTATAAAATTCATACATGTATAATAATGCGAATGAGATGAACATTTGAAGTATTCAAAGTGTAATGTTAATGCTACAGAAATGAATTTACGAGAATAAAAAAAACAATCATCTAAAGTCATTAAAAAAGGAAAAGATATTAGAATATAATGAATTAAAAATACAGAGGGTTATACACTAAAAGGACTTAATAAAAAATGATCCAAAATAAAGGGGAAAATTTGAAAACAAAAAAATGAAAGAAGGGACCACTGCGCGATGCGCGCCAATGCGTAGGGGCTTAATCTGGAAATATTCCAGGCTCCCAAAATGCGGCGTTGAAGCTCGGACCGCAATGCAAGTGCGCACAAATTGTAGGGGAAATTTAAGAAAAAGGAATGTGAATATAAACAGATTTGCACATGGCGCGAAAGGGAGGGACTAATATTGTAAATAATCCCTCACCGTAAAAACACGCGGGTCATCGGGGATCACACCGGATCGGGTCGGGTCGGAGGGTAGATACGACACCGTTTCAATGCCATTGGTTACAGGCTTGAAACGGCACCGTATTCAGACCTTTAAAGGCCCCGAATTTGGCTATTCAGCCATTTCAAAACCCTATTCTCCTCCTTCCTTTCTTTGCTGCCCTCTTCATCTGGCCGAAACCTAAAGCCCCCTTTCGAACACCCAAACCGCCATCGAGAAGGCGTTTCGTGCTTCTGGCCTCGACAAGTCGTTCTTTGGCCTCAAAATCCTCTCCCTTTAACTTCGATTTCGACGAAGCGGGGAGGATCGATGGCTTAACAGTGAGGTAAACCCCTTCGTTTTCCCTTTCTGTTTCTTTTATTGTTGATTTCAAAATAAAAAGAAAAATAAAAAAGGAACCACCTTTTGAAGAATATTCAACTTCACTGTATTCGATCTCTATTTTCGTGTTTTTGTTGCGTATTTTTGCCTATAAAAAATTACAATGGACAATGACTCGAGCTTTATAGCCGAAACAAAATAGAAAATAAAAATACAAATACAAAAATCCCCTTTTCCTATTTGCTGTCGTGGTTTTGTGTTCTTTTGCAGGTACGGGCGCTGTTGGCAAGTGTACGAGGGTGCGGGCGTGGTGTACGAGGGTGTACGGAGGCTTGGAGTGGCCAGGCTGCTAGTGAAGGCTACGGTGCAAGGGAACCCTTGGCCTAAGGTTTGTTGACATGGGGTTCATTTTAGATATTGGGCCTAAGGGACTTGTAATTGGTATTGGGCTGTAGGGTGTTGATTTTGGGCCATATAATTGAACTGAGGGACTGTAAAATAAAAAAAAGGGACATTTTAACGGGCTGTGGTTTATTTATTTATTTATTATTGTATATTTGGGTTTCTAGTGGGCCCGGGCAAATTTGCCCATTTACAGCTGCCCCTCTTTGCTCATTGTCGTGTAACGAACATAGAGCAAAGACTATAAAAAGGACCAAATTTGCCCGGTCTGGCTTAGTCTCAAAATCTTGATCCTCATCTTCCCCAAACGTATTCTGATGTCTTCAGGAGTGTCAAATTGGCTATCCTCAACTTGCTTCTCGAAAACTCGGGAACACCAATCTGTTATTTTCGATCTGCTCTCTGTCAATACAGAGATGCCAAATCTGTCGTCTTCGATCTGCTCTCCGCTAATACAGAGATGCCAAATCTGTCGTCTTCAATCTGCTCTCCGCCAATACAGAGATGCCAGATCTGCTATCTTTGATCTGCTCTCCGTCAATATAAAGATGCCAGATCTGCTATCTTTGATCTGTTCTCCGCCAATACAGAGACGCCAAATCTGCTATCCTCGATCTGCTCTCCGTCAATACAGAGATGCCAGATCTGCTATCTTTGATCTACTCTCTGCCAATACAGAGACGCCAAATCTGCTATCCTCGATCTGCTCTCTGCCAATACAGAGATGCCAAATCTGCTATCTTTGATCTGCTCTCCGCCAATACAGAGACACCAAATCTGCTGTCTTTGATCTGCTCTCTGCCAATACAGAGACGCCAAATCTACAGAATTCACTAGTGTCGCCATACAGTCTTGCAAAGACATGACGTGTAAAATGGATTTCCTGTATCTGTGTATGTCAAATAACTAGGATGCTATGATCGAGATGAATCAAGTGTTCCTAACTAAATGAATGATTATGAATGTAGAAACGTTATGAGAGTGATTTCTTTTTTTTAAAAACTTAAGGCATCATTGCTCATAACTCGTCCGGGTTCCATCATTGATGTGCTATCGCGTCTTCTTACTTAGCCGTTATCTCTGACAGAAAATTTGAAGGAATACTCCTAATTTGGATTTCTCTTTTTCCAATATTTTCCAACTTTGAGCCCGGTTAGTCCTGACTAGTGGCCCTGTTTCAGGTTTTTGTACTATTTAGAGACTTTTCTAGAGTAATATGCATAACATCTTGTGTGTAGATATTACATGTTCAAAAATTTCGATTTCAACAAAATGCTCGAAAATGATTATCATAATGGACAAATGGCATTTTATTAAGCAAAGTTTGATGTGAATACATAGGATAACGAGTCTGGTAAGGTGTGAAAAATGAGAAAAAGATGCCCTAGATATCGCAGCACGAGTTTCACTATTCTAATTTCTTAGAGGTTCCTTTGAACCAAATGTATATTCAAGAGATCCTGCGCATTTTGTTGATGCTCCAAGGTGTACTGTTCTTCTGTCTTGTTGATTTTGGAAGGACAAGACTACCATATGCCCCATATTCAAAATTTGAGCTGCCCGTTTTCGGGTTTTCAACTCAAAAACCCCTTTGGTTCCAAAGTGCCCTTTGCGAGTTTTCACCTTGGCCTCTCCTTCTTTTTTTTTTTTTTAGATTTCAGAGCGCCTTCATGTTTTCACTCCGCCTCTCTTTCTTCGTAAAATACTTCTTGACCGAATCTGAGTTTACAGGATTGGGCAAATTTCTACTGTCCATCTCGGCTAGAATCAATGCTCCTCTAGAGAAAGCTTTCTTCACCACGTAAGGCCCTTCCCAATTAGGCATCCATTTCCCTCGAAAGTCCTTCTGTATGGGAAGGATCTTTTTCAAAACCAAGTCTCCTTCGTGGAATTCTCTAGGGCGAACCTTTTTGTCATAAGCCCGCATCATTCGCTTTTGGTACATCTGACCATGACGAATAGCTCTTAACCTCTTTTCCTCAATTAGGTTCAATTGATCATATCGAGATTGGATCCACTCGGCTTCTTCTAACTTTAACTCCGACAACACTCGAAGAGACGGGATCTCGACTTCGATTGGTAACACTGCTTCCATTCCGTAGACCAGGGAGAAATGGGTTGCCCCGGTTGAAGTTCTGACTGACGTTCGATAAGCGAAAAGGGCAAATGGTAACTTCTCATGCCAGTATCTGTAGGTTTTGGTCATCTTCCCCACAATCTTCTTAATATTTTTATTGGCCGCTTCCACTGCCCCATTCATCTTCGGGCGATACGGCGACGAGTTGTAATGTTTGATCTTGAATTGACTGCAGACTTCTACTATCATACTATTGTTCAAGTTTAATGCATTGTCAGATATAATCCTCTCCGGCATTCCATATCGACATATAATCTCCTTTTTCAGAAACTTGCTCACTGCCGACTTGGTCACACTAGCATACAAAGCGGCTTCTACCCACTTGGTGAAGTAGTCGATATCCACGAAGATGAACCGATGCCCATTAGAAGCTTTCGACGATATCGGTCCAATCACATCCATGCCTCACATAGAGAATGGCCATGGAGAAACCATGACATGCAGCGGTGAAGGAGGCACATGAATTTTGTCTCTGTAGATTTGGCACTTATGACATCTCTTAGCGTAATTGATATAGTCTCCTTCCATGGTGGACCAATAGTACCCGAATCTCATAATTTGCCTGGCCATTGTAAAGCCGTTATCATGTGTCCCACAGACGCCTTCGTGGACTTCTTCCAAGATTTTCTTAGCCTCTACAGCATCTACACATCTTAGTAGCACTTGATCCTTTCTTCTTTTGTATAATATATCCCCATCTAAGACATAGTCGATGGCCAGTCTTCTTAGCGTTCTTTTGTCATTCTCGCTCGCCTGGTCCAGGTATGCACGATTCTTCACGTATTGCAATATATCGTGATACCAAGGGTGATCATCTCTTTCTTCAACTTCTTCAATATTGTAATAGTGAGCCGGAATTTCATAAATGCTCATCCGGATGGGTTTGACATCTTCTTGTTTGTTTACCTTGATCATGGAGGCTAAAGTAGCCAAAGCATCAGCCATCTAATTTTCGTCTCGTGGAAGGTAGTGGAAGGTGATGTCATCAAACTCTTTAACCAATTCAAGGACCAGTTTTCGATAGTCGATCAACTTGGGGTCCCTGGTTTCCCATTCTCCCTTGAGTTGATAAATCACCAGCGCAGAATCCCCATACACCTCTAGCACTCTAATCTTGCATTCTATGGCTGCGCGGATACCCATGATGCACGCTTCATATTCCACCATATTGTTTGTACAATCAAAATCCAATTTACTAGTTAATGGATAATGATCTCCGTTTGGGGATACCAAGACGGCCCCGATTCTATTGCCCACAGCATTTGATGCCCCATCGAAGTTCACTTTCCAAGGAAGTTCTTCCAGAGCACCTTCTTCAGCCGTAGCAATACACATTAGGTCTTCATTCGGAAAGTCGAAGTTCAGAGGCTCATAGTCTTCCAAAGCTCTACTGGCCAGAAAATCTGCTATTGCACTTCCTTTTACTGCTTTCTGGTTTACATAGACTATGTCGAATTTAGAAAGCAGAATCTGCCATCGGGCCATCCTTCCATTCAAGGCTGTTGACTTCATCATGTACTTTAAAGGGTCCAATTTTGATATGAGCCAAGTGGTGTGATACAACATATACTGCTTCAGCCTTCGGGTTGTCCAAATTAGGGCATAATACAACTTCTCTATCAGCAGGTACCTTGTCTCACATTCTGTGAACTTTTTACTAAGATAATAAATGGTTTTTTTTTTCCTTCCCAACTCGTCATGCTGACCCAATACGCACCCCATGGAACTCTCAAATACTGCCAAGTACAGTATCAACGGCTTATCTGGATTAGGTGGCATTAGCACCGGGGCGTTGGATAAGTACTGTTTGACCTTGTCGAAAGCCCTTTGGCATTCTTGATCCCATTCACCTGGGTTACGTTTCTTGAGGAGGCGAAAGACAGGGTCACATTTCTCGGTCAGTTGTGAAATGAACCGAGCAATGTAATTTAATCTTCCTAGAAAGCCTCGAACTTCTTTCTCAGTGCGCGGCAGGGATAACTCTTGTATAGCTTTAACTTTGTCTAGATCAATCTCCATCCCTTTCTCACTGACCACGAATCCGAGCAACTTTCCAGACTTAGCTCCGAAGGTACATTTGGCTGGGTTGAGTTTTAGCTGGAACTTCCTCAACCTTAAGAATAGTTTTCTCAGGACTTGTATATGCTCATTCTCTGTTCGGGACTTAGCTATCATGTCATTAACATAGACCTCGATTTCTTTATGCATCATGTCGTGAAAAGGGGTTACCATGGCTCTTTGATAAGTTGCCCACGCATTCTTCAGTCCAAACGGCATCACTTTGTAACAGAACGTGCCCCACATGGTTACAAACGTGGTTTTCTCCACATCTTCAGGATGCATCTTGATCTGGTTGTATCCTGAGAAACCATCCATGAACGAAAACAGTGAATGTCCCGCCGTATTGTCCACTAGGGTGTCGATATGAGGTAGTGGGAAATTGTCTTTTGGGCTGACTTTATTCAAATCTCTGTAGTCCACACATATTCGCACTTTTCCATCTTTCTTAGGGACAGGGACGATGTTGGCTACCCAATCTGAGTATTTTACCACCTTCAGAAATCCAGCGTCAAACTGCTTTCGGATCTCTTCCTTTATTTTTAGCAAGATATCGGGCCTCATTCTTCGGAGTTTTTGCTGAACTGGCTTGTACTATTTTTTTATGGGGAGTCGATGCACCACGATGTCAGTTTCCAACCCGGGCATATCTTGGTATGACCATGCGAAGACATCTTTGAATTCTTGAAGTAATTCAATGGGGTCTCACTTCATCTCCGTAGTGATACATATTCCAATCTTCACCTCTTGTCCTTTTCCTAAGCTCACAATTTCAACTAATTCTTTGTGAGGTAGGATTTGTTTCTCGTCTTGTTCTACCATCCTCAGCAAATCAGGAGATAGGTTACAGCCTTGGTCATCTTCAAAATCCTGAGAATCATCCACACACACATCTTGCTCAAAAGGAAATTCTGAGTCACTAGCAGTGTCACTCGTATCATTAATATCTGGGGACCTGTTATGAGGACGAAGGCAGATACAAAGAATCAAAAGAATTCGAAACGTTTATTTGCGTGATATGATTATGAATGACGAATGAAAGAGTATTTAAAAGAATGTTTCAAGAATAAAAGAATTTGAAAGTAATCATTTGTATGGTTATGAATGAAATTGAAAGGACGAGATAACATCTGCTCAAAAATGATAATAACCGTGCATTTTATTGAAAAATCATTTTTAAACATCAGCCTATTTCACAAAAGATTCTTATCACTCCTAGGCCTAGAGCAATAAGTGTGTTTTGGACATTACTCTGTATTCGTTCTAAAAACTACAGGGATCTCTTCCGCAGTCCAGTTGTCCAGAACACTTCCAGGTGTGTAAGGGCCAATGTCCGATAAACTTTCTCTTTCAGTCTCCTCTTCGTACATGACGTTGATGTCTAAACTTTTCAGGCTTTTTTCTATAGCTCCCATCATTGATGTGTCTCTTTCGGGATGGATGATTCCCCCAGACACAAATGTTTTCGATATATGGGGGAATATCATTGGTTCCCACTTGAGTTCCTTCCCCGTTAATCTAGCTCTTCTTCTTTCCTGCTTCTTTTCCAGCTCCCTTCTCCTTTGTTTCGCATCCGGCTTAAATCCTAAGCCGAAGCAGTCTCTCTTGTCTTTCAGTATTGGAGTTTCAGTTCTTCCTTGTAGATGTCTCCCAAGTCCTTTTCCGGGTAGGGCCCCTTTTCCAAATGTCAGCTGGAGGCTCATCCTCGTGGTTTTGGACAATTTCGGCACCAGAATTTTGCTTCCCTCGGCGATGAACGTCACGTTAACAAATTCCAAAGATCAAAATGAGCATTCGATTGCTTCGTCATCTGTCTCCAAATAGGGTGCATTATTGCTCACAGTTGCAATAATATCTTCTTCAGCCTTAACCGTTATCAACCTTCCTCCGACACCAGCTTCAATTTTTTATGCAACGAAGAAGGCACTGCCCCAGCTGAATGTATACAGGGCCTTCCCAATAAGCAATTATATGAGCGCTTGATGTCCATTACAAGGAAATCCACCTCATATGTGTTTGGCCCAATCTGAAGGGGTACCTTGATTCTGCCCATCACCTTTCTCTCCGTGCCATCGAATGCCTTTACGATGTTCTGGCACTCCTTCATGTGAGAGCTGTCTATAGGTAATCTGTTCAGCGTAGTCAATGGCAGGACGTTCAGGGCGGATCCATTGTCAATTAGTACGCTTGGCAGCATATACCCTTTACAGCGTGTGGTGATATGCAAAGCTTTAGTCGACCCCATGCCCCCGGGTGGTATCTCATCGTCATTAAAGAAGATATAGTTATCAGCACTGATGTTGTTAACCAAGCGGTCCAACTTGTTAACGGATATATCATTGGGAACATATATTTCATTCAAGACCTTCATTAGCGCGCTGCGATGGACTTTCGAGCTCAAAAGCAAGGCCAGCACTGAAATGCGGGCTGGTTGTTTACGTAGCTGTTCCACTACACTGTATTCGCTATGCTTTAGGAATTTTAAAAACTCCTTGGCCTCCTCTTCGTTAACTGGCTCGTTAACAGGTTTGGTTGCTTTTCCTTTCATTTCCTCAACCATCTGGGCTTTTCCTTTTGTGGGTTGTGCCTCCTCATTCGCCGTATCGTAACGTCTCCCACTACGTGTATAGGATCCCTTGTCCTGATCCCCTCTTGAAGCGTCAATCAGGCTCTCCTTTCCCAGTGTCATCACACTGCAATCATAATTCCATGGAACCTTTTTGTTGTCTTTGTAAGGGCAGACTGCAGGTCTTTGGATTATGACCCTCGGTGGAATTTGTACTCCAGCTTTATTATTTTTGGGTCTCGAAATGATCACCACAGGATAGTTAGGTGTTCGGTTTTGTGCCGTCGGTTCTCCATCTGATGCGCATATATCTCTCACTACGGGGTTTTTGGCTACTTTATAAAATTCCATTTCTTTATTGTTCATCATGTTTTGTATTAGGGCCTTGAACTCCACGCAATCTTGGATTTCATGCCCCACCTCGTCGTGAAACTCACAGTAGTTTCTCTCTTCTTCAGGTTCTTCCCTCGAATCCAACGCGATCAATCCTCTCTTGACCATGTCCATCCATACTCGCCTCAACGGAGTCTTGACTTCTGCAACCTCATACTTGGTCTTCTTGTTCAAGCCTTCGCATATCCCATTCACTCCTTGGTTGGTATGATTGGAGAGCGGGTTTCCCGCTATATTGGATGTGGCTGGGTCGTCAAATCTCACGATCCCCATCTTAATGAGTCTTTCAACTAATTTTTTAAACGCTGCGCAGTTTTCGATAGAGTGCCCAGTGATTCCTGCATGGTACTCACATTGGGCATTCACGTCATACCATTTGGGATACGGGGGCTGCAGTGGTTTCAGGTAGAAAGGGGGAGACCACATGAGCGTTGAATAGGTTCTGGTACAACTCCCTATACATCATGGGTATAGGGGTGAATTGTGGTCTTTCTGTGTTCTCCCTCGCGTTGGATTCTTGTCTTACAGAGCTTTGTTGATTGGTGGTCACCGCCTTGGGTTGATTTACAGTGAATGACTTAGGCTGACCTTTTCTAGATGTGCTCGTGTTGTTCACTTCATTGTCTCTTTTCCTCGGGACCGACTTTCTGGTACTTTCTCCGGCTTCTATCTTGCCACTCCTTACAGCATTTTCGATCATTTCTCCTATCATTACTATATCAGAGAAGCTCTTGGTGGCGCTTCCCAACATATGAGTGATAAAAGGAGCCTTCAAGGTATTAATAAAGAGCATCGTTGTCTCCTTTTCTAGAAGTGGTGGCTGAACTTGTATGGCCACCTCCCTCCATCTTTGTGCGTACTGCCTGAAGCTTTCATTCGATTTCTTCTCCATATTCTGGAGAGTGATTCTATCAGGGGTCATGTTTGTCACGTGATTGTATTGCTTCATAAAGGCCTAGGCCAGGTCCTTCCACGAGTTAATCTTAGAGCGACTTAATTGGTTGTACCACTTAGACGCTGCCCCGACCAGACTATCTTGAAAGCAATGGATTAATAACTGATTATTGTTAACATATCCCATCATTCGCCTGTAGAACATAGTGATGTGGGCTTCAGGGCAGCTCATTCCATTGTATTTCTCAAATTCGGGCATTTTGAATTTGGGGGGAAGGACTAAATCTGGGACCAAACTCAAGTCCTTGGCATTAATCCCTTGATGATGATCTGCGCTTTCCATGGCTTTGAATTTTTCCTCAAGCCATCTGCATCGTTCTTCCAATTGTTTTTGTGAATCCATCCTTGCCTTTTCCTCTTCGGCAATTTCATCCAAGTCGAGAACGGGCGGATAGTTCAGGTTGTTGACAAAGTTAGAGCCTAAGCCGGTTTGGAAATTTATCGGTACCAAAGCTCTGGCCTGAACCTGCTGGGGCATCATCGTGACAGATGGTTTCGGTAAATTAATCTCGGGCTTCATCGGTACATGCGTTGGAGTAAAGCCAGCGGGTATTGAGGATCCTCGTTAGTTTCTTCAACTTTATCCATAGGGCCCTTTCCCTTATCCGTTCCTCCCAACAGCAGCTGGGATAACTGACTCATCATTTCCCTCTGGGACTCCATCATTTGCTCTTTCATCTCTCGCTGAATCTTGGCTAGTTGCTCTTGCATCTGAGACTGCATTTGTTCTTGTATTTCTTTTTGCATCTGCTCCAATTTCTCGAGTCTCTTATCCATTGATTTTTTTCTTGTACCGTAGGGGTGTGTGTGGTTGGTTGGTTTTCGTTGGTTTCCAGGTTACTAAAATAATTTTTAATTAATTAATTAGAAAACTCTTATGGCCTTTAATGCATAATGATATGATGCAAATGCAAATGCATGAATGCAAAGGAGGCATCAATTTTTTGATTCAATTGCCCTTAGAAAGTTTCACTTGAAAATAAAATCTTTTACATAAAGTCGAGTTACAAATAAAATTTCGCTCTAACACTTAAAGTCTTAATCTTTTTAAGCAACGAGGCTAGCTATTGTCCGCGATCCGACTTCAACTCATATTTCATGCTCAGTGTGTCCGCCTGAACTGCTAAAGTCTGCAAGTAGTCGGCTACCTCCCGAATCTGGGTTATGGCCTCCCCCATAAGATAATCTCTGTTTCTGACTTGGTCTTGCACATGGTGAAGCTACTCTTTCCAACAATCCTCGTTTGACTCGAAAAACTGGATCCGCATCTCACAGTTCTGCAGTGATGCCTCTAACTCTCCTATTCTTCCTTTCATTTCTTCTATCTTGCTCAAACTTGCCCTCAGCTCTATTACGGTGTTACGATTTCGGTACTGATGCAGAGACTTCTCGAGTTCTGTTACTCTAGCCCTTAATTCACTTCGCTCGATTCTTCTTTCTGACATACTCTTCTCCAAATCTTCATTTCGTGCCTGAGCTTCTCGGAATTTCCTTTCCCCCTAGTCGGTATTGGCCTTTTCTTCCCGAATTTCATGGCGCCATTGTTCGAAAGTCTTACCTAAGCCCGCAGTCCTCATAGATAGGCGTAGCTTCTTGTAGTCTGTCTTCAGGCTGTCTAGGTCTTCTTCGGCCTTGGTTTTTCCTTTTCTCCACTTCTCAGCCTCTGACCTCTGAACATCGACATCTAACCTTAAGTGTATCTTTTCTTCTTCCAATTGCTCGATCTTCTTCCCAAGCTCCAAACTCTTTTTCTCGAAATCTTGCTTTATAATTTCCAATTCTGATGGGGCGACTTGTAATTGTTCCCCGATAGGTCGAGCACTCTCTAAGTTTGGCCTAGGAATATTGTCATTAATCCTCTTCTTAAACCACTCGCTGTACTCGAGCGTTACCATGGAACCAACGGCTAACCTTTTCATCCAACAAGTTTGCTTCCAAGCATCCGATAACTCCCGAACTCTCTTTTTATAATGAGCACCCTTAAAAGAAAATTCACTCTGAGCAAGTCCGTAGGTCATGGGTACAAACTGCCTCGACTTATATTTCCTCAAGGCTATCAACGGAGTATACCTAGTAGCTCCCCAGATTCCTAACAGTGGCACCCAATCGAAGTTACCACATCGGTACATGATCTCGTCAGGGACCATCCAATAAGCTCTCCATTCAATATCCCCCTCCTTAAGGTTTTGAAGAATATCCATCCATTTCTCCTCCGAGATATCCTCTCTCCTCTATATAGTTGCTTCTTCCTTCAAAAGGGAATAACCTTCAGAAAAGACTCAGTAAGAAACCTTGTCTACCTTCCAAAAGTGCCCATGAAACCATACCATCAATAGTTGAGCACATCCAATAAACCGTCCCTCTTCCGACATGAGCTCAAAGATCTGAAAGTTTCTGCCAATATCGCCGGTACTGGAGTGATTCCCTTCTCAAGGCGATCGAACAAGTCGATGACCGCCTCGTCCACGTGCCTCAAAGCCTTAGGAAAGATCACTAATCCGTAGATGCTTAAGGCAAATATATCGACCCTCTTTCTTTCGTCTAGATGAGTCAAGATCAAATCTCGCAAATTCTCCCAAGGGACACATTTGCTATCTCCTTTTTGCTGAATCCGAGCGGTGACCCAAGGCTCGCTCATCCCAGAAATGCTCATCAATTTCTTCACGAAAGCCTGACTACTAAAAACTCGGGCATAAGTCTTCTGGACCTGAATCTTTGGACACCTAAGCAGCATAGTGTATTCCTCTATAGTAGGTACCAAATCCACTTCTCCAAAGGTGAAACACTTATACGCGGAATTCCAAAACTGCACCAAGGCTCGGAACAAATGCTTATCCACTCTAATGTCTAGCAGGTAGGATATATCACCATAACTTTGGTAAAACAACTGCTTGATCCTTTCATCCCAACTAGCCCAAATGTCTCTCAACTCTTGCAGCTCATTCTGTACTACATTGACGCGAGTGAAATCCCGTAGCTCCGATACATGCCCTTCTGCTAAGCTATCCCCTTTCTCAGATTGTAGCCTTTCCGACCAAGCACGAACGGCCGCATTATCCTCGACTTTACTAAGCAATTCATTCTCCATGTCAAATTTTCTAACTTAGTAATTGAATGTAGATTAACGCCTCCTTTAGTATGCAATGTCATGCAAAAAAGACAATTAAAACAAAACATCGGTTAGTATCAAATAATAGCGATAGAATGCAAGCACATAAACGGTGATTATAACGCATATACAGGTAAGTACTAAGGTTCGATGCGGCTCCACCCAAGGATAACTCCTAAGGTTCACTATATGTGGTTTAGTTCTAGGAAAAGGGGTACCCGAACCAGCAGATTCCTCAATCCTCACCCATTATAGGCTCATATAGATCGAGTTCGGTTCGGGGGGATACCTTTCCCTATGACCATGCGGAGATGAAAATCTTAAGAAATCATAGGTACGGATGTACCCCAAAAGCAATCCACTAGCCCATGCGGAGGTGAAAACCTCACGAAAGCGTAGTTTCTTACTCCCACTTAGAAGGTGTGACCATAGTGGCCATGCAATGAAATGCAGTGCTATTCTACAAGACCCACACCAAAACAATCATACAATCAAATGCAACCGAAAGATAGGTTCGGTTTTTTGACAAAAGGACAGTAAATAATAGATTTTCATGGCTCGACTGTCAAGTCCCCAGTGGAGTCGCCAAGCTGTCGAAACCATCCCTCGCTTTAAAAATTTTAAGCTTAAATGAAATAGGAATCGACTTTGATAAACAGAAACATAGAGTCGCCACCGATCCTTTTGTTTTGGTGTGATCGGGTCACCTAATAATTTGGTTATTTTAATAACACATTTTCGGTTTACTAAAACACCAATTATAGTCTACGAAAGTGTGAGAAAATGGGCTCAGGAGTTGGTTATGTATGAGGAAGGGTTAGCACCCTCATTACGCCCAAAATTGGTACCAAATCGATTAACTACTGTCCTTATGTCTAAAATTAAAAATGTTTTTGAAATGTGGTTCTTGTTAACAACATTTGAATAACCCGAGTTGGTTGCTAAAAATCTTCTTGTTTCTGCATCCGAAAGATTTTATTATTTGAAAATCACAAAAGGATGCTCAACTATTTAGTCCAACGAAAAATCGAAACCCAGCACAGTAGGGTACGATCCCTCGAATTTCCAAACATTGACCATTGCCTTACCTTATAAAATACGTGTGAAATTTCGAGGAGATATTCGATTATTTTGGACAAATAAAAAAGCGCAACCCAGCACGATAGGGCACGATTCTCAAATCGCCAAACGTTGAACATCATCTTTGTTTTTAAGAATGTTTTCTAAAAGCGAGTGAAAACCTCAAGGAATATTCGATTGTTTTGACTAAACGAGAAATCACAACCCAGCACGATAGGGCATGATTCCCGAATCGTCAAACACCGAGTATTGCCTTCGTTTTAAAGGATTTTTAGAAGAGCCGAGTGAAATTTTGAAGGGGTATTTAATTATTTTAAACAATCGAGAAATCGCTACCCAACACGTCAGGGCACGATCCCGCGAATTGCCAAATATCACATATCACCTTTGTTTTAGAGATTTTAAAAGACACGAGCAAAATTTTAAAATGATATTCGATTATTTTGAACAAATGTGAAATTGCAACCCAACACGTTAGGGCACAATTCTGCGAATTGCCAAACATCAAATCTCATCTTCATTTAAGGGATTTTAAAAGATATGAATGAAATTTCGAAGGGAAATTCGATTATTTTGAGCAAATACGAAATTGCAACCCAACACGTTAAGGCACGATTCTGCGAATCGCCAAACATCAAATTTCGTCTTCATTTTGAAGAATTTTTGGATGAATACTTAAAAACATATTAATTCAATTTGAAATAAGATGACATTAATCGTAGAAATTGGATTTTATAAAACCATATTTCGAAAAACCAAATGAAAACGATGAGATGGGATAGTAGGCACATACGAGGGTACGATGCTTGATGAATAATAATATTAATCGACTAGATGAACATGCACTTAAATATAATTAATCTAAAGATCATAATAAAATCTCAATCACATACGAAGAGCAATTAATAAATCATTAAGACGAATAGCATGCAATGATTATATATGTTCATGCCGTAAGATATAAAGGAAACAACAAGATATGCGTGAAGCAAATGAAATGTAGACATTAAAATGGTGTAAGATCGATAAGCTAGAGATGTTTATATAGGTTGACAAGCTTTAAAAGAATAGGGATATATATTTTTTGAAATGGATATTAAAGAGTGAAAATTTGAATCCAATTGCAGGTAAAAAAAAAAAATTTAAACACAAACATATTTTAAAGTTGACAAACTACGTGACGATTTTAAATAATATGTCTAATATGAAAAGGAATAACAAAGACATATGACAACATATAATACGTAAAGTACATTTATAAAACATATGTACATATAGATTGCTTTGAAAATAATCATTAGATTAATAAAACTTTAACTTAATCTAAAAAGTATATACATGCGTTTATACCAAAACGTTTAAATAAGGGACTATATGAAACATAAAATAATTTAATACAAAGGAACACCCAAAAATAATGATTTTATGACTACAAGGAAAATGAAGTGTCTAAAATTCTTCCAATACATACACAAAGAAAATACTTGATGACTCATATGACAAAAAATGTTGTAAGTAGGAAGACCAATTAAAGTAATAATATCAATATGTATATAGAATATGTGTACCAATATAAATAAGTATAACAACAATTTAAACTTTACACAATATATATGTACAAAGCAGGTTGGGATAATAAAATATACCAAAATTCATGAATAAGATCAAGAACTAATATACACACGCAAATATATTAACCTTGCTATAAAATTCATACATGAATAATAATGCGAATGAGATGAACATTTGAAGTATTCAAAGTGTAATGTTAATGCTACAGAAATAAATTACGAGAATAAAAAAACAATCATCTAAAGTCATTAAAAAAGGAAAAGATATTAGAATATAATGAATTAAAAATACAAGGGGTTATACACTAAAAGGACTTAATAAAAAACGATCCAAAATAAAGGGGAAAATTTGAAAACAAAAAAATGAAAGAAGGGACCACTGCGCGATGCGCGCCAATACGCAGGGGCTTAATCTAGAAATATTCCAGGCTCCCAAAACGCGGCGTTGAAGCTTGGACCGCAATGTAAGTGCGCGCAAATTGTAGGGGAAATTTAAGAAAAAGGAATGTGAATATAAACCGATTTGCACATGGCGCAAAAGGGAGGGACTAATATTGTAAATAATCCCTCACCGCAAAAACACGCGAGTCATCGGGGCATACACCGGATCGGGTCGGGTCGGAGGGTAGATACGACACCGTTTCAATGCCATTGGTTACAGGCTTGAAACGGCATCGTATTCAGACCTTTAAAAGCCCCGAATTTAGCTATTCAGCCATTTCAAAACCCTAGCCTCCTCCTTCCTTTCTTTGCTGCCCTCTTCATCTGGCCGAAACCTAAAGCCCCCTTTCGAACACCCAAACTACCATCGAGAAGGCGTTTCGTGCTTCTGGCCTCGGCAAGTCGTTCTTTGGCCTCAAAATCCTCTCCCTTTAACTTCGATTTCGACGAAGCAGGGGAGGATCGATGGCTTAACAGTGAGGTAAACCTCTTCGTTTTCCCTTTCTGTTTCTTTTATTGTTGATTTCAAAAAAAAAGAAAAAAACAAGGAGGCGTAACGGTAAAAAAGGAACCATCTTTTGAAGGATATTCAACTCCACTGTATTTAATCTCTATTTTCGTGTTTTTGTTGCGTATTTTTTGCCTATAAAAAAAAACTTACAATGGACAATGGCTCTGGCTTTATAGCCGAAACCAAAATCAGAAAATAGAAAATAAAAATACAAATACAAAATCCCTTTTTCCTATTTACTGTCGTGGTTTTGTGTTCTTTTGTAGGTACGGGCGCTGTTGGCAAGTGTACGAGGGTGCAGACGTGGTGTACGAGGGCATACGGAGGCCTGGAGTGGCCAGGCTGCTAGTGAAGGCTACGGTGCAAGGGAACCCTTGCCCTAGGGTTTGCTGACAAGGGGCTCATTTTAGATATTGGGCCTAAGGGACTTGTAATTGGTATTGGGCTGTAGGGTGTTGATTTTGGGCCATATAATTGAACTGAGAGACTATAAAATAAAAAAAAAGGGACATTTTAACGGGCTGTGGTTTATTTATTTATTTATTGTTGTATATTTGGGTTTCTGGTGGGCCCGGGCAAATTTGCCTATTTACACTAAGCATTACAACCAAAAATCTATTGGTTAAACTTGAACTTCATCTTAAAAGCTTAAACTTTCATAAGCATACAGAACCCCTAAAATGGTTCTGAAGGTCCGTACACATATTTACTTATTCTTAAGCACACAGAAGGGCTAAGAACCTTACCAGTTTGCTGGTTTCCCTACTTTTCTATCTCCATCCTCATGAAGTCTACTCTATGCAGAACCTTTCATAGCCTACTTTTCTTCAAAGTATCCGACGAGGAAAAGAGAAAATGAAACATAATCGGGAAAGAAATTATCCCTAAGAAGCCATCTCCTAGCTATTTATAACCCTTCCCGCGCTATTACCAACCTTAGGAGGACTATCCATTTCTAATCATGTTGTCCCCTACTAAAGAACCGACTCGTTCCATTCTAACCGAACTAGGTTTGATTCTCAACCATGTCTAGGTCAGTTTCTAGCTTTCCCGTTTCTTTCAATAGAGGCTGTCAACTTGCAGTATCTTCCAATTTAGTCCTCCAATTATTTCAAGTTCTCGAGTTATTTGGAAATCAGGTGTTACATAACAAGTGTCAACGTATGTGGCATGAGGCATGAATTGTAATGCGTCCATTGTTTATGCAATCAGAAATAAAAGTCAAACTCAACTCAAATATAAAAATAATAATTTAAATGTAAAAGTATTCAAAGTTTCAAATTTATTATACTCATTAACTCCAACATAAAATTATTTAAATCTAAAATATTTTTTGGTGATAAAAAAATAATAGGTAAGAATCCTTATACCAACTGTAGACTAAACAAATCAATCATCAATCATACTTGTTAAGATCCCTCTACACCATATTGGTAGCATCATCGGACATACTTTAAAAGAAAAGGAACCGTGAGGAGTCATGTATGTAACAGCCTAAATTCAGTAGTATCAGGAATAGATATTTGAGATCACCAAATCCGACGGGTGAGTTAAAAATTTAATAAATTAATACCTATGAGTCAAATGCGAATATAAAAGCATTTTTGAATTAGTGAATTTGGTGATTTAAAAGAATTAATTAGGTAAATTGGGTCGAGAATGAGGTATCGAGACCTCGACTTCATAAATCGAGCCATAAATATTTTTAGAAATATTTATGGAATGTTGGTGAGGTAGTATTAAAATTTAGTCAGAAAATTTTGACGTTTGGGTGGTTAATTAAATAAAAAGGACTAAATTGAAAAGGGTGTAAAAGTTGCTAGAAGGATTAAATAGCTCAATTGTCAAATGAGGAAGGACCTAAAGTGAAAATAGTCCTAAAAGAGATATTTTGGGTGGCAATAGCTGAGAAAAATCAGGAAATGGATGAAATAAGGCCAAAATTAGAAAATTGCCAAAATTGGCTAAATAAAAATGGGACTAAATTGGAATATCTAGAATTCTCTTCATTTTCTCTTCATATTCATCAGCTGAAAAACAGCCATGGAGGAGGGTTCAAGCTGGTTTTCATACTCTAGCTTCATGTAAGTTAAATTCTTGCTTTCTCCTTGAAATTTTTATGTTTTTGTGACTTTTACAACTAGGTCCACTTGTTGAATTCATTAGTTTTTGATTCTATGAAAGAAATTGAAAGTTGCTATGAATATGTGCTGGAAGTATATGATGATTTGGCATGGAATTAGAGCTTTAAATTATTTATATGCTGATTTTATTGAAAGAATTGAATAGAAAGTGAATGTTTGGGACCTAATTGTAAAAGAGTTTGAAGTTAGAGTTTGATATGGAAATTCTGAATTTCAATAGTTATGAAATAACTTATAATGTCTAGAAAAAGTATTAATTGAGAAAATTATCTTAATTGAGGGGATAATTAAGCAAGGACTGAATTGTATGAATTGTGAAATTTGGGGCAAAATGGAAATCAACATTTTGCACTAAAACTGTTTTAGACAGCAGCAGTAGTCTAACTTTGAAAAATCACAAAAAATTATATAAATCAAATTAGAGGATGAATAAAATATCAAAATTAAAGCTTATTGAGTCTAGTTTCTTATAAAAGAAATTATGTAAGCAATAGAATTGTAAATCATGAGATACAATAACTTTTGTGAGACAAGGTCAGAATGATTTCGAGTTCCCCCGTTTTGACTTTGGAAAATCATAAAAAATTGGATAAAAATAATTATGGGATTAAATTTACATGTTTAGAATCCTAAATGAGTCTATTTTCAAGGGAAAGAAATGAGGACATCATTCGAATTCTGTACAAGAAGATAATTAAATTTTAGTGAAGAAGGGTCGGAACTGTCAGACAGCAGAACAGGGGAGACTTTAATGAATAAATTGTATTAATTGGCCCAACCAAAAATTATGAAATTTTTATGGTAAGAAGGTATATGAGTCTAGTTTCAGGTAAAATTATAGGATATTAATTTGTAGTTCTTTATCTCAAGATAAAAATAATTTAGTGACTATGACACAGATGGACAGCTTGAATATTCACATAAGTAGATAGTGAAAATTATGGATAATGTTACCTACAAGTGTGTTGTTTATACTAAGGATGTGGAATGGAGAGGAGGAGGAGGGAAAATATGTATGAATATTCAGCTAGCATGGCTAATTTGTATGTTTTTGGCTCAAGGACTAAATTGAATAAAAGTAAAACTTTATGGGTAATTTTGTAAAAATGTCGAAAATGACTAAATTGAAGGGAATGAATTGTTTTATTATCTAATTTAATAAATTGAATGAAATTATCAATTTAATATTGGGTGAAATTTGGGAATATGGTAAATTACCAATATGCCCCTAAATATTGGTATTTCTGCAATTTAGTCAGGTAGGTTCGTATATCCTGCATGAGCATGTAAATATGAAATTTTAAGTATTGTATCGTATTTTATATGATATTTTGAATTGAATATATGAAAAGAATGTTACATGAAACATGAAAATGAATACTAAATAATATAAATTAATTGAAATTATTCTGAAAATCTCGGTAATGCCTCGTATCCTATCCCGATCTCAGGTACGGGTATGGGGTATTACAATATATTAGCAGCTTCGCAACAAGATCAATTGAATGGTTGGATTCACAGGTGACATATCAGAACACTACCGTCCAAAGGCAAGCATAGATGTTTGAAATCCTTCTAACTAAAGCTTCACTATTAAAGTCCACAAGCAATTTAAAGTCCACAAGCAAAACCCAAGTCTCTGCTTGTAGTACCGAGAAACATCCCATGTTTTGACAGAATCCTCTTAGCTAGTAATCAGAATAGTTTCAAATAAGCCCATCAGTAGCTAATCTACCATTCGCCTCCATTAGCACCAAGTCCACATTAATTTTAACCCAGCCCTCTGGTAGCCTCTTCCAAATCGACTACAAGATAATGACATTCTCCTTAACATCATTACCACTATTAGCCTTCATAATATGTTTAGTCCATGCCAAACAATCTGTCAATATATCTTTCAAACCCCTACTCTCAACCCCAAACACATAAGCATTCCTATTCTTTTATATCCTCCAACACAACATGCCAAATAATACCTCCCACTCAATATCATTAACAACAATTCCACCAGTATTCTAAAGATTCTCAAACAACCAAGAAATAAAATTGGAAGAAAAGAAATTACTCTCAAAATAATTACCTCCAGCCAATAATCTCGAATAGCATGATCTTTCATCTTCCTCCCTTAGCCACAAATCGAACAGTGATTATTAATCGTCATTCCTCACCGACACCTTATGTCATTCGTTAATAAGCGATCATTAGCAAGTAGATACAAGAAATGTTTAGTTTTACGAGGTAACTTCCTTTTAAAAATATAATCCCACTTGCAATCCTTTGGCCCTCATCTATACTTTGTAAATTTCTCACATATCTTTGCTATTAAGAAACACTCAATATTAAGGTAACACCAAACCAATCGATCATGACCATCCTCCTCTAAAAGAGGCTTAATCGTCAAAATCTTTGCTAAAGTAAGAGGAGAAAATAAGAGAGCAAATTGATCCCAAATCTAAGAGCCATTATCATTAACAAAGTTACTTACCATCAAATCCACAACTTTGAAGTTCAGATATGATTTCACAAAGTGCCTATATCCGAGATCCATGAATCATAAAAAAAAAAACTCACTATTTTCCCATATCCAAAATATCATATTGTATTATTTAGAACTTCTGGCCATACTCTCGAGAGTGCCTTCCAAAGATCAGAACATCTTGTTCGATTAATAGATCAAGGCTATCTTCCTGCAATCCAATATTTATTGCGCAAAGTTTAAACCCATATCGAGTAGTTATTAGATAAGATATCGAACCCCAAGCTTAAGCTAAGCTTTATTGCATTCAACCACCATTCTTAACCCAAGCCCAACATTATTCAAAAGAGTGGAACAATGTTCCCAGTTCACCAAAGTTGGCTTGCACGAGCCATTAGATGAACCCCAGATAAACCCTCTAACAAAATTCTTAATATCCATACAAAAAAATGGGTAAACTCATTGTTTGCATAAAGTAGGTTGGAATTGCAAAAAGAACCGACTCAACCAGAGCCACTCGACCAGCCAAGGAAAGTAAGCTAGCATTCCACCCAAATAATTTCCTTCTAACGTTATCCACAATAAACTGAAAGGTGTTAATCGAGGCTCTAGAGTGAAGCAATACCATACCCAAATATTTCCCTAAATCACCAACTTGTCAAAATCCCACCAAGAAATTCTTGGAAAAGAAAAATTGTCTTACGTGCACTCGCTTTATGACCTAAAGTTGAACAAAAGATCAAATACTCGTTTCACCACCTTAGCTTGCGCCAAATTTGCTTTATAGAAAAAAATAAGGTCATCCGAAAAAAATAAGTGAGAGAGAGCTAGGCCCCTATTGGACAATTGAAGCGGAACCTACTCCTTCTTTATCATTGTATCCTCAATAAGATGCGCCAAACTTTCCATTCCGATCACAAATAAATACGAGGAAAGCGGATTGCCTTGAAACACACCCCTTTTTAGTATAAACTACTCAGTGAGTTCTCCGTTCCATAGTAACTACATCGTGGAGGAAGAAATGCAGTCAATTAATCGAATCAAGTAGTTGCGAAAACCAGCTTCAACCAAAGTGTTTTGTAAAAAATCTTAATTAATTTCGTCTTATGTTTTTTTCCAAATCAACTTTGATAGCCATCCAAGATTTCTTCCTAGAACATGTAAGCATAGTGTGGATGACCTCATGGATAAAAATAAAAATATTGTTTATGTTTCGACCAACAATGAAACTAGCCTGACAAGGCCTAATCAACTTCGGCATGATAAGGCGTAATATGTTCACAATTGTTTTAGTCACCACGTTCTGAAGCACAGTACATGGACTTATCGGCTATAATTGTGTAAGATGTTCTTGGTTAAACACCTTCGAAGTCAAGTGGCTCAAAATTCAAATCGGAAAATGATTTAAAATTTTGAAATCATAAAATTACCTTATCCAAAATCAAATGATCTCACCCAATTCACAATACTACTTTAATTCATACTCTTAATAAAATTTTTAATTGAGTTAATGTTATGAATAAAATGACATTAACTCAATCGAAAAAAGATAAATTTTATTATAATATAAAAATATGTTAATGTGATAATTTTTCTAGTTTGATTATTTTTTCATATTGACTCCTAAATTTTGATACTATCTATAATAACCCAATTTTCGGCAGTACTGGAAATAGTAGTTTGGGAACTCCGTTTTCCGATGATCGAGTCAATAAATATTATTTGTCAATATTTATAAGGTTTTTATAATATTATACTAAACTTTGGTCTAATAATTTTAGTTATGAGGAAAGTTAATCAAGGTACAAGTGTATCAATTCAAAAGCTAGTGGTTTTGGAAATTGAGATATCGGGACCTCGTTTCTGTAAATCGAGCTCATAATTTTTTTTATTAAATATTTGTAGAGCTTTTAAATAGGTGAATTGAATTTTGGTCCGGAAATTTTAATGATTGAATGGTTAATTAAGGTATAAGGACTAAATTGTAAAAACTATAAAAAGTTAGTTACTATTTATTTTATTAGCTAAAATGTATGATTAATTATTATTTGAGGATCTAAGAGATAATTAGACCCTAATTAACGTAAGTGGACAGTTAATGTTTTTTATAAAGATTTTATATGTTAAAATTTTATTTAATTAATAATATTATATGTTAAAAATATTAAAACAAAAGGAATTTCTCCACCGAAAATAAAACACAAAAACACCATGGAAGAAGCTTCAAGGTTCAGCAAGATTGTCTTTCGGAGGTTTAATTGAGGTCTATTTTTCGTAAATTTTAGGTTTTTGATATCGTTATAGTTTAATCTAGCTAACATGGGTGTTAAATCATAAAACTGTCAAAGTTTTTGTTGGTGGATTTTGATGTTTTTTTATGTTAAATAGCTTAGTTGTAAGCTTAAATTTGAAATATGTGTAACATCTCGATTTAGGGTCTAGTCGGAACAGTGGTTTCGGGACCACAAAAACGAAATAAAAAAATTTATTTTTATTATATTCTTATGGTCTATGATTTCACGAAATGATTTCGTGAAAATTTCGTTCGAAAATTTTGACGTTTGAACACTCAATTTAGTCAAAAGGACTAAATTGTAAAAAAATGCAAAATTTGAGTTTCACATGTTAGAAGTGTCCAATTGTTATGAGTTTTTAAACTGGGGTCCTTAAATGGTAATTATACCATTGGTTAATTGTTGGACAAAAATAGACATGAAATGGATGTAATAAAATATTTTTAAGTTAGGGGCATTTTGGTAATCTAATAATTAAAAAAATTAAAAAGGGAAAATAAGCCAAAATTGGCTATCATCTTCTCCATCCAACTGAAACTAGCATGGATACCATAGCTATGGTTTGGTTCAAGCTTCCAAGCTCATTTATCAAGGAAAATGAGATTCGGGCATAGATTGGAAATGAATGAGATTATGGACTAAATCGGAATAAATAGCCGAGCTCGCGTTCGAGGTAAGTTCATATGTCAATAATAATGCAATAATATCATTGTTGATGCTTGAACTTAAATTGATGTGTGAACATTATGTGGTGACTGTTTATATAGTTGATATGATGATTATATTATGTGACATATGCCTAAATGTAATTATGAGCAATGCCATGTTTATTTCATGAATATGAGAATGGTGAATTTGTAAGCATGAATGATATTATGGTCGTTATCCACGACATTACGAGCAAGTACGATAGAGATGCTATGTGCAATGAGAAAACCCCGTTTGAACCTTAGGAATAATTTAGGATACAAGTGATATGTCACTAGGAATTTAAAAATCTAAGCTCGTTGAGCGGTCCGAGTTCGTGATATATGTGAGAATCTGAACTCGTTGAGTGGTTCAAGTTCATGATCTATGTGGCATCTGAACTCATTGAGAGGTCCGAGTTCATTATGGATGCGAGCATCCGAGCTCGTTGAGTGGTCTGAATTCATAATGGATGTGATTCATGTAACATCCAAGCTCGTTGAGAGGTCCGAGTTCATTATGGATGTATACATGTTATGAGGTAGCTTTGGCTACATATGTATATGTGGCACTTAGGTGCAAGTTTCCACGTATCCAATAGTATTCCTAGTGTTCAACGAGTAATGTAATGAATGTGATGAAAGTCCCGAGGAGGGCATGTTAAAGAGGTACGGTTATATGATACACTACGATGAGTACAGGTACGTATGCTAAACTTATGAATAATGCCTTGGTAAAGATTGATTTATGACGAGCAAGTATATATACGTATATGATAAGTAAGCCAAAAGGGTTTGAATGATGAATAATCTTTATGGTTATGTTATTATGTCTTTGTAAAATTGCACATGAAATCCATGAAATGGTAAGTTCATGATTAGTTGAAAATGAACTTATGATAGTTACCATTATATTGCACTAAGACAGTGTTGGACATTAGCAGTTGTGTGACTTTGAAAATCCACCAAAAATTTTGGAAATTGAATTAGAGACTGAATAATTTATGAGATTAAAGCTTATTGAATCTAGTTTCACATAGAAGAAGTGGTGTAAGCAAAGAAGTTTCATATTATGAGATATTTGAACTTTTGTGAGACAGAGTCATAGTGATTTCGGGCTCCCCTATCTCAAATTTAGAAAATCACTAAAAATTGTAAAAAATTGATTATGGTTTAGGATTTATATTACTAAATCCTTAATTAGTCTATTTTCAAGAGAAATAGATGGGAACATTAATCGAAACTCGTACTAAGAGATAATCGATTTTTAGTAAAGAAGGTTCGAAGCTATCAAACAGTAAAATAGGGGTAACTTTAAAGAATAAAATGTACTTATTTACTAAACCAAAAATTCTTAAAATTTCATGGTAAGAATATATTTGAGTTTAGTTTTAGGTAAAACTAGCGGATCTTTATTTGGAGTTCCATAGCTCCAGATATAAATAATTTAGTAACTATGACTTGAGAAAACAGCATGACCAAAATATAAGTAAAAGTATAATTATGGTTATATTACCATAGAATCATGTTGATAATTTGCTTATTATTTTTATATGGACTTACTAAGCTTTAAGCTTACTCCCTCCTCTCCATTTTTTTATTTTTGTTAGGTCGGCTCGGGGTTGGAGATCGTTGGAAGCAGCATCACACTATCAAGCTATCACTTTCGGGGTATTAATAAACCTAGAGTGTATTTGTGTGAGTGGTATGTATAGGGACTTAGTTATTGATATGTATTCTTATGATTTGGCCAAAATGTTGGTTTATGTTGGCTCATTGTATATGGCCATGAGATGTGGCTTATAATGATTTTGGCTTGTAAGCCTAATTATCCAAGTTATGTGCTATTACCCTGTAAAGTGGTTATATGTTTTGTTTTGATTGCTATGATTAGATGGATCAGGATATGTATGTTTGATGGTTATGTTGTGATTTAAATGATATACTATTGAACATGGTATAAGAATATAAGAAGTGATTAAAAAGGGCAAAGCTAAAAGAATACGAATGGATGTGTTTAAACTTGGTATTATACAAGTACGTGATGCACATGTATGTAGTCATGCAAATTCTATTTTTGAATCTTAATAAAGGATGGGTAATCATTAGATCGGTGTTATGGCATATGTTTATGAAGTGTTTAAGTATGTGAGGTATTAATGGTAACAAAAAGGCTTGGAAAATAGCCTAAGTGCCAGCCACACGGGCAGAGACACGGCCATGTGTCTCAGCCATGTGGAGGACACGGCCTAGCACACGGACGTGTGGCCTGGCCATGTGGTTCAATTTGTTTTGCTGACATCATAAACAGAGAGTTACACAGCCTGAGGACACGGGCGTGTTGGAGACACACAGACATGTCCCTGTGTCCACACGGGCGTGTGACCCTGTTTCATGAACAGTTCTCTAAGTTTTCCCATAGCTTTCTAAAGTTCTTGATTTAATCCCAAACCGCCTTTAATGCATGTTTAGAGCCTCGGTAGCTCGTGTAAGGGACATTATGCATGTGATTGAATGTTTTTAATTTAAATGAAATTTTATGGCCTGGTTTTGCGTGTTTGTGAATGTTTAAGTCCGGTAACTCTTCGAACCCTGTCCCGACGTCGGATACGAGTAAGGAGTGTTACAATAGGACTAATTTGTAAAGTGAATTTTGTTAATTTTTAGTTTAGGGACTAAAATGTAAATATTTCAAAATTGGCATGAAATTTTGATAATTATTGAATTTATAAGGCTATACAAGGATGAAATTGAAATCGGATTGAAAAACAAAGTTTAGAATTTAAAGATATAACTATTTCAGGTTTTAGGAGTAAATTGAATAAAATATGAAACTTTAGAGAAATTGTGTAAAAATAAATTAAGTTGTTATGTGTATATACTAAGATGCTATAAGGCTATTAAAATTGATAAATTGTAATGAATTATTATATATTAGGAATTAAATCAATCGGAGTTGAGCGAGAAATAGGAGAAATTATAGATTAGTCTCTAAGACTTTGTGGTTGTCATTTTCTAGGTAAGTCATATGGAACTAACTATATTCTATAATTAAGTTTGAATTGTATGTTTATTGGAACTTTCTATATTCTATTATTAAGTTTGAATTGTATGTTTATACCTATTAATTTTATATATATACAAGAATAATTTTTATTAATACGACATCTATCGACTAAATTGTAAAATAAGAATTTTAAATGTTAATAGCGAATAGATGAGTATTATTATTGATTGAAGTTGTAAAATAATAAGTTGTATATGATGAAAACTCACTGTAAATGTATGTGAATTGTTATCGAAAATACGAAAAGCGAGTGTATGGCTACAAAGATTGAATACCTAGGATACAAATTACATGTCATTAGGGTTTATATAGTTTCAGGTATTAGTCTTTGTTGTTTTATCGATGACTATGGTCCTGCACTTGTTGCAGATTCTTTAGAACTCATGTTAGCAACTTTACGTAAAGTTACCATCCTGGCCCACAGCTTGTGTGAGTAGGCCTATTTTTACAGCTCGTGTGAGCATTTATTTTTACATCTTGTGTGAGCAACCTTGTCCTATGTGTCTGAACTATATTTACTATAGTTCGCTAGGCGAAAATAGTAAGTAAATGGATTCAAAATGAATAGAAAGATTAAATGTGAAAATCAGTTGATATACATATGAATGGAATGTAAATAAAAGATTGAATGTATTAAATTGTAATGTTGCAAAATGAGCATGATTGAATGTGATGTGAAAGAGAACTTGAGTATATGTGTTTATAAATTGAGCATGAATTGTATATCATATGATTTGCAATATTAAATCATTGTATAAGTATATGTGATTTGCATTAGCAGTTCTTGATGTATAAATAAACTAACCTATTGGTTTTTTTTTTGTGGGAATGTATACGGAAGTACAAGGAAGACAAGGATGTCATATTAATTACCAAATTGGTTTAATAAATTAATTTAGTTTAAGGTCATGGTATATTATGTAAATTTCATACGAGCTTACTAAGCATTCACAATGTTTGTCTTGTTTGCTTTTCTATTCCTGTATAGATTATTTCGCGAAACGTGGTGATCGGATCATACCAAAGCTCACATTATCAAGCCTTCTATTCGATGGTTTCAATCGTTCTAGACCTGGTTATGTGGCATGTGTCTAGGTTTAAATGTGATTAAATGTTTATTTTGGATGTTGAGGAAATTATTCTTGGCTATAAAGCTTGTTTTGGGATGTGTATATGTTATGTATATAGGCTTTGAATTGTATAAGTGTTTTTTTTTAGTTATGAAAGTTAAGGTTCATATATCATGCTTGATCTTGAGGGCTTATATAATATATATAAGCTTTTAAATGAATATGTGCAAAAGTTCATGACGATGATGGAATGTTTAAGTATAATAGTCATAGTGAATGCTAATCAATGTGGGAATATTAGTATTGAGATAACTAATATTTGTGATAGATGAATGATAATCTTTTGGAATGTTACTATGGTTGGGATACCAAATGGTTTGACCTTAGAATGTGAAATGGTAATATTGGCTTATGGCATGAATGGTACTAAACTAGTTGAATGATTTCAAATGTTTTGTAACTTTTTCTTTGTGATGGGGTCATTGTGGAATATTCGTTAGACATTAGTAGGATGTTATATGACATATTTTGGTTTGGCTTTGAGATGTTTTGAGCAGGTTTAAAGTTGTCAAAATGTATTTTTGAAGTTACCTTGATGGTTGGTTTTGATACAAGCACTTAAATGACATATTTTGGTGCTACATGATCGTTTATCACACACGGGCTTGTGACACGATCGTGTGCCACTGGAAAATAAGTTGCATTTATGACACACGATCTCAGTTAGTTACACGGCCATGTAACTTTTGTTGGATTTTTGCATTTACGTCCACATAGATTCAGTGAGTTTTACGACATGGATACATAGCTGTGTGACTCCAATTTCACACGGTCTCCAATTGTAACATGGCCTAGGCACACAACCATGTGGCCCTGTTTTAAAAAATTTTCCTCAATTGTTGAAAAGTTTTTTATTTAGTCCTTATTTGTACTCAGGTCAACTTAAGAGCTTTCATAAGCTCGAGTAAGACCTAAATTCAATTATATACTATAATATTTGAATGTTTATGACAAGATAGATTATTTAAAGAATTTATGTATGCTTTAATTGATCTGTAACTATGGATACGTTGCATATTAGTCCTAGTTAAATTCTAGGTTGATATTTAGGCATACATAAGCTTGTATAAGGCTCAAGAAAAGTTATATTTAATTATTATAACTTGAATTGACTATTATTGTGTGACTCATGTTTTATTTGAATGTTAATTGTGTATTTATGAAATAGTTTCATGTTTTAATTGAAATAAGGATTATGAATTGTTTTTAGGGTTAAATATAAAATTAGCACCTAAACTTGTTCACTTCTCCCAGATTGGTACCTATGGTTTTTTTGTCCCAAATTGGTAGTCGAACTTTTTTCCCGTCCACTAGTTTGGTACCTAAGCCTAACAGCGTTAAGATGTTACTAACGTGGTAATGTTAGCCATTCATGTGGCGCCACGTGGACTACTTTTGTAGATCCTTTTCTTTTTCATTTTCCCTTTTTTTTCTTTTTTCTACCCTAGTCGCCCTGCATCTACACTGCTGCTAGGCCACCGTCCAACCTCCTTCGGTGAGCTCTCCGACCAACAACGACACCATCATATTTTGCCTCCCTTGAAAATCCATCATCAGCTATTTTTGTGTTCATTTTTTGGTCTGTTTCTTCAATTTGTTTAATCCTCGCGTAAGAAAGTAAAAGAAAATAAAGATGCATTAGAGAGAAAGGTGAGAAAATTTTAATGAACTGATTTCAATTTTTTTTCATGCTCAAATTCATAGCTAATTTTTAGGTTTTCTTTTTTGTTCTTTGTTTTCAAAGGTTGAATCGAAAAATCAATGAAGGAATCAGAAAAGAGTTTAGATCCACAATTATGGCATGCATGCATGCACTGGACCCAACCCCAAAATTTCAAATCTTCTTTATTACTGACTGAATCAAATTTGCAACAAAAGAAAAAATTTTCTTTGTAAAACACTTAGTCTAATCTAAAAAATTTAGAGTTTTAGTTCAGATATTTCCTTTGTTAGGAACTAACCTAAATCTTTAAAATAAAAATATATCTTTTTTAAAACCCATCCATTCCAATCAATGCTCAGCCACATGAGTTCCTCCATCAATAGTACAAAAAAGGAAGGGAAAAGCTCCCCAAAATAATGCCAGAAAGTCTCCTTGTACAATCTTATCCTCCTGACATGGATAAAATAATAAACTGGATTAAATTGTTTTCAAGCTTAAATACATAGTTATTTTTTGGTTTTTTTTCTTCTTCTTTGTTTTCAAAGGCTGAATCAAAAAATCAATGAAGGAATCAAAGAAGAGCTTAAATCCATAGTTATGGAATGCATGTACTGGACCCAATCCCAAAATTTGAAATTTTCTTTATTACATATTGAAGCAAATTTGCAACAAAAGAAAAAAATTTATTTGTAAAACATTTAGTCAAATCAGTGAAATTTAGAGCTTTAGTTCAGAAATTTCCTTTGCCAAAATCTGTAAAATAAAAAATATCTTTGTCCGAAACCTATCCTTTCCAATTGATGCTCAGCCCCATGAGTTCTTCCATCAACAATCCAAAAAATGAAAAAGGGAAAAGCTCCCCAAAATAATGCTAGAAAATCTCCTTATACGATCTTATCCTTCTAACATAGATGAAAGTTTGAGAGGGGGTGCTCATATCGGAGAGTGGCGGTTCATATCAATAGTGACGACGACGGTGGCAATGACGCAAGAAGAATATAAAAAGGGGGGGAAGAGAAGAAGGAAAGAAAAGGGCGGTTAGAAGGAACGTGAAAGGAAAAATGGAAAGGTAAAAAATGGAAAAATAGAAAAATTAAAAGAAAAAATAATGACATCATCATGATGTCACTAGTGACATGTGTCGTTGTTTGATACTTCCACCTGTCCCAAGCTTAACGGTGTTTAAAAAAAGTACCAAACTAGTTGGCAGAAAAAAGTTCGGGTACCAATCTAGGACAAAAAAATCATAAGTATCAATATAGGAGAAGTGGACAAGTTCAGGTACCAATTTTATATTTAAACATTGTTTTTATTGTTTAATTGAATATTTAAAGCTGGAATTATCTGTGATTGCTCCGTTAATTGTTGTAACATCCTATAGCTCGGGTTTGATGACCAGACCGGGTAAGGGTAATTACATTTAGTAGTACTAGAACTACAGTTTAATTGATTCTAGGACTGAACATAACATGTGTTGAGAATGACTCTGTTTTCTTATAGGTTTACTATGTAGGCGGAGTTTAATCGTGAAATATCAGGTAAGGTAAGTGGTAATGTTTCCAATCAAAGATCTAGTCTTAGTGTGCTATTTTGCAAAGACCAAATAGTGAAATAAAAGGTGTTTTCTTTTAAAAAAATGAACTAATGGTTCTTAGAGATACCCGAGCTAATCTTGCAGCTACACAACCTCCATCCCCAATTGTGCCTTCCATGGTAGTCTCTTGTCCTCAAAATCTGGTAAGTGTTCACATAATTCCAATTGAAAATATTAAAAAATGTGGAATTGAATAATTCAGGGATAAAACTAATGATGATTCAGTCAAAATCGAATATTGTTGGAAAATACTCAGTGAATTTTTTATGAAATAGTATGTTCTTTTGAAGACATTTTGAAACGCTATGTCACTTTGAAAGATGAAGCTTATTGGAGATGAATAATTTTGATAATAGTTGTTCTTAAAGATTGAGTAAATTGCAATTTCCTCTAATCAAAGTTCAAAAAGAAATACACTAGCAGATAGTATCTAGATAAGAAGTACAGAGAATTTCTAAAGCTAAAATAGAGAATTATGTCTTTAGTAGAGAATGAATGAGAATTTATCGGACTCCGTAAATATACCAAAGATATTTTATCGACAGAAGCTGAAATGTATACTCGTTTTGAATGGGGTTTAAACAAATACATAAATGTCAGTGAGAGCTCTAAAATTGAAAGAGTTTGTAATTTTATCTGAACGATCACAGAAAATGGAAGAGGTATGCAATGAAAGGGAAAATTCCAAGTTGAGACTCTAAGATTCCAGTAAACAGAGTACAATTAGATCGTTTCTGACTCCTCCATTGAAGAAATCAAAAGATGTTTATAGTCATTTCACTTCTTCATCAGGATTTTCAGAAAAGATAAGTCAAACTCGAGTAACTTGAGAGCCTCGACTACATAGCCAGTAATCACAGTGTTCGTAGAATAGATAGATCAGTTTGTATTCATAGTGGAAAACTCATTGAAGTGAGTGTTGACTAAATATAAAGGCTTATATTTAGTTGGTTCTTAGGAACATTGGAAATGAGGTTGTCTGAACTGAACAGATCAATACAAGAGACAAAGTATGAAATCTATGACCACTCCTCAGAAAAGTAGACGATCAAGAATATAATGATAGCGTAGGGGATAGTGAAGTGTGAGTTTAAAGATATGGCTATCAGATCTGAAGCTCAAGCTACTATCAAGGCTTATGCTATTTTGAGTTCATAGGGAGGTTGTTGTTCCTGATGTCATTACGGGTACATTTCCTTAAAATTTGATATTATTCCTAATATAGATTGGTTAACTTGTTAAAAAATGGTAGAAATTGTAAACAGAAAGTGGATTGTATTATGATAATAGAACAGTAAATTAATTAGTGATCGATATGACATATCTAAATATCCCACCAATATCATGGTGATGTTATCTGCTCAAATACTGATCTAAGAAGGTCTTGTATTTTAGATACATAATATATAGATTGAAGATAAAACAACTCTAATGGTTAATGTATTACTTAATGTGTTCGTAGAAGATTTGTCAGAGTTTTCGCCTAAAGGAAAAGCTGAATTTGTTATTGAATTAGCATTGGAAATTGCTTCAATATCTATTACACCATGTAGTATAGCGTCGACAATATTGAAAGAATTGAAGCCTCAGTTGCAAGAGCTATTAAACTAAGAGTTCATTTATTTGAGTGTACCACCTTAGGATACTTCGGTCCTAATTGTGAAAAATAAAGATGAAACTTTTAGATTTCATATTAGTTGTAGAAAATTGAATGAAACTATTGTAAATAATAGATATTTGTTGCTCCATACTGATAACATCATGATTTACATAAGGAATAGAGATAAACTTGATCAACATCTAAGATCTGTATTGAATACTTTTCGAGACAAGAAATTGTATGCAAAATTTACCTAATGAGAATTCTAACTTCTAGAAGTAAGATTTCTAGGACATGTATTTTGGGATAAAGGCATTCGTATTGGTCCAAACAAAATATCATCAATTTTTATTTGGAAACCTCCGAAAAATGTATAGAAGAGCACAATTTTGAAGAATGAGTAAGTACTACAAATGGTTAATTGAGGCTTTGTGGAGGTCATATAACCATTAATGAAACTATTACAGAAAACTACTAATTTCATCGGGTTAGGAAATGGTTGACAGAGTTTATTATGAACACTCATTTGAGTTGGAGTTATGACAATTTTATTCTCAGTAGACTTGAGAACCAAACTAGTATATCTTTTGTAACACCCTAAACCCGGCCCAGACATTATGGCCGGATCCGACATGCCACATCGAAGCGTTCAAAACATTTTATATTCTTGATCCAGAAAAACCTACATAGTGTTTTAAAAGATAATTTCATTATAGGTTAAAGTGAATGGAAGCTGTGCACCAGGTAGGAAACCGAAAAAGAGGTGGTGAGTCCATCGGACTGCTTAAGTACCAAGCTCCCTTCGGATCCAATCCTAGACATGCATACCGCCATTGCCACACCTTAACATCATGGATATTTCTAGGAAACCGATTTGATTAAGTCATTTTTAGGAAAAGTGATTAATTTTGGAAAATACTTTCATTGCGGAAGCTTTGCTTGTTGTCGTGTTATTTTGAAATCAATTGTTGTTTTTGAAAACGCGCCCTAAAGCTATCTAATTTCAATAGTTAAAATAAGTAATACCTATCTTAGTAATACATATTAAAACCATCAAAAATAATTAAGCGGCCTTATTACATTTAAAAACCCAAAACTTCAAACGTAAATAAAAGGATGTCCAGTTCACGAGAAGAAAATCAAACTTTCAAAGCGGGTGGCCACTCTGAATTCCCTCACGACTCCAAGCCCACTATGGTGGGGATTTCTGCGTGGATGAAAATAAAAGGGTGAGTTTGGGGAAACTCGATGTGTAAGGAAAACCCATTCAAAGCCCAAGTCACTCAAGCCTATTGGGCCTAAGCCCATTCAGTAATAAAGGTGATACTGGACCGAGCCCTTTTCAGATTACAATAAACGGGCCTTAGCCCTTATTCAGATAACAATATGGCTCATAGGCCCATTTCAAAATACATGCAACATCAATAACATATGCAAGCCCATTTGGGAGACTACTCAACCCACCAACCACTACACTCCACCGTACCAGCCCTACACTCCATGTGGGAATAGCTCAACCCACCCAAATTTCAACACTCCACGATTGCACCTTGTTGCTCGATTAACATAAATTGAGGCAAAGCCTCCAAGATGTGGACAAGCCACTTTCAGTACTTCCTCCGTCAATATCCCAATCCCATGCATCGATAATAATAACATGGCATGCAAGAAATAACAACGATCAAACATGCATTTAGGTCAATTTAACCCTAGGGTATTTCGGTAATTTATCTACTAGGGTAAAAGCGTAAATTTTCCACTTTTAAAGGTATTTCAGTAATTTTTCTATTTTAGGGTTTTTCATGCATATTCCTACTTTTCACGTACTAACGTAATCACGTCATCGAGGGTTCTTACCGAATTGGGCCGTTGGCCCATCATTCCAATTTTGGCCCATTAAGCCCAAAAATATCGAGGGCACGTAAATCATGCACTTTGCGGTCCAAATTTTACAGCTTACGAAAACATTAATCGATTTACCTCACGAGCATTCTTTTTCGCAAATCTACAAAATACCGATTTTTGGCATTTCGCTTTTCCACTTTTGCCGATCCAGACTAAGAAAGAGGGTGTTAGTTACACACCTGTTTGCGACGATATGCTGACGAGATCCACACACGAACCGCCTACAATTGGATTACTAACACGTTAATCTAACTATTCAAATACAAACTACGTATTAACCCCTTACAATATTCGCCCAACCACACCTACAGATCATAGTAAGCTTATAAGAAATCAATAAGCAACTCATTAACAAATTTTTGTCAATGTTTACCACATAACCATAATTTCACTGCAAGCTGTCTTCCTAAGCAACAGTCACTAAATCATTTATAACTGGAGCTACGAAACTGCAAATCAAGTGCCGTTAATTTTCCCTGAAAATAGACTCATATATCTTCTATCCATAAAATTTTCAGAATTTTTGGTATGGCCAATCAATACCAGATTTTTCTTAAAGTTTCCCATGTTTCACTATTTGACTAATCTGACCACTCTTCATTACGAATCAAATTTCTCATTGTACAGAATTAAAAATATGTTCTCGTTTATTTCATTTGAAAATAGACTCATTAATCTTTAATTAAATAATTTATTCAACTTTTAACTCATCTCCCACAATTTATAGTGATTTTCCAAATTTACGTTACTGCTGCTGTCCCAAGCAGATTTATTACCAAATCACTCTTTCACACATAACTTGCATGCATGTTTTTTTTTAAACATGTATATCACCAATCAATCATCACATATCTATGATTTTACTTAAGTATAATCTCCATTTCATCATTTTAAAACACAACATATTAGCCAATTTTTCCCCTTAGCATCTAAGCACATGCATGCTCATTTGTTTGGCTCAACTTCACATATCTTCCATTTTTCATCAAAAGAACATGAAATAACAACCATTTCCTTCATTTTAATTCATGACCAAATGCTCACAACACAACCAAAAACCAAAATATGCTTCAAGAGTTAAGGTAGAATCAAGAAGAACTCATGAACATCAAGATAGAAGCAAACTACCATGAACTTACCTTCAATTTTCTTCCCCAAGTGATCGAACATTCAAGAGCTTTCTCCTCTCCTTTCTCTTCTCTAACTTTAGGCTATGATGAACAAAGATGGACAAAACTTTGTTCTTTTCACCCCTTTTTTTTTAATAAAATTTCATATTTCATCCATTTAATTCTTTAATACAAAAGACATGAAATTCCCATCATGGAACATTTACCTAACCCATTATCATGGAACATTTACCTAACCCATTATCATGAAACATTTACCTAATCTATTATCATGGAACATTTACCTAACCCATTATCAATTTGTATCAATTTGTACCATAAATTATGGATATCAAGTGCACATTTTGTCTACAACAACATGATGGCTGGCCACTTCATGTAAAATGGGAGGTTTGTCATGCAAATCCTCCTATTTTGCACTCCTATTTATTTGGCCACTTCAATTTAGCCTATAGCATTTTCAAACATTTTCACATAGGTCCTATTTCATAATTTCACCCCCTTTTTCTTATGGAACAAAAATTAACTAAAATTACCGGGTTCTATCTTAAGCTTGAGCCTTCTAGAGGCCCACTAACATAATTAAACCTATGCCAACATTCACAGAATTCCCGAAAATTGGGGCGTTACATCTTTAAAGAATTCAAGGATTTCATGAATACAATTTGAAGTTTTCTAGTTAAATGAAGATTTGTACTTCCGAATTTAGTATTGATGATAACAGAAACCTACATATTTTTAATTGTTTGACTATGTCGAAAGATTCAAAACTAAAATGAGATAACTTACATAAAAATCATAGCAGTACCTATTCGTGTTATCAGGTTAGTACTAGAGTGTATAGTTTTATAAAATAGTTGTATTGGTTTTAAAGTATAAGAAGAGAGATTTTAGAATATATGACAAAAAGTTTGTTGCGTTAGCAAGCTAAAGCCGAGCATCGAGTTCCATCAGGTTTGTTGCAACCTCTGATGATTCTGGAGTGGAAATGGGATAAAGTTAATGTGGACTTTGTATCGTATCAAGTTTATTGCTATCATCGAAAAAGAAAGACACAATCTGGGTTATTGCTGACAGACTCACCAAATCCAAACATTTCATTTAGGTTATAATAAATAACTCACTTGAAAGTTCTAATTGTAGAACTCCATTACACTAGTCAAAATTGAGTGAAAGAAAAGTAGTTGGGACTGATTTGATCAGAGAAAAAGAAGATAAAGTCTACATTATCTGAAACTTTAACGCCCTCACGCTCGAGACCGTCGCCAGAGTTGAGCTTGAGGTGTTACTAAACTTAATTCATTAATTAAATAGCTCAAACAATTTATTTTTAAAATTTCCAGACAAGCTGGCTAACTACGTCACAGTCGCTTAAAAATTCATATCTCGAGTTCTGAAACTTGAAATTAAGATCCGTAAATTTTTCCTGAAACTTGATTAATATATCTATCTACTAATTTTTTTTCTAGAATTTTTGGTCAGGTCAATTAGTACAGTTTATTGATTAAATTCTCCCCTGTTTCAGGGTTTGACTACTCTGACCCCTGTGTATTACGAATCAGATATCTTCCTGTACAGAGTTTTAACGATTATGCCATTTGTTTCTCATAAAACTAGACTCAATAAGTAATCTATACATATAAAACATGACTTCTAATTATTTTTGTACAATTTATGGTGAATTTTTAAATTCAGAATAGGGGATTCAGAGACCACTATGACCCTGTTCCACCAAAACTTAAATATCTCATAAAATATAACTCATTTACCTGTTTTGTTCCATCCATATGAAAATAGACTCATCAAGCTTCAATTTCATAACTTATTAAATTATTCATACAAAATTATAAACCGTTAATTCATATTCGGGAATACTCATACGAGCACATAAACGGGAAGCTCTCTCTTAAGCCATATAGCGAGAAGCTTATCCAGGCTGTATAACGGGAAGCTCATAAGAGCCATAATCAAGAAGCTCATGCGAGCCAATAAAGGGTAGCTCTGAAGAGCCATTAATTAGGAAGCTTCGGATAGCCATATATCGGGAAGTTCAAGCGAACCAATATCGGGAAGCTCGGGAGAGCTATTAACGGGAAGCTCACAAGAACCATATAATGGGAAGTCGAGAGGACCAAATATCGGGATGCTCATGAGAGCTAATAATGGGACACTCTTTCGAGCTGTGGTGTGTCCGCAACACATACAGAACCATAACAAATTTGGGAACCCTGTATCCATCGAATTTCATTTATTCAAACATGACTTAATATTTGTCGGGCATTGTCAAGTATGTGATCAATTTCATTATATGGCATTTATACAATTAAAATATACAACATCCAATTCAAATATATAAATATACACAATTTAGTTACACAAACTTACCTCGATAACTATTCGTGTATACAAAATCTACTAATCGACACTTTTTCTTTTCCTCGATCTAACTCCATATTTAGTCTATCCGGATCTCTATGAATTAATTTAACATCAATTTAATACAGTTCATACTCAATTCAATCCAATTCACATTTTAGGCAAAATTATGATTTTGCCCCTATACTTTTAATTAATTCTAATTTTGTCCCTAGGCTCGGAAAGTGAAATTCATGCAATTTAATCCTTATTCCAAGCCTAATCGATTTTTACATATAACATTCTCATCCCATGTATTTCATAAAAGTTAGAATTTTTCCATAAATTTTACATCTTTTCAATTTAGTCCCAAAATCATGATTTCATCAAAATTTCCTTGACAAAAGTTGTTTATATATCAACAAACTTTCATTTTCTATCATAAAATTTCATAATTCAACTATATTCATTCATGGAAAAACCTAATACTTTCATAAATTTACAAATTAATCCCCGAGATAGCTAGATTAAGCTATTACGATCTCGGAAACATAAAAATCATTAAAAACGGGACTTGAGTACTCACCTAATTGAGCTAAATAAGCTTGCTACCTTCAAGCTCTTCTAACTAGGGTTTCCATGTAAAATAATTTAGGAAAGATGATGAAAAATATGATATTTTGTTATTTAATAATTTATCATCTTTTATTATTTCCACTTTCCAATTTAGTCCTTTTTCTTTATTAGATTTACCCATGATGAATCATCATACTTATCTACTAACTCCTCTTAATGGTCTAGTTGCCACAAAAGGACCTCTAATTTTGAATTCCATAACTATTTGATAATTATAGCTACTAGAACTCAACTTTTGTATTTCATGCAATTTGGTCCTTTTATCAATTAAACATGTAATCGGTAAAAAAATTTTAACGAAATTTTTATATGATATTCCTATCACAATGCAGATCATGACATAACATTAAAATAATTTTCTTTCTGAACTTGAATTTGTGGTCCCGAAACCACTATTCCGATTTCACTAAAAACGGGTTATTACAAATAACCCCATAGCCTTTTTTTTATTATTAACAGAGGTATCAAAGTTTATTTTTGTATAACCACTCAGTGGTTTCTCCCACCTTTTACATGCAGGAGTAACAAGTAATAAGCTATAACAGTCCATTTTTACTCAAATTGGAACAGTGGTTTTGGGACCACAAATCCGAAGTCAAAATATTTATTATATTATTACTTTAATGTTTACAATGTGATAGAATAATTGTGTGAAAATTTCGTTAAGAAATTTTACCGTTTGATTTGTTAATTTGGTACAAAGGACTAAATCGCGTAAAGTGAAAAATTAGAGTTCTATAAGCTAAAAGGGCTTATTAGTTATGAAATTAAATAGTGGAGGTCCTTATGTTGTAATTATACCATTTATATTATAAGTGGACAAGTATTAAGTTATTTTTGTGTTTTATAACCAAGGTTAATTTTGGTATTTAGTTAATAAGCTTAAAATAAATAAAACAAAAACAATATTCATATTTATTTCTCCATATCCAAATGATTTTAAAGAGAAGAGAAGTCATTATTTTAGGTTTTCAATCAACCAAGCTTCCTAGCTCAATTGTAAGTTCGTTTTTGTCACGTTTTTAATGATTTCTATGTTTTTGAGATCGTTGCAACCAGGTCTAACTAGCCTAAGGACTAATTTTTAAAACTGTTAAAGATTTTAAATGTTTCCATTGATGAATAAGCATTTATTTTTAAGTTTCTTGATAGATTATGAATGCTTGTTGATAGATATACAAGTTTTGTTAAGTGATTTTTAGTAAAAATGCAAATTAGGGGCTAAATTGTGAAATGTGTAAATTTAGGGGTTAAAATGTGAAATAATTGAAAATTTTGGGCTGCTATAAGCATGATAAATATTCATCTAGGCTTTGGTTGTGATGAAATTGAATGAATTTTGTTTTACGAGCCTAGGGACTAAATTGTAAAATTGTTGAAATACTAGGGGCAAAAGTGTAAATGTTCTTTAATGAGTGTTTTGGATTAAATTGAATAGATAGATAATTGAATAAGCTGAATTTGATATTATATAGATCAAGAAAAGTGAAATACGAACTTAAATTGGGGCAAGCACAAAGTCTCGGATTAGTTGACCCGTGTCCTCGTTTTTACGTCCGAGGTAAGTTCGTATGTAATAAGCATTGATATAATTATATTTTAAATGCTTTGATATTGTATGAATTGTGAATTCGACTCTACGGATACGTTCAACGATGTTTTGGCTTTTAAACTCCCAGTTGAACCTTAGGAATAGATTAGGATACAAGTGACATGTCATTAGGGGATATATTGATTTGGCTTCTGGCCATGATATCGGCACTTTGGGTGCGAGTTACTTTGATTTGGCTTCGGGCCTAGATATCGGCACTTCGGGTGCTAGTTACTTTGATTTTGCTTCGGGCAATGATATCGACACTTCGGCTGCGAGCTTCACTGATTTGGCTACGGGCCATGATATTAGCTCTTTGGGTACGAGATTTATTGAGTTGGCTTCGGGCCATTGTAACACCCCTAACCCGGATCCACCGTCGGACTAGGGTTAAAGGCATTATCGGACAAATCAGAACATTTAACATTCATTTAGTATACATTATATCATCAGAGATTAAACATCAATAAAGAGTCCCTCATATAGGTCATCGAGACCTTAAACATGCTTTAGAAAGGGGTCTGGACTAAACCGAACACATATAAAAATTTTTGAAACCTAAACATTTCTCAAACAAGTACAGGTCACATGCCCGTGTGAACAGGCCGTGTGCCTCGCACGACATTAGACACGCCCGTGTGTCTTGGCCGTGGTCAAGCCTGACTTGGGTCACATGGTTAGCCACACGCCTATGTGCTTTGGCCGTGTTCGGGCCTGACTTACAAATGTAGGGTACCCCAGGGGACAGAAGGCCTTGCAACATAGCCGAGACACACACCTGTGTCTCTGCCTGTGTGGACAAAAATAGGCCATTTGAATAACCAATTTGCCACCCCAAAATGGGTCAACCTAAAAGCAAAGAAACAAGCATATTTGCTCAACCATTTCAGCCAATATCTACACCAAATCATACATAATTCATGCCAAAACATTACCAATCATTTCCATTCTCAATTCATACCAAAACTTAAACTAACATCATACCTAATCAAATAATCGATACATAATTCAAACATATACTATGAACTTACCAAACTTGACATTTTTACCATTTCATTTAACCAACCAAAACATACCAAATTGTACATTGGCATCACACATTATATACCATTATCAAATTATAAGTTCAAATATAAACTAGCCAAATCACATGGCTAAATATATATATCTCAAAACATAATTCCACAACTACTAGTCTATACATGCCATACTTCAAAATTTACTTTTCAAAATACCAAAAATGAGGTTCGATAGTGTAGTGACGATCCTTAACGATCCCCGAGCTTGCAGTAGCTTCGATATCTATAAAACAATGCAAACACACATAAAGTAAGCTTTCAAAAGCTTAGTAAGTTCGTACCAAAAATCATCAATACATAAATACTTATAAATTATTAAATCATCTATCAAATTTATACCAACATAATCCATATGTTCATACCAAATTAATGAGCTTCACATACATAATATCATCTACCACATAGGTATCGTACATTCCTGAATATTTTCGTACTTATTCACTTTCATTCTCACTTTTCATTTAAATATTTTAAGACTTTCCCAAATTATTCATGCTTTGAACATCCTCACACTTAGTGCTGTAATAGTTATCTGAAGCTAGTACAATTCCGCACACTTAGTGCCATCTCAATTAACCGAACTAAATCGGTATCACACACTTAGTGCCTCTTATAGCTGAAGCTAGTTTAAATCGCACACTTAGTGCCAAATATCATTGATTTACCATCGTATTAATCCAAACCAAGAAGATGTATAAATCCATGTATAATCAAAGTATCAAAACATACTTATAACATCATGTTCTTCGTACGAACTTACCTCATACTCGGAATTTTCGACTCGGACTGTTTACTCTACAATCTTAGACTTCCCGAGGTCTAAGTCTGAATCATTCTTTTCTTGATCTATATGTATTCAAAACTAACCCTTTTATTCACCAAATCATTCAAAACCACCCATAGACACATACTTAAGGCATTTTGCAAACTAGTCCTCACATTTTCATATTTTGACACTTTAGTCCCTAATTTACAAAATCACAAAATTTTCTTGTACACAAAGCTTATCCAAATTTTCATAGCTCTCATGTAAATCCATATTTTTCATTTATTTCACATTTAGTCCCTCAAAATAACATTTTTACAATTTAACCTAAAATACTCAATTTCATCAAAAATCCAAAGACAAAACATGTAAACCCAATATCAAGCTTTCATAATTCATCAACTAGCATCACAAAGCTCATAGTTTCATCAATGGCACATTTCAAAATCATCATCAAAATCATAAATTGAAGCTTGGGTTTGATAATATACGAAGCAACGATTACAAAAACGTAGAGATTATCAAAAATCGAGCAAAACACATACCTTAATTTGGCCACACAAGAACCGAGTATCAAAATCCTATTTTTAGCTCTTTTCCTTGCTTCATTCGGCCATGAAGATGATAAAATGGCCATTATTATCACTATGTTTAATTGTAATTGATTTAATAATACAATTACCATTTTAGCCTTAATGAATTAATATTACAATTCCACTAACTCTAGGCATAATGGTCCATCCATTCTTCAAATGGTTTTATAACATTATAAGGACTTTATAATTAATAAGTCATGGCAATTAAGCACCTTAACTCCTAGCACACAGCTTTTACATTTTACACGATTAAGTCCTTTTATTTAATTAAGCACACATACGATTAAATTTTCACTTGAAACTTTCACACCTACTAATTCACACATATTAAGCACGGAAAATAATATTTAAAATTTTTTTGACTCAGGTTTGTGGTCTTGAAACCACTATTCCGACTAGGGTCAAAACCAGACTGTTACAATTCTCCCCCCATAGGGATTTTTGCCCCTGAAAATCTTACCGTTAAACAATTCGGATAATGTTGTCTCATAACATTTTCAAGCTCCCACGTGGCCTCTTCGATACCATGTCGATGCCATATCACTTTAACTAAAGGAATTTTCTTATTTCGCAGCTCTTTAACCTCGCGAGCTAAAATACGGATTGGCTTTTCTTCGTAAGTCATATCAAACTGAATTTCAATCTCAGATGGAGGAATCACAAGCGAAGATCAGATCTATATCGTCGAAGCATCGATACGTGAAACACATCATGAGTCTTTTCTAACTCTTGTGGCAACAACAATCTAAATGCTACCGGCCCAATACGCTTAGTAATCTCATACGACCCAATGAACCTCAGACTCAATTTGCCTTTTCTACCAAACCGAATCACTTTCTTCCACGGAGACACTTTTAAAAACACTTTATCACCTATCTGAAACTCAATGTATTTTCTTTTCAAATTCGCATATGATTTCTGACGATCGGAAGTTGCTTTCAAACTATTTCGGTTCATTTTCACTTTTTGTTTAGTTTCTTTTATCAAATCAACTCCATGAATCTTATTTTCGCTGAGTTCAATCCAATACAAAGATGTATGACATTTGCGACCATATAAAGCTTCGTATGGTGCTATTTTAATGTTGGACTGAAAACTGTTATTATAAGCAAATTCAATCAAGGGTAGATATTGTTCCCATGTACCTTCAAACTCAAGAATGAAACATCTCAACGTATCTTCGAGTATCTGAATAATCCGTTCAGATTGACCGTCCGTTTGCGGATGAAAAGTAGTACTAAAGTGCAATTTAGTACCCAGAGCATCTTACAATTTCTTCTAGAATCGTGATGTGAATCTTAGATCGCTGTCTGATACTATAGACAATGGCACACCATGCAATCTCACAATATAACAGATATATAATTCAGCTAATTTATCAAGTGAGTAATCAGATCGAACTGGAATAAAATGAGCTTATTTCGTCAAACGATCAAATATAACCCAAAATTGCATCTTTCTTTCTCAGAGATATGGGCAAACCCGAAACAAAATCCATGGTCACTCGATCCCATTTCCACTCTAGAACCATAATCGGTTGTAACAATCCTGGTGGTACCTGATGTTTAGCTTTAACTTGCTGGTAGATCAAACATTTCGAAACAAAGTCAGAGATATCTCTCTTCAGTCCAGACCACCAATAATGTTGTTTCAGATCGTTATACATTTTCGTATTACCCGGATGCACAGATAAACGACTACTATGAACTTCACTCAAAATCATTTGAATTAATTTTGGATTTCTCGGACAAATTCTATCTCGGAATCTCAGACAATCATCTTTATCAACTCTGAATTTTGAATCAGACTCTACATCACACTGAGCTCGTTTAGCTAAAATCTCATTATCAATCTTCTGAGCTTCGATAATATGCTATAAGAACAAAGGTCTTACTTTTAATTCAGCTGAAACTGAACCATCATCAAATAGAACTAAATGAGCATTCATTGCACGCAAAGCAAACAACGATTTTTGACTCAAGGCATCAGCAACAACATTTGCTTTTCCCGGATGATAATCAATTACAAGTTCATAATCTTTTAGCAGTTCTAACCATTTTCTCTATCGCAGATTCAGATCTTTCTGAGACATCAAATATTTCAAACTCTTATGATCAGAGATACGTGACACTTCTCACTGAACAAATAATGACGCCAAATCTTTAAAGCAATCACAATCGCAGCTAATTCAAGATCGTGCGTTGGATAATTCTTTTCGTGTGGCTTCAACTATCTCAAAGCATAAGCAATAACTTTTCCTTCTTGCATTAGAACACATCCCAAACCAATCAATAAAGCATCACTATAGATCACAAATTCTTTACCTGATTTGGCTTGTACCAATACCGGAGCTTTAGTCAACAAAGTCTTCAACTGATCAAAGTTGTTCTGATACTTTTCAGACTACTCAAACTTCACATCTTTCTATAGTAGTTTTGTTAACGGAGTTGCAATCATCGAAAAACTTTTCACGAACCTTCTATAATAACCAACTAGTCCCAGAAAATGGCGGACTTCAGAAACATTCCTCGAAGATTTCCAATCTAAAATAGCTAAAATTTTGCTCAAATCAACCCAGATACCAGATACTGATACAATATGACCCAAGAAACCAACTTCTCATAACCAGAACTCACATTTACTGAATTTCGCATACAACTACTTATCTCACAAAATCTGTAGCACTAATCTCAAATGCTCGGCATGTTCAGATTCATCACGTGAATAAATCAATATGTCATCAATAAATATAACAACAAATTGGTCTAAATACGGTCTGAAAATTGTATTCATCAAATCCATAAAGATAGCTGGTGCATTAGTCAATCCGAAAGGCATAACTAAGAATTCATAGTGGTCGTACCTCATTTTGAAAGAAGTTTTCAGAATATCTGAGTCTTTCACTCGTAATTGATAATAGCCTGATCTCAAATCTATTTTCGAAAACACAACAGCTCCTTTCAACTGATCAAATAAATCATCAATTCAGGGTAGAGGATATTTATTCTTGATAATCACTTTATTCAATTGACGATAATCGATACACATTCTCATCGTACCATCTTTCTTTTTCACAAACAGAACCGGAGCACCCCGAGGTGAGAAACTCGGTCTGGCAAAACCTCTATCAGTCAACTCTTGCAACTGAAACTTTAATTCTTTTAACTCGGTCGGAGCCATTCTGTATGCAGCTATTGAAATCGGAGTAGTACCAGGTATCAATTCAATACCAAATTCTACCTCTCTAACCAGAGGTAATCCCGAAAGTTCCTTAGGAAATACATCAAGGAACTCATACACAACAGGCACTGATTCAACTTTCTTTTCTAACACTCTCAAATCAATCACATATGCAAAATAAGCTTCACAACCCTTTCTCACAATACTTGAAGCTTTCATCGAAGATATTACAGCAAGCAATCCATTCAAATCACTAGATTCAATTCTGACTATTTCATCATTCTTGCATCTCAAATCAATAGTTTTCTATTTGAATTTCACCACAGCATCATGCAAAGTTAACCAATCCAGACCCAGTATTACATCAAATTCATCAAAAGGTAACAAAATCAGATTAGCTAGAAAACAAGTGTCTCGAAACATTAACGGACAATTCTTGTATACTTTATCAACCAAAACACATCTGCCTAGGGGGTTTGAAACTCTAATTACAAATTCAGTAGACTCTACAGGCAAAGTCTTACTGTTCACTAAGTTCATGCATATATATGAATGTGTCGATCCAGGATCTATCAAAGCAATCACATAAGTATCATAGAGAGTAAATGTACCCGTAATTACATCTGGTGATGAAGCTTCCTCACGAGCTCGAATAGCATAGGCTCTGGCAGGTGCACGAGCCTCATATCTAACAGTTGTATCTTTTATCCCTCTTTGACTATCGCTTACATTTCCTGTATTTCTAGAAGGTCTACCACGAGAAGCGTTACTACTTTACCTCAGATTCTGAACATTATCTTTTTTAGCTAAATCTGGGCAATCTATTATAAAATGGTTTCTTGAATCACAACTATAACAAGCTCGGTTATCACTATTTCCCTAGCATTCTCCAAAATGTTGTCTTCCACATTGATCACACTCAGGCTTTTCATTCTTTGCATTATCAACACTGGAAATAGACGTAGCTGAAGATTTGAAATTCGATTGTGATCTGACACGATCTATGTTAGAATATCCCACACTAGTCTTTGAACGACTGCTAGCATCTCTAAACTTCTTTGATCTAGATTGAAATGATTTGCCCAATGATCTCTTTCGTACCTCTCTTGTAACACCCCGTACCCGAGACCGTTGTCAGAGTCGGACACGAGGGGTTCACAGAGTAAATTCACTTATTTTTTTTTTTACAGTCCACTTAAAATTTCGGACAAAGTTGATTCTTGCATCACTGTCGCCTTAAAAATCATATCTTGAGTTTCAAAACTTGAAAACCAGTTTCGTAAATTTTTCCTGAAACTAGACTCATATATCCATATAACTTTTTTTCTAGAATTTTTGGTCGAGCCAATTAGTACAGTTTATTAGTCAAAGTCTCCCCTGTTACAGGGTGCGACTACACTGACCTTCATGCAATACGACTTGGATATCTCCCTATACAGGGCTTCAATACTGATGCCGTTTGTTTCTAATGCAACTAGACTCAAAAAGGAATCTATACATATAAGGAATGACTTCTAATTATCTCTGGTTAATTTATAATGAATTTCCAAATTCAGATCAGGGGATCCAGAAACCGTTCTGGCCCTGTCTCACAAAAACTTTAACATCTCATAATATACTATTCATATGAACGTTTTGTTACTTTCCTATGAAAATAGATTCATCAAGGTTCGATTACATAATTTATTCACTATTTAATTCCATTCCTACTATTTTTAATGATTTTTCACATCCACATCACTGCTGCTTCCAGCATCTATTTTTTTAAGGTAAACTTTACCTATTTCATGATCCTCCATGGATCAACTAGAGTTTGTCATACATATACCAAAAGTGATCATGAATAACCATTCCCATGGCTAACCGTTACCAACATTTCCATACCTCTCGACGGACAACATACAAAACGATTATAATGCTATGATCAAAGTATATTTAAGCCATTTTCGCATGGCTATCCAAATTTACACAAAACCGAAGGGTTCATGACCAACAACAAAAGGGTAGTCCTATACATGCCATTTCAAAGTTCAACCAAAAGTATACCAAAAGGAGCTTTGATAGTGTGGGCGACTTCGACTTCAAAATCTCGAGTCCGATAGTGAAGAACCAAAATCTATAAAGCAGAGAATCAAAGAAACGGAGTAAGCATTAAATGCTTAGTAAGTTTTGAGCAAAGAATTTAAGCACATCTGAAGTATAGCATCCATATAACTAAACGAATAATTCCATATATACATATTCTCAAATTATTCCTACTTCACATTCCAACCCCTATATTCATACATAAGGGATCATCTTCGCTAAATACCTAGGAAGCTCATTACTCGATCGAGCGAATATTATTCGAAGGAATCAACTATTCCAATGCACATCTGAAACATACCTCATTGTTGGGATTTTACAAGCGTATTAACGAAATTTTTACAGCAAGATCGCTCATTCCGAATCACGTACCTTGAATTTAACCGGATATAGCTACTCGTTCAAATGCCTTCGGGACATAGCCCGGTTATAGTAACTCGCACAAATGCCTTGGGACTTAACCCGGTTTAGTGACTCACACCAATGCCTTGGGCTTAGCCCTAATTAGTAACTCGCACAAATGCCTTGAGATCTTAGTCCGGATATAGTCACTTAGCACAAAGCCTTCGGGACTTAGCAGGACATCATTCAATAACCATGCACATTTATCAATAAATCATGACACATCCGTATTTCATTTTCATTACCAAAGCTCAAACACAAGACACTTATCACACTTGAAATTTCGGCTCAATAGCCACATACAAAGAGCATGATTTTGATTTGCTTAAAACATGATCTAATCAAATCATAATCTAAGTTTCATTACTCGAAAACTTACCTCGGATGTGGTCGAATGATTTCGGCGGCTATTCGATAACATTTTCCTTCCCCTTATCCAACTGTGGTCCTCTAAGCTCTTGAGCTAATTCAAACAAATTTAACTTATTAAAGTCTCATTATGCTAGCTTATGGCCGAATATGACAAGGAGTTTAATAGGTCATATGGCCACCCTTTAGCTCAAATACACAATGGTCATGCATTTTAATCACATTAAGCAATTTAACACAATTCATTTGAACATCAAAAGAGGACCTCACGGTACTTAGTCCATATATACATTAGACATTAGAGTCACATATGTACGAAATCACGAATCGAATTCAACATATTAGCTAATATTCCCCTTAGCCGAATTTTCTAAGTCAAGATAAAGCCATCAATATGCTTACCTTTGGCCGAACATACACATCAACTTATGTACTCATTCATGTGGTCGAACATACATGTCTATGTTGAGGCCGATTGCAACACTTAATACTTTCTACAAGTATGGTCACTTGTATGGACTAAACACCATTTTGTTTCAAGTTCAAAACTTGGCCAATACACATATATACACTAGTAAAGCATCCTCTCCCTTTCCATCAATTCAACACATGCATTACTCATTAATATACAAAATTATATTCGGCCTTAGCACACAACTTGCTAGCCGATTCTTCTCCATCTAGCAACTAATGCACATATGTGCTCATTTGCTAGACTCTACTTCATCTAACAACAACCATATTTTCCCTTCTACTTCCTACCATGGCCGGATGCTCAAGATACCTCAAGCCTCATAACACATCCATATAGCTAACATGCTAATAGTCTCAAGGCTTCAACTAAAACTTTTGAAGCCTCTTAGTCGAATACTAACTCTCTAATAATCCCAAATCCATTCATGAGATAGTTAGAATTTAGACTAATCATCCAAGGGATGTATGAACTTTCAAAGCAACATTAAACATACCTTAATCTAGTGAGCCTTCATAGCCGATTTTTCTCCAAGCTCATTCCCTTCCTTTCTTTCTTCTATTCGGCCAAAGATGTTCAAGGATGAACACACATTTTTTTTTCTTTGTTTTCTTTCTTCCATTCACGGCAAAAGGGGGCATGGATGAGACCATTTTTTCATCACTCCTCCCTTTCATTATTTAATTACCATGCTCATTATTTTATTTTTCCTAACATACATCACTAACATAACATGTTTGTGACATGTTTCCACCATACCATGGCCGCCACTATGCTTTAATTTGGCTAATTTGACATACAAGGACAAGCACTTTCCCACATATATTAATAGGCCACTTGAACACTTGCCTAGCATATTTCTAAATTGTCTCACATAAGTCCCTACTAATAAATTTCACATACACTGACCAAATTAAAGTATGGAACTATCACACAAGCATTTACGCACATCATAAACACAGAATATAACCTTTAATTATTTATAAGACTCAGTTTCGTGGTCCCGAAACCACTTTCCGACTAGGGTCAATTTAGGGCTGTCACATCTCTAGCTTCAAAATCAGCTTTTCTTTTCTCTTTCCCAAGATTTTCAGCTTTACACGCTCGTTCAACAAGCACAATAAATTCTTTGATCTCCAGAATCACGACTAACAAATGGATATTTTCGTTCAAGCCATCCTTGAATCTTTTGCACATTATTGCCTCAGTAGATACACATTCACGAGTGTACTGACTCAGCCTCACAAATTTTCGCTCGTATTCAGTAACAGAAATACGACCTTGTTTAAGTTCAAGAAACTCTTTACATTTCTGATCGATGAATCTCTGACTGATATATTTATTCTGGAATTCAGTTTGGAAGAAATCCCAAGTAACTCTCTCACTCGGAACTATCGATATTAAATTTTCCACCAGCGATACGCTGTATCTCTCAAGAGTGAAACAGCACATTTGATGCATTCCTCAGGATTCAATGACAATTCATCAAATACTCGTATTGTGTTTTCTAACAAAAACTCAGCCCTTTCAGCATCATCATTTGTTATAGCTTGGAACTCTTCGGCCCAATACTTTCTAATCTTATCAAATGGTGGTCTACTTAACTGAATTGGATTCACCGGTGGCATAACAGGAGCTTGAGGAGGATTAACCGGGGGTGTAGCTTGTTGTACAACCGGATTGGTTCTAATATATTGGGTGAACCAATCATTCATTATCTGATAGAAGGCTTGTCTAGCCTCACCATCACGGCTACTCGGAGCCGGTCGAGAATCAGCTTGCACCGTCCCTTGCGTAAAAGCAGGGCATTGCTTTTAGCATCATCTACTATGGCTCTTTCGAGATCCATTTGCTATATAAAAGCACATTTCAATGTCAGGATTCATCACACTATCGCAGTTCATAAATATGGCATGTATAGCTAGACTCGCAAATGCTATGGCAGTTCTAGAATCACTAAACCATAGCTCTGATACCAACAAAATGTAACACCCCTAGCCAATATCCATCACTGGCCAATATCCATCACCGGACTAGGGTTAAAGACATTAGCAGACAAATCAGAACATTTAACATTCATTTAGTATACATCATATCATCAAAGATTAAACATCAATAAAGAGTCCCTCATATAGGTCATCGAGACCTTAAAAATGTTTTAGAAAGGGGTCTGGACTAAACCGAACACATATAAAATTTTTTGAAACTTACATATTTTTCAAACAAGTACAGGTCACACGCCTGTGTGAACAGGCCGTGTGCCTCGCACGGCATTAGACACGTCCGTGTATCTAGGCCGTATAAAAATAGAGCATAGCTACTGACTTGCCCACACGGCCACAAGACACGCCCGTGTGCCTTGGCCATGGTCGAGCCTAACTTGGGTCACACGATTAGCCATACGCCCGTGTACTTTGGCAGTGTTTGGGCCTGACTTACAAATGTAGGGTACCCCATGTAACACCCCAAACGCGGCACAAACGTTATGGCTAGATCCGATATGCCACATCAAAGCGTTCAAAACATTTTATATTGTTGATCCAGAAAAACCTACTTAGTGTTTTAAAAGATAATTTCATTATAGGTCAAAGTGAATGGAAGCTGTGCACCAGGTAGGAAACCGAAAAAGAGGAGGTGAGTCTATCGGACTACTTAAGTACCAAGCTCCCTTCGGATCCAATCCTAAACATGCACACCGCCATTGCCACACCTTAACGTCATGTATATTTCTAGGAAACCGATTTGATTAAGTCATTTTTAGGAAAAGTGATTAATTTTGGAAAATACTTTTATTGCGGAAGCTTTGCTTGTTGTCGTGTTATTTTGAAATCAATTGTTGTTTTTGAAAACGCGCCCTAAAGCTATCCAATTTCATCAGTTAAAATAAGTAATACCTATCTTAGTAATACATATTAAAACCATCAAAAATAATTAAGCGGCCTTATTACATTTAAAAACCCAAAACTTCAAACGTAAATAAAAGGATGTCCAGTTCACCAGAAGAAAATCAAACTTTCAGAACGGGTAGCCACTCCGAATTCCCTCACAGATCCAAGCCCACTATGGTTGGAGATTACCTGCGTGGATGAAAATAAAAAGGGTGAGTTTGGGGAAACTCAGTGTGTAAGGAAAACCCATTCAAAGCCCAAGTCAGCTCAAGCCTATTGGGCCTAAGCCCATTCAGGTAACAGTGGTACTGGACCAGAGCCGTTTTCAAATTACAATAAACTGGGCCTTAGCCCCTTATTCAGATAAAAGTATGGCCCATAGGCCCATTTCAAAATACATGCAACATCAATAACATATGCAAGCCCATTTGGGGAGACTACTCAACCCACCAACCACTACACTCCACCCGTACCAGCCCTACACTCCATGTGGGGAATAGCTCAACCCACCCAGCTCAACACTCCACAGTTGCAGCCTTGCTGCTCAGTTAACAGTAAATTGAGGCAAAGCCTCCAGTACGTGGACAAGCCACTTTCAGTACTTCCTCCGTCAATATCCCAATCCCATGCATCAGATAATAACAACATGGCATGCAGTAAATAACAACAGTCAAACATGCATTTAGGTCAATTTAACCTTAGGGGTATTTCGGTAATTTATCTACTAGGGGTAAAACTATAAATTTTCCACTTTTAAAGGTATTTCAGTAATTTATCTATTTTAGGGTTTTTCATGCATATTCCCACTTTTCACGTACTAATGTAATCACGCATCGAGGGTTCTTCTTGAATTGGGCCCGTTGGCCCATCATTCCAATTTTGGCCCATTAAGCCCAAAAATATCGAGGCACGCAAATCATGCACTTTGCGGTCTAAATTTTGCAGCTTACCAAAAACATTAATCGATTTACCTCACGAGCATTCGCACACTCACAAATCTACAAAATACCAGTTTTCGGTATTTCGGCTTTTTGACTTTTGCGATCCAGACTAAGAAAGTGGGTGTTAGTTACACACCTGTTTGCGACGATATGCTGACGAGATCCACATACGAACCGCCTACAATTGGATTACTAACACGTTAATCTAACTATTCAAATACAAACTACGTATTAACCCCTTACAATATTCGCCCAACCACACCTACAGATCATAGTAAGCTTATAAGAAATCAATAAGCAACTCATTAACAAATTTTTGTCAATGTTTACCACATAACCATAATTTCACTGCAAGCTGTCTTCCTGAGCAACAGTCACTAAATCATTTATAACTGGAGCTACGAAACTCCAAATCAAGTGCCGTTAATTTTCCTTGAAAATAGACTCATATATCTTATATCCATAAAATTTTCAGAATTTTTGGTTTGTCCAATCAATACCAGATTTTTCTCAAAGTTTTGCATGTTTCACTGTTTGACTAATCTGTCCACTCTTCATTACGAATCAAATTTCTCATTGTACAGAATTCAAAATATATTCTCGTTTATTTCATTTGAAACTACACTCAACAAGACTTAATTACATAATTTATTCAGCTTTTAATTCATCTCTCACAATTTATGGTGATTTTCCAAAGTCACGTTACTGCTGCTGTCCCAAGCAGATTTATTACCAAATCACTCTTTCACACATACCTTGCATGCATGTTATTTAAACATGTATATCACCAATCAATCATCACATATCTATGATTTTACTTAAGTATAATCTCCATTTCATCATTTTAAAGCACAACATGTTAGCCGATTTTTCCCTTTAGCATCTAAGGTACATGCATGCTCATTTGTTTGGCTCAACTTCACCTATCTTCCATTTTTCATCAAAAGAACATGAAACAACAACCATTTCCTTCATTTTAATTCATGACTAAATGCTCACAACACAACTAAAAACCAAAATATGCTTCAAGAGTTAAGGTAGAATCAAGAAGAACTCATGAACCTCAAGATAGAAGCAAACTACCATGAACTTACCTTCAATTTTCTTCCCCAAGTGACCGAACATTCAAGAGCTTTCTCCTCTCCTTTCTCTTCTCTAACTTTAGGCTATGATGAACAAAGATGGACAAAACTTTGTTCTTTTCACCCCTTTTTCTTTTAATAAAATTTCATATTTCATCCATTTAATTTTTTAATACAAAAGACATGAAATGCCCATCATGGAACATTTACCTAAACCATTATCATGGAACATTTACCTAACCCATTATCATGGAATATTTACCTAATCCATTATCATGGAACATTTACCTAACCCATTATCAATTTGTACCATGAATTATGGATATCAAGTTCTCATATTGTCTACAACAACATGATGGCTGGCCACTTCATGTAAAATGGGAGGTTTGTCATGCAAATCCTCCTATTTTGCACTTCTATTTATTTGGCCACTTCAATTTAGCCTATAGCATTTTCAAACATTTTCACATAGGTTCTATTTCATAATTTCACCCCTTTTTCTTATGGAACAAAAATGAACTAAAATTGTCGGGTTCTATCTTAAGCTTGGGCCTTCTAGAGGCCCACTAACATAATTAAACCTATGCCAACATTCACAGAATTCCCAAAAATTGGGGCGTTACAACTCTACCCTCCTTAAAGAAATTTCATCCTCGAAATTTACCTGATCCAACTAGTTGAGGGTATTGTTGACGTATAGTCTCTTCTGATTCCCAAGTAGCTTCTTCCCTTCCATGATTATGCCAAAGCACTTTCACTAACGGGATAGATTTCCTTCTGAGAACCTTAACATCTCGAGCCAATATTTGCGCAGGCTCCTCCTCAAAGGTCAAATCAGTCTAAACTTCAATTTCTGCAACTGGCACGACATGAGCAGGGTCAGAACGATAACGCCTTAACAAGGAGACGTGAAAAACATCGTGAATCCTGTCTAACTCTGGAGGCAATTCCAATTGATAAGCCACTGGGCCTACTCGCTTCAAAACCCGATAAGGCCCAATGAACCGCGGACTCAACTTGCCCTTCTGACCGAACCTTAATATCTTCTTCCAAGGAGAAACCTTTAAGAAGACCATATCACCTACTGAGTACTCAATCTCCTTACGCTTCAAATATGCATACGACTTTTGCCTATCGATGCTTCTTTAACGGTCCCTAATTATTCGACCTTATCCTCGATATCGCCTACCAACTCGGTCCAAGAATTTGTCACTCTCTAGTTCGGTCCAACAACTAGGTGTACGACACCTTCGTCCATACAATTACTTCATACAAAGGCCATTCAATACTCGTCTGGTAACTGTTATTGTACGCAATTTCTATCAATGGCAAGTAATCCTTCCAACTACCTCGAAAGTCAATCACGCATCCCCTCAACATGTCCTCCAGAATCTGAATAACCTTCTCTGACTGACCATCAGTTTGGGGATGGAAAGCCATACTAAAGTTCAATCATGTCCCCAACACCTCATGCAACTTTTGCCAAAATCGAGATGTGAATCTGGGATCCTGGTCAGAGACAATCGAAACTGGGACCCCATGAAGTCGTACAATCTCCGCCACATACAACTTGGCTAACTTTTGAAGTGAAAAGTCAGTACGAACAGGTATGAAATGGGCCGATTTGGTCAACCTATCCACAATCACCCACACCGAGTCTTTCTTTGATGGTGTCAAGGGCAGCCCACTCACAAAGTCCATGGTTACCCTCTCCCACTTCCAAAGTGGTATCTTCACTGACTGTAACAGTCCAGAGGGTAATTGATGCTTAGCTTTCACTTGTTGGCATGTCAGACATTTCCCTACAAACTCCATTACTTCTCGTTTAAGTCCAGGCCACCAGTACAATTCTCGTAAGTCGTGATACAACTTGTTCCCTCCAGGGTGCATGGCACAAAGTCCTCCATGAGCTTCCTTCAATATTGTCTGCCTCAAATCAGAGTCTTTCGGAACACAAATTCTTCCTCGGAAACACAGAACTCCTTTGCCATTTAACCCAAACTCAGAAGTTTCCCCTTCCTTAACTTGTTGAAAACGAGCGACCAAAGACTCATCGTTCAACTGCTTTTCCTTAATCTGATCCACCAGGTTGGCCTCACTTGCAACTCAAACGGACTTCCATCATCATACTGACTCGACGAGCAAACATTGCTCTCGGATCGAATCTGACTCTACGACTTAGAGCATCGGCTACCACATTAGCCTTGCCTGGTGATACTCGATCGAATAGTCATAATCCTTAAGCAACTCAATCCATCTCCTTTGCCTAAAGTTCAGCTCCTTCTGAGTCAACAAATACTTAAGACCCTTGTGGTCTGTGTATATAATACATCTCTCCCCATACAAGTAATGTCTCCAAATCTTAAGTGCAAATATCACTGCCGCCAACTCCAAATCATGAGTAAGATAGTTCCCTTCGTGAGGTTTAAGTTGTCGTGATGTATATGCAACCACCTTACCCTCCTGCATTAACACGCAGCCCAAACCCACGTGTGATGCGTCACTGTACACAGTAAAATCCTTCCCAGACTCCTGCTGAATCAACACAGGTGCTTCAGTCAGAATTTTCTTCAACTTCTCAAAAGCTTCCTGCTACTTCTCAGTCCATACAAACGGTACTCCTTTCCTTATGAGTTTTGTAAGAGGTGCTGCCATCATAGAAAAACCTTCCACAAACCTTCTGTAGTATCCTGCCAACCCTAGGAAACTTCGAATTTTCGGCACCGTCCTAGGTGGCTTCCACTCCAAAATTGCTTCAATCTTTCGAACGTCCACCTTAATCCCCTCAGCAGAGACCGCATGTCCTAAGAAGGTTACCTCCCTCAACCAAAGTTCAGACTTGCTGAACTTCACAAAGAGTTCCTTCTCCCTTAACACTTGCAGCACTATACGGAGATGCTCATCATGTTTCGCTTCAGTTTCAGAATATGCCAGGATATCATTAATAAAGACGACTACGAACTGATCAAAAAATAATTGGAACACACGATTCATCAGATCCATAAATGATGCAGGAGCGTTTGTCAGTCCAAATGGCATAACCAGAAACTTGTAATGACCATACCGAGTCCTGAATGTCGTCTTATGGATATCTACCTCCTTGACTCTTAACTGATGATATCCAGATCGAAGGTCGATCTTGGAAAATACAGAAGCTCCTCTAAGTTGGTCAAACAGATCGTCAATCATTGGCAGTAGATACTTATTCTTAATTGTCAGTTTGTTCAACTGGCGATAACTAATGCACATCTGCATTGTACCATCCTTCTTCTTCACGAATAGCACCGGTGCTCCCCATGGAGACACGCTTGGCCTAATGAAGCCCCTATCCAACAACTCTTGAATTTGTGCCTTTAGCTCCACCAACTCCTTCGGTGTCATTCTATACGATGCGATAGACACTAGTGCCGTTCCAGGCAATAAGTCGATTCTAAACTCCACTTCTCAGTTCGGAGGCAATTCTGGAAGCTCTTCCGGAAAAACATCTTGGAACTCCTTTACGGTCCTAACCTTATCCACTGTCAGTCCCTCCTCTTCTGACTGACTTACAAATGCCAAATAGGCCTCACAACCTTTCCGAATCCACTTATTGGCTCTTAATGCCGACACCACATTGGACAAATAGTCCCTTCGCTCACCTATCACCATAACATCCTCATCCTTTGTGGTCCTTACACCATTCGTTTAGCAACACAATCCAGGGTCGCCTTATGCTTAACAAGCCAGTCCATTCCCAAAATGAGATCAAACTCTCCGAACGGTAACTCCATCAGATCTCCAGGGAAAATCCTACCTTGAGTTTCTAAGGGTACATCCCTATATAGTTTGTCTACCCTAACCGAGTGACCCAAAGGACATAGTACAGATACCTCACTCACAATCTCCTCAGAGCAGTCCAAGTTGTCCATAATCAGTTCTGTGGCCTCCAACCAATATTCCGCCACATTCGGGGCTATACCAGACACGCCCCTAAAGACCTCCGCTCCGTTAGCCCGAAGTCATTCAGAAATAAATCCCCGAACTCTATTGCCCGTACTTGCCCCGGCAACCCTTTCCAGAACACGAAGCATTACCTGTGACAGGGCATCATCCTCAGCATCGCGGTCATGAGACTCTACCTCTGTTGCCGGTGGTACCGATGCATCCACCACCGGCATATGTCTCGAAGACGAAGATCTCGCTCGAGCACTTCCTCGGCTTCGTCCACGGCCTCTTGTACTCATATCGTATTATCTTGATTACAAATTTTATGCATCAATTAATATTTCAGTGTTTATTACAGATGTTTTATGAATCGACGAGAGTTCGAGTTTGTTTTCGCAGAATCGAAGTCTAGCTACGATTTGATCTCTTATCAGATTTTCCTATGGTTTCAGTATCATTCTATCTAGAGTATCCTAATAGGGTTTCAGTACAGACAGATAATTCAAAAAAATATTCAGAAAAGTTCAGAGTAATACTTACAGACTTGAGCCGGAGATTCGGAATGCCACCTTCTAAAGATCTAAATTTTGAAAATCGAGTTTTTCGCATTCTTTATAAAATTTTTGTTTTCAAAAATCTTTATTTTTGTAAACCCATTCCACAGCCGAGTTGTTGCAACCTAGGCTCTGATACCACTAAATGTAACACCCCAAACCCGGCCCAGACATTATGGCCAGATCCGACATGCCACATCGAAGCGTTCAAAACATTTTATATTGTTGATCTAGAAAAACCTACTTAGTGCTTTAAAAGATAATTTCATTATAGGTTAAAGTGAATGGAAGCTGTGCACCAGGTAGGAAACCAAAAAAGAGGAGGTGAGTCTATCAGACTACTCAAGTACCAAGCTCCCTTTGGATCCAATCCTAGACATGCACACCGCCATTGCCACACCTTAACGTCATGTATATTTCTAGGAAACCGATTTGATTAAGTCATTTTTAGGAAAAGTGATTAATTTTGGAAAATACTTTCATTGCGGAAGCTTTGCTTATTGTCGTGTTCTTTTGAAATCAATTGTTGTTTTTTTTTTTTGAAAACGCGCCCTAAAGCTATCCAATTTCAACAGTTAAAATAAGTAATACCTATCTTAGTAATACATATTAAAACCATCAAAAATAATTAAGCGGCCTTATTACATTTAAAAACCCAAAACTTCAAACGTAAATAAAAGGATGTCCAGTTCACCAGAAGAAAATCAAACTTTCAGAACGGGTGGCCACTCCGAATTCCCTCACAGCTCCAAGCCCACTATGGTTGGAGATTACCAGCGTGGATGAAAATAAAAAGGGTGAGTTTGGGGAAACTCAGTGTGTAAGGAAAACCCATTCAAAGACCAAGTCAGCTCAAGCCTATTGGGCCTAAGCCCATTCAGTAACATGGTCTTGGACGAGCCCTTTTGATTACAATAAAGCGGGCCTTAACCCTTATTCAGATAACAAGATGGCCCATAGGCCCATTTCAAAATACATGCAACATCAATAACATATGCAAGCCCATTTGGGAGACTACTTAACCCACCAACCACTACACTCCACCCGTACCACCCCTACACTCCATGTGGGAATAGCTCAACCCACCCATTTAACACTCCACGATTCTGACCTTGCTACTCGATTAACGATAAATTGAGGCAAAGCCTCCAATCGTGGTCAAGCCACTTTTAGTACTTCCTCCATCAATATCCCAATCCCATGCATCAGATAATAACAACATGGCATGTAGTAAATAACAACAGTCAAACATGCATTTAGGTCAATTTAACCTTAGGGGTATTTCGGTAATTTATCTACTAAGGGTAAAACGTAAATTTTCCAGATTTTAAAGGTATTTCATAATTTATCTATTTTAGGGTTTTCATGCATATTCCTACTTTTCACGTACTAACAGAATCACGTACCGAGGGTTCTTACCGAATTGGGTCCGTTGGCCCATCATTCTAATTTTGGCCCATTAAGCCCCAAAATATCGAGGGCACAGAAATCATGCACTTTGCAGTCCAAATTTTGCAGCTTACCAAAAACATTAATCGATTTACCTCACGAGCATTCGCACACTTTCGCAAATCTACAAAATACCGGTTTTCGGCATTTCGACTTTTCGACTTTTGCCGATCCGGACTAAGAAAGAGGGTATTAGTTACACACTGCTTATGCGACGATATCTTGACGAGATCCATACACGAACCGCCTACAATTGGATTACTAACACGTTAATCTAACTATTCAAATACAAACTACGTATTAACCCCTTACAATATTAAGCCCAACCACACCTACGGATCATAGTAAGCTTATAAGAAATCAATAAGCAACTCATTAACAAATTTTTGTCAATGTTTACCACATAATCATAATTTCACCGTAAGTTTGTCTTCACGAGCAACAGTCACTAAATCATTTATAACTGAGCTACGAAACTCCAAATCAAGTGCCGTTAATTTTCCCTGAAGATAGACTCATATATCTTATATCCATAAAATTTTCAAAATTTTTGGTTTGTCCAATCAATACCATATTTTTCTCAAAGTTTCACATGTTTCACTGTTTGACTAATTTTTCTACTCTTCATTACGAATCAAATTTCTCATTGTACAGAATTCAAAATATGTTCTCGTTTATTTCATTTGAAACTAGACTCAACAAGCTTTAATTACATAATTTATTCAGCTTCTAATTCATCTCTATTCAGCTTCTAATTCATCTCTCACAACTTATGGTGATTTTCCAAAGTCACGTTTCTGCTGCTGTCCCAAGCAGATTTATTACCAAATCACTCTTTCACACATACCTTGCATGCATGTTATTTAAACATGTATATCACCAATCAATCATCACATATCTATGATTTTACTTAAGTATAATCTCTATTTCATCATTTTAAAGCACAACATGTTAGCCAATTTTTCCCTTTAGCATCTAAGGTACATGCATGCTCATTTGTTTGGCTCAACTTCACCTATCTTCCATTTTTCATCAAAAGAACATGAAAAAACAACCATTTCCTTCATTTTAATTCATGACTAAATGCTCACAACACAACTAAAAACAAAAATATGCTTCAAGAGTTAAGGTAGAATCAAGAAGAACTCATGAACCTCAAGATAGAAGCAAACTACCATGAACTTACCTTCAATTTTCTTCCCCAAGTGACCGAACATTCAAGAGCTTTCTCCTCTCCTTTCTCTTCTCTAACTTTAGGCTATGATGAACAAAGATGGACAAAACTTTGTTCTTTTCACCCTTTTCTTTTAATAAAATTTCATATTTCATCCATTTAATTTTTAATACAAAAGACATGAAATGCCCATCATGGAACATTTACCTAAACCATTATCATGGAACATTTACCTAACCCATTATCATGGAATATTTACCTAATCCATTATCATGGAACATTTACCTAACCCATTATCAATTTGTACCATGAATTATGGATATCAAGTTCTCATATTGTCTACAACAACATGATGGCTGGCCACTTCATGTAAAATGGGAGGTTTGTCATGCAAATCCTCCTATTTTGCACTTCTATTTATTTGGCCACTTCAATTTAGCCTATAGCATTTTCAAACATTTTCACATAGGTTCTATTTCATAATTTCACCCCTTTTTCTTATGGAACAAAAATGAACTAAAATTGTCGGGTTCTATCTTAATCTTGGGCCTTCTAGAGTCCCACTAACATAATTAAACCTATGCCAACATTCATAGAATTCCCAAAAATTGGGGCGTTACAACTCTACAGACACACGGCCGTGCAACATAACCGTAAATCACACACGACCGTGTCTCTGGCCGTGTGGACAAAAATAGGCCATTTGAATAACCAATTTGCCACCCCAAAATAGGTCAACCTAAAAGCAAAGAAACAAGCATATTTGCTCTACCATTTCAGCCAATATCTATACCAAATCATACATAATTCATGCGAAAATATTACCAATCATTTCCATTCTCAATTCATACCAAAACTTAAATTAACATCATACCTAATCAAATAATCGATACATCATTCAAACATATACTATGAACTTACCAAACTTGCCATTTTTACCATTTCATTTAACCAACCAAAACATACCAAATTGTACATTGGCATCACACATTATATACCATTATCAAACTATAAGTTCAAATATAAACTAGCCAAATCACATGGCTAAATATATACATCTCAAAACATAATTCCACAACTACTAGTCTATACATGCCATACTTCAAAATCTACATTTTCAAAATACCAAAAATGGGGTTCGATGGTGTAGTGACGATCCTTAATAATCCCCGAGCTTGAAGTAGTTTCGATATCTATAAAACAATGCAAACACACATAAAGTAACCTTTCAAAAGCTTATTAAATTCGTACCAAAAATCATCAATACATAAATACTTAAAAATTCTTAAATCATCTATCAAATTTATACCAACATATTCCATATGTTCATACCAAATTAATGAGCTTCACATACATAATATCATCTACCACATAAGTATCATACATACCTGAATATTTTCATACTTATTCACTTTCATTCTCACCTTTCGTTTAAATATTTTAAGACTTTCTGCAAATTATTCGTGCTTTGAACATCCGCACACTTAGTGCCATCTCAATTAACAGAACAAAATCGATATCGCACACTTAGTGCCTCTTATAGCCGGATCTAGTTTAAATCACACACTTAGTGCCAAATATCATTGATTTACCATCGTATTAATCCAAATCAAGAATATATATACAATCCATGTAATAGCCCGATTTTGGGTCTAGTCGGAACAGTGGTTTCGGGACCACAAACCCGACGAAAAAAAATTTTTATTATATTTTTATAGTCTATAAATTTATGAAAATATTTCGTAAAAATTTCATTCGAAAATTTTGACGTTTGAGCACTCAATTTAGTCAAAAGGACTAAATTGTAAAAAGTGCAAAAGTTGAGTTCTTTATATATGAGGTACCTAATTGTTATGAGTTTTAAATTGAAAGTCCTTATGTGACAATTATTCCTTTAATAAGTTAGTGAATGGATATTTGTTTGGTATTTTGAAATTTGGTTGAAATAAAAGGGTAATTTTGTAAATTAATTAAAATAACCTAATAAGACAAATGATAAAAGCTATCATTTTTTTCATTCTTTCTTCTTCAACCGTGGAAAGAACTGAAAATGGCAGCCATGGATGAGCTCCATTCAGCCAAGCTTCTATGGCTTATATAGGTACGGTTTTGTCCGCTTTTAATGATTTTCGTATTTTGAGATCCCCAAGCTTAAATTTTCTATTTCTACCAATTGATTGAAGAGAAATTAGAGTTTAAAATTTACCCATTCATGATATGATTGTATTTTGATGATTTATAGTGGATAATGAATGTTTTATGTGTTAAATATGAGTTTTATTCAATGAATTTCGATAAAAATGTCAAAAGGGGTTAAATTGTGAAAGTTACAAATTGGTCATAAGTGTGTGAATTAGTGAAAATTTGGAGTTTCCATAGAAGAGAAAATGTTCAGCATGTCTTAAACCTTATAGAAATTGAATAAAAATTAATTTACGAGCATTGGGGCAAAAGTGCAAATATGCAAAAGTTTAGGGTCAAAATGAAAATTTGTAAAAATATGATTTTTAGACCCATATGAATATTGTGACTGATTGGTAGGCTAAATGTGATGTTATAGATGATGAAAATTGAGACTTGGACCTAGAACGGAAAGAAATCGATTTATGGACGAGTATGTCCTTTTCACATTTGTGGTATCGAGGTAAGTTCATGTGTAAATAATGTAGCATAATTATTATTTTTAAATTATTGATGTTAAATATAGGATATGGTGATTCTTATCATGAAATATATGCTTTGTGGTTATTTTGAATAAAATGCAAATTAAGTGTATTATTTGTTAAATATAAAGTGCTACCGAGTATTGGTTTGGTATTTTACGGAAGATGGCAAGGAGGCGTGTTCGAGGAAAATCCCGTTTGAACCTTAGGAATAGATTAGGATACAAGTGACATGTCACTAGAATGGTTGAGCATCCGAACTCGTTGAGTTGAGTCCGAGTTCACTTATGGATGTGGAATGTCCGAACTCGTTGAGTTGAGTCCGAGTTCGTGAGATGTAACTAGGCATCCGAACTCGTTGAGTTGAGTCCGAGTTCACTTATGGATGCGAACGCCCGAGCTCGTTGAGTTGAGTCCGAGTTCACTTATGGGCGGGTTACATGGTAGCTTGGCTACAAATATGGCACTTATGTGCAAATTATCCATGTATCCGAGTTATATTCGATGTGTTCAACGGGTAAAATTTCCATGGAATGGAAGAACACTTAAGATGTAGGTGACGTATTGGTAAGTATTGTAAAATGGACATTTTGGACAGGTATGTACTTAACCCTCGGGTTGAAAATAGATACAACAACGATAAGGTGGTAAGATCATGAATGAGTAATTTAGCCTTGACAGATTTGAGTTACTGCAGTAGTGTAACTTTGAAAATACACTAAAAATAGTGAAAAATGAGTTAGAGGCAGAATAAAATATGGGATTAAAGCTTAATGAGTCTATTTTCACATGAAAGAAACAGAGGAAGAAAAAGAATTCCATATTGTTTGATATTTTAATTCTTGTGAAACAGGGTCTGAATGAATTCGAGATCCCCTATTCTAAATTTATAAATTCACCAAAAATTGTACAAAAATTATTAAGAGCTATACCTTACATGAATGTATTCCTTATTGAGTCTATTTTTATGGGAAATAAAAATCATGGTCTTTGGAATTTTTTACAGGGAGAAATTCGGTTTGTAGTGCACAGGGGTCAGAGTGGTTGTACCCTGAAACAGGGGATACTTTAACTAATAAACTATACTATTTGGCTTAACCAAAAATTCTGGAAATTTTATGTAAGAAAGGAAAATAAGTCTAGTTTCAGGGAAAATTAACAGAACTTAATTCGGAGTTTCGTAGCTCCAGATATAAATAATTTAGTGACCGTTGCTCAGAAAGACAGCTTGTAGTGAACTTGAAAATATGTTGTAAACATTGATAAAACAAGTTAATGAGTTGCTAATTGTTTTCATATGAACTTACTAAGCGAAAGCTTACCCCCCCTTCTTTCCCATGTTTTCTAGAGTTTCCAGGTTAGCTCAGGTTGGAGGCCGTTAGAGATATTATCACCCTATCGAGTTAACGTTATCGGAGTAAGTAAACTCAAGTGATTCGAGTCTATGGCATGTATAGGGTTTTAATGTGAGTATGTAATATTATGATTTAGCCAAAGGCATTGGCTTGTTATTAAGGTAGTATTAGTCATGTAAATTGGCCTATGTCGGCTAATGACATTATGGGCCCATATGATTATTCTTATGCATGTATGTTATTATCTCTCGTGATGTGGCTTACAACATGTATGCCTAGAGATTGAATTGAGATTCATTGATAAGCTAGTAACTAATGCAGGATTAAGTGATTGGTAAATAGTTAATAATGCTTCATGAATGGTTTGTGATGTAATGATAGTTATGTCTAGTATGTGGTAATGATATGGGCAAATTCTATAATATTTATTACATAAGAAAATAACTTGAGCATATCATGTTTGTAGATGTTTAAGAGCTCATTTATGCCACGTTGTATGTTATTGGATAAGTATGTATCTATGCATGTGGTGTGAGAGTGACAAAAGGCTTGATAATTAGACTATTTCTGGCCACACGGCCTGAGCACATGGGCGTGTGAAGCCTTAACGCAAGAGATTTTTCTAAGTTTTTCATGAGTTCTCGATTGGGTCCCGAACCGCCCCGAATGCATGTATTGGGCCTCGTAAGCTCGCATAAGGGACAAATTGCATGTGAAAAGAAAAGTTTTTAATTATTTGAGATTTCATGGCCCTGTTTAGTATGGAAGTGTTAGTAAAAGTCAGGTAGCACCTCGAACCCCGTCCCGGCGTCGGATGCGGGCGAGGGGTGTTACAATCCATGTATAATCAAAGTATCAAAACATACTTATAACATCATGTTTTTCGTACGAACTTACCTCGTACTCGGAATTTTCGACTCAGACTGTTTACTCTACAATCTTCGACTTCCCGAGGTCTAAGTCTGAATCCTTCTTCTCTTGATCTATGTGTATTCAAAATTAACCCTTTTATTCACCAAATCATTCAAAACTATCCATAGACACATATTCAAGGCATTTTGCAAACTAGTCCTCACATTTTCATATTTCGACACTTTAGTACCTAATTCACAAAATCACAAAATTTTCTTGTACACAAGCTTAGCCAAATTTTCATAGCTCTCATATAAATCCATATATTTTATTTATTTCACATTTTAGTCCCTAAAAATTACATTTTTACAATTTAACCCAAAATACTCAATTTCATCAAAAATCCAAAGACAAAACATGTAAACCCAACATCAAGCTTTCATAATTCATCAACTAACATCACAAAGCTCATAGTTTCATCAATGGAACATTTCAAAATCATCATCAAAATCAGAAATTGAAGCTTGGGTTTGATAATATACGAAGCAACGATTACAAAAACGTAAAGATTACCAAAAACTGAGCAAAACATATACCTTAATTTGGCCATAAATAACCGAATATCAAAACCCTATTTTTAGCTCTTTTCCTTGCTTCATTCGGCCGTGAAGATGATAAAATGGCCATTATTATCACTATGTTTTATTGTAATTGATTTAATAATACAATTACCATTTTAGCCTTAATGAATTAATATTACAATGCCACTAACTCTTGGCATAATGGTCCATCCATTCTTCAAATGGTTTTATAAAATTATAAGGAATTTATAATTAATAAGTCATGGCAATTAAGCACTTTAACTACTAGCACACAGCCTTGACATTTTACGCGATTAAGTCCTTTTATCTAATTAAGCACACATACGATTAAATTTTCACATGAAACTTTCACACCTACTAATTCACACATATTAAGCATGGAAAATAATATTTAAATATTTTTTTGACTCAAATTTGTGGTCTCAAAACCTCTATTCTGACTAGGGTCAAAACTGAACTGTTACAACCATGATGTGAGCACTTAGTGTGCGGGACTCCTGAGTATTCGACTTCTATTTCGAATGGTTCAACGATTATTTTGAAGATGTGAATTGGTGAGAAATAGATACGTATCGGTACAAGCATGTACAGAAAACTATTTGATTAATGAATCAAAGGAAGTTGTAAGCTTATGATCAATTATATGGTTAAATTATAAGTTCACTTAGTGTTTAATATTTTGATGCAATTTGAGTTACTTATTTGAAAATGTAAATGAAAGGTGAAATTTGCTTAATTATTTCATATGAGCTTACTAAACTATAAAGCTTACATTGTTTATTTTTTCCGTGTTTTATAGTGTTTTCTAAGCTAGCTCAGATTTGGGGATCATCATAGACTTTATCACACTATTAAGCTATCAATTTGGTACTTTTAAGTTTATGTTTTGAGTATATGGCATGTATAGGTATTTTGAGTCATTTTGATTGTCAGTTGTTAATGATTTTGGCCATGTGAAATGGTTTGTAAATGTATATGTTTTGACTTGTAAATATAGCCATGAGAGTTGGCTTAATTTGGTTGATTTGGTTATGTATCAATATGTGTATATATGTTTTTGTTGTGAGTTTATGGATGAATATATAATGCTTGGGAATTCTAAATATTAGGATGTTAAGTGGTTGATTTTAGAGTAGTTACATGCTTGTGGTTTTGATGCAAAATGATGCAAGTTTAGAAGTGTATAATTAGTTGATTTATAATTGTGAATTGGAATAAATGGTATTACATGTATTTGTGATTTGTGTGCATGGAGAATGAGAGAATAGAATATGGATGAGGTATGGCTGAATTGGTTAATTAAAATGCCTTTTAATGTTATGTTTTGATGCCATTTGGGTTAATATAGGTGTGCACAAGTTTGGGTGGCAAAATGGCTAGATAAATAGCCTATTTTTATCCACACGGGCGTGTGTCTATGTGACAGCCTTAAAACGACCCTAGTCGAAATGTGGTTTCGGGACCACAAAACCAAGGCATAAAAATAATTTAATATTTATTTTATTGCCTATAATGTGTGTTAACTCATGTGTGATATTTTTTATGCTTTGATTTAGAATTATAGATGTGAATTTCACTAGAAAGGACCTAGTAATAAACTTTGAAAGTATGAGGGAAATGTGTGATGACTAATTAAAGGATGCATGCAAAACAATGGACTTGCATGTCAAATTTCCCCATAGCTAGTGGCCGGCCATGACAAGGATTTATGGGCAAAAATCATGTCATGAAACATGTTTGGTAAATGGGTTATGATGGAAAGAATAAAATAAGGGTATGGAATAAACAATTAATGTTAGTAGATGAGAAACAAAAAAAAAGTGTCCATCTTCCTCCATAGCTTGGCCGAATGTCCTAAAGGAAGAAAGAAAAATTTTGTTCATCTCTTTTCACTCTCTTGTTGGCGAAAATACTAAGGTTAAGGAAGGAGTTTTGCTTCATACTTGGTTTGGAAGAGGATTAGGAAGAGGTTGGCTAAACTTGCATCAAGATTAAGGTATGTTTGAGGTTCATGCATGTTTTTAGTTGCTAGCTTAATGTTCTTGTTAGCCCATGGTTCAAATCCTTGTTATGTCATGGGAATGAAATCCGCCAAAGTGAATGTGGTGTTAATGCCATTGCATGTTAAATAACAAGCTTGAAAGTGATACATGTGATGGAGGATTGAAGATTCTTAGATTTTCTTTTAGCATTTTTTTGAATGAGATACTAAGTTCTTTGTTTCACCATGACCAAATTGAAATGGTGTGGTGTTGTGGTATTCGCCATGATATATCCATAAGTATAATTCATGCATGTTGCATGGTAAGTAAGATTTAAGCTTTGGAAATGTGTATATATTTGGGATATAAGCCACTTGAGAATTCGCCCTTGCACCTACATGAATATATGTTTGCACATGATGGATTGGTATGACATATATACTAATTCAAAGTGTATATTTGCTTGTGATGATGTGTTGATTATGAAGTAAATAAGAGATGTGCAATGAATTACGATATGTAATGTGTTAGTAGTAAAATGTATGCTGTTTTTTTGTGTGGTATTAAGTGTATATTCGCCACATGAGGGGTAATTAGTGTGCATGCATTCGGTTTGAGGCAAGCATATTGATGCCTATTCTTGGCTTAGAAAATTCGCTAAGAGGAATATTAACTAATGTGTTGAGTTCGATTTATGATTTCGTACATATACAACTTTGATGCCTAATGTATATAAGGGCCAAGTACTTTGAACTTCACGTTGATGTTTGAATGTATTGAATTGCTTGTTGTGATGTAAAAATGTGCATGACCATTGTGTATTTGAGCTAAAGGATGGCCATATGACCATTTACACTCCTTGTCATATTCGCCATAAGCTATCATGATGAGATTTTAATAAGTTAAATTTGTGTAAATTAGCTCAAGAGCAAAGGGAGCTAAATCCGATAAAGGGAAGGAAAAAGTAGTTGAATAGCCGTCGAAATCGCTCGACAACATCCAAGGTAAGTCTTGAGTGATGACCCTACTTGAATTATATCAAAATTATGCTCCTTGTTTGTGTGGCCATTGAGCCGAAATAGTAAAGGTTGATAGATATTTTGTGTTAGAGCTTTAGTAACGAAAATGAACTATGGACGTGTCTTGAATATTGATATATATGTAAGTGAACATTGGAGATATATCCGGCTAAGACCAAGGCATTCGTGCGAGTTGATATATCCGGGCTAAGACCAAGGCATTCGTATGCGAGTTGATATATATCCGGCTAAGACCAAGGCATTCGTCTGAGTTGATATATCCGGCTAAGACCAAGGCCTTTGTGCAAGTCACCAAATCCGGGTTATGACCAAGGCAATCGTCTGAAGTCGCTATATCCGGTTAAATCCGAAAGTATGTGATTCGAAGTGAGCAATCTTGCTGTGAAAATTTCAGCCTATACACTTGTGAAAATTCCAGCAATGAGGTATGTTTGTATGTGCTTGTACTAATTGAATTCTTACAAGTAAGTATGCGCTAAGTTGATAAACGAGCTACCGGCCTTGGGCTAAGTTGTTCTTTTGTGTATGAACATAAGGGTCGGTGATGTGAAATAAGTATGAGTATGGGAATGTGAATTAGTAAAGTGGTTTAATTAGCCATGTGAATAAAATACCTTAGTCAAAGCTGATTTCATTGCTTGAGACTTACTAAGCATTAAAATGCTTACCCGTTGCTTTGGCTCTCTTTTTATAGGTTTCGCTCGTTAGCTATCGGATTCGGGATCAAAGAAGTCAAGTCATCCACACTATCGAAGCCCCATTTTGGTACAAATTTTGGTTGAACTTTGAAATGGCATGTATAGGACCATCCTTTGTTGAAGGTCATGTACCTTCCGGTTTGTGTAAACTTGGATAGCCATGCGAAAATGGCTTATATACGTTTTAGCATAGAACTATAATCGTTTGTATGTTGACCCTTATGAGGTATGGAATTATTTTGAAACGATTAGCCATTGGAATGGTTAATCATGATCACGCTTTGTGCTATGTATGTAAAAAGGGCCAATTGAATCATGGAAAGTATGAAATAGGTAAAGCCTACTAAAGGCAGATGCTGACAGCAGCAGTGACGTGGATGTGAAAAATCACTAAAAATAGTAGGAATGGTATTAAATAGCAAATAAATTATGTAAGTGTACCTTGATGAATCTACTTTCATATGGAAGAAACGAAATGGTCATATGAGTTATAAGTTAACAGATTTTAAAGTTCTTGTGAAATAGGGCCAGAACGGTTTCTGGATCCCCTGTTCCAACTTTGGAAAATCATTGTAAATTAACCAGAGATAATTAGGAGTCATTCCATATATGTGTAGATTCCTCTCTGAGTCTAGTTTCTATAGAAACAAACGGCATTAGTATTGAAGCCCTGTACAGGAGATATCCAATTCGTAACGCACAAAGGTCAGTGTAGTCGATCCCTACAACAGGCGAGACTTTAACTAATAAACTGTACTAATTGGCTCGACCAAAAATTCTAGAAAAAAATATGTAGATGGACATATGAGTCTAGTTTCAGGAAAAATTTACAGAACTGATTTTCGAGTTGTAAAACTCAAGTTATGAATTTTGGAGCGACTAGTACTCAGATTGGCAGCTTGTCTGAAAATTGTCAATAAGTGGGTTGAAGTCTGTTAACACCTCGCGTTCGACTCCGGCGACGGTCTCGGGTTCGGGGTGTTACAATTTTATTGGTATCAGAGCTACGGTTTAGTCGATTCTAGGACTACCGTAATGCGTTTGGGGTCTAGCTATACATGCCATTTTATGTGATTATATGATAGTGTGGTGATTTCTGACGTTTGAACTTGTGTTTATTTATAGTAATGGATCCCGATCCCAACCGAGCGATAGCTGATGATGTGGAGAGTGTGGCGCCTGCTCCCGCACAAGGGACAGCGCCGGCGGACTCTCAACCTGTTGCTAGTAATCCGAATGACGAGGCTAGACAAGCCTTTTATAGCGTGATGAATGATTGGTTCAACCAATACATTCGAACTAATACTGGCTGTTCCACAACCTCCATTCCCAACAAACACAGCCCAAGACCTACAATGCCTCCGGTAATTGACCAAATAAGGTCGAATAAGCCCCAGTTGATAGAATCCGAAAACATGGGGCTACTGAATTTAAAGCTACGGATAGTGATGATGCCGAGCAAGCCAATTTTGGTTGGACAACACGATCCGGTACTCGATGAGCTATCTTGTACACCGATGAATGCCTAAAGTGTACCATCTCCTTGCTACGTGATTACGCCTACTATTGGTGGAGTACTCGACTTGTTGTGCCCGCGAACAAGTAACTTGGGAGTTCTTCCAAACCGAGTTTCGAAAAGTATATCGATCGAGATTTATGGACCAAAACGAAAGGAATTTCTCGAACTTAAACAAGGTTCCATGTCGGTACCGACTATGAACGAAATTCGTGAGGCTTAGCCAGACGCTGCGAGAATGCATTTCTTCGTAAGTCGTGATGTGTAAACGCTCAAGATGGACTGAATGATGAGATAAAGTCAGTATGTTGGCATTTTGGAAATCCGAGAGTTTGTGACTCTCGTCGAGCGAGCGCAAAGCCGAGGAGTTTAGTATGGAGAAAAGGAAAGCGGAAGCGGGAGCAAGGGAGTTTCGTAAGAGGTATTCGGGGAAGCCCTTCCAACAGTCATCAAAGAAACTTAGAGATGGCTTAGGCCGATCTAGAGACACTTCGGGCTTTTCTAGACGAGATCGCGATCGACCCCTGTGACCACACGAATCACTTGATCGCCAAGAGTGGGAATGATCGACGAGAGAGGACGGAGTGCCGATATTGTGGCAAATGGCATTTTGAAGTCGTAGATTCCGTGACCGCTCTGTTACAAGTGTGGATCAGTTGACCACTTCATTAAAGATTGCCCGAGGTTGTCGAGCGGAATGTAGATCGGAGTGGGAAACCGGGTACTACCACTGCTCGAGGTAGACCATCTGGAAATACGGGCAAGGCTAGTGGTGGTCAGAGAGGATCTAGAGATGCTGCGACCAGATCCGAGGCTCGCGCTCCAGCTAGGACTTATGCTATACGCGCGCGCGAGGATGCCTCCTCGCCAGATGTTATTACGGGTACTTTCACTCTCTTTGATACTAATGTGATTGCTTTGATTGACCCTGGTTCTACTCATTCTTATATATGCGAAACATTAGCATCCAAAGAAGACTTTGCCTATTGAGTCTCTCGAGTTCGTAATTCGGTGTCAAATCCTTTGGGTCGTTATGTGCTGGTCGACAAAGTGTGTAAGAAATGCCCCTAGTAATTCGAGGTACTGTTTTCCCATGGACTTGATGCTTTTGCCGTTCGATGAATTTGATGTTATTCTTGGGTTGGATTGGTTGACCGTGCATGATGCGGTTGTGAATTGCAAAAGCAAGACTATTGATTTGAGATGCGCAAACAACGAGATGATCCGAGTTGAGTCTACGAACTTGAAGGGTTGCCACCGTAATATCATCAATGTTGGCCCGTAAATATGTAAGAAAAGGGTGTGAAGCATACCTTGCGTATGTACTTGATGATAAGGAGTTAGGAATAGAACCCAAATCTGTGCTTGGTGGTTTGTGAATACCGGACGTTTTTCCCAAGAATTGCGGGTTTGCCACTGTTCGGAGATAGAGTTTGGCATTGAGCTTGTACAGGACCACACCGATTTCGATAGCTCCATATCGTATGGCACCAACGGAATTAAAGGAGTTGAAAGCTCGGTTGCAAGAGTTGATGGATAGAGGTTTTGCTCGCCGAGTTTTTCACCTTGGGGTGCACCAGTGTTGTTTGTGAAAAGAAGGACGGAACCATGAGGTTGTGCATCGACTATCGTCGCCTTAATAAAGTGACAATAAAGAACAAGTATCCGTTACCACGTATCGATGATTTGTTCGATCAACTGAAGGAGCCTCGGTGTTCTCAAAAATAGATTTGAGATCGGGCTATTATCGATTCATGAATCCGAGATTCGGACATACCCAAAACCGCCTTGAACGAGATATGGTCACTACGAGTTCTTAGTGATGCCGTTTGGGCTCACTAATGCCCTCGCGGTATTTATGGATTTGATGAATCGGATCTTCGATCATATTTGGATCGGTTCGTAGTTGTGTTCATCGACGACATCTTGGTCTATTCAAGAGATGAGACCGAACATGCGAGCACCGAGATTAGTGTTGCAAATTTTACGGGATAAGCGGTTATATGCTAAGTTTAGCAAGTGTGAGTTCGGTTAGAGAGGTTAGCTTCTTGGGTCACGTGGTATCTCAGACGGGTATTCGAGTCGACCCAAGCAAAATTTCAGCCATACTTAACTGGAAACCTCCAAGAAATATTACGAGGTTCGAGCTTTTTGGGACTTGCTTTACTACCGACGGTTTGTAAAAGGATTCTCGATGATAGCCACACCCATGACGAAACCGCTTGAAAGATGTCAAGTTTGAATGGACGGAAAAGTGTCGAAAAGTTTTGACCAATTGAAAACTCATTTGACGGAAGCTCCAAGATTAGTACAAACCGAATCGGCAAAGAGTTTGTCATCTATAGTGACGCCTCCCTACTTGGGTTAGGTTGCGTATTGATGCAAGAAGGTCGAGTTGTGGCCTATCGTCGAGACAATTAAAGCCACATGAGAAAAATTATCCGACCCATGATCTCGAATTGGTCGCCATCGTATTCGCCTTAAAGATATGGCGACATTACTTATTTGGTGAGAAGTGCCATGTGTATTCGGATCACAAAAGTCTCAAATATTTGATGACTCAAAGAGACTTAAATCTGCGACAAAGACGTTGGCTCGAGCTGTTAAAGGATTATGAGTGGTCATTGACTATCACCCGGAAAGGCTAATGTGGTTGCGGATGCCTTAAGCCGGAAATCACTTTGTTTGCTTCTGACGATGAATGTACACTTGTCTATCCTACCCGACAATGTGTTAGTAGCCAATTAACACCAAACCATTGTTGACTCATCAAATTCGTGAAGCTCGAAAGTTGATGAGGAGTTGCGTGCAAAACGGGTGAGTGTGTTCGAACAAGGAATCGGAGTTTCAAATTGATGATGACGATTGTTTGAGGTTCAGAAGTCGTTTGTGTGTTCCAAAGAATTCGGAACTTATTTCGATAATTCTGAACGAAGCTCATTGTAGCCGAATGGCAATCCACCCGGGGAGTACGAAGATGTACAATGAGTTGAAACGTCGGTTTTGGTGGCATGGTATGAAACGAGACATCTCCGACTTTGTTGCAAGATGTTTAATATGTCAACAAGTGAAAGCGGAGCATCAAGTGCCTTCAGGGTTACTTCAGCCGATCACGATACCCGAGTGGAAATGGGATCGAGTCACAATGGACTTTGTGTCCGGACCGCCGTTGTCGACAAGTAAGAAGGATGCAATTTGGGTTATTATTGATAGATCGACTAAGTCGGCTCACTTTATCCTGTGCGTATGGATTTTTCATTGGATAAACTAGCTGAATTGTACGCTTTCTCGATTGTGAGATTACACGGGTACCGATTTACATTGTGTTGATAGAGATCCGAGGTTCACCTCGCGATTTTGGAAGAAATTACAAGAAGCATTGGGCACCAAGTTGCATTTCAGACCGCCTTTCACCCCAAACCGATGGTCAATCCGAGCGATAATTCGGATACTTGAGGATATGTTGAGATGTTGCATCCTCGAGTTCGGTGGTTCGTGGGAACGGTACCTACCTTTGATTGAATTCGCTTACAACAATAGTTTTCAATCAAGTATTAAGATGGCGCCTTACGAGGCTTTGTACGGGCGTAAATGCCGTACACCATTGTTTTGGACCGAGCTCGGTGAGAACAAAATTTTTGGAGTGGATTTGATTAAAGATGTCTGATGAGAAGTAAAAGTAATCCGTGAAAATCAAGATAGCCTCCGATCGTCGAAAATCGTATGCGGATCTGAAACGAAAGGACATTGAGTATCGTGGGAGATAAAGTGTTTCTTAAAGTTTCGCCGTGGAAAAGATACTCGATTCGGCCGTAAGGGCAAGTTGAGCCCGAGATTCATTGGGCCGTCATTTAAATCTCCGAACGAGTTGGCCCGATTAATGTATCGTTTGATCTTGCCCCCTGAACTTGAAAAGATTCACAACGTCTTCCATGTTTCAATGCTTCGACGCTATAGATCTGATCCGTCGCACGTAATTAGTCCATCAGAGGTTGAAATTCAAGCCGATATGAGATATGAAGAAGAACCGATTCGTATCCTAGCTCGTGAAATGAAAGAGTTAAAACAAAAGGGTTCCGCTAGTGAAAGTGTTATGGCTCAAACACGGATAGAAGAAGCTACTTGGGAACCCGAGAACTCTATGAAAGAGCAATATCCAAACCTATTTACGGTAAGATTTTCGGGACGAAAATTTCTAAAGTGGGGAGAGTTGTGACACCTTAAAACGACCCTAGTCGAAATGTGGTTTCGGGACCACAAAACCAAGGCATAAAAATAATTTAATATTTATTTTATTGCCTATAATGTGTGTTAACTCATGTGTGATATTTTTTATGCTTTGATTTAGAATTATAGATGTGAATTTCACTAGAAAGGACCTAGTAATAAACTTTGAAAGTATGAGGGGAAATGTGTGATGACTAATTAAAGGATGCATGCAAAACAATGGACTTGCATGTCAAATTTCCCCCATAGCTAGTGGCCTGCCATGACAAGGATTTATGGGCAAAAATCATGTCATGAAACATGTTTGGTAAATGGGTTATGATGGAAAGAATAAAATAAGGGGTATGGAATAAACAATTAATGTTAGTAGATGAGAAACAAAAAAAAAAAGTGTCCATCTTCCTCCATAGCTTGGCGAATGTCCTAAAGGAAGAAAGAAAAATTTTGTTCATCTCTTTTCACTCTCTTGTTGGCCGAAAATACTAAGGTTAAGGAAGGAGTTTTGCTTCATACTTGGTTTGGAAGAGGATTAGGAAGAGGTTGGCTAAACTTGCATCAAGATTAAGGTATGTTTGAGGTTCATGCATGTTTTTAGTTGCTAGCTTAATGTTCTTGTTAGCCCATGGTTCAAATCCTTGTTATGTCATGGGAATGAAATTCGCCAAAGTGAATGTGGTGTTAATGCCATTGCATGTTAAATAACAAGCTTGAAAGTGATACATGTGATGGAGGATTGAAGATTCTTAGATTTTCTTTTAGCATTTTTTTGAATGAGATACTAAGTTCTTTGTTTCACCATGACCAAATTGAAATGGTGTGGTGTTGTGGTATTCGCCATGATATATCCATAAGTATAATTCATGCATGTTGCATGGTAAGTAAGATTTAAGCTTTGGAAATGTGTATATATTTGGGATATAAGCCACTTGAGAATTCGCCCTTGCACCTACATGAATATATGTTTGCACATGATGGATTGGTATGACATATATACTAATTCAAAGTGTATATTTGCTTGTGATGATGTGTTGATTATGAAGTAAATAAGAGATGTGCAATGAATTACGATATGTAATGTGTTAGTAGTAAAATGTATGCTGTTTTTTTGTGTGGTATTAAGTGTATATTCGCCACATGAGGGGTAATTAGTGTGCATGCATTCGGTTTGAGGCAAGCATATTGATGCCTATTCTTGGCTTAGAAAATTCGCTAAGAGGAATATTAACTAATGTGTTGAGTTCGATTTATGATTTCGTACATATACAACTTTGATGCCTAATGTATATAAGGGCCAAGTACTTTGAACTTCACGTTGATGTTTGAATGTATTGAATTGCTTGTTGTGATGTAAAATGTGCATGACCATTGTGTATTTGAGCTAAAGGATGGCCATATGACCATTTACACTCCTTGTCATATTCGCCATAAGCTATCATGATGAGATTTTAATAAGTTAAATTTGTGTAAATTAGCTCAAGAGCAAAGGGAGCTAAATCCGATAAAGGGAAGGAAAAAGTAGTTGAATAGCCGTCGAAATCGCTCGACAACATCCAAGGTAAGTCTTCGAGTGATGACCCTACTTGAATTATATCAAAATTATGCTCCTTGTTTGTGTGGCCATTGAGCCGAAATAGTAAAGGTTGATAGATATTTTGTGTTAGAGCTTTAGTAACGAAAATGAACTATGGACGTGTCTTGAATATTGATATATATGTAAGTGAACATTGGAGATATATCCGGGCTAAGACCAAGGCATTCGTATGAGTTGATATATCCGGCTAAGACCAAGGCATTCGTGCGAAGTTGATATATATCCGGCTAAGACCAAGGCATTCGTATGCGAGTTGATATATCCGGCTAAGACCAAGGCCTTTGTGCAAGTCACCAAATCCGGGTTATGACCAAGGCAATCGTCTGAAGTCGCTATATCCGGTTAAATCCGAAAGTATGTGATTCGAAGTGAGCAATCTTGCTGTGAAAATTTCAGCCTATACACTTGTGAAAATTCCAGCAATGAGGTATGTTTGTATGTGCTTGTACTAATTGAATTCTTACAAGTAAGTATCGCTAAGTTGATAAACGAGCTACCGGCCTTGGGCTAAGTTGTTCTTTTGTGTATGAACATAAGGGTCGGTGATGTGAAATAAGTATGAGTATGGGAATGTGAATTAGTAAAGTGGTTTAATTAGCCATGTGAATAAAATACCTTAGTCAAAGCTGATTTCATTGCTTGAGACTTACTAAGCATTAAAATGCTTACCCGTTGCTTTGGCTCTCTCTGTTTTATAGGTTTCGCTCGTTAGCTATCGGATTCGGGATCAAAGAAGTCAAGTCATCCACACTATCGAAGCCCCATTTTGGTACAAATTTTGGTTGAACTTTGAAATGGCATGTATAGGACCATCCTTTGTTGAAGGTCATGTACCTTCCGGTTTGTGTAAACTTGGATAGCCATGCGAAAATGGCTTATATACGTTTTAGCATAGAACTATAATCGTTTGTATGTTGACCCTTATGAGGTATGGAATTATTTTGAAACGATTAGCCATTGGAATGGTTAATCATGATCACGCTTTGTGCTATGTATGTAAAAAGGGCCAATTGAATCATGGAAAGTATGAAATAGGTAAAGCCTACTAAAGGCAGATGCTGACAGCAGCAGTGACGTGGATGTGAAAATCACTAAAAATAGTAGGAATGGTATTAAATAGCAAATAAATTATGTAAGTGTACCTTGATGAATCTACTTTCATATGGAAGAAACGAAATGGTCATATGAGTTATAAGTTAACAGATTTTAAAGTTCTTGTGAAATAGGGCCAGAACGGTTTCTGGATCCCCTGTTCCAACTTTGGAAAATCATTGTAAATTAACCAGAGATAATTAGGAGTCATTCCATATATGTGTAGATTCCTCTCTGAGTCTAGTTTCTATAGAAACAAACGGCATTAGTATTGAAGCCCTGTACAGGGAGATATCCAATTCGTAACGCACAAAGGTCAGTGTAGTCGATCCCTACAACAGGCGAGACTTTAACTAATAAACTGTACTAATTGGCTCGACCAAAATTCTAGAAAAAATATGTAGATGGACATATGAGTCTAGTTTCAGGAAAAATTTACGGAACTGATTTTCGAGTTGTAAAACTCAAGTTATGAATTTTGGAGCGACTAGTACTCAGATTGGCAGCTTGTCTGAAAATTGTCAATAAGTGGGTTGAAGTCTGTTAACACCTCGCGTTCGACTCCGGCGACGGTCTCGGGTTCGGGGTGTTACAGTCTAAGCTGTGTGTGATACATGGTCATGTACACGGCTGTGTGTCCCCTGGTGTTGGAATTAAAATCAAGTCAGTATGCTCCACACGGGCATGTGACTTGGCCGTGTGGCATAAGTCAGTATACCCTACAGGTTTGGCACAGCGTAGCACACAGCCTGGCACACGGGCTAGGCAGACGGGCTAGTCACACGGGCGTGTGTTTTAGCCATGTGACCCAAGTCAAAGAGTTACACAGGGTCAGACACAGGCTGGGACACGGCCATATACTTCAATTTCGAATGTCCACACGGTCTGTGACACGGGCATGTCTATTGGCCGTGTGAGACACATGGGCTAGCCACACGGGCGTGTGTCCCCTATTTTTGAGAAAATGTCTTAAGTGTTCAAAAAGTTTTCAAAGTTATCAATTTAGTCCTGAACCACTCCCACTGTATGTTTAGGGCCTCGTAGGCTCCTATTAGGGAGACAATGATTGGTTGTGAATGAAATGTACATGATTTGAATAATTATATGTGAAATGTATGTTTGAATGTGTTATAAGTCCGGTAATGCTCCGTAATCCTATTCTGGCATTGAATACAGGTGAGGGGTGTTAGACAATGGATCATTAACCAGATTGTAAATACGAAAATCATGCTGAGGGTTTTGGCTCTTTCCCCGACAACATACGCATCATTTTCCTTCCCTCGAAAGATAAAGTTGTCTCAATTATTCCAGCTATTCCACAAAGTTGTAACGAAATTGACAATAGCTTTCTTGTCCAACACCCGCATCATGTCCTCCATCCAGTTGATGCAACAATAGTAACCTTTTATAAGAAGTTTGTTATCGAGGCCACTAATGGATAGGATGGCCCTTACTGTTGAGCAGTCTTTAAGAGCATGAATTAGAGTTTCTTTATCAACACTGCACCTTGGACAGTCCTGTCGAAAGCCTTGGTGAATGGAAGCAATCTTAGCATTCATAGGCAGGAGCTCATGACCCACACGCCAGGTTAAAACATGGATTTTGGGAAGGGTGTTCAGCTTCTATAAAGCTCTCCAAGAAAAAAAAAGCTATGGGGGCCGAAACCCGCTTGCTTCAACATGAGCCAAGAGTATACAAATTTAGAGGAAAAGAAGCCAAAGGGGTTGTGAAACCACACTATTTTTTCACTCTGACTTTTATCACTAATCGATAAATTGCAAATTTGGTCCCTCAAGAAATTACCATAGATCGCACACACCCTTTCTTTGTTCCATCTCCTACGGTTGTCAATTCACAAGTCTTTCACCCTTTTTTCATGAGTATTCAAAGTATTGTGGTTCAAAACATTATCGTTTAAGCCTTCAAAACTGCAATTTTTATTATTGATATCAATGTTTTCACCATTGCCAACCTGACAACTGAAGCCATTCCTGAATGCCTTAGCAGCTTCGACAATGCTGGACCAAGTGAAGGACGGTTTGTCCACCACTTTAGGCTAAAAAATGTAACCCCCATGGAAGTACTTAGAACTCAAAACTTTATAGCATAATGTGTCTTTAAAGGAGATGAGCCTCCATAATTTTCTACCAAGGAGAGCCAAATTAAAGAGATGAAGGTCCCTAAAACCAAGCCTACCCATGCCCTTGCGATAACAAACTCTCTCCCACGAAAGTATCACCCAAAACCTTCCACTTTCTTTGCTAGCCCACCACATTTTACAAATCTTGGATAGCATGTATTCCACCATGGCCCTAGGAGCCAAAAAAATCAAAAAAGCATAAGTTGGTAGAGATTGAAGGACAACAACTCCCTCTTCTTTCCCTTTCCTCTCTTTTCATCAAAATTTGAATATTAAAAAATTAGGAAAAACAAAAAAATGTAAGGGACTCAACTCACTCTACTTTCCCTTCTGTGTAAAAGGATAATTTATTCAAACAAAAGAAAGAAAAATTATTTCCTTTTTAAGTTAACTTTCCTCCCATTAACTTCAATCTAATCATAGTGAAATATGTACTATTTAAGAAAACTAAATTCTAAATCTAATTTGTAAGAAGTAAAGCTTGTAACGCCCCAAAAATCTAATTTTTGATTTGTTAAATTTTTCTATAAATAAGAATTTGTTTTAATAGTTAGCGGCCTTGATTTTGTGTAGGAGGTCTTGGGTTCAAGTTATACTTTTTTAGAAAATTCAATTATTTTTGCTCCTAGCCTCATCTTATTTGTTTGGCTTAAATATTATTTTGGTCAATTCATGATAAGAATGAACCTGTTGGTTTAGTGGTAAGGCTTTAACTTACCTTAAGGTCATGTGTATGAATCCTTCTGTGAGTAAAGTAACAACTTATTTGCTATTTCTATTTGAGCCGCCCTTATTGTGGTTGTGTTAAAATAAAACTTTGTCTTTGGATAATCTGATAAAAATCAGGAAGTTGGGTTGGTTTTGGTTTTTATTTTCTTAAATATTTTATTTCTTTTTCTTTTAAAAAAATAAATAAATATTAACAAAATCCCCTAATTTTCTCTACAATTGGCATGTTTCCACCTTTCCCATTTTTTCTTACCCAATTGTTTCACATTGTTCCAGTAAAAAAAATTGCTAGCATCTATTTCTTTTTTTCTTTCCCTTTCAACTTCAATCTTTCTTTGCTTCTTGTTTATGTGCCATGTGTCAATTAGATTTTGGCGGTAGACGTGTGACTGATTGCTAGACTATTTTGTTCTTGAGTAAGTAGTGTTGTTCTTCTCATTATCTTTTATTAAAATGAGGGTCTCTGTGTGTAGTGCCATTTCATGTTAATAATTTGAGTTCTTTCAGGGGAAGTTCACGAGGTGTTTGATCCTTCGACAAGTTAAGTTCTGTGGTATTTGACTATTTTGTTGGGGGTAAGTCGTTAAACGTTGTGTTGGGAACTTCGATCAACATAGTTTTGCCCATTTATTTGTCCATTTTGCATTTAGATTTTGTAAAATAACATGTTAATTGACTCGTGTTTTCTATCAAATTAGGTATTGGATTACTCAATTCTTGGAATTACATTAGAATCAGTCAATGTAACACCTCTAACATGTAGCCATCGCTGGAACAGGGTTTCAAAGCATTACCAGAACATTCAGAACATTTTTTAATTAATTCATGCAAGTTACTATTCATTAACCGAGATTATTTATAACGGCCCTTAATTAGACCCTCAAGGTTCTATACGAGCATTAGAATCGAATCGAGACTTAATCGAGACCTTTAAGAATTTTTCGTGAAATTACAAAATTTTTCCAAGGTGTAGGGATAACCACATGCCCGTGTTACCAAGTCGTGTGTCACACATGGTTTAGACACACGCCCATGTGTCTGCCCATTTGGACAAAATAAAGCCATTTCTTAGCTTCATTTCTCACCCAAAATCACCCAAAAACATGCACATAAAACACTCAACCAATTCCAGCCATTTCAAGCACTTCAATTGAACAAATTCATCATTCATCAATGCATATCATTTTATGCATACATGGTTACTAACTCACCTTAGCTTAACTTAGACATTAACAATATTTGATCACATAAACTTAACAAAACACATGTAGATATATATATAGCATAATAGCTTACTAAATCATATCCAAAATGAACCATCACTAGCCATTCTAGTGGCTAGGTTACAAAATGACATTTCAAGCCACTATTGGCCAAGTTTCCCTATACAAGCCATTACACCAAAATGATTTCACTAAATATACCCAAAATGCTAGTTGATAGTGTGACGATGCTCCAACAATCTTTCAACCTTCACTGTAACACCCCGAACCCGAGACCATCGCCGGTGTCGGACACGAGGGGTTAACAAGCCAAGTTCACATGTTTTGCCCACCAATTTGACATTTCCAGTCAGGCTGGAAAACTGCGTCACTGTCGCCTTAAAAATCATATCTCAAGTTTCAAAACTCGGAAACTGGTTTCGTAAATTTTCCCTGAATTTAGACTCATATATCCATCCATGGATTTATTTCTAGAATTTTTGGTCGGGCCAATTGGTACAGTTTATTAGTTAAAGTCACCCATGTTACAGGGATCGACTGCTCTGACCTTTGCGCGTTATAACTTGAATATCTCTCTGTGCAGGGCTTTAACACTGGTTCCGTTTGTTTCTAATGAAACTAGACTCAAAATGGAATCTGTACATATAAGGCATGACTCCTAATTCTTTCTGGATAATTTATAGTAAATTTTTAAAGTTGCGACAGGGGACCAGAAACCGTTCTGGCCCTGTCTCACAATAGCCTTAATATCTCTTAACATGTAACTCCTATGACCATTTCGTTTCTTCCATATGAAAATAGACTCATCAAGGTTCATTTACATAGCTTATTCACTATTTAATACCATTCCTACAAATTTTGGTGATTTTTCACATTCACGTCACTGCAGCTGGCAGCATCTGTTTTTAAGGTAGGTCTTACCTATTTGGTAGTCTCCATGAACCAACTAGTCTTGCCATACATAGGTTCATATATGATCATTTTAACCATGCCAATGGCTGATCATGTGACCAACATTCCCATTTCAATCCATAGCCACATCATGACACCAAATATATACATACAAACCACAAATAGTCTAAGTTCATGCTTCCTTTTTGAGCCATTTTCGCATGGCCGTATATATATACATCACAACATATTTAACCAACAAGGGTAGTCCTATACATGCCATCTCAAGTTCAACCAAAATTTATACCAAAATGGAGGCTTGATAGTGTGGATGACTTCGACTTCAACGATCCCAAATCCGATTGCTTGACGAAATCTAGAAAACGAGAGCCAAAGCAACGGGGTAAGCATTTTATGCTTAGTAAGTCTCAAGGAATATAATCAACTCTAATTACAGCAATACATTCACATAGCCAAATGCATCATTTCATTAATACACATTCTTACTTCACACTTCATCATTATATAATTTCACAAAGAATCAATCAATTCAATAACTGAAATTCATTAGTCGATTGAGCGAATGTTGCTCAAACATGTCGACTTTCAATGCACATATAAACGTACCTCATTCTTTGGGCTTTTTGAGTGTACTCATTGAATTTATTACAGCAACCAATACTCACCTCCAACCCAAGATTCTTGAATATAACCGGATATAACCATGTGCACAAATGCCTTGGTCTTAGCCGGATAGAATGTCTCGCACGAATGCCTTGGTCTTAGCCGGATGTAGCCACTAGCACAATTGCCTTCGGTCTTAACCGGATATAATTTCAGCATAATTGTCTTGATTTAGCCGGATATCATTCAATTTCCATGAACACATACATCAATTATCATTGGACATACATATTTCATTTTCGTTACTAAGGCTCAAACGCAATTATAGTCACAAGCATATTCGCCGGGACTTAGCCGGGTAGAATTCAAATACTCATGCACACATAATCAATAATCAATACACATCCATACTTTATTTCACATAATTCAAGTAGGGTCACTTCTTGAGGACTTACCTCGGATGTTGTCGAACGGCTTTTTCGGCTATTCGATCACTTTCTCCTTCCCTTGTCCAATTGTGGCCCTCTAAGCTCTTGAGCTAATTCAAACAAATTCAATTTATTAAAACCTCATTGTGCTAGCTTATGGCGAATATGACAAGGAGTTTAAATGGTCATATAGCCACCCTTTAGCTTGAATACACAATGGTCATGCACATTTTATACTACATCAAGCAATTCAATACAATTTATTCGAGCATCAAGGAAATGCTAAGGCCTTCAATAGGCTACCCAAGGCGAATATTCATGTACATGTTGAGGCCAATTATGCACTTAATACCTCACAAAAACAGCATGCATTTTACTAGTTAATGCTTTGCATATTGTGGCTCAAAACTTATAATATAGCATCAAGCACTTATATGTGTGCTAGGCGAATTGTGCTTGCAAATTTCACAATTATTCTTCAACATCTTCTTCTTTAAACAAACTTATTCATCACTTCCTTCATAACCAAAACATCATGTGCAAACATATATATACATATATGAGCATGGCGAATTTCAAGGTGTCCATAGCCATCCAAAACACAAATTTTAACTAACATGCAAGAAGCATGAACCATGCTCATGAATGCATCATGGCGAATATGACAATCATGCTCCTTTTCAACTTCAATCATGATAAAACAAAAGAAAGCTCAAAATCTTACTCAAGAGTAGACAATCCATCATTGCATGCATCATCATCAAGCTTCACACTTAGCATGCAATGGCTTTATCACCATAACAACTTTGGCCAAATACCATTTCCATGGCTTAACAAAGATTTGAGCCATGGCTAACATGCACATCAAGTTAGCAACCAAAACATGCATGAAACTCCTAACACAACCTCATACATACCTTAATCTTGATGCAAACTTAGCCAAATCTCCTTCTAAATCTCTTCCAAACCAAGCATGAAGCAAAAATCCTCCTTCTTCCTTAGTTTTGGCTCAAAGAAAGGATGAACAAAATTTTTTCTTTCCTTCTCTACAACTCACGGCAATGGGGGGAATACCTCACTCACACACATTTTTTCATTCTTTTCTTACCCATACACCTTTGTTTATTATTTCTCCCTAATGCACCAACAAAACATGTTTCATGACATGTTTTGCCCATCCTCTCTTGCCATGGCCGGCCACTTCATGTTGGGGAAATTTGACATGCAAATCCCTTATTTTTGCATGCATGAGCAACTAGTCATCACACATTTCCCCATCATACTTTCAAAGTTCACTACTAGGTCCTTTCTAGTGAAATTCGCATTTATAACACTAAATCGAAACATCAAAAATGTCACACACAAATTAACACATATCATAGGCATCAAAATAAATTTTAAATTATTTTTATGCCTCGGTTTTGTGGTCCCGAAACCACATCCCGACTAGGGTCAATTTTGGGCTGTCACATTCACGAGCTTCTAAGTACTATAAAATAGGGGGAAAATAAAAGAAGTAAGCATTACACGCTTAGTAAGTTCGTATAACAGAAACTAAAACTTACCATTTTTGTTTATTGAAATCTAGGCATACAATGTTATGTTTCCATTCATTTGGCTAAATGGCCTAATCACATACATTTCATTAAACATGTTAGTCACCAAACTATTCATATAAATCAAGTAACATAGATGAGCTCATCATGCAATATTCTTTCAAGTCATTATCATTTCATCTCAAAGCACTCATGCCATGTCAAGAGTTATATGTTCGTAGAATCATTGAAATTTTAATGAAAGCTCAAGTAGTACACTCGAGGTGTACGATTCATTAATCCATCAATTCTTATTGAGGGTACCCTTTAGGTACTTAACCAAGGAACACACTCGCGAGCCACATGTCGTATAACAGGATTACCAGTCTAGGCTAAATACCTTTATATAGCATATGCTCACAAGAGCTCAATTAGGGTTACCAATCCAGGCTAAACCCTAAGCATAACGTGTGCTCGAAAGGTATTATATCGGGATTACCCATCCAGGCTAAATCCTTTTTATAACAAGGTCATTAGGATTACTCATTCGAGCTAATCTCGTCCACAACAAATGCAGGACCCTACTTGTTTCGGGAAAGTGCACACAATCATCGGAGTTCAACATCCAATCGGGACTAGCCCTTTATCACCATTTCAAGCTTATTTCTCATTTTTCATCATAGCATACAAGTGAAGCACATCAACATAAATCACATTACATACAACACAACAATTAATTAACATAATTACATGTTCGATTAAGTTACACAAACTCACCTCGACACTTGTTCGCGTAAAAGTCTACTGATTCAAAGTCTTTTCTTTTCCTTGATCTAACCTCAAATTAGTGTTTTCTGGACCTATATAAATGAATTTAATCATTAATTTCATACATTTCATACTTAGATGGACTCAATTGACATCCTAGGCAAAATTACCATTTGCCCTAACTTTTCTAAAAATTTCGATTTTGTCCTTAGGCCCAGAAAATGAAACTTATACAATTTACTCCCTATTCCAAGCATAACCAAAGCCCCATTAAAAATTTTCCAGCACATGTATTCATAAAATTTCAGAATTTTTCATCAAATTTTACAACATTTCATTTTAGTCCCTAAATCATGTTTTCATCAAAAATTACTTTGTAAAAGTTGTTTATCTATCAATTATCTTTCATTTTCTACCATAAATTTCTAATTTCCAACATAATACATCCATGACCCATTTTCATACCTTGATAACTTTTCAAACTAATCTTTCAAATAGAGAGATTAGGCTATCCCGGTTTCAAAAATACCAAAATTACTAAAAACGAGATAAGGGAACTTACCTAATTAGGCCTTGAAAGCTTCTTTTCTCTCTCCTAGGGTTTCCATGTGTTTTTAGGTTGAAGATGATGAAAATAAGATGATATAATTTCTTTTCATCTTTTAATTAATTAAGTATTTTGGTATTTACAATTTAGTCCCTTGTCTTTTTCTATAATTCCATGGATTAGTTACCATAAAAATCTACATACTTTTATTAATGGTCTAATTACCATATAAGGACCTTAAGTTTTGAATTCCATAGCTATTTAATCCTCATTGCTACTAAAATTCAACTTTTGTATTTTACGAGATTTCGTCCTTCTCGTAATTAGGTACTAAATCGATAAAATCTTCATATCAAAATTTTCACATGCCATTTCTATAATATTATAAGTCATATGGTAAAATAAAATTAAAATATATTTTGGATTGGATTTGTGGTCACGAAACCACTGTTCTGATTTCACTGAAAAATAGGCTGTTGCAGTCAAGGTGTGTAACAAAAACTCAAGAAAATAGCGAACGATGAAAACTAAAAAAGGAGATTGCTGATGTTACACAACTGTGTAGTAGGTCGTGTGTGACACACGGTTTTGCGACAAGTCGTGTGTTGGACCGTGTGAGACACACAATCTAGGCCAATTGGGCTGTGTGGGCCCAAATTCTAAAATTTTACCAAAGGACCGTAAGCGTCATTTGAGTCTAATGTAGGCCTTCCGTAAGGTCCATATAACATAAATTAAGCTTTTAAACATGATTTCTGATGTTATGTTAGTGTGAAATATTGACGTGTATGCATGGTTATTATGATGTATGCTCGACATGATCTATAATAAGGTAAGTCTGATATATTTTTCATCAAGCATGATATGTTTCTATTATAAGAGTATTTATGACATATATATTCTAATATTCGATAAATTTTTTATGTGCATTGAGGTGGGATTTGTGTTTTGGAGGAAGTGTAGGCAGTTTAATTATCTACCGTATTTGGTGGCTTAGCCACATGTATAACTGTATTTGGTGATAAGTCACCTATTGATCTAGCAGCTAAGCTGCAAATATTTTGAAAAGTGTCATACTGACACTAAGCGGTGTGTAGGGCTAGATGAGTATTTGATACCCTATATGTTGTGTTAGATGGTCGTAGATGGTGTTAACAGATGGGGGTAGGAATATAAATCTGCATTTGATATGTTTTGACAGTATTTTTGTATTCGGGATATGTCTGAAATGATTTCTGTTGGTTTTATGATATGTTACACACTGAGTTCGAAACTCGTTCTTTGTTTGTCTATTACTATTAGGTAACCCTCAAGTTCAAGATGGGTCATAGCAATGGGAGCTTGATTAAAACGTTAATTATTTGGTATTTACAAAAAAAAAAAACTGGTTTATTCTATTTTGGACTATTTTGGACTGTTTAAAGTTTGAATTTTATTCTGATTTCCATTTTAAAGTACTTCGACATGATTTTTATGATACTCACTGTATTTGCAAAACTATGGTTTTCCAACAACATATTGCATTTTAAAAAATCGAGTTAGATTAAGAATTTTGCTGCAAATCTAAATATTTAAAAAGTATAAAATAATCAAAGATTTTATGGAATTTGATTAAAAAAGAAATGATCGCTAATAAATTGGATTTTTACTTAGTAATAGTTAGAATCAACTTTAAAAATCAAACAATTTCTGGGTTTTTTTTTTCAAATGTTTTGCAGTAACATCACTAGATTTGGCCATAACGTCTAGGCCGGGTTTAGGGTGTTACATTTGATCGTATCAAAGCCTAGGTTCAAAACTCGGGTTATGATTTGGGTTCAAATTTTTGTAAAAAATGTTTTATTTGAACAAAATGTCTTTCTACTAAAATCTGAAAAACAAGTTTTTGGAATATCAAGTCTGCAACACCAATCATGTAAGTACTTATGCTTTAGTTAAACTTCTTAGTTAGAAACAATATTGTAGTTTTAATAAAACTCTTGGTTTAGTTAAAAACTATAGCGACACTGAAAATATTATGATATGATCTTTGACATAAGACATTTGATAAGAAAATTTAAATTGATACATAAAATTCTACTAATGTAGATAAAATACAATAAGTGCACGTGGAACTCGTGGATGTGGTACCCATGAACACTGCGGGCCTCAAAGAGGAGCTCAAGCTGAGCCATCTTTGATAGGCAATATACCCAATTTGGATACAAGTGAAACCATGGGTACACATACTGCTGAGACTAGGTTTTAAGCTCAGACGGCTAGGGATGATGTATTGCCCCAAGCTATATTGAGAGTTTTAGAGAGGGTTGTTGGGACCCATTCTAGATTTGAGAGCCGAGGGTCAGTAACTGAACAACTCCGGTCCAATGGTACTGAGTTGTTTAGGGGCGTTAGTGGGGTTACTCTGGCTGTGGCCGAATATTGGTTAGGGGCCATAGAAAGGATTATGAACGATATCTACTACACTCCTGAGCAAAAATTAAAGGGTGCGTGTCGTTGCTTCGCGATGAAGCTTACCAGTGGTGGCTAACCATTGATTAGGGTACTCAACCTGATCAGATTACTTAGGAATATTTTAAAAATGCCTTCCAGAGTAAGTACGTGGGTGCGAGTTATGTGGAGGCTCGTAGACACTATTTTATAAGCCTTACTCAAGGGGATATAACTATAGCCGAGTATGAGGCCAAGTTTTTGAGGTTGAGCAGATATTTTCGTGAGCTTGTCTCAACTGGTTACAGCAAAAGCATTTGTTTCGGGGAAGGGCTGAGGTATGACCTTAAGGTCTTGATAGCTCCACAGAGGGAGCGAGATTTTTCCCTCTTGGTAGACAAGGCAAAGATTGTTAAGGAGGCCAAGTGCAATGAACGCAAAAAGAGGGACTAAAAGAAAGGTCGGACTAAGACTATGAGGGATACGGGGCCTTCTAGCTCTGTTCAGCGACCTAAGAAACGGGCCAGGTTTGATGGGCCTCCACAGGTTGAGGCACCAGCTGCTGTTACTAAGACTCGTGTTTGTGGAGATAGTGGTAGCACCATCCGAGCGAATGTTAGAGAAGGTTAGGAGCTTGTCTGGGATGCGGGTCTATATATATAGGTAATCGTGCAAGTTTAATCTTCCTTCAACATTTTTTTCATAATTTCATATTTTTAAAATATATTTTAGAGTTTTATAAATTTTAATATTTTTTATTCTAAATATTTTTAAAAAGAATTTTCGAATGATAAAGTATTGTGGGGTTATCATTTGACATATGACAAATAATGAATGGCTATAGATATTTTTATAAGATAGAAAGAATTAGAGTTAAAATGCAAAATTTCACCATGCTACCCGGAAGTATTAAAATTTATCACTTTACTTTATTCTGTCTAATATTGGCCCTATTAATTTGAGAATATGGTTAAAATTTTCAAATGAATTTTATGTGATTGAGTTTTATCATTAAAATTTGAATTTTGTTGAATTTTACCACTGATGTTGTTTTTAATTAAATTTTATATTGATTTTGATGATTTTAAAATGAATTTTAACAAGAAAATTAATTTTAAATATTTTATTTTAATAATTAACAATAAGCTAATTTATAAAATATTAAAAACTATTAAATTAACTTAAATTTTTATTTAATAAAGAAATACTTGAAAATAAAATAAAAATAAAAACAGAATAAGTTTACTTTTTTATATATAAATCATTGTTTTTCTATTATTATTTTTATTTTTAAGTATAATATTAATTTTATTAAAATTTCACTTCAAATTCTTTTAAATTAAAATTAAATAATAAAATTCAATTAAAAATAAAATTTTAGTAACAAACTTTAATAAAAGAAAAGCAAAGTGACAAAATTAAAAATAAAGTTAAAACATAATGGTAAATTATATTAAGCTCAAAAGTATAATGTCAAATACTAATAAAAAATCAGTACAGAAAAATTGAAGTAGTTAAAAAATCGATTAAATTATTTTTTTTAATATTGAAAAGAATTTTTAATTAAACCAACTAGAATGGTCAGACCGATAAATTGATGGCCTGACCAATTTAGTCAACGGTCTGATTTTAAAAATATTGGTCAATATTATAAAATGTTATGTCCTCATTTGGGAAAAGAACCTGGAGGACCAGAACGAATAAAAGGCATACTTTAGGACTAAATGATGCATTAAGGCATTAAAGAAAAATCTCTAATTGATTGTATCAATCTCACAAAGTCACAATGCTCCCCTTCCTCTCTAAAACCCCTTCATTAATGGGAGCAAAAAACAAAGTTCCAATAGCCCCAATTTCGTAGTTTAGAATGGCTACTGTATCACCAGCAATTGCAACTTCGCCACAGCCATTATCATTCTATTTGAAGAAAACCCATCTCAATATCTTACCCTCCCATTTACATGGCCCTACTGCTCGAAGCAATGACCTCTTTTTAAGGTCAAAATTTCAAAACCGGAAGTATTTTCCAATTCCTTCGACCCGAATTAAAGCTTCCTCAAATGGGTTTCTTAATTCAGCTCATACAAGCAAAGAAGATGAAATATTGCCTTCTTTTGAGGAGGCTCCAGTGAAAATCCTCTGCTGGGTTGTCTTCTGGGCTTCTTTGTCTCTTGTTTGGTACGCTGCATCTGGGGACGCTAAAGCGGCTACTGTTGCTGCCGACTCCATTAGAGCTTCAAGCTTTGGCCTCAAGATTGCCAATGCGTTGCGTGGCTTGGGTTGGCCTGATGAGGCCGTGGTTTTCACTCTTGCAACGCTTCCTATTCTTGAGCTTCGGGGAGCTATTCCTCTTGGTTACTGGATGCAACTCAAGCCTACACTCCTGACAATATTATCTATTCTTGGGTTAGCTTTATTTTCTTTTTCGTTAATTGAGGATCTTTCAAGTCTTTAGTTCATTATAGCTTCATGTTTATAGAGTTGAGCTTAATTGTTGTGAAAGATTTTGTTTTGACCAGTTTGCTTATGGAAAATTTTGCTTCAATAGTTTCCATAGAATGCATACTTGTCACTGAAATTTTAAGTCAAGGTAGCATTTTTTTGTTTTTTGTTTTTAATAATACTGAAAGTTATTCATAGGGATGTAAAATAGGCAAATATGCTGGTAAGCTATTTGGGTTAGTTTAAGGAGTAAAATTTATATTTGGTTTGATTACTCTGAAGTCAAGCTTGAGCAATTTGAGATATTGAACGAGCTAATTTTACTATTCTAATGCATGTGCTTGAGTGTACTAAAAATTAACAGTTAATTTCTTATGCATAATTGTTCTGGGAAATTAAATAAGCTGATGATAATTTTTTTTTTCTAAAAGTAACATTAAACTGCAGGAATATGGTTCCAGTGCCATTCATTGTACTTTACCTGAAAAGATTTACTACATTTCTTGCTGGGAAAAACCAGTTTGCATCTCAGTTACTTAACAGTCTCTTTGAGAGAGCCAGACAGAAGGCTGGGCCAGTGGAAGAATTTCAATGGCTTGGCCTAATGCTTTTTGTGGCTGTTCCTTTCCCCGGAACTGGAGCATGGACTGGAGCCATTGTAGCTTCGATTCTTGAAATACCCTTCTGGTCAGCTGTATCAGCCAATTTCGTTGGTGTTGTGTTTGCCGGGCTTCTCGTAAACTTGCTGGTGAACCTCGGTCTCAGGTACGCCATTGTGACCGGTATCTTTCTCTTCTTTATATCGACTTTTATGTGGCAAATCCTTCGGAATATTAAGATGTCTTCGAGCGCATCAAACTAATGTTGAATTACTTATTGAAATTGCCCCTTTTTCTTTTAGCATGTCTGGATTTGTATGATTCATCTATCAGAATCTTAAAGGGCATCTCTGTTATATATGCAAACCCTTATTCAATAATTAAGATTGTGATTTTTAGGAGCAGAGACTTAGAACTATACATGGTCTTCATTTTCTTGTTATCCGTGATCCTTGAAAACATGAAAAAGTGTAGAAAATTGAACATTATATCTCACATCCCGACTCCAAGCTGCATGGAATTCAACCATTAGTAGGCAAAGTCATGTGTTAAATCCTCTGTCAGTCTGTGAGATTGAATGAAAATTAATCGAATCAGTTGGATTTTCCAACATCCTTTGCAAAGTGAACACCGTTACTATATTGCTTCAACTATTCATTTTCTTAAGCATTTACGCCGGGTTCTATATGAATATGATCTCCAAAAATGAAAAAATAAAATAAAATAAAAATTCTATACATTTACAGGTTTACAGAAAAATCTCAACGGGCTAAACACAATGATAACGTGAAGGTCAATTTCTGCGGATTTAATATTTGTACTTCACTTTGATCAATTTTTATCCGAGTATTTTTTGGTTTTTGAAATTTTAGTCTTGAACAAATTGTATAAGTTAAACCTGTTTAGTTAAATTTTATTATTAGTTTTGTATTATATTTAAAGTTGTAGTTTTAGCCCATATTCTCCAATTGGATAATTTTTAATTTCTATATTTTTGAAATCTGAAATTTCAGTTATAATGCAAACAATAGTCCTTTAATCTATTAATTGGTTTTTATAAGTAAAATGTAAGAACAAGTTGATATATCATTACGCATGTGATAATATGCTGGTCGCATCAATTTTTGAAAACTGCAAAATTTAATAAATTTAATAGTTATCATTTAGTTAAAAGCTAAAATTTTAAAAGTACCAAAGATTGAAAAATGACCAAATTACTAATGCACAATATAAGAATATAAGTACTAATAGTAGAATTTAATTTAAAAACAAGATAGTAATAGTATTTTGAGTAAACTACTCAATTAATAACCCTAAAATAGGGTTAATTCTATTTTGGTCATTCTACTTTTTTTTGTTAATTTAGTCACTGTTATTAGAAAAATTATTCAAAATGATCACTTAACCATTATCTCATTAATGGATTGCTAACTAAACTTGCTAAAAGAGAAAATTATTCTTTTAATCTTTTTAAAAATTGCAAGATTTTAAATTAACCCCTTTTAAGTCCTCATAAAAATCCATGTTAAATAACATCAAAAGAATGCTAGATCTATGTTAAATAACATCAAAAGAATGCTAGATCCAGCTTTTAATATGCTTCTGCTATCATCTTCCCCCACTATCTCCTCTGCTTCTTCCAATCTTAAAATTGAAGTAAATTTCTTAACTGTGCATGTTTTCTAACACTTTAAAAAATAAAAATAAAACCATTTAAAAATTAAAAATATAAAAAATTTCAAACTTATTTATAAAAATTGAATATTTAAATTCTTAGAAAAATTCAAAATTTTCTAAAATAATATATAATATTTCAAGAAAATATATAAAAGCTCAAAATATTGAAAAAATTATAAAATTATAAAAATTTAAAAATATATAGAAAATTCAAAATTTTAAAAGAAATTAAAAATGGTATATGATGTTGAAGGGGCATGTTGCACCACACACAAGTTGTGGTGCGGCACGAAGACTTCAAATGTAAAATGGGTAATATTAGGGCATCGTGTCGCGCAATGCATAGGCTATGTGGCGACACGCCTGTGTTTTCAGCCGAAATCGGGTCATTTCAAGCATAAAGCCTATTGAAATTCTATTTATAACCGCTGGTTTTAGGTATAAGAATACATAATCTAAAACACCTAAAAGAGAGAAAAAAAATCCCTTTGGAACCACCACGCGTCTTCCCCACCATTGAGCCTTGATCTTTCGCACTTTTAACATCTGATTCACCTAAGTAAGTGTCCATGCCCTTTTTTCATTTTAGTTTTCATACTACATCGATCAAGAATCAAAGCTTGTCGAAAATCACCCAAGGTATTGTGCTTGAAACTTGTTCTTTATCATTTTTATTCCTTGGGTTAGTTGTTATTATACTTTAATTTTAATATGGAACCATGAAAACAACCACGATCCATTCAAGCAGCGATTAATCTCAAGGTCAATCGCTTCCATGATGCGAAAGTTGAACGGTTCTTTCTTCAAATGAGTGGACCATCGTTTATATAAGAACGTGGGTTTTATCCCACAATGCGGCATGTGATGAAATATGGGAGTTGATATAGTTCCATCATTGGAATAAATTCTTTGCAACCCCGACTGAACCGACAGTTGACGCAGTAGTTTATGAATTCTACACCTTCTTAAAATATAAAGAGAATCGCAAACAGTGGGGCCGAGACGATCATTCATATGTTCGTTTGAAGGAAAGAGGTGTCGATTGCACAGCACACAATTTGTCAATATTATGATGCCTTGTATTATACCCATGACCATTTAGAAATGTTAACTTTAGTTACATTCGAAGACTTTTATATAGAGGGTATAATCAATTGAAGGGCGTAACGAGTGGACCTGCCAAGCCAACTTTGAGGTACCCCTTAAATTTAACATGGCCATCATGTTCCTAATGGCCAAAATATGGATGCAATTTATTTATACCCGCTTAGCGACTACCAACAATGCCTCTGACGTTAGTGCTTATTGAGCGGTTATGCTTTATTCAATCTTGCAACATGAACAGATTTGTGTAGGCCACTGGATTTACAAAGAGATGCTCAAATGTGCACGACATCGAAAGCAAAGTATGTACTTCCCACATCTGATTACCGTCCTATGTTACCAAGCTGACGTCCCCACGAAGAGCGTGATTGGGGACAACTTGTACGACCAGTTTCTCGAGCTCCAACGCAAGCAAAATCAGGAGGAGCAAAGAAAAAAGCATAAGAACAGTTCCCAAGGGTCGATGAAGAGGAAGGAAAAGCACAAACGTCAAGGATGATGGGCTTTACTGATATGTCGATATCGCATTAGTAGACCCGTTCTATGTAGGACATAGAAGACATTCTGATTCGCATCGCGAAACAGAATAGGTGCCCTACACCAACACTTCTCCCTGACATGCTCGAGAGGTTCCCACCACCAGACGAGGAGGGTGACGATGATGATGAGGAGGATACCCCTATTGCACCATCGGACTATGAGTAGGTATTTCGCCTAGACCACTCATCAATGAAAGGCATGGTGATCCGTAACTCGAGCTAACACAGCTCGACCCAGACTTCGGGAAGGCAGGAAATGAGAGTGCTGGTGAGGCGCGATAGGGGCAAGGCCCAGATGAGGGAAGAGTCAGAATCTGAGTCAGACTACTTTTAAACATTTATATATTTGGATTTTTGTATTATATTTTTATTTGGATGACTTTTAATTTTTGCATTAGTAATTAGTTAGGATTTAGTATTTTTCATAAATATGTTTGTGTGCTTTTATTTTTCTTTGTAGAAGCCCTACAAATTTTTTACGGCATTACAATTGTGAGCAAAAATCGAAAGGAGGAGTAGTCCCACCAATTGGGATGCACTTACCACGCCAATCGGGTAATTTCTTTCCCTTACATTTTTATTTGCACATTAGGGATAATGTGTCAAATAAAGTGTGGGGTCACTTAGGAAAATTTAAAAAAAATTTCTTTCCAGTTATTTTATTTTCCTTGTTTCTAGTTTTAAATTTTCTTTTTAATTGCATGTTTGTGTATGAGCTTGTAGAAATACAAGTGATTGGTTAGGAGCATATACCTAGGTTGCTTGTTTAAATTATAAATTTAGCTTGAAATTAAATAATTTAGGTTATTTATATTTAGACTAATTAGTTCAGTTTATTACATTGTCAATAGGTAAAAGAGATTAAATATACCAAGGGATAAAGGTAGATACAAAGAGGTATTTATATTTATAGAAATATAGGATGATTGAATTAAATAGAAAATACTAAGTAAAATCCATGGTTATTGAAATAGTGCAGTATGACTAGTATAACCCTTATAAAAACTGCCCAAGAAAAAATCTTGAGTATGTTGGCACATAAAAAAATCATAAAGGTTATCACGGAAATATTGCTACATTAGAGTTCAAAGCATGGGCAAAAACAAACTGAGTAAGAAAAATATTATTTGAACTGTACTCTACAAAAATAAGTACTATATTCATATATGCATTTTGATGGAGAAATATATTTGATTTTCTTTTACTTGTTTACTTTGTAATTTATTGAACTAATCTATTTAGGTGTAAATAAATTTGAATTGTTTAAATTTCTAGCTAGAATTGCCAATTTAGGCAAATTTTCCTAGTGTCGATGCTCCAACCCAATCTCGTGTATTAAACTGGCTCAAGTACAGTTTATTGTCTTTACATGTTTATTTCTCTTTTTTCAATTTTAGTTTTGTTTAGTTTGCTTGAGGACAAATAAAGACTTAAGTGTGGGGGTATTTGACCTATTGTCAAATGTACGCAATAGTTAATTCAGGTCAATTTTGCACTTAAAGAGCTTGTTTTCTATACAATTTAGGATTTTAATTTATGTTTGTAGTATTTAGGCCTTAGGATTAGAAGTTAATCTCCTTGATTGGTTTATCGATTTAATTCATTTATTTGTCTTTATTTATTTATTTATTTTTGTTTGTTATATATTTTTAATCTTATTAATTTACTTTATGATCCATCGTAATATAGGAATTAACTATTATTTCTTAGACTTAGTATTGTAAAAACTATTGTCATTATTTGTTCCATCCTCCCTTAGGTACGATCCTCTAAATACTTTCGATATTTCGTTTTACAAGTATATTACAATTTGGACATTACGCTTGTAGGCACCGTTATTCTCAATTCTTATATTTTGGTGTTATATTTATTCTATAAACAATAACTCATTTATAGGCAGTCATTGACTCTATTAGTATGTCGCATTATGGACCAACTTTCAAAACAATTTCATGTGCTTTTTACTAATCATGCAATTGTCAACACATCATCTATCACATTTATGCACCTTTATACTAATACACTCCATTCATTGTGCTAGCTTTTGATCCTTGTTCCGAAGAATCAATATTTTATTTCATGTCACTCGGTAGAGCCAATAGACCAATTATATCCACCGAACCTCCAACATTCTTCCTTGTTAATTCGAATACCTAAGTGTTCCCCTGCAAGGTCGAGTTGTCACCAATCATGGTTTGCATCAAAGTGTCATACCGGAGATGAAACCTATAATACTGTATCTTTTTTTTACCATCATAAGTATCAACCCTCCGTTACCTTTTTATGCCATTCTGAATACAAAGCTTATGCACCAAGAAAGGAGTTTTCATACCGATACATATGCAAGACTTATGTCTACGATTTACCAACATTAACAATACATGCATCGCCCCATTTTCCACATTCCTTTGACATACGAACCAAAACCAAAGGTTAAGGCGACTTACCTAAATATACAGCAGGACAATTTAAACAAGTTAATACAGTTAATAGACACAAGGTACAAAGGAACTCACCAGAAACCTTCACACTGAATTTCCTACTCGACGGGTTCTTATTCCTTAGCACTGGACCTTCTCTTGTATATTTGGCTAAAAATAATCAAATAACTCTTTTAAATACAACAATTGAAATTCAACGAAATAACATGAATTGGTAAACGTTCAAATAGTTTCCAAAAGGAAGTTTTCTTTCTGTCCAATATTTAGATGGAAACCCTAATGGATAGCTCTTACGACTACTTCGTATCTGGTAAAACTTAAAGAAGGATTTAAGACTTTACTAGCAGACAACTTAAAGAAGGTAGCTTCTATAAGCTTAACAATCAGCTCTTCTAAAATCAATGAAGAACACTTCTGAGTTTTCTTCGATGATAACGAAGGTGAGTAGAGAAGATGAAATAAAAAATTTCTATCCACCACCGGGTTATCCTATTTATAGCTAACTATAGTCCAAATCCCACTCAAAGTAAATCTCTAATCAGTAATCATGCATACACGCTTCCACTAATTAATCACATCCTATGAGGCTCTTCAAGTGTCCTGGTTATTAACACGTTACCTCCACTTGGATGTCAGATAACTTAATCATGTCCCACTAACCACTATTTCTGATATACAATTACGTTTACAACGCAAAACACTGGTAGTAGACATTTTAGCGAAATGATATTCCAAATAAGGATCTTGCCAAAACAAGGAACTCACCAACTCCAAAATAAGAGTCTGCAACCTTGGAAAAACTTAGCGAAATACATTAGTAGGAAATTTTTCAATGCTAACCAGTCTAAATCTCGCGACTTAGGTGGTTTCTCCAGAACAACCCTCCAATCATATCAGTTCGCCAAACGAGGGTGTGACAAAATAAGAGCTTTGAACCTCATACCTTAAATCATTTTCTCACTCTTACTAAGCTCTCTTTCTCTAGGTTTCAAACCCTAAGTACTTGAATGATGGAGATTATAAGAGAAATAGCTCAATCAAGGTTTTGGTGAGAAGATTTTAATAAGAAATGATGAAAAAGGGTGAAAGATGAAGAGAAAAATGGGTAGAAATGGTGGCAAAATGAAGAAAATTCTTCTCCATTAGAGTTAGCTGCTACTTGAAAGAGATGAGAAGATATTTCTCATCTTTTAGTTTTTTTAATAGTATAAAATACATGGTAAATGATCAACAAATCAAAGGTTATTAAACATGTGATAAAAAAAAAGGTTATTTTTAACACTTAAATATCAATTAAAAGGCTTCATCATCATCTCATCATCACAAGTCTAATTATCTCTAATATTTAATTCCATATATGTTCCAAATGACCAAATTACTTTTAGTGAAAAAATTACTTTTTTGCCTCTAGTGATGTATTTTTACCCAATTGGGCTAGATACAGTCCAGCTGACATAAATTATCTTTTAAAGGTTTCTCAATAACTTAAAATTAATTACTCCATCAAAAATTCAAATTTCTCATATCAAAATTCTACTAAATCCCTTAATAATAGTATAAAGTAAAATCAAATAAATTTTTGGGCGTTACATTTTATACTAGGTTAAAATATATCATAAGTCCTTATACTCTTCATGAATTTGGAATTTATTCTCTGTACTTTTACTTTTGAGAATTTAGTCCTACTCTTTAGATGTCAAAATTCAGATTCAACTGTTAACACTTATTAAAATTATTGTTATTAAATTTAGGCTCATTACAATGTCATTTTTTAGTTACGTGGCTAGCAAGTGAGTTTTTTTATTTAAAGATGTCACATCAACAAAGTTAACAAAAAAATTTAACATTGTTAATAATTGGACCTGAATTTTGAAAATTGAAAAGTAAAATGACAAAATTCCTCAAAACAAAAGTACAGGAGCTAAATTCCAAATTTATGACGAGTACATGGGCTTATAGCATATTTTAACATTTGTACTATAAAACATTTATTATTAATATATTTATAATTGTAATATATATTTACCATTAAAATATTAAATATTTTTCAACAATATATGAAGAATATTATTTAAACTTGAAAATTATTATTTTTAAAATTTATTATTAAAATGAAAATTTAATATTAAATAATTTATTATTTTAATAAATTATATTAATTATATTAATAAATTAATAAATTATTGAAAATAATTAAATATGTATGTTTAATAATATTTAAAATTATAATATTTTATATTAATATTTTAATATATTAAATATTTTTAAATTTAATTTTAAATTTAAAAATTATTATAATAATATTAGGCTTGAATACAATTAATTTTATATAAAAAAGTAATTATATTTTTAAAAGGTAAGTCATTTTATTGGAAAAAAGATTTATTTTTATTGACTGTAATTCATTTTCTGTTGACTAAATTGTTTTCCATGAAATAAAGAGGAAAATGTAGAAAACATTTTCATCATTTTCTATGAAACAAATGTCTTGAAATATTATGTCAAAATCAACCGAGTACTAAAATAGTGATTCTTTGTAGATACAATTTTGACTTATATTTGAATGACAAGTTATTTTATCTATTTACTTAATATTTTTACTATAAGTTGGTTTTGCTATTTTCATTTTCATTATTTTAAAAATATTATTTTGCTCTCTTATTTATTTTTAAGATTAATCGATTTTTATTATAATTAGATGAATCGATATTTTAAAATTTTAAAATATCATTTTAATGAATTAAAAAATAAATACAACACAAGTAGTTGTAAAGTTGGCAAAAATATTAATTAAATTTGGTACTTAATATGGAGGATTTCAGGTCAACAAGTCAATCATATAATTGAGAAATGAGATTTTATTAGATACTCGTTAATTAATATACATTCACTATTTACTATTTTTAAGATAAATCATTACTTGGAAATCCAAGTATCTACCAATTATGATTTTCTTTTACATTCTCATTTTGATTAATTTAAAATTTCCAAAATGAAATCTTTTAAGTTCCACCATAATAAATATGAATTTATTGAGATTGGTATATTTATTTTCTTGTTTGATATTTTTTAGTTTTGGATATTAAGTATTTAAAATTAAATTATATTGCTGATTGTCGGTGTATAGAGCTAAATTCTAAAGATATATTTATCTATTTATATTATTATAACGTGACTAATTGATTTTACTATCACCAATTAAAATACAAACTCAATAAAATATATTAAAAACAATTTCAAATTTACAATAAAGGTATTTAAGATTTTAAATTTTAATAAACAAACACCTATTCATTATTATTCAATTAAAATCAGTGTTGTTTATGGATTAGATTGATTATGATATTAATTTAGAAAGTGGTTTTAAACCAATCAAATTGAAAATCGGTACAAATCAATTAAAAATTTAGTGGAATCAAATTTTTAAAAATATTTTTAAATATTTAAGAGTTTTATTTGGACCGATGAACTGGTGACTATCGATCTAATTTAGAAAATATTGTTTAAAGGCTAATTTTATTAAGTTTTAATTTAATTTTCTTTCAAAATATAATTATTTTTAAAATAGTTATGTGTAAGGGTACACTATATTAGCTGTTTTTTTTTCTTTTTGGCCACCTACAATAATGATTTTCCAACTATTAGTAAATTTTTTATTTTCATCTTCCAACTAAGAAAAATTACAAAATAATCACTCAATTATTAAATTTTGACTTTTAGTGTTTTCATTTCTAGTTATAAGAAAAAACAAACTGAATAATTTGATGATTTTCACGTAATTATGCCAAAATGTATATTAACTGAAAGCAATACAGTATAATACACCAAAATGGAAAAGGATTTGGTACTACAATTGAATGCATTAAGCAAATCCAAAAAAATCCAAATTAAAGTAGAGTTTTCACCAGGTGCATGAATAAAATCAAACTAAATCAGATTTTGTCCCTCCTGAATCAGTAAGCTTTTAAAGACTTTATCCTATTTCTTTTTAAAACAATTTATATCTTATATTTACATACACCCATTATAGAGTCGGAGTTTCTCATCGAAAAAAAATGGCGGGCAAAAAAGGCAAAAAACGTTCTGAAACTTGCAATTGTTTTCCACTCTCAGATGAAGAAAATGTCACTTCTGATTTAATGGATACTACTTTGAACCAAAGAAGGCCTGCGGGATGGAGAGCTATTCCTTTCGTATTAGGTGATTTTTATTTTTTTATTTTGCTATTATTACATTCAAATGTATTTGTAACCGTTGTTTAAATCCTTGACCACTGATTGTTGTTTTCTGCGTGCAGGAAATGAAACGTTCGAGAGATTAGCATCGTACGGATTGATGGCGAATTTCATGGTGTACCTGCAAAGGGAGTATCACATGAACCAGGTTGAGGCCGCTACCATCCTTAACGGTTGGTCGGCCGCCTCCAATTTTGCTCCGGTTATTGGTGCTTATGTCTCCGATGCATTCATGGGCAAATTCTGGACCATTGTTTTAGGATCCTTTTCATCACTCCTGGTACGTTAAAGTTGACGTGAAAGTTGTTTAGTCTTTTCAATAACTTATGATTTCAACTGATGATGGACAGGGAATGATGATCATGACGTTAACAGCTTTATTACCACCACTGCGCCCACCGCCGTGTGCGGATGAGGACCTACAACAAGGCCAATGCAAACCCTATAATGGAGCCCATCTTGGGGTTTTGATGGTCAGCTTATGTTGGTTATCCATCGGCACCGGCGGAATCAAACCCTGCAGTATTCCTTTCAGCGTCGACCAATTCGATTTAACAACCGAAGAAGGCCGGAAAGGAAACAACAGTTTCTACAATTTATACTACACTACTCAAACTATAGTCTTATTGGTTACCCAAACTGTTGTGGTTTATATCCAGAATGATATTAGTTGGGCATTAGGGTTTGGGATCCCAACGCTTTGCATGATCTTTGCCATTGTTTTGTTCTTCGTTGGAACCAGAATTTACGTATACATAAAGCCTAAAGGAAGCGTGGTCGCCGGTGTAGCACAAGTGTTCGTCGCTGCTTACAAGAAACGCCGCTTTTATATTGCGGTTGATGGAGTCGATGGCCAATTCTATGATCCTCCATTGACGACAAGCTTGCTTTGCGTTAGAGAACTCCATCTTACCACACAGTACAGGTTCTTAAACAAAGCGGCTCTAGTGATCGATGATGAAGTGAACCCAGATGGTTCTTGTAAGAATCCATGGACGCTCTGCACTATCCAACAAGTTGAAGATGTTAAATGCCTTTTAAACATCATTCCAATATGGGTAACCAGCATCCTCGGCTTCCTCGCCATGAATCAACAAGGAACATTCACAGTCTCCCAAGCCCTAAAAATGGATCTTCAATTCGGTTCCACGATTAAAATTCCCGCCGGTTCAGTCGGTGTCATTACACTCATCGCCATCGCCGTTTGGCTCCCCTTTTACGACCGAGTCCTGGTCCCGGCCCTCGAAAAAATCACCAAGCTTGAAGGTGGGATCACAGTCCTCCAACGAATCGGAGTCGGAAACCTTTTCTCGATCCTAACGATGTTGGTTTCGGGATTCACCGAAACAAAGAGAAGAAATTCAGCCCTTTCCCATGGTGGCCTTGACGGAGTAGCTCCGATGTCAGTGATGTGGTTAACACCACAGCTTATCCTTATCGGCTTTGCAGAGATCTTCAGCATCGTTGGACTGATCGAGTTTTACAACAAACAGTTCCCGGAGCATATGAGAAGCATTGGGAACTCGCTGATCTATTTGACGTTTTCATTGGCAAGTTACGCAAGCAACTGGATAATTACCATTGTTAATGATGTTACAGGAAGGAGTGGAAGCAGCTGGTTGAGTGGTGACATAAACACAAGCAAATTAGACAAATTCTATTTCTTGATAGCTGGGATTTCTTTGCTCGACTTCGTCGTCTTCATGTTCTGCGCTCGAAGGTATCATTACAGGGGGCAGTGTTAGGATAAACTGAATGATAAAATTTGGCCTGGAAACTTGGTTATTATTATATATGTTGAGTGAAGTTCTGTATAGAGAGCACATGTTTTAAAATAAGAAAGGGAAATTAGCTTGAATTTGTAATAAAGGATGTTCAAGTTTGATCTTGTTGAATGAATCTTTCAGGATGCATCAGTCTTTGGGAAATGAAGTTGAATTATGTAATTTCATACAAGGTTTATTTGTTTATAAGGATTTTTAATTAGGTATACCCGTTATAAATATATAATCTAATGATACAATACTTAAAATTATCTATAACTCTTAATTTTAATTATAAATGTTTTTCATATGGCGACAATGACTCAGATATGAAATACAAATATTTTTCGACAATAGAATCAAACTCAGATTATAAGGTCTAGTTTAGAAATGTTTCTCAAAAGTATTTTTTAGGAGAAAAATTGGTCAGTTTCTAAAAAAAATGCTTTATGGCCAATTTTTTGCTTGGGAGAAGCACTTTTCTCCCAAAAAGTAGCTTATTGAGGAATATTTTTGTCCCAAAAATGCTTCTTAGAAATAATACTAAAGAAACCCTAAATATGGTAATAGAAAAGATTTTTAAAAATGAAGGAGAAAATTACAAAAAATTCGAACGATATAATTCAATGGCTTCAGAGTCCTAACCAATTGTGTCAGTATAACCAAATCTAAATAATAAAAAACTACGATTGTGTAAAAAAATTACAAATTGTTATAAATATCTTATTAAGTGGATTTCCATCATTTATACTTCTTATACCTATAAATAGAGATTACGAAGAAGTTTTGTAAATATCCCCATTGATTAATAAAATACGCTCTCTTTTACTCTCCCATTTTCTTTGTTCTTTATTCTCTGTCTATTTATTTTATAACGTGTTATCAGCGCGATTCTCTTTTAATTGTTTTTCTCCTTAAGTCACAAAAAAATTTCCTTTTCATCAAGCCTTGCCCCTTTCAAGCAACGACCAATGCAATAGCCGATCACTCAAATTTGCTACTCAAGTTGTTGTCAACTGCCTTTTAGAACTATTGTTATTTCAATCTTCAAATAAGGCTTGCGCATTATGGGTAATCATTATGCAAAGAAATTTATATAATCTTTACATAATATGTTTTCCTCCTTTGTTGATTGATTTTTGATAAAATTATTTTATGAAAAATATTATTACTTTAAAGTTTCTTTTAAACTAAGATTCTTTTATTAAATTATAGTATGTATGATATTTGGATGATTAGAATTTTTATGATTAAATTATTGTTATTAAATATGCTTGAAATTATTATATTATATCTTTTAAATTGAATTTATAAATATTTGATTAGAGCATCATAAAATTTTATAACATATATGTAGTATTGTAGGTACAAATTTTACTAAGTGAATTAATTTGGTTCAGCGGTTAAATGTTGTGTTTGTATGTAAGGTTTTGGGTTTGAATTACTTTCCTTGTATTTTTGCTATTTTTTCCCCATTAAACCCCTAACTTTGAACTTCTGATTTATATATTATTTTTGTAATGATAAGCCTAATGGTTTAGTGGTAGTTTTTTAACTCACCCTATTGTTTTCTGTTCGAATTCCCATTTGTGTAATTGTGAATTATGTTTTTATTTTAAATTCGGAAGAAAAATCTGTTTGGATAAAGATTAAATAGTGGAGTTGTGAGTAGTTTGAGTCTGTTTTAATTTTTTATAATTATTTTATTAAAAAAAGGATATATATTATTTTATTCTTTTAATTTAATTTAATTTCCTTTTACCATAGTTTCCCCTATTCCCACGTTCTCATTTGTTTTGTTTATCATTATTATTATTTTATTTTCTTTCTTTTCACGTTATGCTCTTCATCTTTTCTTTTTGTTTATTGCGTTTTTTCCTCCTTTTTCCATCGTTTTCAATCGGTTTTGATTCTATTACTTCCGTTTGGTCGATTTCTATCTGTAGAGGTAAGGTCTTATCATTTTTTATTCAGTTCTTTTGTTGAAAGTGTTCGTTGGGCGCTTGGGATGTTGGAATTTTGAGGTTGTGGTACGAAAATTAGAGTTATGTTAACTAATGAATTCGATACGTTTTAGGGGAAGATCGAGAGGCATTGGTGTTCCTCCACCAACGTAAGCTTTGCATAGTTGCTATTCATTTATTAGTACCAGAAGTCTTGTAGTTACATTTATATCAAAATTGAATCAGATGTGTAACAGAAAACTTGAAAAATAACAAATGGTAAAAAATCAAAAATTAGTCTGTCGACGCCATACGACCATGTGTTAGATCGTATGTGACACACGGTCATGTGCCAGATCATGTGTTTCACACGATGTAAATTTCTTTTAGTGTTAAATAAAACCATTAGTTTTTTTTTATACAAGGAAATTAGGAAAAAAAGTATTATTGAGAAAAACAATCCTATGTTTTGTAAAAAAAAAAAATCAACTGTTTCGAAGCTGGGCTTAAACTTTTGAAATTATACTTGCATTCGTATTAAATATTTTAAAGTAAACCATTCTACATATTGACGAATGGAATTAATATTATGATACTATTATGTTGAATAACCATGAAATTAAAATAAAGCATAAATGAATTATTTTTCATGGCATAATAAACTTTAGCATTTATTTGCGTAAGTTCAAGAAAATAGATTCTGATTTGATGACTTTGAAAAAGTTAATTATCACTACAGAAGGTTTGAATTTTGTGTGTTCAAATATCTATAGGTTTTCGGCTTTATTTGCGGAGTATGCTAAATTCACCTATTAATATATTTTTTGGTATCTAAGTTTAATAGTTTTTTTTTTAAAAATTTAGTATCTATGTATTTTTTGATCCAATTTACGTGTGTTAGACCATGTCCCAGATTATGTGGGCCACACTGGTATGTGAGTCCATTTTTTAAAAATTCCACTTAGACTCATTGATGGGTGTCGAAACCACCAAATATAAATTCTTACGACAAAATAATAGTAAGTTGAAATATAGAGTAGTAGGATCGAATTCACAGGGACTAGTTGTAGAATTTTGCCTTTTCTCGTGACCAGAATTGTTGTCGTGGTAATAGTTGTGCCCACAACAAGTGCGTTGCAACACTGAAAAATAAAAATGGGGGTTTTAAATTGATTAAGATAATAAAATAAAGAAATACGAAAAATAAAATAAAAAATATATATATTCGAAAATGCAAAAATAAATTTAAGAAAATAAAATAAATGAATAAATAAAATATTTTTTAAGCTTAGCCTTAGCCTCGATGTACTCCAATCTTGAATCGATCCTTGAAACAAAATTTCTCTTCCAAGCGATAAGCTGGTTATAGCAATCTAGGATCCCTCAAACTGCCAACTCTTTCTTTCGTAGTCAATCCTGGTATCACTTGCAAATCGACCCTTGTCGAATTTCCAACCATACAGCACATACCCGTAATTTAAAACTTTGACAGCCTTGCAATTTGAAAAGCCCAACTCGAATTAACGGCCTCAATGTGTGGGTCGTTTAAATCCTATCACTATCTCTCTTGACGGAATCCAACTAGCTTTTTCCAATTGAACACACCACTTTGTTCGCGGGATTTTGTATACAGCACCGCCGACTCAACTTCCCAATTGTAAGCCAAACGATTCCAACCCAACGCGCACTTTTTGAATTGAAATTGAATCAACTTTGAGGGACGAATTTGTACTATCCCATATACCGGAAAGATAGCAAATACCGAATTGAGAGGGTTTTTTTTTTAGCAGGTTCGTATCTCACGATTTTTTTGTTGGAGCAATTTCTGGGTTAAAGCTAAAAAGGATTTAGTTAATCATTAAAAAAATCATGCTTTGAAAGTGGTTTTGAAAGGGCTTTGGAAGGCAATTAAACCAAAAAACTAAAAGTTAAAGAAAAAAAAAATGAAGCAACTCAATGAAAAGTAATGCAGGAAGAGAGGAAAGAAATAGAGAATTTATTAAATGCCAAAGGAAAAAAGTGCGTTCAATTAGTTGTAGCCATTAGATATTTATACACACCTTTAGTGCTAAAATTTAGTTAGATTTTTCCTAAATATTATCACCAAATAATTTTAAATATCATCACTAAATAATTCTAAATATTATTACTAAATAATTCAAAATTTAAAATTGAATTTAAACTAGAATTTAAACTAGTTACTGAGTTGTAACAATAGCAAAAATCCTTCAATCTTTATCCAACCAATTTTAAAAAAAATCTTCAACCCTTCAATCTTTATCCAGTCATCTTTGAATCTTCAATCTTTCAATCAAGCCCTCCTCTTTGCTTTTTGTTCCAATTTAACCACTTTTTGTAAGAGTTTGAATTTAGCACACCAACTTCATTCCTGATAAGAAAAATTCAAATTTAATAGCATTTTATTCGATAGTTAGCCAACAATAAATATATTAAAAATACGAATTTATCTTGCTATCACTTGTTAGACTCTAAAATTTGTAATTAGACCTTCTGTGGAGTCTGTTTGGCTTAAATATGATTTTAAAATATGAAATCTGATAGTTTGTGAATGTATGTGTTAGGGATAAGGTATGTGTTACAATTGCAAGTATGTTTAAAATGTGAAATTTGTATATGATCCGTAATTTAATAATTTTTTTAGTATGTTCTGATGTGAAATGTGCATATGATGTCTGTTAGTATTTGCATGAGCATTGGGGTGGGATATGGTATATGATAAAGTGTGATTTCGACAGTACTACTGCATCTTCTGGTGGTGTATCCGCAATATCAATTATGGCAGCTTAACTGCAATTGTAATGGCTTGACCACGTATATTTGATTTTGGCAGATCACCGCAATATTTTTTGTTTTTGGCAGCTCAACTGCACTTATATGAGTGGTTTACCACCACGACCCAGTGTGATTGGATGGATGAACTTTTATAGTCCTAGTTGGTGTGATTGGTTGGACGAAATTAGTGTGTAGCGGATGGGGGTAGGATCTGTATCTACATTTGTTATGGTCTGATGTGACATTCTGATATGATATATGTGCTTCTGAAAACATAACATTCTGGTCTGATATATGTTTATGAAAATATAATATTCAGATTTGAAATATGTCTGAAAATATGAATTTATGGCCTGATATATGTTTATGGTAATACAACATTCTGATATTATATTTTTACATCAAAAGTAAAAATTTTGTGATGACATTTACATATGTGCTTGTAATAGCCTGATTTTGGGTCTAGTCGGAATAGTAGTTTTGGGACCACGAATTCGACGTAGAAAAAAATCCATTTTTATTATATTTTTATGGTCTAAAGTTTTATGGAACTATTCTGTGAAAATCTCATTTGAAAATTTGATGTTTGGACACTCAATTTAGTCAAAAGGACTAAATCGTAAAAAGTGCAAAAGTTGAGTTCTACTTGTTAAAGGTGTCCAATTGCTATGAGATTTAAATTAGAGGTCCTTAGTTGATAATTAGACCATTAGATAAGTTATTGGACAAAAATGAACATGAATAGGTAAACTTTCAAAGTTATGTATTAAGGGCATTTTGGTCATTTAGTAAATAAAAGAATAAAAAGGGAAAATCAAGTCAAAATTGGTGTTCATCTTCTTCACCTTGACCGAATTTTTCAAGGAGGCCATAGCTAGGGTTTCTTCAACTTTCAAGCTTGATTGTAAGTACATCTTAGCCCCATTTTTAATGCTCTTTACATTTTTGAAGTCCTCGTAACCCGATTTACCTATTTCTACCATTATTTTGAAGTAGGGTTCATGTTTAAAAATTTACCCATGTGTGAAATCTCTGTATTTTGATGTTTTATGGAAGATAATGTATGTTTAAGGTGTGATAAACAACTTTTACTAAGTGATTTTTTATGAAAATACCTAAAAAGGACCTATTTGTAAAAGTTGTGAAAATGGGTAGTAAAAATGTGATTTGATGAAAATGTGGGCTGTTATGAGCATGTTTATGGTTCGGCTAGGCTTGGGTAATAGAGAAATTGAGTGCATTTCATTTTACGAGCCTAAGGACTAATTTGTAAATATGTTAAAGTTTAGGGGTAAAAATGTAATTTTTTCCATAAGTTGATTTTCGAACAACATTACTAATGTGGTAATTAAATAAGTTAAATTTGCTATTATAGATTAAGAAAAACGAAGTTCGGACCTTGATCGGGGGAATGACAAGGTTATTGACGATTAGGTCCATTTCCTACCATTTTGTATCGAGGTAAGTTTGTGTGTAAATAATGCAATGTTGTATTATGTATTTAATGATTAATATTTCATAAATTGTACGATTGTTTTTATAGAAATATTCAATGAAGTTTCAACGATGAGAAAATCTCGGTTGAACCTTAGAAATAGTTTAGGATACAAGTGACATGTCACTAGGATACCTTGTGTTATGTGATCTATGTGAATTCGGGTTCTGGTCATGTACGTCCTACCGATGGCTGGGTAGTTTGGCATGTGTTACGGATACCTGACAGCTTGTGTGAGCAGCCCGTGTAGCTACGTCTTGACCGACAACTTGTGTGAGCAGACCCATGATTAGCTCGTGTATGAGCCCTATGTGTTATGAGATATAAGGTAGCATTGGCTACTTATGTGGCACTTATGTGTGAGACTTTCCGTGTCTTCGATAGTATTCCAAGTGTTCAACGGGTAATCTGAAGAGTATGTCAAAGTTGGCAAAGTGTGCAACTATGTTATGAGTTGGCACATATATGTATGTAAAACTCATGAGTATGTACTTTAGTATGAGATGAACTCTTCGTAAGAACGCTAATGAGAAAGCTAAGCCTAAGATACTTGATAATAATTATGCTAACTTATGTTGAGTAGTTATATGATTAATGTATGATTAATGTTGCTTATTATTTGCATGCAAACTTACTAAGCATTAAAGCTTACTCCCCTTTTTCTTTCCATTCCTTATAGTATCGCCAAGCTAGCTCGGAGATCGAGGAACATCGAAGCTTGATTCACACTATCAAATGATTATTTTGGGTATACTTGGTTTCAATATTTTGAGTATGGCATGTATAGGGACTTGGTCATTTAGTTACGTGTCATATTGGTTTAGCCAAATGTGTTGGCATTGTAATGCTTAATGATTCATTTTGTATATAGCCATTGGAAGTTCGCTAATATTATTCTTATAGGTCATTGGTATGTTTATGTGATGATGCTTATCATGAAGACGAAATTGACATGAATGGAAAAGAGAATGTGATGATTATGCATGATATTTGTTAGTATGTGCAAATGATGTATTGATATCTTGTTTGTGGCTGATTTGGTTGTATGTATATGCCTGGATTGGTGTTGCTTGTTTGTTGTGTAGGTTGGTGCAAGTAAGGGTGGCAAAATGGCTTGGTAAATAGCCTTCTTTTTTCCACACGAGCAGAGACACGACCGTGTGTCTCAGCTGTGCAAAGGACACAGCCTAAGGACATGGTTGTGTGTCTAGGGTGACTGAAGTCTGCATCTATTTTATGAAAAATTTTGAAAATTAAATCTGCCACACGGCCTATGACACGGGCGCGTGATTTGGCCGTGTGACTTCAATTTGTTGATGATGTCATAAATAGAGAGTTACACGGGTTAGGGATATGGGCGTGTGTGACCACACGACCTACCCATATGGGCATGTCCCAAGCCACACGGGCGTGTAACCCCTTTTTTGATGAAAAATATTCTAAGTGTTGAGAAGTTTTTTAAAGTTCTCGGTTTAGTCCCGAACCACTCCTAATTCATGTTTTGGGCCTTGTAGGCTCGTTTAACAGACGATATGAATGTTTTCGAAAAGTTTTAAATTTGAGCGAAAATTCATGTCTCGATTTTGAATTTTTTTGAGTTTAAGTCTAGTAATGCCTCGTACCCTGTTTCGGTGTCAAACACGGGTAAGGGGTGTTACAGTGCTTGTCAAATAAAAATTCTGCTTGTGGGTCGAGTTACACACTGGACTTCTAGCTCATCCATTTGTTTAATACGTTTCAAGAGGTCTTCTAACTTAGGATCGAATGGTGTGTAAGAGCTCAGATTGTTTTCTCAGTTAATTAAAAAATGGTGATTTTTTGTAATTGTCTATTTTTGACTTTTGAGACTATAATTTGTTTTTTTAGGCTTGTTTTGGTTTTTTTTAAATCATCGGTAATTGATATTCTCAAACGTGAAACTGCAAAATCACATGAGTTAACAAAATAAATTTCGGTTTAGAAAATTAAAACTCTAAAAAATTTTTCGCTGCAAATTAAGTAAACCCTTAAGTTTTTTTTCTATAAATAAGTAGTTTTTAACAAATGTTAACATTAACCGGAAAAGGTTTGCTCAGAATTGGGATTTTCGAAGCAAACGAATTTGAATTAAATTTTGTGATTTGAAATAAGTGTTTTCGAACTTAAGCTTTTCTAAACATTTGTGAGAGTTTTTCCAAGTTTTATGCTTTTGAAACACATAACTAAGTTTTATTAAAACAAAAGTTTTAAACAAACTAATGTAATTCCTCCAAATTCGACCATAAATTCTAGGTCGAGTTTAGGGTGTTACAATAATGCTTGTGATAATAGTCAGGGTGATAACAATGATGTTAAATAATCTCAGGTATATTTTACTATGATTTATTTATTATATCATATTTATTATAATTGGATACTAATCATGACAACATGAATAGATAGATTTTGATTTGAAATCCACACATATTTTGTGATGGTGATTATGAAATAAAGAATTAATGGAGGTGTTTAGAAGTCTGTCCTACCAAATTTGTTGCATTCCCTAGAGTGAATGCAAATATAAAGAAAATAAAAGATATAATCATGGACCACTAAAAGTGGGAACATAGTAATAAACAAGAAAACAATGAGATTTCTCAATATAACATTTCAAAGGGTAAAGATAACTTATTTTAGCAATGTGATACAAAAGATTATTAGCCACATACATGGCGTATCCCAAATATTTTGTTTATGTTAATATTCTTTGAGAAAGGATATGAGAATCTAGTAATTAATTCTATCATTATAGATAGAAATTGTTTATCTTATTTGATATTGAAACAAACAAATATTATTTCAATATTTGATAGTACAAAATTAGTTGAAAGCTCTAGAAGAGCTAATATATCAATATCTAAAAGAATAAAATTTGTGATGGTTAATGCATTTGTTTTAAAAGATATTCATTGTAATGGATCTCACATTGAGATTGTGAATGAGGAAAAGATTATATTTCATATGAATCACTATATCTATAACTATCTATTTTGAAAAAATGAAAAAAGAGGGAGGATTGAGTTATTGATTACTCTTGTTATTCAATTGAATTGATTGTGACTAGTTTTGTGATCTTCTTTTGTCATCATCCCCATTAAGGGATTGAAAGCAAAATATTTGACTATGAAAGATCTACTTATGAGTAATAGAATATTGTAATTCTATCTAAAACTCGTTATGGTTGGGTGCACCTGAAGTTGTGAGTTTTTAAAACTGTGAGTATAACTCTACAGTATTCTGAATAAGTTCTCAAGTAAAATTACATGGAAAAAATTTACTGATGAGAACCTTGCAAGAGAGAACTTATTCAACTTTTCATGATTCAAATGTGCTCCTATCGTAGCAATATCATGAAAAAAAATCTACTTATAATTGGACAAAAGTTTTTAACCACGAAACTTAACCATTCCCTAAAGAGAATGTAATATGTAATAAATTCGAAAGACATAATCTTTAACTTGGATGTAGTAAATTCCCTGTGTTTGAAGATTTTGGCATATTTTCTGAAGTGAATATTGCATATAATTATTTGAAAATTATATTTATTGACTTGGTGACATTAAAGACTTCACATTGATTTAAACATTTCCAGTAGTAAATGTCACAGTAGTTCTTATATGTGGATATGAAGTAAAAAGAATGATAGTAAAATTATTAATTTGTTACAATTTAGTACAACTGAAACTCATCTTAAAGTAAACTAGAAGTTTACTAATACAAATGCATTTTCTACTTGGCGTGACCAGTTAAACCATCTTGGATCATATATAATGCGAAAATTAATTGAGAATTCATATGGACATTCATTAAAGAACCAAAAATTTTTTTAATTTAAAGAATTCTCATTTTTTGCTTATTCTCAATGAAAATTACTTATTAGAAACTCACTAGCTAAAGTTGAGATTTAATGTCTTGCATTTCTGAAATGAATAGTGGTAGATGCATCTACAAAATAATCACATATGTGTTATCAACTTTCAGCCTGCCATTTGTAAGATTGCTTGTTTAAATAATTAATTTCAGATCATTCAATAAAGACAATTCATCTTGCTAATACTGATGAGTTTATATCTCAGTCTTTTATTGATTGGGTTTGAAATTTTTTTGTAAAAGTTTGTTATTTATGCGGATAATGGTTTAGAGAAATTATTGATTGAACGCCTCTGATTAATGTCTAAACCATTACTTATGAGAACTAAACTTCCTATTTCAACATGAGATTATGTTGATTTACGTGTTGTACGCATCAAGCCAATAAGTTATAAATACTCCCCATTACAATTGGTTTTTGATCAAGAGATAAATATTTCTCATCTTTGAATTTTTGTGTGTGTATATTTTCCAATCGCTCCACCACAACATACAAAGATGAGTGAATCCTCAAAGAAAGTTGGGAATATATGTTAATCACAAGTCTCTTTGTATTATTAGATGTTTCGAATGTGTTGGAGATTCAATTATGACATTATTTGTGATTACCATTTTGTTTCAATAGTTTTTCTGACATTACGGGGAGAGAAATAATAACTTGTAATGAGTTAGGGGGAGAGTAATTTGAACTAGAAGTTTAACAAGGATACCTTATTACTAGTTAATTTTCAAATGTATTTACAAACTCAATCAGAATAATCAAGTGTTATATACCATCTAATATTTTAATTTGAATCAAAGCCAGAGTAGAACAATCAATTAGAATAAATAATAGATTGACCAGTTCTAAAGATGAAAATTCTTCTAGATAGTCATATAGTGGAGGCAAGTACTAAAGGAGAGACCCAAGAGAAAACTAATAAGTAAAACTCTAGAAAAGAATCAGATACCTGAAACTAAAGATTAAAATAGTAAAAATAAAGAAATCTCGATACGTTATGTGTAACATCCCAAATTAGGGTCTAGTCTGAATAATGGTTTCGGGACCACAAATCCGACGTAAGAAAATTTATTTTTATTATATGGTCTACAATTTCATGGAACGATTTCGTGAAAATTTCGTTCAAAAATTTTTTGGGCACTCAATTTGGTCAAAATGACTAAATTGTAAAAAGTGCAAAAGTTGAGTTCTACATGTTAGAGGTGTCTAATTGTTATGAAATTTTAAATTGATGTCCTTAAATGGTAATTAGACCATTGTATAACTTTTTGGACAAAAATGGCCTTGGTTGGGTAAAATTTGAAAGAATAGTAAAAAAGACATTTTGGTCATTTAAGGGTAAAATGAATTAAAAGACAAATTTTAAAACCCAAATGTGTCCCTTTCATCTTGCTTCAGCCAAATGTACCAAGAGCAGCCATGGTTAGGGTTTGGCCAAGCTTCCAAGCTCAATAGTAAGTGATTCTGAGCTCCGTTTTTAACGTTCTATGCATTTTTGAAGTCCCGGTAACATGTTCTAGCTATTTCTACCATTTATTTGAGCTAGGGTTTGTGTTTAAAAATTTACCCATGAATGATATGCATGTATTTTGATGTTTAATGGTAGAATATGAAGGCTCGATATATAAATGACTTTTACTAAGCGGTTTTTGATGAAAATGTCCAGAAGGACCGTTTTATAAAAATTGTAAAATTGGTCATAAAAGGGTGATTTAGTGTAAATTAGGAACTTCCATAGTTATGAAAATGATTCGTCTAGGCTTTAAATGCAAGGAAATTGAATAAAAATTATTTTACGAGCATTGGGGCAAAAGTGTAAATATGTGAAAGTTTAGGGGTCAAAATAAAAATTTGTAAAAATATGATTTTTGGACCCATATGAATAATGTGACTAATTATTAGGTTAAATGTGATATTATAGATCAAGGAAAACAAGATTTGGGCTTAGAACGAGGTTGAACAAAGTTAAGCACAAACTCAAAATAAATAGTCATACTCGAAACTGAGGTAAGTTCATATGTCAATGATAATGCAATGATATTATTGTTCATACTTGAACTTAAATTGATGTGTTAGCATTGTGTGATGGATATTTATTTAGTTGATATAAAGATTAAATATTGTAACAAATGCCTAAATATATTTGTATGCAATACCATGTTTAGTTCATGGACTAATGTCTAAATAAACATGGAAATGTGTTGAATTGGATGTACATTGCATGATCAGCTATGCATAAGGAGATACTTGATGAAAAGAGAAAAATCTTGGTTGAATAAAAAGAGAAATTCGATGGATAAACCATGGCTTACATGACTTGAGATCTTGCATATGTTGCAGAAAAGGATTTATCCCGGACGGGTAATCCGTTGATCTCAAATATAGAAAAGGATCTAGCCCGGACGGGTGTTCCTTGAGTGATCGAGCCTCCCGAAGAATATGTATGCATTAAGGATTTAGCTCGGACGGGTAATCCGATTAGGATCTAAATTTAGCCTGGATTGGTAATTCAGATCCGATCTCATTTGAGTATATATTGTAGTAGGGGATTTAGCCTGGACTGGTAATCCCAACAATACTCTATGAGTTTATATTACTGAGGACTTAGCCTGGACTGGTAATCCAGCCGTAAGATGTGAGGTTCGCGGGAGTGCGTACTTGAGATGATCACTCGTATGATTTGACGGTAAATGGATTATCCATCGAGATTTTCAATAAATTCAACGGGTATTACAATGAATAATGCGATGAAAGTCCCGAGATAGGCGTGGTGATAAAGGTAAAGTTAATCGATATGCTATGGATATGTACAGGTACGTACATTATACTCATAAGTGATGCCTTATTGAAATGTGATAAATGATGAGTAAGCGAATTCATGCATACGTATGTGTATACATGATGAACAAGTGAAAAGATTTGAAAGACGAACCATCCTTATGCTTATGATTATGAATTGTGTTGCAATATCAAGTTAACTTACATTGTGTAATTGAATATGATATTTATGCAATAATAAGTCTATGATCAATGTGACAATGAAATTATGATAGCTATTGTGATTTTGCACCGAAATAGTGTTGAATAGCAGCAGTAGCTCGAGTTTGAAAAATCACCATAAATGGTGAAAGTCGAATTAGAGGCTGAATAATATATGAAATTAAATATTAATGAGTCTAGTTTCATATAAAGGAAACGGTTTAAGCAAAAAAAAATTTATTATGAGATATTTGAATTATTGTGAGATAGAGTCTAAGTGATTTTAGACTCCCCTGTCTTAACTTTGAAAAATCACTAGAAATTTTAAAAAAATAATTATCGATTAAAATTTATATGAATGAAATCCTTAATGAGTCTGTTTTCAATAGAAAGAGACAGAAACATTATCTAAGTCTCGTACTATGAGATATTTGATTTTGAGTAGATAAAGGTCGAAGCTGTCAGACAGCAAAATAGGGGAGAGTTTAAAGAATAAAATGTACTCATTGGCTAGACCAAAAATTCTTGAAATTTTATGGTAAGAATATATATGAGTTTAGTTTCAAAGAAAATTAACAGATCTTAATTTAGAGTCCTTTATCTCAAGATATAAATAATTTATCGACTATGACTTGAGTAGACAACTTGACCAGAATATGAATAAAAGTGTAATTATAGTTGTTTTACCTAAGGAAACATGTTGTTATAATGCTTATTCTTCTCATATGGGCTTACTGAGAGTAAAGCTTACTCCCCCTTCCATTTCTTCTAGTGTCTTTAGGTCGGCTCGGGGTTGGAGATCGTCGGAGGCAACCCCTCACTATCAAGCTACCATCTTTGGAGTATTCTTGAAACTTAATTTCTTCAAGTGAGTGGCATGTATAATGACTTAATTATTGATATGTGTTTTTATGTTTCGGCCAAGATGTTGGATTATATTAATTCATTGTATATAGCCATGAGATGTGGCTTATAATGATTTTGGCTTGTAAGCCTATTTGTCCATGGTATGTGTTAATGTCTTGTGATGTGGTTATGTGATTATGCTTGTTCACTATGTATGAGAAGTATATGACACATGTACATGATGAATGCCCCAAGACCATTCGAGATGGTCATGGCCATAGAGTGAATGTGTGGCATGGTGGTAAGATGACAATGATTGAACATGGACAAATTGTTGAATGTGTAGAGATTAAGTGTTGGGTAATAAACACATGTATGACAACATGCAAATTATTTAATTGAATTTCACCAAAGGTTGATTAAACATTAAATTGATGTTATAATTTGTGCCTATGATGTATAAAAGTATGGGGGAAAAATAAGGTCAACATAAGGCTTGGAAAATAGCCTAAGTGTTAGCTACACGGGCAGAGACACGACCAAATGTCTCAACCGTGTGGAGGACATGGCCTAGTACAAGGACGTGTGGCCTGGCCGTGTGGTATAAATTATTTTGCTGACGTCATAAACAAAGAGTTACACGGGCTTAGGACACGGGCGTGTGACTCTCCAAAGAAAGAAAATTTATTAAGTTGCCCAAAGTTCATCTAATGTTTTCAGTTTTGTCCCGAACTGCCTCGATGTATGTTTTAAGCCTCGAAGGCTTGTATAAGGGACGATATGCATGTGTTTGAAAAGTTTTAATTTTGGGCAAATTTGGTGACCCGGTTTTGTATGTTTGTGAATGTTTAAGTCTGGTAACGCCTCAAACCCTGTCCTGGAGTTGGATACGGGTGAGGGGTGTTACATTATGTCAATTCGAGAAACTATGGAACCGATAATAAAAGTGGTCAACAATGGTTTTGTATGCAATATTATTGTTGAAATAATGAAATAAAAGGAGAATCTTTAATAAATCTATGGAATAGATCGTTCAAAATAGAAAGATGCAGCTCAAGTACAATTAAATTCCTAGAGTTTTTGGACCAGTAGTCCAAATATCTAAAGGTATAAAGCCAGTGAGGGTATAATTGAAGTAGTTTTGTCAAAAGCAGAATAAAAATATTAAGTTTTTTAGCTAAGCCCTAGCATTAATTATGAAAAGATATAATATTCTTTTGTAGTGGATGCAATAACCTTTAGATATATTATTTTGACAATTCATAAAAGATTTAACTTGCGTCTAATGGTTATTGTTACAACCTTTTATGAACTAGGGATGAGCAAAATTTGATTCAACTCAAAAAAATTAAAAAAAAAATTTGAATTTCGAGTTAAGTGAATTGAGTTATTTGAATTAATCGAACTATTCTAGTCAACTCGATTTTTTTTGAATTTTGAGTTCATATCGAGTTTGATTTTTGAATTCGAATAAACCCAATATCAAACTATAATATTTTACATTTTTACCCCAAACTCCCAAACCTCTTTACTTTCCCCCAAAATTTTTACTCCCTCCCATTTTCCCCCCAAAACTTTTACTCCCCTCCCATCCAATCTCCCCTTCTACCCCAAACCCATTTTCCCCCAATTTTTTTAAAAATATTTTTCCTTCAAAATTTTACTCCTCTCATTTACATTCTCCCCAAAATTTTACTCCTTTAAACCCCAAAACTTTTCATTTTCTCCCCAAACTTTTACTTTTCATCTTTTACCCCCAAATCAAAAATTAAAATCATCCAAAAAATCCTAAACCTATATAGTAATAATTTTATCTATATCTACTATTTATATTATTAAATTAAATTTCACATTTTGTACTATTTATATTATTGAATTGTTTAATCATATTGAATCTTTATAAATTTTCGTTAAAATTGAATTATTGATAATACTATAAAATATTCGTGTTAAAATTTTATGTTGGTATCAATTCTATATTTTATCTTTAAGATAACTTTTATTAAAAAATCACATTTTTACATTTAATACATTTTTAATTTCAAAATACATTTTGGCAAGAATTAGAAGATAATTGAAACAACTAAGTAAGCAAAGAAGCTACCCCATATATAAAAGATTAATAAATAAATTATGAGAGGATAAAAGTTAATAAAAAATATGATTACAATGGGCAAATTTGATTACGGTGGGTGACAGTGATTACAAGGACCGGAAATAATTTTTTTAATTTAACTCAAACAAATATATTTGATTCGGGTCGAATTCCATCTCACTTGACTCGATTCGAGAAAATTTCAAATCGAGTTAGGATGATTAAATAGGATTCGTCAATTCGATTAACTCGAAATTTTTTCATTCGATTCAATTTGATCGAATGCTCACCCCTATTATAAACCACTATATGGTAAAGTTTATATTAAAATCCTTGAAGGATTTAGGTTGCTAGAAGCATATTGAAATTCTCAGGAAATTGTTCATTTATATGAATTGAAATAATTTGAACATATGCGGTAAACAGTAGTTGAATAAGGATTATAAAATGATCCAAAATACCTATTTGTGTTTTTATAGAAGAATCATGATTAGATTTTGCTATGATTATTGTTGAAACTCTTGACGAGATCAGAATATATTTCTCGAAAATTTTCACTCATGATTTTTAAAAGAATTGTGATATAAATGCTTAGCAAATACATTCAAATAGTCATTTGAAAGACTAGTATTCAAGATTGAATACGTAGAATATGAGAAAGTATGTGAGTTTTTCATGATGGAGAGTAAATACATGCAGTCCTCTTTTTCTCTTAATCGAGATTTTGTCCCATTGGGTTTTCCTGGTAAGGTTTTTAATGAGGCAGCATATTATGCGTATTACAGATATGTGTACTCTTTTTTCCTTCACTAGGAATTTTTTTCCCCACAGGGTTTTTACCTTAGTAAGGTTTTAACGAGGCACATTATCTACTAATGGACATCCAAGAAGGAGTGTTATGAATATCTTATTAAGTGGATGTTCATTAAGATCAAGATAAGTTCTGATATACTTTAAATTCTAATAGTCATTAGAAGTAGATCTCTACTTCATTTATGCTTCTTATGCCTATAAATAGAGACTTTGGAGAAGTTTTGTAAATTTCCCCATTGATCCATAAAATACGCTTTCTCTTTTGCTCTTCCATTTTCTTTGTTCTTTACTCTCTGTCTATTTATTTTATAACACAAATATCCAATTTTTTTTAAAGCTAAAATGAAATAAAAGGAAAATATTTTTCTTTTATGCAATCGGCATATCGATAAATAGCCATAAAAACCCCTCTACGTATTTTGATGTTGCAAAGATACTCTTCTGTGAATTAAAATTTATTTATTAGTCCTTTATGTTTTAAGTATTTCATAAATTTATATCAACAAAAGTGAAAGGGTAGGGAATGGTCATTAGGGTTAGATTTTACATCCAATAGTTATAAATAAAATTATACTTGGATAAAAATGAAATATCAACATTAAATATCTTTGTATTTATCACTTTTGAATCAACAAAATAGATTTAGACATAGAAACCAATCTCGATTTTTACTTGCTTTTTTAGGGCTATTGATACAAAGTATCAACGGAGGTCAAGATGGAGGTTAAGAATCAAAGAGTATGGTGTTTTGGTCTAGAAAAAATAGAGATTCTAGAAAGAGAAGCCTCTTCCTTTGGGATGTCTATCACCTTTTATTATACCGGGTCGACTCATTTTAATTATAAATGTATAACAATTTGTCCTCCACTTGGTCGAAGAAGAGTTATAAAGTGACTCTTTTCAAACAACCTGACATTTATGAAATGTGTGTAATTTATGATTTATCATACATATTTTAACTTGAAGCTTTATTGAGCAAGTTTTGTTTAATAGTATGATACAAAAGTTAAGAATTATATCGTAGAATACTATGAATTGTATTTCCTGTAAGAAAGAATTTGTTTGTAAATAAGATCGGAGGTTGCGAGCTTAACTCTACTAACCTTTAATAATCAGTTGGGAGCATAGGTTCGCTAGCTGTCTGGGAGTTGCAAGCTTAACTTTGCTAACTCAAAAGACTAGAGGTTGCAAGCTTAACTCTACTAACATTAATAATCAGTTAGGAGCGTAGGTCCACTAGTTGTTTAGAAGTTACGAGCTTAACTCTTCTAACTCAAAAGATCAGAGCTTGCAAGCTTAACTCTTCTAACCTTAATAATCAACTGGGACCATAGGTCCGCTAGCTGTCTGGGAGTTGCGCGCTTAACTCTTCTAACCTTAATAATTAGCTGGAAGCAAAGGTCCGCAAGTTTTCAGAAAGCCGAAGGTCGTAATATTAAATCAAGTGAACCGTACGAAAGCCAAAAACTGTGGTCGTAAATAAGCTATGACAACCCAAAAGATATAATTGGATCTATACTCACACATAGATCATACAAGAATAGAGCAGCAAGATACTCCATAGATAGTAAACTAAAGTCCCTTAGGAAGGCGAGGAGAAACAAATAGTAGCACATAACATCGATATCAAATCATATCTTGGACCATATATTCTGAAAGATCCACCCCAGCTACAAACTCACAGCATCAAAACTTTTATGGGATTGCAAAAAAGATGAATGACTCAAATGGATATTCTGCGTCTTTAGGCCTTCTATCTCATCAAAAACCTTATCCTGGTGCAATGTTTAAGAAATTTACAAGGTTACAAAATGCATGATTTCCAGTAAATTGTACCTAGAAAACGCCATCACTGAAGAGGTGTGGCACAAAATATCAAAGGATGTTCCTTATTGTGCAGTTTTCCAAGTAGCTTTTTCCTGTTGCTCATGTATAATAGCACTATTTTGTTTCGATCCAAGGTATCATGACAGATAATCAAACTCACTAGAGGAAAACATATTTGACTGAAGTGATACCAACATAAATATGACTAACTTAACAAGTGCAGATTCGAAAATAGTTCAAAACCCATAGTTATACTCACAAAGTCCAACTTCAAATGCTATTTATAACTTATCCTATATCAAGAGATGCAAGTGCAGGCACAATAACCAAAAGAAATCGTACAAACATGTCAATATCCCAAAATGTAATAATAGTACAGACCCAAATGATTTCATTAGTCATTTACTTGATAACATCCTTCAGCAAATCATTTTGTTCCTCTCTGTTCAATCCGATGTCCGAACTTAGAGTCTTTTTCAGCAATGCTTTTTGGGGTGACTGTTGGTTCTTCTTGGAAGACGTCATGATTGATATCAGACACAGTCCTCTAACTCATTGGACATGGGACTTTGAGGCTGAGACTCCCTTTCCTTTCTCCCATTATCGTTACGGTCTCTATAAAAGAAATCATTGTGGCCTTCTCAAATAGGCTCCTTGAATGTTATTTGAGTGAAGTAAAAGAGCTTTGGTGGATTGATTGTCCAGTGGAAAAAGAACCGATCAATGCCTTACTTAGCTTCCTGAAGTTCTGTCCAAATTTAGAAAGACTTTATGTTACACTTGTCCAAAATGCTATAACCTGCCCAGCACTGTAAACAACTTTAACACTTGGTATCAGACACTGTTTTTTCCAAACAGATCAACCAAGATAGAAGGAAATTTCTTCTCAGTAGCAATTACTACCCCATTAGCAGCTTTGATTCCAAGAGATGTTTGACCCAATTCGATTGCCGTCAAGGCGTGCTCGATTTGAACTAGCTTTTCCTGAAGGACAAAATGCAGCACTAATGAGGCCAGAACGATCAGCACGACAGCTGAACTGAGTTTTTTAAACACTATTATCATAAGCACCAGCTGCTATTAAAATTTTAAGAAAGGAAAATCACTGCTATCAAAGTTGGGAGTCTAGCTTCAATGCATCTAACCAATTGAAGGAAACCATGTAAATAGAAACCAAGTCCAGTGAAAATCACAAGAGGAAACTCGTATAAAAAATAATGTTGGATTTTGGGGGCTAGCCAAACACCTACAAATATAATTACTGCAGGAAGCACATGCAAAGCAATATATATAACATAATTATATCAAATAAAAAAGGCAAAGGCTGCAGCACCTAAAGAGCCTAAGTTGTTCAACCGTTTATTGACAGTTTTGGGAAAGGATTAAATAGGCCTCAAAATTTCCTTGGGAAACAAACTTAAGCAGATTAATTAGAAAAAGTAGCTAATGCATATGACAGAAATGGATAAAGATCTTGGATCATAATACATGATTAATTCTTTAATTAGGCATCTAGTTATCTAATACTATTAGTCAGAAAAAGATTAAAATGTCAGCATCTTGCAATTTTTAACCCCCATTTTTTTTCAAGTTAAATTATTTTGTTTAGTTAAAATCATGAATTGATAACTCAGCACAGCAACCATTTTTAATTGTACTAAGCTTTAAAACCTGTCTATTTAAAGACCAAATAAAAACCAGCAGAAACACCAAAAGCAATTGAATAGAAGAGGAAAATGGAACAGTGAAAAGAAATTAGAAAATAAATATCTGATTAAAGTACTTGTTATAATTTATACACCACATAGCTATCAGCTTAAAAAGTCAACATTTTTATTTACTGCATAAAAAAAACAAAACTTTAGATAAAATGTACATTAAGTTGGGAACACTAGGAGAAAAAAAAAGGAATAACAATTACAATGCATCACTAACCAAAATTAATTTATAATTTTTAAATTATTATTTAGTTAAAAAATAATTGAAGTATGAAAATAAAAATAAATTAATTGTTCATAGTGAATCATTGAATGTAAAAATATTAAATATATTTTTCATAATTTTTTCTGATAAAATTCTAATGATTTCAACGAATTAGAATCGGATTGAGAAAATTATTTAATTTGGAAATTAATTAATTTATTTAAATACATTTGTGATGTTTATTTTGGAAAATAGAAAAACATATATTAAGTTGGATTGAATTATAAAGTATTGGTTAAAAGTTTAAAAAGTATTTATAATTTGACTCGATATGAGAGAGTCCTAAAAGACCCTCCTGCTATTACATAAGACAACAAACCCTAGTATATTTAATTAGGGTTGTCGCCCCTCTCTCTCTTAGTTGGACTAGGATTTTGTTTTGCTATTGAAATAGAATTCTACTAATTCAACAAGGGTTTTACTTCTTCTCCCTATAAATAGATGTCACCGGTAGGGCTAAATATAGTACATTAAGATATTGTTATTCTGTCCAAAAATAGTGAAATTTTTTTTCTAAGTATAAATTCTATTTTTCGGAAGAACAATTCTATCGATTTCTATTAAAGAGATATTTACTTTCCCATTGAAAATAATGTAAATAATTTCTAGTTTAGTATTTAACTCTAATTCATTCAAGCCCACACTTGAAGCAGTTTGTGGTACAATAATAGTGGAGAAGGTTATATGGTTGAAAGTCAGAAACGAAAAAGGTCTATCTAGCCAAAAATACAGGTGCGATTTCAATAAAGCATTTATTGCTATAAATATCACAAGCTAGCTTTTGCAAGAAAACCGTTTTCAAGCCAGATTTTTTCCATCAATCCTCTCATTGGCATTGCATAATAGATAAAAAGTAAACGTGGCCACGAGTCATTTGTCTTTATGAAAAATGACTTAATTACTATCTAATAGTATTTGACTTTTCATGAAATAAGATGTAATGATTACCATGAGATAAAATAGGTGTTGGGAAATGTGTCCATATTGTAGTAAACATGCAATTATTTTCTATTTATTTGAATGATGAATAAATATATAAAGTTAATTTCACAATTCACTGTTATATCTTTTGTATTTTATATCTTTTATATTTTGCATGCATAGCGAAATTGTGACAAGTAAATATTAGCTTATTGATTGCCTAAGTTCAAACTAAAGATAAGTGGCATTGTAAGAACGTTTACATTGAGAGAAAGTCGACTTACTTTAGTAGATAATCTAAATGAGTCCGTAATCCAATAAAAGAATCAAAGTGAGCATTTGATTCAAATACTGAGAAGGATTATTATGTCGTCTACAATTCGAATTGGAGAGATGACTAGTCTTGGCTATCGGAGCAGTTGACTCCACAAGTAGAGACATAGATGTATTCATTGGTAGAATGATATATTGGACAAAACCCAAGATTAATAAATTCTGAATCCGTTTGTAAATTAATTAACTTGTAACGTTCATGGTGTGATTCACTTAAATCCTAAGTTTGTCACTAACCATGCATATGCAACTCATGTGTTTTGATATAAGTGGAGGCTTATGCTCTAAAGATGATCGAGCCCATAGCTGGTATGTTGGGTACATGACTTGTGTATGGCATGGCTTTACTAGAAACAGTGGAATTCATAGCTCAATTAAAGAGTTAATGATATTCTCTCATTGGCATTGTGTAGATTGATAAATATGGAACGTGACCACGGGTTGCTAGTTCTCGAACGAGCAATTTATCGCGGTCATTTGTTGACAGTGATCATATTAATCATTAAGAAGACAAAATGATGAAAATGAGATAAAATAGGATTGTATTGAGTGAATGGATTTAACTCACAAGAATCAAGGATATCTAATGAAGGCAATACACACATGGTGAGGTCATTGGATAAAGAAGTTGGATGAATTACTTTCGTAAAGAGTACACAATAAGGAGTTTTCAATCATGATATTTGTTTTGGATTAACTGCATGATTAAGTAATTGCAAAATATCAGAATAATGCTTCTGGACATAATTGTAATCACTAGAGCCTAATTGTATATGTCTAATTGGTCACTCCACTAGCTCAATAAAAGTCGACCGGATTGCATTTGAATCAAAAGAAAATTCTACGACTTTGGGAATAATTTAATTGAGTCAATTTATTCGATGTGAAATTAAATTAGGTGGTCGTTAGAATTGTTCAACTAGAGAATATGATTAAAGAATTTTCTTGAAAAAATTAATTTAGAAGATTTAAATGATTTTTGGAAAAATTAATTTTGATCAAGTAAAATTAAATTAATCAAATTAATTAAAATTAATATGATATTTTTGGAAGTTAATTTTCAAGTCAGATAATTGGCCCAATGGGTAATTGAACCTGAAAATTAGACCTGAAATTATAAATTGGGCTCGGGAGCCCAAAACGAGACTAAAACCCAAAAATTGGTCGAACTAGGCCCGATATGTGAAATTGGGCCGATGCTCCAATAAGTGGGTAGACTGGACCAGTCGGGTTGTCATTGACCTGGACCGAATCGATAGCAACCGAACCGGCTCAGGGTGCTGTAAAGGTGTCGCACTTGTATCACAGAACACGGCGAAGCCGATGGCTGCAACAACGGCATCCTGGTGGCCGCTAATGGTTGGTCATCGGTGGTTGAGTAGTGGAAAAGTTACACTCCTACTGAGACTCTACTAGAGAATTTGATTTCAGATTAATTATTTCAAAATAATATTATTTTAATAATTTAATATTAAATTAAATTAAATATTTATCTTAATAATATTTTATTAATTTAATATTAAAGTGATTATCTTAATATTAAATTAAATTTAATGTTCATCTTACGGATAAACATTCTATTATTTTAATAAGATTTAATATTAAATTTAATCTAATATTTATATTGATTAATATTATATTAATTTAATATTAAAGTGATTTAAGTTAATCATAGTTGAACTCTCTAAACTCTCATTATATAAAGAGAGCTTTAGGTCATTATTTACACACACTTAAATTCAAAAAAGTTGTAGAGAGAAAATTATCTGAATAGATTATTCCAAAAAATTTCTAAAGATATTTTCCTGATTTACAACTTGACTAAAAAATTTAAAGAAATTTTAAAATTACCCCACTGGTAATTTTTGTGAAAAATTTTATGATTCAAAACAAGCCTACACTCGGCAGATGTGAGCTTGAGGATAGCGAAAAAGACTACTCGGTCGAAGCGCTCATCCTAGACAAATTGAAAAGGTACAATTTTAATTAAGTGTTTATTACTTTAGATATCACAACTAAGATCTTGTTTTGTAAAAAATTTAAAACTCTAGTTTTTCCCTAAATTTATTTCCGCTGCATTTTTCAAGCCCATTTTTCCAATAAATTGTATCAGAGCCAGGTTGTGTTCTATCTATAAGTACAAAAATATAATTAAAATAAATTTCTCTTCTTGTGATTTGATTATATAGAAAGTGACATTTTTTAGATCTTATGAATGTTTTGAGTTATATATGGGAATTGATGCGATATTATATATTTGTTACATACTTGTTTTTTGTCAAGGTTGTGGTTATTAGGAAATAGACCGTGGACTATCATCTCCATGTAGGGCTATTTTTTTTTTAATTCATAGAATTCTTATGAGCCGGAAATGGATATAGGACTTAAATGTAATTTTTTTCAAAAGAAGTCCATGACAATAAAAAAGATGTGATAGCGGTTGAAGACCCAATGAATGCCTTGTGGTGAAAATTTATGTAATTTTATTTTTCTATTTATTTTCTAGAAATAGAACCAGGGAAACCTTAGCTGGCAATTTTATTTTAATTACCTATCTCATTATATATCTATTTTATAATTGTTTCTAATATTTATATTATATAATGTCATAATTGTGATATATATATATATATATATATATATATATATATATATATATATGAGATGATCTGTAGTTGATAACGAGAAAATACATGTGTTGTATTATTCTATTCACTTATTTTGGTTATTCGATAACTGTGAGAAGTGTGGTAATGAGAATGTGTATGTCTAGGATTGGCTCTGGCTAGGAAAGACTTGGTTTTTCAACGGTCAAATTTGACTCACCTCCCTTTCTTGGGACCCTACCTGGTGCACGGTTCGCATTCATTTCTTTGGTTTTTCCCTTAAAAGAAAAACTGTGGTGAATCAAAATTGTTTGTTTTTATGATTGATTGATTCTTGTGAATTGATATTATAAAATTTCCATAGCATGCCATGCATATATTGGAAGCATGTCATTTAGATTAGGTAAGAATGCCATTAGGGCTATTGTATGATCATTCTTGAAATCTAGGATATAAAACCTTGCATGTTTTTAAAATATTGAGTGGGAGAAGGTCTTTGAACAAGACCTACGGCCTCCATTGATGGTCCCTAAGTGATAGCATGATAAAGTTTCGAGTTGGTTCCTACCTTGGCCACACCCCAAGGTAAACTTTATCATGTGGGTCCACTAGAGGGGATTTCCTTTTAAGGACAACTAGTCATGCATGACTTTAAGAGAGATTGTCCCAAGATGACTCACAAATGAAAGCATATTCATGATAGGTGTTGAGTCAATGGTTACACACTCAAGATCATCTCTTATTAAATAGTTTCTTGAGAAACGATATTTAAGCTAGAGATGATGACCAAACATTGAATAATCATTAGTTCGTGTGGAGTCTTGAGAATTAAGATTCATGAACTGATTAGATATAATCCTTGTTCTTACTAGTTGATCATTGGACCCCAAGGCGACATAGTTGATGGGTGTGAGAATGATCGTAGCAATGGAATTTTTTTTCAAGGTTTTAATACGAGACACATGCATCATACTGCATTCTTGATATGTTGCTGAAATGAAAAACATTTGCTTAATACAAAGATAGTAATTAGTGAAATATTTATTTTTTTCAGTTCAAATATGTCTTATACTCCTCTTATTAGCATTCTTACTGAGAATAAATTAAATGGGATAAATTTCGAGAATGAAAATAGAACTTTCTTATAGTTTTCAGCTATGAGAAACACAAATTTATTATTGACGAAATGTGCCCTCCTGAAGCTCAGCCAAAACCAAGAAATCACTGGAGAGATTCTGACTTGATTGCTCAATGTTATATGTTAGAGAGCATGAATAGTGTGTTGCAAAAACAACACGAGAATTTCCTTACTGCCAAAAAGATCATAACAAATTTGGATGATTTGCTCAAGGACCAGGTCGCATTGGCTTAACAACCCACTATTACAAATTTGATTAATTCTCAACAGAAAACTGACACTTCGATCAAAGAACATATGCTTAAGCTTATAGGATTCTTTGCGAAAATAGAGGACAATATGGCTGAACTAGACGTGAAAACTCAAATTGTAATAGTGCTCAATCCTTAACCAAAGAGTTTGCTAATTTTAGGGCCATTTACAACTTGGGGAATAAGGTGCTTACCTTGACTCAACTTATGAAGGAATTACAATCCTATAAGTTGGTGCTGAATAGTGGTAAGTCGGTTTAGGAGAAAGTTGAGGCAAAGTTAGTTGTAGGCCCCTCGTCCTCTGAGGGGAAACAAAAAGCTAAGGGAAAGAAGAAACTGATTAAGTCTTTGATTCCACCTTGTGTGGATAGGAAGAAGGCTAAGAAGTCAAAAGATCTTAAAAAGATCAAAAGTTTGTTCTACAAAAAAAAAACGACATTTCAAATCAAACTGGAAGGAGTATTTGGATTACCTAACTAAAAAGAGCAACGGTATGAAACTCTTTGTGGTTGAAGATTCCTTAGTGGAAGAATCAATTGACAACTGGGTTATTGATTTTGGAGCCATTAACCATGTGTGTATTTCTTTACAGGGGTTTAGTGAAATGAGAAGTTTACGTATTAGGATCCTCCCGTTGCGGACTGGAGATGGGAACTATGTTTCAACCGAAGTAGTGGGAGAAGATATTTTACACTTTGATAATTTTAGGAAGATTGTTTTAAAGAATTTGTTTTATGTACCTAATTTTAAAAAGAATTTAATTTTTGTAGCATGTTTATTTTATGACAGTTATACCATGACATTCAATAAAGGGATTGATATTCACATAAATCATTCTTTAACCTGTAATGGATGGATGAAAAATAATCTTTACTTTATGAAACCAAATAACTACTCGATGCTTCAAACTAAAATAGTGAATAAAAGCTAATGAGGGGTACCTATGGCATTTAAGACTTGGTCATATCAACCAAGAAAGAATCACTAGACTGTGAAAGATGGTCCCTTAAGTATGCTTAAGGAAGTTAGTCTTCCACAATGTGAATCTTACTTGGAAGGTATGACTAAGAGGTGTTTTAATGCGAAAGGTACAAGGGCCAACCAACCTTTAGAACTTGTGCACATTGATGTATGTGGTCCCATGAGCATCAATGCCCGAGGAAGTTACGATTATTACTTGACTTTTACCGACGACTATTATCAATATGGATATTTGTGTCTAATGCACTGCAAAAATTAAACATTTGTTAAATTTCAAGAGTTTCGTGCAGAAGTGGAAAAACAATTAGGTTTATCTATAAAGAATATTCAGTTTGATCGAGGTAGGGAATATTTGTCCAGTGAGTTCTTAGGATACCTCATAGAGAATGAAATTTTATCCTAATTGGCTATGCCGGGCACTCCACAACAGAATGACATAACTAAGAGAAGGAATAGAACCTTACTTGACATAGTTTGTTTAATGTTAAACTATTCACAACTTCCTACTTCCTTCTGGGGATTTGCGGTACAAATGGCTTACTATATTTTGAATGATGTGCCAACCAAGTCTTCTTGCAAGACACCTTATGAACTGTGGCATGGAAAGAAACCCGCTCAAAATAACTTTAGAATATGGAGTTGTCCAACACACATTCTGGATAAGGATGCAAAGAAGTTGGATGCACAGATAGAATTGTGCATGTTTGTAGGATATCCAAAAGAAACAAATAGAGGATTATTCTACAATCCGAAAGATAATATGATTAAAGTTTATACTTATGCTAATTTTCTCGAGGAAAGCTACATGGATAACTTTAATACTCGAAGTAAAGTGGTACTTGAGGAACTTTCGGGAGTGGTAGAACAATCACTAAGTTTAATTCTCGAGAAAGTTGTAGAAAAACTTGCGAACGATCAACAACATTGGGGAATCTGTCGTAGTGGAAGAGTTTCTAAGAAACTAGACTTCTTCATCTATGATGGTAGTATTTATAATTCAGAAGCCAATCATGAGAATGATGATCCACTCACTTATGAGGAGGCTATGTAGGACATTGATTCAAGCTCGGGAAATAGGTCATGAATGCTAAAGTTGATTTTATGAAATCCAATACGGTATGGGAACTTGTAGACTTACCGGTTGGGATTAAACCCATAGGGCATAAGTGGATCTATAAGAAGAATAGAAATGTGAAAGAAAAATGGAAACACACAAAGCCAAACTTGTAGGGAAAGGCTACACATAAAAAGAAGGCATTGATTATGATGAGGCTTTTTCTCTGGTAGCCATGCTTATATCTATTTGCATACTATTATCCATTGCCCCTGCTTTTGATTACGAGATCTGGAAATGGATGTCAAGACACCATTCTTGAATGGCTATCTTGATGAGACCATTTACATGGCTCAACTCATTGGCTATGTTGTCAAAGGAAAGGAGCAAAAAGTTTGCAAACTGCTAAGATCCATTTATGGACTTGATTAGGTGTCCCACTCATGGAATAAAAGATTGGATCAAATGATCAAGGCTTTCGGATTTGATTAACATGTTGATGAGCCTTTGGATTTGATTTGATGAACCTTGTGTTTATAAGCGTATAAAGGACAAAAAAGTTGTATTCCTCATTTTGTATGTCGATGATATTCTACTTATCGGAAATAATGTAGGAGAATTTTCATCGGTTAAACTATAGTTAGCTCAATAGTTTAGCATGAAGGACTTGGGTAGAGTTAGTTATATTCTTGGATTTCGAATCCTTAGGGATCGAAAGAATAAAATGATAGCTTCATATACCGATAAGGTACTGGAACGTTTTGCAATGACCAATGCAACGTCAGACGTTTAGCCGACTGCATTAGGTTTTCATCTTTCTTTAGATGACCGTCTTAAGACAAAAAAAGAAAGAGAGCATATGAGTAAGGTTCCATATACTTCAATAGTTGGAAGTCTTATGTATGTGATGATTTTCACATGTCCGGATATATGTTTCGTAGTAGGAATAGTTAGTTGATATCAGGTGAATTTAGGTCTCAGGCATTGGCAAGCTGTAAAGCATATATTAAGGTATCTTAAAAGAATTAGGGATTATATACTTGTTTATTTTGGAGAGGGCCTTACTTCTATTTGATATACAAACTCAGACTTCCAAACTTGTAAAGATTTGAGGAAATCAACGTCGGGAAATGTATTCGTTTTAAGTCGTGGAGCCATAATATGGAGAAGTGTAAAACAAACTTGCACTACTGACTCTACTATGGAGGCCGAGTATGTGACTGCTTTTGAGCCAATAAAAGAAGCAATATGGTTTTGAAAGTTCTTAATCGAACTTAAATTTATTCCTAGTATGAAAAAGTTATAACACTGTATTATGATAACAGCGTTGCAAGAGCTAATACCAAAGAAATGAGAAATCACAAGAAGACGAAACATATTGATCGAAAGTATCACTTGATATGAGAGGCAATAGCCGAAGGAATTGCAGATATGATGAAAGTAACTTCTGAAGATAACTTTGCGGATCCATTTACTAAGACTCTTGTAACTAGGAGTTTTAACAAACATGTCGAGGACATGGGAATAAGAAACATGACACATTTACTTCACTACGAAAAGTGGGAGATTGTTGGGAAATGTACCCATATTTTTGTAAAAATTTAATTATTTTCTATTTATTTGATCGATGAATAAATAAATAAAGTTAATTTCGCATTTTATTGTTATGTCTTTTGTATTTTCTGTCTTTTATATTTTGTATGTATAGCAAAATTGTGACAAGCAAATATTAGCTCATTGATTGTCTAAGTTCAAACTGAAGATAAGTGGCATTATAACAACTTTTATATTGCAAGAAAGACGACTTACTTTAGTAATAATTTAAATGAGTCTATAATCCCATAAAAGAATCAAAGTGAGCATTTGATTCAAATACTGAGAAGGATTATTATGTCGTCTACAATTCCAATTGGGGAGATGGCTAGTCTTGGCTATCGGAGCAGTTGACTCCACAAGTAAAGACATAAATGTATTCATTGGTAGAATGATACATTGGACTGGACCTAAGATTAATTAATTCTGAATCTAGTTGTGAATTAATTCACTTGTGACGTTCTGAATCTAGTTGTGAATTAATTCACTTGTGACGTTCATGCTGTGATTTACCTAAATTCTGAGTTTGTCACTAACCATGTGTATGCAACTCATGTGCTTTGATATAAGTGGAGGCTTATGCTCTAAAGATGATCGAGCCCATAGCCGGTATGTTGGGTATATGACTTGTGTATGGTATGGCTTTACTAGCAACAGTGGAATTCATACCTCAATCAAAGAGTTAATGATATCCTCTCATTGGCATTGTGTGGATTGATAAATATGGAACATGGCCACGGGGAGCTAGTTCTCAAATGAGCACTTTATCATAATCATTTGTTGACAGTGATCATATTAATCATTAAAAAGACACAATGGTGAAAATGTGATAAAATAGGATTGTATTGAGTGAACGGATTTAACTCAAAGAAATCAAGGAAATCATATGTTGGTAACATAGACATGACGAGGTCATTGGATAAAGTAGTTGGATGAATTGCTTTCGTAAAGAGTATATAATAAGGAGTTTTCAATCATGGTACTTATTGTGGATTGACTTCATGATTAAGTAATTGTGAATTATAGGAACGATGCTTCTGGACATAATTGCAATCACTGTAACACCCTAAACCCGATCCAGACGTTATGACCGGATCCGACATGCCACATCGAAGCGTTCAAAACATTTTATATTGTTGATCCAGAAAAACTTACTTAGTGTTTTAAAAGATAATTTCATTATAGGTTAAAGTGAATGGAAGTCGTGCACCGGTAGGAAATCGGAAAGAGGTGGTGAGTCCATCGGATTGCTAAGTACCAAGCTCCTTCGGATCCAATCCTAGACATGCATACCGCCATTGCCACACCTTAACGTCATGGATATTTCTAGGAAACCGATTTGATTAAGTCATTTTTAGGAAAAGTGATTAATTTTGGAAAATACTTTTATTGCGGAAGCTTTGCTTGTTGTCATGTTATTTTGAAATCAATTGTTGTTTTTGAAAACGCGCCCTAAAGCTATCCAATTTCAACAGTTAAAATAAGTAATACCTATCTTAGTAATACATATTAAAACCATAAAAAATAATTAAGCGGCCTTATTACATTTAAAACCCAAAACTTCAAACGTAAATAAAAGGATGTCCAGTTCACGGAAGAAAATCAAACTTTCGAATGGGTGGCCACTCAAATTCCCTCACGACTCCAAGCCCACTATGGTTGGGGATTTCTGCGTGGATGAAAATAAAATGGGTGAGTTTGGGGAAACTCAGTGTGTAAGGAAAACCCATTCAAAGCCCAAGTCAGCTCCAGCCCATTGGGCCTAAGCCCATTCAGTAATGATGGTCTGGGCTAGAGCCCTTTTGATTACAATAAACGGGCCTTAGCCCTTATTCAGATAACAATATGGCCCATAGGCCCATTTCAAAATACATGCAACATCAATAACATATGCAAGCCCATTTGGGGAGACTACTCAATCCAATAACCACTACACTCCACCCGTACCAGCCATACACTCCATGTGGGGATAGCTCAACCCACCCTGCCCAACACTCCACAGCTCTGAAGGCATTGCTTTGCTCGATTAACGATAAATTGAGGCAAAGCCTCCAATACGTGGACAAGCCACTTTCAGTACTTCCTCCGTCAATATCCCAATCCCATGCATCAAATAATAACAACATGGCATGCAGTAAATAACAACAGTCAAACATGCATTTAAGTCAATTTAACCCTAGGGGTATTTCGGTAATTTATCTCCTAGGGGTAAAACTGTAAATTTTCCACTTTTAAAGATATTTCAGAAATTTATCTATTTTAGGGTTTTTCATGCATATTCCTACCTTTCACATACTACAGAATCACGTACCGAGGGTTCTTACCAAATTGGGCCCGTTGGCCCATCATTCCAATTTTGGCCCATTAAGCCCAAAAATATCGAGGGCACAGAAACCATGCACTTTGCAGTCCAAACATTGCAGCTTACCAAAAACATTAATCGATTTACCTCACGAGCATTCATACACTCGTAAATCTACAAAATACCGGTTTTCGGCATTTCGGATTTTCGACTTTTGCCGATCTAGACTAAGAAAGAGGGTGTTAGTTACACACATTTTTGACGATATCTTGTGAGATCCACACATGAACTGCCTACAATTTGATTACTAACACGTTAATCTAACTATTCAAATACGAACTACGTATTAACCCCTTACAATATTCGGCCAACCACACCTACAGATCATAGTAAGCTTATAAGAAAACAATAAGCAACTCATTAACAAATTTTTGTCAATGTTTACCACACAATCATAATTTCACTGCAAGCTGTCTTCCTGAGCAACAGTCACTAAATTATTTATAACTGGAGCTACGAAACTCCAAATCAAGTTCCGTTAATTTTATATGAAAATAGACTCATATATCTTCTGTCTATAAAATTTTCAGAATTTTTGGTTTTTCCAATCAATACCAGATTTTTCTTAAAGTTTCCCATGTTTCACTGTTTGACTAATCTGACCACTCTTCATTACGAATCAAATTTCTCATTGTACAAAATTCAAAATATGCTCTTTTTTATTTCATTTGAATCTAGACTCATTAATATTTAATTTTATAATTTATTCACCTTCTAACTCATCTCTTACAATTTATGGTGATTTTCCAAAGTTACGTTACTGCTGCTATCCCAAGCAGATTTATTACCAAATCACTCTTTCACACATAACTTGCATGCTTGTTATTTAAACATGTATATCACCAATCAATCATCACATATCTATGATTTTACTTAAGTATAATCACAATTTCATCATTTTAAAGCATAACATGTTAGCCGATTTTCCCATTAGCATCTAAGGCTCATGCATGCTCATTTGTTTGGCTCAACTTCACCTATCTTCCATTTTTCATCAAAAGAACATGAAACAATAACCATTTCCTTCATTTTAATTCATCACTAAATGCTCACAACACAACTAAAAACCAAAATATGCTTCAAGAGTTAAGGTAGAATCAAGAAGAACTCATGAACCTCAAAATAAAAGCAAACTACCATGAACTTACCTTCAATTTTCTTTCCCAAGAGACCGAACATTCAAGAGCTTTCTCCTCTCCTTTCTCTTCTGTAACGTTAGGCTATGATGAAAAAAGATGGACAAAACTTTGTTCTTTTCACCCCTTTTTTTTAATAAAATTTCATATTTCATCCATTTAATTCTTTAATACAAAAGACATGAAATTCCCATCATTGAACATTTACCTAACCCATTATTATGAAACATTTACCTAACCCATTATCATGAAACATTTACCTAACCCATTACCATGGAACATTTACCTAACCCATTATCAATTTGTATCAATTTGTACCATAAATTATGGATATCAAGTGCACATTTTGTCTACAACAACATGATGGCTGGCCACTTCATGTAAAATGGGAGGTTTGACATGCAAATCCTCCTATTTTGCACTACTATTTATTTGGCCACTACAAATTAGCCTATAGCATTTTCAAACATTTTCACATAGGTCCTATTTCATAATTTCACTCACAAATGACAAAATCAATGCATGAAATTTTGCCAACATTCACAGAATTCCCAAAAATTGGGGCGTTACAATCACTAGAGCCTAATTGCATATGTCCAATTGGTCCCCCTGATAGCTCAACAAACCTCAATTAGATTGTATTTGAGTTAGAAAAAAATTCTACGACTTTGGAAATAATTTAATTGTGTTGATTTATTTGATGTGGAATTAAATTAGGTGGTCATAAGAATTGTTCAACTAAAGAATTTGATTAATTTTTTTTGAAAAATTAACTTGGAAAATCTAAGTGATTTTTGAAAAAGTAATTTTGATCAAGTAAAACTAAATTAATTAAATTAATTAAAATTAATATGATATTTTTTGAAATTAATTTTCAAGTAAGACAATTGGCCCAATGGGTACTTGAACTTGAAAGTTGGACCTAATATCGTAAATTGGATCGGGGAGCCCAAAATTGAGACTAAAACCCAAACACTGGTCGAACCGAGCCTAGTATGTGAAACCGAGCTGACGGTCCAACCGATGGCTACACCAGACTGGTCAGGTCGTCACTGACCCAAACCGAACCGACAGCAGTTAAACCAACTCGGGGTGTCGTAAGGGTGTTCCACATGCATCATCAGACATGTCGGTGCAAGTGGCTATGACAACGGCTTCCTGGTGGCTGGTGATGGTTGGTCATTAGTGGTTGAGCGGTGGAAGAATTACACTCCTACTTGTACTCTATTAGAGAATAATTTCAGATTAACTGTTCCAAAAATAATATTATTTTAATAGTTTAATGTTAAATTTAATTTAATACTTATCTTAATAGTATTTTATTAATTTAATATTAAAGTGATTATCTTAATATTAAATTTAATTTAATGTTTAAACATTCTATTATTTTAATAAAATTTAATATGAAATTTAATCTAATATTTATCTTGATAAATATTATATTAATTTAATATTAAAATGATTAATTTTAATCATAGTTGAACTCTCTAAGCTCTCCTATATAAAGAGAGCCATGGGTCATTATTTACACAAACTTGAATTCAGGAGAAAGTTGTAGATAGAAAATTATTTAAAGAGTTTATTCCAAAAAAAATTTAGAGATATTTTTCTGATTTACAACTTGACCCAAAAATTTAGAGAAATTAAAAAATTACCCCACTGGTCATTTTGTAAAAAAGTTTCTAATTCGAAGTGAGCCTAAACTCGACAAACGTAAGCTTAACCATAGCGGAGAAGACTACTCAGCCAAAGAGCTCATACTAGACGAATTGAAAAGGTACAATTTTGATTAAGTGTTTATTACTTTAGATATCACAATCAAAATCTTGTTTTGAAAAAATTTAAAGCTCAGGTTTTTCCCTTCTTTTTTTACACTGCGTTTTCCAAACCCATTTTTCCAATAATAGGATCATATTGGGAGAACAAATTTATTCCAAAGAGATTAGGGATATCCTATAAGGGTAACACATTTATGAAAAAGTCATTGGACTAGCACTGATGGAGTAGCTTTCGTAATGGTATGTAATTGGGGAGAGCTCAGTCACGATACTATAGTGAAATGACTTTGTGACTGAATAAATTTATAATTAATAGGCGAAAAGCTGAAACTTAATTCTAAAGCATTTAAGCTCTAATTACATATGTCCAATCAGTCCCTTTGCTAGCTCTTGAAACCAGAAATGAATTATATATAGAATCAAATGAACAAAAAAGGAAAGAAATGAAAATGTTAGAGAAATAGGTTACATTTGGAAATGAATGTGGTTTCTCACTAAGTATGGAAATGTCACATTAATTAATTTAAGTTTTTGAATTATTATTTAATTAAATAATTGAAGTTCAAAAGTGGAATTAAATTAATTGTTCATTACGAATCCGTTGAATATGGAAATTAAATATACTTTCTCATAGATTCTTTTACAATAAAGTTGTCATGATATTAACAAATTAAAATTGGTTAAGAAAATTATTTAATTGAAAAATTAATTAATTTAATAAATAATATTTATTTTTGGAAATAAAAAATGTGTATGGGGTTGAATTAAATTATAAAGTGTTGAGTTAAAAGTCTATAAAACATATATAATTGGACCCAATATAGGAGATATACAAAATCTCTCATAATGTGAATGAAGGGCGACAACCCTAGCATAATTAAGTAGGGTTAGCTGCCCTTCTCTTATAGTAGAACTAGGGGACTTGTTTTTCTAATTCAACCAGGATTCTTCAATCTCTCCCTATAAATAGATGACATTGGTAGAGCTAAATACATACAACTTTGAGATATTGCTATTTTGCACAAAAATAGTTAGAATTTATTTCTAAGTATAATTTATATTTTCTGGGAATAACAATTCTAATTTTATTCATAATTGTTCAATCCCACACTCAAAATGATTCATGGTACGAGAATCATGGAGAAGATCATTCGATTGAAAGTCGAGAACGCCTAGGATTGTCTCCACAAAGCACAAGTATTTTTTGGGAAAAGTTTACATCTATAAATAACACAAACCAATTTGATTTTCAAAATTTTAATTTTTCGATGTGACAGAAGATCCTTGTCAAACCTACCTTTTTCCAACAAAATAAATATTATTTGTGTTATTCAACCAGAATTCTCTTATCTCTCCCTATTAATAGATGGCATTGGTAGAATTATTAACACAAATTTTTTAAAACAAAAGTTTCAATATTGTTATTCTGCCAAAAAGCCATGGATATTTATTTTCTAAGAATAAATTCTATTTTCTAGGAATAAGAATTACTTTCTTGTTAGAAGTAATAAATTTCCTGTTCAGTTTTTATTGTTTGACCCACATTCGATGCAATTCAAGGTACGAGAATAACTGAGAAGGCCATTCGGTTGAAAGCCGGGAACGTTTCAAATTTGTCTTGCAGAAAACACAAGTACATTTTAGGAAAACTTTATTACTATAAATGTAACACCACATTACCCGACCAGATCGTCAAGTCCGAGTACAAGCTGTCACATTCGTTGTCGAAGTAACTATGATCAACTATATTCAATTCATACTATTAAATGTTCAATTTTGCATTCAATCCTACATACAATACAATATACGAAAGTTTTTGGGTCTTATACAAGCTTATGGAAGATCTAAAGTTATCTCAAGACTAAAAAGGACCAATTTGTAACAATTTCAAAACATTAAGTTGATGTCGTGACATCAGGTGGTTCCTCGTTGCGACACAACATACTGTCTAGCCTCATCACAACAATCAATGTCTGGTGTTGCACTGTGCCATGGCATTCAGATCTCATTGCAATGACATTTGAACGACATTGCGATGTCACATACTATTTTTGAAATTTTAATGCACATCTACCTGTATTTTTTTTCTATTACTAACTAAGCACATTCAACTCATAATCAACCAATACATATACCCCTAAATTTTCAAATCAAACACCTTAATACCTATTTCAATAATATGTCAATACCTTATAAGCTATAAGTTAAACTATCAAATGCAATTCATTCAAATCATATTCATACATGTTATCTACAAGCACCATTTGCAAATACATCATTACTAGATTACAAAACTATATGAATAACTCATATACTATTTTTTGCATTCATAAGATTAATACCATTTATCTACTTTCAATTCATTATTCCCGAAACATAACAAAATCCCAACCGACTCAACCTAAGTACACGCCATATGACCAACAAAAGAAAATATACAAACATTTTTTAGTTTGGGGATCTTTATCTGGATGTTAGAGTTGATGCTTTCCCGATTATGTGCTTTAAAGAGCACTCTTGAATATGAATTGACAGATTTCTGATTTGTACACTTTTAGTGTACTACCTGTATCCATCGATGTTTTCAATGATTCAACAGGCAAAATCCTAACATGAGAAAATATGAACATGAAATGAATTAATATATGTATCTACCTAAAATACATGAAAATAATGATACATGGTATATGGAAATACGAGATGATAATATATGAAGAGATGGTAATATATGAACATGGAATTTGTTTGATGAATATGTTCATCTATGATTATAGATTTGTACACCTTAAGTGCATTACCCGTATGACACTGACATTTCAAATGATTTAATGGGCAAAGTTCTGACATGAAATAATCTGAACTCGAGAATAATTATTATGAAAATGTACTTGAAATACAAGGATATTATTTGTATATGTTATATGAATACATGATGTGGTAAGTATATGTACATGGAAATCTAATTATTGTTGAGCCCATACATGTTTCTTGATATTTATATGAAATATATGACTAACAAGGGTGATGAGGATATGTGTTAAGGCTCATGATCAAGTTGATTGAATGTGCCTTGTATGTTTATATTGAATTTAAATGAGTGGTAAGTTAATTACCATGTTATACAAACTTACTAAGCATTATATGCTTACTCTATTTTATTTTTCCCTGTTCTATAATAATTCGGAAGCTCGTTGGATTGGAAGCTTAGCAGAGATCACTCACACTATCCATCGGCCCATTTTGGTATATATATGGTAAATCAATTATGGTTACAATGGCATGTATAGGTTAACTAGCCAATATTGGCATATAAATGTTTTGGTTATATCTAGCCATTGGAATGGCTTGTGATGAACATGTTTTGATATGTATAAATGAGACTATGACATGTTTGGTGTGTGCTTAAATGGTCGATTGATAGAAATCATGTTGGCATATTGATGATTAATTTTTAGCATATTTGGTAAAATATGAATATAGGTGAATTTGATAAGTTAAGTGAGCTTGTATATTTGGTTACATGATGGTAAAGTGTCATCTGAGGTGCTTAAGAGCACATTTGTTGTATGTGATGATATGTCATGCATGAGACTCAGTTTTGAATTGAATTAATTGTTTTAAAATGGCTTATGAATATGTTAAAGTATTGGTGTAGGAGGAAGACAAAATGGGTGAGAAATGTGGCTTGGAAATAGCCTATTTTTGTCCACATGGGCAGAGACACGGGTGTGTGTCTTAGCCGTGTGTGACACACGGTCTAGCAAATGGGCATGTGGCCTCTCCGTGTGTCCCTTGCATCTTTAAAATGTCAAAAAAAAATGCTCAGAATTGATCACACGGCCTAGCACACGGGCATGTGACTTGGCCTTTTGACCCAAGTCAGAGAGTTACACGGCTTGAGACATGGGCGTATCACCCGGCTTGAACACAGGCGTTGACCTCTGCACTTAGGACAAATTTTGAGATTTTGCGAAAAATTCTCTGAGCACCCGGTTTAGTCTCGACTTGTTTCTAATGCATATTTAGGGCCTCAAAGGCTCTTATAAGGGACTTTATGAATAATATCTGGCCTGAATGTTAAATGTTATGAAATATTTGTATTTGATCTGTAAATTTTAATAATACTTTATAACCCTGTTCTGGCGATGGATACGAGTTAGGGGTGTTACAATTTAACAACCAAATGAATAAACTATATTGATTTGATTTGCATTCACATTTCTTTCACTTTTATAGATTCAATAAATTTTACATGTAATTTTTGAATCGAAAACAATTCACCACTATATTCCATATTAGCCCTCATGCTAGTTTAACCGGTTTGCATACTCTTTCACATGCTATCTGTATTCAAATATTGTAAATACATATCTATAGTGCAACTTGTAATGTTTGATCATTTCCAATTCTAGTAAACTAATTAATACATTATGTCCCCTATTAACGTGACCCGGACTCGAAAGGATACACGGATACCAACCAATATACCAAATTTGGCACTCAATGCCTCATTGAAAGGTCCGACATAAATAGATAGCACCCAGTGATCATTGGTATAACCGAATTAAAATTTGTGTCCAATACTCACTGACATGTAATCGAAGTAGCTCATACTCAATCTATCCTATATAACATGCCAACTATATCCAACTCTGCCCGAACAATTAATAGGGTAACCAAATTTTCTGATTCCATTATATAATCCAAATTACATTTCATCATTTCCAATTCATTAGCCAATTCATCATTTCATTACATAACATAGCCCGATTCAACCCAATTCAAAGCCAGTTTCATAATTTCATCAAGATGTGATATTTTCAAATCTATTCAATTTAGTCATCTATCTCGATAATCAATCACAATCATACCAATTCAATTAAATTAACCATCTTCAACTCACCTCAATATCATGCCATGCAAACAGTATAAATACACAGCAATTAAAGTGATTTGAATTATAGTCGAGTTACTCGTCATCGACTTTGGCCTTTTCTTTCCCTCTTGATGGTCTTGCTACGTCTTTAGCTGCAAATAATAGTCCAATAATACAAAATATTAAATTATATCTCAATTCACAATAAATAACAAAGTCACACATATTTTTTAATTTATTCAATTTAGTCTCTAAAATTGAGACTAACATAACTTTCAATTTAAAGCCTCGAATTAAAATCCAATTTCACCAAAACTCATTAGGGACCGTCTATTTTCTATCCCTGCCAATAATTCATGACATTTTTCATTTCATTCAATTTGGTCCCTAATGTACGGAACTATCAATTAAGCTTTACAATTTAGTCTTTTTATTAAACTAAACTAATTTCTATTAATTTAACACTAAAACATTCAATTCTCAACAATGACATCTCATAAAAATTTCAGTAATTGATCAAATTGATCTTTAGGTTAGCTTGATCTAGCTTCCAAGATTAAAAAAAAATCTATAAAAATCAAAGAAAAATGGCTAGGGGCTTACTTACAATTAGAGCTAAAAGCTTGGAAATCCATAAAATGGTGTCTCCCCCTTTTCTTTTCTTTTCTTTTCTTACTTTCGTACGATTGGAGAAGATGATAAGCTTTCTCTCCATCCACCAATTTTATAGTTATAGTTAAATTAAGTTTATGATAGTTAATTAATTATGTTTTAAGTTTAATTAACTTTAATTTATTTATTTAATCCACCATTATCATTACCATCCACTAACACTCACTTTGGCATGGTCTAATTTATATTTTAAACCTTTTATTAATTGCAATAAGTCCCCAAGTCATTTCCTAATTAAAAACCTATAGCTATTGGACTTTACAATTTAGTGCTTGGGTCTTAATTAACCATAATTTTGGCTAAATTAACTATCCAAATTTCAATTCATCTAAATATTAACTCCATAAATATCCCTAACTAATATTTACATACTCGATTTGGGGAAATGGGGCCCCAAAATCTCATTTTTTAACACTACTGGAAACTGGGTTGTTACAATAAATATCATAAATCGACTTGATTTTCAAAATTTTAATTTTCTGTTGTGAATGAAAATCATTTTCTAAACCAAGCTTTCCAACAAGTTCCAATTTATTTTAGTTATTTTTGGATTTAGATCCATGAAATTCCTCATGGCTTGTCCTCTAAGAGTAATGCACGATAGTTCAGTAACTTTGTTGGTGTGTTCTTGGATTACGATGCTGAGGCGATTTCCAAGGGCCTTCGTAATTACATAAGGATTTGTGTGTGTATTAATATCTGACCTCCACTGAAATATAAAAAAAAGATTTCCTTGTTTGTAGTCGGCAGTTGTATACACGGTTTTAGTACAAGAGGCTTTTTTTGTTGCTTCCTTTGTGGTCATTCAGGGCATGGGGAAAGTTTTTTTCCCTCTCCAAATTATGCTTGGTAAGGCATATCTATTGATAGATTGGGACATCTTACTACGGGTGAGTCATATTCGTGGTTTAGTGTCAAATAGCTATTGATTATGTGAGGAAAGTGATAATCATTTCCCTAAGATAAGGGAAAAATTAAAAGGGAGGTTTTAGTGGAGCCTATCCAAAAATCAAATTTTATATTGAAATTAGCCTTAATCTAAGGCTAAAATTAGTAAGAAATTTGAAAGTTGGGATGATGGCCCAACAAAGGGATGGGTAGTTTGATTTAGGGCAAGTTATGGCAATAGACAAGGAGATGGAAGAAAGGTCTATAGAGTTGGTGGATGGTAAGAAAAGGCTTCACATGGATTTGCAAGTAGTTCTATTTTTGGGACATTAAATTTAGGTTTTATTGGCGTTAACCAAGCCAGGAATGTTGGCCAACTTTTATCAATTAGGCTTACTGAACAGGTTACTCAAGCCCAAAAAAGCTATTATGTTGGAATGTTGCAAGGCTAAGGAACCTATAGGCCATTCAACACCTTCAGTCGATGCTGAGGGAGTATAATCCCCAAGTAGTTTATTTTATCAAAATAAAACTATGTAATTGAAGAATGAAATTTATTCGACGTAAGTTTAGTTTTCTATAAGGTATTGATGTGAGTTTGATTGGTTCTAGAGATGGCTTGTCAATTGGGTGGAAACTAGGGTGTGATATTTGACTACGATCTTGTTCTTAACACTATATGAGGTAAACATCCTAGATGATGGTGGTTCAGATTTGTAAAGTTTCACCAATTTTTATGGCACTCTAGAGGAGCAATTATGGTTAGAGTCCTACGATATTCTGAGAAGCTTTAGTACACAACATTCTAAAAGGTGGTTGGTGGTGGGAGATTTTAACAAGATTGTATACTCGTTTGAAAAGTTGGTTGGTCTACTTTGTGATGAGAGAAACATGACAATTGTTCACCAAGTTTAGGACATGTGGCGCTTTTAGAAGGTACCAAGTGGATGCCCAAATATGGCTCTCCATCTCTCATCTATCGAGCTATCCTTAGCTACCTATCCTCCTAGATGTACCAACTACAATGAGACCACCCACTAATAGGGATAACATTCCCTTTCAGCAAGCTACCCACTCACCATGGTTTGGTTGCCCATTCTTCAGTGTAAACACTATCCTTAGGGACTATTAGGACCTACTTGAATGTAATAACCTCATACTTCCTCAAAAGGCATAACAAAATGGATCCCACCATGTGCGTTCTTCACGTACTCCATGATGATAACCGTCTTTCTATGTCACCACTACTAGATAAGGGGTAGCTCCTATAAATACCCTCCAAGATGAGGGAAAGAGATATTTTTCCATTAAGCAACCTTGAGCACTTACTCCCTTTACTCTCAACCGTTCCTACTAATCTACCATAATTTATTGTGCAAATTAAGCTCTTTGCACTACTTAAAGAGCTTACACTAAAGTAATTTTATGTCAATTACATTTATTTTGAGAAATATTTAGTTCTTAGTTTATATTGAATAAATTGAGATTTTATGATGTTTTATGACCTTTTAGGCTGATTTCGCCTAAAGTGGAACTAACGAGTTAATCGAGTGTTCAGGAAACAACCTAATCCAAAGAATGGGTGGATTAACCTAAATGTCGCAACATTTAAAATGGAAGTTGCGATATTGGATGTTGCCTTAACATTTAGCCAATTTTCCAACCAAAAGCAACTAGGCAAGCTACTGGACACAAAGTCGCAACACCGAGATAGCAAAGTCGCGTCATTCTACCAGTCCTAGTTTGCCTATAAAGTCACAACATTGGCTATAGGATGTCGCGACATTAACTCAACGAGCCTAAAAATTTTGCAAGGGTGTTTTTGTTTGCACAACCTCAGTTAACTTGTAAATCAATTTCTAATCAACCTAATTAGGTCATGATACACCGAAACTATAAATATTAGCTCAAAAAAATAGTTTAAGGATATTGTTTGAAGGTTTTAATTAGTAGTTTAGTTAGATTTTAGATTTTTTTTCAATACTTGTTAAATTACTTTTTAGTTTTTAATCAAAGTTCTTTTCAATTTTCTTAATTGCTTTTTTCTATTTTATTTATGTTTACGCTTCAATCCCAACTGATAATCAAACATCGTTCATGAGTTTCCATTGTTGTTCATCAATCACAACTCTTGAATTCCTAAATTCTTCAGAATTTCTTATCCTTTATATTTTATTTTTCATTGTTTAAATGTTTGATAATTGGGTAGGATCATCTGCATTTAGAATGGTCGGTGACTAAACCCTAGGAAGGTTGATTGACCAAAGTGGGTGTGGTTAGCTTAGAGTTAAAGTTCATAAATCGATTAATTGGATTAGCTTGAATATGTTTAAACCCTAAAACTGACAACTCTAGGAAGTAATTTAGGTAGATGAAACTGAAAGTGTATTCTACTTAGAACCAATTCAACTTAGCCCGGTTTAGTTCCATCGGTTGAAAGATAAATGGACTAAGTCAATTAATTTAGTTATAGGAGATATTAAATAGGCTAGTTATTCATTAATTGGTAAACTTCCCTACTCTAGGTTAATCATAAACATAAGAGTAATTTAATAACTTTTATCAACAGAATCGTGTTTTCAGGATTTGAATCCTTGAGGTTTCATGTCGGAACAACCCTTGTTCCACTAGCCAGTTAACTCTTACTGGAAACTGTAAAAACCACTATCGCATCATTACAAATTTTAAAGTTAATAGTAATAACATAAAACCGAATAGGCCATAACACCATGATTAACATTTAATCAATTATTGAAAGGAACAGTAATCAGTTTATGCATAGACGATATTAACAGTAAAAAATCGTAATAAAATTAAAGCATGCATATCATACAATTGCATCACCCGAGTTCATATCACACAAGTGGCTCTGATACCACTGTAGGAACGTCGGTACCCCAATGGCATAGCGAAAAAAATATATATATATACATTCCGGCAATCCAAACCATGGATCCATGTGCGAGGAATGAATCGGGGTGAAAAGTTTCAAAATTACCAAAATTTTGATCTAAGTAGACAGTGAAGCCTCGACAATGAGAATACTATTTTGATTTCGAATCCAAGCCGCAATCCTTATGATCCCGACCTCTACGCAATCCACTCAGTTGACAATGAATGGAAGAAATCCTTAAAACTATTTTCAGAGATATTTTACTTGACGGCTGCTAGACCTAATAGCAAAGCTTCGGGTTTGTATATATACATTCACTTTTTAGGGTTTTTCTCCCTTTCTATATGTAACTCCCCTTATAATTGGTATGTATATATCGAATTAAATTTTAATCCAAACATAACAATCATAATTAAAATAAATATAATAATGTTTTAACCGAAATTTATAATTATATTAATTATAATAAAGATTTCGGTAAACCATATTAATTTAAATTTATATACGAACCAAATTCATATATTAATAGAATTATGTTCTCCTTATGTGTACAACATCCTTGTACATATAATATGTTCGATATTTGATTGCCCAATTAAATTAATTCTATAATTAATTTAATTCATGTGACAACCAAACACAATACCAACTATGTTTTATTCCATTCATTTCAACCATAGGGTGTGACCATGTAGGTTCTTGTAACGTTAGCAGTAATACAAGAACGAATCTAATGTTACAAACAATGAGTGGCATTTAGCAATGCATCATTGCTACCTAAGTTACAAGAAGTCATGATTTGACATAACCTTTTGTGATTAATCTTTTATGCATTAATCCTTAAGTCCTTTATCTCTGGAATGGACACAAGTCATGGAATAGTCACACTTGCATAGTCTATTCCATGTTTCTTGATACCTTGAGTAGACTATGATACACAAATAAGTATGACGTCTCATATCAACTTTTTGAGCATGGCCATGCATTTCTAGTCTCACTCAATCAAGTGGCCTAAGATATTACTCCTATTATGTAGGAGGGACTTATCCTATATTGATCAACCATATCTCTCTACATAGATTGTGGTATATCCAACATCAGCCTTTATAAATTAACCAGTTATGGTGTACATTTGACTGTATCAAAATATACAACTCACGATGTTGGGATAATGATGATCTCAAGTCTGAGGATCATATACATATTAATCACTATGAGTAATGTTGTGACAATTACATAATAATCCAAGAAACATACTCATAGCGAGTCAGTCCAATATGTTGTTCTCTAACACACATATTTATGTATTGATTCTGACACTCCATATCAATGACAACTCTTTATCATCAATCAACTACATGTTATTCTTAATGCATTATTGTTGTCCTAGTCAACAATAATACTTGACTAAGGACCTTTTAAGAATAATCATATTATTCTCAGGACATTATTATAAAATAGTTTATTTATACACACAGAAAAGAAACTGAAATAATAATGGAAACGCCTTATATTAATAAACATGGCAAGTCAAGTATGTTATTACAACCATCTCATGATTGATCTTTGGGCATACTCTTACAGTATCGATACCAGTTGGCCAAGTATCTAATACCCAAGAAGTAGTAGTTGATAAATTAATATCAATAACATAAATACCTGAAGCAGACATTCCACTTGCCTTGGCCTTCTTGATTTCCTCAAGATAGACAGGGTAGTTCCACCTCCAATGTCCAGTCACACCACAATGAAAACAGTTTCCTTCCTTAGACACCCCACCTTTAGGTTTCAGTGCAGCCTTTCCTTTTCCAAGATTGGGCCTACCTTTGCCCTTGGGCTTTGTCTGAGCTTTGGCATTTCCCTTGCCGTTGTTGTTACGGACGATCAGTATGGGCTTGGGTCCAACCTTTTTTATGTTACCTTCAGCAGTTCGCAATATACTGAGCAACTGTGGCAAAGTCTTGTCAATTTCATTCATATTGAAATTGAGGACAAACTGCCTGTAGCTATCCAGCAACGATTGTAGAATAACATCAGTGGCCAACTCTTGGCTCAATAGAAACCCAAGCTTAGACAGGCTTTCAATATAACCAATCATCTTAAGGACATGAGGTCCTACTGGGCTTCCTTCAGCCAACTTACATTGGAATAGGGCCTTAAAGATATCGAACCTCTCTTGCCGTGCTTGCCTCTGATAAAGTTCTTTCAGGTGCTCGATCATATCATAAGCAACCATGTCCTCATGTTGCTTCCGAAGCTCAGGATTCATAGTAGCAAGCATAAGACATCCAACATCTACCATGTTATCGAGATGTTTCTTGTAAGCATCTCTATCAGCCCTCGAGGCATTAGTGGGTGGTTCATTAGGAAGTAGTTGTTCAATGAAATATAATTTCCGTTCTTGTTTGAGGACAATCCTCAAGTTACGGAACCAGTCAAGAAAGTTCAAACCATTCAATTTGTCCTTCTCAAGGACCAATCGCAATGAGAGTGTATTAGTGTTTGCAGCCATAATATATCTACAACAATAAAATATGCGTGTGAATAAATGTACCAAGTTTATATCAATCATTAAAAGGACTTTATTATTTGATGTTCCCACTATTTTATTTCAAAATTAATAACCCTCATATATTAATTTCGGAAAGACTTTCTTGAAAGTATTTCTAGTGGGTTAAGGATCCATATTTCACCTCATCTTAAGTCAGCTTTGGCTTTACTCTCAAGATTATGGTTATTTAGGTAAGCAACACTTGCTAATTACATAATATGTAACTCCTACAATTTGGTGAACAACTCTTGTTCTAATCGTCTTATGATTTATCCAAATTACTTGCCTCTATGTTTCTAATCCTATTAGAATAACCTAGTTAAGTCATTAACCAATTTTTAACCAACGAATATCACTTGTTTATTCTTCACGTTTAACCAAGATAAATACCAGTACTTCACTTTGGCAGAACCTACATAATATTGATCGAGGCCTTAACAAGGGCAAAAAAATTGGAAGGCCATGTTGACTTAATATTTTAATAGAGGGATTTTATTAAAGTTGTTGTATCTTACCAATTGTGGTCTACTTCAGTCTATTTAATCTTTTAATTGATCTCATCAATTAATGGGGTTTATTATTACCAAATTTGCATACTTTATACATCCATAGCATATCATATATGAATAGATAAAGCAATAAATAAATGCAATAGTTATAGCCCATAAACTATAGTGGTTCAACCCAAGCCAATGGGAGAACCAAAAGGAAACCTAAAGGTGTAAGCAGTTTCACAAGCTGTCGGTCCACATTAGTTGGCCCATCTTCCTTCTCGTCTAGTCCACGGCAACTTTTGCAAATTACAATATTCAGAAACTCATTTTACATATGAGGGAGTAAGATGAGAAGAGAAATACAAGAGAATAGTAGTAAGGCACGACACGCAGGCCGTATTTCAAACACCATGCATTTCAAAATATGAATTATAAAATATCCTTTCAACGTTTTATGGCCCATCAAGTTTTATTTATTATAAAAGATGATGGGGATCTGAGGCGGTCAGAGGGAGCGAAGCCCCCGCGGTATGGACCAGGGTACGAACCTCATACCCCAGCCAAATGAAACCTCACGATTTAAGAACTTTTATCAACAGATTCGTGTTTTCAGGATTTGAATCCTTGAGGTTTCATGTCGGAACAACCCTTGTTCCACTAGCCAGTTAACTCTTACTGAAAATTGTAAAAACCACTATCGCATCATTACAGATTTTAAAGTTAATAGTAATAACATAAAACCGAATAGACCATAACACCATGATTAACATTTAATCAATTATTGAAAGGAACAGTAATCAGTTTATGCATAGACGATATTAAAAGTCAAAAATCGTAATAAAATTAAAGCATGCATATCATACAATTGCATCACCCGAGTCTGTATCACACAAGTGGCTCTGATACCACTGTAGGAATGCCGGTACCCCCATGGCACAGCGAAAAAAAATATATGTACATTCCCGTGATCCAAACCATGGATCCATGTGCGAGGAATGAATCGGGGTGAAAAGTTTCGAAATTACCAAAATTTTGATCTGAATAGACAGTGAAGCCTCGGCAATGAGAATACTATTTTGATTTCTAATCCAAGCTACAATCCTTATGTTCTCGACCTCTAAGCAATCCACCCAGTTGACAATGAACGGAAGAAATCCCAAAAACTATTTTCAGAGATATTTTACTTGACTGCTGCTAGACCTAATAGCAAAGCTTCGGGTTTGTATATATACATTCACTTTTTAGGGTTTTTCCCCCTTTCTATATATAACTCCCCTTATAATTGGTATGTATATATCGAATTAAATTTTAATCCGAACATAATAATCATAATTAAAATAAATATAATAATGTTTTAACCGAAATTATAATTACATTAATTATAATAAAGATTTCGGTAAACTATATTTATTTAAATTTATATACGAACCAAAATCATATATTAATAGAATTATGTTCTCCTTATGTGTACAACATCCTTGTACATATAATATGTTCGATATTTGATTGCCCAATTAAATTAATTCTATTATTAATTTAATTCATGTGACAACCAAACACAATACCAACTATGTTTTATTCCATTCATTTCAACCATAGGGTGTGACCCTGTAGGTTCTTGTAACGTTAGCAGTAATACTAAAACGATTCTAATGTTACAAACAATGAGTGGCATCTAGCAATGCATCATTGCTACCTAAGTTACAAGAAGTCATGATTCGACATAACCTTTTGTGATTAATCTTTTATGCATTAATCCTTAAGTCCTTTATCTCTGGAATGGACACAAGTCATGGAATAGTCACACTTGCATAGTCCATCCCATGTTTCTTGATACCTTGAGTAGACTATGATACACAAATAAGTATGACATCTCATATCAACTTATTTGAGCATGGCCATGCATTTCTAGTCTCACTCAATCAAGTGGCCTAAGATATTACTCCTGTTATGTAGGAGGGACTTATCCTATATTGATCAACCATATCCCTCTACATAGATTGTGGTATATCTAACATCAGCCTCTATAAATTAACTAGTTATGGTGTACATTTGACTGTATCAAAATATACAACTCACGATGTTGGGATAATGATGATCTCAAGTCTGAGGATCATATATATATTAATCACTATGAGTAATATTGTGACAATTACATAATAATCCAAGAAACATACTCATAGCGAGTCAGTCCAATATGTTGTTCTCTAACACACATATTCATGCATTTATTCTGACACTCCATATCAATGACAACTCTTTATCATCAATCAACTACATGTTATTCTTAATGCATTATTGTTGTCCTAGTCAACAATAATACTTGACTAAGGACCTTTTAAGAGTAATCATATTATTCTCAGGACATTATTATAAAAATTTTATATATACACACAGAAAAGAAACTAAAATAATAATGGCAACGCCTTATATTAATAAACATGGTAAATCAAGTATGTTGTTAGAACCATCTCATGATTGATCTTTGGGCATACTCTTACAGTATCGATACCAGTTGGCCAAGTATATATATTTTTGGAATTATTGATACCCTTTGAAAAATCGAGACCAAACATGCATTCTATTTTTAGAAATCCTAAAAAATTATCGATAGCATTTTTTTGGTATCGATACTTTATGAAATAATCGATAGTTTTCTTAAAAATGATACCAAAATAGCATTCTATTTCTTATAAGCCCTACAAAGTATCGATTTGGTATCGATACGGTATTGATACCTATTTCAAAAAGTATTGATAAAACATTTTTTTGTATCGATTAATAAATCTCAACAGTGACTGAATCAACATTTATTACAAAATTATAGATACCCTTTTATTTGGCATCGATACTTACAGTTGCAGGTGAAATAAATGCTCTGATTTTACATCCACAACAGCCATATTCACTACACCAATAACTTCAATGGTTGGAAATCTATTAAGGGGTATAAATACCATCTTCCAAATACCTACAACTACAAGAAAAACACTTTCAAGCAAAAATCATCAATAAAACATCCTTAGATGAAACACCCCTAACCCGTATACGAGGCATTACAAATCAATGTACAACATTTAGCTTACATTTATTAACCTCAAGCATTCATTCTCATATATCTTTCAAATCAATCATATTGTCCCTTATAAGGGCCTACGAGGCATTAATCATGCTTTAGAAGTGGTTCGGGACTAAACCAATAACATACAAAAATTTCAAAAAAATATAGAATTTTTTCAATCACACAAGGGTCATATGCCCGTGTGAATAGGCCGTGTGCCTCATACGGCTAGTAGACACGCCCGTGTCTTAGGCCATGTAAAAATAGGGAATACATACTGACTTGTATCATACAGCTGAGGACACGCCCGTGTGTCCAGCCCGTGTGCCCTTTAAAGGGTATACTGACTTATGTCACACGGTCAGTCACACACCCGTGCATGAGACCGTGTGGAGCAGGCCGACTTCAATTCAATTTCAACACCAGGTGACACACAGCCATATAGCATAACCGTGTGTCGCATATAGCTGAGACACACGCCCGTGTCTCTGCCCGTGTTGTAACACCCCAAACCTGGCCCAGACGCTATGGCCAAATCTAGTGTGTCACAATAAAGTGTTTTAGTGAAAATCGTGTTTCCATTGAAAACCCTTCTTAAATTGAAAAAAATCCCTGATTAACTTTTAGGAAAAAAAAAAACCTTTCAGTTGCGAAAACCTTGTTTAAAATATTTGATTTAAGAAAACTTAATATTTAAGAATTTAATTGCAGAAACGTAGAAACACACTATAATTTAGAAAACCCATGTTCAACTTCTTGTAATTACAGTGAAAATTAATAACAATAATTCAAGTAATAATAACATAATGAAAACCTTATTACAATCTGGTCTAAAACATACTTAAAAAGAAATAAAAACTTAAATGCTAAAAAAAAACCCAAGTCCAAAACATCTTGCTAGCTGGCCACCCAGAGTCCCTCCAAACATTGAACCTTCTACTGATCATCACCTGAAAATAAAATAAAAGAGGGGGTGAGTTTTCGTAAACTCAGTGTGTACAACCCTCTTGAAAAACAAACATTCAAAATAAATAAAAAAACATCATTCATCAATCATGCAATGCAATCCCATCCAAATTATCCATCCGCTACACACCAGCTCCGTTCCCCGTCACACCATGTGGGGATATAAATATCGACCCACCCAACCCACACACCATGGTAGCCCGGTTGCGGAACTACCTTCATTTACATATTGGGCTTTAAAACCCGTCGGTGGATCCACGATTGTTAAGCAACCATGCGATCCTCATATACTTCCTCTGTTCCATAATTCCCACCCATATGCAACCGAAGCAAAATATCATATGTATGCATGTCACATCCATAAAACTTACATTCAGCACCTAAGGGTAATTCGGTCTTTTTTTGCCCTTAGGGGCGTTTCGGTAATATTTCCTTAATTATGGATTTCACTTACCTTGGCCAGTTAACAAGTCCAGTGAGCTAAGATGAACTAATACTATGCACCAGGTAGGATTCCAGAGAAGAGGAGGTGGGTCATTAAGACCGCTTAAGTACCAAGCTCTCCCTAGATCCAATCCTAGACATGCATATACCCGTTGCCATACCTTAACCCCTTTGACCTGTCCACGGTCGCAATATCTTAATTAAGTCTTATGTGGATATCATATACTAGGCCTATAACCCCTTACAAAGCCCAAACAATTTCACATACCTGTATTTGGACCACTAAGCCCAATCATATTCATATGGCCCATTAGGCCCAAATCAACTATATATGGCCCATTAGGCCCAAATCACATTTATATGGCCTGTTAGGCCCAGTTACATTCATATTCATGCTCACATACAAGTTCCTATCACATAGCATCAACATTCAGTTTTTGCCTATCATGGGCCCAACAGCCCATCGGACACATTTAGCCCATTCCAGCCCATATGGCCAAATCACAACCCAAGTCCACGAAATCGCCCGTGGGCCTCAGGAAACCTATCAGTCTCCTCCTTGCGAGTGTTCGCGCACTCGCAAGAATTCCGTAGCCAAACTTTAAGCTTTTCGGCATTTCGGCTTTTTCCGATACATAATGTGTGTGCAGTGTATGTACACACCTGGTAAGCGAACATGATGCGATCTCCTTAGCCCAAACCTACAATTGATATCACTCAAATATTAATCACACGTACTTATCGATTACTTTACCAAAATTCAGAATCTCACCTTAACCTTACCTGAATGCCAAGCCTTTACTAGCTTTTACTTTGATCACTAAATACACATATTTCTCAGATCTAAAGAGCAAATTAGTAGGAATCCAAAACTGAGATCTAACACTAATTCCCTACCAAAGTCGATTAGAAAGAATTGAGGGACCGAATACTCGATACTTATCAAAATCTGATTGTGTGACAGCCCTAAATTGACCCTAGTCGGAAAGTGGTTTCGGGACCACGAAACCGAGTCTTATAAGAAATTAAAAGTTATATTCCGTGTTTATGATGTGAGTAAATGCATGTGTGAAAGTTTCATGCATTAATTTGATCATTTTTATGTGAATTTATTAAAATGGACTTATATGAAACATTGTTGGAAAGTGATAGGTTAATCTTACAATGGTCTATTAGTACATGCATTGAAAAGAGTGGTTTTGCATGTCAATTTACCTATAATAAACATAGTGGCCGGCCAAGAAATGACAATGCTTCACTAATTCAAATTTAAAATAATTTTATAGTAACAAATGATTTAATAATTGAAATAAAATGAATTAAATAAAAGAGAAGAAAGAGGAATGTGTTCATCTTCTTCTCCTACCTCTCTCAAAGCCGAAAAAAAAAAAAGAAAAAGGAAGGGAAAATTTACCTAGAGCAATTCGGCATTCATCTTTGGCTATTAGGAGGTAAGCTTTGAATTTGTTGATTTGGTTTCATAATATGCTAAGTTAAATTGTGGATGCACTCTTGGTAATGCCAAGAAAGTTGAGATTTCTTATGGTGATTTGGGCAATATGCCGAATGATTAAGTGTTAGAATTAGAGGTTATTTTCATGTTGTATGGAACAATAGGGGAATGACTAGAATGGGGTAAAGATTTTTGGGATGAGTAGTAGTTTAGAGGCACCTTGTACATTCGGTCAAAAATTGAGCTTATTTAGAATGTTAATTTCTTCCTCTATGATTATTTTCCTTGCATGTTAAATGGTTCTTGATAGGGGCGAATGAGTTATGAAAGTTTTTATAAATGTATGAAGTTCAAGGTGCAAAAATTTTAGTCTCGATGTTATGAATAATTCGGTTGAAATATGAAGAATGGGAGTTGTCATTTAGGTTAAGATCAAAGGAATGATAAATAGGCACTAAAAGGTTAAATGTGTGAAATTTAAGGTATAAGAACCTATAGGTAATTACGTAGGTAATGTTAAAAAAAAAATTAATGTGGTATATTCGGCCATGTAGGGTATATCCTAAAGATATTATGTTTAATTCCATATAATCGGCTAAATGGGTGATAATGGTTTATAATGTTGAATTGAATTATGATTATGTACGTTAGAATTAGATATAACAAAAACTATGTGAATTTTGGATGAATATGAATTATGTATATACGTTAAGGTCAATGACTTTTCTAAATGACGGCATATATGATATTATGTTTTAAATATGTGAATGAGAACCTTATAGAGTAAATTGTATAAATCTGCTAGGGACAGCAGCAGTAGCGTGTTTTGGAAAAATTACCATAAATTGTGGGAGTTGAGTTAAAGGCTGAATAAATTATGTAATTAAAGCTTGATGCGTCTAGTTTCGTATAAAAGAAATCGTGTAAGTAAAGGGGTTGACGATAATGAGATTTTCAAAGTTGTGTGAGATAGAGTCAGAATGGCTCTAAAATTCCCTGTTCAGTATTTGGAAAATCATTATAAATCGTACAAATATGATTATAAGATAAAATTATATTCTTAGACTCCTTAATGAGTCTAGTTTCAAAAAAAATAAACGAAAACATATTTTGAATTCTGTACAATGAGAAATTAAATTCTTAGTGAAGAGTAGTCAGAGTAGTCAAGCAGTAAAACAGGGGAACTTTAAGAAAAATCTGGTATTGATTGGCCAAACCAAAAATTCTGAAAATTTTGTGGATAGAGGATATACGAGTCTATTTTCATGGAAAATTAACGGCACATAATTTGGAATTTCGTAGCCCCACTTACAAATAATTTAACGACTATTGCTCAGGAAAACAGCTTGTAGAGGATTTGTGGTTATGTTGTAAACATGGATAAAACTTGTTTTAGTTGCTCATAAGCTATTGATTAAACCCATACGTGAATTCTAAATTGTGACATTATAAAATGATATATAAGTGTTAGATAGATCTTTGATATTAAAATTTGTGAAATTATAAGTTTATAAGTATTCGAATATGAAATGATAGTATGGCATGAAATTGAATTATTCATTGGAAAATGATAGATGTAGATTCAGCCAAGACAAAGTGTATACATGAAAGTATATGTAGTATTTTAAGTATAATTGTTCATTTGATGAAGTTGGCTAATAGTTCAAGTAAGGATTTCTCAATTCGATATGTCCATGAATTGAGGCAATGGGTTCGGTAATTAGCTTAAGACATTCGGGTAATATCACATGTCCGATCATAGTTAAACATTCGACAACTATGATTCTTTGGCTATAATGTTGAATATCACTATGGAGAAAAAATATATATATATGATCGGTTGCCTATTATTTAGTTTGAAATGAATCTTAATAAATAGGTATTCGTATATAGTAAAATTGGACAAGTAATTGAATAAATTTATTTGTTTTATTAAGCTCAAGAGCATAGAGGATCTAAATCAGATAAAGGGAAAGAGAAAGCAGTCGAATAGCCTATCCTCAACCGTTCTAATATACCGAGGTAAGTCTCTAAGTAATTAAACCTAATTTGAGTTTTGATTAATGGATACTATTATAAAAATGGCTAAATTGAAAAATATGATGTGGCCATGATATGTTTTAAGGCCGAATGGAAAATTTTACGTATTTGAATCAATTTACTAATTTGATTTTGTACCTAAGACGAAATAAAATGACAAGGCGTAATATCTGGCTTAAGATCAAATGGCCAACGTGATGAATGTGAAAGTGTGTATATGTGATAAGGCCGAATGGCCAATGTGATGAATGTGGAAGTGCATACATGTGATAAGGCCGGATGGTTAATGTGATATATGTGTAAGTGAATATGTGACAAGGCAGAATGACCAATTGTGAAAAGTGTGCAATATTAGATATTTAATGAGGCCAAAGTTAGTAAAAAAATAAATATATATTAAATGAATTGTGCGGAGATTGTATCTGGGTTAGAGACCCGCTGGCTTCATGCTGGGATTGTATCCGAGTTTAAAGTCCCGTAGGCTTAATGCTGGTGAATTAAGTAAGATTATGATCTTGAATGTTTGCAATGGGCTACCATCAAGTAAGTACTATACATTTAAGATGTTCAGATACATATTACCTCCTCATTTGTAAGTTTACCTCAAAGTGAATCACTAGCATTCAAGAAAAACGTATATGTGATTGATTATTATATTGCGAAAATGAGGATGACCTAATCAGTCTTGGTATGCTTGTATAATGTAGTATATACTAAGCTTTCATGTATGTACTCGTGTACATTCGGCCAACGATTCGGTGAATTATTAGTATTAAAGAACGATACATATGTGGGAATGATTATTATATCTTGAAATAAGGGAATAATCTATTCGGTCAATGGTTGTTAGTATGACAAAGTGTTTGATTTAAATTTATCGTATGAGCTTTAAGTAAAGAAAAGTATGTGCTGAGATTTATATATGTAATTGTGCATATTCGGCCAAGAAGGCCCTTTAAATTGAGAATAAATTGTATTCGGCTAGATGTACAAATGCAAGGGAAGGATTGTATTTTGTCAACCTACGTATATGTGCTAAGGTTTATGTTTGGTTCTTTGCATACCCATACTGTAATTCAATACATGCCACGTTGAAATACTCGAAAGTTTTGATGCGATTATGAAATAAGGAATTAAGTTTTATATATATATATATATATCCATGTATGTGCATGAAACGAGTACGTTTGAGCAAGTGATTATGATTATTGAAAGAGTATATGTTATGCTAAATGAGTAGTGACTCTATGAATCTATTCACGATGGATTATGATATTACTATGTGCTTCTAAATAGGGAAACTAAGCGTGGTAAAAGTATTATATTTTAGTTTGATTGATTGAATTAGAAGTAGATATGAGGTTTCTAGATGCGAAAGACTATGTGAATCAAATTTGGAAGAAATAGATAAACTATATATGCATGCATGAGGTTTGAAGTATTTGACGGAATGGTGAGATCTCTTGATATTGTTAAACGGGGTTTCGCAAGGTCTAAGGCAGCGAGGCTTAGTAATGAAACGACGATTAAAGATGTTCAGTACATTAAGTTGGCCAGGTATGTATCAGGTACTTGTACGTGATTTTTAATTCGGATTAGATCAAAAGTATACAAAGCGATGCATATGTGAATAAGTGTATGAATACAAATGTGACCACAGTCCATGTGACTATGATACATTTGGCCAATGTGTTATGCCATAAGAATGTATTCGATTAAACTATAATAGAGGCATTTAGGTTGGAGTGTAATTATGAGCTAAGTGTGCCTTGTGAACATACGAATATTTGACCATTTTGGTCATTATCATGAAATAATTTGTCGTAACTAAATGATGTGGTTATTGAAATTATAGTTCGTTATGGAGCTCTAGATTGACTTCATTTATTAGAAAAATCGAGTGACAAATGATAATTGAATTTGATTCTGCAAAAAAAAAAATTATCGTTTTACTTAAGACTTACTAAGCTTATGTAAGCTTACTCTGTTTGTCCTTTGTCTTTGTTTTATAGATTGTGGACTCTGATTACCAGCTCGGGGATCGTCAGCACTTCATCACACTATCTACTATTATGGAAACCTTGTGATTTGGATTTAGCTTATGGCATGTATAGGATATATTATACTAGAATGATATCATAACTATTGTTTATAAGCCATACGAATATGGCATCCTTTGGAAGTCTACTTTTATAAGTTATAAGTTTGATCTTTGTTTGTGTTTAGAAATTTAATTAAATGAACAATCTTTATTCACGAAAAAAAAATGTTCAAAATTTTACTGTTTTGATCTGCTTCCAAACTGTCTGGTAACGCCTCGTCCTATTTCGGCGACGGTTATGGGATAGGGGTGTTACATTTTATTGGTATCAGAGCCACGATTTAGTCGATTCTAGTACTAACGTAGCACGCGCGAGTCTATTTATACATGCCATAGAGTGATAAAATGATAGTGTGATGATTTTTGACTATTAAAATGTGTTTGTTGTATTGTAATGAATCTTGATCCCGATCGAGCTGTAGCAAGCTTCTGACTATGAGAATTTGCGATATCACTTCACTTGGATATGTAACATCCTGATTTTCGGATTTATTCGTGGTTTTCAATATTTTGTAAAGATTTTAAAATTTCGTATTTGGATGTGAAATTAATATTTTGAGTAGGTAAATGGGCTTATAGAAGGCCCATGTGTTGGCCAAAACCCTGTTGAATTTTTGAATTATTGGACTTAGGAGTTAGGGGTTCTGGCTAAGTGGCCCTTAAGTGGAGTGATGGGTAAATTGCATCACAAAAAGAGCCTTAGTAAAGTGGCAAGGGTGACGCCACTAGGCTCCTAAAAAGGTGGCGTATGGAGCATTGGGAAAGGCATGGGATCGATTCCCTGTGTTGACAAATAGATGCATTTATTTTTTTAAGTGCAGGAGGGGTAAGTGTTGGAGTCCAAGTGGATTCTGCTAAGGAAAGTTTGAATCAGTCCAAATGCTTAAATTAAGGAGTGATAAGGGGAGAGATTTAAGGGATTGGGTGAGAGATCGAGTTGGCGAATTTAAGGAATTAAAGAGGAAAATTCAGAGAGGTTTAGGTTAATATTTCGGCACCTAGGGCTTTGTGAGGTGCCGTTTTCTTCTGCTCAGGCACCACAAGGGTTTTCTTTTTCTCTCTTTTCCTCTCTAGCCAAAACTTTCACCTATCATATTCTTCTTTCTCTACTTCCTTCTCCAAAGTCGTCCATCAAACCTATTATTCATCAGCACCTTTGCCGAAGTCGCAAAAGCCGAAATCCTGTGATCACTACTTGTGCCGATTTCTTCAAAGCCAGGTCCTTCTATGTTCTTTTGTTTTTATTAAATCTACGATTATCTTTTCTTAATCCTAGATACCTGACGACAATTCTACTTCAAGGTCATAGCCTCATATCGTCATCTCCTTCACCACCCAAAAGCCGAAAGTACCATTGGTTTAGGGGCTTATAGCCGAAACTTCTTCAACACCTGGATTCGGGTTTTACCATTGTTCTAAGGATAAATCTGCACCAGATTTTGTGGAAATCAAGTAAGAGTAAGGGGTAAGTACATATCATCTCGGATCTGTTCTTATTTTACGATGTTAGAAAAGTCAAGTCCCTAAAAATTAGGGGGTGTCGATTTGAGCATAAGGCTTTAAGGGTTTGTAATCGATGTTTTCTTCCGGTGATTAGAGTCTTCTTAAGCGTTGGATCAAAAGTGTGAATCATTGGAACAATCAGATTCGGAGCTAGCTATCGATTTTGGCAAAAAGGTAAGGGTTCAAAGGCTTTTTAGGAACATGGGTCGACTTTGGTTGAGCAAGTTTTGGGTTTAGTGATTACAGTTTGTAAATAAGAACTGTGCTAATCAATTGTAGGACATCGAAAGGGATCTCAATGAGATTAAATCATGAATCGGTGTGTACCGAACACCCTTCCTTAGTTCAATTCGGCAAAAGCCGAAATGCAGAAATTTTGGCATTTCATAGGCTTATGAGTATGCGAATGCTCTTAAGACATAGAGAAATTGTTAGATCTGGCACCGCAAAGTGGTAAGTAAGTTCGTGTGACATTCTAGCGTACTTCGGGAAAAGGGGCCAGATGGGCCAAAATTGGGCCCAATGGGCTTACGGACCAATATGGGTAAGAGATGGGCAAATTTCTAAAGTAATTTGTGTAGTTGCTAAGTTACGAAAATGACCCCTAAAGAGCAAAATTACCGATGTACCCCTAGGGTTTAAATTAGCTAAACTGCATGATTGATTAATACTGTATTGTACATGATATGCTTTATTAATATCTGTTGCATGGGATTGGGGTATTGATGGAGGAAGTATTGAAAGTGGTTCATCCACGTCTTTGGAGGCTTTGCCTCAACTTATCGATATTTGAGCGCCGTTCTTTAAATGTGGAGTGTAGGGTTGGGTGGGTTGAGATATTCCCACATGGAGTGTAGGGTGGTGATGCAGGCGGTGTAGCGGTTGGTGGGTTGAGTAGTCTCCCCAGATGGGTTTGCATGCATTATTACTATTGTTACCTATGTTACTGAACTGGGCCTATGGGCCACACTGTTATGTTAAAAAGGGCTAAGGCCTTGCTACTGTATTCTGAAAAGGGCTTCGGTCCACTGTGTACTGTTATCTGAATAGGGCTTAGGCCCAATGGGCTCGAGCTGATTTGGGCTTTGGATGGGTTTCTGTATACACTGAGTTTTCCTAAACTCACCCCCTTTTCCCTTCCATCCTTGTAGGTGAGCCCTAGTTGGTGGACTTGGAGCTGGGCGGGATTCGGAGTGGCCACACATTTTCTGCAAATTCGTTTTCTTCTGGTGAACTAGATTTTCCATATTTTCGTTTATGGTTTTGGGTTTTTTTTTGTAATAAGGCCGCTAGTTATTTTTATGGTTTGGGTTGTTTCTTTATTATTTAATTCTATTATGATAAAACTGATTTATGATAACTAACGAAATAAATTAGCTCTAGGACGCGTTTTCAAAAACATTAAGTGATTTCAAAATAACACGAATACGAGTAAGACTTCCGCTAAGCAAACATTTTCAACCTTAATCACTTTCTTAAGATGGACATAACCAAACGGTTTTCTCAAAATTATACGAGATATTAGAGTGTGGCAATAGCGGTGTGCATGTCTAGGATTGGATCCGAAGGAGCTTGGTATTAGCGATTCGACGGACTCACCTCCTCTTCTTCTGGTTTCCTACCGGTGCATGACTTAGTTCACTTTAACCTACTTTTAAGAGTGTCTTTTACAACACCAACTAAGTTTTTCCAAACTAAGTAATATGGAATGTTTTGAACGCATTTATGTGGCGCATCAGATCCGGTCATAACGTCTAGGCCGGGTTTGGGGTGTTACATTTAGTGGTATCAGAGCCTAGTTGCAACAACTCGGCTGTGGATCGGGTCCGAAAATCTTTTCAAAAACTTAGGCCTAAGAAGGGTATTTTTGGAAATGGTAAGTTTTTCAAAGAATGTTCAAGTTTTTCTATTGTTAAACAGGGTTAAATCAATATTTTTAAAATAAAAGTGTTTTCAAATCAAATCCTTTTATTTTCGGTAAACAAAAATAGGGTTTTTAATTTTTACATAGAAGGTGGCACACTGAATCCCCGGCACCAAGTCTGTAAGTGTTCTTTTTCTGCTTTAAATATTTATATGGAACTGGACTGGAGATAATAATATAGATAGTACTGAGCCTTAGAGATAGTGCTATTGATAAGGTAGTATTAGGGCTACAAAATTGGGACCGTAGCTAAATTGTGATTGCGCGAAAATAACTCTGAAACTCTATCTGTTCATAAGACATTCTGTAATAAACAGTGGAACCAGTAAACTAATGTCATAAAATTCGTAATCAGATAAATCGTTATGAGTACAAGGGCTACTCGAGGAAGAGGCTGTGGTCGAGGCCGAGGTAGCACTCAAGCTGGATCTGCGTCATCTGAATACATGCCAGCTGGCGAGGTACATCCACCACCGGTTAATGAAAATGGGCCGTATGACCGGGCCGCAGGGGATGACACTCTGTCTCAGGCCATGTTGAGGGTTTTGGAAAGGGTGGCCGGAGCTAACATCGGGCCCATGAATAGGGGTCCATTTCAACGCCGACCAACGGAGCCGAGATTTTAGAGCGTGTCTGGGTGGCCCCAAATGTGGTAAGTCTTGGTTGGAAGCCACAGAGCGGATCATGGATGACCGGACCGCCGATGAGAACGAAGTTGAAAGGGCGGTGTCGTTCTTTGCGGGATGAAGCGTGTCGATGGTGGATTCTTGTGAGAGAGGTACCCCGGTGAGAGGGTAACATGGGAGCTATTCAAAGCAGACCTTTAAGGCAAAATATGTTGGAGCTAGCTATGTGGGCGCACGCAGAAAGGAGTTCTTGAATCGACTCGAGGTATAAGACCATTCTTTGAATATGAGGCGGAGTTTCTACGATTGAGTCGGTATGCTAATGGCATCGTTTCCACGAATCTGGCGCAGCGTTCGTTTTGAGGATGGCCTCGAGAGATGAGTTAAGGGTGCTCATAGCTCATGAGAGAGCGAGATTTATTTGCCTTTGGTAGAAAGGCTAAGATAGTGAGGAGGTGAAACAAACCGAACGGAAGAATCGTGATAGGGATCGAAATCGGTTCGGGAGGGATCTTTGGACCAATGAAGTCTTTAAAATCGAAATGTTAAGAGAGCTAGGATGGAGAAACCGGTTCGGCGGTTCAGGTGAACACGTGTAGACCGCAAGCATGTGGGGATTGCGGCGAACGTATCAAGGAGAATCTTTGGAAGCGTTAAGGGCTTGTCTTCGTTGTGGGTCTAAGGAGCATAGGATTAAGGATTGTCCTAGGAAGGCCACTCGTGCTCGGTGGCGAACAAGGGGTCTGTCTTGACCGGCTCAACTCAGTGAGGATGGACCGCCATCGCCAAGAGGTCGTGGACAAGGTCGCGGTGGTAATGGCCGTGGACGTAGGGCACCCGGCGGGTATTGGTAACGGATGCTCATCGGCCGACTTTGGTGTATCTTTGCTCGCGCGGAGGGTGGCCTTTTGATGTCATAAGCGATACGTTTTTTATCTATGGTGTACCTTATCTTTCTCTCGATTGATGTGGGATCAACCCATTCATATGTGGCATATAACATTTACGGGGCCTTGGGTGTGCACTTCGAGGAGACTGTGTGTGGGGTGTCTGTGATAAGTCCTTTAGGTCATTAGGTTAAGGTAGAGAAACTCTTCAAGGAGGTGCCTTTGGAGATTCAAGGCGGGGTTTTTTGTGGGGATTTGATGGAGTTACCGCTTGAAGAATTTGATTTGATACTAGGGATGGATTGGTTGACCAAGCATAAGGTAATTTTGGATTGTGCAGCTAAGAGGATGGTGTTAAGGACTGTCAATGATGAAGAGGTAATGATTATTGGAGAACGGAGGGATTACTTATCCAATGTAGTATCGGCGTTGAGGTGAAACCGATCACGCAAGGTGTGAGGCATATCGGCTTTGGTAAGCCAAGTTGAACGAGGATCCGATTGTGGAGACCATCGAGGCTGTTAGGGAATTCGGGATGTTTTTTCTAAGAGCTTCGGATTACCTCTGAATCGCGAAGTTGAGTTTGGAATCGATTTGTTGCACGGAATGACTCCGATATCTATTGCACCCTATAGGATGGCACCAAGGATTTAGTGGGCCAAGGCTCAAATTCAAGAGTTGTTAGATAGAGGCTTCATTAGGCCTAGTGTGTCTCCTTGGGGAGCACCGGTCTGCTTGTGAAGAAAAGGACGAACGATGCGTATGTGCATCGATTATCGTCGATTGAACAAACCGACGATTAAGAATAAGTACCCACTACCAAGGATTGACGATCTGTTTGATCAAGCGAGGGAGCTTCAGATTCTCCAAAATCGATCTTCGCTTCGGATACCATCGCCTAAGGGTAAAGAAGGGATATTCATAAGACAACATTTAGAACTCGATATGGATATTATGAGTTTGTGGTCATGCCGTTTAATGATTTAACGCACTGTAACTTTTATGGATCCGATGAATCGAGTATTCCAACCTTACTTGGATCGGTTCGTAGTCGTCTTTATCGACGATATCCTGGTATACTCTGAAACGGAGGTGAAGCATGATGAGCATCTCCGTATTGTGCTACAAGTGTTAAGGGAAAATGAGCTCTATCCGAAATTCAGCAAGTGTGAATTCTGGTTGAGGGAGGTAACCTTCCTTGGGCATGTGGTCTCTGCCGAGAGGATTAAGGTGGATCCTCGTAAAATTGAAGCGATTCTGGAATGGAAGCCACCTAGGTCAGTATCGGAAATTTGGAGTTTTCTAGGGTTAGCAGGTTACTACAGAAGGTTTGTGGAGGGTTTCTCGGTAATGGCGGCACCCTTGACAAAACTCATAAGGAAAGGAGTACCATTTGTCTGGACCGAGATACAGCAAAAAGCTTTTGATCGGTTGAAAAAGGTATTGACCGAAGCGCCAGTGTTGATTCAACCGGTGTCTGGGAAAGACTTTCTTGTATCTGAGGATGCGTCGCATGTGGGGTTAGGTTAACGTCTTGATGCAAGAGGGCAAGGTGGTCGCTTATGCATCGCGACAGCTTAAGGCTTATGAGGTGAATTACCCTACGCATGATTTGGAGCTAGCAGCGGTGATTTTTGCGTTAAAAATATGGAGGCACTACTTATATGGGGAAAAGTGCATCATATACACAGATCATAAGAGCCTAAAGTATTTGTTGACTCAGAAGGAGTTGAACCTTAGGCAACGAAGATGGGTGGAGTTGCTTAAAGATTATGATTGTTCGATAAAGTACCACCCAGGAAAGGCTAATGTGGTGGCGGATGCGTTGAGTCGAAGGGTTGTTACCGATTTGAGAGCCTTGTTCGCATCGATTAAGTCATGCGATGATGGAAGCTTGTTGGCGTAACTACGGTAAGGCCTACTTGGACCGGCAGATTAAGGAAAAAGCAGTTGAAGGGCGATTCATTAGCTCTTCGGTTCCAGCAAGATAAGAGTGGTGAGAACGAGGATTTTGGATTGAACACTGAAGGAGTTCTTTGCTTTCGTGGAAGGGTTTGTATTCCAAAGGACCCTGAATTGAGGCAGCTAATTCTAAAAGAGGCTCATGGTGGACTCTATGCCATGCATCCTGGAGGGAATAAGTTATATCGAGACTAGCGAGAAGTGTACTGGTGGCCCAGATTAAAACGAGAGGTGACTGAATTTGTTGGGAAATGTCTGACGTGCCAGCAGGTTAAGGTTGAGCACCAATTGCCTTCGGGATTACTGCAACCTGTGAAAATTCCGCTATAGAAGTGGGAAAGAGTAACAATGGACTTTGTGAGTGGGTTACCTTTGACACCCACCAAGAAAGATTCGGTGTGGGTGGTTGTGGATAGGTTAAGAAAATTTGCTCATTTCATACCTGTTCGTACCGACTACTCACTGCAAAAGTTGGCCAAGTTATATGTGGCGGAGGTAGTCTTGTTGCATGGGGTGCCGATGTCGATAATTTCGATCGAGACCCTAGGTTTACATCTCGGTTTTGGCGAAAGTTGCGAAGCGTTGGGCACACGATTGGATTTTAGCATCTTTTCACCCACGACATGATGGACGGTCGAAAGGGTTATTCGAGTTACGGAGGATATGTTGAGAGGTTGTATCATTGATTTTCGTGGAAGTTGGGAGGACTACTTGCCATTGGCGGATTTTGTTTACAATAAAAGCTATCAAGCAAGTATTCAGATGGCACCATATGAAGCGCTCTATGGGCGAAGATGTCGTACGCCGACGTGTTGGACAGAGTTGGGTGAACGACGAGTGCTTGGATCGGAATTGGTGGCAGACACTGAAAGCAAGGTTAGGTTGATAAGGGATCAGTTAAAGGAGGCATCCGATAGACAGAAGTCGTATGCAGATCTGAAGCGCAAAGAGATTGAGTTCGCTATTGGGGATATGGTTTTCTTGAAGGTTTCCCCTTGGAAGAAAATTTTGAGATTTGGTAAGAAGGGTAAGTTGAGCCCACGGTTTATTGGGCCTTACCAAATTGTTAAACGGGTTGGACCAGTGGCTTATCAACTAGAGTTACCACCAGAATTGCATCGTATCCACGACGTTTTTCATGTATCCATGCTGAGGCAGTATCGATCTGACCCAACTCATATCATACCAGTTACAGAGATCGAGGTGCAGTCAGATTTAACTTTCGAAGATGAACCTATGCAAATACTTGATCGTGACGTCAAGGTGTTGAGAAGGAAATCAGTTCCACTAGTGAAAGTACTTTGGAGGAACCATGGCAAGGAAGAAGCTACTTGGGAGACGAGGAGGCTATGCGTCAACAGTACCCTCAAGCTGTTCTAATAAGGTAAAATTTCGAGGTCGAAATTTCTTTAAGGAAGGTAGAGTTGTAACATCCGATTTTGGATTTATTCAGATTTCAATATTTTGTAAAGATTTTAAAATTTCGTATTTGGATGTGAAATTAATATTTTGAGTAGGTAAATGGGCTTATAGAAGGCCCATGTGTTGGCCAAAACCCTGGTTAAATTTTTGAATTTTTGGACTTAGGAGTTAGGGGTTATGGCTAAGTGGCCCTTAAGTGGAGTGATGGGTAAATTGCATCACAAAAGAGCCTTAGTAAAGTGGCAAGGGTGGCGCCACTAGGCTCCTAAAAGGTGGCGTGTGGAGCATTGGGGAAGGCATGGGATCGATTCCTGTGTTGACAAATAGATGCATTTATTTTTTAAGTGCGGGAGGGTAAGTGTTGGAGTCCAAGTGGATTACGCTAAGGAAAGTTTGAATCGGTCCAAATGCTTGAATTAAGGAGTGATAAGGGAGAGATTTAAGGGATTGGGTAAGAGGCGGGAGTTGGCGAATTTAGGGAATTGAAGAGGAAAATTCGGCGGAGGGTTTAGGTTAATATTTGGCACCTAAGGCTTTGTGAGGTGCCGTTTTCTTCTTAGGCACCACAAGGGTTTCTTTTCTCTCTTTTCCTCTCTAGCCAAACTTTCACCTATCCTGTTCTTCTTTCTCTACTTCCTTCTCCAAAGCCGTCCATCAAACTCGTTATTCATCAGCACCTTTCTTTGAAGTCGCAAAACCGAAATCTGTGATCCTTTGCTTGTGCCGATTTCTTCAAAGCCGGTCCTTCTATGTTCTTTTGTTTTTATTAAATCTCGATTATCTTTTCTTAATCCTAGATACCTGACGGCAATTCTACTTCAAGGTCATAGCCTCATATCGTCATCTCCTTCACCACCCAAAAGCCGAAAGTACCATTGGTTTAGGGGCTTATAGCCGAAACTTCTTCAACCCCTGGATTCGGGTTTTACCATTGTTCTAAGGATAAATCTACACCAGATTTTGTGGAAATCAAGTAGGAGTAAGGGGTAAGTACTTATCATCTCAGATTTGTTCTTATTTTACGATGTTGGGAAAAGCCGAAGTCCCTAAAAATTAGGGAGGCTGTCGATTTGAGCATAAGGCTTTAAGGGTTTGTAACTGATGTTTTCTTTCGGTGATTAGAGTCTTCTTAAGCATTGGATCAAAAGCGTGAATCATTGGAACAATCGGATTCGGAGCTAGCTATCGATTTTGGCAAAAAGGTAAGGGTTCAAAGGCTTTTTAGGAACATGGGTCTACTTTGGTTAAGCAAGTTTTGGGTTTAGTGATTACGGTTTGTAAATAAGAACTGTGCTAATCAATTGTAGGACATGGAAAGGGATCTCAGTAGCAGTCGTCGCGAATCAAGTGTGTACCGAACACCCTTCCTTAGTTCAATTCGACAAAAGCCGAAATGCCAAAATTCTGGCATTTCATAGGCTTGTGAGTATGCGAATGCTCTCAAGACATAGAGTAATTGTTAGATATGGCACCGCAAAGTGGTAAGTAAGTTCGTGTGACATTTTAGCGTTGTGACAGCCCAAAATTGACCCTAGTCGGAAAGTGGTTTCGAGACCGCTAAACCGAGTCACCGAAATGTTTGGACGTAATATTTATTGTCTAGAATATGTAATTATGAATGTGTGAAAATTTCAAGCTTCGATTTAGTCGATTGCATGTGAATTCAGTTAGTAGGACTTGTGTGACACTTTTGAAATGTGATAGGCTAATCTATAAGGACCTAATAGTGCATGTAATCAAAAGGGAGGACTTGCATGTCAAATTTCCCCCCCTAATTGATAGTGGCCGGCCATGACAAAGGATTATGGGCAAAACATGTCATAGACATGTTATGTTGGTGCATCATGGGAGGAAAAAAATAAATTAATGAGTATGGGTAATAAAGAAATGGAAAAGAAAAAAAGAAAGAAAGAATGTGTGAGTGTTACCCCCCATTTTTGCCGTGAGTTGAAGAAAAAAAGAAAAAAAAATTGTTGTTCATCCTTTTTCATTTCTTTGAGCCAAAAATTTTAAGGAAGAAGGAAGGAGTTCTTGCTTCACGCTTGGTTTGGAAGAGGATTAGGAGGAGGTTTGCCCATACTTGTGTCTAGATTAAGGTATGTTTAAGGTTGTGCCATGAGATTCATGCATGTTTTTAGTTGCTAGCTTGAGTTCTAATTAGCCCATGGTTCAAATCTTTGCTATGTCATGGGGATGATATTCGACCAAGGTGGATTTTGTGTTAATGCTATTGCATGCTAAATATGAAGCTTGTTAATGATATATGTGATGGTGGGTTGATGACTCTTGGATTCTCTTTTTAGCATTTTTGAGTGAGACATTAAGTTCTTTGTTTAACCATGACCAAAATTGAAATGGTTTGGTGTTGTGATGCATTCGGCCATGGTATATCCATAAGTATGATTTATGCTTATTGCATGGTAGGTAAGATTTGTGTTTTGGATATATGTTTATATTTGGTTATAATCAACTTGAGATTCGGCCCTTGCACCTATATGTATATATGTTTGCACATGATGTATTGGTATAACATATATACTATCTCAAGGTATATATTTACTTATGATGATGTTTCGATTATGAAGTAAATGATAGATGCGTATTGAGCTACAATATGTAATGCATTAGTTAGTAAAATGTATGCCGCTTATGTGTGGTATTAAATATGTAATTGGCCTCAACATCAACATGCATATTCGCCACATGAGATGGATTGGTGTGCTTGCATTCGGTTAGAGGCAAGCATATTGATGCCTTTATCTTGGTTAGGACAATCGGCTAAAAAGGAGTGTGGGTTAATATCTTGAGTTGATGCATGATTTCACATGTATGTGACTTAAATGTCTAATGTATAAATGTGGGCTAAGTGCCTTGTGTTCCTCTTTTCGATGCTCAAATGATTAAATCGATTTATTTATTTATTTAATTAAGCTCAAGAGCAAAGGGGATCTAAATCCGATAAAGGGAAGGAAAAAGTGGTCGAATAGCCATCGAAATCGTTCGACAACATCCGAGGTAAGTTCTTGAGTAATAGAGCTTAAATTATGATTTGATTAGATCATGTTTTAAGCAAATCGAAATCATGCTCTTTGTGTGTGGATATTGAGCCGAAATTTGCAAGAGTGATAAGTGTATTGTGTTTGAGTTTTGCTAATGAAAATGAAATACGAATGTGTCATGATTTAGTGTTAAATGTGCATGGTTATTCGAATGATGTCCGGGCTAAGTCCCAAGGCTTTGTGCTAAGTGACCATATCCGGACTAAGATCCGAAGGCATTTGTGCGAGTTCCCAAATCAGGTTAAGTCCAGAAGGCATTTGTGCGAGCTATTATAACCCAGGAGCTATGTCCTCAAGGCTTTTGAGCGAGTCGCTATATCCGGATAAAATCCGAAGGTACGTGATTCGGGAATGAGCAATCTTGATGTAAAAATTTCAGTTAATACGCTTGCAAAATTCCAGCAATGAGGTATGTTTCGTATGTGCTTTGAATTAGTTGAGCCCTTACAAATAAGTATTCGCTTAGTTGATAAACGAGCTACCGGCCTTTGGCTAAGTTGATCTTTTGTGTATGAACATAAGGGTTGGTAATGTGAAGTAAGTATGATATTGAGAATGTGTGCATATGAAATTATCCGTTTAGCTATATGAATGCTATGCTTTTGTTGTCTTTGAATCCTTGCTCAAAACTTACTAAGCATAAATTGCTTACTCCGTTTCTTTGTTCTCTGTTTTATAGATTTTGGCTCGTCACCATCGGACTCGGGATTTTGGAAGTCAAAGTCTCCCACACTATCAAAGGCCCTTTTGGTACAAATTTTGGTTGAACATTGAAATGGCATGTATAGGACTACTCTTTCGTTTGTTGGTCATAGACCCTTTGATTTTGTATAAATTTGGATAGCCATGCGAAAATGGCTTATATACACTTTGGCATGGTATCATAATCATTTTGTATGTTGTTCATTAAGAGATGTGGAAATGTTTGGAATCGATTAGCCCTTGGAATGGTTAACCGTGATCATCTTTTGTGCCATGTATGCTAAAAGGGCTAGTTGAATCAAGGAAATTATGAAGTAGGTAAAATCTACCTTAAAGACTGAGGTTGACGGCTGCAGTGATGTGGATGTGAAAAATCACTAAAAATAGTAGGAATGGAATTAAATAGTGAATAAATTGTGTAAATGAACCTTGATGAATCTATTTTCATAAGAAAGTAATGAAACGATCATATGAACAGTATGTTAAGAGATATTGAAGTTTTCGCGAGACAGGACCAGAACGGTTTCTGGATTCCCTGTTCCGACTTTGTAAATTCATTTTAAATCAACCATAGATAATTAGGAGTCATACCATATATTTATAGATTCCTCTTTGAGTCTAGTTTCTATAGAAATAAACGGCATCAGTATTGAAGCCCTGTACAGGGAGATATCCAAGTTGTAATGTGCGAAGGTCAGTGTAGTCGATCCCTGTAACATGGGAGACTTTAACAAATAAATTGTACTAATTGGCCTGACCAAAAATTCTATAAAAAAATTTGTAGATGCATATATGAGTCTAGTTTCAGGGAAAAATCACAAAACTGATTTTCGAGTTGTGGAACTCAAGATATGATTTTTAAGGTGAAAGTGACACAGTTAGCCAGCTGGCTGGAAATTTTTAAATGGACTGTGAACATAAATATATTTATGTCTGTTAGCACTTCGTGTTTGACTCCGGTGACGGACTCGGGTACGGGGTGTTACAAGCGTACTTCGGGAAAAGGGGCCAGATGGGCCAAAACTGGGCCCAATGGGCTTACGGACCAATATGGGTAAGAGATGGGCAAATTAGCCTGTTAGTTAGATGGAGGAACCAAATTGCATAAAACTGTTGAAAATTTCTGAAGTAATTTGTGTAGTTGCTAAGTTACGAAAATGACCCCTAAAGAGCAAAATTACCGATGTACCCTAGGGTTTAAATTAGCTAAACCGCATGATTGATTAATCTTGTATTGTACATGATATGCTTTATTAATATCTTGCATGGGATTGGGGTATTGATGGAGGAAGTATTGAAAGTGGTTCATCCACGTCTTGGAGGCTTTGCCTCAACTTATCGATATTTGAGCGCGTTCTTTTTAACTGTGGAGTGTAGGGTTGGGTGGGTTGAGATATTCCCACATGGAGTGTAGAAATGATGCAGGCGGTGTAGCGGTTGGTGGGTTGAGTAGTCTCCCAGATGGGTTTGCATGCATTACTACTATTGTTACCTATGTTCTTGAACGGGCCTATGGGCCACATTGTTATGTTAAAAAGGGCTAAGGCCTTGCTCTTGTATTCGAAAGGGCTTCGTCCACTTGTGTCTTGTTATCTGAATAGGGCTTAGGCCCAATGGGCTCGAGCTGATTTGGGCTTTGGATGGGTTTCTGTATACACTGAGTTTTCCTAAACTCACCCCCTTTTCCCTTCCATCCTTGCAGGTGTGCCCTAGTTGGTGGACTTGGAGCTGGGCGAGATTCGGAGTGGCCACACGTTTTCTGCAAATTCGTTTTCTTCTGGTGAACTAGATTTTCCATATTTTCGTTTATGGTTTTGGGTTTTTTTTGTAACAAGGCCGCTAATTATTTTTATGGTTTGGGTTGTTTCTTTATTATTTAATTCCATTATGATAAAACTGATTTATGATAACTAACGAAATAAATTAGCTCTAGGACGCGTTTTCAAAAACATTAAGTGATTTCAAAATAACACGAATACGAGTAAGACTTCCGCTAAGCAAACGTTATCAACCTTAATCACTTTCTTAAGATGGACATAACCAAACGGTTTTCTCAAAATTATACGAGATATTAGAGTGTGGCAATGGCGGTGTGCATGTCTAGGATTGGATCCGAAGGGAGCTTGGTACTTAAGCAGTCCGACGGACTCACCTCTTCTTCTTCCTGGTTTCCTACCTGGTGTACAGCTTCCGTTAACTTTAACCTACTTTTAAAAGTGTCTTTTACAACACCAACTAAGTTTTTCCAAACTAAGTAATACAGAATGTTTTGAACGCATCGATGTGGCACATCAGATCCGGTCATAACGTCTAGGCCGGGTTTGGGGTGTTACAGGATATGCTTAAATTATTAAGTTGATCAGGTACGCGTCATGTACTCGTATTTGAATTTTGATTTGGATTGAATCATAAGGGTATAAGTGATGCAATTTTGAAAGAGTGTTATGACTATAAATGTGATCTTTGTATGTGGCTATGGAACTGAAAGTTGAATGGTCGATAAGCATGTTGTGTTTGTATTCAAGTAATGTAAAGGATATACTAATGTGTATTATTATATATGTATATGTACATGAGAATTGAGAGTTAGATATCTGGGCTAAGTCCCGAAGAGCATTCGTGCTAGTGATATATCCGGGCTAAGTCCCGAAGAGCATTCGTGCTAGTGATATATCCGGGCTAAGTCCCGAAGAGCATTCATGCTAGTGATATATCCGGGCTAAGTCCCGAAGAGCATTCGTGCTAGTGATATATCCGGGCTAAGTCCCGAAGAGCATTCGAGCTGGTGTTATATCCGGGCTAAGTCTCGAAGAGCATTCGTCTTTGAGTTATAACGAGGCTAAGTCCCAAGAGCATTCGTCTTTGGTGTTATATCCGGCTAGGTCCCAAGAGCATTCATCTTTGGTGATGTGTATTAAGACCTTCGTGCCTAGTAGGCTTCGTCTTTGGTAATTTGAACAAAGTTTAAGTGTTCATTACTATGCGAATTCAAAGTTAAATGAAAGGATATGTTTAAAAGTATACATACATGATGTTTATAGACTTGGTTAAGTCATTTCAATGTGTAACAACAAACGAATAAGGGCACTATGTGTGCAAATAATTAGAGGCACTGAGAGTGCAAGTTCTTCAACCGAGCACTATGCGTGCGAGATCGGTCAGTAGACATTAAGTGAGTAAAACAAGATTCATGTAAGACCTCGTATGGAACGAAGGCATTGATTTAAGATGGTGGATATGTTGTTAAGAAATGAATTCATGTTATAAATGTGTTACGGATTTAGTTTAGGGGATGCTTGGCATATGAAGTCATATGTGCTATTGCTAAATGACCCTTATTTTTGTTAATCATGTTCAAGAAATTATTTCGATTAAGTTCGACATTTGAAAGTCTGTAAGAATTTTTGATGAATGCTGATAATTTGGGATATATGGGTTATGTGCTAAAATAAATCCCATGCCGGTATACTATATGAGGCTTTATGTATAATCGATTGTATATGGGTATCGTTAACGGTGATTGAATGTGCTAAATGAATTCAATGTTCAGGTATGTGGAAGTTGATTTTCTGTTGGAAATAGGTTAAGTTGAATAGTGAGATGTGATGGAGTTATAAAGGATATTTATTGGGATGTTTGAGTATATGTGTACTTTCGGTCAGGTTACAGCTTATACATGAATGGAAATGTGGGTTACAAATATGTAGGTTGATGATGTGAATTATACATGTTAATATGTGCTTAATATGTGTTTGAAATGCATTTGTGAATTAAATTAAGTGTTTATTGCTTATGAAATCAAGAAAATGAGATATATGTGCATACTTGTAGAAATGTTTATGTATTTGTTTTAAGATAAGAAAATGATCTTTTAGATCGATGCGAAATCAGTAATGAATTACAATTGCTATCGATGAGCTAATGTTTATATGGATATAATTCAATAAGAGGACGTTATCCTATTTCTTTGGTAAGATTCTCGGGATGAAAATCCTAAAGGGAGGAGAGTTGTGACAGCCCTAAATTGACCCTAGTCGGAAAGTGGTTTGGGACCACGAAACCGAGTCTTATAAGAAATTAAAAGTTATATTCCGTGTTTATGATGTGAGTAAATGCATGTGTGAAAGTTTCATGCATTAATTTGATCATTTTTATGTGAATTTATTAAAATGGACTTATATGAAACATTGTTGGAAAGTGATAGGTTAATCTTACAATGGTCTATTAGTACATGCATTGAAAAGAGTGGTTTTGCATGTCAATTTACCCATAATAAACATAGTGGCCGGCCAAGAAATGACAATGCTTCACTAATTCAAATTTAAAATAATTTTATAGTAACAAATGATTTAATAATTGAAATAAAATGAATAAAATAAAAGAGAAGAAAGAGGAAGGTGTTCATCTTCTTCTCCTACCTTTCTCAAAGCCGAAAAAAAAAAAAGAAAAAGGAAGGGAAAATTTACCTAGAGCAATTCGGCATTCATCTTTGGCTATTAGGAGGTAAGCTTTGAATTTGTTGATTTGGTTTCATAATATGCTAAGTTAAATTATGGATGCACTCTTGGTAATGCCAAGAAAGTTGAGATTTCTTATGGTCATTTGGGCAATATGCCGAATGATTAAGTGTTAGAATTAGAGGTTATTTTCATGTTGTATGGAACAATAGGGGAATGACTAGAATGGGGTAAAGATTTTTGGGATGAGTAGTAGTTTAGAGGCACCTTGTACATTCGGTCAGAAATTGAGCTCATTTAGAATGTTAATTTCTTCCTCTATGATTATTTTCCTTGCATGTTAAATGGTTCTTGATAGGGGCGAATGAGTTATGAAAGTTTTTATAAATGTATGAAGTTCAAGGTGCAAAAATTTTAGTCTTGATGTTATGAATAATTCGGTTGAAATATGAAGAATGGGAGTTGTCATTTAGGTTAAGATCAAAGGAATGATAAATAGGCACTAAAAGGTTAAATGTGTGAAATTTAAGGTATAAGAACCTATAGGTAATTACGTAGGTAATGTTAAAAAAAAAAATTAATGTGGTATATTCGGCCATGTAGGGTATATCCTAAAGATATTATGTTTAATTCCCTATAATCGGCTAAATGGGTGATAATGGTTTATAATGTTGAATTGAATTATGATTATGTACGTTAGAATTAGATATAACAAAAACTATGTGAATTTTGGATGAATATGAATTATGTATATACGTTAAGGTCAATGACTTTCTAAATGACGGCATATATGATATTATGTTTTAAATATGTGAATGAGAACCTTACAGAGTAAATTGTATAAATTTGCTAGGGACAGCAGCAGTAGCGTGTTTTGGAAAAATTACCATAAATTGTGGGAGTTGAGTTAAAGGCTGAATAAATTATGTAATTAAAGCTTGATGCGTCTAGTTTCGTATAAAAGAAATCGTGTAAGTAAAGGGGTTGCCGATAATGAGATTTTCAAAGTTGTGTGAGACAGAGTTAGAATGGCTCCGAAATTCCCTGTTCAGTATATGGAAAATCATTATAAATCGTACAAAAATGATTATAAGATAAAATTATATTCTTAGACTCCTTAATGAGTCTAGTTTCAAACAAAATAAACGAAAACATATTTTGAATTCTGTACAATGAGAAATTAAATTCTTAGTGAAGAGTAGTAAGAGTAGTCAAGCAGTAAAACAGGGGAACTTTAAGAAAAATCTGGTATTTATTGGCCAAACCAAAAATTCTGAAAATTTTTTGGATAGAGGATATACGAGTTTATTTTCATGGAAAATTAACGGCACATAATTTGGAATTTCGTAGCCCCAGTTACAAATAATTTAACGACTGTTGCTCAGGAAAACAGCTTGTAGAGGATTTGTGGTTATGTTGTAAACATGGATAAAACTTGTTTTAGTTGCTCATAAGCTATTGATTAAACCCATACGTGAATTCTAAATTGTGATATTATAAAATGATATATGAGTGTTAGATAGATCTTTGATATTAAAATTTGTGAAATTGTAAGTTTATAAGTATTCGAATATGAAATGATAGTATGGCATGAAATTGAATTATTCATTGGAAAATGATAGATGTAGATTCAACCAAGACAAAGTGTATACATGAAAGTATATGTAGTATTTTAAGTATAATTGTTCATTTGATGAAGTTGGCTAATAGTTCAAGTAAGGATTTCTCTATTCGATATGTCCATGAATTGAGGCAATGGGTTCTGTAATTAGCTTAAGACATTCGGGTAATATCACATGTCCGATCATAGTTAAACATTCGACAGTTATGATTCTTTGGCTATAATGTTGAATATCACTATGGAGAAAAAATATATATATATGATCGGTTGCCTATTATTTAGTTTGAAATGAATCTTAATAAATAGGTATTCGTATATAGTAAAATTGGACAAGTAATTGAATAAATTTATTTGTTTTATTAAGCTCAAGAGCATAGAGGATCTAAATCAGATAAAGGGAAAGAGAAAGCAGTCGAATAGCCTATCCTCAACAGTTCTAATATACCGAGGTAAGTCTCTAAGTAATTAAACCTAATTTGAGTTTTGATTAATGGATACTATTATAAAAATGGCTAAATTGAAAAATATGATGTGGCCATGATATGTTTTAAGGCCGAATGGAAAATTTTACGTATTTGAATCAATTTACTAATGTGATTTTGTACCTAAGACGAAATAAAATGACAAGGCGTAATATCTGGCTTAAGATCGAATGGCCAACATGATGAATGTGAAAGTGTGTATATGTGATAAGGCCGAATGGCCAATGTGATGGATGTGGAAGTGCATACATGTGATAAGGCCGGATTGTTAATGTGATATATGTGTAAGTGAATATGTGACAAGGCCGAATGACCAATTGTGAAAAGTGTGCAATATTAGATATTTAATGAGGCCAAAGTTAGTAAAAAAAAATAAATATATATTAAATGAATTGTGCGGAGTTTGTATCTGGGTTAGAGACCCGCTGGCTTCATGCTGGGATTGTATCCGGGTTTAAAGTCCCGAGCTTAATCTTTGGTGAATTAAGTAAGATTATGATCTTGAATGTTTGCAGTGAGCTACCATCAAGTAAGTACTATACATTTAAGATGTTCAGATACATATTACCTCCTCATTTGTAAGTTTACCTCAAAGTGAATCACTAGCATTCAAGAAAAACGTATATGTGACAGCCCTAAAGTGACCCTAGTCGGAAAGCGGTTTCGGGACCGCTAAACCGAGTCACCAAATTATTTGGATGTGATATTTATGGTCTAAAATATGTGAATATGAATGTGCGAAAATCTTAAGCTTCGATTTAGTAAATTGCATGTGAATTTAGTCAAAAGGACTTGTGTGACACTTTTGAAATGTGATAGGCTAATCTACAAGGATCTAATAGTGCATGTAAACAAAAAGGAGGACTTGCATGTCAAATTCCCCCTTTTTAATTGCTAGTGGCTGGCCATGACAAAGGATGATGGGCAAAACATGTCATAGACATGTTTTGTTGGTGCATCATGGGTGGAAAAATAAATTAAAGAGCATGGGCAAAGAACGAAAAAAAAATGGTCTCATCCATGCTCCCCCTTCCCCTTGCTGTGAATGGAAGAAAGAAAACAAAGAAGAAAAAAAATGTTCATCCTTTGATTCATCTTTTGGCGAAAATTTGAAGGAAAAAGGGAAGAAGGGAGTGAAGCATTCGGCTATCCTAGGTCACTATTAAGGTAAGTTTGATGTTTTGCCATGAGATTCATGTATATTTTAGTAGTTAGCTTGAGTTCTAACTAGCCATGGTTCCAATCCTTACTATGTCATGGAGATGATATTCGCTAAGGTAAGATTGTGTTGATATCATTTGCATGCTAAAAGTGAAGCTTTGTAATGGTGCATGTGATGGTGTATTGATGATGAATGTGTTATGGAAAGAAATCGGTCTTCCTAAGAAAATATTTGTGAATGTTTATATTAGTAATAGCCAAATTAAAGAGGTTTGATGTCTTGAACAAATGTTGATTATATGATTCAAAATGAGATATGTCAATGATGAAGTATAATCGGCCATGGAGGTAGCTCATTTTGGAAGTGTGATTGTGGTATATTTTCTTTGTGATTGATTTTAAAAATTTGGCTTAAGTGAGGTAATTGGTAAAAGATGTGTTTATGATGTAATACATATGTTCTCATAGGCTAAGTTATGTATATGTGATATCTTGCATATTGGTTGTTATGGTAAGGTTTGAGATATCGACGTATGAATATGTTTTGTTTGTGGTTCGACAACTAATGGTTAAGTTGTTAAGTTACATGCTTGAGTAGTAAATATGTTAAGAATGGTTCTAAAATGTATATGGATGCCGTGTGATGGTGTTTGATTGGGAAGTAAATTGTTTGATTTAGCTCAAGAGCCTAGAGGATCAAAGTCGGATAAGGGAAAAGAGGAAGTAAACGAATACCGTGGATATCTAGTCGTCGACCACTTTCGAGGTAAGTTTTAAGCGATAAATCGTTGAGTAAATTCAATCATAATAGGGCATAATGAGTTGATTTGATAAGATATGATGTGGCCATGATATGTCTTAAACCCAAATGGTAAGTTCATAAGTGTTTGGACTTGGAAATTTAAGAGCAAATTGTAATAAATTGCTTGGACAGCAGCAGTAAGGTGATTTTAGAAAATCACTATAAATTGTTGGTGTGGAATTATAGGCTGAATAAAATATGTAATCAAAGCTTAGTTGGTCTAGTTTCTTATAAAAGAGACCGTGGAAGCAAAGAAATTTCCTATAAAGAGATATTTAATGTTGTGCGGGACAGTGTCGGAATGACTCCGAAATCCCCTATTCTGTTTTTGGAAAATCATTATAATTCGTACAAAAATGGTTATGAGATAAGATTTATATTCTTAGACTCCTTAATGAGTCTAGTTTCAAATGGAGTCAAATAGAACACATTATGAATTCTGTACAATGAAAAATTTGATTCAGTAGTGAAGAGTGGTCAGATTAGTCAAACAGTGAAACAGGGAAACTTTAAGAAAAATCTGGTATTTATTGGCCAAACCTAAAATTCTGAAAATTTTATGGGTGGAAGATACATGAGTCTAAATTCGGGGAAAATTAACGGCAATTGATTTTGAGTTTTGTAGCTCTAGTTATAAACAACTTAGTGACTGTTGGTCAGAAAAACTGCTTGTAGCGAATATGTGATTTTGTTGTAAACTTTGATGAAACTATTTGAGTTGCTTATAAGCTATTGCTGAAATTGATGTACAAGAAAAATATGAAATATGTATGATATACATATATGTGTGATAAGGCCGAATGGCCAATGCGATGAATGTGAAAGTGTATGTATATGTGATGAGGCCTAATGGCCGATGTGGTGAATGTGAAAGTGTATGTATATGTGATAAGGCCCTCTTGGCTAATGTAAAATATATGTGTGACATGCATATGTGGTAAAGCCGAATGGCTAATGTGAATGTTGTAACATGTAATTAAATGTACATGAAACTTGGAATATGTTCCGGGTGAGACCCGATGACTACGTGTGGAGCTTATGACCGGGTAAGACCCGATGACTACGTGTGGAGATTATGTCCGGGTAAGACTTCTTTTATAAGAATTGCTTATAAAATTACGCAATGCGAAAGGTTAAACAGGTATGTACTCCAAGCTTATATGTGAGCTTGATTTAAACTAAACCATAAGGTAGTTATGTGATGTATACGAGAGCAATCTATGAGACTATTCCTATGATTATGATGAGATGTGCATATTTGGATAAAGGGTGGTATGCAGAAGGAAGAGTGAAATAAAAATACGAACAACTATGTTATAACTTGATTGTTATCTGTTGACACTGCTTGAAACTTACTAAGCATTGTAATGCTTACTCCGTGTACTTTGTTTCCTCTGTTTTATAGATCTCATTTGGAAGCTACAGGGCTCGGGGATCGTCAAGAACTAGTCACACTATCACTATCCACCGTTTGGTACTGCTATGTTTTGGAATATCTTATGGCATGTATAGAATAGACTAGTGGTGAGAGGATATCTTGGTTAATGTATAGGACTACCCTTTTGGTGTAGGTCATGTACCCTTCGGTTTTGTGTAAATTCGGATAGCCATGCGAAAATGGCTTAGATATACTTTGATCACAGCATTATAATCGTTGTATGTTGGTTGTCAAGAGGTATGGAAATGTTGGTAACGGTTAGCCATGGAATGGTCATTCATGATCACTTTTGGTATATGTATGACAAACTCTAGTTGATCCATGGAGGATCATGAAATAGGTAAAGTTTACCTTAAAAATAGATGCTGGTAGCAGCAGTGACGTGAATGTGAAAAATCACTAAAAATATTAGAAAGGGAATTAAATAGTGAATAAATTATGTAGTCGAACCTTGATGAATCTATTTTCGTAGGAAAGTAACGAAACGATCATATGAACAGTATGTTAAGAGATATTTAAGTTTTCGTGAGACAGGGCCAGAACGGTTTCTGGATTCCCTGTTCCGACTTTGGAAATTCATTGTAAATTAACCAGAGATAATTAGGAGTCATGCAATATATGTATAGATTCCTCTTTGAGTCTAGTTTCTATAGAAATAAACGACATCAGTATTGAAGCCCTGTACAGGGAGATATCCAATTCGTAACGCTCAAAGATCAGTGTAGTCGATCCCTGCAACAAGGGAGACTTTAACTAATAAACTGTACTAATTGGCCTGACCAATAATTCTAGAAAAAAATTTGTAGATGCATATATGAGTCTAGTTTCAGGGAAAAATTACAAAACTGGTTTTCGAGTTTTGGAACTCAAGATATGATTTTTAAAGTGATAGTGACGCAGTTAGCTAACTGCCTGGAAAATTTTTAAAATGGACTGTGAAAGTGAATGGTTTAAGCCGTTAACCCCTCGTGTCCGATTCCGGCAGCGGACTCGGGTACGGGGTGTTACAGTATATGTGATTGATTATTATATTGCAAAAATGAGGATGACCTAATCAGTCTTGGTATGCTTGTATAATGTAGTATATACTAAGCTTTCATGTATGTACTCGTGTACATTCGGCCAACGATTCGGTGAATTATTAGTATTAAAGAACGATACATATGTGGGAATGATTATTATATCTTGAAATAAGGGAATAATCTATTCGGTCAATGGTTGTTAGTATGACAAAGTGTTTGATTTAAATTTATCGTATGAGCTTTAAGTAAAGAAAAGTATGTGCTGAGATTTATATATGTAATTGTGCATATTCGGCCAAGAAGGCCCTTTAAATTGAGAATAAATTGTATTCGGCTAGATGTACAAATGCAAGGGAAGGATTGTATTTTGTCAACCTACGTATATGTGCTAAGGTTTATGTTTGGTTCTTTGCGTACCCATACTGTAATTCAATACATGCCACGTTGAAATACTCAAAAGTTTTGATGCGATTATGAAATAAGGAATTAAGTTTTATATATATATATATATCCATGTATGTGCATGAAACGAGTACGTTTGAGCAAGTGATTATGATTATTGAAAGAGTATATGTTATGCTAAATGAGTAGTGACTCTATGAATCTATTCACGATGGATAATGATATTACTATGTGCTTCTAAATAGGGAAACTAAACGTGGTAAAAGTATTATATTTTAGTTTGATTGATTGAATTAGAAGTAGATATAAGGTTTCTAGATGCGAAAGACTATGTGAATCAAATTTGGAAGAAATAGATAAACTATATATGCATGCATGAGGTTTGAAGTATTTGACGGAATGGTGAGATCTCTTGATATTGTTAAACGGGGTTTCTGCAAGGTCTAAAACGACGAGGCTTAGTAATGAAACGACAGTTAAAGATGTTCAGTACATTAAGTTGGCCAGGTATGTATCAGGTACTTGTATGTGATTTTCAATTCGGATTAGATCAAAAGTATACAAAGCGATGCATATGTGAATAAGTGTATGAATACAAATGTGACCACAGTCCATGTGACTATGATACATTTGGCCAATGTGTTATGCCATAAGAATGTATTCGATTAAGCTATAATAGAGGCATTTAGGTTGGAGTGTAATTATGAGCTAAGTGTGCCTTGTGAGCATACGAATATTTGACCATTTTGGTCATTATCATGAAATAATTTGTGGTAACTAAATGATGTGGTTATTGAAATTATAGTTCGTTATGGAGCTCTAGATTGACTTCATTTATTAGAAAAATCGAGTGACAAATGATAATTGAATTTGATTCTGCAAAAAAAAAAATTATCGTTTTACTTAAGACTTACTAAGCTTATGTAAGCTTACTCCGTTTGTCTTTTGTCTTTGTTTTATAGATTGTAGACTCTGATTGTAACACCCTGAACCCGAGACCATCGCCGGTGTCGGACACGAGGGGTTAACAAGCCAAGTTCACATGTTTTGCCCACCAATTTGACATTTCCAGTCAGGCTGGAAAACTGCGTCACCGTCGCCTTAAAAATCATATCTCGAGTTTCAAAACTCAGAAACTGGTTTCGTAAATTTTCCCAGAATATAGACTCATATATCCATCCATGGATTTATTTCTAGAATTTTTGGTCGGGCCAATTGGTACATTTTATTAGTTAAAGTCACCCATGTTACAGGGATCGACTGCTCTGACCTTCGCGCGTTATAACTTGAATATCTCTCCGTGCAGGGCTTTAATACTGGAGCCGTTTGTTTCTAATGAAACTAGACTCAAAATGGAATCTGTACATATAAGGCATGACTCCTAATTCTTTCTGGATAATTTATAGGAAATTTTTAAAGTTGCGACAGGGAACCCAGAAACCGTTCTGGCCCTGTCTCACAATAGCTTTAATATCTCTTAACATGTAACTTCTATGACCATTTCGTTTCTTCCATATGAAAGTAGACTCATCAAGGTTCATTTACATAGCTGATTCACCATTTAATACCATTCCTACAAATTTTGGTGATTTTTCACATTCACATTACTGCAGCTGGCAGCATCTGTTTTTTTACGGTAGGTCTTACCTATTTTGTAGTCTCCATGAACCAACTAGTCTTGCCATACATAGGCCCACATATGATCATTTTAACCATGCCAATGGCTGATCATGTGACCAACATTCCCATTTCCAATTCATAGTCACATCATGACACCATATATATATATACAAACCGCAAATAGTTTAAGTTGATACTTCTCTTTTACGAGCCATTTTCGCATGGCCGTACACATATACATCATAACATATTTAAACCAACAAGGGGTAGTCCTATACATGCCATTTCAAAGTTCAACCAAAATTTATACCAAAATAGAGGCCTTGATAGTGTGGATGACTTGACTTTATTGATCCCGAATCCGATTGCTATCGAGCGAAATCTATAAAACAGAGCCAAAGCAACGGGTAAGCATTTTTATGCTTAGTAAGTCTCAAGGAATATAATCAACTCTAATTACAGCAATACATTCACATAGCCAAATGCATCATTTCATTAATACACATTCTTACTTCACACTTCATCATTATATACTTTCACAAAGTATCAATCAATTCAATAACTGAAATTCATTAGTCGATTGAGCGAATGTTGCTCAAACATGTCGACTTTCCAATGCACATATAAACGTACCTTATTCTTTGGGCTTCTCGAGTGTACTAATTGAATTTATTACAGCAACCAACACTCACCTCTAGCCCAAGATTCTTCGGAATATAACCGGATATAACCACGTGCACAAATGCCTTCGGGTCTTAGCCCGGATAGAATGTCTCGCATTTAATGCCTTCTGTCTTAGCCGGATGTAGCCACTAGCACAATTGCCTTGGTCTTAACCCGGATATAATTTCAGCATAATTGTCTTGGGGCTTAGCCCGGATATCATTCAATTTCTCATGCACACATACATCAATAATCATTGGACATACATATTTCATTCTCGTTACTAAGGCTCGAACACAATTATAATCACTAGCATAATCGCCGGGACTTAGCCCGGTATTATTCAATACTCATACACACATAAATCAATAATCAATACATCCATATTTCATTCCACATAATTCAAGTAAGGTCACTTCTTGAGGACTTACCTCGGATGTTGTCGAACGGCTTTTACGGCTATTCGATCACTTTTTCCTTCCCTTGTCCAATTGTGGCCCTCTTAGCTCTTGAGCTAATTCAAACAAATTCAATTTATTAAAACCTCATTATGCTAGCTTATGGCGAATATGACAAGGAGTTTAAATGGTCATATGGCCACTCTTTAGCTTGAATACACAATGGTCATGCACATTTTATACTACATCAAGCAATTCAATACAATTTATTCGAGCATCAAGGAAAAGCTAAGGCCTTCAATAGGCTACCCAAGGCCGAATATTCATGTACATGTTGAGGCCAATTATGCACTTAATACCTCACAAAAACAGCATGCATTTTACTAGTTAATGCTTTGCATATTGTAGCTCAAAACTTATAATATAGCATCAAGCACTCATATGTGTGCTAAGTCAAATGTGCTTGCAATTTCACAATCATTCTTCAACATCTTCTTCTTTAAACAACCATATTCATCACTTAGTTCATAACCAAAACATCATGTGCAAACATATATATACATATATGAGCATGGTCAATTTCAAGGTGTCCATAGCCATCCAAAACACAAATTTTAACTAACATGCAAGAAGCATGAACCATGCTCATGAATGCATCATGGCGAATATGACAATCATGCCCTTTTCAACTTCAATCATGATTAAACAAAAGAAAACTCAAAATCTTACTCAAAAGTAGACAATCCATCATTGCATGCATCATCATCAAGCTTCACACTTAGCATGCAATGGCTTTATCACCATAACAACTTTGGCCAAATACCATTTCCATGGCATAACAAAGATTTGAGCCATGGCTAACATGCACATCAAGTTAGCAACCAAAACATGCATGAAACTCCTAACACAACCTCATACATACCTTAATCTTGATGCAAACTTAGCCAAATCTCCTTCTAGATCTCTTCCAAACCAAGCATGAAGCAAAAATCCTCCTTCTTCCTTAGTTTTGGCTCAAAGAAAGGATGAACAAAATTTTTCTTTCTTTCTCTACAACTCACGACAATGGGGGGAGGAATACCACACTCACACACATTTTTTTTTTCATTCTTTTCTTACCCATACACCTTTGTTTATTATTTCTCCCTAATGCACCAACAAAACATGTTTCATGACATGTTTTGCCCATCCTCTCTGCCATGGCCGGCCACTTCATGTTTGGGGGAAATTTGACATGCAAATCCCTTATTTTTGCATGCATGAGCAACTAGTCATCACACATTTCCCCATCATACTTTCAAAGTTCACTACTAGGTCCTTTCTAGTGAAATTCGCATTTATAACACTAAATCGAAACATCAAAAATGTCACACACAAATTAACACATATCATAGGCATCAAAATAAATTTTAAATTATTTTTATGCCTCGGTTTTGTGGTCCCGAAACCACATCCCGACTAGGGTCAATTTTGGGCTGTCACACTGATTACCAGCTCAGGGATCGTCAGCACTTCATCACACTATCTACTATTATGGAAACCTTGTGATTTGGATTTAGCTTATGGCGTGTATAGGATATATTATACTAGAATGATATCATAACTATTGTTTATAAGCCATGCGAATATGGCATCCTTTGGAAGTCTACTTTTATAAGTTATAAGTTTGATCTTTGTTTGTGTTTAGAAATTTAATTAAATTAACAATCTTTATTCACGAAAAAAAAATGTTCAAAATTTTATTGTTTTGATCTGCTTCCAAACTATCTGGTAACGCCTCGTCCTATTCCGGCGACGGTTACGGGATAGGGGTGTTACAGATTGGGAGAGCGAACACTTACACTAGAATTGATTGCGTGGAAAGAGTAGTGGCAGCACCAAGGGTATTCGACTCTTAGAGATTTGAATGGCAACAATTGATTACTCAACACCAAAAAAGAGAGGAAGAAGAATCGGTTAAAGAAAATAAAATATTGAGTAGAGGAGGGATAAGAATTTGGCACAAAGAAAGAAAAGAAGAAAAAAACGGTTTTCGGCTTTTTAGAGAAAAGGGTTTCTGGCACAAAGTGAAGGGAAATTCGTCATTAGCTTTTCAACCCTTTCATTCGGCACCTTTTTATAGCCCTATAGCCGAATTCTTCAAGCCAAGTTCCCAATTTGGCTCCACTTACTCCTCACTCCTCATCTCCTTGTTTTCTCCTTAATAACCCCTTGATCCTTTCCTTAATTTTCTCTTCTGAACACTCCCATTGGAGTCCATCTTCACGCCACTTCCATCCTTCTAGAAGGCCAATCCTTGATCCTATGCTCCATAGACCCACAAGCGAAACAAGCTCCCATTCTCTTCTAACACTCGCCTCCATGCCTTCTCCGACAATCAACACAATGTGGCACCCCTGGATTAGCAGCAGGGGGCCCTACTCTAATTGGCCCATTATTTCTGGCCCTAGTCCTAGGCCTTTGTCCAACACTCGAGGTCTCAGCCTCCCTCTTATTCTTACCCCTTTCCTTCTCTCGGTTTAGGCGCTCAGTGCGCTTTACCTCCTCGGCTATCTTTGCTTTCTCCACCAACTTTGAGAAAAATCGTTCCTTTTGTGGAGCTATCAGTACGCTAAGGCTATCTCTAAGCCCATCCTTAAACCCAACGCAATGCTCATACTCTGTTGCCACCATTACCCTTGCATGCCTACTAAGGCGTAGAAACTTTGCTTCATACTCCGCCACCGATTTGTTTCCTTGGGTCAAGTTTAGGAACTCCTTCCTCCTAGCATCCACATAGCTTGCACCCACATACTTCCCTTGGAATGCAGCTTTGAAAAACTCTCAGGTGACCCACTCCGGTTGGGTGCCCTCTTTCACTGTCAACCACCACTGGTAGGCTTCCTCCCTAAGCAATGACACCACCCCTTTCAACTTTTGCTCAGGTGCGCAGTCCAAATCCTTTATTATCCTTTCAATGGCCTCCAACCAATATTTCGCCACATTAGGAGCCACGCCAGCGACACCCTTAAAGATCTCAGCGCCGTTCGATCGAAGTCGTTCTGGAATGGAACCCCAATTTTTGTTGCCATTATTGGGCCCAGTGACCCTTTCCAAAATCCTCAGCATTGCCTGCGACAATGCATCTTCTCTCGCGACCCAGTCATACTGTCCATTCCTAGCCACAGGTGAGGCCGAAACCTCTTCTACTCCAACATCGGGCATATGGCCCGATGCCGACGATTCAGCCCTAGCACTTCCGCAGCCTCGGCCACGGCCCCTTGCACCTCTTCTAGCACTCATTGTCGATTCGTGTTTTATTTGGATTAAAATTTTATGAAGTTTTAGTTAATTTAATACTTACACCGATGTTTTATGAAAATATTTAAAGAGAAGATCGTTTTCGAAAATCCTCTACAGTTTCCAATCCTAAAGGCTTTAGTTATATTCTAACAATCATCTAAAGTACCCTCTAACTATCTACTATATAAAATTTAAATAAACTTAAAAAAAAATAAAAGTACTTACTTGGTTCGACGTCAGAGACTCGGTGTGCCTCTCAGCAAGATTCCCATTTTCCATAATAGTGTGATCCAATTTTTTTTAAACAGAAAAAGAAACCAAATAGTAATAAGGCCCACTTCACTGCTCGAGTTTTACAACTTGGCTCTGATACCACTAATGTAACACCCCAAACTCAGCCCAGAAGCTATGGCCGAATCTGGTGTGTCACATTGAAGTGTTTTAGTGAAAACCGTGTTTTTATCAAAAACCTTTCTTAAATTGAAAAAATCCTTGATTAACTTTTAGGAAAAAAAACACCTTTCAGTTGCAAAAACCTTGTTTAAAACGTTTGATTTAAGAAAACTTAATATTTAAGAATTTAATTGCAGAAACGTAGAAACACACTATAATTTAGAAAACCCATGTTCAACTTCTTGTAATTACAGTGAAAATTAATAACAATAATTCAAGTAATAAAACATAATGAAAACCTTATTACAATCTGGTCTAAAACATATTTAAAAAGAAATAAAAACTTAAATGCTAAAAAAAACCCAAGTCCAAAACATCTTGCTAGTTGGCCACCCAGAGTCCCTCCAAACATCGAACCTTCTACTGAGCATCACCTAAAAATAAAATAAAAGAGGGGGTGAGTTTTCGTAAACTCAGTGCGTACAACCCTCTGGAAAAACAAGCATTCAAAATAAATAAAAAAACATCATTCATCAATCATGCAATGCAATACCATCCAAATTATCCATCCACTACACACCAGCTCCGTCCCCCATCACACTATGTGGGGATATAAATATCGACCCACCCAACCCACACACCATGGTAGCCCAGTTGTGGAACTACCTTCATTTACATATTGGGCTTTAAAAGCCGTCGGTGGATTCACGATTGTCAAGCAACCATGCGATCCTCTTATACTTCCTCTGTTCCATAATTCCCACCCATATGCAACCTAAGCAGAATATCATATGTATACATGTCACATCCATAAAACTTACATTCAGCACCTAGGGGTAATTCAATCTTTTTTTTTGCCCTTAGGGGCGTTTCAGTAATTTTTCCTTAATTATGGTTTTCACTTACCTTGGCCCGTTAACAAGTCCCGCGAGCTAAGATGAACGAATACTATGCACCAGGTAGGATTCCAGAGAAGAGGAGGTGGGTCATTAAGACCGTTTCAGTACCAAGCTCTCCCTAGATCCAATCCTAGACATACATATGCCCATTGCCACACCTTAACCCCTTTGACCTTTCTACAGTCGCAATATATCAATGAAGTCTTATGTGGATATCATATACTAGGCCTATAACCCCTTACAAAGCCCAAACAATTTCACATACCTGTATCTGGCCCACTAAGCCCAATCATATTCATATAGCCCATTAGGCCCAATCACCTATATATGGCCCATTAGGCCCAAATCACATTTATATGCCCCATTAGGCCCAGTTACATTGATATTCATGCTCACATACAAGTTCCTATCACATAGCATCAACATTTAGTTTTTGCCTATTATGGGCCCAACAGCCCATCGGGCCCATTTAGCCCATTTCAGCCCATATGGCCAAATCACAACGCAAGTCCACGGAATCGCCTGTGAGCCTCGGGAAACCTATCGATCTCCCCCTTATGAGTGTTTGTGCACTCACAAGACTACCGTAGCCAAACTTTTGACTTTTCAGTATTTTGGCTTTTGCCGATACATAATGTGTGTGCAGTATATGTACACACCTGGTAAGCAAGCGTGATGCGATCTCCTTACCTGAATGCCAAGCCTTTACTAGCTTTTACTTTGATCACTAAACACGCGTATTTCTCAGATCTAAAGAACAAATCGGTAGGAATCCAAAACCGAGATCTGACACTAATTCCCTACCAAAGTCAATTAGAAAGAAGTGAGGGACCGAATACTTGATACTTATCAAACTCAGATTGGGAGAGCGAACACTTATACTAAAACCAACTGGGTGGAAAGAGTAGTGGCAGCACTAAGGGTATTCGGCTCTTAGAGATTTGAATGGCAACAATTGATTATTCAGCACCAAAGAAGAGAGGAAGAAGAATTGGCTAAAGCAAAGAAAATATTGAGTAGAGGAGGGATAAGAATTCGGCACAAAGAAAGAAAAGAAGAAAAAAAATGTGTTTTCAGCTTTTTAGAGAAAAGGGTTTCTGGTACAAAGTGAAGGGAAATTCGTCATTAGCTTTTCAACCCTCCCATTCGGCACCTATTTATAGCCCTATAGTCAAATTCTTTAAGACCAAGTTCCCAATTCGGCTCCACTTACTCCTCACTTCTCATCTCCTCATTTTTCTCCCTAATAACCCCTTGATCCTTTCCTTAATTTTCTCTTCTGAACACTCCCCTTGGAGTCCATCTTCACGCCACTTCTATCCTTCTAGAAGGCCAAAATTAAACTCTAAAAATACTAACCTAGGATTCGAACCTTGGACCCCATTGCTAGCTACTAATGCCACCTCACTACACTTTATGTGGCGTCACTTAACCACTCCACCATAGGCTCCTTTTGTGTCCAATTATTTCTTCATTTATTCAAAAGCCCACCTATTTGTCACCCCTGATTCTTTTAATAATTAAATTATAATTTCTTCTACCCCTTAATTCGAACTCAACCTTAGCTAAGACCTACTAAAATTATCGCTTGGATAAGAATATTAAACACAATTTTTATCAAAATTAAAAATAAAGAAAATTCGGGATCTCGGGATTTTTGAATTTCGGGATTTTTGGGGCGTTACACGTGTGGACAAAAATAGGCCATTTGCAAAGCCAATTTGCCACACTTTTTGCACATACCTACATAAGCTCATATGTATCATTTTAAGACACAGTTATGCAGCCAAAAGTCATCAACCAATACATAATTATACCATATCCATTCCAACTAAATTCAATACTCAATTCCATAACATTACATATTCAAATACCAGACAATTTAATTTGCTTTCCTAAGCATAATTCATATACATAATTCATTTAGCAAAATTAATCCAAACATATATAATCACATTAACCACATTCATTAATTATAGGTCTATTTCCAACTCAAATAATACCATTTGCATATTTAGAAACATCATCAAGTTCACTATCATATGCTAACTTAAATGGCTAAAATACATTTTTAACCAAGAAACCAAAATGACACAAGCCTATACATGCCATATACCATATACACATAACTTCAAAAGTACCAAAATAGGTGATCGATAGTGCGATGAAGTCTCTGACAATTCCCGGATCCGAGCTAGCTTCGCAGAGCTATAAAACATCGAAAAATTAAACAAAGTAAGCTATAAAGCTTAGTAAGTTCGTATGTGAACATGAAATAATCACAACATTCATTAGCAATTCAAAATAGATAATATCATTAACATTTAAAGCATCAATTCATGAGCTAACATCAAATTTATTCATACCATCATTCATGAGTTCTCAACTTCATCTAACTCGATACTTGAATAGTTTTTCGTATATACCTGTACAGATACATTTCTATTTCTCATCAATACTCTTATCAAACCTCTACGATTTATAAGTGCTTATGATACAAATTCATCGATATTCCGATGCCATACTTTAACGATAGTCTTACACATACATTGCCAAGGCCCTCCGTGGTCTTTCATTTACATGCCATAACCCGGTTATGGTCTTATTATTCGATTGACGTAGCCCGGCTACGATCTTATTTGGCAACTTGCCTTACTCAACTTGTACATTTCATGTAATATCTCAAAATTTATCCAATAGAATAAATACTATCTCAATTTCATCCACTCAATAAGTGTATGCACATTTAAGTTCAATTATACGAAATTACCTCATGTTCAGAATTGACTGATCGGGTCGACTACTCAATAACCTTGATTTTCCCCCAATGTAAATCTGAATTCTTTCTTTCTTGATCTATATGAATTCAAAATTGACTTATTCAATCATATATTTTTTCAATTCAGTCCAAAAATACATATTTGGGTATATTTGCATATTAGTCCCTAAAATTTCATATTTTCACTATTTAGTCCTTATTTCACAAATACACAAAATTCATATAATTTCATTATACTCTAGCTTATCCGAATTACCTATAGGTCTCTAGTAGCCCATAACTTTTATTTATTTCACATTTCAACCCCTCAATTTACACATTTCACAATATAATCCCTATTTGACATTTTTGTCAAAAATCACTTTACAAAACATTAAAATCTATCATCAAGTTTTCATATTTCATCATCAAACAACAAAGAACTCATAGATTCAACGATGGAAACTCTCAAAAGCTTAAATAGTTTTGAAATTAAAGGTATGGGCTGGCTAGAATACGAAGCAACAATCTCAAAAACGTAAAAATTATCAAAAACAGATCAAAAACCATACCTTAATTAACAAATCTGGCATAGCCAAATGAAGAGAAAAGAATTAGCTTTCCTTAGCCCTAACTTTCGGTTGAACAAGATGATAATAATGCTTATTTTTAACTTTGTTTTATTTATTTAACTTTTAATTATCCAATACCAATCTTAACCTTTGTTTTAAACTTATAAAATCATATAATGAGTGTCTAATATTGTCCACAAACATTTAAAATGGTCTAATATCATCATAAGGACCTTAACTTTAATAAAACATAGCTATTTGTCTAATATCATCATAAGGACCTTAACTTTAATAAAACATAGCTATTTAACACCTTTAACAAGTAGAATGCAACTTTTTCATTTTATGCAATTTAGTCTTTTTCCTCAAATTGACTAATTAAACGATAAAATTAATTCACAAAATTTTCACACATATCAAATAACATACTGTAAACACCAAAAATAATATTAAAATTACAACGCCCTAAAAATACCTTATAATTATTTCTGTGTGTTTGTCACACAATTGCCTGCCTGCTTCAGTGGTTAAGTGCTCTAAAGGTGTGTGAGAGGTCCTAAGTTCAAGCCTTACCTTGGGTAAATTTTGGTTCCTTTTCAAAATAAAGCCTAAACCCTACTCAGTAGGCTTTAGTTTAATTGTTGGTAAAATATATCAGAATGGGCCTGCTGGTCTGATGGTTTAGTGGAGTGTGATAAGTTGGAGGCCCTGTGTTCGAATCCCTACGTAACCAAGGGTATTATTTTTGCTCAGTTTCAAATTAGGGTTGTGTCATAGAAGGATTCTGAGTAGTGGTTGTGTAGTGGGAATTAGGGGAGAAAATTAAGGGATGTTGGGGGTTATCGGGATTTTATTTTTATTTTCTTTACTTTCAAATTTGTGTTTCTACCAAAATCTCTGTCGTTTTTCCTCTCCATTCTTCCCTTGCTGACGAATTTCCCTTTCTATTTACTGAATCTGCCTTTTCCTTACTCCCTCTTTTTAGCTCCGTTCCCGAATCGTCGTATTTGCGCAACGTAGGTCACATGTTTGGTAAGTGATAAGTTAGTTCTTTTTTATTTATTCAATGAATATTCATTTGACGAGAGTCACTGTCTATTTAGGCACAAATTAAGGGGCTGGTAGATCCCTATTGACGTGGTGGTCATGCGAAATTGGGGTTGCTTAAGTGTGGTAAGGTAGCCGATGGCTTATGAGAATTGTTTGTTCATATCAATTTGGATTAAGTGACTGAAGTTGGGCTTTTTATTGTCGAATATAGGTTCTGGAGTGCTCAGAAGTAATTACGCGTCAAAATCAAACCAGGTGTGTACCCGAAACACAGAAAATGGGGTTCAATAAAAAGCCAAAAAAGCTTACTATCGATGTCACACGGACGTGTAGTAGCCCGTGTGGTAGGCCGTGTGACGGTACATAGGCGTGTGAACGACGAGCCAGGCCGTGCGCGCTTGACACGGCTATATGATGGCTGAGCGAGGTCATGTGCGACACACGGGCTCGACCAATTTGGGCAGTGTGCGACACATGGGCTCGACCAATTTAGGCCATGTGGGCCATACGGGCGTGTGGGATTCTAGGCCAGGCTGTGTGATCCACACGGCCAAGGCCAATTTGGCCCATGTGGACCACGCGGGTTTGTGGTCTCACACAGGCAGACAACATGTGTGACAGCCCTAAATTGACCCTAGTCGGGAAGTGGTTTCGGAACCGTTAAACCGAGTCACTGAAGTATTTGAATATGATATTTATTGTCTAAAATATGTGAATATGAATGTGTGAAAGTTTTAAGCTTCGATTTAGTCGATTGCATGTGAATTTAGTTAATAGGACTTATGTGTGACACTTTTGAAATGTGATAGGTTAATCTATAAGGATCTATTAAAGCATGTAGTGAAAACAATGGTTTTGCATGTCAAATACTCCTTTTTTTTATACATAGTGGCCGGCCATGATGGTACATATATTAAAATATGTAGTAAATCTTAATTAAATGGTTATTATTGTGACAGCCCAAAATTGACCCTAGTCGGGAAGTGGTTTCGGGACCGCTAAACCGAGTCACCGAAATGTTTGAACGTAATATTTATTGTCTAGAATATGTAATTATGAATGTGTGAAAATTTCAAGCTTCGATTTAGCCGATAGCATGTGAATTCAGTTAGTAGGACTTGTGTGACACTTTTGAAAAGTGATAGGCTAATCTATAAGGACCTAATAGTGCATGTAGTCAAAGGGGAGGACTTGCATGTCAAATTTCCCCCCCTAATAGTTAGTGGCCGGCCATGACAAGAGATTATGGGTAAAAACATGTCATAAAACATGTTGGGACAATGGTGTATGTAAGAAAAAAATAAAATAGTGAGCATGGGAATTTAATAATGAAAGGGAACAAAAAAAAAGAGAAAAAAATGGTCTCATGCATGCCCATTGCCGTGAGTGTGGAGAAAGAAAGAAGAATTTTGTTCATCATTTTCATTTCCTTTGGGCTGAAAATTCTAAGGAAGAAGGAAGGAATTCTTGTTTCATGTTGGTTTGGAAGAGGTTTAGGAGGAGGTTTGGCCATACTTGTACCTAGATTAAGGTAAGTTTGATGTTTTGCCATGAGATTCATGTATATTTTAGTTGCTAGCTTGATGTTCTTGTTAGCCCATGGTTCAAATCTTTGTTATGTCATGGGAATGAAATTCGGCCAAAGTGAATATGGTGTTAATGCCATTGCATGCTAAATATCAAGCTTGATAATGATTCATGTGATGGTGGATTGAGGATTCTTAGATTTTCTTTTAGCATTTTTGAATGAGATACTAAGTTCTTTGTTTAACCATGACAAAATTGAAACGGTATGGTGTTGTGGTATTCGCCATGTTATATCCATAAGTATGATTCATGCATGTTGCATGGTAAGTAAGATTTAAGCTTTGGATATGTGTGTATATTTGGATATAAGCCACTTGAGAATTCGCCATTGCACCTACATGAATATATGTTTGCACATGATGAATTGGTATGACATGTATACTATTTTAAGGTGTCTATTTGCTTGTGATGTTGTTTGGTTATGAAATAAATGAGAGATGTGTATAGAACTACAATATGTAATGCGTTAATTAGGAAAATGTATGCTGTTTTTTTGTGTAGTATTAAGTGTAAAATTGGCCTCCACATAGACATGCATATTCGCCAAAGGAAGTAGATTGGTGTGCATGTATTCGGTTAGAGGCAACCATATTGAAGCCTTATCTTGGCTTAGATTGTTGACCAAATGGGTAATAAGTGAGGATGGTTGCGAATATACAAACATACATATGCATGTGTAATTGAATTATGAATGTTTAGCAAGAGGGTTAAACTAGTTGATTTATTGATTAAGCTCAAGGAGTTAAAGAAGGAGAATCAAGCAAGGGAAAGACGAAGGTCATCGAGTAGTGACTTGGACTGTTTTACCCAACACAAAGTAAGTCATTAAGCGTATATTTGGTGTTGATTTAAATGATCAATATATATATGCAAATGTGTTTAAATGAGTTGGTGTGTAAATGGAAATGTATGTGTATGGAATGATGCCATTGTTGAATGTATAAAGGCAGCAAAATACATAAGGTATTGGTCTCGGCACTAAGTGTGCGGGTATAAATGGACACGGTGACAAGATTGGCACTAAGTGTGCGGGTTTAAATTGTACAGCACTAAGTGTGCGAGTTTGATTATATAGCACTAAGTGTGCGAGTTGAATACATATAGCACTAAGTGTGCGGATTCACTATATGCTCTTGCATTACAATTGGCACTGAGTGTGCGACATTATCGAGCTAATCCCGGACAGCGGATCGGGTAAGTACCTCGAGCTCATGACGAATAGAAAATATGTTCATGCTCGGGGTTGAATTTGGTAAGCCTTAAATCTATGTGATGATTGAAATTGTATGATTGTGGTGGAAATGAGTTAGTGTGTGAAAATGCCTCAATTATCTTGTTGTGTAGAATATGAAATGTGGATGTATGACTTGGTATGAGATTGGACCGAAAGGTCTGAGGAATTATGGTATAGATTCGATATGGATGAGTACCTAGCCTCGTTTATTGTTTCATGTTGTAGTAACTTTATCGATGGATTGATGAATGCTTATGACTTACTGAGTTGTAAACTCACTCGGTGTTTTCTTGTCACCCATTTTAGGTCTCTCGGACTCGTATTGTTTATGCGTGATCGGGACCGTCATTGAAGTCATCACACCGGCTGAAATCTTGTGGTATTGTTTTGTTGTTGAAGAACATTTGGCATGTATAGGCTATTATATTTTGTCGAATTGTGGGTTGTAAACTTTAAGCCATGTGAAAATGGCCTATGTGGTCGTCGAGTGGGATGCTAGAACCTATAGCCACGAGTCTTAGAAACTCAAATTTTGATAAGGTGGCCATAATTTGTGTCATGTATGATGGATGATTAAGGCCAAGGAAAAATTCATGAAATTGGCATAGTCTCTGCAGTAACTGTTGCGGACAGCAGCAGTGAGATGAGATTGAAAAATCACTAAAAATAGTAGAAGTAGAATTAAATAGTGAGTAAATTATGGAACTGAACCTTGATGAATCTATTTTATATGGACGAAACGAAACGACCATATGAGCGGTATACTGAGAAATATTAAGGTTCTCGTGAGACAGGGCCAGAACAGTTTCTGGGTCCCCTGTTGCGACTTTGAAAATTTACCATAAATTATCCAGAAAGAATTAGGAGTCATGCCTTATACGTAAAGATTCCATTTTGAGTCTAGTTTCATTAGAAACAAACGGTACCAGTATTAAAGCCCTGTACAGGGAGATATTTAAGTTGTAACGCGCGAAGGTCAGAGCAGTCGGTCCCTGTAACATGGGTGACTTTAACTAATAAACTGTACCAATTGGCCCAACCAAAAATTCTAAAAATAAATCCATGGATGGGTATATGAGTCTAAATTCAGGGAAAATTTACGAAACCAGTTTCTGAGTTTTGAAACTCGTGATATGATTTTTAAGGCGACGGTGACGCAGTTTTCCAGCCTGACTGGTAATGTCAAATTGGTTGGTATCTTGAGAGGTTTGGCGTTAACCCTCGTGTCCGACACGGCGTCGGTCACGAGTTAGGGTGTTACAATTTTACTGGTATCGAGCTATGGTTTAGTCGGTTCTAGGACTACCATAGCGCGTGTGAGTCTAGCTATACATGCCAAATTGTTAGCGCTTAATAATGTGATGACTTCTGACGGTTGGAATTTTTGTTTTGATTAGCAATGGAACCCGGGGTAGAGAGACCCTTGGCGGATGACGTTGAAAGTGTAGCGGCTGCTCTGCGCAAGGGACACCGCCCGTTGAGCCTCGATCATCCGCGAATAATCAAAATGAAGGGCGAAACAAGCCTTCTTCACCATGATGAATGAGTGGGTCGCGCAATATGCCCGAACCAACCCGCTATCCAACCATTCCCGAATTTAAATACTCCACCCCAAGAGCCCGCAATGCCTCTAGTTACGATCCCGTGAGGCCGAGTAAACCACCGTGGACTTGATTAGGAAGCGTGGGGCCGAGGAGTTCAAGGCCATAGTTACTGATGATGCCGAAAAGGCCGAGGTTTTGGCTCGAAACCCCCTTTGGGGTGTTAGATGAACTGTCTTGAAAACCGATGAATGTCTTAAGTGTGCTATATCCTTGTTATGAGACTCGACTTACTATTGGTGGAGGACTTTAATTTCCATAGTCCCAAATGAACGAGTTACTTGGGATTTCTTCCAATCCAATTTCGAAAGAAATACATTAGTCAACGGTTCATCGATCGAAGCGTAAGGAATTCTTGGAACTCAAGCAAGGCCGGATGATCAGATATCTGAATCGAACATGAGTTCGTAAGACTTAGTCGGTATGCTCGGAGTGTGTGGCTGATGAGGTTGCGATGTGCAAAAGATTTGAAGAAGGATTGAATGAAGAGTTAAAGTTACTAGTGGGAATTTTGGAGATAAAGGAGTTCGTGACACTAGTCGAACGAGCTCGCAAGGCGAAAGAACTTGGGAAGGAGAAGAAGAAGGCTGAATTTGAAGCAAGAGATTACCGTAAAAGATCGACGAGTAAAGCTCCGCTTCTCGGTGTAAAGAGGTTCGGGGAGGACACCAAGAAGTCGAGGACGATCATGGAATTTCCATTAGAGCCCGACCATTGACGGACTCGAGCTACTTGATAGCTAGTGTGGGCAATAATCGTCAAGAGAGACCAAATGCCCCCAATGTGGAAGACGACACCTAGGTGAATGTTGGGGTAAGTCTGTTAATAGGGCTGTTATGGATGCGGTTCAAGGACCACTTCATTAGAGATTGCACGGAGCTAGATGAGAGGAATAAGACGCAAGGTGCAAGACCTAGTGGAACGACGGCGGGAGGTAGGCCCCGAGAATCTCTGGAGGTAGGGGTGGTAATCGAGAGGAGCCTCTAATACTACTGTCCGATCCGAGACCCGTACTCTGCTAGAGCATATGCCATCCGCATACGAGAGGAGGCATCTTCCCCGACGTTATCACGGTACTTTTACTCTCTTTGATACTATTGTGATTGCATTGATTGACCCCGCTCTACTCACTCATATGTATGTGAAACCTTAGCATCCATAAGACTCTACCGTTGAGTCTCTTCGAGTTCGTAATTCAGTGTCAAACCCTTTGGGTCAATACGTGCTCGTTGATAAAGTGTGCAAGAGATGCCCCTAATAATTCGAGAATCTGCTTTTCCGCCGATCCGATGCTTCTACCATTTAATGAATTCGATGTTATTCTTGGTATGGATTGGTGACCGTACATGATGCAATGGTGGATCGCAAAAGGAAAACCATTGATTTGAGGAGTGCAAATAATGAGGTAGTCCGAGTCGAGTCTCATCGATTTAAAAGGAGCGCCAATGATAATATCTTCTATGACCGCCGGAGGTATGTGAAAAAGGGTGTGAAACATACCTTGCATATGTGTTTGGAAGTAAAGAGACGGAAAGGAAACTCGAATCGGTACCATGGTTTGTGAGTATTCGATGTTTTCCCGAGGAGTTACCGGATTGCCACGAGTTCGAGAAGTGGAATTGACATCGAAGTTGTACCGGTACTACGCCGATTTCAATAGCCCCGTATCGTATGGCATTAACGGAATTAAAGGAATTGAAGGTTCAATTGCAAGAATTGACGGATAGAGGTTTCGCCGACCGAGTTTTTCTCCATGGGCGCTTTTGTATTGTTTGTGAAGAAGAAGGACGGAACCATGAGGTTGTGCATCGACTATCGTCAACTCAATAAAGTGACGATAAAGAATAAATATCCATTGCCACGAATTGACGATTTGTTTGATCAATTAAAGGGAGCCTCGGTGTTTTCAAAGATAGATTTGAGGTCGGGTACTATCGGTTGAGGGTCCGAGAATCGGACATACCCAAAACCGCTTTTAGAACGAGGTACGGTCACTCTGAATTCTTGGTGATGCCGTTTGGGCTCACTAATGCCCTACGGTGTTTATGGATTTAATGAATAGAATTTTCAGGCCATACTTGGATCGGTTCGTAGTTGTATTTATCGATGACATTTTGGTCTATTCGAGAGATGAAACTAAGCATCTTGAACACCGAGGCTAGTGTTGCAAATCTTACGAGATAAGCGATTATACGCAAAGTTCAAGAAATGTGAATTTTGGTTGAAAGAGGTTAGCTTTTTGGGGCACGTGGTGTCCGCATCGGTGTCGAGGTGGACCCGAACAAAATTCGCCATAGTCGATTGGAAACCACCAAGGAATGTTACCGGTTAGGAGCTTTTGGGGCTTGCGGTTATTACCGACGATTTGTAAAAGGTTTCTCGACGATAGCCACGCCAATGACGGCTTACTCCAAAAGGATGTTAAGTTCGAATGGACGGAGAAATGTCGAAAAGTTTCGATCAACTGAAAGCTTATTTGACCGAAGCCCCAATTCTAGTGCAACCCGAATCGGGCAAAGAGTTTGTCATTTATAGTGACGCATCCCTACTTGGGTTGGGTTGCGTATTGATGCAAGAAGGGCGAGTTGTGGCCTGTCGTCGAGGCAATTAAAGCCACATGAGAAAAATTATCCGACCCATGATCTCGAATTGGTCGCCATCGTATTCGCCTTAAAGATATGGCGACATTACTTATTTGGTGAGAAGTGCCATGTGTATTCGGATCACAAAAGTCTCAAATATTTGATGACCCAAAGAGACTTAAATCTGCGACAAAGCGATGGCTCGAGTTGTTAAAAGATTATGAGCTCGTCATTGATTATCACCCGGAAGGGCTAATGTGGTTGCGGATGCCTTAAGCGGAAATCACTATTTGCTTTATGAAGCGATGAATGTACACTTGTCTATCCTACCCGACAATGTGTTAGTAGCTGAATTGAAAGCCAAACCATTATTGATACGTCAAATTCGTGAAGCTCGAAAAGTCGACGATGAGTTGGTTGCAAAGCGGGATGAGTGTGTTCGAACAAGGACTCGAATTTCAAATCGATGATGACGATTGTTTGAGGTTCGAAGTCGTCTGTGTGTCCCAAAGAATTGAACTTATTCCAATAATTTTGAACGAAGCCCATTGTAGCCGAATGGCAATCCACCCGGGGAGTACGAAGATGTACAACGATTTGAAACGTCGGTTTTGGTGGCATGGTATGAAACGGGACATCTCCGACTTTGTTTCGAGATGTTTAATATGTCAACAAGTGAAAGCGGAACATCAAGTGCCTTGAGATTGCTTCACCGATCACGATACCCGAGTGGAAATGGGATCGAGTCACAATGGACTTTGTGTCCGGCCGCCATTGTCGACTAGTAAGAAGGATGCGATTTGGGTTGTTGTTGATAGATCGACTAAGTCGGCTCACTTTATCCCGTGCGTCGGATTTTCATTGGATAAACTAGCCAATTGTACGTTTCTCGATTGTGAGATTACACGGGTACCGATTTCTATTGTGTCGGATAGAGATCCGAGATTTACCTCGCGATTTTGGAAGAAATTTCAAGAAGCTTTGGGTACCAAGTTGCATTTCAAGACCGCCTTTCACCCCCAAACCGATGGTCAATCCGAACGGATAATTCAAATACTCGAGGATATGTTGAGATGTTGTATCCTTGAGTTTAGTGGTTCATGGGAACAGTATCGCCTTTGATTGAATTCGCCACAACAATAGCTTTCAATCAAGTATTAAGATGGCGCCTTACGAGGCTTTATACGGTCGTAAATGCCGCACCCATTATTCTGGACTGAACTTAGTGAAGGTAAATTCTTCGAGTTGATTTGGTTAAGGATGCCGAGCAAAGAGTTCGAGTAATTCGTGAAAGTTTGAAAGTCGCTTGGATCGCCAAAAGTCGTATCGGATTTGAAAAGAAAAGATATTGAATATCGTGTTGGAGACAAGGTCTTTCTCAAAGTTTCACCTTGGAAGAAGGTGCTTAGATTTGGCCGTAAGGGAAAATTGAGCCCGAGGTTCATCGGGCCATATGAAATATCTGAACGAGTCGGTCCAGTCGCGTATCGTTTGATTTTGCCCCCTGAACTTGAAAGGATTCACAACGTCTTCCATGTTTCGATGCTTCGACGTTATAGATCTGACCCGTCACACGTAATTAGTCCATCAGAGGTTGAAATTCAAGCCGATATGAGTTATGAAGAAGAACCGATTCGTATCCTAGCTCGTGAAGTGAAGGAGTTGCGAAACAAAAGAGTTCCATTAGTAAAAGTGTTATGGCTCAAACACGGGATGGAAGAAGCTACTTGGGAACCCGAGAACTCTATGAAAGAGCGTTACCCAAACCTATTTACCGGTAAGATTTTCGGGGACGAAAATTTCTTAAGTGGGGGAGAGTTGTGACAGCCCAAAATTGACCCTAGTCGGGAAGTGGTTTCGGGACCGCTAAACCGAGTCACCAAAATGTTTGAACGTAATATTTATTGTCTAGAATATGTAATTATGAATGTGTGAAAATTTCAAGCTTCGATTTAGCCGATAGCATGTGAATTCAGTTAGTAGGACTTGTGTGACACTTTTGAAAAGTGATAGGCTAATCTATAAGGACCTAATAGTGCATGTAGCCAAAGGGGAGGACTTGCATGTCAAATTTCCCCCTAATAGTTAGTGGCCGCCATGACAAGAGATTATGGGTAAAAACATGTCATAAAACATGTTGGAACAATGGTGTATGTAAGAAAAAAATAAAATAGTGAGCATGGGAATTTAATAATGAAAGGGAACAAAAAAAAAAGAAAAAAATGGTCTCATGCATGCCCATTGCCGTGAGTGTGGAGAAAGAAAGAAGAATTTTTGTTCATCATTTTCATTTCCTTTGGGCTGAAAATTCTAAGGAAGAAGGAAGGAATTCTTGTTTCATGTTGGTTTGGAAGAGGTTTAGGAGGAGGTTTGGCCATACTTGTACCTAGATTAAGGTAAGTTTGATGTTTTGCCATGAGATTCATGTATATTTTAGTTGCTAGCTTGATGTTCTTGTTAGCCCATGGTTCAAATCTTTGTTATGTCATGGGAATGAAATTCGCCAAAGTGAATATGGTGTTAATGCCATTGCATGCTAAATATCAAGCTTGATAATGATTCATGTGATGGTGGATTGAGGATTCTTAGATTTTCTTTTAGCATTTTTGAATGAGATACTAAGTTCTTTGTTTAACCATGACCAAATTGAAACGGTATGGTGTTGTGGTATTCGCCATGTTATATCCATAAGTATGATTCATGCATGTTGCATGGTAAGTAAGATTTAAGCTTTGGATATGTGTGTATATTTGGATATAAGCCACTTGAGAATTCGCCATTGCACCTACATGAATATATGTTTGCACATGATGAATTGGTATGACATGTATACTATTTTAAGGTGTCTATTTGCTTGTGATGTTGTTTGGTTATGAAATAAATGAGAGATGTGTATAGAACTACAATATGTAATGCGTTAATTAGGAAAATGTATGCTGTTTTTTTGTGTAGTATTAAGTGTAAAATTGGCCTCCACATAGACATGCATATTCGCCAAAGGAAGTAGATTGGTGTGCATGTATTCGGTTAGAGGCAACCATATTGAAGCCTTATCTTGGCTTAGATTGTTGACCAAATGGGTAATAAGTGAGGATGGTTGCGAATATACAAACATACATATGCATGTGTAATTGAATTATGAATGTTTAGCAAGAGGGTTAAACTAGTTGATTTATTGATTAAGCTCAAGGAGTTAAAGAAGGAGAATCAAGCAAGGGAAAGACGAAGGTCATCGAGTAGTGACTTGGACTGTTTTACCCAACACAAAGTAAGTCATTAAGCGTATATTTGGTGTTGATTTAAATGATCAATATATATATGCAAATGTGTTTAAATGAGTTGGTGTGTAAATGGAAATGTATGTGTATGGAATGATGCCATTGTTGAATGTATAAAGGCAGCAAAATACATAAGGTATTGGTCTCGGCACTAAGTGTGCGGGTATAAATGGACACGGTGACAAGATTGGCACTAAGTGTGCGGGTTTAAAATTGTACAGCACTAAGTGTGCGAGTTTGATTATATAGCACTAAGTGTGCGAGTTGAATACATATAGCACTAAGTGTGCGGATTCACTATATGCTCTTGCATTACAATTGGCACTGAGTGTGCGACATTATCGAGCTAATCCCGGACAGCGGATCGGGTAAGTACCTCGAGCTCATGACGAATAGAAAATATGTTCATGCTCGGGGTTGAATTTGGTAAGCCTTAAATCTATGTGATGATTGAAATTGTATGATTGTGGTGGAAATGAGTTAGTGTGTGAAAATGCCTCAATTATCTTGTTGTGTAGAATATGAAATGTGGATGTATGACTTGGTATGAGATTGGACCGAAAGGTCCGAGGAATTATGGTATAGATTCGATATGGATGAGTACCTAGCCTCGTTTATTGTTTCATGTTGTAGTAACTTTATCGATGGATTGATGAATGCTTATGACTTCTGAGTTGTAAACTCACTCGGTGTTTTTCTTGTCACCCATTTTAGGTCTCTCGGACTCGTATTGTTTGCGTGATCGGGACCGTCATTGAAGTCATCACACCGGCTGAAATCTTGTGGTATTGTTTTTGTTGTTGAAGAACATTTGGCATGTATAGGCTATTATATTTTGTCGAATTGTGGGTTGTAAACTTTAAGCCATGTGAAAATGGCCTATGTGGTCGTCGAGTGGGATGCTAGAACCTATAGCCACGAGTCTTAGAAACTCAAATTTTGATAAGGTGGCCATAATTTGTGTCATGTATGATGGATGATTAAGGCCAAGGAAAAATTCATGAAATTGGCATAGTCTCTGCAGTAACTGTTGCGGACAGCAGCAGTGAGATGAGATTGAAAAATCACTAAAAATAGTAGAAGTAGAATTAAATAGTGAGTAAATTATGGAACTGAACCTTGATGAATCTATTTTTATATGGACGAAACGAAACGACCATATGAGCGGTATACTGAGAAATATTAAGGTTCTCGTGAGACAGGGCCAGAACGGTTTCTGGGTCCCCTGTCGCGACTTTGAAAATTTACCATAAATTATCCAGAAAGAATTAGGAGTCATTCCTTATACGTAAAGATTCCATTTTGAGTCTAGTTTCATTAGAAACAAACGGCACCAGTATTAAAGCCCTGTACAGGGAGATATTTAAGTTGTAACGCGCGAAGGTCAGAGCAGTCGGTCCCTGTAACATGGGTGACTTTAACTAATAAACTGTACCAATTGGCCCAACCAAAATTCTAAAAATAAATCCATGGATGGGTATATGAGTCTAAATTCAGGAAAATTTACGAAACCAGTTTCCGAGTTTTGAAACTCGTGATATGATTTTAAAGGCGACGGTGACGCAGTTTTCCAGCCTGACTGGTAATGTCAAATTGGTTGGTATCTTGAGAGGGTTTGGCCGTTAACCCTCGTGTCCGAAACCGGCGTCGGTCACGAGTTAGGGTGTTACAATTTTACTGGTATCGAGCTATGGTTTAGTCGGTTCTAGGACTACCATAGCGCGTGTGAGTCTAGCTATACATGCCAAATTGTTAGCGCTTAATAATGTGATGACTTCGACGGTTGGAATTTTTGTTTTGATTAGCAATGGAACCCGGTAGAGACCCTTGGCGGATGACGTTGAAAGTGTAGCGGCTGCTCTGCGCAAGGGACACCGCTCGTTGAGCCTCGGTCATCCACGAATAATCAAAATGAAGGCGAAACAAGCCTTCTTCACCATGATGAATGAGTGGGTCGCATAATATGCCCGAACCAACCCGGTGTCCAACCATTCCCGAATTTAAATACTCCACCCCAAGAGCCCGCAATGCCTCCGATTCATCGATCCTGTGAGGCTGAGTAAACCACCGTGGACTTGATTAGGAAGCGTGGGGCCGGGAGTTCAAGGCCATAGTTCTTGATGATGCTTGAAAAGGCCGAGTTCGCTCGATAACACCATTAGAGTGTTAGATGAACTGTCATGCACACCGATGAATGTCTTAAGTGTGCTATATCCTTGTTATGAGACTCGACTTACTATTGGTGGAGGACTTTAATTTCCATAGTCCCAAATGAACGAGTTACTTGGGATTTCTTCCAATCCAATTTCAAAGAAATACATTAGTCAACGGTTCATCGATCGAAGCGTAAGGAATTCTTGGAACTCAAGCAAGGCCGGTGATCAGATCTGAATCTGAACATGAGTTCGTAAGACTTAGTCGGTATGCTCGGGAGTGTGTGGCTGATGAGGTTGCGATGTGCAAAAGATTTGAAGAAGGATTGAATGAAGAGTTAAAGTTACTAGTGGGAATTTTGGAGATAAAGGAGTTCGTGACACTAGTCGAACGAGCTGCAAGGCGAAAGAACTTGGGAAGGAGAAGAAGAAGGCTGAATTTGAAGCAAGAGATTACCGTAAAAGATCGACGAGTAAAGCTCCGTTCTCGGTACCAAAAGAGGTTCGTGGAGGACACCAGAAGTCGAGGACGATCATGGAATTTCCATTAGAGCCCCACCATTGACGGACTCGAGCTACTTCAGTAGCTAGTGTGGGCAATAATCGTCAAGAGAGACCGAATGCCCCAATGTGGAAGAAGACACCTAGGTGAATGTTGGGGTAAGTCTGCATTAATAGGGCTCTTTATGGATGCGGTTCAAGGACCACTTCATTAGAGATTGCACGGAGCTAGATGAGAGGAATAAGACGCAAGGTGCAAGATCTAGTGGAACGACGGTGGAGGTAGGCCCCGAGAATCTCTGGAGGTAGGGGTGGTAATCGAGAGGAGCCTCTAATCTGGCTGTCCGATCCGAGACCCGTACTCTGCTAGAGCATATGCCATCCAGCGCACGAGAGGAGGCATCTTCCCCGACGTTATCACCGGTACTTTTACTCTCTTTGATACTATTGTGATTGCATTGATTGACCCCGGCTCTACTCACTCATATGTATGTGAAACCTTAGCATCCAAGAAGACTCTACCGTTGAGTCTCTCGAGTTCGTAATCGAGTGTCAAACCCTTTGGGTCAATACGTGCTCGTTGATAAAGTGTGCAAGAGATGCTCCCTAATAATTCGAAAATCCTGCTTTCCTACCGATCCGATGCTTCTACCATTTAATGAATTGATGTTATTCTTGGTATGGATTGGTGACCGTACATGATGCAGATGGTGGATCGCAAAAGGAAAACCATTGATTTGAGGAGTGCAAATAATGAGGTAGTCCGAGTCGAGTCTCATCGATTTAAAAGGAGCGCCGCGATAATATCTTCTATGACCGCTCGGAGGTATGTGAAAAGGGTGTGAAACATACCTTGCGTATGTGTTTGGAAGTAAAGAGACGGAAAGGAAACTCGAATCGGTACCAGTGGTTTGTGAGTATTCGGATGTTTTTCCGAGGAGTTACCGGATTGCCACCGGTTCGAGAAGTGGAATTCGCATCGGTTGTACCGGTACTACGCCGATTTCAATAGCCCCGTGTCGTATGGCATTAACGGAATTAAAGGAATTGAAGGTTCAATTGCAAGAATTGACGGATAGAGGTTTCGCTCGACCGAGTTTTTCTCCATGGGCGCTTTGTATTGTTTGTGAAGAAGAAGGACGGAACCATGAGGTTGTGCATCGACTATCGTCAACTCAATAAAGTGACGATAAAGAATAAATATCCATTGCCACGAATTGACGATTTGTTTGATCAATTAAAGGGAGCCTCGGTGTTTTCAAAGATAGATTTGAGGTCGGGTACTATCGGTTGAGGGTCCGAGAATCGGACATACCAAAACCGCTTTTAGAACGAGGTACGGTCACTACGAATTCTTGGTGATGCCGTTTGGGCTCACTAATGCCCTACGGTGTTTATGGATTTAATGAATAGAATTTTCGGCCATACTTGGATCGGTTCGTAGTTGTATTTATCGATGACATTTTGGTCTATTTGAGAGATGAAACCGAGCATCTTGAACACCGAGGCTAGTGTTGCAAATCTTACGAGATAAGCGATTATACGCAAAGTTCAAGAATGTGAATTTTGGTTGAAAGAGGTTAGCTTTTTGGGGCACGTGGTGTCCGCATCGGTGTCGGGTGGACCGAACAAAATTCGCCATAGTCGATTGGAAACCACCAAGGAATGTTACCGGTTAGGAGCTTTTTGGGGCTTGCGGTTATTACCGACGATTTGTAAAGGTTTCTCGACGATAGCCACGCCAATGACGGTTACTCCAAAAGGATGTTAAGTTCGAATGGACGGAGAAATGTCGAAAAGTTTCGATCAACCAAAGCTTATTTGACCGAAGCCCCAATTCTAGTGCAACCCGAATCGGGCAAAGAGTTTGTCATTTAGAGTGACGCATCCCTACTTGGGTTGGGTTGCGTATTGATGCAAGAAGGGCGAGTTGTGGCCTATCGTCGAGGCAATTAAAGCCACATGAGAAAAATTATCCGACCCATGATCTCGAATTGGTCGCCATCGATTCGCCTTTAAAGATATGGCGACATTACTTATTTGGTGAGAAGTGCCATGTGTATTCGGATCACAAAAGTCTCAAATATTTGATGACCCAAAGAGACTTAAATCTGCGACAAAGGCGATGGCTCGAGTTGTTAAAAGATTATGAGCTCGTCATTGATTATCACCGGGAAGGGCTAATGTGGTTGCGGATGCCTTAAGCGGAAATCACTATTTGCTTTATGAAGCGATGAATGTACACTTGTCTATCCTACCCGACAATGTGTTAGTAGCTGAATTGAAAGCCAAACCATTATTGATACGTCAAATTCGTGAAGCTCAAGAAAGTCGACGATGAGTTGGTTGCAAAACGGGATGAGTTTGTTCGAACAAGGACTCGAAATTTCAAATCGATGATGACGATTGTTTGAGGTTCGAAGTCGTCATGTGTCCCAAAGAATTGAACTTATTCCAATAATTTTGAACGAAGCCCATTGTAGCGAATAGCAATCCACCCGGGGAGTACGAAGATGTACAACGATTTGAAACGTCGGTTTTGGTGGCATGGTATGAAACGGGACATCTCCGACTTTGTTTCGAGATGTTTAATATGTCAACAAGTGAAAGCGGAACATCAAGTGCCTTCAGGATTGCTTCAGCCGATCACGATACCCGAGTGGAAATGGGATCGAGTCACAATGGACTTTGTGTCCGGGCTGCCATTGTCAGCTAGTAAGAAGGATGCGATTTGGGTTGTTGTTGATAGACCGACTAAGTCGGCTCACTTTATCCCGTCGCGCATGCACGGATTTTCATTGGATAAACTAGCCGAATTGTACGTTTCTCGATTGTGAGATTACACGGGTACCGATTTCTATTGTGTCGGATAGAGATCCGAGATTTACCTCGCGATTTTGGAAGAAATTTCAAGAAGCTTTGGGTACCAAGTTGCATTTCAGACCGCCTTTCACCCCAAACCGATGGTCAATCCGAACGGATAATTCAAATACTCGAGGATATGTTGAGATGTTGTATCCTTGAGTTTAGTGGTTCATGGGAACGGTATCTGCCTTTGATTGAATTCGCTTACAACAATAGCTTTCAATCAAGTATTAAGATGGCGCCTTACGAGGCTTTATACGGTCGTAAATGCCGTACCCCATTATTCGGGTGAACTTAGTGAAGGTAAATTCTTCGGTTGATTTGGTTAAGGATGCCGAGCAAAGAGTTCGAGTAATTCGTGAAAGTTTGAAAGTCGCTTGGATCGCCAAAAGTCGTATGCGGATTTGAAAAGAAAAGATATTGAATATCGGGTTGGAGACAAGGTCTTTCTCAAAGTTTCACCTTGGAAGAAGGTGCTTAGATTTGGCCGTAAGGAAAATTGAGCCCGAGGTTCATCGGGCCATATGAAATATCTGAACGAGTCGGTCCAATCGCGTATCGTTTGATTTTGCCCCCGAACTTGAAAGGATTCACAACGTCTTCCATGTTTCGATGCTTGACGTTATAGATCGACCCGTCACACGTAATTAGTCCATCGAGGTTGAAATTCAAGCCGATATGAGTTATGAAGAAGAACCGATTCGTATCCTAGCTCGTGAAGTGAAGGAGTTGCGAAACAAAAGAGTTCCATTAGTAAAAGTGTTATGGCTCAAACACGGGATGGAAGAAGCTACTTGGGAACCCGAGAACTCTATGAAAGAGCGTTACCCAAACCTATTTACGGTAAGATTTTCGGGACGAAAATTTCTTAAGTGGGGAGAGTTGTGACAGCCCAAAATTGACCCTAGTCGGAAGTGGTTTCGGACCGCTAAACCGAGTCACCAAAATGTTTGAACGTAATATTTATTGTCTAGAATATGTAATTATGAATGTGTGAAAATTTCAAGCTTGATTTAGCCGATAGCATGTGAATTCAGTTAGTAGGACTTGTGTGACACTTTTGAAAAGTGATAGGCTAATCTATAAGGACCTAATAGTGCATGTAGCCAAAGGGAGGACTTGCATGTCAAATTTCCCCCTAATAGTTAGTGGCCGCCATGACAAGAGATTATGGGTAAAAACATGTCATAAAACATGTTGGGACAATGGTGTATGTAAGAAAAAATAAAATAGTGAGCATGGGAATTTAATAATGAAAGGAACAAAAAAAAAAGAGAAAAAATGGTCTCATGCATGCCCATTGCCGTGAGTGTGGAGAAAGAAAGAAGAATTTTGTTCATCATTTTCATTTCCTTTGGGCTGAAAATTCTAAGGAAGAAGGAAGGAATTCTTGTTTCATGTTGGTTTGGAAGAGGTTTAGGAGGAGGTTTGGCCATACTTGTACCTAGATTAAGGTAAGTTTGATGTTTTGCCATGAGATTCATGTATATTTTAGTTGCTAGCTTGATGTTCTTGTTAGCCCATGGTTCAAATCTTTGTTATGTCATGGGAATGAAATTCGCCAAAGTGAATATGGTGTTAATGCCATTGCATGCTAAATATCAAGCTTGATAATGATTCATGTGATGGTGGATTGAGGATTCTTAGATTTTCTTTTAGCATTTTGAATGAGATACTAAGTTCTTTGTTTAACCATGACCAAATTGAAACGGTATGGTGTTGTGGTATTCGCCATGTTATATCCATAAGTATGATTCATGCATGTTGCATGGTAAGTAAGATTTAAGCTTTGGATATGTGTGTATATTTGGATATAAGCCACTTGAGAATTCGACCATTGCACCTACATGAATATATGTTTGCACATGATGAATTGGTATGACATGTATACTATTTTAAGGTGTCTATTTGCTTGTGATGTTGTTTGGTTATGAAATAAATGAGAGATGTGTATAGAACTACAATATGTAATCGTTAATTAGGAAAATGTATGCTGTTTTTTTGTGTAGTATTAAGTGTAAAATTGGCCTCCACATAGACATGCATATTCGGCCAAAGGAAGTAGATTGGTGTGCATGTATTCGGTTAGAGGCAACCATATTGAAGCCTTATCTTGGCTTAGATTGTTGACCAAATGGGTAATAAGTGAGGATGGTTGCCGAATATACAAACATACATATGCATGTGTAATTGAATTATGAATGTTTAGCAAGAGGGTTAAACTAGTTGATTTATTGATTAAGCTCAAGGAGTTAAAGAAGGAGAATCAAGCAAGGGAAAGACGAAGGTCATCGAGTAGCTGACTTGGACTGTTTTACCCAACACAAAGTAAGTCATTAAGCGTATATTTGGTGTTGATTTAAATGATCAATATATATATGCAAATGTGTTTAAATGAGTTGGTGTGTAAATGGAAATGTATGTGTATGGAATGATGCCATTGTTGAATGTATAAAGGCAGCAAAATACATAAGGTATTGGTCTCGGCACTAAGTGTGCGGGTATAAATGGACACGGTGACAAGATTGGCACTAAGTGTGCGGGTTTAAAATTGTACAGCACTAAGTGTGCGAGTTTGATTATATAGCACTAAGTGTGCGAGTTGAATACATATAGCACTAAGTGTGCGGATTCACTATATGCTCTTGCATTACAATTGGCACTGAGTGTGCGACATTATCGAGCTAATCCCGGACAGCGGATCGGGTAAGTACCTCGAGCTCATGACGAATAGAAAATATGTTCATGCTCGGGGTTGAATTTGGTAAGCCTTAAATCTATGTGATGATTGAAATTGTATGATTGTGGTGGAAATGAGTTAGTGTGTGAAAATGCCTCAATTATCTTGTTGTGTAGAATATGAAATGTGGATGTATGACTTGGTATGAGATTGGACCGAAAGGTCCGAGGAATTATGGTATAGATTCGATATGGATGAGTACCTAGCCTCGCTTATTGTTTCATGTTGTAGTAACTTTATCGGTGGATTGATGAATGCTTATGACTTCTTGAGTTGTAAACTCACTCGGTGTTTTTCTTGTCACCCATTTTAGGTCTCTCGGACTCGTATTGTTTGCGTGATCGGGACCGTCATTGAAGTCATCACACGGCTGAAATCTTGTGGTATTGTTTTTGTTGTTGAAGAACATTTGGCATGTATAGGCTATTATATTTTGTCGAATTGTGGGTTGTAAACTTTAAGCCATGTGAAAATGGCCTATGTGGTCGTCGAGTGGGATGCTAGAACCTATAGCCACGAGTCTTAGAAACTCAAATTTTGATAAGGTGGCCATAATTTGTGTCATGTATGATGGATGATTAAGGCCAAGGAAAAATTCATGAAATTGGCATAGTCTACTGCAGTAACTGTTGCGGACAGCAGCAGTGAGATGAGATTGAAAAATCACTAAAAATAGTAGAAGTAGAATTAAATAGTGAGTAAATTATGGAACTGAACCTTGATGAATCTATTTTATATGGACGAAACGAAACGACCATATGAGCGGTATACTGAGAAATATTAAGGTTCTCGTGAGACAGGGCCAGAACGGTTTCTGGGTCCCCTGTCGCGACTTTGAAAATTTACCATAAATTATCCAGAAAGAATTAGGAGTCATTCCTTATACGTAAAGATTCCATTTTGAGTCTAGTTTCATTAGAAACAAACGGCACCAGTATTAAAGCCCTGTACAGGGAGATATTTAAGTTGTAACGCGCAAAGGTCAGAGCAGTCGGTCCCTGTAACATGGGTGACTTTAACTAATAAACTGTACCAATTGGCCCAACCAAAAATTCTAAAAATAAATCCATGGATGGGTATATGAGTCTAAATTCAGGGAAAATTTACGAAACCAGTTTCCGAGTTTTGGAACTCGTGATATGATTTTTAAGGCGACGGTGACGCAGTTTTCCAGCCTGACTGGTAATGTCAAATTGGTTGGTATCTTGAGAGGGTTTGGCCGTTAACCCCTCGTGTCCGACACCGGCGTCGGTCACGAGTTAGGGGTGTTACAATTATTTTATGTAAAAGAAAGGAAATAAATAAAAGAAATAATAAGGATAATAAAAGAAAAGAAGAATGAAAGGGTGATGAAAAGAAAAGGAGAAATCGGTTCTTCTTGGCCGAAATGAAAAGAGGAAGAAGGGAGGGAAGCATTCGGTCATCTTAGGTTAATATTAAGGTAAGGATTTTATACTAGTTCTTGAAATTTTAGTTGATCTTGGGTGAGATATCAAGTTATTTTTGTAACCCATGTTGAAATTTTGATTTTGGAATGAGTAAGGTTTTCGGCTATGGTAATTAACAAGGGTGATGGTTGTTGTTTCATGCTAAATCTAGATGAACAATGATAGTTTGCTTATATCTTGATATTTATGAGTTCCTTTCTTGGTTCTACCTTAAACCCATGAAGTATATTTTTATTTGGTGTTGTTGGAGGTTTCGGTCATGGGTAGAAAAAAAAAAAACTATAGATTTTGAGATTTATGATAGAAATTAATGAGTGAGAGTTGGATAGATATTATGATGTTAAAATTCATGGGATTATAAGCTTGTAAGTTTGATGGTGAAATTTATGCTTTGTGAGGGTAAATGGTTTAAAAGGAGCATTCGGCCATGATGTAAAATTATGATGAAGTGATGTTAAATGTTTTGAATATTGAGTATATATTGTTATAAGTTGAATTTAAGGTTTTTTAAATTGTCTTTGTCATTGCCGAATGTGTGTATAGTTAAAAAAAATTTGTAGATAGATATATGAGTCTAGTTTCAGGGAAAATTTACGGAATCAGTTTTCGAGTTTTGGAGCTCGAGATATGATTTTTAAGGTGACAGTGACGCAGTTAGCCAGCTTGTCTGGAAATTTTAAAATGAACTGTATAAATAATTGAATTAAGTCCGTTAACACCTCGTGTCCGACTCCGGCGACGGTCTCGGGTACGGGGCGTTACAACATGGGCGTGTGAGCCATTTTTACTAATTTGTTGCTAAGATTGCACGGGTCACCTGAGACGACTGTGAACCTACTGTAGGGTCGGTAAGTTTACCTAGACCCCTAATTGTATGAGACGACTGAATGACTGTTACACGTATATAAGTGTCTGAGCATGATAATATTTCACTGAACTGAAATTGTATGAACTGTTACTATGATATAGCATGACATTATTGTATGTTGCATTGCATCTAGTTAGGGTTTGATATTGTTCGGAGGAAGTGTACTGAAAGGCTTCGAGCCTAACTTACTGGCAGCTTAGCTACAAATCACTGACCAGTTCCGCAATGAAATATGTAAAAATGAAGGACTAGATTAGTTATGAATTTAGGGTTAACAAGAGTTAACAAATGGAAATTATTTTATCGTAGCAACTTAGTTTCAAACACTATCATGTGACATCGCCGGATTCAGCCATAAGGTCTGGGCTGGGTTTGGGGTATTACATTTAGTGGTATCAGAGTCAGGTTACAAAACTCGACAGTGGATTTGAGTTTTAAAGAAAAACTTGTTTTTAACTGATTTTTTAATACTGGAATATTTTTTATTGAACGTGTAGTACAGCGAGTCTCCGATACCAATTCTGTAAGTTCTCTATAATTGTTATCTGTTTTTGACTGAAACATCTATAGGTAGTATATACTGAGACTACTATAGATGGACTGTACCGAAAACACTCAAGATAGTGTACACTGAGACTATAGTTAAACTGATAGAAACTGCATTGTACGAAAACGAACTCCAAATTACTGATACTGTTCTGCATAAAACTTTTGTTAATAATTACTGAAACTGTAAACTAATGCATAAAACTTTTAACACAGATAAACACGATTAGGTAATGAGCACACGAGGTACTCGTGGAAGAGGTACAAGAGGCCGTAAAGGGTGTAACACCCCTCGCCCGTATCCGACGCTAGGATGGGGTTCGAGGTGCTACCTGACTTAAACTCAACTAACTAAACAAAACTGGACCGTGAAATCTCAAATAATTTAAAACTTTTCTTTTCACTAACAATCTACCCTTAACATGGGCTTACAAGCCCAAAACATTCATCCGGGGTGGTTTGGAACCTAACCGAGAACTTACGAAAAACTTAGAAAAATTTCATGCAACGAAGCTCCACATGCCCGTGCGGGTAAAGAGCACACGACCGTGTGCTAGGGACACGCCCGTGTCCAGAACCCGTGTATGAAAACCTGGGCATACTGCCAAAACCACACGGTCCATGTGCACACCCGTGCCCTATAACCATGTCCTTCACACGGCCGAGACACATGGCCGTGTCTCTTGCCCATGTTCTACTAGCATGAATACTGACTTTATCACACGGCATGGACACACGCCCGTGTGGCCTACCCGTGTGCTAAAATGACTTTAAAAATTTAAGTGCAGGGGACACACAGCCATAACACATGCCCATGGGTGTGAACCATGTGTCGCACATGGTCCAAACACATGCCCGTGCGTCTTACCCGTGTGGACAAACTAGGCTATTTCCCAAGCCCTTTTGTCACCCATTTTACACAACGTACACAAAATCATTTCAATATATAAATCTCATCACAATGGGCACTAATTCATCCATAAAAGGAACATTATATGTATTCATCAAAATGAATAATAGCCATAATTCCAAGCTTGATTACAAAATGAAGGGCCTTTGACTTAAGCCAAAATATATCAATCATTCTCTTAATACAACATCCTAGTCCAGCCCTATTCATGCCACTTTCAAAAATAAAAATCAAACTATACCAAGTATTGTGGCTGATAGTGTGATCAATATCTCTGACTTTAAGGGATCCTTAAGTTAGCTTGATAACACTGAAAGAAGAGGGAAAAGAAAGAGGGAAAGCATAAAGCTTAGTAAGTTGCATATAAATAAATATACAACAACATCTCACCATTAGACATTATACTTATAGCTCAAAGGTAAACATAATTTAACTTACTCATTATCATCTACTCGAACCACACTCTCTAATTTAAGCTCGTTACCCATGCTTACCATATAGGTACCTGTACCACTCATAACATGATTATTCTTTCTTTATCAAATTGATCTATAACTCTCGTTATTGAAACATTTGGAAACTACTGGATATTCTATGAACCTTCAACATGGGTTATATTTCCGATGCCATGTCCAGACATGGTCTTACACTGGCTCTCATATACGCGTGTTGATGCATGTCCCAGACATGTCTTACACTAGCACAACTCTTAGCCGATGCGTGTCCCAGACACGTCTTACTCTGGCTATCCCTATCGAGGCCAATGCGTATCCCAAACATGTCTTACACTGGCACTCATCTCTGTGCCGATGCCATGTCCCAAACATGGTCTTACATCGCTCTCATCTCAGAGTCAAGCATGTCCCGCATATCGTCTTATCTTGGCGCAAAATCACCCAATGCCTTGTCAAGAATATCCAGTTCGTATCCTAATGTTTCAACAGAATATTTCTATTATATCAAATATTTCTAGACATCCTCAATTCATAACTTAACAAATCATTCAATATCAATTCATTCGCGATATGAATACAAGTATTAACAGTGTAGTTGTATCATTTACCTACAACTTACCTTAGTTTACAAAAAGTACTTGACTATTCGGTTTAGTCGGTTTGCTTGGCCTTCCCCCGATCTAGGTTTTGATTTGATAAATCTTGATCTATAATAGAAATATACACTCATTTAGTCACTAATTACAATTAGGCAATTATAAATTCACGTCTTTGGTAAAATGACCATTTGTTTGACAAAATGACCATTTTGCCCCTATGCTCGAAAATCGATTTTCATCGAATTTCTTTGTATCTTAGGCCTAAATGAACTATTTTTACTCTTATAGAAACTTCAAATTCTCACTAATTCACATGCTTACTAACTATTTTACAATTTATGCAAAATAGTCCCTTTAGGTATTTTCTATAAAAACCCCTTCACCAAAGTTGCTCATGACACAACTAGGACTCATATTCTTCCATAAAAACTCAATAAACATCACAAATCCTTTCAAGGCAACATTCTAAACTCTTGACCATTTTGCAAGATATCACCCTCATTTGAAAACTCATGCTTCAAGGGTCTCAAAAATGCAAAGATCATCAACAAAGGGTGTGGGGATCACTTACTTGTGAGGGCTTTTAGTTGCTGAAAGTTTTTAGCCTTCAAAACTCCATTTTTGCTGATATTTTCGATGGAGAAAAGAGATGGAGAAGAAAGAAATGATAGCTAGGCTTTTAGGCATTATTTTATCACCAAATCATGACATCATTCACCTAATACTTTGACCATTTGTTTAAAATCATTCACATGGCCAGCCAACACTAATAAATAGGGTGAAATTACTCTTCAAAAGCCCTCTACTTAAGTTATTTAGCTATTTAACTCATTTAGGTACTAAAATGCAACTTTTGCCTTTTATGCGATTTAGTCCTTTTTCAAAATTGGGCTAGAAAACCTTAAAATTAGCTCACCAAATTTTTCATGCACTAATAAAATCATACTATAACCTCATAAAAATAATAAATAATTTTTCTAACTTCAGATTTGTGGTCCCCAGACCACTGTTCTGACTAGGCCCTAAATCGGGCTGTTACATTTCTCTCCCCTTAGGGATTTTCGTCCTCGAAAATCTTACCAGTGAATAAATTTGGATACTGTTCTCTAAGAGACTCCTCGAGTTCCCATGTGGCTTCCTCGACTCCGTGTCTATGCCACAAAACTTTCACAAGTGGTATATCCTTATTTCTTAACTGTTTAACCTCTCGAGCTAATATCTTGACTGGTTCTTCACCATAAGTCATATCTAGAAGAATTTCAACTTCAGTAGGTGCTATTACATGTGAAGGGTCAGATCTGTATCAGCGTAACATAGACACGTGAAACACATTGTGAATCTTTTCTAACTCTGGCAGCAATTTCAATCTATAGGCCACAGGCCTTACTCTCTCGGTAATTTCATAAGGTCCTATGAAACGAAGGCTCAACTTGCCTTTTCTACCAAATCTGAGGATTTTCGTCCAAGGCGAAACTTTTAAAAATACTTTGTCACTGACCTCAAACTTGATCTCCTTTCGCTTCAAATCCGCATAGGATTTTTGCCTATCCGAAGCGGCTCTTAGGCATTCCCGAATCACTTTAACTTTTTCCTCAGCTTCTTTGACCAAATCAACCCCGTGAATCTGACACTCTTTCAACTCTATCCAATATAAGGGCGTTCGGCACTTTCGCCCGTACAAGGCCTCATAAGGTACCATTTTCAGACTCGACTGACAGCTATTGTTGTAGGCGAATTCAACCAATGGTAAATGTTTTTCCCAACTTCCTTGAAATTCAAGGACGCATTATCTTAGCATGTCTTCTAAGATCTGTATTACTCTTTCTGATTGTCCATCAGTCTATGGATTAAAAGCCGTACTGAAACTTAACTTGGTTCCTAGAGCCTCTTGTAACTTTTTCCAAAACCTTGAGGTGAATCTTAGGTCGCGATCTGAAATAATTGACAATGGTACACCATGTAGCCTCACAATCTCGAAAACATACAAGTCATCTAATTTCTCAAGAGAGTAGTCGGTACGCACTGGTATGAAGTGGGCTGACTTAGTTAATTTGTCGACAATAACCCATACAGCATTTTTCTTTTTCGGGGTTAATAGCAAACTGGTTATGAAATCCATAATGATACGGTCCCATTTCCACTCTGGAACTATAATAGGCTGAAGTAGCCCAGAAAGTACTTAGTGTTCAGCCTTTACTTGCTAACACACTAAACACTTAGAAACAAACTCTGAAATATCCCTTTTCAGTCCCGACCACCAATACATTTTCTTCAAGTCGTTATACATTTTTACACTACCCAGATGGACGGACAAACTACCATTATGTGCTTCTCGTAAAATCTTCTGAATGTGGTCACTATCCTTAGGTACACAAACTCTATCTTTGAACATTAAACATCCGTCGGTACCAACCTAAAAATCTAATTCACCACTAGACTCACACTGACTTTTCTTGGCTTGTATCTTCTCATCAGTTCTCCGAGCTTCTCAGATTTCATGGAGAAAAGTCGGTCTAACTCTCAGTTCTGTTAAGATTGAACCATCCTTAAATACGGTCAACTGTGTATTCAAAGCTCTCAAAGCAAACAACGATTTCCTACTCAAAGCATCGGCGACTGTATTCGCCTTTCCCGGATGGTAATCGATGATCAACTCATAATCCTTTAATAGTTCTAACCATCGACGTTGCCTCAAATTCAACTCCTTTAGCGTCATCAAATATTTTAAACTCTTGTGGTAAGTAAATACTCTACATTTCTCCCTATACAAATGGTGTCGCCAAATCTTCAAGGCGAACACTACAACTGCTAGCTCTAAATCACGGGTCGGATAATTTTTTTCGTGTAGTTTTAGCTGTCTCGAGGCATAAGCTATAACCTTGCCTTCTTGCAAGAGTACACACCCCAAACCAATTAAGAAGGCGTCACTAAAAATTACAAATTCTTTACCCGACTCCGGTTGCACTAAAATTGGGGCTTCGGTTAACAAAGCCTTTAATTTCTCAAAACTTCGCTGACGCTCTTCTATCCATTCAAACTTGACGTCTTTCTGCAATAGTCTCGTTATCGAAGTAGCTATCATAGAAAATCCATTTACAAATCGTCTGTAATACCCTGCTAGCCCCAGAAAGCTATGAACCTCTATTACATTCCTTGGCGGTTTCCATTCTACAATCGCTGAGAACTTATTTAGGTCAACTCTGATCCCATAGCCCGACACAATGTGTCCTAGAAATCCAACTTCATTAAGCCAAAATTTTCTCTTACTAAACTTAGCATAAAGCTACTTATCCCTCAGGGTCTGTAACACAGTTCTCAAATGTTCCGCGCGCTCACTCTCATTCTGCAAATAAATTAGTATGTCATCTATGAAAACAACGACGAACCTATCCAAGTACGGTCGAAAGATGCAGTTCATCAAGTTCATAAACACTGCCAGGGCATTTGTTAATCCAAAGGGCATAACAAGAAACTCGTAATGTCCATATCTAGTCTGGAAAGTAGTCATCGGTACATCTTGTCCCTTAACCCTTAATTGGTAGTAACCTAACCTCAAATCTATTTTGGAAAATATGGTGGCTCCTCTCAGTTGATCGAAGAGATCATCAATCCTCGGCAAAGGATACTTGTTCTTCACTGTCACCTTGTTAAGTTTTCTATAGTCGATACATAACCTCATCGACCCGTCTTTCTTTTTCACAAAAAGTACTGGAGCACCCCATGGTGAGCAACTTGGTCTAGCAAAACCTTTGTCTGTTAATTCTTGCAACTGCACCTTCAATTCTTTTAACTCGGTAGAGGCCATCCTATAAGGCGCAATCGAGATTGGCGTTGTACCAAGAGCCAACTCGATACCGAACTCAACCTCTCTTTCTGGGGGTAACCTTGGTAACTCCCCTGGGAAGACATCTATAAACTCACAAACCACTGGTACTGACTCAATCTTCGACTCGGATACTTAGGTATTCAGCACAAAAGCTAAATAAGCTTCATACCCTTTTCTTAAATATTTTTCGGCGGTCAAAGACGATATTACCACAGGCAGGTTATCAGACTTATCTGGCCCAACTCGAAGAACATTACCATTCTCACATCTTAACTGAATTACTTTTCTCTCACAGTCTATTACAACGCCATGGGAGGTCAGCCAATCCATCCCAAGAATTATACCAAATTCGTTAAACGGCAATAACATCAAATTGGCCAAAAAACAATAGCCTCTAATCACCAAAGGACAATTTTTACATATTAGGTCCACTAATACATACTTGCCTAACGGGTTAGACACTTTCATAACAAACTCAGTGGACTCTATAGGCATGTCTATACGAGGCATCAAATCTATACATATGTAAGAGTGGGTAGATCCCAGGTCAATTAAAGCGACAACAGTTATTTCGTGAATAGAAAAGGTACTCGTGATTACGTCTGGAGACTCTGCCTCTTCCCAGGCTCGTATAGCATAGGTCCTCGCTAGTGCATTGCCTTTGGACCTCACCACAGTATCTCTCGGTGCACTTCTACTACCAATCCCACTCCCGGGGTTCCTTTGAGGTCTACCCCTAAAGGGAGCACTGCTTGCTTTCGCATCTTGTTTTCTCTCTCTCTCTCGTCCATCTCAAGGCACTCGCGGATAAAGTGGTCAAGTGACCCACACTTGAAATAGCCCCTCTCGTTTACTCGGTATTCGCCTAAGTGACGTCTTCTACATTGCGAACACTCCGGCCTATTTGGCCGAGCGTTGCCAATACTTGCAACTGAAGTAGTTTAGGCTTTAGACGCCATGTTTTGCTGACTCTTATTTCTCTTCGAATACCCCACTGAGGCATTTGATCGGCTAGTAAATTCTTTTGATCTCTTAGATGAGGACTGGTATGCTTTTCCCATTTGTCTTCTCTTTATGTCTCGCAACTCGCTGGCCGCTTTCCTCCTCTCTTTCATTAGTTCTTCTACTTTGCACACTCTCTCAACGAGCACTACAAATTCTTTTAACTCCAGGATGCCCACAAATATTCGAATGTCTTTGTTGAGGCTATCCTCAAACCTCTTACACATGGTAGCTTCAGGGGATACTCACTCTCGTGCATACTTACTGAGTTTCACAAACTCCCGTTCATACTCTGTCACAGTCTTATTACCTTGCTTCAACTCTAGAAATTCCTTCCTTTTCTAGTCCATAAACCTCTGGCTAATGTACTTCTTTCGGAACTCTCCTTGGAAGAATTCCCAAGTTACTCTTTCTCTCAGTACTACAGATACGAGAGTGTTCCACCACTGATAAGCCGAGTCTCGTAGAAGTGACACGACACACTTCACACACTCTTCAGGCATGCATGACAGTTCATCAAGTACTCTCGTGGTATTCTCTAGCCAAAACTCCACCCTCTCTTGGTCATCATAAACACTAGCCCGAAATTTCGTATCTGAAACTAGGATGGGGTTCGAGGTGCTACCTGACTTAAACTCAACTAACTAAACAAAACTGGACCGTGAAATCTCAAATAATTTAAAACTTTTCTTTTCACCAACAATCTACCCCTAAATGGGCTTACAAGCCCAAAACGTTCATCTAGGGTGCTTCGAAACCTAACCGAGAACCATGAAAAACTTAGAAAATTTTCATGCAACGAAGCTTCATACGCCCGTGTGGTAAAGAGCACACAACCGTGTGCTAAGGACATGCCCGTGTCCAGAACCCGTGTATGAAAAACTGGGCATACTGCCAAAACCACACGGTCCACATGCACACCCGTGCCCTATAACCATGTCTTTCACACGGCAGATACACGTGGCCGTGTCTCTAGCCCGTGTTCTACTAGCATGCATACTGACTTTATGACACGGCATTGACACACGCCCGTGTGGCCTACCCGTGTGCTTAAATGACTTTAAAAATTTAAGTGCAGGGGACACACGGCCATGGGTGTGAACCGTACGTCACACACGGTCTAGACACACGCTCGTGCGTCTTACCCGTGTGGACAAACTAGGCTATTTCCCAAGCCCTTTTGTCACCTATTTTACACAACCTACACAAGATCATTTCAATATATAAATCTCATCACAATGGGCACTAATTCATCCATAGAAATAACATTATATGTATTCATCAAAATGAATAATAGCCGTAATTCCAAGCTTGATTACAAAATGAAGGGCCTTTGACTTAAGCCAAAATATATGAATCATTCTCTTAAAACAACATCCTAGTCTAGCCCTATTCATGCCACTTTCAAAAATATAAATCAAACTATACCAAGTATTGTGGCTGATAGTGTGATCGATATCTCTGACTTTAAGGGATCCTTAAGTTAGCTTGATAATAATGAAAGAAGAGGGAAAGGAAAGAGGGTAAGCATAAAGCTTAGTAAGTTGCATATAAATAAATATACAACAACATCTCACCATTAGACATTATACTTATAGCTCAAAGGTAAACATAATTTAACTTACTCATTATCATCTACTCGAACCACACTCTCTAATTTAAGCTCGTTACTCATGCTTACCATATAAGTACCTGTACCACTCATAACATGATTATTCTTTCTTTATCAAATTGATCTATAACTCTCGTTATTGAAACATTTGGAATACTACTGGATATTCTATGAACCTTCAGCATGGGTTATATTACCGATGCCATGTCCCAGACATGGTTTTACACTGGCTCTCATATACGCGTGCTGATGCATGTCCCAGACATGTCTTACACTAGCACAACTCTTAGCTGATGCATGTCCCAGACATGTCTTACTCTGGCTATCCTTGTCGAGGCCGATACATGTCCCAGACATGTCTTACACTGGCACTCATCTCTGTGTCGATGCCATGTCCCAAACATGGTCTTACACTGGCTCTCATACTGTGGCTGAAGCATGTCCCAGACACGTCTTACACTAGTGCACAAATCACCCAATGCCTTGGCACGAATATCCAGTTCGTATCCTAATGTTTCAACGGAATATTTCTAGACATTCTCAATTCATAACTTAAAAACTCATTCAATATCAATTCATTAGCGATATGAATACATGTATTAATAGTGTAGTTATATCATTTACCTACAACTTACCTCAGTTTACAGAAAGTACTTGACTATTTGGTTTAGTCGGTTTGCTTGGCCTTCTCCCGATCTAGGTTCAGATTTGGTAAATCTCGATCTATAATAGAAATACACACTCATTTAGTCACTAATTACAATTAGGAAATTATAAATTCACGTCTTTGGTAAAATGACCATTTGTTTGACAAAATGACCATTTTGCCCCTATGCTTGAAAATCGATTTTCATCGAATTTCTTTGTATCTTAGGCCTAACTGAACTATTTTTACTCTTATAGAAACTTCAAATTCTCACTAATTCACATGCTTACTAACTATTTTACAACTTATGCAAAATAGTCCCTTTATGTGTTTTCTATGAAAACCCCTTTACCAAAGTTGTTCATGACACAACTAGGACTCATATTCTTTCATAAAAACTCAATAAACATCACAAATCCTTTCATTGCAACATTCTAAACTCTTGACCATTTTGCAAGATATCACCCTCATTTGAAAACTCTTGCTTCAAGGGTCTCAAAAATGCAAAGATCATCAACAAAGGGTGTGGGGATCACTTACTTGTGAGGGCTTTTAGTTGCTGAAAGTTTTAAGCCTTCAAAACTCCATTTTTTTCTGGTATTTTCAGTGGAGAAAAGAGATGGAGAAGAAGGAAATGATAGCTAGGCTTTTAGGCATTATTTTATCACTGAATCATGACATCATCCATCTAATACTTTGACCATTTGCTTAAAATCATTCACATGGCCGGGCAACACTAATAAATAGGGTTAAATTGCTCTTTAAAAGCCCTCTATTTAAGTTCTTTAGCTATTTAACTCATATAGGTACCAGAATGCAACTTTTGCATTTTATGCGATTTAGTCTTTTTTTAAAATTGGGCTAGAAAACCTTAAAATTAGCTCACCAAATTTTTTATGCACTAATAAAATCATACTATAACCTCATAAAAATAATAAAATAATTTTTCTAACTTTGGATTTGTGGTCCCGAGGCCACTGTTCTGACTAGGCCCTAAATCGGGTTGTTACAAAGGGCTCGAGCTAAGTCCTCTTCACTAGGCGGCATGCCGAATTTAGACACTGGCGAGACTCTAGTGTCACCTGTTACAAAGACTGGGTCTAGGGCTGGGTCTCATGATCGAGCGGCTGGGGACTACACTCTGTCTCAAGCCATATTACGGATTTTAGAGAGGGTCAGTGGGTCCAATACTGGAGTTGGAGGCCGAAGGTCGGTTATGGAACTACTACGGTCTAACGGAGCTAAGCTTTTCAGGAGTATTGTTGGAATTGCCCCTAATATGGCTAAATATTGGATTGAGGCCACAAAGAGGATTATGGACGATCTGGACTACACTCCCGAGCAAAAATTAAAGGGTGTTGTATCGCTACTACGTGATGAGGCATATTAGTGGTGGCTCACTGTTAAGGAGGGCACTCAGCCCAATCGACTGACTTGGGAGTTCTTTAAGACCACTTTCCAGGGGAAATATGTGAGGGCCAGTTATGTGGATGCCCGTAGGAGAGAGTTCCTAAATTTGACTTAAGGAGATAGATCGGTGGCCGAGTATGATGCTGAATTTTTGAGACTGGGTCGCTATGTGTGAGCCGCGATGTGTTCGCTTTGAGGATTGCCTCAAGGATAATTTGAGGGTTCTGATAGCTCAACAGAGGGAGTGAGACTTTGCTACACTGGTTGATAAGGTAAAGATCACCAAGGAAGTGAAGCGTGCTGAGCGCCAGAATCAAGAGATAGGTAGAAGCAAAAGGGATTCAGAGCCCTCGAGTTCCGTTTAGAGGCCTAAGAAGAAGGCCAGAATTAATGGACCGATCAGAGTTGGGGCTCCTATTGCTGCTATGGGATAGCCACCATGTACTGATTATAGTAGACGCCATTTCGATGAGTGTTGGAAAAGGACTGGGGCATGCTTGAGGTGTGGTTTTTTGGAGCACCGTATTAGGGATTGTCCGTGGAGGTCCGATCAGATACAAGCTTCGGGTACTGGTACTGCACCACCACTGAGAGTGATTCAGCAGCCACCGAGAGATCGTGGTCAGGCCAGAGGTGGTAATGGGTTGGGCTATGGTCAGAAAGCATCAGGCAAAGGTGCTGGTCATACTGGGGCGAGGCAGCGAACTCTAGTTTATGCTGCATGTCGTCGAGAGGATGGAGATGCTCCGATTGTTATCACAGGTACATTTTTTATTTATAATATACCTTATACTGCACTGATAGATATAGGATCCACTCACTCTTATATAGCTTGTACTGTGTCTGGGAATTTGGATATCTTGGTTGAGAGCACTACAAGTGAGGTGACTTTACTGAGTCCGCTGGGACAATCAGTAAAGGTAAATAAGTTGTTTAGAGATGTTCCTCTAGAGATCCAATGGGCTATCTTTCTGGCTGACCTGATGGAATTGCCTTTTGGAGAGTTTGATTTGATACTGAGGACTAGAGGTGAGCGTTCGATCGAATTAAATTGAATCGAATGAAAAAATTTTGAGTTAATCGAGTTGACGAATCATATTTTATCATCCTAATTTGATTTGAAATTTTCTCGAATCAAGTCGAGTGAGATGGAATTCGAATCGAATCGAATATATTTGTTTGAGTTAAATTTTAAAAAATAATTTAGGGTCCTTGTAACCACTGTCACCTATCATAATAAAATTTTCTCACCTTAATCAATTTTTTTATTAACTTTCATCACCTCATAATTTATTCATTGATCTTTTATATACGAGTTAGCTTCTTTGCTTGCTTAGTTGTTTCCATTATCTTGATTCTTGTCACTATGTATTTTGAAATTAAAAATATATTAAATGTAAAATGTGATTTTTAATAAAAGTTATTTTAAATATAAAATGTGAAATTGATACCAATATAAAATTTTAGCATGAATATTTTGTGGCATAACTAATAATCCAATTTTAATATAAATATTCAATATGACTAAACAATTCAATAATATAAATAATATTAATTTAATAATATAAATAGTATATATAAATAAAATTATTATTATTTATGTTTAGTGATATTTTTGGATAATTTTGATTTTTTATTTGAGAGTAAAGGGTGAGAAGTAAAAGTTTAGGAGGAAAATAAAAATTTTTGGGGAATAAAAGTTTGAGGGAAAGTAAATGGGGGAGTAAAATTTTGGAGGGAAAATATTAAAAAAAATTGGGGGATGGGTTTAGGGTTGATAGGAGGTGGGAGGTGGGATGGGAAGGGAGTAAAAGTTTTAAGGGAAAAGTGGGAGGGAGTAAAATATTTGGGGAAAAATAAAAAATTTTGAGGGTTTTTGGGAGTAAAATTTTGAGAAAAAGTAAATGGGAGAGTAAAATTTTGGTGGAAAATGGATTTTGGTTAGATTGGGGGGTGGGATGGGAGGGGAGTAAAAGTTTTTGGGGGAAAGTGGGAAGGAGTAAAAGTTTTGAGAGAAAAGTAAAAAGGTTCGAGAGTTTGGGGTAAAAATGTAAAATATTATAGTTTGATATTCGAATTATTCGAATTATTCGAGTTATTCGAATTCGAAAACTCAACTCGACTCGAACTTGAAATTCGAAAAAAATTGAGTTACTCAATTTGTTTAACTCGAAATTCAAGTTTTTTTTCAATTTTTTTTAGTCGAATCGAATTTTGCTCACCCCTACTGAGGATGAACATGATGAACACCTCAGAGTTTTTGCAGATCTTGTGAAAGAAACAACTATACACCAAGTTCAGTAAATATGAGTTCTGGTTGACGGAAGTAACATTTCTGGGCCATGTGGTTTCTGCTGAGAGGATTAGAGTTGATCTTCGAAAGATTGAGGCTGTCTTGGATTGGAAGCAGCCTAAGACTATATCTGAGATTCGTAGTTTTCTGGGACTGGCAGGGTACTATCGACGTTTTGTAGAGGGGCACCCTTAACTAACCTGCTACGTAAGGGTGTACCTTTTAATTAGATTGATGTGCAACAAGATAGCTTTGAGAAACTCAAAACTGTACTGACTGAGGCCCCTGTATTGATACAGCCAGAGTCTGGTAAAGTGTTTACTGTTTATAGTGATGCATCACATGTCGAGTTAAGATATGTATTGATGCAAGAGGGTAAGGTGGTAGCGTATACGTCTCGTTAGCTTAAGACTCATGAGATAATTTATCCGACACATGACCTAGAGTTGGCTGCTGTGGTATTCGCTCTGAAGGTCTAGAGGCATTATCTGTATGGTGAGAAGTATATATTTACATGGATCACAAGAGCCTCAAGTATCTCCTCACTCAGAAGGAGCTAAATCTTAGCCATCGGAGATAGATTGAGCTGCTTAAAGACTACGACTATACGATTGAATACTATCCTGGTAAGGCCAATGTGGTGGCTGATGTGCTGAGTCGTAAGGTTATGACTGATTTGAGGGCAATGTTTGCTCGCCTCAGTTTATTTGATGATGGAAGTTTGCTAGTTGAGCTTCAGATTAATCCTACATGGATAGAGCAGATTAAGGGTAAACAGATGGAGGACGAGTCTTTGGGTCTTTACTTCCTACAAGTTGAGAGTGGGAATACTGTGGATTCTAGACTAAATAACAAAGGGGTACTCTATTTTTGACAAAGAATCTGTGAACCAAAAGATACTGAATTGAGGCAATCGATATTGAGAAAGGCGCGTAGTATCCCCTATGCTATGCATCTTGGCGGAAATAAGGTGTACCGAGACATTCGTGAGTTATACTGGTGGCCAAAACTTAAACAAGAGGTTACCGACTTCGTGGGTAAATGTCTGACTTGCCAGCAGGTTAAGGCTGAGCATCAGTTACCTTCGGGTTTGTTGCAGCTAGTCAAGATTCCACTTTGGAAGTGGAAAAGAGTGATTATGGACTTTGTCAGTGGGTTGCCCCTCACACCCACTAAGAAGGACTCTGTATGGGTCATCATGGATTGATTGACCAAGTCCGCTCATTTCATATTGGTTCGTACCAACTACTCTCTGCAAAAGCTGTCTAAACTATATGTGTCTAAGATAGTGAGACTGCATGAGGTACCTATTTCGATTATCTTTGATAGGGATCCTCACTTCACATCTCGGTTCTGGAAGAAACTACATGAAGCTCTGGGCACAAGGTTAGACTTCAGTACTGCTTTCCATCCTCAAACAGATGGTCAACCTGATAGGGTGATTCAGATACTAGAGGATATGTTAAGGAGCTGTGTAATTGATTTCTGAGGCAGTTGGGAGGACTATCTGCCGCTAGTCGAGTTCGCTTATCATAACAGCTTCTAGTCAAGTATACGAATGGCACCTTATGAGGCTCTGTATGGTTGTAAGTGTCGCACTCATTTATGTTGGACTGAGTTGGGTGAGCGATGTGTTCTGGGTCCTGAGTTGGTCTTCAAAACCGAAGATAAGGTTCAATTGATTAGGGATTGACTGAAGGCAGCGTTTTATAGGCAAAAGTCTTATGCTGATTTGACGCGACGGGAGATCGAGTATTCCATGAGAGACTCTATTTTTCTTAAGGTCTCACCGTGGAAGAAGGTACTGAGATTTGGACAAAAAGGCAAGCTGAGCCCTAGGTTTATTGGGCCCTATCGCATACTGAAAAGAGTGGGATTGGTTGCCTACCAGTTAGAGCTACCTCCAGAGTTGGATCAAATTCATGATGTTTTCTATTTCTCGATGTTGAGGCACTACCACTCTGATCCAATACATATTGTTCCAGTGGAGGAGATCAAGGTTCGACCAGATTTGACTTTTGAGGAGGAGCCGGTTCAAATATTGGATCGTGACGTAAAGGTTCTGAGAAGGAAGTCTATTCCACAGGTTAAGGTTTTATGGCATAATCATAGCTCTGAGGAGGCCATGTAGGAGCCTAAGGATGCGATGTGTCGGCAGTATCCTCATCTATTTTAATCAGGTAAGATTTCGAGACCAAAATTTTCTTTTAGGGGGTAGAGTTATAACGCCACAAAAATACCTTATAATTATTTCTGTGTGTTTGCCACACAACTGTCTATCTGCTTCAATGGTTAAGTGTTCTGAATATGTGTGTGAGGCCCTAAGTTCAAGCCTTACCTTAGGTAAATTTTGGTTTCTTTTCAAAATAAAACCTAAACCCTACTCAGTAGGCTTTAGTTTAATTGTTCGTAAATTATATCAGAATGAGCCTGCTGGTCTGGTGGTTTAGTGGGTGTGATAAGTTGGAGGTCCTGTGTTCGAATCCCTGCGTAAATAAGGGTATTATTTTTGCTGAGTTTCGAATTAGAGTTGTGTCATAGAGGGATTTTGAGTAGTGGTTGTGTAGTGGGACTTAGGAGAGAAAATTAAGGGATGTTGGGGGTTACCAGGATTTTATTTTTATTTCCTTTACTTTCGAATTTGTGTTTATACCAAAATCTCTTTTGTTTTTCCTCTCCATTCTTCCCTTGCTGTCGAATTTCCCTTTCTATTTGTTGAATCTGCCTTTTCCTTCCTCCCTCTTTTTAGCTTCTTTTTCGATTCGTCATATTTGTGTAACGTAGTTCACACGTTCGGTAAGTGATAAATGAGTTCTTTTCGATTTATTCAATGAATATTCATTTGACGAGAGTCACTGTCTATTTAGATGCAAATTAAGGGGTTGGTGGATCCCTATTGACGCGGTGGTCGTGTGAAATTGGGGTTGCTTAAGCGAGGTAAGGTAGTCGATGGTTTTTGAGAATTGTTTGCTCGTAGCAATTTGGATCAAGTGACTGAAGTTGGGCTTTTTATTTTCGAATATAGGTTCTGGAGTGCTCGGGAGTGATTACATGTCAAAATCGAATCAGGTGTGTAACCGAAACGCAGAAAATAAGGTTCGGCAAAAAGGCGAAAAAGCTTACTTTCGACGCCACACAGGCATATGGTCGCCCGTGTGGTAGGCTGTGTGATGGTACACGAGCGTATGAATTATGAGCCAGGCCATGCACACTTGGCATGGCCGTGTGATGGCTGAATAAGGCCATCTGAGACACACGGGCTCGACCAATTTGGGCCGTGTGGGCCACACAGGCGTGTGGGCCCATACGGGTGAACCACACAGGCATGTGGGATTTTGGGCCAGGCTGTATGATCCACACAGTCAAGGCCAATTTGGGCCGTGTGGGCCTACACAGGCAGACAACATGGGCGTGTGATCCATTTTCACTAATTTGTTGCTAAGGTTGCACGGGTCACTCGAGACGACTATGAACCTACTGTAGGGTCAGTAAGTTTACCTAGGCCCCTAATTGTATGAGATGGTTGAATGACTATTACACTTATATAAGTGTTTGAGCATGATAATATTTCACTGAACTGATATTGTATGAACTGTTACTATGAGATAGCATGACATAATTGTATGTTGCATTGCATCGGGTTAGGGTTTGATATTGTTCGGAGGAAGTGTACTGAAAGGCTTCGAGCTAACTTACTGGCAGCTCAGCTGCAAATCACTTACTAGTGCCGCATTCGGTACTATTTGGAGTGTAGGGATAGCTGGGTTGATTATATCCCCGCATAGAGTGTAGGGTTGGACGGAGATGAAGTGTAGAGGCTGGTTGGGTAGGATTTTGTAATTGCATATCTGTTACTGCGATGGGCTAAGGCCAAACTGATACTGATACTGATATTGAAAAGGGCTTACGCCTAGACTATGATTGTCTGTTTACTGTCTGTTTACTTAATTGGGTTATTATTTATTTTTATGGATTTATAACTACTAAGACGTTTAAAAACTCGGTTTTTAAAAAGGCAAGTTTTCTCTAAACACGCGATTTACTAAAAATGACTTTTAAAAGCTTCCGCAACGAAATATGTAAAAACGATTGACTAGATTAGTTACGAATTTAGGGTCAACAAGAGTTAACCAATGGAAATTAATTTATCGTAGCAACTTAACCAGATTCGACCATAATGTCTGGGCTGGGTTTGGGGTATTACAAAAATAATATTTTAACCTCGAATTTGTGGTCCCGAAACCACTGTTCCGATTTACTCAAAAACGGGCTATTACATTAGAGCTTAGTACTTTCACATTATTCTTACATACACTTGTGAGCTTTAACTATATTCTTTTTCTCAAGTGTATTTTATTATATTTGAGCTTCATTTTGCAAAGAACTTAATCTTGTAAGGATTATTTCTTTGTTTGCTTATTTGTATCTCTTTAAGACGGATTGTAACTTAAGACTTGGGGTAGAAATCTTAAGGAGTTGTAAGGTTAAACCTTGTCCTCAAAGGTTAAACAAATTCTTGAATTTGGTAAAATCCTTAGTGGTGGAAAGCTAAGGTAGGAGAGTAGGCAATTGGGGCCGAACCACTCTAAATTCTTTTTGTTCATTGTTTCATTTTTGTCTTTATTTTCACCAAAAATTTTAAAAGCTAATTCACCCCCTCTAAGCATTTTTTGTTTGTTCCACCGAGCTAACAATTAGTATCAGAGCTAGAACTCTATAGACGATTTTACTACCAAGAAAAAAGATCCTCAAGATATTCAAGATGGAAGTCACAAATCAAGAAATTTGTTTCATGGCATTGGAGCAAAATTCCACCATATTGGGCGAAGGGCATTCTGCCATGAGGCCTCCTTTATTCAATGGCACCAACTACTCATATTGGAGAACAAGAATAAAGCTATTCATCCAAGTTAACGACTATGAAGTTTGGAGGATAATTACTAATGGGTCATCCATTCCAATAAAAAGGGACTTTAAAGGAGGTGGTTGATTATGGTGGAGGGTCTCCCTGGAGTTCTGATTCAACCAGATCTAATATATACCTGGCAATCTTTGTGGTGGCTTCACCAGGGATCGATGATCGTTGACAGTTTCTGACGATGTTTTGGCCTTACCGGACATGCGTGCGCAGCTGGGGTTGTTGAATGTTTCAGCTGCTTGGCTTCTACTTTTCTTTTCTTTTTTTTTTCCTTTAGTTTTTGGCTTTTGTTTTATTTTTCTATCTGTTGGTTTATTCGCTTTGTGGGATGTGTAACCGCATTTATGGGTGGAGAACACTATGTTTGTTTACTTTAAAGTCATTTCAATAAATGCATGATCGGTTATTATTCAAAAAAAGTTATTTTAATATTACACATTTTTAATATATTTTTGTCAATTATGTTATTTTAAGTTAATATGAATTAATTTAATGTGTTTTAATTATTCAATACAATAAATTTGAGCATCTCACTGGAATGAATCTAGTTTGAATATATAAAAAATTAAAATATAAAAATATCATAAAACTAAAAATATATATTTTAACAATATCCAAATTAGGCCTTGTTGATAGTTATATTGAAAATTAATATTTTCAATGATTTAATTTTTATACATGTTTGATAATTTAAAATAAAAATAATTTGATAGATTTTTTTATAAAAAATGTGAAAAATAATAAATAAGATTGCTTATCACTTAATGGAAAATATTTTCAATTAATTCTATTTTATTTTATTTATTTTAATAACATATTATCCTATAAAATTTTATGTGTAAAATTTGATTTTTGTTTAGAATAAGGTGAAATGTTTAAAAATAAGGTTAAAATATTGAAAATGTTATAAAATAAAAGATAGAAAGTAAAGAACAAAGAAAATAGGAGAGTAAAAGAAAGCGTATTTTATTGATCAATGAGATAATTACAATACTTCTTGAGTCTTTATTTATAGGCAAAAAAGTAGAAATAAAGTAGAAATCTAATTCTAATGATTATTAGGATTTAAAATAAATCAAAACTTATCTTGATCTTGATGGACATCCACTTAATAAGATATTCATAATACTCCCCATTGGATGTCCATTGGTAGATAATGTGCCTCGTTAAAACCTTACTAAGATAAAAACCCTGTGAGAAAAAAAAATTCCAATTGAAGGAAAAAGAGTATACATATCTTTAATACGCATAATATGCTGCCTCATTAAAAACCTTATAAGGAAAACCCAATGGGACAAAACCTCAGTTAAGGAAAAATGAGTACAGCGCGTATTTACTCCCCTATGAAAATATCACATGCTTTCTCATACTCTACGTATTTAATCTTGAATACTAGTCTTTCAAATAACTATTTGAATGTATTGCTAAGTAGGGGTGTGCAAAATTCGGGTAAAACCAAAAAAATTCGGTTAGCCGACCAAATTCGGTTAATCGGTCAGTTAACCGAATTAATTCGGTCGGGAGTCGGTTAATATTCTTTTGAGTTTTCGGTTAACGATTAATTCGGTTCGAAACCAGTCAATTAACCGAACTTTTTTGGTTTAACTGAAAAAATAATAAATAAAATTATAATATATAAATAACCCACTATTCACTCAAACCCAGTCTAACGTAAACCCAAATACCTAATCTAATATATATTAACCCAAGTACCCAACTCAATCATAAAAATTACAAATAATTTAATAAATAAAAATAAAATCTAAAACTAAAAATAAAAATAAAAAGCATATAATTTTATACAAATAATTCGGTTAATTCGGGTAATTCGTTTAATTCGATTAATTCGGTTAATTTTGTACTTATTTTAACCAAAAATAAAAATATATATAATTTTCGGTTAATTCAGTTAACCGGCCAAATTAATTGAAAAATTTTCGGTTCGGTTAATTTTTTTTTGAAAAAATTTCGGTTCGGTTAACTGTTAAAAATTTTGAAGGGTCGATTAATTCGGTTAATGTTATTTCGGGTCAGTTAACCGATTGAACACCCTTATTGCTAAGCATTTATATCACCATTCTTTTGAAAGTCATGAGTGAGGGAAAATTTTAGGAAAAATATATTTTGATCTTTTCAAGAATTTCAATTACAATCATAGCAAACTTTAATCATTATTCTTCTATAAAGATATAAATAGGTATTTTGGATCATCTTATAATCCTTCTTCAACTACTATTCACTCTGTCAAATTTACCACATACGTTCAAATTATTTCAATTCATATAAATGAACAATTTCTCAAGAAATTCAATATGCTTCTAGCATCCTAAATCCTTTAGGATATTAATATGAACATTACTATATTGTGGTTCATAAAAGGTTGTAACAATAACCATTAGACGCAAGTTAAATCTTTTATGAATCATCAAAATAACATATATAAAAGTTATTGCATCCACCACAAAAGATATTTAGACTACTGGTCCAAAAACTCCACAAATTTAATTGTACTTGAGTTGTGTCTTCCTATTTTGATCAATTTATTCCATATCTATATTTCTCAATAGATTTATTCAAGATCCTCCTTTTATTTCATTATTTCAATAATAATATTGCATGCAAAATAATTGTCGACCACTTTTATTATTCGATCCCACATTTTTTCAAATTGATATAACTTATCGAGATATCTTATTTTCATTATTTTAATCTTCAATTTTAGGTGCTTGAATCTCTTCTAGAGTTTTACTTATTAGTTATGTCTTAGGTCTCTTTTGAAGCACGCACTTCCACTATATGACTATCTTGAAAAAAAATTATTTTTGGAACCGATCAATATATTATTTATTCTAACTAATTGTTCTACTGAGACTTTAATTCAAATTAAAATATTAGATGGTATATAACACTTGGTTATTTACATTAAGTTTGTAAATACATTTGATAGTTAATTTGTAATGAGTTATCCTTGTTGAAATTTTGGTTCAAATTATTCTCCCCCTAACTCATTACAAGTTATTATTTCTCTCCCCCTAATGTTAGGAAAACTATCGAATCAAAATTGTAATAGCAAATCATGTCATAATTGAATCTCCAGTACATTCAAAACATCTAATGGTACAAAGAAACTTGTAACTAATATATATTCTCAACTTTGTTTGAGGATTCACTCATCTTTGTGCGTTGTGGTGGAGCAATTGGAACATATATGCACATACAAAAATTCAAAGATGAGAAATATTTAGCTCTTGATCAAAAACCAATTGTATTAGGGAGTATTTAAAACTTATTGGCTTGATGCATACAACACGTAAATCAACATAATCTCACATTGAAATAGGAAGTTTAGTTATTATAAGTAATGGTTTAAACATTAATCAGAGGCATTCAATCAATAATTTCTCTAAACCATTATGCGCATAAATAACAAACTTTTACAAAAGTTTTTCAAACTCAATCAATAAAAGACTGAGATATAAACTTATCAGTATTAGCAAGATGAATTGTCTTTATTGCATGATCTGAAATTAATTATTTAAACAAGTAGTCTTACAAGCGACAGGTTGCAAGTTAATAACACATACGTGATTATTTTGTAGATGCATCTACCAAAATCATATAATATCAAAACCATCCACATGGTAGATGAATGGACCCATATTCATTTCAAAAATGCAAAATATTAAATCAACTTTAGCTAGTGAGTTTCTAATAAGCAAATTTCATTGATAACAAGCAACAAATGAGAATTCTTTAAATTAAAGAATTTTCTGGTTCTTTAATGAATGTCCATATGAATTGTCAATTAATTTTCACATTATATATGATCCAAAATGGTCTAACTGGTCACGAAAAGTAGTAAATGTATTTGCACTAGCAAACTTCTAGTTTACTTAACATGCATTTCAATTGTACTAATAATATCAATATAAGTTGTGGCACATTGATACTTCTACTATCATTCATTTTACTTTGTATCCACATATAAGTACTACTGTGACATTTACTAATGGAAATGTCTAAATCAATGTGAAGTTTATAATACCACTAAGTGAGCAAAATATAATTTCCAAACAATTATATGCAATATTTGCTTCACGGATTATGCTAAAATATTCAAATATCCAAAAAAATTATTAATAGCAAACTTTGAGAGTGCATCTTATTTTTTAGGTGTACAATAGGTACATAACCAATGACTTTTCATACATAAATTTTCTCTCTTGCAAGTTCTCATCAGCAATATTTTTCCATGTAATTGTAATTGAGAACTTATTTTGAATACTGTAGAGTTGGACTCACAACTTATAAAAAAAAACTTGCAACTTCATGTGCATCCAACCATAACGAGCTTTAGATAGAATTACCATATTCTATCATAAGTAGATCTTTCACAGTCAAATATTTTGCTTTCAACCCCTTAATGGGGATGGTGACAAAATATCACAAAGATAGTCACAATCAATTCAATTTAATAACAATAGTAATCAATAACTTAATCCTCCCTTTTTTTCATCCTTTCAAAATAGATATTTATAACAATAGTGATTCATACGAAATATAATCTTTTACTCATTCACAATTTCAATATGATATACATTATAATGAATATATTTTAAAACTAATGCATTAACAATCACAAATTTTGTGCTTTTTAGATATTGACATATTAGTTCTTCTAGAGCTTTCAACTAATTTTGTACTATCAAATATTGGAAAAATATTTGTTTGTTTCAGTACCAAATAAAATAAATATATTTTCCATCTATAATGGTAGAATTCATTACTACATTCTCATATCCTTCCTCAAAGAATATTAATAGAAACAAAATATTTGGGAATATGCCACATCTGTGGCCAATTATCTTTCATATCACATTGATAACATATTTTTTTACCCTTTGCAGACTTATCTTGAGAATTCTCATTGTTCTCTTATTTATTACTATGTTCCAATTTTTAGTGGTCTATGATTTTATCTTCTATTTTCTTTATGTTTGCGTTCACTTTGGGGAATGCAACAAATCTGTTAGGATAAACTTCTAAACGCTTCAATTGATTTTTTGTTTCATAATCACCATCACAAACATACGTGGATTTCAAATCAGAATCTATCTACTCATGTTGTCATTATTAGTCTCCAATTATAATAAACATGATATAATAAATAAATTATAGTAAAATATACCTGAAGATCTTTAACCTTATCATCATCACCTTGGTTATTATCAAGAGCATTGAGTGGTTAAAGGCTTTAATGATTACCCATAGTGCACAGGTCTCAATTGAAATAGCAGTAGCTCTAGAAGGTAATCGACAACAATAAATTTTGGGATATTTTTGTGACTTATGGAGAAAAACAATTAAAAGAGAATCATGCTGATAACATGTTATAAAATAAAAAGATAGAAAGTAAAGAACAAAGAAATTAGAAAAGTAAAAAAGAGAGTATATTTTATTGATCAACGGGATAATTACAATGCTTCTTCAAATCTCTATTTATAAAGTCTCTATTTATAAGCATAAGAAGTATAAATGAAGTACATCTAATTCTAATGACTATTAGAATTTAAAATAAATCAAAATTTTATCTTGACCTTGATGGACATCCACTTAATAAGATATTCATAACATAAAATATTTTTATAATATAAAATATATATTTACCAAACAAGTTACTTATATTCGTAATTAATTTTAAGTAATATATCAAAAAATTATAATTTAAATTCAATACTTAAATTTTCAATACTTAATTTTTCAACATTTCTTTTTTCAGCATTTAATTTTTCAGTTTATCAAACAACACTTAATATAAAAATAATTAATTTAAAGGGATAAATACCAAACTAAACATGAACTTTTATCCAATGTGTAATGCCATACATGATCTTTGATTTTGTACAATTTTATATATAAAATTTTGATTTGATTCATAAATTATAATTTTCAATAAATTATCAAACATCCTAACTATGGTTTTTGAAACCGAACCAAACTAACTGATACACTAATTCAAAGTAAGGTGTAAAGCTAGTTAACTCATGAATCAGAACAACTGCAACTTGCCAACTGGTTCAACTGGCTTTTCTTTAGGCCAAATTTTTAGTTTTTACTTTTTCATATTGTTTGTTTCCTTTCTTTGTTGTTGCCACCATGTGCTTCCAATTCAGCTCTTTTACTTTGACTGTTTAACTGATTGTTGCTTTCCAATTTCCTTTGCTTCTTCCTATTACTGGTAAGATTGACATTGTGGAAGTGTCGGTTTCTAATTTTGTTGTTTCATTATCATTATTCTTTTGATGAGGAAATATTGAAGAAAAAGGGAGAGAATTTGTGACATTTTGGTTAAAGAAGCTGTAAATAATAATGACAATGTAACACCCCATACCCGGCCTAGACGTTATGGCCAGATCTGGAGATGTTACTGCAATTTCTTTCGAAAACCCAGAATTCGTTTATTTTGAAAATACGTCGTAAGCTTCTATTACAAAAAAAAATCAGATTTATTTGAAAGCATATATTACATAACTAATTTATTGAAAACGTTGTTAGTTTACACTTTCCAAAATATATAGGTTTGCAACAGAAATTTTTGAAACATACAATTTTGAAAACACAGTTGTTGTTTGAAAATCCTTTTGTTTTGCAGGAAAACAACGTCGTTACAAAAAAAAACATTTAACCAATTTCATGTGGAAAAATAAAAATAAAAATCCAAAAACCAAAATAACCTTAATGTCCAAACAATCCAAAATTTACAAAACATGTAAAACCCAAATTAAAATAAGTCAAATGAACTAGAGTATTATAACCAAGCTTTCATAGCACCGGCTCACTTAAGTCTGAAGATTATTTGAAAGTGACAGTCAAACAGAGAGTGAGTTTTTGAAACTCAGTGTATAACATATCGTATTAAAAATCAATCAAATATATATAAATATCAAAAACAGAGCTTATTAGAACATAACAAATGCAGATATACAATCTTACCCTTATCCGCTACACACCATCTCTGACCATCCCAACACACCATATCGGGTATTATATACCCATCCAACCCTACACACCTCTTAGTGTTGACACTTCTCAGAATATTTGCAGTTGAGCTACCAACTTATTCTGCAATTTATCACCATTTACATAAATATAAGTGCCTGAGCCACCAAATACAGCAGGTTATTAAACTGCCCACACTTCTTCCATATAACAAATCCTCGCCTAAATGCAAATGTAGAACTAAAAAATATCATATATGTTAACAATATATGTTATAATGATAGATAAAGAACATAGATTACACATAGCATATTTCAAATTTTACTTATCTTATATCATTTCAAACATGCGTATTTAAATAAAATTTTACGGTAACAAATGGTTAGAATTCATTTTTTTATAGCTTAATTAATAACATACTGACCCTAAAGAAGGCCTACAATTGATCCAAACGATGTTTACAGCCCTAGGGAAAAACTTAGAATTTTGGATCCACAAGCCCGTATGGCCCACACGATCTAAATGGCCAGCTCGAGTAGCCCACACGGCCCAAATAGCCCAGACTGTGTGTCTCACATGGTCCAACACACAGTAATGTGTCACGCATGGCCTACCACACGACTTGGAACACAGCCGTGTGGCATCGATAGTGCAGTTTTTCAGTTGTTTACTATTTTTTGGGTTTCTTGTTACACACATTAACTGTTTCTGATGTGAATGCACCCACGAAGCATCCAGATCCTAAAAATGTCAGTTAACTCACCAAATTAACAACGATTCATGAAACTTAAATTAAGAATTGATCATAAACGTCCTCACTTGACCTAAAAAAATTCAAACACATACTGATAAAACAAACAACAATTAAGCGATGCTTAGGTCGCTGGAGAAATGCCAAACGTCGCTTGATCCTCTCCTAGAAACACATAATACCAATTAACCAAACACCCAAAGAAGAAATCAACCCGTTACGATTTAAACTCAATATCCAAACAGAAACAAAAATACTATACTAGAGAAAACAAGAATTATACATTTACCCAACTAAATCAAAAATACCCAAAAGGATATCGAACAAAGGATTAACACCACACCTACACCAAGAATTGAATAAAGAAAGAAATACAAGCCCCACACAAAACAATCTTGACGAAAGATAGAAAAAAAAGAAGAAAAAAACCAATTTGGGAAGAAAAAGGCAAAAAGGGAATAAAGAAATAAACAAATTGAAAGACCCCACTTGACAGAAACTTGAAATGTGGAATAGGGATTTTAGAAGAAAAAGAAAATATTATTATTTCCAAAATAAAACAAAATCCTAATCACTAACTTCCTAATAACCCACCATTTCTTTTAAGAGTTTTAATCAAATTCCAACACCACCAACTTGGACAACACATACCGACAACACTACCAACGCTGGGATCTAAATTCAAGACCTCAAACACACATGCCCTAAACCACTAAAATAGATACTTATTTACAACATAATTTAACAAATCAAGAATTTAAAATTTTGAGGCGTTAAAAACCATTCCAACATTCTTTTGCTTGTAACTCTTATGGAAAAAAAATAGATCTTTTGGACGATCCTGAATGGGTATAGAAAGAAGAAAGGCCCAATGAAAATGAAACGGAAGACAGGATATTAATGTAATTGCACATTTTGATGCTTTCATAGGAGATTCTCTAGAAGAAATACGGGGTTCTGCTTTTGGCTGCAACATGCTATGGGGTGGTGGTCCCGCTTATGGGGTCAAATCAATACATTCTAAGAAGAAATATTTGAATATCAATCTCTGACAATATTAATTGTATTTAATAATGGTATCCAACCAGATTTAAAAATACTATTCCAAAATGTCAAAATTAATTTTTTTGGTGAAAAAGAAATTACAAATTACATCAACTCAATTGTCTAAAAGCACCACTCGCTTGATCTTGTTGTAAGACTTCAAGGATCCCAATTGAGGCCATATTAAAGACTTGTAAGCTCAACTTCCTCATTAGGCCAAGTTTGGCTAGCCGGCCCATAACAATATTGTGTTCTCTAGGCACAGATCTAATTTGCTATTACCCTTCAGTTATCATGATTCGATGAAGCCTTCTGATTAGAGTAATACTCGAATCCTCTAACCCAATATCATTTAAGGTCTAGATCATATCAAGATTATTGGTCTGAATCGTCGCCCAGCTATATCGCTTATTAAGCAGTACAAGGAGTCTATCCAAAATACGTTATACTTCATCCTCAAAAGGTGAACATTTTCTCAAGTATCAATTAAATACTAGGACCCAATTTCCAAGTTGATCTCGTAATATCCTCTAGTAGAAACATTTCCTGTATCTCTTGCAATTGTGCCACCCGTGAATAAATGAACCCACGAACTGTTGTCTTAAGTATTAAATTTTGGGTTCAGAGTATTGACTTTGTAATCACTTTGATGGAGTTCGAACTACCGAGCCCAAATAATGGAAACTTTAACAACTTTGATAACTGACCATGTGACATTCTGGAATATGAAGAGATTTTTATTCTTCCAGATACGTCATGCGATTAATCCAAAAAGGCACGACCAAGTGACACTATGATCTTGCAATCTCAAATGGTAATACAAGTTAGAAAATAACCAAACTTGAAAATTATAAGAAAAGAACATGTGATGTTGTTCTGTTGGGATCACATGTAGCCACACTTTCTTAGATGCCAAACAATCCTGAAGTACATGAATAATATCCTCAAATCCATGTCTATATATAGGATAACAACTGATGTATCCAATCCCTCGCCGTGTACGCTCTAAATTCGTAAATAACCTCTGCTTAGATGCCAACCAAAGAAAACTATTACTCTTTGTGGTTCTTGATACTTCTATGTATGCTTCCAAAATTCCTCTCTAGGGTTCCAGGTTCCTTCTTTTAAAAATCAGTAAGCACTACGCAAAGAGAAGCTTGAGGCTGAATAAGGTCAAAATACTTTATCCGAACCTGAATCAAGATGAGGAGGAGGAATAATAACAATGTGATTAATCACTTCATGGGAAACCATATACGAAACAAATCCAAAATCCATATGCCATCAAACGTGACCAAATCATTTAGAGTGCAATCCATGTTAAGATTAGCATAGGTAGGAATATGCATGTTTAAAGGACTAATACCTGGGCTACTGATACTGTGATGGGCTAAGGCCCTACTGCATATTTGATACTGTACTGAGATAGGCTAAGGCCCAAACTGTTACGGGTACCGAAAGGGGCTTAGGCCCACAATTGTATTTTACTGTGCACTGTGTTTACTATTGTTTGTTTTCTATGGGATTACATACTGAGTTTACATAAACTCACCCTTCCCTGTTTAATGTACATAGGTAATCCCCAGACTTGACGAATCGGTGCAGTAGAGGACTCGGCGGTGGCCACACGTATTATTAAATCGTTTTACTTTCAGTTTTGGTATTTATTTCTTAATTATTTTTTGGGTTATTTTTTATGTAAATTGGACTTTTGGGATTGTTTGCTTTTATTTTAGATTTTAGACTATTTTTGTAGATTTAATAACTGCACAAACTCAACAAACAAGCAGTTTTCTCTAAACCAAAGGGGTTTTTCTAAGATGGACAGATTTACTTAATTAATTCAGATTTTTATAAATTAAATGATTTCTAAAGATTCTGCGATGAATTGTGTTTTAAACAATTGATTAAATAAGAAAGCAATTTTAGAATCAACAATAATAAACAAATGAAAATAGTTTTATCGTATCAACTTAGTTTCAACACGTCATCATATGGCATCATTAGATCCGGCCATAACATTTAGGCCGAGTTTGGGGTGTTACATTTAATGATATCAGAGCCAGGTTACAAAACTCAGCTATGGATTATGGGTTTTAAAATTTGGTTTTGAAAAATTGATTATAAAATGATTTCAAATGTTTTACTTAGTAAGTGGTATATCGAGTCTCCGGCACCGATCCTGAAAGTATTCTAAACTGTGAATTGTTTTAAAACCGAAACTATTATTGATAGTATATTCTGAAACTACTATAGGTAGTATACTATACTGAAAACACTTTAGTTAGTGTATACTAAAAACTATAGTAAAACTGTGATATACGAAAACAAACTCTGAATTACCGATAATGTTTTACATAAAACATTTGTTAATAAATATTGAACTGTAAATGATTCATAAAATTTTTAAATACAAATAATTCAATTAGATATGAGCATACGAGGTATCCACGGATGGGGTCCTAAAGGCCGTGGTAGAGGCCGTAGAGGGGCTTGAGCTAGGTTCTTATCTTTTAGCAACCTGTCTAATTTGGATATGAGTGAGACACCAGTGTCACTTGCTATTGAGATTAAGTCTCAAGATCGCATGGCTGGGGATGACGCATTGTCTCAGGCTATGCTAAGGATATTGGAGATGATCGTTGGGCCTAATACTGGATCTGGGGGCCGAGGGTTGGTTACGAAACGACTTCGGTCCAACGGGGCTGAGTTATTTAGGGGGTCACTAGGGTTTCCCCTAATATGGTCGAGTACTGAATTGAGGCCATAGAGAGGATCATGGACGATCTAGATTGCACCCCAGAGTTGAAATTAAAGGGTGCAGTATTACTGTTGCGTGATGAGGCATATCAGTGGTGGCTTACTATTAAGGAGGGGACTCAGCCCGAACGATTGACCTGGAAGTTCTTTAAGACTGCCTTCTGGGGAAAATATGTAGGAGCCAATTACGTGGATGCTCGTAGGAGGAGTTTTTGAATTTAACTCAGGGAGATCGATCAGTGGTCAAGTATGAGGTCGAATTCTTGAGACTAAGCCGCTATGCGCGAGGTATGGTGGCGTCTGAGTACGAGTGATGTGTCTGCTTTGAGAATGGCCTCAGAGATAACTTACGGGTTTTAATAGCTTCGCAAAAGGAGTTGGATTTTTCTGCCTTGGTTGAGAAGGCCAAGATCGTCGAGGAGGTTAAGCGCGCTGAGCACCAAAATCAGGATAGAGAGAGAGGAAGGAATAAGAGGGATTCAGAGCCCTTAGGTATGGTGCAGAGGCCTAGGAAAAAGGCCAGAGTTGATGGGACAATCAGAGTTGGGCCCTTAGTTGCTGCTACTAGACTGTAGCCATGTACTGACTGTGGTAGGTGCCACCAGGGCGAGTGTTGGAAAAGGATTAGGGCATGCTTGAGATGTGGGTCGTTGGAAGTGGGTCGTTGGAACATCGCATTAGAGAATGTTCGCTGAGGGCTGATCAGAGGCAAGCTCCGGGTACGGGTATTGTACAGCCGCCAAGGGTAGTTCAGCAGCCACCAAGGGGCTATGCTCAGGCCAGAGGTGGTAATAGTATGGGCCGTAGGCAGAGAGCACCAGGCAAAGGTGCTGGACAGACTGAGGCGAGGCAGCCGGTTCTAGTTTATGCTACTCGTCACCGAGAGGATGGAGATACTCCGAACGTCATCACGGGTACGTTTCTTATTTTTGATGTACCATATACTGCATTGATAGATATAGGATCCACTCATTCCTATATAGCCTGTACTGTGTCAGGAAATTTGGGGATCTTGGTTTAGAGCTCTACGAGTGAGGTTACTGTACTAAGTCCGTTAGGGTAATCTATAAGGGTTAACAAGCTATTTAGATACGTTCCTTTAGAGGTTCAAGGAGAAATCTTTCTGGCTGATCTGATGGAACTTCTCTTTGGGGAGTTAAATTTAATTCTGGGATAGACTGGTTGGTCGAACATCGTGTTGGTCAGACTGCTCGACTAAGAGGGTCGTATTGAGGACTGAAGAGGATAATAAGGTAGTCTTGGTTGGAGAACACTGAAATTATTTAACTAATGTAATTTCTGTACTGGTGGCAAAAAAGTTGATACGTAAGGGATGTGAGGCGTTCTAGGCTTACGTAAGTGTTTTGGGTTCTGAGGATTCTTTTGTTAAAGACATTAGAACGGTAGAGAATTTTCTGGACGTCTTTCCTGAGGAGCTACCTAGTTTACCTCCAGATCATGAAATAGAGTTTGGTATTGAGCTCCTACCTGGTACAGCTTCGGTGTCCATCACTCCTTATCAAATAGTACTGAAGGAGCTTGTGGAGCTAAAGGTTCAGATTCAGAAGTTATTGGATTGTGGGTTCATCCGCCCTAGTGTGTCTCTATGGAGAGCACTGGTACTATTTGTGAAAAAGAAAGATAGATCCATGCTGATGTGTATCGACTATCGGCAACTGAACAAGTTAACCATTAAGAACAAGTATCCATTACCGAGGATAGATGACCTCTTTAACCAGTTCTGAATATTTGGCTATCAACAACTGTTTGGACTAACTAATGCACTGGAAGCTTTCATAGATTTGATGAATCAAATATTTCAGCCTTATCTGGATCAGTTTGTGGTGGTGCTCATAGATGATATGTTGGTTTACTCGAGAACTGAGGATAAGCATGATGAGCACCTTAGGGTTGTTCTGCAGACTTTGAAGGAAAAACAACTCAATGCTAAGTTTAGCAAGTGCGAGTTTTGGCTACATGAGGTGACATTTCTAGGTCATGTGTTTTCTGCTGAGGGGATTCGAGTTGATCCTCGAAAGATTGAGGATGTGTTGGAGTGGAAGCAGCCAAAGAACGTATTTGAGATTTATAGTCTCCTAGGATTGGCGGGATAGTATCGACGATTAGTAGAGGGCTTCTCATTGATTTCAGCAGCCTTAACTAAGCTGCTTGTAAGGGTGTGTCGTTTAACTGGACTGAAGCGTAGCAAGAAAGCTTTGAGAAGCTTAAGATTGTACTGACTAAGGCCCCTGTTCTAATACAGCTGGAGTCTGGAAAGGAGTTCAACGTTTATAGTAATGAGTCATACATTGGTTTAGGATGTGCGTTGATGCAGGATGGTAAGGTGGTTACATATGCGTCTCGTCAGCTTAAGATTCATGAAGTGAATTATCCGACTCATGACTTGGAGTTGGCCGCGGTAGTTTTCACACTGAAAATCTAGAGGCATTATTTTTATGGTGAGAAGTATATCATCTACACTGATCACAAAAGCCTCAAGTATCTCCTTACTCAGAAGGAGCTGAATCTTAGCAACATAGATGGATGAGCTGCTTAAGGACTACGATTGCACCATTGAGTACCATCCTGGTAAGGCCAATGTGGTGGCCGATGCACTGAGTTGTGAGCTATGACCTATTTAAGGGTGATGTTTGCTCACCTCAGTTTATTTGATGATGGTAGCCTATTGGCTGAGCTTCAGGTTAAACCGATTTGGATAGATCAAATTAAAGGTAAACAATTGTAGGACGAGTCTTTAGGTTATCGGTTCCGACAGATTGAGAGTAGTAGCACTACAAATTTTAGGTTGAACTCTAAGGGTGTGTTATGTTTCTGTGGACAGATTTGTGTACCAAATGACACCTGTTTAAGGCACTCCATATTGAGGGAGGCACATAGTAGCCCTATGCTATGCATCCTGATGGGACTAAGATGTACCGAGACCTTTACGAGTTGTACTAGTAGCCAAGACTGAAACGGGAAATTATCAATTTTGTCACTAAATGTTTGACGTGCCAGCAAGTTAAGGCTGAGCATTAGTTACCTTTGGGTTTGCTACAGCCGATTAAGATTCCTCTTTGGAAGTGGAAGCGTGTAACTATAGACTTCATAAATGGGTTGCCTCTCACACCCATTAAGAAGGATTCAGTATGGGTCATCGTGGATCGATTGACCAAGTCCGCTTACTTCATACTGGTTTGTACTGATTATTCTCTGTAGAAGCTAGCGAAGCTTTATATTTCTGATATAGTGAAACTACATGGGGTACCGATTTTGATCATCTCTGATAGGGATCCTTGTTTTATGTCTCAGTTTTGGAAAAAAGTTGCATGAGGCTCTGGGTTCAAGGTTGGACTTTAGTACTGCATTCCATCCTCAAATCGATGGTTAGTCAGAGAGGGTGATTCAAATACTGGAGGACATGTTGAGGAGTTGTGTTATTGATTTTTGAGGCAGTTGGGAGGATTATCTGCTACTAGCAGAGTTTACTTATAATAATAGATTTTAATCTAGCATTCAAATGGCACTTTACGAGGCTCTATATGGTCGTAAGTGTCACATTGCCTTTTGTTGGACTAAGTTGGGTGAACGATGTGTTCTGGGTCCTAAATTGGTTTCCGAGACAGAAGATAAGGTTAAATTGATTCGGGATCGTTTAAAAATAGCTTCGATAGGCAGAAGTCTTATGCAGACCTGAAGAGATATGAGATTAGGTATTCTGTGGGGGACTTCATGTTTCTCAAGGTCTCGCAGTGGAAGAAAGTACTGAGGTTTGGTCGTAAGGGAAAATTGAGCCCTAGGTTTATTGAACCTTACCGTATTCTGAATCAAGTGAGACCAGTTGCTTATCAATTAGAGCTACTTTCAGAGCTTGACCGTATTCACAATGTGCTCCATATCTCGATGTTAAGGTGCTATCGCTCTGATCCCTCGCATATTGTCCTTGTTGAGGAGATTGAAGTTAGGCCAGATTTAACCTTCAAGGAGGAACCAGTTCAAGTTCTGGATCTTGACGTTAAGGTTCGAAGAAAGAAATCCATTGCACTGGTAAAGGTTCTGTGGCAAAATCATAGCTCTGAGGAGGCCACGTGGTAACCTGAGGATTTGATGCGTCAGCAATATCCTCATCTATTCTGACCAGGTAAATTTTGAGGGCGAAATTTTCTTTTAGGGGGTAGAGTTGGAACGCCCCAATTTTTTTTAATTTCGGCATTGATGAATTTTGACAATTGTGTATCTGCTTCAATGGTTAAGTATTCTGGATATGTGGGAGAGGCCCCAAGTTCAAGCCATGCTTTGGGCAATTTTTGGTATTTTTTTGAATTAAGCCTGACCCTTGGTGGGTAGGCTTATATTTAATTATTGGTAGTATGATAACAGAATGGGCCTACTGGTCTGGTGGTTAAGCTATGTGTTAGTATGTTGGAGATCTAGAGTTCGAATCCCTGCAGGAGCATGGGTTTTATTTTTGCTCGGTGATGGGCAAGAATTTCGGTAGAGTGGGAACTCTAGAGTGGCTGTAGTTTAGTGGATTTGTAGGACGAAAATAAAGGGTGGTTATCTCATGTTTTAATTTTCTTTTCCATTTTTACCTCCTCATTTCCCAAAAATTTTAGTTTTCTCCAAAAGTTTCTAACGTCCCCTCCGTTTCTACTCTTTTCTCTTCTCTACTGCTCTTTTTCTATTCGGTTAGTACTCTCTTTACATCATTTCAAATTGCGATGTTTCTATCTGTCATTTCTGTGCAATTCGGTAAGTTTGATTAAGTGCGTTTTCATTTTGGTTAACGAATATTCTGTTAATGGGGCTTATTTTGGTACTTAAGTGAGAGTTAAGAGGCTATGGTCAGCCAATCGATGCTTCAGTATGCAAAATCACCACTCTTGCTCTAATGTAAGGGCTTCGTTAGACTTTAGGGAGTGTTCCTTCCAATTCTAGTTGATTGAGAAACAAAATAGGTGATTAATTGAGTGGGATTTTGGTCGATTTTTAGGTTCTGAAGGCTTAGGAGTGTTTACGCATCGAAAACAATACAGGTGCTACTCAATTGCACAGAAAACAAGGTTTCAGCGAAAGGCAAAAACCTCACTGTCGATGCCACACGGGCGTGTGGTCACCGGTGTGGTAGGCCGTGTGGTGGGACATGAGCGTGTGATCGAGGAGGCCAGGCCGTGCGTAAAAGACACGGCCGTGTAATGGCCAGACAGGCCGTGTGCGACACACAGGCTGGACTAATTTGGGTCGTATGGGCCCACACAAGCAGGCCACATGGGTGTGTGAGCCCATTTTTACGGAAGTGACTGTTAAGGTTGCACGGGTTGCCCAAGTCGACTGTGAACCTTTCGTAGGGTCAGTAAGCACTACTTAGACCCTTATTTGTGTGAAAGTATCTATGTGAATTGTTAAGGTTGCACGGGTCGCCCAAGTCAACTGTGAACCTTCCGTAGGGTCGACAAGCACTACTTAGACCCTTATTTGTGTGAAAGTATCTATGTGAATTATGTACTGAGCATGTTATATATATAAGCATGTATACTGAACTGTATGTGTATCTGATAGATCTGTGATAGCATAACATTCTATTGTATGTTACATTGTATAGGGTTGGGATAATATTATTTGGAGGAAGTGTACTGAAAGGCTCTTAAGCCTAATATACTGGCAACTCAACTGCAAACTACTGTTTGTGCCGCATTCGGTACTACCTTGAGTGCAGGGATGGGTGGGTTGATTTAATCCCCACATGGGGTGTAGGGTTGGACGAAGATGGTGTGTAGAGGCTAGTTAGGTTAGGACCTTATTGCCGAATACTGCATGACTGCTACTGATACTATGATAGGCTAAGGCCTACTGCATATTTGATACTGTATTGAGATAGGCTAAGGCCCAAACTATTACTGGTACCGAAATGGGCTTAGGCCCACAACTGTATTTGACTGTGCATTGTGTTTACTGTTGTTTGTTTTCTGTGGGATTACACACTGAGTTTACATAAACTCACTCCTCCCTATTTAATGTGCACAAGTAATCCCCAGACTTGACGGATCAGTGCAGCGGAGGACTCGATGGTGGTTACATGTATTATTAAACATTTTAATTTCAGTTTTGGTATTTATTTCTTAATTATTTTCTAGGTTATTTTTTATGTAAATTGGACTTTTTAGAATGTTTGCTTTTATTTCGGATTTTAGACTATTTTTGTGGATTTAATAACTGCACAAACTTAACAAACAAGCGATTTTCTCTAAACCAAAGGGGTTTTTCTAAGATGGACGGATTTACCTAATTAATTTGGGTTCTTATAAATTAAATGATTTCTAAAGCTTCTGTAACGAATTGTGTTTTAAACAATTGATTAAATAAGTAAGCGATTTTGGAATCAACAATGATAAACAAATGAAAATAATTTTATCGTATCAACTTAGTTTCAACACGCTATCATGTGACATCGCCAGATTCGGCCATAACGTCTAGGTCGGGTTTGGGGTGCTACACTTATACAGGATAGAGCAAAGACTAATGGTTTAAAATTGGCTGAAGTTCTCACGACAATCTTTTTTCAGAATTAAAAAAAAATCAGAGTATTATTTAAATATGAATAAATGGATTTGCCTGTAAAAATTCCTTGTACCCACTCGCAAATTGCACTACCAACGATATCCCACTGGTTTTGGACACCCAATTAAAGGCTTATCGGACTTTGGAAATTCTGACCCAGCTCAAGAATTGGGTCAGCAAAAATGAACAACCTGCTAATGAGATATGAGCCCAAATCATCCACTAAGAAGGAGAAGGCCCAACCATCCATAGAGGTGCCCAAATTAGCTACCCAAGACTTGGTAAAACATTGAAAATCAGCCACAAAATTCCTACATGTGACTGTCCAACTCTCTTCCTCTTTTCAAGCTTTTCTCACATGAATCACGCAAGAATCAAGTAAAAATTTCAAAATCATCCACTTACTTTCCTTAAAAGCAAGGGCTGGCCACATGAGAAGAGATTTTCAAGGCTCTAATTTGCTAAAAATAGTCTACCTCTACAAGTATAAATAGGGGCTAGCTATTCATTCATTTCATTCATCCTTCATACATCATTTCTTCTCCCATTCTTCATCCTTTCACTTCCCATTTGGGAGAGCAACACAAGAGTTTGAGAGGAGCATTTCAGAAGTTCTTCTGAGTAGTAAAATTCGGCATTCTTGAAAGCTATTGTGCAAAGGAGCAAAGCAGAAAAAAGTAGGAAAAGGAATACAAGTTGAGCTAACGAAAAAACACCAATTTGTCTTTTATTTTCTTTCCCTTTTAACTTTTTATTTTTCTTTGAACTGATGAACATGATTGCTAAATATTTTTCTACTTTTAATTTAATTAAAATGACTTAATTTTGTTGCTGTTAGATTGATTACATTCTTTTAGCTTAAAATGTTTTTAATTATGTCAATGATGTTATGCGCTTTGTTTGTTTATGCATTCAAATAGAAACATGAACATGCTACTCGTGCATTATGAATGTAGGGAAGCAATTGAATTAATTATTTAATCTGAATAAAACCGTAATTAATTGACATAATATTTGAATTGTAACAGCCTGTTTTCAGTTAAATCGGAACAGTGGTTTCGGGACCACAAATTCGAGTCCGTAAGAAAAATTATTTTAAATTTATTTTATGGTCTACCATGATAGGAATATCGTATAAAAATTTCATTAAGAAAATTTTACCGATTACATGTTTAATTGATAAAATGACCAAATTGCATGAAATGCAAAAGTTGAGTTCTAGTAGCTATAAGTATCAAATAGCTATGGAATTCAAAACTTGAGGTCCTTATATGGAAAATAGACCATTAAGTGGAGTTATTAGATTAACATGATTAGTAATCATGGGAAAATTTAATAAAGAAAAGACTAAATTGGAAAGTGTAACAGCTCGATTTTGGGGGCTAGTTGGAATAGTGGTCTCGTGACCACAAATCCAAAGTTAGAGAAATTATTTTATTATTAAAATAGATTCATAGCATGTTTATAATAGTGCATGAAAAATTTGGTGAGCTAATTTTTAACATTTGAGCCCAATTGCGAAAAAGGACTAAATCGCATAAAGTGCAAAAGTCCTAATTTGATAGCTAAAAATGTTATTTTATTAGCGAATCGAAATTGGGGGATTTTAAAGGGCAATTAGACCCTTAAAAGAAAGAATAACCGACCATAGAGTCAAAGAGGAGACAAAATTTTCAAATTTGGTGAGTTAGGTGGCTTATTTTTGACTAAAATAGAAATAAATAAAGGAAGGATGATATCATCCATTTTCCATCTTCTTTATCTACCAAAAATCAGCCATTAAAGGGGGTTTGAAAGCTTAAAATTTTCAGCAACTTGAAGCACTCACAAGTAAGTGATTCTCATGTCATTTGTTGATGATTTTTGTACTTTTCATACCCTTCAAGCAGGAGCTTTCAAATTAGGGGTCTATTTTTCAAAATGGTTAAAAGTCTAGGGTTTTTCCATGAGAGCATCTAGGATGTTTTCTGAAATTTTATGGAAGAATATGAGTCTTGGGTGTGACATAAATAACTTTTGTGAAATGTGTTAGCATGAAAACACCTAAAGGGACCATTTTGCATAAGTTGTAAAATAGATAAAAAAAAATGTGTGAAATAGTGGGTATTTGGAGTTGCTATAAGTATCAAAGAGGCTTTCGGCTAGTCTTGAAAAATAAAGAAATTCTATAAAAATTGATTTTCGGGCCGAGGGGTAAAATGGTCATTTAGCACAATTGTGAATTGTTGAGTGCTTAGGTTGATAAAGTGACTTAATAAGTGCATTTTGTTATTATAGATCAAGAAATACTGAGTCCAAACCTAGACCGGGGGAAAGCCAAGCAAACCGACTAAATCTACTGGTCGCCACATTTTGTAATCCGAGGTAAGTTGTATGTAAATAATACAACTACATTGTTAATTATATGTGCTTGAATTATTACAGCATAAATTACTTGATTGTGAAATCGAGAATGTATAATGATAAATGAGATAGTAGAATTTCCATTGGAACCTTAGGAAGTAAATCGGATATTCATGTTATGACATTTGGGTCATTTGTGTGTGAGCTGGTGTAAGACATGTCTGGGACATGCATCAGCCACATTATGAGAGCCAGTGTAAGACCATGTCTGGGGCATGGCATCTCCATTGAGACGAGGGCTAGTGTAAGACATGTCTGGGACATGCATCGACCTCGAGACGTAAGCCAATGTAAGACATGTCTGAGACATGCATCGGCTACGATATGATAATTAGTGTAAGACCATGTCTGGGACATGGCATCAACTTGAGATATGAGCCAATGTAAGACCGTGTCTAGGATATGGCATCGGCACCTTACCCTATTCTTGAGGCTTATGTAATAACCAGTAGAATTATGAATGGTTCAACGGTAAAAGTTATGTTCTTAAGCTAATGAGGAAAGTATAACCATGTTGCGAGTGGTACAGGTACCTAATTGGTACGTATGAGATATGAGCTCAATATATAATATGTGACTTGTATGGATGGTAATGAGTAAGTTATGCTTATGCCTATCTTGGTGTTATGAGCATGTTGATTATTGATAAATTATTGTTGTATACTTACTTATATGCAACTTACTAAGCTGTTATGCTTACTCCCTTCCCTTTTCATTTTCTTACAGTGCCGCCTAATTAGCTCAAGGATCATCAGAAGTCAGAGATATCGATCACACTATCAGCCAAAGCATTCGGTATAATTGGATTTATATTTTTGAATATGGCATGTATATGAGTTAAACTTTATTATTTTGTGTCATTGAGGTTTGGCCATATGTATTGGCTTGGGTTGGAAACCCTTCAATTTGTATTAAGCCTTGAATGATGGCTAACATTCATTTTGAATTTATAAAAGATGCATTATCATGGTTGAATGAATGTCTATTATGGCTGATTTGGTTACAAGAATTATGCTTGTTTTGGTATTGGTTGGTATTTGTATAGAACTACATATGTAAAGGTGGCAATGGGGCATGGTAAATAGCCTTATATTGTCTACACGGGTAGGCATACGGACGTGTGTCTAGGCTGTGTGTGACACACGGTCTACCCCATGGGCGTGTGGCCCAACAATGTGTCCCCTGCACGTAAAAATTTTAAGTTAGTATGCATGATAATAAACACACGGACAGAGACACGACCATGTGTCTCAGCCGTGTGAAGGGCACGGCCTAGCATACGGGTGTGTGCCTTGACCGTGTGACATTTTGGGGTTGCTGACGTCAAAAATAGAATGTCCATGTTTTTGTACACGGGCTAGTACATGGGCGTGTCATAGCCGTGTGAAGGACACGGGCCAGGTACACGAGCGTGTGCCAGGCCGTGTGAAAACCCCTGTAGGTGTGCATTTAAAATAAATTCCACACGAGTGGAAGACACGGGCATGTCCCTATATTGCTTAGGCCGTGTGAACCACACGGGCCATCAACATGACCATGTTGAATTGGCCATTCCGGCGTGTGTCCCTATGTCAAGTGACATTTTTCTATAGTTGGCAAAAGTACCCGAGTTGGTTTCGAGTGATTTACGATGTGTGTTTTGGGTCTCGAAGGCCCATATTATGGATATGTTGATAAGTTTAGGAGAGTTTCAAATTTGTCCAAGTCTTGGAGACCTGAAAATGGATGTAAGCACGAGTTTAAGTGAGGTAACGCCTCGTATTCCATCACGGTGTAGGATATGGGTATGAAGTGTTACAAAAAGTGGAAATAATAGAAGATGATAAATAATTAAATAACAAAATATCATCTTTTCATCATCTTTCCCAAATTATTTTACATAGAAACCTAGTTAGAAGAGCTTGAAGGTAGCAAGCTTATTTGGTTAAATTAGGTGAGTATTCAAGTCCCATTTGTAGTAATTTTTATATTTTTAAGATCGTAATAGCTTATCTAGCTATGTCGGGGATAATTTGCAAAGTTATCAAAGTACTAGGGTTTTGACATGGATGAATATAGTTAAATTATGAACTTTTATGGTAGAAAATGAAAGTTTGTTGATAGATAAACAACTTTTGTTAAGGAAATTTTGATGAAATCATGATTTTGGGACTAAATAGAAAAGATGTAAAATTCATGAAAAAATTTTGATTTTTATGAAATACATGGGCTAAAAATGTTATATTTAAAAATCAGCTGGGCTTAGAATAAGGATTACATTGCATGAATTTCATTTTCCGAGCCTAAGGACGAAATTGTAATTAAATAAAAGTATAGGGAAAAATGGTAATTTTGCCTAAGATGTGAATTGGATTGAATTGAACATGAATTATATTAAATTGAGCTAAATTTACTCGTATAGATCCAGATAGACCAAATATGGAGTTAGAACGTAGAAAAGAAAAAGTGTCGGATTAATAGATTTTGCGTACACGAACAATTATTGAGGTAAGTTCGTGTAACTAAATTGTATATTTATATGTTTTAAATTGAATGTTGTGTATGTGTATTGTATAATTGACATGTATGAAAATCGGTCACATATCCAATAATGCTCGATAAGCATTAAGTCCAAACTGAGTAAAGGAAATTCGATGGATACAGGGTTCTCGAATTGGTTGTGGTCCTGCATATGAGCTTCCTGAATATGGCTCTTATGAGATTCCCGTTATACAGCCCAGATAAGCTTCCCGTTACATGGCTCACAGAGCTTTCTGTTATATTGCTCAAGAGAGAGTTTCTCATTATATGGCTCAAGAGAGAGTTTCTCGTTATATGGCTCGAGAGAGAGCTTCCCGTTTATGTGCTCGTATGAGCATTCCCGAATATGAATTGATGGTTTATAGTTTTGTACACTACATGTGTACTACCCTTGTATCCATCGATATTTTAAATGATTCAACTGGTGAAGTTCTGATATGAGATGATATGAATTCAAGATGAATTACTATGAGAAATACTTAAAATACAAAGATATGATATGTACATGTTTATGGACAATTGAAGTGATAAATACATGTATGTGGAAATTGAATATTGATGAGCTCATTCATGTTTCTTGGTATTAATGTGAATTACATGACTAACATGCTTGATGAGGATATGTGTTTAGGCAAATGGCCAAATTGACTTGAGCATGTTTATTTGCTTACCTTAAATGTAAATTAAATGGTAAGTTAATTTCTTGTTATACGAAATTACTAAACATTAAAAGCTTACTCTGTTTTATTTCTTTTGTTTTACAGTACTTCGGAAGCTTGTTGAGCTGGAAGCTTGGCGGAGATATCATCACATCATCCATCGGCTCATCTTGGTATATTTAGTAATTCAACTTTGGTTATAATCTCATGTATAGGTTAACTTAGCCAATGTTGGCATATAAAGGTTTCAGTTGTAACTAGTCGTTGGAATGGCTTGTGATGGACATGTTTTGATGTGAATATAAAATGCTATATCATGTATAGGACTTGATTTTGAATGGATTAGAATGTCCTGTATTGGCTTAAGAATATGTTTAAGTGTTTATGCAGGTGGAAGGCAAATTTGGGTGAGAAATATGGCTTAGAAATGGCCTTATTTTGTCCATACAGGCAGAGACATGGGTGTGTGTGGCGCACGGCTTAGCATATGGGCATGTGACTTGGCCGTATGCCCCTACATCTTTAAAATTTCAAAATAGAATGCACAAAATTAATCACATGGCTTGGCATATGGGCGTGTGGCTTGGCCGTGTGACCCCTGCACCTATTTAATGCAAAATATTATGTTCACACGGCCTAGCACACGAGCGTCTGACTTGGCCGTGTGACTCAAGTTAGAGAGTTACACGGGTACTAACACGGGCTGAGGCACGGCCGTGTGCCTTACTTCGAATGGCCACATGGCCTAAGACACGGGCGAGTCACTAGGCTGTGTGAGCCACATGGCTTGACCACACTGGCGTGTGTCCCTTGCACCTAGGAAAAATTTTGAAGTTTCATGAAAAATTCTTTGAGTACTCAGTTTAGTCCTGACTTGATTCTAATTCGTGTTTTGAGTCTCGAGGGCTCACATAAGGGACGATATGATTGATTATTACATATTTATGATATGAATGTGAAATGATATATATTTTTTTGTATTTGATCTATAAATCCCGGTAATGCTTCGTAACCCTGTTCCGGCGACGGATTAGAGTTAGGAGTGTTACATGAATGGTGGATATTTGATCTATTTATGATAAATTAGGTCAAAGTAGTAATAAGATTGAAAGAAATTTATTACCTTGCATAACCTTAGATTAATGTGATTAAATTGTTTTAGTTAGATATATCACTGTTACTTCATATAATATGATGTCTACTTATGAGATTCTCAAGTTGATTAAACGTAGAAATATGCTAGAAAAACTTAATAATTAAATAAGTAGGACTTCATAGGTTAATAAATAGCGAATTGCCATGATTTATTTTCATAACATCGTTAACATTATTTTAATAATTCTAAGTTAAAAAGACAATTAATCTAATTCTTTCATGTCATCGTAATTAAAACATATGAATTTCTCCTTATTATTATTTTTTTTACCTTTCATTTATTTTTAGCATACTTAGTTAAATTTAGTTAAATTAATTAGTTAATTCAATCTACTCCCAATTATTCCCATCACCAATTTGCTAAGTTTTCGTTTTCACAATATTTGCCTATATAGTCCCTCGTACTTAAAGTGTTATGTACGTCTTCATGATCCAATCTTTGATTTGGTTATGTAAACATAAAAAATTAAAAAATTAAAAAGCGACAATTTAATAATTAAATTAATTAAAATTAAAAATTTTAATAATATTTTCTTATCATTTGCAATTCAACGTCAGAAATGTGTCTATCATCCAAATGAATATGTGACATTGACATTTTAAAATTATAAAAACAAATAAAATTAAATAATTTATGGAATATAAAATTAAAACAAAAAGAATTTCAAAGAAATTGAATGAAAAATTGGGAACTAAATAGTTAAGAGAATAAATGATTTAAGAGAATTGAGAGAATAAGATTTAAATGTAAAAGAAAAAAATGAGCTGGGTTTAGTAAATAAACTAGCTGTTGAATTTTTAACTGATGAAAAATTTATTGTTGGACGAAAACATACCTAGTAAGATATGTTTTATGTTTCTCTTTAAAATCAACCTATTTTCCTTGAAAAAATAACTTTACTAAATAATTTTGAAAATTGATATTTTCTCCTCATTTTCCCAATGAGGAAATGCTTTTCACCTAAGCCCAAATCCATATTTACATTAACTAATTAAAAAGTATTTATAAATTTAGATTAATTTATATTTTTGTATTATTATATTAAATTATTTAAATATAATTTATTATTACGTTAAATTATTTAAATGTTATTCACAAATATCATTTTATTAAAATTTTCAATATAATTTATCATTATATTTAAAATTTTAAAATATTTATATATCATTAATTTTTCAAATAAATTATATTAATTATTTAAATGATATTTAAAATTTATATTTTATATATTATATTAAAATATTATATAAATTAATTAAATTTTACTTTCAAACATTTGTCTGAAAACAACATTTTAATTTATCACTATAATTTTTACAACAATAACAGGCATTTGAAATAATCAAATCACACTTTTTTCACAGTAATTTTTCCGCCAGTACTTTCTAAATGTATTTTTAAAACAACAATGGATAAATAAGTCATACTGGATTTAGAATTTAAAATTTTAAAAATTATGATTTTATAGAAATGACTACATTATGATTTAAGGTTAGGTAAGATTTAAAATTTAAGGTTTGAAGTTTATGATTATAATTGTTCATGGGTCGGGTCAAATTGGATAATAAAATTTTAAGCTTGATTAATAGTTTCAAGCTTGGATAGACTTGAAAAATGGGTCTAAATTTTTGCTAAAATTCGATTCAGATAAAAATATTAAAGCTTAAGTCCAACTTTACCCACCCATATTAAAATTTGTTTATTTTATTTTTATATAAAAAATTAAAAAATATTATACATCAAAAACACTACAAACATTAAAATAAATGTTTTCCAATAAATTGAAAATAAATTAATAACATAATAGTGAAATGAGAGCAAAACAGTGAGAAAACTGTAGCAAAATAATAGTTTTTTCTTTTTGAAAATTCGGGTCAAGCTGTGCCTGAGTCAAAACCCTTATCTAAGGTCCGATTTATTTTTAAGCGGCCTTATTTTTTTGTCCAATCTCATTATTCAAGCCTATATTTTTACTCAAATCATTCTACTTTTCGAACTAATTTTCAAAGCTCGACCCATGGACAAATTTATTTATAATATAAGATTTATTATTTAAGGTTTTAAAATATAAAATTTTAAGGTCTAGTTTTATAGTTTTTAATATATATTAATTTTATTAAAACTCAATCCCAAATTTAAGTTTGAAAAGAAAAATATCATAAACAAAGGAAATTTGGTATTTGTTAGCGTTGGAAAAGTAGTAATTACTGTTAATTTGGTGTCTTATGATGTATTTTATTATTATTATATTTTAAAAAATTAAAAATAATTTTAATTTGAGCGGAATAATAGTTAAAATTTTTATTAAATATTATAAAATAAAAATTAATATTGTAGAATATAATATTATTAAATACTTAAAATGACTTTTTAAGGTAAACTCTTAGTAAATAAAAAATAAAAAAATCCGAAGTTAAACTGTTGATATTTCTATTTTATTTTCTCATCGTTTATCTATTTTATTATTATTTTGTTGTAACTATTACTATTACTTGAACCAGTGGTTTACCCAAAAAAGCCTACATCAAAATCATTCACTTTCCCTTTCTTTTCCAAAAATCTCTTATCCCGCCGCCCACTACCACTACCACTACCACCACCACCACCAGCGCCACCACCTCCCAGTGGTGCTCTTCCAAACAGCGATCAGCCACCACCACAGTCAACCGCAAAAACCCCTCAAATGGCGACCGCTGCAGCAACAACAACAGTTGCCTCCGACACAACAACCACCACTTCCTCCGACGGTCCAGTCCTTAGCCTCATCAACAAACGCATCCGTGCCTTACGCAAGAAATACAACCGCATCCTCCAGATGGAAGAATCCGTCTCCCAGGGCAAACCCTTAAACAAAGAACAAGAAGAAGTCCTCCGTTCAAAACCCTCCGTCTCCGCCCTTATCGACGAACTCGAGAAGCTTCGCCACCCTCTCTCCTCCGCCGTCTCTGAAGAAATCTCACTCGCTTTACAGCGTCAAACCATTTCCGCGGAAGAAACTACCTCGGAAGCCCAACAACAGCAGCAGCCGCCCAATGAGCCCGATCATGCTGTTGAAGATCTCCTCAACCTGCTCTATTTCGGGTCGTTGTTCGATGTAAAGTCTCAGAATGATTTCACTTCGATGATGTTGACTCGGACGCACGAGAGGGGCTGTTGCCTGACTTACGATTATGTCACCGACGACGCTACCGATCTGCTTAGCGAGAAAGATTTGGATTCCATTTCGACGCTGAGTGCACTATTGACTTCACGCTCTGCTGATTCCAGTTTGTCTCACAAGAACGCTTTGCACCGTTGCCTCCACCATGCTAAGCTTTGGCTTTCCAACTCTGACCAGCCCATTGACCCCAATGCCGACGTCTCCTGTAATAAAGCACTCCATTTGTTTTGGGGGGCTTTCTATTTTTAAGTTTCTAGGTTTTCTAACTTGGGCAGTTCTTTTTGTTTCAGATGCTGGGTTGAGAGAGAGGCTTAACAAGATTATGGCTTTGGATTACTTTACGACGACGCCGGAGATGAAGGCTCCAGTTGAAGTGGTTGCAGCTGCTGCTGCTGGGACTTATACCACTTTCCAGGTTCCAGTGCAGAGTGTGCCCATTTCTGTGCCTCTTCAGGTGGAAGATTCTGTCGGGCAGTATCAGCAAAAGGTATTAACTTTGTTCTAGCTTAAGAAGAGTAAAGAGTTTGGTTATTGGATTTAACTTTGCATTTTATTTCTGATAAATGTTGTAGTATAAAATTCTTGACTTCCCTTTTATTTCTATACTTTCAGCTTTGTTGAAATGACTGTTAATTTCTAATAGTAAGTGTCGACATGAGAGAACTTAAGGGCATTGCATTCAAACTATTGTCATAGCTATTTTTTGTATCTGTATGCTTAAAAGGTTGAAGTGGAATCGTACTGGCTATCTATATTTCAGTATGCATAAAAAATGTTAGAACTCCATATATTTTTTACCTGACTTAACCAGTATGTTAGGTTGCAAGATCCTTTGGACATCAACATTTCAAAATCTATGAAGTCTTCTTTATTTTCTTAACCATTATGTTAGGTTGCGAGATCCTTTGTACATCAACATTTTGAACTCTATCAAGTCTCTTTTATTTATCTATTGTTTTATATATGCATATCATCGGAATAGAAATGAGAATTTAAATCCACCTATGCATTGTTCTACTTTTGCTAAGGTGGGAGGGGGTTGTTAAAGTAACATTTTTGGTATTGTTAGTGATAAAACTTGATGGAACACAGCTGAATAGGAAGGCTTTAGATCTGAGGTTAGGGTTAACTAGAATAAAAGAAACTAGGAAAGAAGCTGAGAAGGATTTTTAAAGGGTTGATAGTTTGTACCAATGACTGGAAGAATTATTTGAATTTCTTGTTAGTTGTTTCTACTTGGTGGCTAGTATATTGTATAGAAACTTTTAGAACCAATGAATATGATGATCTGTAGTTTGGATTTTTTTGTCAAGTTGTTTGTACTCAACAAATATGGCGATAAGAATTGAGAAATTTTTACTCGTGGATTTTTTAAAACTGATTAATTCTCTGGGCTTTGGCTACATGCAAATGGCTTTGAGAACCAGTATCCTGCCTTTTTTCCTTTGACTTCTTTATACCACCTGTGTAGATGCCCTATTTGGATGTTGACAGAGGTTACTCTGAACTCCCTTTATTTGTTATTTATGCACCATGTATGTGTTGCATTCTGAACGTTGATTCTCTAGCATAAAGCTTTTGGACTTTCTTGGCCACTATTAATTGTATTATACTTCGGGATTGGTAGTAGCAATTAAATATTGTTGGTGATGGGTTTACTAAGTTATTGGTGGCCGTGACTATGTCCAAGTCAGCTAAAAGTTGGGTTCTAAAAAATTTGTCCGATTTGAATAATGTTTCAAATTCTAAATCTTTGTCACAATAAGTATTCTTGCTCATTCATGTCATCTCATTATCTTTGCTAGTATCCCTCTACTAATATATAGCTTAAGGGGGGATGGAATGATCAGTAGTCTTTTCTATTTATTCATTTTAGCAGTGGATTGTTGTAACTATCAGCATGTTTGATTGAATTCATTCATATGATTTTCCCTGCAATTCAGATTCTTTCAATTTCTTTGCTTTGTGATCACTGCTAGAACAGTCTCAAGCGGCATGCTGTAGTTTTGTTAGTTTTAGGTGAAATTTGAGAAGGATTTGGAAAAAGACAAGGTTATTTAGATTTTATTTTAGAAAAGAATCTTGGTATTTAAGTTGCAAATTTAGAAGTTGGCTCAGAAATAATACATGGCCAATTTCTTTGGTGAAGCACTTTTAGCAGGAAGGAATAAAAACATGTTTTCATTTGGAGAAACTGAAAGATCTTAATTAGAAGGTTGGTTTGTGTAGTATGGATTCATGTATTGGCTAATGGAACACAAAACTGAAACTTGAATGGCCTAAAGCAGTCAAGTTTTTGAGAGGGGATGCTGAAGAAACACAGAGGGTTGCCTTAAGTTTCTGCTTTCAGTTTGTCACGGAAAGCTTCGAGATACTAGGAATAGGGTGTAAACTGTTTTGGATTAATCTGTATGGGGGTATTTAAATGATTCTTAAGATTCAGACCCATATAGTATATTGATCTTCAGAATAAAATATCTTTTGGTAGGTGGTTCTCTCTGTCATTGTATAACTAGGCGATGCTTGCAGATTTTTATGTGGCGGTGAGGTAGGAATGAGTCAATAGGCAGGATTAGCGTTACCTGGATGTAATGCTTCTTAGTTTCATATTCCTTAGCCTGACGTTGGACTTGATGTTTATATTTTGTGACTGTATTCCTTTTTCAGGCCTCATTTCTGATCAATACATGTTATTTGTTTTGCATTAACATGTTTAAATTTCATTCGGAGCTGTCTTCCCTCTGTTAGTTTTATGAATTCAAATGAGGTTATGTTTTTAAGTTATTTTCTTATTTGATGTAGGAAGAAGATGCATTTAATTATCAAGAACCTGAGATACTTGAGACAAGTGACAATCAATTTAGTGTCGCAGAAGAACATCAGAAGGTGACTTCAGTTAGCTGTACCATTAGATATGTTCTTTTATGATTTCATTTATTTGGTTTAATAGAATAAGCTTGTTCCCTTCAGGATGATGTGGAGATGGAAAATCCTGTAGAGGATATTGCAGTTCAACAAGGTGGGAAATTATCTGTGGATACAGACGACAACCAGAGAGATGTAGAACCCAAGGAGCAACAGTATGTTCCTCGGAGACCCTATCACAACCAAAGAGGGAGTCGGGGTACTGGGGGTGGTCGTAGGGGTTACTCCAATGGCCGTGGAGGTCGAGGCAGTGGAAGGGGTGGCGGAGCCTACCAAAATGGTCGTAGCCAATATTATGATCAGCCGGGCAACAATTACTATTCTAGGAGCTATTATAATAACCGGGGAAGGGGTGGAAGAGGCGGTGGCCATGCTTACAACAATCATGGGTCGGCAGTTCAGGGTGGTCACGCCTCTGCTGATGTAGGTGTTGCCTCATAACAGCTTTATGTGGAGTATCCAGGGGTGGGTGGTGAAGATGTACTCTTTTTCTTTTTTTGTCTTTTTGGTTTGCATGAAAAGCATGTTTTGAATGTGGGTTCATGTTTATATGGTACCGTCCGTTTACTCCTTATGTAGTTGGGTTAATTAATGACTTTGGAAATCATTTAAAAACTGAAGACTTCTGGCAATTATCCTTTTTGCTTTAACTTGCAATTTGTGTTATGGACTGGCATTTCGACCCATCCATCTTCGCAATTTTATTCACTGAAAACTAGGTTGGGCTGGGTTCAGGTCAGGTCTTTTTTTGATACCACAACATATATATTCGCTCAAGCCCGAAGCTGTTTCTGGGAAATGATTAACATAATAATGTTTGGGTACGTTAATATTATCTAAAAACATCTTTGGTTTTGTCAAAATATTTACTAATTTTATACTTTTATTAAAAGTTTAAATATAAATTATTTATCTTTATATTTTAATCATTGACGTTCTAATATTATATATTTAATTTTTATTATAAAAAATAGTAATATACGGTAAAATTGCAAAACAGGTTGTGCCAAATTCGATTTATTCTTTTTGGAAGTATTAAAGTATGGTACAATCAATAAATAATTCAAGTAAAAAGTACGTAATCATAAATAATTTTGTCAAAGTTGTGATTCTTATAAATTAATTGGATGTAATTTTAGGTTTTAACAAATTTTGAGATATGTAATTAGATTGTGGACTATCATCTCCACACATATTTTATTTCAAATTTATGTAACCTATTTTGCGGCAAATCTTGGAGAGTTGAGATGCATCCAAAATTGATCAAGACGACACGAACCCAACTTTTCCAATTGGCAAAAGATCGATAATGGGTCGAGCAACTAAAGTTGACAATGGCCAATGGTGGTCGTTGGTGGTGGTCGACCGAAGATGGCCTAATGGTGGCGACGACGGTGGCAATGACGACGTCGACTATGGCTGGAACGAATGCCCTTGGTGGTGACAACAGTTCGATGATAGATCCCTTCGATGATTTTTCAAGTGTTTTTTTAGGTTTGGGAACCTGGGTATTTGGCTTTGCTTTGCGGGTAATAATTGTAATTTTTTATTATCCATTTTTCTAGGATGGAATCATGGAAACTTTGACTAGTCAGAGTCATTTAATTTTATGCTTTTCTATGATAGCATGATGATATTTAAGTTGACTGAAAAACCATGTTCATGTATATCTATGATAAGCATGCCATGTAGTTTAGGAGAAGAATGCCACATGTACTTGTCATGACATTTTAATCACCCATGATTGAAACTGAAAATAAAAAACCTTGCATGTTTTCTAAAAGATTGAGTGGAAGGTCTCTGAAGACTTGTGACCTCCACCAGTGGTCTCTTGTGATGACATGATAATTTGCCAACGCTAAGGTAGGTATTGTGATAGTCGTTCAAGAATACTGTCTTGACATCCATTTTCAAGATCTTGAAATTGAAATCATCCACAATGGATAATAATATGAGGATCGACTTGAGTAGGGCAACTGAAGAAAAGGTTTCTTCATAATCAATACCTTTTTTTTTAGTATAACATTTTGCTACAAGTTTAGCCTTGTAAGTTTCCACTTTTCCATTCATATTTCTTATCTCCTTATAGATCCATTATAACACCCCTAACCCATATCCATTATCGGACTAGGGTTATGAGGCTTACTAAACACATTAGAACATTTCGTAATCACTTTACAATCAAAAGTCAAACATCGTCATATTAATAATCAAAAAAAAAAAGTCCCTTTCTTAGGTCAATGAGACCATAAACATGCATTGGTAATAGTTTGGGACTAAACCGAACACATTCAGAGGTTTCATCACTTAGAAAATTTTTCCATTCTGTTGAGGTCACAAGCCTGTGTAACCAGGCCGTGCTAAAATAGAGTTTACATACTGACTTTTCCCCACGGCCAACAGACACGCCCATGTGCTATGGCCGTGTGGTTCTTAGCTAGCTACTGACTTAAGCCCACGGCCAACAGAGAGGCCTGTGTGCTATGGCCGTGTGGCACAATGCAGGCTTGGTTTAAGCCAAATTGCCACTCCTTTTTTAGTCAACCTACAAGCATAGAAACAAGCATATATGTATAATCCAATCAACCAATTTTTCATGCTAAAACACATACATCATTCATGCCATAATATTATCAACCATTTACATACTAATAAACCTTACATATTCATACTAAAACATAATATAAGATTATATTAAAAACATCATTCATTTTCAAACCATGAACTCACCAAACTTACCTTCTCCTTTATCCAGTTAAAACATGCCACAGTTGGAAATTAACATCACATATCATAAGCCTTTCTCAACCATAAGTTCAAACACAAATTAGCCAAATCACATGGCTAAATATATACATCCCAAAACATACTCCATAACTACTAGCCTATACATGCCATCCTTCAAAAATATATATATACATTTCCAAAGTACCAAAATGAGGTTCGATAGTGTGGCGACAATCCATGACGATCCCCAATCTTGATAGCTTCGATATCTACAAAACAATTCAAACACACACATAAAGTAAGCTTTTAAAAGCTTTGTAAGCTCGTACTCAAATAATCAATAGTATATGAACATAGAATAACAACATATGAGTATTTGCACAATTTCCATCCATAAAACCATATCAACTCAATGAAATTCACATACATAACATCATCTACCACTTAGGTATTATACATACCTGAATCTTTCCGTACTTATTCACCTTCGTACTTACCTCTTGTTGAATGTTAAAAGGCTTTCCATAAATTGTTCGTAATTTAGATATTCGCACACTTAGTGCTATAATGTTAGCCGAAGCTAAATATTTTCGCACACTTAGTGCTATCTCAAATAACTGAGACTAAGTCAGAATCGCACACTTAGTGCCTCAAGTAGCCGAAGCTAGTTTAAAGCACACACTTAGTGCCTCAAGTAGCCGAAGCTAATTTAAATCGCACACTTAGTGCCAAAACTTCCGATTCATCATCATATTATGCAATTCAATTATATACAACTCATATATAATAAAGGCATCAAAGCTTACTTAACATTATATTTTAAGTACAAACTTACCTCGTATTTGAAGGTGTCGACTCGAACGTTTATTCTATAATCTTCTATTTTCCTCGATCTAAATTCGAACTCCTCTTTTCTTGATCTATAAGTATTAAAAATTAATCATTTTATTCACCAAATAGTTCAATTCAATCCATAAACACATATTTAGGGCAATTTGCAAACTAGCCCTCATATTTTCACATTTCGATACTTTAGTCCCTATTTCACGAAATAAAAAAATTCACATAATTTTCATATACACAAGCTTAGCCGAATTCTCCTAGTACTCATACTAGTTCACACATTTCATTTATTTCACATTTTAGCCCCTCAAAATAACATTTTTACAAATTAGCCCAATTTACTCAATTTCATCAAAAATTCAAAGACAACATATGTCAACCCAAAATATACCTTCCATAATTCACCATTTAACAACACAAAACTCATGAATTCATCCATGGCATATTTCAAAATCATCACCAAAATCAGAAATTGAAGCATGGGCTTTGTAGGATACTAAACAACTATCACAAAAACATAGAAATTATCAAAAACCGAACAAAACTCATACCTCAATCAAGGAATACAATGGCCGAACCCTAGGTGTTCTTATTCTTTTATTTTCTTTGCTATTTTCAGCTATGAAACATGAATAATGACTTTATTTTATGCATTGTTTTATTTAACTAATACTTATTAAACAAATATCCATTTTACCCTTTATTTAAACATATAAAAATAATTTGAAATAAGACCATATATGTCCATTAGCTAAATAAATGGAATAATAACCACATAAGGACCTTTCAATTATAAATCCAAGTCAAATAAGCACTTTTAATATCTAGCACATAGCTTTTACCTTTTACGCGATTAGGTCCTTTTTGCAAATTAAGCACACAAACAGTTAAATTTTCACACGAGATTTTCACACATGTCAATTCACTTATAATAGACATGAAAAAAATATTAAAATATTTTTCTAACTCAGACATGTGGTCCCGAAACTACTATTTCGACTAGGGTCAAAATCGGACTGTTATATCCACTTACAACCTATGAGTTTTATCTCTTCTGGTAAGTCTACGATTTCCCACATTGAGTTGGAATCTATATAATCCATCTCAACTTTCATATCTATTTCCTTGAGCTTGGAATCAACACTCGACATCGCGTCATCATATGTGAGTGGGTCGTCATCTTCCTGTTTAGTTGACTTAGTGCTTAAAACAGTTCAACCAGATTGGAAGAACTCAGGCTTGCGAGACCCTTATTGCGATGAAACACTCTTTACTACTGATCATTTGCATGTATACTATTTGGAGTTGGTTCTGGAACAGTTTCTATAGGGCTTTTTGTATTTCCCGAAATTCCACGAGTACTTCTTTACTCCAAGGTTTGAAGTTATTCATGTAACTTTCCTCAAGGAAAGTAACATGACTTGACACTATTATTGCTTGCTCTTTTGGGTTATAAAATAAACCACCCTTCGTTCTTTTTGAAAATTCTGCCTATAAATCAACTTCCTTGCATATTTATCCAATATGTAGGCCAAGCATCCCCAAATCCTTAAATAATTTAGATTTGGCTTCCTGCTGTGCCACAATTTCTATGGATTTTTAGATGTAGCCTTAGTTGGTACACCATTCAGAATATAGTAATTCGTTTTCAATGCAAATACCTAAAAGGAGATTGGCAGCTTCGAATAACTTAACATTGAACAAACCATGTCTAACAACATTCGATTTCTTCTCTCTTCCATGTCATTCTATTGTGGAGTGTCCGACACTGTTAACTAAGACAGAATCTCATTCTCTATGAGATACCCTAAGCATTCATCTAATAAATATTCCCCACCTTGATTAGATTGAAGTGTTTTTATGGGTAAACCTAGTTGTTTCTCCACTTTCGCACGAAACTCTTTGAATTTATCAAAGTTTCATTCTTGCGATGCATTAGGTACACTTACCCATATATGAAATAATTATAAAAAAAGGTTATATAATACTCACAACTAGCTCTTGCACTAATGTTCAAGGGGCCACACATGTTAGTGTGCACAAGCTCTAAGGGTTTCACGACTCTCGTTTCTTTTGCATTAAAAGATCACTTAATCATCTTACCTTCTAATCAAGTTCCACATTGTGGAAGTTAAACTTCTTTAAGCAAACTTAAAGTGTCATATTTCACAAGTCTGGTGATTCTTTCTTGGTTAATATGACCAAGTCTCAAATGCCAAAGGCACGACTCATTAGAATAAGAAATTTTAAGTCTTTTATTCGAAATTTCAGTTTCAAGTAGTATTTTTATCCTTGGTTTGATAAAATAGAGATTATTTGACATCCATTCATTACAAATAAGTTTATGATTTCTAAATATTGCAATATTATTATTAAAAGTCACGATCAAGCTGTCTTTATATAAACTTGCAACAAAAGTCAATTTTCTTTTGAAACTTGGTACATAGAAAATGTCTTTCAAAATAATCTTCCTAAAATTATCAAAGCAAAGATATACATCTCCCACTACTTTAGTTGCCACAGTTGTCTCATTTCCACTCTACACCGATAGAATCTTATCTATAATATCTTCCATTTCCACGAGCCCCTGTAAAGAAGCACACACATGATTAGTGGCTCTTGAATTAATGACCCAGTGGTCGATTGAATCTTCCACTAAGCAAGCTTATACCATAAAGAGTTTCATACCTTTGCCTTTAGTGACCAGGTAGTCCTTCTACTCTTTATAGTTTGCCTTGAAGTGTCATTTCTTGCTGCAGAAGAAACATTTAGACTTATTATAAGTCATTACACTTCTTGGTTCTCATCTTTTCCACTTTAGGTGGCCTAGAGAACTTAGCCTTGTTTCTCTTAGCGTACTTTCCCTTCCCTTTAAAGGAAGAAGCAACAACTAAGTTTGCTTCTGCTTTTCAGACTGGCTGACTGCCATTCAACATCAACTCATAGGATTGTAATTCCTTCAGGAGTTATGTAAGCATCAGATTCTTGTTCCCAAGGTTATAAGCGGCTCAAAAGCCTGCAAAATCCTTAAACAAGCTTTTAAACACCATCTCAATTTGTGTGTTCAAATTTAGATTGGCTTTATTATCCTCAGCCTTGAAAAAATATCCCATAAGAGTAATCATATGGTCTTTGATAGGAATGTCAGCCTTTTGCTGGACATTCATCACACTAGTAATAGTCGATTGTCGAGCTAAGGCAGTTTGGCCTCCGAAGATGTCTTGTAGTTTGTCTAGAATCTCTTTGGTAGTCTTCTAGCTCTTTAGTTACTTATAAAGTGTACTAGTCACGCTTTGCAGCATACAACAATGAGTTATCTCATCAAACTCCTCCCAAAGTTTTCTAGCCTCAGCTTGAGTGGTTGGAAGGCATTTATTATCAAGGATTGTCTTTAGTTTCTCACGGCTTAGGACAATCATCAGGTTCCTTTTCCATTCCTTATTTTTATTTCTGTTTAGTTTGTTTTTAGTGAGTAAACCTAGTTGTTCTCCACTTCCACATGAAACTCTTTGAATTTATCAATGGTTTCACTATTACAGTGCATTAGGTACACATACCTATATATGGAATAATCATAAAAAAGGTTATATAATACTCGTACCTTTTTGAATATATATGGAATAATCACCAATCAATAACATCTTCTTCAACAAAAGTAAGAAGCTTTAAATAGAAAAGGGCATATACTTCCTATATAAGCATGACTGCACCGATCACAACACAACCAAAACACACTCAACACCAGTAACTTCTCCTATCTATTCATTCTACTCTCATAATCTATATACTCTACTCCTCCTTTTGTTCAACAAACTTACTAGTTAGAAGGTTGAACAACTAAGTTTGCTCTTACGTTTGCTGCATAACTAAGTTTGCTTCTACTTGCAAACTGCTTGTTCTTATGTTTGCTTGTTCATGAAGAAAACATCTATCGGACCAAATGGCCAACTACTTGTTCTTACATGAGAAGAAAAATCTATGCTTATTCTTCATGAACAAGTAGTATTATCATCCTTATATTTGCTTGATCATGAAGCAAACACCTATGCTTGTTCTATTTAAGATTATGACACTCAAGATCTTCTAGCCTCAACTGATTGTTCTTACATTTGTTGATAACTAAGTTTTCTTCTTTTTTTTGGATCGACTGACCACTATTCAACATCAACTCATAAGATTGTAATTCCTTAATGAGTTGTGTAAGCGCCAAATTCTTGTTCCCAAGGTTATATGCGGCCCGAAAGCCTGCAAAATCCTGAGACAAGCTTTTGAACACCATTTCAATTTGTGTGTTCTAGTCCAGATTGGCTTTATTATCCTCAAACTCGGCAAATTATCCCACAAGAGTATTCATATGGTCTTTGATTGAAATGTTAGGCTTTTGCTGGGCATTCATCACACTAGTAATAGCCAACTGTTGAGCCAAGGCAGTTTGGCCTCCGAACATGTCTTCTAGTTTGTCTAGAATCTCTTTGGCAATCTTACAGCTCTTTAGTTTCTTATAAAGGGTGCTAGTCATGCTTTCCAGCATATAGCAATGAGCAATCTCACCAAACTCCTCCCAACTCTTTCTAGCCTCAGCTTGAGTGGCTGGAAGGCATTTATTATCAAGGACTGTCTTTAGTTTCTCATAGCTTAGGAAAATCATCAGGTTCCTTTTCCATTCCTTATATTCATTTCAGTTTAGTTTTTTTTTTCAATGAGTATGTTCAATAAGAGAGTTGGAGTCATTTTTTAACTGAAAATAAAACATTCATATATTAATATCTTTGTATTAAGAAAATGTTCAAAAAATATTTTGCAACATTGTGATATGAATTAAGATAATTCATGAAAAGTTTTATAAGTTATTGCAACAATAATTCCCACACCCGTTGAATCAAGCCACCTTGGTTCTTGGATTTCCACCCAATTAGTACATGAACCTAATTTCTTAGCCATTCACACGTACTAATAATCATTTAATGTTTGGTCATCAATCTAACTTAAGCATAGGTTCTTGGGAAGTTACTTAACTAGAAGATCTTGAGTTTATAACCATCAACTCAACACCATTACATCATGTACCGTAAATGAGTCATCTTGGGACAATCTCCCCGAGTAACATATTGTAACTAGTTGTCCTCTTCGAAGAAAAACTTCTTAATATATTACATGATAATACCTATAACAGGGTCAGCCAACTATCATCTAATTATAAGACAATTCATCTTACTTTTAGGAAATCTCTTTAGTGTTGTCCACATGACAATCCTACCTTGCGGTAGTTAAATTGGCATGCTATCACAAGAGACCATTGATGGAGGCTGTAAGTCTTGTTTAAGGACCTTCTCCCACTCAATCTTTGAAACATGCATGATATTTAATGTCCGATTTAAATCATGAAGGATAAATATATGCATGACAAGTACATCTGACATTATTTTCCTAAACTATATGACATGCTTATCATACATATGCATCAACTATTAGGATACAAGATAGAGTTCGAATCTCATACGAACATAACACAATGGAAAAAAATTGATATCCCATAAACTACCAAGGATCTCATGCAATATGTACAAATCGAAAAAAGGAATAATGAAAATTACCTTGTTTCATTGAACTTTTAGATACTAGCACTTCATTTGAATCGAATCTCCAAAGGTGTTGCCTTGTTGGAAGACGACCACCCTCTAAAAGTATCCACACTTGAACGAACGACGAACGATCGAATGGGATGCTAGTTCCAACTTTGTTTTCTCAAAACATTTTTGATTTATTCTCTCGAATGGCTGATAGCCAAAAACTTGTGTTATTGAAGAAGTGTACATATATCACATATATATAGGGTTGGGTAAAACTGGATTTGAGATTGTATATATATTTAAAACTCTTTTAAATAATTTAAAATCTCTTTCCTTATTTGATAAGGAATATAAGATTTTATCTTAAATTTTAAAACTCTTTTAAATAAATTAAATTTTAATTATTATTTATCTAAAACTCTTTTAAATAATAATTAAATTCTATTTCCTTATCTCGATAAAGAATATATCAAATCCCTTTTATCTCGTTTATTATTAGTTCGGATTTAATAGGAAATAGTAACAAAATTACTATTTGTTATCATTTTGACTACAATTTAAATTTCCAAAATTAAATTCAAATAAAAATAATAACTAATTATTACTCGTAATTTAAAATAATCTTATCATTTTAAATTACTTAAAAAGAGATATAAACTTAACCATTCTTGTTCATTCTTAATGTGCGACCCTATAGGTTCAATTAACGTTGGCAGTAGGCCCAAATCATATTTGGTCCTACAAGCCATAAGTGGCCTCTAGCAAGACATTACGACTACCCAAGTTAAATGAAAGCTCATGACCTGAGACAACCTAAATACAGCTCATGACATAATTCTTTTGTCTCACGATATCTAGATAGAGTATAAGGCATGGATAAAGTCAACCTTATATCATTCTATCTTTAATTTCTCGATACCTGATTAGGCTGAAAAAACGAATGACATTGATCTCCATCAATTCATTCGAGCACGACCATGCATTTTTCAGTCTCAATCGTCGAGGGGCCCAGAGATATCTCTCTTATAATAAGAGGGACAAATTCCATCTTAATCACTCACATCTCACTACATGATTCTAATTATCTTCAAGCATAACTTTTATAGTTGTCTAGTTACAGACAACATTTGATTATGTCAAAACATAAAATTCCTCATGTTGAGAACTATAGTGATTTCAGGTTTAAGGATTTAATGACACAACTGTTTAAAGATTTAATTTACAACTTTGATCCATGTATTAATCTCAAAACGGGTCGATCCAATATTCATTCTCAACAAATAAATATGAATATGATTTGTTTCTCAAACATGTTTTCATCACATGAATATCCATCATTTTCCATTCTAATCTTAATTCATTGTTGTTCCCAGAACAACAACCGATTAGGGACATTTAGAATAAAATTATTCAATGATATTATTATATATTAAACATGCAAATTATAATAATAAATTCATTTAATCAAAATAATGCATCCATACAATAGGCCAAGGGAATTATTACTAACAATCTCTCACTTGCACTAGGCCTAATTATTAATGTATCTCATACCTATGAACCTAGCATGACAATCATGCTTTGCTTGTGGCAATGACTTAGTCAATGGATCAACAACATTTTCATTTGTTGGAACTTTGCATATCTTAACATTACATCTCTCAACGATTTCTCGAATGAGATGATAACGCCTTAGAATGTGTTTGGATCGTGGATAAGATCTAGGTTCCTTAGTTTATGCAATAGCATCATTATTGTCACAATAAACATCAACATGATTTGTGATGCTAGGAACCACTCCAAGGTCACTAATGAACCTTTTTATCCAAACTGCTTCCTTTGCTGCATCAGATGCTGCTATGTATTAAGCTTCAGTTTTAGAATCAGCAACAATGCTTTGCTTTGAACTTTTCCAGTTGACAACACCACCATTTAAATAAAACACATATCCTGGTTGCGATCAGAAATCATCTTTGTCAGTTTGAAAGCTTGCATCTATGTAACCACTTACAACTAGATCATCTACCAAACTGTGTAACACCCTTAACCCGTATCCATCGTCAGGATAGAGTTACGGAGCATTACCGTAAAAATGTAAGTCATAATCATTCATTTAAAAACATTTCATAAATCATAACATAATCCATTCGAACACATGCATATCGTCCCTTATTCGAGCCCTCGAGGCCTTATAGACACTTTAGACTAAATCAGAAACATTTAAAACTTTAAAAAAAAGTTAGAAAAATTCAAACTCCAGGGGTCACACAGCTGAGACACACGCCTGTGTCTCAGGCCGTGTAACATTCTAAATAGGGACACACGGCCGTATCCTAACCTGTGTCCGTGCCTGTGTAACTCTCTGACTTGGGTCACACGGCCAATCCACACGCCCGTGTGCCAGGCCGTGTAACTCTTGAAATGGCCTCATACGCTCGTGTGCTAGGCCGTGCAACTTTTGAAAAACAACCATTAACAACCTATAAGAAGACAACTTGTAGTGAATTTGTGATTATGTTGTAAACATTGATAAAACTTGTTAATGAGTTTCTTATTGTTTTCTTATAAACTTACTAAGCGTAAAGCTTACTCTCCTTTTCTTTCCCATATTCCCTAGGGTTGCCAGGTTAGCTCGGGTTAGAGGCCGTCAGAGATATTATCACATTGTCAAGTCTACGCTATCGGCGTAAGTAAATCTTAGTGTTTCGTGTCTATGGCATGTATAGGGTTGTAAAGTTGAGTAAGTAAATGATACAAGACTAAGATATTGGTAAATATTTAATAATGCCTCATGAATATTTTGGGCCTTGTAAGCCCGATTAAAGGATAATATACGTGTGTATGAAAAGTTTAAAATTGATCAAAAATTTTTACGGTCTGGTTTTATATAAATGGGTGAGTTTAAATCTGGTAGCACCTCGAACCCTGTTCCGGCGAGGGATACGGGCGAAGGGTGTTACAAAGTCATTCCACTATAGTATCGTAACTGAGCTCTTTCTAATGACATACCATTATGAAAGCTACTCGATCAATACTCGTTCAATGACCTTGTCATAAGTGTGTTACTCTCATAAGACATCCTTAGTCTCTTTGGGATAAATCTGCACTCCCAAATATGATCCTATTTTATCTCATGGTAATCATTGCATCTTCTTTCATGAAAAGTCAATCACTATCAAATAGTAATAAAGTCATCCATCACAAAGATAAACCACTCATAGCCACATTTACTTTTCATCAACCATGTAATGTCAATGAGAGGATATCATTTACCCATGTCTTGGGCTATGAATTCCACTATTGTGAATGATGCTACATACTAAAAAAGTTGTATGCCCAATGCACCGGCTTTCAGTTCATTATCTATCTAAACTCAAGCTTTTACTTACATAAAAGTATACGAGTCACACATACATAGTCCATCATCCACTCATGATTGAGGTATGTTACACTAGGGATATTACAAGTGAATAAATCCATAAACAGATTCAAGATCTATTCTACTTGGGTCCAGTCCGATATATTGTCAGTCCAATTAGTCACATCTATATCTTTATCTTTTAAGAGTCATCTGCTCCAATGCCCAAGACAAAGAATCTCCCCAACTGGATTAGATAGATGACATATTAGTCTTTCAATCGGTTTGCTCATTTCTAATTAGACTAAGGACACGTTTAGGTTCTTCTACTAATAAAAGTTTTCTTTCTGTATTACGATCCGACCACGTAATATCTCTTAGTATTAGTTAAACATCAGATAACCAGTGAGTTAATATTTGCTTCTATTTTTCTTAACATAAAAAAATCATATGAGAACATTATACAAAGGATATTAATGTAATTCATGAATAATTTTATTAAACCAATCTCTTCAAAAAGGATATAAGTTTACATAAACAAAAATACTACATTTTGTGTACTAGATCCAACAAATACTACTCTGAATGTTGAAGTTAATACCTTTGTTGGTACTATTGATAAATCTGAGTTTGTGATGCGTGATTGAGAATGTTCCTAATACTGTGATCCTAGTGGAGATACTTGATGATGTTGTGGTAAAAAAAAATTAATTAAGTCAGTAACCACATCCTCTACCCTTTAAGGAGAAGAATGAGATCTGTGACAAATAGAGAACTAAAAGCTCTGGCTAAGAGTAAGAAGGAGAAAGAGAAGGTTATTGTTGCCCAAAAAGCATCTAATAAAGAAAAAAAGAAGAGGAGAATTCAAGTGAAGAGTATTATGACTCATTCGATGAGTTATTCTCTGGTTCTGGTTTGAGTTTTGATGAAAATGTTCCTCTAAAAGAGATGGTATCATCTAAGGCTAAGTCTAAGAAGCCATTGAACAAATTCTTCCATCTAAAGAAATTTTTTTTTTAAAAAAAGAGTGGTGTTTCATCAATGCTTGTAGATGTTGTGGAGAAGACTATAGCAATAGAAGACATGACGTTCCTGACGCTAGACTATTTTTAACGATATTTGGCCACGAGGATTAAGGGATTTATTGATGATCAAAACATCGAAGATGCAAGTTTTGCTAAGCATGGAATCAACACCTTCTTGACTGATAGTGGTTTACTTGGCACTATTTCATTTGTGAAGCCATATGTAAGGGAGCTTGTGCTTGAGTTTTAAGCCAATCTGCTGCTTTCTACCACTGGTTTTAGATGCAAATTGTACTAGAAGGTGTATGTTCGAGGAAATTGGTATGAGTTCAATCTTGTGCTAATCCAGAAGGTGCTTAAATGTTACAATTGGAACATGATTGAACTTGAAGAATCCTAGATGACACTATTGTTTCCATTACCAACATCTATCGATCATAGCCTAAGAAAAGAAATGTTAAAGCTTTTTTAGTGTCCATTGTATATGCTGACTTATTTTTAATTGCAACAATGAATTAGGTCCCAAACACACAGAGGGATTTAGTGACTCTAAGGGTTATGTATTGAGTAGAAAGGCAAAGGAAATGATTGAATTTGATATGGCTAAATTGATATTTGATCAGGTAGTTAGTCATGCTAAGAAGGTACATGCTAGAAATCTCTTACCATTTTTATATTTGATATTCCAAGTTCTAACATTACAAAATTAGAAGATTGTGAAAATCACAAAAGAAGTGAAATGATTATTCTTGAGCTTAAGTTTTTTCTTAAGTGGAGGGTAAGCATGTTATTGCAGAGCTAGTAGAGCAAATAGTTGAAGAAGAAGATGAGCAAATAGAACAAGCATATCATGAAGCAACATCTATAGCAGATGAGGCTAAAGTGCCTACACCCACTAGCACTAGTGTAATAGAAGGATCTATAGAGTCGCTAGAGCAATAGTGAATGATTCAATAGAAGGATGATTGATCATCTAACTTCTTCTATTGAGTCTCATAATCGTGTGATTTCCAGAATGTGTAATGAGATTACGATCAGACAACAGAGTTCAAGATAGGGAGATTGCAGTAAGAAAGGATCTGTAGAGTAACTGATCCTTGCACAACTATTCACTCAATCTAATAATCTTGTATTATTTATTAGATTGTATTTTTTAAATTCTTATATTCTTCAACATTTTTTTACCTTACTCTGGTCAAGAGTGTAAGGATATTTGGCATTCTGATTGGCAAGTTTGTTGAACAAAAAAGGGATTAAAGTATATAGATGACGAGAGTAGAATGAATAGATATGAGAAGTTGTTGGTGTGATTGTGTTTTGGTTATGTTGTGATTGGTGCAATCATGCTTATATAGGAAGTATATGACTTTTTGCATTTAAAACTTCTTACGTTTACTAAAGAAAATGTTGTTGACTGATGATGAAGCTAATTTTGTATGGGGATGATTTCTTTTCATTTGATATGGTTTGTATAATTTTAAAATGATACTCATTTGATGAAATGATTATGCTAATGTGGTATTGTGGAACTGATATGGAACTATGACATTATGCTAAAGTGGATGTTTACTTAGTTGCACTATGCCTTAGCTATTGTTTAGATATAATCTAATATTTTGATTGTTATTGTGAATTCTAGACACAACATTGATAGTTAAAATTATCATTTTATAGTCTAAGTTGAGTTTAGTAGAGTGAGTTTTGTGCTGAGACGAAGCTATTGATGACTGTGATGTTTAGCTTCCTATACTATTTGATTTTGTTTAATAAATTGCCAAAGGGGGAGATTGTTGAGGCAATATGTGTTCAATGGAGCTGAATGACACTCAGTAGTGCCCATTGCACACTGTCACTAAGGCAATTTATTACTTGTCTTATTTAGTTTAGAAATTTAATAAAGAAAATCTTTGAACCTATGTATGTGTTGTTATATTAAAGATACTATGATTCATCAATAGAAACCAATCATTGGCTTTTAAAGATTGGATTGGATACAAGTGAATCAATTCAACCCTTGAAATGTGGAATTCGATCAAGATTACATAGATAAATATGGAAAGTATATCTTTGATTGATTATGCTTTAAATGTGGTAATTGTAATAGTTATATCCAATACGTTACTTTATATTCACTTAGATTCTATGTTAGCAAGTTGAGATTGATATATACTTTAAGGCTTGTTTAGGTTTTGTATGAGAGCTTACGGTGTGTATTCTAATCTGTTCATTAAGGAACTTTCTCTTTGTAAGGAGGATTTGAAAGTGAGTGTTCTAGTTTATAAGTACAAATGTGATATCCCTATACTTGGGGAGTGATATAATGTGAATCACTTGTTCTATTGTGGATTTAAGATAGATGAATTACTCACTAAGTTAGGCTTCGTAGACATAGGGAAAACCAAATTATGTACATAAATCTTTGGCATTATTTAGTTTTTGTTTGCGTAGTTTTTCGTAGTGCCAAGCCGTAGTGACCACTGCAGCCAAACACTTTCCTTACAGTTTTGTATTTAAGCAAACAAACAACTTAAGGTAGTAACAATTATGATTTTTACATTAATTAAAGAAAAATCTATATAATGAATTACAATGAGAATAAAACATTCATTTAGCATGAATAATTATGAAATCAACGTTTTATTTATAATAAAAAAGTTAAATTGCGAAACAAATTAAAAAAATTGTCCCAAAATCTATTGAAAAAAACTTTACCGTATTTAATACCATTATACACAGTTAATAAAGTTAACTTCATTAAAATATTTAGAATATATATTGGTTTTCAAGCTTAATTAATACTCGACAAAAGAATAGGCAATAACAATTTATAGAATTGTTAGTGGGTAATTAGTATTTAAAGATAATTATGACTTAAATATTAAAATATGATTTTAATACATAAGTATGATAAAAAATATTTATATTATATGAAATTTATGAATTTTGAATGTATAAATAAGTGATATGATGATAAATTTAATCCTTCATATTTATTTATTTTGATATTTTGATTTTTTTTTTGAACTTCAACCCTTAAAATTTAATTAAACTGTTTACTAATAAAATTTTAACAATATTGATGTGAACACTAATATTGGAAACGATGTCCACAAGGAATATGAGTTGAGCAGCGTTAAGTGATGAGCAGATTCGTCAATAATTGATACCGCTGCCTGCAACTTTGTTTTGGATCGTCATTTTCCACTCCTATTCTCCACCTAATATTCCCCTTCCAGCTAAATGCCCTTACAACGCAATATCAAAATCATAAAAACCTCTTCAATCCACAACAATTCACCAACACTTATATGGAGATCCCGCAACAATTAACCTTTTCATATATGCTTAATGAGTGTCGAAAAGACAAATCATAAGAAGAAACATGGAATCCGAACATATGTGCATAAAGATTTATTGTGACTTAACTTTCAAACTCTATTACACAGAATTATTAATGGGATAAAGAATGTAGGCCCAAAATCTAAACTTTTCAACTAATAAAACACTTTGTATGCCATGTACGCTCAAAGCAAAAGGGATCCACAATGAAATGTACTTGTTTGAAAATAACTTAATACCAAATGTTCTCTTTAAAAAAAAATGAGATAAAAATGTAGAATTTTCTTAAATTTTCTTAAATGGGTAAAGAAGAAATTATATAATTCAACCAAATATATATAATCGCTGCCAAGGACTAAACATGTACTTAAAAAGAATTTTAAATATTTCAACTTCACCACTCAACCATTATAAAATTTATTTTAATGGTGTAGTTTCAACTATTTAATTTCAAAAGGCTATAAGATTATTTCACATAAATATCTTTATTATAAAGTTTATTTTTTAAAAATTTTTAAATTTTTAAATTAAATTTGCAACACCCTCGACCTAGCCTAGGAGTTTCGGCTAAGTTGAAGGTGTTACATTCGATCATCGAAGTGATCCTATAAAGCCATTCTTTTTACTTGAGTCGATTAGATTAAAAATTGCTCTTTCATTTTAAGAAAAACATTCAGTAATTTAAGCCAAATTTACTTAGTAATTTAATTACAATAATAGTAATGTGAGGATTTGAAAAATGGTTAAAGTTTTTAGGAAAAGACTTATCCAAAAATTTAAGTATTTTATAGAGCAGTGGAAAACAAATGATAGTTTTCTCAACCGAATGACATGCAAATATTAAAGTAATATTTAAATGTCAAGCATAAAACAAATAAGCTAATAAATCACAAACCTAAGATATAAAAAGGAGAAAAATACTAAATAATTACAAACCCAAAATAAACGATTAACAAAAATTTTAAATAAAACTTAATAGTAGAACCTAAAAAAAAAAACGGCTTCCTAATCTAATGGTCCTCCAATGCAATTCCAAGTCCTAGTTCTCTGCACTGCCTGAGAAGTAAGAAAAAAGGGAGAATGAGCTTACAACGATTCAGTGTGAGACTAACCTTGAACCATCATATATAATTATTCAAATAGTAAAGCATACAATTTATAGCATAATAGCAAAGTGAGCGCAATATAAGGAACATATAGTAAATCAATGTAACACCCCAAACCCGGCCCAGATGTTATGACCGGATCCGACATGCCACATCGAAGCGTTTAAAACATTTTATATTGTTGATCCAGAAAAACTTACTTAGTGTTTTAAAAGATAATTTTATTATAGGTTAAAGTGAATAGAAGCTGTGCACCAGGTAGGAAACCGGAAAAGAGGTGGTGAGTCCATCGGACTGCTTAAGTACTAAGCTCCCTTCGGATCCAATCCTAGACATGCATACCGCTATTGCCACACCTTAACGTCATGGATATTTTTAGGAAACCGATTTGATTAAGTCATTTTTAAGAAAAGTGATTAATTTTGGAAAATACTTTCATTGCGGAAACTTTGCTTGTTGTTGTGTTATTTTGAAATCAATTGTTGTTTTTTTTTTTGAAAATGTGCCCTAAAGCTATCTAATTTCAACAGTTAAAATAAGTAATACCTATCTTAATAATACATATTAAAATCATCAAAAATAATTAAGCGGCCTTATTATATTTAAAAACCCAAACCTCAACGTAAATAATAGGATGTCCAGTTCACCAGAAGAAAACCAAGCTTTCAGAACGGGTGGCCACTCCGAATTCCCTCACAGCTCCAAGCCCACTATGGTTGGGGATTTCCTGTGTGGATGAAAATAAAAGGGGTGAGTTTGGGGAAACTCAGTGTGTAAGGAAAACCTATTCAAAGCTCAAGTCAGCTCAAGCCTATTGGGCCTAAGCCCATTCAGATAACAGTGGTACTGGACCAGAGCCCTTTTCAGATTACAATAAACTAGGCCTTAGCCCCTTATTCAGATAACAGTATGGCCCATAGGCCCATTTCAAAATACATGCAACATCAATAACATATGCAAACCCATTTGGGGAGACTACTCAACCCACCAACCACTACACTCCACCCGTACCAGCCCTACACTCCATGTGGGAATAGCTCAACCCACCCAATTACACACTCCACAGATTCTTGACCTTGCTTTGCTCGATTAACGATAAATTGAGGCAAAGCCTCCAAGACGTGGACAAGCCACTTTCAGTACTTCCTCTGTCAATATCCCAACCCCATGCATCAGATAATAACAACATGGAATGCAAGAATAAATAACAACGATCAAACATGCATTTAGGTCAATTTAACCCTAGGGGTATTTGGTAATTTATCTACTAGGGGTAAAGCGTAAATTTTCCACTTTTAAAGGTATTTCAGTAATTTATCTATTTTAGGGTTTTTCATGCATATTCCTACTTTTCACATACTAACAGAATCACGTACCGAGGGTTCTTACCGAATTGGGCCCGTTGGCCCATCATTCCAATTTTGGCCCATTAAGCCCAAAAATATCGAGGGCACAGAAATCATGCACTTTGCAATCCAAATTTTGCAGCTTACCAAAAACATTAATCGATTTACCTCACGAGCATTCGCACACTCGCAAATCTACAAAATACCGATTTTCGGCATTTCGACTTTTCGACTTTTACCGATCCAGACTAAGAAAGAGGGTGTTAGTTACACACTTGTTTGCGACGATATGCTGACGAGATCCACACACGAACCGCCTACAATTGGATTACTAACACGTTAATCTAACTATTCAAATACAAACTACGTATTAACCCCTTACAATATTCGGCCAACCACACCTACAGATCATAGTAAGCTTATAAGAAATCAATAAGCAACTCATTAACAAATTTTTGTCAATGTTTACCACATAATCATAATCTCACTGCAAGCTGTCTTCCTGAAAAACAGTCACTAAATCATTTATAACTAGAGCTACGAAACTCCAAATCAATTGCCGTTAATTTTCCCCGAATGTAGACTCATGTATCTTCCACCCATAAAATTTTCAGAATTTTAGGTTTGGCCAATAAATACCAGATTTTTCTTAAAGTTTCGCATGTTTCACTGTTTGACTAATCTGACCACTCTTCATTACGAATTAAATTTCTCATTGTACAGAATTCAAAATATGTTCTCGTTTATTTCATTTGAAGCTAGACTCAACAAGCTTTAATTATATAATTTATTCACCTTCTAACTCATCTCTCACAATTTATGGTGATTTTCCAAAGTCACGTTACTGCTGCTGTCCCAAGCAGATTTATTACCAAATCACTCTTTCACACATAACTTGCATGCATGTTATTTAAACATGTATATCACCAATCAATCATCACATATCTATGATTTTACTTAAGTATAATCTCCATTTCATCATTTTAAAGCACAACATGTTAGCCAATTTTTCCCCTTAGCATCTAAGGCACATGCATGCTCATTTGTTTGGCTCAACTTCACCTATCTTCCATTTTTCATCAAAAGAACATGAAACAACAACCATTTCCTTCATTTTAATTCATGACTAAATGCTCACAACACAACTAAAAACCAAAATATGCTTCAAGAGTTAAGGTAGAATCAAGAAGAACTCATGAACATCAAGATAGAAGCAAACTACCATGAACTTACCTTCAATTTTCTTCCCCAAGTGACCGAACATTCAAGAGCTTTCTCCTCTCCTTTCTCTTCTCTAACTTTAAGCTATGATGAACAAAGATGGACAAAACTTTGTTCTTTTCACCCCTTTTTATTTTAATAAAATTTCATACTTCATCCATTTAATTCTTTAATACAAAAGACATGAAATGCCCATCATGGAACATTTACCTAAACCATTATCATGGAACATTTACCTAACCCATTATCATGGAATATTTACCTAATCCATTATCATGGAACATTTACCTAACTCATTATCAATTTGTACCATGAATTATGGATATCAAGTGCTCATATTGTCTACAACAACATGATGGCTGGCCACTTCATGTAAAATGGGAGGTTTGTCATGCAAATCCTCCTATTTTGCACTCCTATTTATTTGGCCACTTCAATTTAGCCTATAGCATTTTCAAACATTTTCACATAAGTCCTATTTCATAATTTCACCCCCTTTTTCTTATGGAACAAAAAAATTAACTAAAATTGTTGGGTTCTATCTTAAGCTTGGGCCTTCTAGAGGCCCACAAACATAATTAAACCTATACCAACATTCACAGAATTCCTGAAAATTGGGGCGTTACAACTATACATAGACAAAATACATTCACAATGCAAATGCAAATTTATGTTTTAATTTCACACTCATCTATCCGAACCGCCCTCGAGCATTGCTTCACACACCATCCCACATAACAAAAACTGACCATCCAGGATTTGATTTCAGGTGACAATGGTCGTTCACTGGTCATCTATGACGATGACTTTTACTATCACCCATGTTTGGTCTAGTTTTGATGGTGTTTTAAGTGACCATCCCATCCTATCTAATTAAATGACTTTTCACCATAATAAACTATCATCTCGGTCAACCCGGTTTGGTGGCTTTTTAGCCTACCATCCCGACTTATCCATTTTGGATGACATTGCTACCTACTTCATGTAATACTAACTTTCAATATGGACTTAAATCACCACTGTCTTCTACAGAGCTCCTCCATCCTCCATTCTCGATTTTGTGTAATTATGCACATAAACTTAGCATATGTATGCTATTTATCATCAAATGATGCAACATTCAATATCTAATGCTTTAGCATTAAAAGGCATGTGCTCATATATTCATTGATCTCACATGTCTACACATATATTTTGTGTGCGAAAGAAAAATAATATCACATGCATAGTGGTTCACATATATCCTATATAAGGATTTCATATAACATATATATAGAATTCATATGTAACATATATAGGGTTTGCATGTAACCTAAGGTTTGCATGTTTAATCTAGGGTTCGCATGAAACAAATTAATTACTTCTAATTCAACAATTAGTTATACATAATGACTTAAGTTTAGATCCCACGCTTGATTTAAAGACTTAAAAATCATAGCTTTGGAGAGATTGATGATCTTCTCGAGAAAAGAGAGATGATTTTGAAGATTTTGAATTCCTTGATTGAAAATCAATTTAACAATGGAAGAGAAAAAGAAAGAACTCAAGATTTTGAAAGAATGTTGTAATAGGGGTTTTGAAGGAAAAATAAAGAATAAATAGAATGAAGGAGGATAAATTCTATTAGGATTTGGAAAGGAGTAATTTGAAATTCAAATTAGGATAAGAAGATAAAAAGATATGGAATTTTAATTCTATTTAAATTTTAAACAAGGATAAGATATGATTATTTGGGATTGGATTGGGGTGAATTTCTAAGGTTGGTTGAATTTAAAAGTACAGGGAAGGGAAGAGGCATGAATCGATCTTAGGCAAGAGAGTGGAATAAGTGATGCTTGGCCAATGGGCTAATGCCAATTTTATGGTTATACTTTACCACTTTTAATATAAAAGCTATCCTTAAGTTTGCTATTTTAAATGCAGAAAAATTAAGGAAGAAAATTGAATGGTGGGGGTTTAGTAATAGCCCATTTTCAATGGCGTTGGGAATAGTGGTTTCAGACCCATGATTTTGATGAGAGAATAAATATTTTAAATATTTATTTAAAGTCTATGGGATTATATTAGGGTCGTATTAGAGTTTCGCCAAGAAAATTTAAAGTTTAAATGGTTAATTAGGTAAAAAGGACTAAATCATAAAGAGTGCAAAAGTGGGTTTCTATTAGTTAAAAGGGCTAAAATGGCTATGGAAAGGAAATCTAATGAACTTAGATAGTATCTATACCATTTCATAAGTTTCTAAATGTTTATGGATAAGTTTTAATGAAATTTTAATAGTTTTAAAAGGTTAAATTGGTAATTTGATAATTATGTTAAAATATTAAGTAAATAAAAGATAAAAGAAAGATATCATCTTCTCCATCATTGTTTTCTAAAACTTAAAGTAACCATCAGAAAAGGAGGAAGTTTCGGCTAGCTTTGGTTCATTGCATGGTATGTATTCAAGCCTTGTTTTTAATGATTTTTATGTTTTTAAGCTCATATTAGCTTAATCTAGCTAGCCAAGGGTTTAATTTGCAAAAATATTAAAAGTTGAAGAACTTACCATGAATGAAATTGATGTGTTTATGATGTTAATTGATAGGTTATCAATCTTAGTTGTTAAACAAACTTGTTTTGTTAAGTAGTTTTTGATGAATTTGAGATTAGGGATTAAATTGTTGAAAGTGTAAATCCATGGGTTTTAATGTGAAATGTTGGTAATTATGGGCTGTTTCAAGGACACTTGTAGAATTGGTTAACATGGGTTTAGATTAAAATATTTAATTTCCAAGTTATGAGCTTAAGGATTAAATTGTGCAAAGTTGAAATATTAAAGGTAATTTTTTAATTTTACAATAATATGAATTATTGATTGAATTGAATAATTGAAGTTATTTGATATACTTAATTGAATGAAATTATCTAATTAGATCAAGATAAACAACAACCGGATTTAAATCGAGGAAAGGCAAAAGCTTCGAATTAGTTTCCAACTCTACTTCTACAACTGTAGTTATCGAGGTAAGTTTGTATGAATTATAATTATTTTAATGATAGCTAAATTGATTATCTGCTACATTGTATTAATATAAACGGACTTAATTATACGTATATCAATGTTTTGAGAAATTGACGTGTAAATAGTCTTGTTTGAACCTTAAGAATTCTTAAGATACGAATGACATGTCATTATGGATTTCATGTTTCAGGTGTTGGTCTTGAATGTCCTACCGATGGCTGAGATCCTACATTTGTTTTTGATTCATCATAGCTTGTGTGAACAGCATTGTGAAGCTAACATTCCGACCCATAACTCGTGTGAGTAGGCCCATTTCATAGCTTGTGTGAGCGCTATTGAAAAGGAAAGGTTACTGTTATATGGAAAAGCACACTATGTCTGAGCATTCCTGAGTATCCAATGTAATTCTAGATGGTTCAACGGGTATGTAAAGGTTAAAGTCAAGGTATGTATACACTTGGACAATGATTTATGATCATATGAAAAGGTTAATGAGTTAAATGATGTGTACATGAAATCTACTTATGATATGATTGAATTTATATGTATTATGTATAAACTTACTAACTTGTGAGTTTGATGGTGCTTGTATAGGATTTTACTAAGCTTATGGTATTGGTAATGATATTATGCTTATTTTATAATGTGTACTTAAGAAATGGTAAGTTATGTTTGAGTTTATATAAGCTTACTAAGCACTAGTTACTTACGTAGCTATTTCCTTTATTTCGTAGATTATCAGAAGCTCGATTGGTTGGAAGCTTGTCAGAGATCTATCACACTATCCAGCAACCATTTTGGTAGTTTTGAGTTTTTGGCCAAGGTTATAAATGGCATATATAGGACCTTTTATAATGATAATTCTTAAATGTGTTAATGGTCAATTTGATATGTGTATGCTTTTGGAGTTTATGTTTTGTTTGAAGGACTTTAATGCTTTGACAAGTTAAGTCATTTTGGCCACTTTTAGGTACTTGTAATATATGATCTTTTTTGGTATGTTTGTGATGATATGTAAATGGTTATATGTGATGTCATTTGGTAGTTAAAGGAACTAGTTTTTGTGCAATCAATATGGCTATATTGATTTGATTTGGTTAATGATGTTCGGTATAAATGTGGTGCCTTTGAATGACATATTGGTTAGATGAAATAAGATGTTTGAAATGGTATGTTTATAAGTGTTTGAAAGGTGTTTAAGTCATTTGAATGTATGCACAAATTGGATGGTTGATTAGGTGTGTTTTGGCCTTGAAATGTCTTATTCTTAGGGCCAACTTATGGAGCACATGGCCTGGGACATGGGCTGTCACACAGTCGTATGACACACACGGCCTGGCTACACGGTCATATGTCATTTGTTAGTTTTAGTGTATCAAGTCTGTGTGTTACACGGCCTGCGACATAGCCGTGTGACCTAACTCAATGAGTTACACAGGTTGAGACACAGGTTGGGATATGACCGTGTGTCCCTTTTTTCGATTGTTACACAGTCTGGGCTATGTCACAAGGCCGTGTGACCCCTATTTTCAAATTTTGCAACTTTTTCCCAATTATTATAATTTGTTTTAATTTAGTCTCGGATTGTTCCCAAACTGATTTTAGGGCCTCGAAGGCCCAATTTAAAGCCCAAATACACATATGCTAGGGTGTTGATATGTTTTAAATGATTGTTGTTAAATGACATTATTGATATGTTTTGACATTAAAGTGTTTGGATTTGCATGGTAATGCTCCATAATCCTAATCCAGCAACGGAGACGGGTTAGAGGTGTTACAAATTTGTACCTTGGTTCTCTAGGGGTTTTACTAAGCTCTTAACCACTAATGCTAGAACTTAATTTTTGATGATTTTATAAATTCTAATTCCCTAATTTTTTTTGGGTAAGTGCTCAATTAACTTATGACATCAACTCAGTAAAAAATATAAATAATAAAAATATTTAACAATAAAAACAAAAAAAAGAGCATTTTCCTGAATAGTAGTATTTCCAGTTTAAAATTACGAGATTAAGAGTGTGTTTGATAAACTGAAAAATTAAATATTACATTATTAATAATAAATTTTATAAATGCTGAATTTGTATTAAAAGTTTGTTCGGTATTAAGTACCGAATATAATTTTATTTTTTGATAAAAGTAATTACATATTTTTAAAATTTTAATTTGTCACACCTTGGAAAATAAGGGGTTAGCTGAAAGAATTAGACAAGAAATAAGACATAGGCTGAATGGTTAAGTGGTAATACAACCATATTAGAAGTCCTGGGGTTCAAACCCCATTCCTCTTATTTCTCTTCTTTCTATTTTCAATAACCTAGGATAAAATCACACTAAAACAAATATTGTTGGGTTTAAAATTTAAACAAGAAATAGGCTTAAGCCTAATGGTTAGCATGCTAGAACCTTTCCTACAAGAAATAGGAAACAGTCTAATGGTTAAGCATTATTCTCTCCCCTTGCTTACCCAAGTTTGAGCTCCCTTCTTCCCTTTTAATTTTGAGATTTCGGTGAACATAAAATATATACTGTTGGGAATAGAAACTATATAGGAATTAGGCAATATCCCATCAATTAAGAGCTAGTTTTCCTCCTTTGTGTTCTTAGGTTTGAAACACGCCATTCCCTTCCATTTTCTTTTGAAATTTGGCCAGCTTTGGGGAACTTGTAAATGATGGCCCTAGGGTTTACAAACCCTAGAAATTGACCTAATTCTTTTCTAATTAAAATTCATATCTTGCCCTTCCTCAAAATTCCAATATAATTAGAATTTCACTATCTTTTTCTATTCTTTTCCTAATTAAATTTTCATATTGTCCCTTTACAAATCCTAATAGAATTTGCTCTCCATCTTTCTATTGGTTCTTCTTTTATTTTCTTTCCTTTTTCTTTACACTATATTTTCATCTTAATTTTTTATAATTATTTTGTTTTCCTGAAACAAATAATCATCCATTCAATCGTTATTTCTATCGATTTTGTAATTGTCATCAATAACATCCCTTTTCTTGTCAATAATTGGTAAGTACATCTCATTCCTGAAGTTTAGATCCTAAATTTCCGTGGTATTTTTATTCGACGATAATCTTTCAATTCAATTACTCAATCTTTTACGAATATTGCCAAATTTTTCGATAACTGTAACAAATCTTGAAATTAACTGTTAATTCGTATGTAAATGTCATTTGAAGGACCTGATTTAGGTGAATAGAATCAGATTGGATCATGAGAAACGTCAATCATCAATGCGGTGAAAGGTGTGTATTCTTTTACAAGCGAATCGAGGCAAACCGTAACTAGGATTAGGGCCACACAGTCTGGCACACAGGTTTGTGCACCACACAGCCCACCACACGATAATATACCTATAAAACCCTAGAATAGTTTGAATCTCACACAGCCAGGGACCCTCCACATGGCCCGCAACACGATCATGTTTACCATGTAGGTTAATTTTTGCATTTGCCACACGACCATAGTCTGTTACAAGGTCGTGTGACCCCTGATTTACAATTTTGCCTAGAATTTTGTGAATTGTTTAGTTTAGTCCCAAAATAGTACTTAAACTATTTTTAGTGCTTTATTTCATTCAATCGAGTCCCTAATAATATGAATAATGCTGGAATCCATGATTTGATTGACTAAATTATTACTATTATTACATGTTTACTATCATTTTAATTTTGATGAACTGATAATATTTTCCATACCATTGTGTTACTGATTGCATGACATACATGCCTACTATTGCCATTAAACAGAACTCCTGTTAAACAAGTTTATTGCTATTTTATTGATCTCTTATAAGCATGATAATTGTTACTGTATCGATTTGCTATAAACATGTTATTACTATCGTATTGAACTGTTGTAAGCTTGTCATGTTGCATTGCATGGGGTGGGATGATATGAACAGAAGAAGTGTGAGCAGTTTATCTGCACCATTGAGTGGTTTATCCACATCGTATTATCAGGTTATATCTGCAACAATGAGTGGTTTATTCACCATATTAGTAGCTTTTATATGCACCAATGAATGGTTAATCCACACCGTACTAAGCAGCTTTAATCTACAAATATGTTTTGCATCCACAACATATTGCCAGCTTGGCTGTAAAAACTTTTTTTAAAAAAAAAAATTGTTGTTCATCCATCCTTTCTATTACTAGTGGTTTATTCACAATGATAAGTAGTTTATCTACAACGTGGAGTAAAGGTAGAAGATGTGACAGCCCTAAAGTGACCCTAGTCGGGAAGTGGTTTCGGGACCGCTAAACCGAGTCACCGAATTATTTGAATACGATATTTATTGTCTAAAATATGTGATTATCAATGTGTGAAAGTTTTAAGTTTCGATTTAGTAAATTTCATGTGAATTTAGTCAATAGGACTTGTGTGACACTTTTGAAATGTGATAGGCTAATCTATAAGGATCTAATAGTGCATGTAATCAAAAAGGAGGACTTGCATGTCAATTATCCCCCATTTAAGAACTAGTGGCTGGCCATGACAAAGGATTATGGGCAAAACATGTCATAGACATGTTATGTTGGTGCATCATGGGAGGAAAAAAAAATAAAATAAGAAGTATGGGTAATAAAGAAATGGAAAAAAGGAAAAAGATGAAAGAAAAAAAAAAGGGAAAGAATGTGTGTGATGGCTTCTCCCCCTCTCCATTGCCGTGAAGGTAAGAAAGAAAAAAAAAAGTGTTCATCTTTGAACATCTTTGGCCGAAAATTTGAAGGAAAAAGGGAAGAAGGGAGTGAAGCATTCGGCTATCCTAGGTCACTATTAAGGTAAGTTTGATGTTGTGCCATGAGATTCATGCATGTTTTAGTAGTTAGCTTGAGTTCTAACTAGCCCATGGTTCAAATCTTTACTATGTCATGGAGATAATGTTCGGCTAAGGTGGATTTGTGGATGTCATTTGCATGCTAAAAGTAAAGCTTGTAATGATGCATGAGATGGTGGATTGATGACTCTTAAATCTTCTTTTTAGCATTTTTGAGTGAGGCATTAAGTTCCTTGTTTAACCATGACCAAAATTGAAATGGTATGGTGTTGTGATGTATTCGGCCATGGTATATCCATAAGTATGATATATGCTTATTGCATGGTAGGTAAGATTTGTGTCGTGGATTTATGTTTATGTTTGGTTGTAATCAACTTTGTGATTCGGCTCTTGCACATATACATCTATATGTTTGCACATGATGTATTGGCATGACATATATAATATCTAAAGGTATATGTTTTCCTAAGATGGTGTTTCGGTTATGGAGTAAATGATGGATGCGTATTGAGTTATGATATGTAATGCATTAGTTAGTAAAATGTAGGCCATTTGTGTGCGGTATTAAGTATATAATTGGCCTCAACATAGATATGCATATTCGGCCATATGAATGAGTACATAGGTTGAAGTGTTGTTCGGCCATAGGTAAGCATATTGAAGGCTTTATCTTGACTTAGAAAATTCGGCTAAGGAGAATATTAACTAATGTGTTGAGCTTGATTCATGATTCCGTACATATGTGACTTTAATGTCTAATGAATATATATGGGCTAAGTACCTTGAGTTCCTCTTTTCGATGCTCAAATGATTAAATCAATTTATTTGCTAAATTAAGCTCAAGAGAAAAGGGGAACTAAATTCGATAAAGGGAAGGAAAAAGTGGTCAAATAGCCATCGGAATCGTTCGACAACATCCGAGGTAAGTTTTCGAGTAATGGAACTTAGATTATGATTTGATTAGATCATGCTCTTTGTGTGTGGCTATTGAGTCGAAATTGCAAGTGTGATAAGTGTCTTGTGTTTGGGTTTTGCTAATGAAAATGAAATACAAATGTGTCATGATTTATTGATAATTGTACTTGGTTATTCGAATGATGTCTGGGCTAAGTCCCGAAGGCTTTGTGCTAAGTGACTATATCCGGACTAAGATCCGAAGGCATTCGTGCGAGTTACTAAATCCGGACCAAGATCCGAAGGCATTCGTGCGAGTTACTAAATCCGGACTAAGATCCGAAGGCATTCGTGCGAGTTACTAAATCCGGACTAAGATCCGAAGGCATTTGTGCGAGTTACTAAATCCGGGTTAAGTCCCGAAGGCATTTGTGCGAGTTACTGTGACCGGGCTATGTCCCGAGGGCATTTGAACGTGTAGCTATATCCGGTTAAACTCCGAAGGTACGTGATTCGGGAATGAATGAACTTGCTGTAAAAATTTCAGTTAATACGCTTGTGAAATCCTAACAATGAGGTATGTTTTGTATGTGCTTTGAATTAGTTGAGCCCTTACAAATAAGTATTCGCTCAGTTGATAAATGAGCTACCGGCCTTTGGCTAAGTTGATCTTTTGTGTATGAACATAAGGGTTGGTAATGTGAAGTAAGTATGATATTGAGAATTTGTGCATATGAAACTATCCGCTTAGCTATATGAATGCTATACTTTTGTTATGCTGGAATCCCTTGCTCAAAACTTACTAAGCATAAATTGCTTACTCCGTTTCTTTGTTTCTCTGTTTTATAGATTTTGGCTCGTCAGCTATCGGACTCGGGATTTTGAAGTCGAAGTTGCCCACACTATCAAAGTCCCCTTTTGGTACAATTTTGGTTGAACTTTGAAATGGCATGTATAGGACTACCCTTTTTGTTGTTGGTCATGTACCCATGGATTTTGTGTAAATTTGGATAGCCATGCGAAAATGGCTTATATACGTTTTTAGCATAGTACTATAATCGTTTTGTATGTTGATCATTAAGAGGTATGGAAATGTTTGGAAACGATTAGCCATTGGAATGGTTAATCATGATCATACTTTGTGTTATGTATGCAAAAAGGGCTAATTGAATCATGGAAATTATGAAATAGGTAAAGTCTACCTCAAAGGCAGATGCTGACAGCAGCAGTGATGTGGATGTGAAAAATCACTAAAAATAGTAGGAATGGAATTAAATAGTGAATAAATTATGTAAATTAACCTTGATGAATCTAATTTCATATGGAAGAAACGAAACGGTCATATGAGTTGTATGTTAAGAGATATTTAGGTTTTCGTGAAATAGGGCCAGAACGGTTTCTGGATTCCCTATTCCGACTTTGGAAATTCATTATAAATTAACCAGAGATAATTAGGAGTCATGCCATATATGTATAGATTCCTCTTTGAGTCTAGTTTCTATAGAAACAAATGGCATCAGTATTGAAGCTCTGTACAGGGAGATATCCAAGTTGTAATGCATGAAGGTCAGTGTAGTCGAACCCTGAAACAGGGGAGACTTTAACTAATAAACTGTACTAATTGGCCAGACCAAAAATTCTAGAAAAAAATATGTAGATGGACATATGAGTCTAGTTTCAGGGAAAAATTACAAAACTTATTTTTGAGTTTTGAGACTCAAGATATGATTTTTAAGGCGACAGTGATGCAGTAACCAGCTTGTCTGGAAATTTTTAAATGGACTGTGAAAATAATTAAGTTAAGTCTGTACGCACCTTGTGTTCGACTCCGGTAACGGACTCGGGTACGGGGTGTTACAGAAGAGTTCTGAGGAACTTCTACTGTGGTGTGTAGTGGTAGGGTAGGACCTTTTCTGATAAATTGAAATTGCATTGCATTGCATTGCATTCATAAGCATTTGCATAGATATGAATACTGAGATTTATAGTGATGAGTTGATCTAAAATATCGATGTTCTGAATTGCTATTCAATTGTGACCATTCTATGAGTTGATATTTTGTACGGTTTGTCTACTGTTTGTACTAGTTTTCTTGTAATTTAACTCACATAAGCTTCGTAAGCTCACTCCCCTTTTATTTTCATTCTTACAGATAACCCACCAGGTTAGGACATGGACTCGTCATACGGGGGGCTTAGCTCGGATTGACCTTTTTACTATAAAAGTAGTTTAGATTTACTATTTGAAATTTCTGTTAATTTGGGAATTGTATCGCTTTATTTGAATAGTGGCATGAGACTTCTATTTTGGGTTTATTTAGCATGCATGAATTTTAATTAGAGTTTAGAATAATGAAACATGGACATATAATTAAATATGCATAAAATAATTTTGATTCTTCTTAATATTAAGTTGAATATCACTTTTCCGATTATAAATAAATTTTGGAAGAATAAATAAATTGAAAATCAACTAAGTTTTTAAAAGTAGTCACCATTATAAGGAAAAAGTTTTACTTAATCGGTTTTTGTTAATTCGTGAGTTTTTCTGAAAATAGGCTAAGTTTTCTTCTAAAATAAATGGTCATTTTAAAATGACCATTTTATAAACTCCGATAGCTTATTGGGTCATTTTGGTGGCTAATGTAATCTTTCAAATTTAGGGCTAATGTCTAAGTCGAGTTGGGAGACTAAATAATTATTTTGAATTTTAATCTTATTAATCTAATATTTTATATTATTTTGGTTGGATAAAAGATAAATATGAAAATTGGAATATATCAAAATTTAAAAATATATTTTATTTCAATTTTTAATAAAATAAAATCAACTTAATATTTTCTACATGATAAGTAGCTACTTACCTACTTATCTTATTCAACATTTCTTGGTTGAAATTTCATATTAAGTAAAAATTAAAATAATTATCAAACACATTTAAAATATTAAATATTGAAAATTTTAATTTTCAATAAAATAAAAATTTAAATAATTTATCAAACTCACCTTAAATGTTTGAATCTCATTATATAAAAACATTTTTAAAGAAAATAAAAATATAAAAATATAAAAAAATTGTATCTTACTCAATAGGTTTTTAATCAATATTTTAAAGAGTTAGTAAAAATTTGCCATGAATTTTGAAATTAAAGTTTGATCTTTGATTAAATTTTACTATTCAATTTTAATTTAAATTAACTTAAATTAAAATTAATAAAAATACTTTAAATATTTTATTTAAATAATTAAAATAATTAATTGAGTAACATAATATTAAATATTAATAAAAATTATTTACAAAAATATTCTTTTAAATTTTAAAAAATTTAAGTCTTTTTACCATTAAATAAAAATTTGAAGTTATTTTATAATTTTTAATAATTTTATATTTTTGGTATTCAACATATTTGTTTTATTGTCCATATTCGAGGTTCATGGTGCCCTTCTAACAATCTTGTCTCGAAGGTTAGAATATTGGTCCTGCCCTTGAGAATTTTTAATTATTTTATAAATTAACTTAATGTTGACTATTAAAATAAAAATATTTGAAATATTTTTTCATTAATTTTTTTCAAATTAATTAAAATCAATATCTAATGGTAATATTTTATTTAAAAATTAAAATTGGTGGAAAAATTAATTAAAGTTTAAAATTTAATAGTTAATTTCAATCACATAAAAATTTAGTGGTAAATTTATTTATATTTTTAAAATACAATGATTAATATCAATCAAAATAAAATATAATGAAAAATTTCAATATCCACTTATAATATGATGGAAAATTTATACTATGAATAATTTTTTTACATATTTATAGGATCACCAACATTTAATTTAATCACATCAATCAATCCTTTTTTTTTTTTGCTTAACATTCTTTTTAATATATTAAAAACAAAAACAATTTAATGTTGGTTGAGCCAACATAATTGAAAATTACAACTTAGTTGGGAATTTATGCTTGTGATTTTCTCTTTAATTATTTATAGTTTATCATATGAATAAGATGCTCCTTCCATAACAACACTCATTCACAACTTTTTTTTTTAGTGGTTTAGAGATAAAGGTTGCTTTATCAAAAACATTTCTTTTTTTCCTTTTGGGTGGAAAAGAAGAGATTATAAAAACCAAATAAAATTAGGTAAAAGAATCTTAGAAAAAGGAAAGAGGAATGTGAAAATGGTTTTAATTCCATTGATTTATACATGCCTTATAATTGTTTTTGGGATTCCATAACTATTTAGATGACATGAAAATATGGTATAAATTTTAATAAATTTTATTTATTCTAATAAATATTCATATTCGATACTATTACAAGAGTGAAAAAGATGAAAAGAAGAGAAGATAATATATTTGGTTTGACTTATACTCCTCCTCCTAGCCTTAGGCCTAATAAATCAAATGTCAAATAAGTGTGCCTTTCATTGATTCAACTCATTTAATCAAATCATTCAAATAGAAGTTTAAACCGCATGTTGCATGTTGTGATTTTGTTTATTTATTTTTGATAAGGAGAAAAGGTTTCTCTAATGCTTGGATTTGGGATGATATATTCACAAGATATCTGTAAGTTTTTTGTCCTTACACCAATAATTTAATTGATATGTGAAGTATAAGTAGATTAATTAGTTGATAAATATATATTTGATTCAAGATGTTTAAGGTTAAAGGTGTAATTTGTATAACTTGCAAAAATTGTTTTAGCAAAAGGTAAGAATAAAATTGATAATATTTATTGGTTTAATTCTGATTTTTTTCTTTTGCCCTTTTTTAACAAATGAACGGGTTAAAAAATTGGTTCATTGATTTCTTGATTCTTGAATAAGTACTAGACCCAAAATATAATATAAGCAATTGATGATGAACGGAGGACTAAGAAGCCTTTTTTTTTTTTTTTTTTATCATGAGTTTTGTTATATTCTTCCACTACACTGGCATGTGTTAGCTTCTCAAATAGCATTGACCCATTATTAATCATGGCTTAAAAGGGTGAGTGCTTGACCCGACCATCCTCTCCCCAGAGCAGAGAAGCAATATCCTTCTTTTATCAAGCCCATGCATTGGGGGAAACACTCTTCAAATATTAGCACACTTTCAATGTGATAAGGATTCTATTTAGGCATAACATTCTCATACTAACAAAGTCACCCTAATATACACCCATAATTATCCTTTACACATTTAACGGACTAAATGTTTACCTTGCCACATTAAACTGACGGACAAGAGGGCCCCTCCTATAAAAACTAAGTTAGCGAGGATGAAAGGATCGAGCCTTGAATAACATAGAATTACTCCGAGCAACTCCTTGTACATCCTCAGTCAGCCAGTCCTCTTATTCTCGTTTGGCTCTCGGCCTTTCTAAGAGAACTAGCATCTATAAAACCACTACTATTTCCTATTTGCCTCCTCCCCTATTGAACCTTGTATCAACAAGTTTGTATTTGCAAATCAAAAGGGTAGGCATCAATTTTTTCCAAGAATGAACGCTGATCGTGACCTCAACTTTAGTTTTACAATTCATATAACATTTATAAGTCTTCTTCTCCACTCCAACAAAGAGTAACTATCTTTTTCTTTTGCCACAAATGAATTTATCATTAAGGTTCTGCTTTGGACAGCTAAAAGTAATTGAATGAAAGTGTAATTTTTAGGTTAGTAATCACACTCTCTTGTAATTACAAAGAATTTTCATTCCTTAGATGTGTTTGGCTAGTAGAGTGTAATTACATCGTTGTAACACCTCTTACTTGACCTGATCGTCGGGTCTGAGTTATAGGATGTCACATCTGCTACCGGAGAAACTATAATCAATTAAACAACAACTTAATCATTCAAGCATGCAAATAAGTGTTAAACACATTTACATCATGATACACAAGCTATTCAAAGTCTCAATCAATATTATGAAAGCTCTTTTATTGACCCGAGCACAAAATATGACAAAAATGTAAAGTTTCAAAATCTCAGTGCCAATGTCATAATGTCACTTCTTCCACTTCGTGACGTCACCAAACAATTTTTCACATCGTGACCTCAAGCCATTCAACATCGTTATATGACTCACTATCAGTCAAAGTTGCGACGAAGAAGATTGCTCATGGGATGCAGACTCTGTTGGTAAAAATGACATTATTTGATATTAATGTGGTTCGCTAATCCTCAAATTAGGGATCCAAATCACTTAAACTCCCAAAATGGCTCCATTTTACATCTTAGTCTCCATTTTACTAAGTTAGACAAATTAATCTGGATTAACTCTCGGTCTCTGGGTTAACTTGGGACTAATGAATTGGTGCCCAACAAGATCTCCTCTTGATTTCACTTGCTTAAATGTTCCCTTAAGACTATCAATACTAAGTTTTTAGGTTCATTCAAATTAGTCCAATTTATAACGATTTGGCCATTCATCCAAAAAATTAGCTCACCACATCTCCATCAATCAACCCCTTTAAAGGTTTAGCTACTCATGTTGGAAATAAAACTAACAACTATAAAAATGAAAAGAAAAGAAGTGTGTTCCGGTAGCATGTGTGTGTTCTTTTACGAGAAAACTAAGGAAAAATCGAGCCAAGAACAGACCACACAACCAGCCACATGAGCATATGGACCACATGGCCCCATCACACGGCCATGTTCCCTTGATAACCTAGGAAGTTCATTTTTCACACAGCCTATCACACGACCTGTCACACGACCATGTAGGTTGAATTTTTGAAACACTACACGACCTAGCCATACATCCGTGTACCCCCTTTCACATGTCCAAGGCTTCCCACACAGTCCGGTCATACGGCCTTGTGTCCCCATAACTCAGAATTTAAAATTTTGACCCAAAATTTTATGATTTACTCAAATTAGTCCCTAATTGATTCCTAAACTCTTTTTCAGTTTAATTTATGGAATTAAGTCCCTAATGTTATGAATAATGCTTGCATCCATGATTAAGTTGACTAAATTAGTGTGATATATATAAATATATATTACATGAACTATGAATAATTATGCCTATTGTATTTGTACTCGTGATTTTTGTGTAATATGCTTTAAGACACAACTATATGAAAAATATTTGAGAAGCATTTGTTTTGCTACTATATGTTCTAGTTGAAAATATAATTACTACCACCATATGACTATTTATAGTCATGATATTCATTTATGCTATGACCAGTTTTAAACATACTTTAGTTTGTTGCATAAGATAGGACGTTTTGGAATGGAGGAACTTCTAGTAGACTATAAATCTACAAATCTGGTGGTTCATCCACATATTATTTGGAAGCTATTATATGCAATTATATTTTGTATTTACAACCATCCGCCAGTGTATTAACCTGCAACATTAGTGGTTAGTCCACCATTATCTGATAGCTTTTATCTGCAATTATGTTGTGTATTCACAACCATCTAGCAGTGTATTAACCTAAAAATTTTGGTGCTTCATCAACAACCTGATGTGTAGGGATGGACAAGTTCTAGGGAACTCTTACGAAATGTATAGGTGGGGTAGGATCTTATTTGTTAAGCTAAATCCACTTGTATTCGTAAATCATGTGCTTAAATTACTAAAATTTCCAATATAATATGGTATATGTGTAGCTATTTATACATTGTTAAATTGTCTTGTTATTCCGATATATTGAATTTGCAAAATGTGATTTATGCTATGTGATTTGATTTATATGCTAATTGGTTGCACTGATTATCTTGTGATGGAACTCACACTGAGCATCATAGCTCACCCTCCATAAATTTTCATTCTTACTGATAACCCGCCAAGTTAAGACTCGAACACGACATCTGGAAGGTATTGACCTGATTTTTCATTTTTAATACAAATTAATTTAGGTTCATTATATGACTTATTTTATTATTTGAGTATTGTAAAGTTTTATTTTATACTATGGCATGAGACTTAAGGTTTTGATTTTATTTGGTATGACATTTAATTTTATTTTAGGGTAATAAGTGATTACTATTCATAAGCTGTGCATAAAACCCTGATTTTTACTTAAAAACAACCACTTATCACTTTTCTGTTGCTATATCTTAATTAAGGTTTTGAAGATTATTAAAGTTATTTTTAAATAAATTTTCTACTAAATTAAACAAATGTTTTAAAATGTTGTTTTCAAAACATCGACTACTTGGTCACTTCAATGGCTAATGTAATCTTTCAAATTCAAGTCTAATGTCTAGGCCAGTTTGGAGAGGTTACACCCTCCTTAGTTCAGAACGATTAATTTCCTTACTCACCAAAAAATTAGTTTCAATAATCAGGTTCTCAAAATTATTCTTCATAGCCAATTCCAACCCTTTCTTTATGGCTAAGGCCTAAAAAAATGAACATTATCAACTTTGAAGCTCTGCCCCACTCCATCAACCACTCTCCCTTTACAATCCTTATCAATCACCCTTATCCTAGCTTTCCTTTCTTAAACATTCATAGCAGCATCACAATTAATCTTTACCCAATTCTCCTCTGGTTTCATCCACTCATCACCAATATGAATCTTGGGCATCCTTTGAACTTTGCAAACTTCATCCTCCCTTTTAGCACAAATGCACTCTAAAATAGCTTTCATAGTTCTCAAATAGCTCCATCCATATCCAACTCCTTTTTAGCCACAATCACCTTACAATGAATTTTCCAAATTTACCAACAAATAAAAGAAATTCTAGCTTTCAATTCCCAATTTTTCCTATCATAACAAAAATAGAAGCCAGTCATTAATAAAAAAGTTATAATCCATTCTCTTTGAACCCTTAACCCATAAGAACATTCAAACCTTATCCCTCTAATCCATTTACACCCAACAATAAATGTTCAACACTTTCATTGTCCCTTCTACATAAACCACACATAGGGGTAGAGCAACATTTCCTTTTCCAAAGGTTAATTCCAACAGAAAGGACAATAGAGCATGTTCTCCACAAAAAAAAAAAAAACCCTTTTTGCTTATTTAGAACTTTAAGAGCCCATAATTCCTTCCAAAAGTCCTTTTCAATGCAATAAGAAGAAAAAATGTACTCTTACCTATTGCCTACCTTATTTGATTTTAAGAAATATTTACCCAAACTAAATAGTATAACACACCTCCTCATGATATTTCCATACCATCCTATCCTCATCATTGTTACAGCTTATGTGGACTTCCTTAATTGCCTCAACCTCTTCCTCCTCCAACCAATCAACAATACTGGATAAGTTTCAAACCCTTTCCTCATTGACTATCAATTCAACCACTCTCCTAGGATAAGGAGTACTAATCTGACCAGGAAAACTCAAACATTATTTCCCAATTTCCAACACCTATTTTTCCCTTTAAATATCCACTAATTTCCCATTCATAATTTGCCATTAGAGTCCATTAACCAAGAAAATTTTCCCTTCAATCAGACTAATCCAACCCTACAAAGCACGACCTCCTTTTTTTGCCTCCATCAATCCATTATTAGGAAAATATATACCTTCTAAAACCTTTACCTATATTGCATTAGGCTCTTGCATTATTCTCTATATTTGCTTAGCTAACATAGCCAAATTGAAAATCTCCAAATCCTTAAATCTAATTCTTCTTTTCAATTTAGAAAATGTCATATTTTTCCAACTTTTCTAATGAATGGAACCCTTATTTTATTGACTTCCCCACCAATAATGACTAATGTTAAATTCATTTCTCCACACAACTTTTTATGGAACTTAAAACAGAACATAGGATAGGTTGGCACAGCACTTACAACAGCTTTAATAAAAGTTTCCTTCCCTCTAATAGGTACAGTCATTTGTTTTCGATTCTTCATTTTTGTTGTCATTTTATCTTTAGTCACACCAAACACCTGACTTGTAGGCCTCCCCATAAAGTTGGTACTCCCAAATATGTCCCAGAATTATTGATAACTTTAATCTTTATCTTATTCCCCAACTGGTTTTGAACACCTCCAAAGCATTGGACTAAACAACAAACTAGATTTATCAAAATTTAACCTCTACCCTGGAACTGCACAAAACTCCTCCAACAGCTCCATTAACCCGACTACTAAAATTTTCTTTGTTGGCTTCCAAAAAGAACACGGAATCATCTAAAAAAAAGAGAGACAAAATAAAACACTACTACTAAGTTTGATCCTGACAATTTGATTAGACTGGACTTTACTAATAAGATTTCTAGAAAGGACATCAACCACAAAAGAGAAAAGATAAGAACATTTAGGATCTCATTATCTTAGCCGTCTAGTTAGGTGAATTTCACTACTTTACTTTCCATTTATAATAAAATTTAAGTGTAACGCCCCGTACCTGAGACCTTTGCCGGAGTCGAACATGAGGTGTTAACGGACTTAATTCATTACTTAAACACAATTCATTTTAAAATTTTCAGACAAGCTGGCTAACTGCATCACAGTCGCTTTAAAAATCATATCTCGAGTTCCGAAACTCTAAATCCAATTCCAAAAATTTTTCCTGAAACTAGACTCATATATCTATCTACTAATTTTTTTCTAGAATTTTTGGTCTGGCCAATTAGTACAGTTTATTAGTTAAATTCTCCCCTATTTCAGGGTTCGACTACTCTGACCTCTGTGTATTAAGAATCAGATATCTCCCTGTACAGAGCTTCAATGACTATGCCGTTTATCTCTAATAAAACTAGACTCAATAATGAATCTGTACATATAAAGCATGACTTCTAATTATCTTTGTAAAATTTATGGTGAATTTCCAAAGTCAGAACAGGGGATCCAGAAACCGCTCTGGCCCTGTTTCACAAAAATTTAAACATCTCATAAAATATAGCTCATATACCTGTTTCGCTTCTTCCATATGAAAATAGACTCATCAAGATTCGATTCCATAACTTATTCATTATTTAATTCCATTTCTACTATTTTTAGTGATTTTTCAAATTCACGTCACTACTGCTGTCTGAATCTATTTTATGGTAAATTTTACCTATTTCATGGTTTCCATGGATTAGCTAGTAATTTGACATACATAACACCAAATATGATCATGATTAGCCATTCCAATGGCTAATCATTACCAAGCATTTCCATACCACTCAATAACCATATCATAAGACCATATATATACAAAATGATTATAATGCTATACATGCCATACTCAAAATATACAAGCCATTATGCCAAGATGGTATACGGATAGTGTGAGCGAGCCTCCGACCGTTCCCGATTTTCGAGCTGGCTTGTCAAAACTACAAGGAATGAAAAGGAGGGAGTAAGCATAAATGCTTAATAAGTTCACATGCAAATAGCAAGTAACATAACCATATAAGCAAACATAAAACATCATTTGCATAATCATCACCAAGACATTCATATCACATTTTCATTTATCATCTTACCATATTGTTGTTATATCGATGTTTCAACCCGAGGGTTAAGTACATACCTGTTCAAAGTACCCATTTCACAACACTTACCAATACGTCCCTTTCATCTTGAGTATTCCTCCATTTCAGTAGAACTTTACCCGTTGAACACATCGGAATACAATTCGGATACATGGAAAGTTTGCACATAAGTGCCACATATGTAGCCAAGCTACCATGTAACCCGCCCATAAGCGAACTCGGACTCAACTCAACGAGCTCGGATGCCTAGTTACATCTCACGAACTCGGACTCAACTCAACGAGTTCGGACGCTCGCATCCATAAGTGAACTCGGACTCAACTCAACGAGTTCGGATGCCCAAATATCCCAGTGACATGTCACTTGTATCCTAATCCATTCCTAAGGTTCAACGGGACATTTTTCCCAATCATATGTCTCAACCATCTTCTATGGAATGTCGATACCGATACTCGGTAGTATTTCACATTTTCCAAGTATATCACATAATTTGACATATTATCAAACAATTGTCACAATTATGATATTTCATAATAATTATAATATCATTTAAATAACATTAAAACATTTAAAACAATAACTATGTTACCAACATTTACATATGAACTTACCTCGTATGCGAAAATGGCTACTTTTACCATTTCGTCCACAACTTGGTATTTTCCCCATTTTAGCCCGAATTTCAGTTTTCCTTGCTCTATCATTTAAAATATAGTCTAATTAGGACTCACATTATTCAAATTGACCCAAAATCATATTTTGGAAAAATTACAATTTTGCCCCTAAACTTTTGCATATTTACACTTTTTCCCCAAAGCTCGTAAATTAAACTTCAGCCTATTTTCTTATGTTTTATGACATGCTGATTGTTGTAGGCCAATTTTAGCCCATTTACATCAAAACCCAATTTAGCCTTACCTAACCCACCAAAATTAAACCCAAAACCCAAAATATTAACTACCCAAAGCCCAATTTACATCAAAACCCCAATGGCCCAAACCCTAAGCCCAAATCAAAATAAAAAAAATCCTAGCCCACAACTTAAACTTTTCTCAACTAAATCTTAGCCTTTTCCACCATCAACTCCACTAGCCACTCCTTTTCCACCACCAACTCCACTAGCCACACATTTTCCACCACCAAATCCACTAGCCACACTTGCTCTATTACCTACTCCACTAACCACACTTGCTCCACCACCACTTGTACCTACAAATGAAGACATAAACAATAAAAAAATATTTTGTAAATGGCTATATAAGCCTTCTCATATTTTGTATATGGGGATTTTTTTTGGAGAGTTTTAGGAGAGAAAGTTATTGTAAAGGATTTTGGAGAGGTTTCTTTTAAAGTAATCAAGGAGAAGAGTTATTGTGAAGGCTAGTTTTGGAGAAGCTAGTTTTTTGAAGATTAATCAAATATCAAAGCAAAAGAGGTTTCTTTGTCTATTCTCATTTTAAGTTCTTTGTTTACTTATTATTTTCCTTTCAATCTTATTTTGTTTCTTTTATCTGAAAGTAAAAAAAATAAAAGGAGGAAGCTTACCCATTTTACCGAAAAAGTTTTTTGAAGTCCATTGCAGTGTCAGATGTACCGTGGCGGTCCGACGACCGGACGATGGCCGACCTTGTGGCCGAAAATCACCCACCCTCTCCCTCTCTTTTTTTTGTTATTATTATATTTCTTAATATTATATTATATATATTCTTTTAATATATTAGGTATATTTTAAATTCTATATTACGTATATATATATATTTTATACTATTTTATTTATATATCTTTAATATTATATTATTTATATATATAAATTTTTTTCCTACATGTTATCTTATGTATATATCTTAACTATATTATGTATGTATTTTTAACACTATATTATGTACATATTTTTAATATTATCACGTATTTATTTTTTATATATGTACATATTGATGTAGTATTATTAATAGTATTTTTTTTAAAAACATCATTATTATTTCTAATATATATATATTATGTACATCTTTTTATTTCTATTTTATTTTTATTTGTCAATATTAATTATTATTATTCTAATATTTTGATATTTTAATATTTTATATTTTATATATTTTATTATTCACATCATTGTTCGCATTTTTTGACAATAATATTCTTGGATTTTTTTTTACTATTATTTTAAAAACTTTTTACATTTTAATTTTAAAAATAAGGCAATGTACCAATTTTAACATTAAGTCATCGATTTCATCGCTATGTTGGGTGAAATTAATCGGCTCGTGTTAAAAACGGGACGTCCTTCTAAAAAACAAAAAAAAACTTGCAACTTCTCATTTTCTTCAATCGGATCACACTTAAATGTCAAATTGAATTCGTATTTTTGAAAATCAAGACAACATGTGTTTAATAAGATACCAATTTTGGGCGTCGCGAGGGTGCTAATACCTTCCTCGCACGTAACCGACTCCCGAACCTTAAATTTTCTTTGGATTTTAACGTAGACCTAAACTCAGCCTTTTATTTGTTTTAATAAGAGATCTAATAGGTGTCCGATCACACCTAGGAAAAAAGATCGGTGGCGACTCCTGTTTATTTCAAAAATCAAGCGTCAAATTTCAAACTTTTTTCAATAAATCGCATACAATTAGCGACCAAGCTAAGCTAAAATTTTTACGTCTACATTTGGCGACTCACTTTGGGACCATTTTTGAGAGTCGAGTTGAATTAAACGCGCGTTGTCAAATTTTTCAAAGTGCCTTGTTCAAATTAACATTTAGTCGTGATCCTCAAATTTTTTGTTTTCAAAAAATCATGCATTTGCATCGTGTTGTATATATTCTAACTTGTTTTATTTGGTTGTTTTTCAACTTTAAATTTTTGTGATTTTAGTTTTGGTTTAGTTTTTAAATAAAACGTAAAGGTTTATGAGTTTCTCCCCACACACCGTGCACATACATCTTTACATAACATGAACTCTATACCCAGGCTCTGTCCGTTTAAGTGAAAGTAAACGCTACGCCTTCGTGAGTTAACTCGTCCCTCCGCACAGGCTAGTGAATACTTTCGGGTTACATATGACTTATGCTTTCGTGAGTTAACTTGTCCCTCCGCATAGGCATAAGTAAATGTAATCCCTCGAATTGATATCGTAAGCCTATGATGGGCCATGACCGAGGCTCTGTACTAATCTTAGTAGATGACAGTGCAGACGATTCGAGTACCCATCTAGAACCAAAACCACATATAGTGAACCATACGAGCCATCCAACTAGAGCCATGCCGAACCTCCGCTCGTTTAGTAGTCACCGAAATAAGTACATAGGAAAAGCACATCTTACCTTCTATTTCTTTTACATTTGTGCTTTCTAAGCAAGGGAATCGAGTCCACTGGACCAAGTAGCTTAATTTGTTAGATTTTCCACAGTTTTTCTCTGTTTATATGTGTTGCGCTAACCAAGGTCGTTTGTCTGTATTTCTATTTTTCATCATGCATCGAAAGCATCTTGTTAGGAAGGTGTTGATTAGAGATTGGTTGCCAAAAACGGGTTTCTAATGGAGGAGTCAATTATACGAGTGACCGAAACGTTGTGTAATAGACTCCTTTGATTAAGGAAATGCCTAAATAGGGGCTATCTTGAAATTAACACCAAATTTTTGCATATTCATTCATGACTGACATTCATTTGACATGCATCCATTCATTCATGCATTCATTCATACATTGCATATCCCATACTCGGTCGCTGAAGATAAAATATACAATTCGCAGTTGTAATACCACAAATCTGGAACCACGCCATTCCTATAAAACGCGCCGACAAGCTAGAGTAATGGAAGCTGAATTCAATGAGAGAATTGAAAAGATGGAAAGGGCTCAAAAGGAATTACAAGAGCAACTGGCCAAATCGCAACAAGAGACGAGAGACCTAATGGTGAGATCTCGAGAGGAATCACTCGAGCAAAGAGATCAGATGGCTAAAATGATGGAGATGATGACAACTTTGGTCAAAGGAAAAGGACCCATGTAGAACCCCGATGTTATGGAACCTCGGTCAAGAATTCACCACGATCAGGATCCACTCTATCCATCGGGATTTACTCCACCACCCGCATATACAACACAAAGAGGGTATACTCAAGGGGAACCCACAGGCTTGGAACATCGACCTATGCCACCTACTCCACCCACTAATTTGGGGCAAGGAATATTCGCGTCGAACCCAGGGGCTAGTCCTGCTGATCCACTAGTTCCAGATCTGAATGACCCAGCAGAGGTAGCCAAGTTAAAATTGGATAACCATGACGCAAAATATAGGAGTCTAGAGGAAAGACTCAAAGCAATAGAAGGTACTGAAGTCTTCTCCGCACTAGGTGCCAAGGAACTCAGTTTGGTACCTGATCTAATTTTGCCTCTGAAGTTCAAAGTGCCTGATTTTGAGAAGTATGATGGGACAAGGTGCCCAAAAGCACATCTCATTATGTTTTGTCGAAAAATGACCGGTTATGTGAACGAGGATAAACTACTCATACATTGCTTTCAAGATAGTCTAACGAGGTCACTCTTGGTGGTGCAATCAACTCGATGAGAAAAAGATTCGATCTGGAAGGACTTGGCGTCGACGATTCTGCGAAACAATACAAGCATGTGTCGATATGGTGCGGTGGATGACCTTGCAAATGATGGAGAAAAAGCCATCAGAAACCTTCAGACAGTATGCGCAGAGATGGAGAGACGTCTCGACCCAAGTGGAACCCCCACTAACAAAAACAGAGATAATCGTTCTCTTTATCAACACCTTAAAGGCGCCGTTTTATGACAAATTAGTGGAAAGTGCCACGAAAGAGTTTGCGGATATTGTAATATCTGGTGAGCTCATAGAGAATGCCGTCAAGAGCGGTAGAATGGAAGGCTCAGAAGGTTCAAAAAGGGCAGCACCTATGAAGAAGAAAGAACCAGAAGCCCACATGGTGGGAATAGGAAGCCGTTATGCCTCTAATCCATATCCGACCAACCCCGACCTCAAAATTATCCACCTCTAAATTTTTATTATCCCCCTCAAAACCCTTACTACCAAGCACCACCTCCTTCCTATCCTGTTTACGCCACGAACAACCAAAGACCCATCACCTCATTCCCACAAAACACGATACCCGCTCAAAGCCAACCCAGAAATGAACCAAGACCAACAAGGCCCAACCCCGAGAGGCCACAATTTACTCCTATCCCTATGTCGTAGGGGGAATTGTACCCAAAACTGTTGGAAACACAGCTAATTTCTCCCCATTACATGGCACACCTTAAACCTCCATACCCGAAATGGTACGATCCAAACGCTAGTTGTGCATACCATGCGGGGAACCAGGGGCATTCTACTGAGAACTGTCTTGCTTTCAAAAGGAGAGTTCAAGGGCTCATCGATGCGGGCATTTTGCGATTTGATGGTACTGGAAGTACGACCGGGAATCCATTCCTAAACCACACCGAAGGGAATGTGAGCACAGTAGGGAGGAAAATGAACGGTAAAGTAGAAGATGGGTTTCTGAAATAAGAACACCTCTGCAGAAAATCTGGGAGGTACTAGTTGAAAAAGAGTTGCTCTATCGTCTTGACGGAGTATTCGAAGGAAAAGATGCAAAAGGTCACAGTTTTTGTGAGTTCCATGGCGTTGAAGAGCACGACATTCAGTCCTGCGACGAGTTCAGAGGATTACTGCAAAGTATGATGGATAACAAGGAGATTGGGATCTTTTATAAAAGTGAGGAGGCCGATAGAGGAGAAATATGCGCTTCTGACAATCAATCATCAGGTTTCCTATATAGCGCCGACCGACCGTTAATAATTTATTATGACCCGAAGAAGGAGCCGGTGAAACCAAAAATGATAATCGAAGTGCCATCTCTTTTCCTTTATAAGGAAAATAAAGTAGTACCGTGGAAGTACAATGTCAATATCATCACACCTAAAGGAGAAAAGCCCGAAGCCACAACTGAAGACATTAGGGAAGTAGGTCATTTTACCCGCAGTGGGCGTTGTTATTCGAAAGAAGTCGAACCAGTAAAAAAGAATAGCGATTGGAAGCAAAAAGGAAAAGCAGTGATGCACGAAGTCAAAGTCGAGCAAGAAATTCCACCCGTGCAAGAAACCAAAAAGCCTGTGAATGAGGAAGAAGCTCAGGAATTCTTGAAATTTATCAAGCACAGGGAGTATAGTGTGGTGGAACAATTGAGTAAGCAGCCAGCACGAATCTCAGTTTTATATCTACTGTTAAATTCAAAGCCACACCGGAATACTTTATTGAAGGTGTTAAATCAAGCTTATGTGGCCAACAACATATCCGTTGAGAAGCTTGATAGGTGGGTAAATAATCTAAATGCGGACAATTTCATCTCTTTTAGTGATGATGAGATACCGCCAAATGGTAGGGGCTCGGTGAAAGCGCTACATATCACGACTCGCTGCAAGGGTTACATAATACCGAACGAACTCATCGATAATGGGTCAGCGTTAAATGTTATGCCATTGGCCACGCTTTCCAGAATACCAATGGATTTGTCCTACTTAAGGCCCTGTCATTCCACGGTAAGGGCATTCGACGGAACGAGGCGCGAAGTCATGGGAAAGATCGAAATCCCTTTGGAAGTGGGCCCTTACATTTATGACATCGAGTTCCAAGTCATGGACATTACACCCTCTTATAACTGCCTTTTGGGAAGACCCTGGATCCATTCTGCTGGAGCAGTCCCATCATCCCTCCATCAAAAGGTGAAATTTATCATGGACAGTTGTTTGGTCACCGTCGAGGGAGAAGAAGACATTGTCGCATCTGTCTCTGCCGATGCACCGTACTTGGAAGTGAACAAAGACGCATTGGAATGTTCCTTCCGATCCCTTAAATTCGTCAATGCCACTTTTGTTGTTGAGGGAAACAGAATTCCGATGCCAAAACTATCGAGAAATACTAGAATGGGTGTCAAATTGACCGTAGGAACGGGAGCTCGAGCGAGAAGAGGTTTAGGGAGATATCTGCAAGGAATAGTCAGGGCTTTAAAGCCAGTGCACCACAGGGCCCGATACGGTTTGGGGTTCCATCCTGACATGCGTCAAAGAAGAAGACAGTGGAAAAAAGATCAGGAAAGAAGGATTGCAAGAACTTTGGGCCAAGAACCAGAATGGGAACCAATAGAGTACCCTCCTTTGTCAAAAATATTTACATCTGCGGGAATGATGTACCCTGAACAAGATGGTCCACGAAACACGCTATGGTTAATTGAAAAGGGTTTTCAGAATATCAGTATAAATGTCATTGATAAAGGAGCTGACGCGAGTAAAGACGTCTCAAAGATACGCCCTTGTCCCCCAGGTTTCATGTTGAACAATTGGACTGCCGAGGATCTTCTTGTAGTTTCTAAGTCTTCAGAGTAATGCTCAAACGTTAACATTCTGTTATGTCCTTAGATATAATAGAATTCTTTTGTAAGAGTTTGCATTCGCTCTTTATCATTTAAATGAATATCAATAAAGATGCATTTTGTCAAGATTTTTTTTCGCATTATCGCTAATTTCATAATCATTTTCTCATTTCATAGCCTATACTCACATTTGCCTCATTGCCATGACATGACATTTCTTTGTTGATTCCAATACTTGGATGCCTCTCTATAGTTTCCTTTTCCATTCAACATTCAGGTGCTCAGATATTGACGACATGAATAAACCCGTTACGAATCTTGAAATTGATTTTGAGAAAATTTGTTTGCTTAGGAGAATTTGAAGCGAAGAAAATCTTTGAAGATTACGTCTCGTCTCTGAATTGTTAAGAATGGTAGAACAAGAGGATAAGCAGATTTTGCCTCATGAAGAATCTGTGGAAACAATAAACTTGGGCCTCAAGAAAGGAAACAAGAAGTGAAGATTGGGACTTCTATTTGAGAGAGCACTAGGCATAATTTGATCGCTTTGCTCATGAGTACAAAGATGTTTTCGCATGGTCATACCAGGATATGCGAGGCTAGATGAAGATTTAGTGGTCCACAAGCTCCCATTAAAGCGAATGCAAGCCTATCCAAAAAAATTAAGGCGGATGAGACCGAAATCTTTGTTGAAAATAAAAGAGGAAGTCAAGAAGCAATTTGATCTTGGCTTCCTACAAGCCTCAAATATCCGAATGGGTGGCTAACATAGTCCGGTACCAAAGAAAGATGGCAAAGTACGAATGTTCATGGATTACCATGACTGAATCGAGCAAGCCCAAAGATAATTTTCCTTGCCACATATTGATCGTTGGTGGACAACACACAAAAACATTCATTATTTTCTTTCATGGATGGATTCTTGGGGTATAATCAGATCAAGATGGCCCCTGAGGATATGGAGAAAACTACCTTCATAACAATGTGGGGAACGTTCTGCTACAAGGTGATGCCATTCGGGTTAAAGAATGCTGGGGCAACATATCAAAGGGCTATGGTGACGTTATTCCATGACATGATGCATAAAGAAATAGAGGTCTACGTTGACGATATGATTGCTAAATCCCGAGGGGAAGAAGAGCATGTAGTGAATCTCAAGAAGTTGTTCGACAGGCTAAAAAAGCTCCAGTTAAAGCTCAATCCAGCCAAATGTACGTTTGGGGCTACCTCGGGGAAGTTGCTAGGCTTCATTATCAGTGAAAGAGGTATCGAGGTTGATCCAGATAAAATAAAAGCCATTCAAGAGTTACCATCTCCACGCACGCAAAAGGAAGTTAGAGGATTTTTAGGGAGATTAAATTACATCGCCCGATTTATCGCCCAGCTTACCAACCAATGCAACCCAATCTTTCGACTTCTTCGAAAACATAACCCTGGGGAATGGAATGAGGAATGCCAGGTGGCCTTTGATAAAATAAAGCAATATTTGTCTAGTCCTCCGGTGCTAGTACCACCAACTCCGGAAGACCATTGATATTGTATTTAAGCGTGTTTGAAAATTCAATGGGTTGCGTCTTTGAGGCAACATGACGAGTCGGGAAAGAAAGAAAAGCGATCTACTACCTCGGTAAAAAGTTCACTGAATATGAGGCAAAGTATTCGTCCATTGAAAAATACTATTGCGCTCTGGTTTGGGTAGCTCGGAGACTCAGACAATATATGTTGTATCATACGACATGGCTAATTTCAAAGCTAGACCCAATAAAATACATGATGGAATCACCGGTACTCTCAGGAAGAATGGCACGATGGCAGATCCTCCTATCAGAATATGACATTGCCTATGTAAGTCAGAAGTCGATAAAAGGGAGCGCAATAGCTGATTTCTTAGCGACTCGAGCAGACGGAGAATATGAGCCCTTGAAATTTGATTTCCCAAGCGAAGACTTAATGTGCATCACGAAATGGAATCCGAGTCATCAAAAGAGAAGTCATGGAAGATGTGCTTTGATGGTGCGTCAAATGCTTTAGGGCATGAAATTGGAGCAATCCTGGTATCACCAGACGGGAATCATTATCCGTTCACTGTAAGATTGAATTTCTTTTGTACCAATAACATAGCAGAATATGAAGCCTGTATCATGGGACTTCGTGCGACTATTGAGCGAAACATCGAAATCTTAGAGGTGTCACGGGGACTCACCTAGTGGTTTACCAAATCCGTGGAGAGTGGGAAGTAAGGGACCCAAAATTGATTAAGTACAGTAATTTAGTAGCTGAATTGATCAAAGAATTCAAAGAAATAACTTTTCATTACTTCCTGCGAGAAGAAAACCAATTGGCTATGCCCTGGCCACCTTGGCTTCAATGTTCAAAGCAAGTAAAGAAGCAGAAATAATGCCCTCAAAATGAGCATATCGAGGTCCACACACTTTGTTGTAGCATTGAGAAAGAAGTAGGCGGACGGCCTTGGTTCTATGATATCTTAGATATCAAGAATCAAAGGTATCCGAACAAGCGAATGAGAACGATAAAAGAACAATTAGAAGAATGGCGTGGGATTTGTTCTTGATGGGGATATCCGTATAAAGAGGAAAGGATCGATGCTTTTGAGATGTGTGGATAATGTTGAAGCGGAAAAATACTTGAAGAGGTCCATGAGGGAATTTACTGAACTCATGCCAATGGTTTCAATATGGCGGAAAGATCATGAGACTCGGTTATTATTGGTGACAATGGAAAATGATCGCATCAATTTTGCGGAAAATGCCACAAATGTCAAATCTCTGATGATAAAATTCATGTAGCCCTTCACCCCTTCATGTCATGACTTCTCCGTGGCCTTTTTCTATGTGGGGCATGGATGTCATAGGCCAATTTCTCCAAAAGCATCAAATGGACATCGATTCATTTTGTGGTCATCGATTACTTCACAAAATGGATAGAAGCCGCTTGTTTGCCAATGTGGCGAGGATCTGCGGTTTGCGTGTTTTGAAAAAGAAATCATTTGTCGGTATGGTTTGCTGAAAGAATCATTTCAGATAATTCCACGAATCTGAACAATAAGATGATGAAAGAAGTGTGCGGCGAGTTCAAATAAAGCATCATAACTCCTCGCCCTATCGCCCAAAGATGAACGAAATTTTGTTGAAGCGACCAATAAAAATATTAAGAGGATCATTGGGAAAATGGTGAAACATATAAAGATTGGCACGAGAAGCTTCCATTTGCTTTGTTTGCATATCGCACATCTGTCTGCGAACATCTACTGAGAGCAACTCCTTTCTCCACGGCTTACGGAATGGAAGTCGCTACCTATTGAGGTTGAGATCCCTCCTGCGAGTCTTAATGGAATTAAGGTTAGAAGAAGCAGAATGGGTTCGAGCTCGATATGATCAGTTGAACCTCATCGAAGAAAAACGTCTAAGAGCAATTTGTCACGGACAGATGTACCAGAAGAGAATGATCGCGACCCATGACAAGAAAGTATGGCCAAGAGAATTCCACTGAGGAAGATTCTCTCAATATAAAAGGACCTGCGAGGAAAATGGGCACCAAATTGGGAATGACCATACGTCGTAAAGAAGGCATTTTCAAGAGGAGCTTTGATCCTTACCGAGATGGATGGCAAGGAGTTACCGAATCCAGTGAACTCAGATGCTGTGAAGAAATATTATGTTTGAGATGAAAACCCGAAAAGGGCATCCAAAAAAAAAAGAGGGATTAAGGTGAAAACCCGCAAAGGGCGTCTTGATTAGCACAAAAGATTAGAATGAAAACCCGAGAGGGCGTCCTAATGAGGTAAACTTGGCTTAAAGAGCGTGGCGTTTTAACAGCGGGTCAAACAGTGAGACTACAGTATTTGAAGCATTTTTGAAAGCTTGAAATCTTCTACGCAAAGAGCCAGACTCGAAAAGATTCTTGATTGAGGAACGTGGAAGAGTTCATGTGTCGAATATCTAAAGTATTTGTATCCGTTGAATATGATCCTTTCTTTCTTTTTGACATTTTTTACTCTCATTGGTTAACTTACTTTGTTTGCCACATTTGAAATAGATGAATATGAAATATCATTTTTTCCCTACCTGACCTTTTTCATGCATCTCATTATGTGTTTATTTACATGATAAATGGAGAAATGACATACTCTAAACAAAAGAAATGTTAAGCATTACCTGGATGAAAATTTGATAAGCACAAGAGTCTCAAAGTAAGAACAAAGTTCAATCGGGGGCAGAAGAGTGATATCTGAGGAACGTCGATTACTCATGAAGCTTGAAGGTAGGTATAAGGCCTGAAGAGAAAGTCGAGAATCAAAGCAATGAACACAGATCCTCAACAATCGTGGCTAAATGGACATACGACAAACATGCTTAAGGAGCACTGCATAATCATGTAGGCATAAAAGCATTTAAGACAAACATGTGCATATCATGATAACATCATACATAGCATATACAGGTACTCCAGCAGAGCAAGAAATCTTGAATGAGAGTCACACTGAATTAAAGGAAAAGACACCCGAGTTCTACCAAAGGACAGGTTTTGGGTATTTTGATGTTTTTAATTCATGCTTTTCAAGGAAAATCAACTCATATTGCGAGAGATGAGTTGAGCCTCAAGACACGTTGAGGTACTTTTAATTTTTGTTTTTCAAAATCAACTCATATTGCTAGAGGTGAGTTGAGCCTCAGGACACGCTGAGGTAATTTCAATTTCTGTTTGTCAAAAATCAACTCATATTGCGAGAGGTGAGTTGAGCCTCGGGACACGCTGAGGTAATTTCAATTTCTGTTTGTCAAAAATTAACTCATATTGCGAGAGGTGAGTTGAGCCTCGGCTCACATGCTGAGGTCTTTTCAATTTCTGTTTTTCAATTTCTGTTCGTAAAAAAAAAAAAGTCAACTCATATTGCGAGAGGTGAGTTGAGCCTCAGGACACGCTGAGGTATTTTTAAATTTCTGTTTTTCAAAAAATCAACTCATATTACGAGAGGTGAGTTGAGCCTCGGGACACGCTGAGGTAATTTCAATTTCAATTTGTCAAAAATCAACTCATATTGCGAGAGGTGAGTTGAGCCTCGGCTCACATGCTGAGGTCTTTTCAATTTATGTTTTTCAATTTCTGTTCGTAAAAAAAAAAATCAACTCATATTGCGAGAGGTGAGTTGAGCCTCAGGACACGTTGAGGTATTTTTAAATTTCTGTTTTTCAAAAATCAACTCATATTGCGAGAGGTGAGTTGAGCCTCGGGGCACGCTGAGGTATTGTCAATTTTTGTGTTTCAATTTATGTTTTTCAAAAATCAACTCATATTGCGAGAGGTGAGTTGAGCCTCGGGACATGTTGAGGTAATTGCAATTTCTATTGTCAAAAAAATCAATTCATATTGCAAGAAGTGAGTTGAGCCTCGGCTCACGTGCTGAGGTATTTTCAATTTCTGTTTCTGTTTGTCAAAATCAACTCATATTGCGAGAGGTGAGTTGAGCCTCAGGACATGCTGAGGTAATTTCAATTTCTGTTTTTCAAAAATCAACTCATATTGCAAGAGGTGAGTTGAGCCTCGGGGCACGCTGAGGAATTGTCAATTTTTGTGTTTTAATTTCAAAAAAATAAATCAACTCATATTGCGAGAAGTGGGTTGAACCTTTTAATTTCTACTTTTTCAAAATCAGCTCATATTGCGAGAGGTGAGTTGAGCCTCGGGTCACGCTGAAGTATTTTTAATTTCTGTTTTCAATTTATGTTGTTCAAGAATCAACTCATATTGCGAGAGGTGGGTTGAACCTTTTAATTTCTACTTTTTCAAAATCAGCTCATATTGCGAGAAATTAGTTGAGCCTCAAGACATGCTGAGGTATTTTCAATTTCATTTTCAAAAAAAAATCAACTCATATTGTGAGAAATGAGTTGAGCCTCAAGACATCTTGAGGTATTTTCAATTTCATTTTTCAAAAAATCAACTCATATTGCGAGAGGTGAGTTGAGCCTCGTGACACTGTTGAGGTAATTTCAATTCTGTTGTCAAAAAATCAACTCGTATTGTGAGAGGCGAGTTGAGCCTCGAGTCACACGCCGAGGTATTTTCAATTTTCGTTTTCAATTTACGCCTTTCAAAAAAAAATCAACTCATATTGCGAGAGGTGAGTTGAGCCTTGGCTCACGCTATTGAGCTATTTTCAATTCTGTCTTTCAAAAAATCAACTCATATTGCGAGAGGTGAGTTGAGCTTGAGATCACCTGCTGAGGTATTTTTTCAATTTATATTTTTCAAAAAATCAACTCACATTGCGAGATGTGAGTTGAGCCTCGGGTCACATGTCGAGGTATTTTCAAAATCTGTTTTTCAGATTCTGTTTTCAAAAATCAACTCATATTGTGAAAGGTGAGTTGAGCCTTAGCTCACGTGCTGAGCTATTTCTGTTTTAATGTCTGTTTTCAAAAAAAAAGCCAATTCATATTGCGAGAAATGAGTTGAGCTCAGGATCACATGCCGAGTAAAGAATAAAGATTGGAGCTGATTGAAGACACCAGATTTTTGTTTCTTCAAAATTTTCGTTAGAGCTGATTGAAGATATTAGATCTTACCTTTCTGAAGTCGGAGAAGAAAACACCACAAACCTTATCCCACTAAAGCGATAGAAGAACGGATTGAAGTTGTAGATATTATCTTTCGAGTTACAGATGAAGCGAATTGAAGCCACAAATCTCATATCCTTGAAGTTACATTGGAACAGATTGAAGCTACAAGGCATATCTCCGAATTTGCAGTGGATTGAACCAAAGTTACAAGATGCGATGGACTGGAAAGAGACTACCTGGATGAGAAGAGCACCAAAGAAGTCCATACTTAGTAAGACCGGGCAAAATTGGCCTTTCTTTGTATCTTTGCTCTATTCTCGTTACACGATAATAAGCAAAGAGGGGCAACTGTTGTAGGCCAATTTTAGCCCATTTACATCAAAACCCAATTTAGCCTTACCTAACCCACCAAAATTAAACCCAAAACCCAAAATATTAACTACCCAAAGCCCAATTTACATCGAAACCCTAATGGCCCAAACCCTAAGCCCAAATCAAAATAAAAAAACTCTAGTCCACAACTTAAACTTTTCTCAACTAAATCTTAGCCTTTTCCACCACCAACTCCACTAGCCACTCCTTTTCCACCACCAACTCCACTAGCCACACATTTTCCACCACCAAATCCACTAGCCACACTTGCTCCATTACCTACTCCACTAACCACACTTGCTCCACCACCACTTGTACCTACAAATGAAGACATAAACAATAAAAAAATATTTTGTAAATGACTATATAAGCCTTCTCATATTTTGTATATGGGGGATTTTTTTTGGAGAGTTTTGGGAGAGAAAGTTATTGTAAAGGATTTTGGAGAGGTTTCTTTTAAAGTAATCAAGGAGAAGAGTTATTGTGAAGGCTAGTTTTTGGAGAAGCTAGTTTTTGAAGATTAATCAAAGATCAAAGCAAAGAGGTTTCTTTGTCTATTCTCATTTTAAGTTCTTTGTTTACTTATTGTTTTCCTTTTAATCTTATTTTGTTTCTTTTATCAAAGTAAAAATAAAAATAAAAGGAGGAAGCTTACCATTTTATCGAAAAAGTTTTTTGAAGTCCCATTGCAGTGTGCTGGTGGCGGCCGTGCATGATCCGACAATAGGACGATGGCCGACCTTGTGTAGAAAATCACCCACCCTCTCCTCTCTTTTTTGTTATTATTATATTTCTTAATATTATATTATATATATTCTTTTAATATATTAGGTATATTTTAAATTCTATATTACGTATATATATATATATTTTATACTATTTTATTTATATATCTTTAATATTATATTATTTATATATATAAATTTTTTCCTACATGTTATCTTATGTATATATCTTAACTATATTATGTATGTATTTTTAACACTATATTATGTACATATTTTAATATTATCACGTATTTATTTTTATATATGTACATATTGATGTAGTATTATTAATAGTATTTTTTAAAACATCATTATTATTTCTAATATATATATATATTATGTACATCTTTTTATTTCTATTTTATTTTTATTTGTCAATATTAATTATTATTATTCTAATATTTTGATATTTTAATATTTTATATTTTATATATTTTATTATTCACATCATTGTTCGCATTTTTTGACAATAATATTCTTGGATTTTTTTTTACTATCATTTTAAAAACTTTTTACATTTTAATTTTAAAAATAAGGCAATGTACCAATTTTAACATTAAGTCATCGATTTCATCGCTATGTTGGGTGAAATTAATCGGCTCGTGTTAAAAACGGGACGTCCTTCTAAAAAAAAAAAAAACTTGCAACTTCTCATTTCCTTCAATCGGATCACACTTAAATGTCAAATTGAATTCGTATTTTTGAAAATCAAGACAACATGTGTTTAATAAGATACCAATTTTGGGCGTCGCGAGGGTGCTAATACCTTCCTCGCACGTAACCGACTCCCGAACCTTAAATTTTCTCTGGATTTTAACGTAGACCTAAACTCAGCCTTTTATTTGTTTTAATAAGAGATCTAATAGGTGTCTGATCACACCTAGGAAAAAAGATCGGTGGCGACTCCCTGTTTATTTCAAAAATCAAACGTCAAATTTGAAACTTTTTTTCAATAAATCGCCACAATTAGCGACCAAGCTAAGCTAAAATTTTTACGTCGCTATACTGATCATTTTTCCCTTCTATGGTAACATCAAATTTTCACTCTAACATATACTTATGACTATTAGGTATTTTTACCGATTAAGCCCTTTTGCTCGTTTTCACTTAAAACCGAGTAGCACAAGTTGTCTAACATAATTTAAAACCTCATATTCTATCATAAAACACCAAAATACACAAATTTAACCTATGGGTATTTTTCCAAATATAAACCCTAGGTTAAATTATTGCTAGCATAAGCTAAATCGAGCTATCGGGACTCCAAAAGCGTAAAAATCATTAAAAGCGAGGCTAGAACGGACTTACAATCGAGCTTGGAAGCTTGAAAACCCTAGCCATGGTTTCTCCTTGCTATATTCGGCCGTGGGGTTGAAGATGAGCAAAATTGGCTTTTAATTTTGTATTTTAATTCATTTTACCCCTAAATGACCAAAATACCCTTACTACTAAACTTTCCAAAAATTCCATCCATGTCCAATTTTTTTCCATAGACTTAGAAATTGGTAAAATTGCTATTTAAGACCTCCTAATTAATATTTCAAAACAATTTCATACTAGAAACTTCTAGAATGCAAGTTTTACAAATTATTCGATTTAGTCCCTAATTTCAATTTAAGCACTTTATGCATAAAATTTCTTCACGAAATTTTCACACAATCATGCAATCATATCATAGACCTTAAAATAATCATAAAATAATTATTTCTATCTCGGATTTTGTGGTCACGAAACCACTATTCCGACTAGGCCCAAAATCAGGATATTAGATTAAGAAACTGAACTTACACATTCCATAATCTAATTAGTTCATACTTTTTTAAATCCCATTTGTTCAAAACAAATTCCAAAAATTTCCACTCAACCCTATTATATGTTTTGTCTAAAATCAACTTCACCATCATTTTTCTCTTCTACCTCTCATTTTTAATCTCAAATGGTGAAAAACTTCTTAAGCAAGGATTTGATGTCCAACTATAAAAGCACTCTGGTTTTCCATGATTATTCCTCCCAAGTAAACATTCAATCTATTCACTAAAATTTTGAAAATTATCTTATAACATACATTACATAGACTAATTGGTCTATATTATGTAACATTCTCAGCTCCTTTCACTTTAGGAATTAATACCACTTATGTTTCATATTCCTCATTCATTTTCCCTGATTGAAAAAAATCCCTTCACCTCATTTATTACATCAACTTTTATAATGCTTAGAAAAGATTGGTAAATACTCTACTAAACTGATGAAGACTAAGGGCTTTTATAAGGGCCAACTTGGAAAACAGCTTCACTAATTTCCTCCTCAAAAACCTCGTTTATCAGTTGCTTATTCATATATCCCGTCACCAAATTTGGAACCCCTTCTAACACCTTTTCAACATTATAACACCCTTTAGATTTAAACAATTTTTGGTAAAACTCCACAAACTTATTAATAATAACCCTCTAATCCTCAATCCAACCAGATTCTCTTTTTACTCTCCAAATTTTATTGTGTTGCCTCATCTATTTAGTAATTTGGTGAAAAAATATAGTATTTTTATCTTAAAATTTTAGCCATCTCTCCTAGCCCTTTGGAACCAATAAACCTTTTGCCTTTCACTAGCCTCTTTAATTTTTTAATTTAGCTCAAAAAGTTTCTCCTTTTCATTCTCAACTCTCATATCCCTTGTATCACAACAATATCCTTAGTGCACTCATTAATCATATCTATAAACACTTTGTGCCTACTCCATTCCCTCAATGTATTCTTACATTTCCTCAATTTTTTCACTAAGCTAGATTGCCATCTATTACTTGGATTGCCAGTCCAGCTTTCTTCCACCACCTTCTTACAATCTTCAAAACTTAGCCCATTGCTTTAAATTTAAATATTCTTTGAACCTTCATATCCTTATAGTCAGAATTCACCATTAAAGGGGAATGATCTGATTTAATATCTAGGAGGAAAAAAGTTACAACATTTAGAAATAAAAATTTTCAATCCACATTCACCAAAATTCTATCCAATCTTCCTTTCACAACACCATTTTCTCTAGTCCTAAGCCAAGTAAACCTCCACCCTTTAAAAGGAATCTACTCCAAATAATAAGAACTTATCATCTCCCTAAAACATTCAACTTTTTTTCTCTCCTTCCTTGCCCCAACTTCCTTCTCATGATAGTTAGCCACGTCATTATAATCCCCTATAGAAGCCTATGTCCCTTGTATTCCCTTACCCTTCTCCTTTAAAAATTCCCATACCATATTACTATCCTCAAATATTGGCGCTCCATAAACCCAACAAATACTGCTACATTCTCCAATGGTTATATTACAAATTGTAGTATCAATTACATTCTTATTGTTGTGTCCAATATGCACATCTCAATTCATTTTCCACCAAAGTACCATACCTCTTTCAATTCTTATAGGATCCATAGTCCATACCACATCCATTCTAACTACCCTTTTAACTCTCTCCACATTTTCTTTATTGTTTTTTATCTCAATAAAAAAATAAAATCTAGATCATACTTTCTTCTCAACCTCCTCAAAACTTGAATTGTCAAGGCTGACCCAACACCTTGACAGTTCCAACTTATTATAATCATGATTGTTGGGTGGCAGTTTGATGCCATCCACCACCATCTTCCTATTCTTTTTCCACCAGAGACGTATATAAGCTTCATCCAAATTCTTATCATTTTCAACTTTTTTCCAAACTCCCTTTCCTACCTCCCCTTTCCGTTCTACCCATTTTAGGCCCTCTCTTTCCCCCTCTTTTAACAACTCTCCTTAAATTTGATTGCACTACCTCATTAGTACTACTCAACATCTCATTTTGGTTTAAATCACAAAACCTACCTTCTTATTACCTTTTGAATTCTTATCAATTGATTCAATCACCTCCAAATTACTCCATTTTAAATTCAACCTATAAAATTATCTTGGCAATACAATCTCCTCCAACATAGTCTTAACCATTAACTCCATTTTACCCTCTGCTTTATCTTTATCAACATCCTCCTTACCTGAAAGCTCCAAAAATATAAGGACATTTACTCCTCTTTTCCATCTTTTTCTTCAAAATCAAATTGTCAAACTTCAAACTTTTCTCCTTTGCCCATTCCATTCATCCTTAGATTGCAACTAATTGATCAAAAGCTTAAATCTACTTTAGACCTTAAATCTTGCATTTATCTTAACATCTTAACTCAATCTTGAAAAACCTCATCACCATTCTTATGACCCTTTATAGCATCTAATTACTCCCCCCCTCAAAATCAATTATTTTTTTTCCTTTACCCAAGCTCTTATCTGTCCTAGTTTCTCCACCATTCCTTTCCCAACTTGCTCCCTTTGACCTTTTCCTCTATTTAAAGCACCCTTTACCCCTTCCTCCTTTTAATCCAAACCTAAAGAATCACCACTAACCCATCCTTATTCCTTTCTTATCTTTTTTTTCACCTTTGAACCCCCAACACGTTGCATTGAAGCCCTTAAGGATAGATCAAAAATTATCTTCCCTTCAAATTCACTATTTCCTTGATCCTTACAAAAAGAGTAATTGTCTTTAATAGGTATGAAAACAAGTCAAATACTTGTATTTTAGAAAAATTTAAATCTAAATTAAGTAATTTATTTAATATTTTCATTAAATCTAAATATTATTATCCGAATATAAATAGAAAATTAATCAAATTATCTGTTGAATATTCAAATCCATTAATGCTCACATTTGATAAATATAAAAATATTTTTAAATAAAAATTTAAAAGTAAAACGGATAATGAATTCATATATTTGAATTTAAAATCCACTATGTGCAAAAATAAAATAAATTCAGATATACATCTCTTTTGAAATCTCTTTCTAATAATAATTAAAATATCCAAATTTAAATATTGTTTAAATTCACCTTACATGTATTTTCAAACGTAAAATTGAATATTTGTCAATATTTTTTTGAAAATTAATCTTATTATAAATTATTACAATATCTATTTTTTTATATAATGCCTAAAACTACTCATAACCCCTCCCCAACTATTAAATAGGAGGATAATGTATTTTAGCATACTCAAAGCCATACCCTCTTACATTAATAATAATACTAATAACAATTAAACTAAACCTCTACCAACAATCTACCATTTATTACTATCATAAGTATCACCAATATTCTAGAATGATTCTGATGCCAAATGTGAGGGTCTGTTGTAGCACATCAGACATGACTATTTGATGTGCTAGATGATGTTCATATAAGCAGAAGATGAGTTGAAAATTTATATTCAACGTAAAAAAATTGAGATGCTCACTTCTATCAGCCGCAAGTGATTTTGTCAGGCATCTCCTTGTTGTATCGCCCTATTTTTGTATTCTTTTGTCAGCCGCCAGTATAATTGCACGATGAAAAGGTATAATTTGAAGAAATTAACGTCTGATCCATTCTTTTCTTCTTCTTTTTCCCGGATACAAATTATTAATGTATTAATATATGATTTCTTTATAAGGAAATAATCCACCATGGGACAACAGGAAGTACAAATTGTCAAGTTAATAATTAAATAATTAAAATTTAAAATTACGATATACTTGAAGTTTTTGTACTATTTATATATTTGAAATTTAATATTTAATTTTTATTTTTAAAAATTTAGTTTTATTATTTTTTAAATTTAAAGTTTAAATCTAATTGTTAATACAATTAGATTATTCTGTTAAATTTTTTAAAATTTAAAAAAATACTCACTCAATAATTATATCATAAAAATGATAAGATTAACGATATTAACAATTTTTAAAATTTACTTTAATATTTTAATTAAAATAAAATATTTAGATTAAGTAATGAGATTATAAATATTGAAGTGTAACCATAATTTTAATTAGATTTGATGTTTAAATATAGGAGATGTGTATAAATATAATCTGAAGTCTGGTGATAAAATCATTTCCAGAAAAATAATGGTGTTATAACAGCTCAAACACTTTAGACTAATTATCTATAGCTTTTATCTTCAAGTAAAAGATATATAAATATGATACGATGCAAGTCATATTTAAGTTTATTAAATATTAATTTATTGTACAGCTCATTATATTAACATTTTAGCAATATTATATTTATTAAAATTATTTATATTTTAAGTTTATCTAGAATTTATTGATTCAATTTTATAATTATTTTAATTAATAAATATTAGATAAAAAAAAAGTAGGGGACACATGGGATATTAATAAATATTTAATGGAAAAAATGAGAGTGTGTCAGTTGTCGTGTATGTATAATTTAAGTATGAACATCAAATTTCAATCTTTAACATAGTACAAGGATCAAAATCTTATATAATTAAAAATAAAATTAACCACTATTATTAGGATTTAAAAATAATAATCATGCCTTGTAAACGTAGTATAGATATGGTAAGGTTGAAGTGTAATCAGCAATTTAGTGGCCTATTACTTTGAGCTCTTTGGTGCCTATGACGAGCTTTGACCATGGGCTAGCTATGCTTGCATCTCCTCCAATCTTCTAAATATTAGAAATATATAAAGCAAAATAGGCAGCTTTCAATTCTAAGATGATTCCTAAACCGTTATCTGTCACTAATTAGGTGTTAACATATGCAAATTTCTCTATTTAAGTAAATGTATTCTTCATATTTGGTAATAAATAAGAAATACCCATTCTATTGCACTATAATATGCAATTTTATTGTTTTTTTAAAGTGAAATATCTGTTAAAATTTATTGGGTGAGTAAAATTCGATTTTATTCGAAAAAATTGAAAATATTTTCAAATCAAGTTATTCGATTTTTCAAGTTAACTCGAATAAGTAATTTAAGTTTTGAGTTCAAGCCAAATTGAATTCTATAATTTGAACAATTCAAATAACATATTAGAGTAATTGTTTCAAAAGTGTTTTTTGTCCAAAAATACTTCTTAAAAGCAATATTCAAGAAAGCCTAAATACACATTCAGTCCCTATCAATTTTGGAAATGAGTAAATTCATTTTTCTTAACAAAATAATACAAAATAATTATAAAATTTCAAATTTTATATTTTTAAAAATATATTAAAGATTTAAAAGTTCTCAAGAATATATAAAAAAGTTAAAAATTTAAGAAAAGAATTCTAAAATAATGGGGATCTAAATAAGTAAAATAATGATTCAAGTTTATCGTACTAAAGTATATTATTTTCTCTTATTTTGCTATATGGTTTCAAATTTATGTACTCTAATATGAAATTAGTGATATTATAACAATATTTTAATTTGACATGTTTAAATTTTTAATTGAGCGTCGAATAATTTCATTCAATTTTATTCGATTCGACTCAACTTGAATTTTATTTTACTCAACTCAATTAAAAAAATTAAAATTGAATTAGGATAATAAAATAAGACTCGCCATCTCAATTAAGTCAAAAAAAATTCACTGAATTTGATCAAATGCTCACCCTTAAAAGTCTGTTGTATATGTGGCTGTCCAAAAGACATTAAAAATGTTAGTAATTTTTCCCAAATAAATTAAATTGCAAATTCATTGATCATAATTGAATTGCTGCCAATTTTTTTCAAAGAAAGAAACAGATTTGATGCCAAAATTTTAAAACTTTGAGCTAGAAATTTTAGGAACAAAAAATAATAAAAACAAATTTATTGTTGCTGAGATTTCTTAATATGCAGGTTTTTTTCACCTTTAAATTTGTCTTTATAATCAATTAAAGGGTCATAAAAAGTCTTTCAAATCTTTATCATTTTTCCACTTCCATATACGGGAGATACGCCACCGGAGAGACGGGCAACAATGCGTTTTCCGGCGGACAATTAAACCGTGAAAATAACAAAAAAGGGGGGGGGGGAATGATAACCATAAATTGGATTAATTAATTGCAAGTGCTTCCGTGTTTTCGCTTTTAAATTGGATTAATTAATTACATTTAGAGGTGATTATGGGGCCGGCCGAGATAAAATTTTAGGCCAGTCTACTAGGCCCGGGCTCGGCCCGACCCGAAATATGGGTTTAAAAATTTGTCCAAGCCCGGCCCGAAATAAAATTACTAAGCCCGAGCCCAACCCGACCTATATTAATTTTTTTTTCTTATTTCATTAAATAAAAATTTTAAAAATATAATAAATCAAATATATTTAAAAACATAAAAACAAATAAAAATGATACTAAAACAATTCTTAAAACAATACACAAATTGACAATATAATAAAAAATAGTTATATTAAAATTTTAAAATGATTAAAAATAAAAAAAAAAAATATATTAATATATAATTGGGCGGGCTGGGCACAGGCCAAAAACTCTTACCCGAGGCCCAGCCTGTTTTCTAAACGGGCCTCTTTTTTTGCCCAAGCCCATTTTTCGGGCCTATATTTTTACCCAAACCCTCCTATTTTTCGGGCGGGCCTTCAAGCTGGGCCGAGCTGCCCAGCCCATGATCAGCTGTAATTACATTCATCTTGCAAATTTTAATATTTTCAATTTTGAGATATTTGCATACGGGAAGTTAACTTTCCCTATACAGAAATCTCACATTTCATCATGTATTTAGTTTTTTGAATTAAATATTTGAGAATAGCGAAAAAAATCAGCCAGTAAAAAGTTAGACTCTTCAAGTATTTAAGAATAATGAAGATGATCATTTGATAGAAAACTTAAAAACTTTGTACTATAGTTCGAATCGATCGAAAAATTCAAGCACTTGCAATTTGGACATCTCCCCGAGTCTCATAACACAAGTATTTAATTTGATCAAATTTATTATTTTAAATATCACGACAAAGGTTCGTTTTAATTTTTTTTTTTGAAATTCCATTATGTCAACCCAGACTATTTTTCTAAATGATTTCCCAACACCAAGTCCATTTACTCTTCTTACATTACATTGAGAATTTAGTCCCTTTATTATTATTTTTAAGAATTTAGTTTTTTACATTTTGAATTTAACAATTTGAGTTCAATCTTTAATACCATCAAAATTTTTAAATTAATTTAGTAGTCATGTAATAAAAATATATTATTGTAGCGACGAAAAAAAATTTTACACTTGGTCGCTAATTATGGTGATTTATTAAACATTTGAAAACTAACTTCCGATTTTATTAACAAAGGGAGTCGCCACCGATCCTTTTTATAGGTGTGATCGGACACCTAATAAAATTATTTTAAAACAAAAAGAAGGCCAAATTTAGGTCTACGTGAAAGTTCAGAGAAAAATTGGGGTTCGGGAGTCGATTCTGCTGAGGAAGGTATTAGCACCCTCACGACGCCCAAAATTGGTATCTCATAAACATGTATTGACTTGATTTTCAAAAATACGAGTTCAATATAATATTTAATCGTGATCCGATTGAAAAATAGGAATTTTTAGTTTTCGATTTTTTTTTAGAAAGGGTGTCCCGTTTCACAAGCCGACGAATTTCACCCAACATAGCGATGAAATCGATAGCTTAATATTAAATCGGTACATTGCCTTATTTTTGAAATTAATTAAAACATGAGAAAAATATTCCTAAAGTGAGAAATTAAAAATAGATAAAGAACATAAAAAAAAATGATATCATTAATGAAAAATATTAACATGGAATACTAGAATATTAAAATAACAATAATAATAATATTTACAAAATAGAAACAAGTCATGTACTAATAATAAAATAGGAAAAATGATATATTTGGTAATAATAATATAAAATAATAATATGTACATAAAATACATATATATGTATATATATATAATAAAAGTATGTAATAATAATAATAATAATATCTACAATAAAAAAAATATTGGGAAAAGTACATAAAAATATATACATAAAAATTTACAACAATAATATAAAATAATGATATGTGCAAATATATATATATATATATATATATATATATATATATATATATATATGTATATAAAATATACACTAATATAATAATAGTTATAATAATACTAGCAATAGTAATAATTTGTAATAATAATATATACACAATATGGAATTTAAAATATACATATATATATATATATATGTATATAATAGTATTAAGAATATATACATAAGAAATATATAACTAATGGCATATATACATAATATATATATATAATACACATAATATATATATATATATATATACATATTAGAAATGATAAAAATATTAACACACTACATAAGTGAATAAAATATAATAATAATACTTAAATAGTAAAATAACTAAAAAGGATTAAGTTGAGCTAAAACAAAATATTTGGGGCAAAATTGAAATAAAAATAAAAGGAAAGGACTATATTGAACACACGCGAAAACATCAGGGACCAAAACAGTAAATATTCCTTCCCATAAAATGCAGCACATCATTGTGGACTAAATTGAAAATCGCGACAAATTCGGGGCCAAATTAAAAAACAAAAATGACTTAATTGTAAAGTAATAAAAGCGGAAGGGCTAAAAGCGCAATTTGCCCTTCCTTTAAAAAACACGCGGATCCTAGGCGGGTCGGCCTGGTCGAACGGTCCAAGTCAAAACGACGTCGTTTGGGGTTAATGACAATCCCAAAAGCGACGTCGTTTTGGAGGGCTATATAAGGCCAAAAATAACCCAAAAAATCATTTGGAGGAGGGAAAGAAAAAAAAAGAAGAGAGAGGAAGAGAAGGAGAGAAGGGAGGAGGAAGGAAATCCGGTAGGCGACCGGTCACCGGAGGCTTCGCCATAGCCGTGCCAAACCACTTTATACAGTTCTTTAAAGGTAAAAAAAAATCTTTTTTTTGTTTTTATTTTATTTTATTTATATTTTATGTTTTAATATATATAGGTTAAAAACTTAAAATCGGATTAAAATAAAATATAAAAAAAATCACCTTAGATTTTTTTGTTTCTTCAATCTCTAATTTGAATTTGTTTTGGGTCGTTCTATTGTTTTTTTTTGGTTTTTTTTTTGCTGGAAATTTTTTCGGAAATTTTTTTTGTGCTGGAATTTTTTCTTGGATTTTTTTTTTGCTTCCCCTCTTTTATCTCTCCCTCCTTTCTTCAGTTAAGGTTTCAACACCCATCATCACCGGCGATTCACCGTGCCGAACGGAAAGGGGAGTGGCCACGGGGTAGATCCGGTAATACTCTTTTCTTCCTTGATTCTTTTTCGTTTTAAAGTAAGTTAAAGAAAAAAATAAAACAAAGCAAAGATAAGCGAAAGATTGAGATAACAGAGAAAAAATTGACGTTTACCTTCTGAGCTTTCCTTTTTTGTGTTCTTGATACAAACTTTTTATCCCTTTTTCCCTTTTTTGTTGTTTGGGTGGCTTTATATAGCCTAATTTTTACATACTTTATTATTATTCTCTATTCTTGCTTCTGCTTTTGCTTGTTTGCGGGCATGGGCATGAACAATGGGGTGTGTGATGGTCTTGGCGGCAGACAAAGCATGGGAGAGTGGGAGTGGTGCTGGTGGCGACGGCATGGGAGAGTGGGAATGGTGCTTGGTGGCAGAATGACATGGGAGAGTGGGAAGAGGCAAGTGGGAGTCTAGGGTTTTGGAATTGGGTTTGGATGTTGGGCTAGGTTAATTTTAGGTTTTGGGTTTGAGGATGGGTTAAATGGTTTAATGGGCTGGGTATTTTGTAAGCGGGCCAAAATTGGCCTCTAACAATTGCCCTCTTTGCTTATTGTCGTAACTGAAATAGAGCAAAGATACAAAGAAAGGCCAATTTTGCCCGTCTTGCCAATCTTGACCTCCTCAGCTTCTTCTTGCTCGGTAGTCTCATTCTAGTCCATTGCATCCTGTAGCTTTGATTCAATCCATTGCACCTTCGATATGTGCCTCGTAGCTTTAATCTATTCCAAAGTAACTTCGAGGATATGAAATTTGTGGCTTCGATCGCTTCACTTGCCACTTCGGAAGATAAGATCTACAACTTTAATCTGCTCTTCTATTGCTTCAGATGAAATAAGGTTTGGGTCTTCTCTTGAGGAGGCCAAATCGTGTCTTCCATCACTCTAATCTTTATTCTTTATTCAAGATGTGATCTTGAGCTCAACTCATTTCTCATAATAGGAATTGACTCTTTAAAAGCAAACATTAAAAGAAATTGAAAATAACTCAAAGACGTGAGCCAAAGCTCAACTCATCTCTCACAACATGAGCTAGTCTTTTGAAACTTAATTTGAAAAAGAGATTTTGAAAATACCTCGACATATGACCTAAGGCTCAACTCATTTCTCGCAATATGAGTTGATTTTTGAAAAACAAAAAGGTACAACTCACCTCTCGCAATATGAGTTGCTTTTTGAAAGACAGAAATTAACAGGCTCAACTCACCTCTCGCAATGTGAGTTGATTTTTGAAAAACAGGAATTGGAAAGTAGAGACTGAAAATACCTCAGCGTGCCCCGAGGCTCAACTCACCTATGAGTTGATTTTTGAAACATAAATTGAAATTACCTCAACGTGTCTTGAGGCTCAACTCACCTCTCGCCATATGAGTTGATTTTGAAACATAAATTGAAATTACCTCAACGTGTTTTGAGGCTCAACTCACCTCTCGCAATATGAGTTGATTTTGAAACATAAATTGAAATTACCTCAACGTGTCTTGAGGCTTAACTCACCTCTCGCAATATGAGTTGATTTTGAAACATAAATTGAAATTACCTCAACGTGTCTTGAGGCTCAACTCACCTCTCGCAATATGAGTTGATTTTGAAACATAAATTGAAATTACCTCAACGTGTCTTGAGGCTCAACTCACCTCTCGCAATGTGAGTTGATTTTACATCACTTGGTAGAACTCGGTGTCTTTTCCTTTGATTCAGGTGCAGCTATCATCACGTCCTCTTGCTTTCTTGGATTACTGTATATATGCCATGCATGATGTCATCATGATATGCACATGTTTGTCTTAAATGCCTTTATGCCTCACGTGATTATGCAAAGCTCCTTAAGCATATCTGTCGTATGTCCTTTTCGCCCTGATTGTTGAGGATCTGTGTTCATTGTTTTGATTCTCGACTTCCTCTTCAGGCCTCGTACCCGTCTTCGAGTGATCGACGTTTCTCAGATATCACTCTTCTGCCCCCGATTGAACTTTGTTCTTACTTTGAGACTCTTACGCTTATTAACTTTTCATCCAGGTAATGCTTAACATTTCTTTTGTTTAGAGCATGTCATTTCACCATTTATCATGTAAATAAACACATAATGAAAATAGTCAGGTAGGGACAAAAAGGATATCTCGTATTCCTTTATTTCAAATGTGGCAAACAAAGAAAGTTAACTGATGATAGTACAAAAAATGTCAAAAAAAAAGAAAGGGTCGTATTCAACGGATACAAATGCTCTAGATATTCAACACATGAACTCTTCCACGTTCCTCAATCAATAATCTTTTCGAGCATGGCTTCTTGCGTAGAAGATTTCAAGCTTTCAAAGATGCTTCAAATACTGTAGTCTCACTGTTTGTCGTACAGTTTAAAACACCTTGCCTTGTAAGCCGAATATTTGCTTCATTAGAACGCCCTCTTGGGTTTTCATCCTAATCTTTTATGTTTAACCAAAGCGCCCTTTTCGGGTTTTCGCTCTGATCCTTTTTTTTTTAGATGCCCTTTTCGGGTTTTCATCCTAAGCATAATATTTCTTCACTGCATCTGAGTTCACTGGATTCGACAACTCTTTCCCATCCATCTCGGTAAGGATCAAAGCTCCGCCTGAGAATGCCTTTTTTACAACGTATGGTCCTTCCCAATTTGGTGCCCATTTTCCTCGTAGGTCTTTTTGTCTTTGGGAGAATCTTTCTCAAGACGAGTTCTCCTTCATGGAATTCTCTTGGTCGTACCTTCTTGTCATGGGTCATGATCATTCTCTTTTGGTACATTTGCACGTGACAAATTGCCCTTAGGCATTTTTCTTCAATGAGGTTCAACTGATCATATCGAGCTCGAATCCATTCTCGCTTCTTCTAACTCTGATTCCATCAATCTTTGGCGGAGAGGGATCTCAACCTCGATAGGTAGCATGACTTCCATTCCATAGACTAGAGAGAAGGAGTTGCTCCGTAGATGTTCGCACGGATGTACGATATGCAAACAAAGCAAATGGAAGTTTCTCGTGCCAATCTTTATATGTCTCATCATTTTCCCAATGATCCTCTTGATATTCTTGTTAGTCGCCTCAATGACCCGTTCATCTTTAGGCGATAGGGCGAGGAATTATGATGCTTTATTTTGAATTGCTCGCACATTTCTTTCATCATCTTATTGTTCAGATTAGTGGCATTATCTGAAATAATTCTTTCGAGCAAACCATACCGCAAATGATTTCCTTTTTCAAAACTTACAAACCTGCAGTCTTCGTCACATTGGCAAGCAAGCGGCTTCTATCCATTTTGTGAAGTAATCGATAACCACAAAATGAATCGATGTCCATTTGATGCTTTTGGAGAAATTGGCCCTATAACATCCATGCCCCACATAGAAAAAGGCCACGGAGAAGTCATGACGTGAAGGGGCGAAGGGGCTACATGAATTTTATCGCCATAGATTTGACATTTGTGGCATTTTCCGCAAAACTAATCTGATCGCTTTCCATCGTCACCCAGTAGTAACCGAGTCTCATAATCTTTCTGGCCATACTGAAACCATTGGCATGTGTCCCACAGATTCCTTCATGGACATCTTCAAGTATCTTTCTGGCTTCGACATCCTCCACGCATCTCAAAAGTACTTGATCCTTTCCCCTTTTATATAGGATATCCCCATCAAGAACAAATCCTGCTGCCATTCTTCTGATTGTTCTTTTGTCGTTCTCATTCGCTTGTTCGGGATAGCTTTGATTCTTGATATATTCTAAGATATCATAGAACCATGGTCGTCCGTCTGCCTCTTTCTCAATGCTACAACAGTGTGCAGGGACCTCGTATATGCTCATTTTGAGGGGCATTATTTCTGCTTCTTTACTTGCTTTGAACATTGAAGCCAAAGTGGCCAAGGCATCTGCCAGTTGGTTCTCTTCTCGTGGGAAGTAATGAAAAGTTGTTTCTTTGAATTCCTTGATCAATCTAGCCACTAAATCGCTGTACTTAATCAATTTGAGTCCTCACTTCCCACTCTCCACGGATTTGGTAAATCACTAGGGTTGAGTCCCGTACACCTCCAAGATTTCGATGTTTCGTTTGATAGTCGCACGAAGCCCCATGATCTGAGCCTCATATTCTTCGATATTATTGGTACGAAGAAATTCATCTTGCGTTGAGCGGATAATGATTCCCGTCTGGTGATACCAGAATTGCTCCAATTCCATGCCCTAAAGCATTTGACGCACCATCAAAGCACATCTTCCATGACTTCTCTTCTGATGATTCGGACTCTATTTCTGTGATGCACATTAAGTCTTCGTCTGGGAAATCGAATCTTAAAGGCTCATATTCCTTTGTCGTTCGAGTTGCTAAGAAGTCAGCTATTGCGCTCCCTTTTATCGACTTCTGACTTACATAGGCAATGTCATATTCCGAAAGGAGGATCTGCCATCGCGCCATTCTTCCTGATAGTGCCGGCGATTCCATCATGTATTTTATCGGGTCCAGCTTTGAAATCAGCCATATCGTATGGTACAACATGTATTGTCTAAGTCTCCGAGCTACCCAACGAGCACAACAATATTTCTCAATGGATCGAATATTTTGCCTCATATTCATGAACTTTTCTTGAGGTAGTAGATCGCTTTTCTTTCTTTCCGACTCGTCGTGTTGCCCCATATGCAACCCATTGAACTTTCGAACACAGTCAAATACAATATCAATGGTCTTCAGAGTTGGCGATTACTAATCTTGGAGGACTAGACAAATATTGTTTTATCTTATCAAAGGCCACTGGCATTCCTCATTCCATTCTCCGGGTTATGTTTTCAAGAAGCGAAAGATTGGGTCACATTGGTTGGTAAGTTGAGCAATAAATCAGGCGATGTAGTTTAATCTCCTAAAATCCTCTAACTTCCTTTTGCGTCTTGTGAGGTGGTAATTCTTGGATGGCTTTTATTTTATCCGGATCGACTTGATACCTCTTTCATCGACAATAAAGCCTAGCGACTTTCCCGAGGTAGCCCGAATGTACATTTGGTTGGATTAAGCTTTAGTGAAACTTTCTCGACCTCTCGAACAACTTCTTGAGGTTCACTACATGCTCTTCTTCCCCTCGGGATTTAGCAATCATGTTGTCGACGTAGACCTCTATTTCTTTGTGCATCATGTCATGGAATAACGTTACCATAGCCCTCGATATGTTGCCCCACATTCTTTAACCCAATGGCATCACCTTGTAGCGAGCGTTCCCCACATTGTTATGAAGGTAGTTTTCTCCATATCCTCGGGGCCATCTTGATCCGATTATACCCGAGAATCCGTCCATGAAAGAAAACAATGAATGTTTTGTTTGTGTTGTCCACCAACGTGTCAATATGTGGCAAGGAAAATTATCTTTTGGGCTTGCTCGATTCAGTCGCGATAATCCACGCACATTCGTACTTTTCCATCTTTCTTTGGTACCGGACTATGTTAGCCACCCATTCGGATATTTGGAGGCTTATAGGAAGCGAGTCAAACCGCTTCTTGACTTCCTCTTTTATTTTCAACAACATTTCGGTCTCATTCGTCTTAATTTTTTGCTTTGGATGGGCTTGCATTTTGGCTTTAATGGGAGCTTATGGACCACTAAATCTTCATCTAGCCTGGCATGTCTGGTATGACCATGCGAAAACATCTTTGTATTCATGGAGTAAAGTGATCAAACTATGCAGGTACTCTCGAAATAGAAGTCCCAATCTTCACTTCTTGTTTCCTCTCTTGATTGCCCAAATTTATTGTTTCCACAGATTATTCATGAGGCGAATCTGTTTATCCTCTTGTTCCACCATCTTTAACAATTCAGAAGACGAGACATAATCTTCAGCATTTTCTTCGGCTTCAAATTCTCCTAAGCAAATAGCCTTCTCAAAATCAATTTCAAGATTCGTAACGGGCTTATTCATGTCGTCAATATTTGAGCACCTGAAAGTTGAATGGAAAAGGAAGCTATAGGGGGACATCCAAGTATTGGAAACAACAAACAAAATGTTATGTCATGGCAATGAGGCAAATGTAAGGATAGGCTATGAAATGAGAAAATGATTATGAAATTAGTGATAACGCGAAAAATCGTGACAACATGCATCTTCAATGATATTCATTTAAATGATAAAGAGCGAATGCAAGCTCTTACAAAAGAATTCTATTATATCTAAGGACACAATAGAAGGTTAATGTTTAGCATTACTCTGAAGACTTATAAACTACAAGAAGCTCCTCAGCAGTCCAATTGTTCAACATAAAACCAGGAGGGCAAAGGCGTATCCTCGAGACATCTTTACTTGCACCAGCTTCTTTGTCAATGACACTTATACTGACATTCTGAAAACCCCTTTCAATTAACCCCAGCATGTTTCGTGGATCATCTTGTCCAGGGTACAACATTCTCGCAGATGTAAATGTTTTTGACAAATGAGGGTACTCTATCGGTCCCCATTCTGGTTCTCGGCCTAAAGTTCTTGCAATTCTTCTCTCTTGTTCCTTCTTCCATTGTCTTCTTCTTTGACGCATGTCAGGCTGGAACCCCAAACCGTATCGGGCCTTGTGGTGCACTGGCTTTAAAGCCCTAACTATTCCTTGTAGATGTCTCCCTAGACCTCTTCTCGCACGAGCTCCCCTTCCTACGGTCAACTTGACACCCATTCTGGTATTTCTCGATAGTTTTGGCATCGGAATTCTGTTTCCTTCAGCGATGAAAGTGGCATTGACGAATTCAAGGGATCGAAAGGAACATTCCACTACGTTCTTGCTTACTTCCAGGTATGGCGCATCAGCAAAAATAGATGCGACAATGTCTTCTTCGCCCTCGACTGTGACCAAACAGCCATCCATGATAAATTTCATCTTTTGATGGAGGGATGATGGGACTGCTCCAGCAGAATGGATCCAAGGTCTTCCCAAAAGGCAGTTATAAGAGGGTGTAATGTCCATGACTTAGAACTCGACCTCATAGATGTAAGGCCCACTTCCAAAGGGATTTCGATCTTTCCCATGACTTCGCCTCGTCCGTCGAATGCCCTTACCATGGAATGACAGGCCTTAAGTAGGACAAATCCATCGGTATTCGGAAAGCGTGGCCAATGGCATAACATTTAATCTTGGCCCATTATCGATGAGTACGTTCGGTATTATGTAGCCCTTGCGGTGAGTCGTGATATGCGGCGCTTTCACCGAGCCTCTACCATTTGTCGGTATCTCATCATCACTAAAAGAGATGAAATTGTCCGCATTCGATTGTTTACCCATCTATCAAGCTTTTCGACAGATATGTTGTTGGCCACATAAGCTGATTTAACACCTTCAATAAAGCATTCGATGTGGTTCGAATTTAACATGAGATAGAACTGAGATTCGTCTTTGGTGCTTGCTCAATTGTTCCACCACACTATACTCGCTGTGCTTAATAAATTTCAAGAATTCTTGAGCTTCTTCCTCATTCACAGGCTTTTTAGTTTCTTGCACGGGTGGAATTTCTTGCTCGACCTCGACTTCATGCATCACTGCTTTCTCTTTTTGTTTTGAGTCGCTACTTTTCTTTACCGGCTCAACTTCTTTAGAATAGCATCGTCCACTTCGAGTAAAATGACCTACCTCCCCAACATCTTTAGTTATGGCTTTGGACTTTTCAACTTCCGGTGTAACGATATTAACATCATATCTCCATGGTACTGCTTTGTTGTCCTTATACGGGAAAGGAGACGGTACTTCAATTACCATCTGTGGTTTCAACGGCTCTCTCATCGCGTCGTAATAAATTATCAACGATCGATCAGCACTATAAGGAGGCCCTGATAATTGGCTATCAGAGACGCATACTTCTCTTTCGTTGGCATCTTCCCTCTTATTAAGGACCTTGATCTCCTTATTATCCATCCGGTCTTGAAGTAACCTTTTAAAGTCCTCACATGACTGAATGTCATGTCCAACAATCCCATGAAAATTGCAAAAACTTTGACCTTCTTCTCCAAAAATTCTATCGAGTGGTGAGCAATCCTTTCTTAACCAATACCTCCAGTTTTTCGTAGAGCGTCTTTATTTCTGAAACACATCTCCTGTCCTTCCATTCATCCTCTTTCCCCACTGTGTTCACATTCCCTTCGGTATAGTTAGGGAACGGGTTCCCCGTGGCGTTACTGGCACTATCGAATCGTAGGATACCCGCGTCAATGAGTCATTGAACTCTTCTTTTGAAAGCAAGACAGTTCTCAGTAGAGTGCCCCTGGTTTCCTGCGTGATATGCACAACTAGCGTTTGGATCGTACCATTTCGGTATGGAGGTTTAAGGGTGCCATGTAATGGGGTGATATTAATTGCTTCTCCAAAGTTTTGGGTACAATTCCCCATATGATCTGAGAATAGGGGTGAATTCTTCTCTCTCGGGATTGGGCCTTGTTGGTCTTGGTTCATTTCGGGTTGGCTTTGAGTGGGTAGAGTGTTTTGTGGGAATGTGGTGACGGGTCTTTGGTTGTTGGTGGCGTATCTGGTAGGACGGATGTAGTGCTTGGTAGTAAGGGGTTTGAGGGGATAATAGAAATTTGGGGTGGATAATTTCGAGGTCGGGGTTGGTTAGGATCTGAATTGGGAATGTAACGACTCTCGGTTCCCACCATGTGGGCTTCAGTTCTTTCTTCCTTACGGTTCTTTGCTTTCTTTGAGCCTTGATCCTTCCATTCTACCACTTTTGACGGCATTCTCTATGAGTTCACCGGATATTACGATATCCGAAAAATCCTTCGTAGCACTTCCCACCACTTGTCATAGAATGGTGCTTTCAGAGTATTGATGAAAATGACCGTTATCTCAGTCTTAGTTAGTGGAGGCTCCACTTGGGCCGAGATATCTCTCCATCTTTGCGCGTACTGTCTAAAGGATTCTCTGGTTTCTTCTCCATCATCTACAAGGTCATACTGTGCGGCACCATATCCGATACATGCTTGTCTTGCTTTCAAAATCTTGACGCCAAGTCCTTCCAAGATCGAATCTTTTCTCTACTAAGTTGATTGTACCATCAAGAGTCGACCTGTTAGACTATCTTGAAAGCAATGTATGAGTAGTTTATCCTCATTCACATAACCATCATTTTTCGCAAAACATGACCAGATCGCCTTTGGACATCTTGTCCCATCATACTTCTCAAAATCAGGCACTTTGAACTTCGGGGGCAAAATCAGATCAGGTACCAAACTGAGTTCTTTGGCACCTAGTGCGGAGAAGACTTCAGTGCCTTCTATCGCTTTGAGTCTTTCCTCTAGGCCCCTATATTTTGCGTCATGGTTATCCGATTTCAACTTGGCTACCTCTGCTAGGTCATCCAGATCTGGGACTAGTGGATTAGCAGGACTAGCCCCTAGGTTTGACGCGAATATTCCTTGCCCCAAATTAGTGGGTGGAGCAGGTGGCATAGGTCGATGTTCCAATCCAGTGGGTTCCCCTTGAGTATACCCTCTCTGTGTTGTATATACGAGCGGTGGAGTGAATCCTAGGGGATAGAGTAGATCCTGATCGTGGTGAATTCTTGATCGAGACTCCTCGATGTCAGGGCTCCACATGGGTCCTTTTCCTTTAACTAGAGCTGACATCATCTCCATCATCTTGGCCATTTGATCTCTTTGCTCGAGTGATTCCTCTCGAGATCTCACCATTAGGTCTCTTGTCTCTTGTTGCGATTTGGCCAGTTGCTCTTGCAATTCTCTTTGAGCCTTTTCCATCCTTTCAATTCTCTCATTGAATTCAGCTTCCATCACTCTAGCTTGTCGGCGCATTTTATACTGATGACGTGGTTCCAGTCTTGTGGTATTACAACTGCGAATTATATATTTTGTCTTCAATGACCGAGTATGGGATATGCAATGTATGGATGAATGCATGAATGAATGCACGAATGTCAAAATGTTAATATGTTAATTATGCAAGGAATGCAAAAATTGGTGTTAATTTCAAGGTAGCCCCATATTTAGGCATTTCATTTATCAACATAGTCTATTACACAAAGTTTCCATTTTCCAACGGTTACACAAATTTCCTAGCCACATTGCCTTGTTTCTTCACTTGCTCCAAAAACTCGATATGCTCGATCTTGGCTCGGAGGAATTGGCAACCGAGAGCTTGGCTTCATCGATAATTGAACAACTTGTATAGCCGCTGCAATTTCATTGATCAAGAAGTCGAGTTGCATTTCTTTTCTTTGAGAGTTCCTTCATACGCGTGAATGTCCCTATCGTCTTGCTCACTCTTTTCTTCTAGAGTCTTCGGAGGTTATCTAATTGTTGTTGACGAGATTGCGTATATTTTCTAGATCTCGTGTTTTCCTTTTAATTCTTGATGTTCGGATGACTATTTGCCAATTCTGCAGTCACTATTTCATACTCGGCGTTTTTCCTTCTTAACTCTATCACATAGGTAGCATTGCTTTTCTTCCTCTTTCTTTACTTTTCCCTTCCAAAACTCCATTCCTTCTTTGATATTGCTAATTTCTTCCTTCCATTCTGCTGTCGACTTGCCCAACCCGCTATTCTTTATAGTGCTTCTTAATTTCTTGTTTTCCAAATGAAGGTCCCTTAAGTCGTTTCTCACAATCTCGGCTTCTCTTTGTACTTTTTCGTTCTGGACCTTTCAACTTTGAACTTCAATCTTCGATTGATAGTTTTCTTCTTGAAGGGCACTAAGGTCCCGAGACATCTTGGCCTTTTCTCGTTCAATTCTTGTCTTGCCACTTCTAGCTCGACGGCGTTTCCTTCGAGAAAGGATTCGGATGGGGTGGTTTGTTGACGAGATTTGACTATTTACCCGTTGCTTCCTCCATACGCGTAATCTTGGGTAAGGGTATCAGCATACAAAGCTAATTCCATGAAATGAATTTCCTTCCAAGACTTTGCGGTGTCTCGGACTCTCTTCATATATCCTTCACCATGAAAGCTTAACTCGAATCGTGCTAATCCTCCAGCTATGGGAGGAATTGTCGTGAAGAAAATTGCCTTTGGACCAATAGCGGAGCATATCCAACTCCTCCCCATAACCCAAGTAAAGGTACCCAATCTTGGCTTCCACATTTGTATAGCGAATCGAAGGACGAATCCGGTGCTCTCCATGTTATATCCTCGTGCCAAGATTCGAAGACCGATACCCAATGTTGCTCGATGACTTCCTTCGGCCATTCTTTCTTGAGGAAAGCTTCTAGCGGGAGAATGTTTTAGAAAACATATGGAATGGAGTCGCTCTACCTTCCGTAAGTGACTCAAAATCCAAACATTGAGCAATGCAGCATCCGATAAATCATCCTCCCTTTTCTTCGACAACTACTCGGGGACTCGAAGGTTTCGCTAGGATGGTTGGGACAGGTTGACTCCTTGTTTTAACCTTTCAAGAAATCAACTACTGCCACTTCGACATGTCCGAGAACCTTTGGGAAAATAACCAAACCATAAATGGCCAAAGCGAATAGATTTACCCTTTTCAAAGATGTCGGGATGGTTCGAGTCAAATCTCGTAGGAGGACCATGGAATGCAAATGGTTTCGTTCTTCTTCTTTATCTGTCTTTCAGCCCATGCATCGGTCATGTCTGTCAGTCTCACTAATTTTTTCTTGAAGGTCATCGGCTTAGGCTCCTTCACATATATTTTGCCGAATTGTACATTGTCGATGCGGAGTAAAGCAGCATACTCTTCTATAGTTGGAGTCATGTCTTCTTGATTGAAGGTGAAACACTGATAAGCTGGGTCCCAGAACCGAACCATGGCTTGAATCAACTGTTCATCTACACGGATGGTGATCAGGTGAGCTATATCTCCATACCTCTCGGTGAAAATGTCTCTAATGTCCGAATCCCATCGATTCCAAATTTGAACCAAATCTTGAGGTTATTTTGGCGAACATTCACGTTATTTGTTCGGGCAAATTGGCAAGACACCTTTCCACAAGACTATCCCCTTGTCCCTCGAGTTTTAGAGACCATCCCGAACCACGGTATTCTTCTCGATCATTTGTGTAATTGACTCCTCCATCGAAACCCGTTTTTTGGCAACCAACCTTTAATCAACACCTTCCTAATATGATGCCTACGATGCATGATGAAAATAAAAATAAAACAAACAAACTCGGTTAGTAAACACAACAATTATAATTTGAAAAACAAATTAAACTACCCAATCCAATTCTCTTGAAAGGTAAAAGGCATTTTCCCCGTGTACTTATTTTGGTGACTATAAGCGGACAGAGGTTCGTCATGGCTCTAATTGGATAGCTCGTATGGTTCATTATATGCAGTCTCGGTTCTAGATAGGTACTCGAATTGCTCGTACTATCATCTACTAAGATTAGCACGAAGCCTCGGTCATAACCCATCACAGGCTCACGAGTTCAATTCGAGGGATTACATTTACTTATGCTTATGCGGAGGGACAAGTTAACTCACGAAAGCATAAGTCATATGTAACCCAAAGTATTCACTAGCTTTGTCGGAGGGACGAGTTAACTCACGAAGGCATAGCGTTTACTTTCACTTAAACGGACAGAGCCCGGGTAGAGAGCTTTATGTTATGCAAAATGCAAGTGCACGGTGTGTGGGAGAAAAACTCATAAACCTTTGTGTTTTACTTAAAGGAACTAAACCAAAACCATAAAAGTTGAAAACGAAAAACAAACAAATAAGCAAGTTAGAAGAGATACAAATGCAGAATTTTGAAAGCGAGATTTTCGGATCACGACCAAATATTTACTTTGAACAAGGAAATTTGAAAATTTTAACAACACATGCTTAACTCGACTCGACTCTCAAAAACGCGTCCCCAATGTAGTCGCCAAATGTATGTGACGAAAAAAATTTTACACTTGGTCGCTAATTATGGTGATTTATTAAACATTTGAAAACCAACTTCCGATTTTATTAACAAAGGAGTCGCCACGATCCTTTTTATAGGTGTGATCGGACACCTAATAAAATTATTTTAAAATAAAAAGAAGGCCAAATTTAGGTCTACGTGAAAGTTCGAGAGAAAAATTGGGGTTCGGAGTCGATTCTGTGAGGAAGGTATTAGCACCCTCACGACGCCCAAAATTGGTATCTCATAAACATGTATTGACTTGATTTTCAAAAATACGAGTTCAATATAATATTTAATCGTGATCCGATTGAAAAATAGGAATTTTAGTTTTCGATTTTTTTTAGAAAGGGTGTCCTGTTTCACAAGCCGATTTAATTTCACCCAACATAGCGATGAAATCGATAGCTTAATATTAAATCGGTACATTGCCTTATTTTTGAAATTAATTAAAACATGAGAAAAATATTCCTAAAGTGAGAAATTAAAAATAGATAAAGAACATAAAAAAAATGATATCATTAATGAAAAATATTAACATGGAATGCTAGAATATTAAAATAACAATAATAATGATATTTACAAAATAGAAACAAGTCATGTACTAATAATAAAATAGGAAAAATGATATATTTGGTAATAATAATATAAAATAATAATATGTACATAAAAATACATATATATGTATATATATATAATAAAAGTATGTAATAATAATAATAATAATATCTACAATAAAAGAAAATATTGGGAAACGTACATAAAAAATATATACATAAAAATTTACAACAATAATATAAAATAATGATATGTGCAAATATATATATATATATATATACATATATATGTATTTTATACACTAATATAATAATAGTTATAATAATACTAGCAATAGTAATAATTTGTAATAATAATATATACACAATATGGAATTTAAAATATACATATATATATATATGTATATAATAGTATTTAAGAATATATACATAAGAAATATATAACTAATGGCATATATACATAATATATATATATAATACACATAATATATATATATATATATACATATTAGAAATGATAAAAAATATTAACACACTACATAAGTGAATAAAATATAATAATAATACTAAAATAATTGATTTAAATAGTAAAATAACTAAAAAGGATTAAGTTGAGCTAAAAACAAAATATTTGAGGCAAAATTGAAATAAAAATAAAAGGAAAGGACTATATTGAACACACGCGGAAACATCAGGGGACCAAAACAGCAAATATTCCTTCCCATAAAATGCAGCACATCATTGTGGACTAAATTGAAAATCGCGATAAATTTCGGGGCCAAATTAAAAAAATAAAAAATGACTTAATTGTAAAGTAATAAAAAGCGGAAGGGCTAAAAGCGCAATTTGCCCTTCCTTTAAAAAAACACGCGGATCCTAGGCGGGTCGGGTCGGGTCGAACCGGTCCAAGTCAAAACGACGTCATTTTGGGGTTAATGACAACCCCAAAACGCGTCGTTTTGGAGGGCTATATAAGGCCAAAATAACCCAAAAAATCATTTGGAGGAGGGAAAGAAAAAAAAAGAGAGAGGGAAGAGAGAAGGAGAGAGAAGGGAGGAAGGAAATCCGGTCAGGCGACCGGTCACGGAGGCTCGCCGGTCTTGCGCCAACCACCGTCTACGATTGTTTAAAGGTAAAAAAAAACTTTTTTTGTTTTTATTTTATTTTATTTATATTTTATGTTTTAATATATATAGGTTAAAAACTTAAAATCGGATTAAAATAAAATATAAAAAAAATCACCTTTGATTTTTTGTTTCTTCAATCTCTAATTTGAATTTGTTTTGGGTCGTTCTATTGTTTTTTTTGTTTTTTTTTGCTGAAAATTTTTTTCAGTCTTGCTGGAATTTTTTTTTGGATTTTTTTTTGCTTCCCTCTTTTATCTCTTCCTCCTTTCTTGATTAAGGTTTCAACACCCATCATCACCGTGATTCACCATGCCGAATCGGAAAGGGAGCTGCCCTTTGGGTAGATCCGTAATACTCTTTTCTTCCTTGATTCTTTTTCGTTTTAAAGTAAGTTAAAGAAAAAAATAAAACAAAGCAAAGATAAATGAAAGATTGAGATAACAGAGAAAAATTGAAGTTCACCTTCGAGCTTTCCTTTTTTGTGTTCTTGATACAAACTTTTTATCCCTTTTCCCTTTTTTTGTTGTTTGGGTGGCTTTATATAGCCTAATTTTTACATACTTTATTATTATTCTCTATTCTTGCTTCATTTTGCTTGTTTGCGGGGCATGGGCATGGACAATGGGGTGTGTGATGGTCTTGTGGCAGACAGCATGGGAGAGAGTGGGAGTGGTCTTGGTGGCAGACAAGCATGGGAGAGTGGGAAGAGGCAAGTGGGAGTCTAGGGTTTTGGAATTGGGCTTGGATGTTGGGCTAGGTTAATTTTAGGTTTTGGGTTTGAGGATGGGTTAAATGGTTTAATGGGCCTGGGTATTTTGTAAACGGGCCAAAATTAGCCTACAACAATTATAATAAATCTTAATTTAATAGAAATTTTTTAATAATATTAACGATTCAATTTGCATTGTAAAAATACTAAATTCTTAAAATGAAAGTTGAAAAATTAAATTAGAGAATATTTAACGTAAAAAGACATGAAAGGGATGCTTTAAGAAGAATACATATATTTCACGACATCGAATATTTCTTTAATTTACAGAATCAGTTTCTTAGGCATCGAATATTTGGCTCTTCATTTATTTATTTATTTTCCCATTTTTTCTTTCTTTAGGTTTAAGAATTATTTTCTTTTTATCAAAATGTTTTTGACGAACTTTAGAATATATTCTAAACACACATCTAGCCGTCAAAATTTTAAGATTTCAATTTATTACTAAAACAAAAATGTGTGAGATAGGTGATTGAATATTAACTCGATTGGAAGACACGAGTTCAAGTGTGCTCAAATGTATTATCATCTTATTTATGAGTTAAGGAGGAGCTTTAAATAATTCTAGGCATTGCGTCTAAAAGAATATGTGTGAGACAAATGAAATCTCTTTTATTATACCATTTAACGGGTTTTTATGATAAACTATTATTTTAATATTTTTATAAAATTAAAGGGTGAAATAAATTAAATATTTTAATAGAGAAAGACTGTTCATATTACCTAAAAATATAATCATTCTGAAATTATGAAAATATGAGGTATATATAGTAGCAAAAAAAAAAAAAATTCCATGGAGCTGTATATAAAGGCGTTCCCTAACATCCCAAAAATCCAACCCAAAGTCACTTCCTTCCATCGAGCTACAACCAAAAGAAAAAGAATGGGAAATAAAGCCTCCACTGCCAAAATCATTGAAATGCAGTCGGCGAGTCAGTGGAGAGCCCAGCTAGAGGCCTCCAAGCAAAGTAACAAGTTGGTAAATAATACTACTTCCCACTTTCTGTATTTTATATGTACTAAATTGATGTTGATGTTGATGTTGATGTTGGTATAATTGTGGTGATGAAAGCTGGTAGTAGATTTCTCGGCGACCTGGTGCGGACCCTGCAAATGGATGGAACCGGTGATTGAAGAATATGCCAACTTATATGCTGATGTTGAGTTCGTCAAGATCGATGTTGATACCTTGGAGGTTATTATTTATCTTGTCACATTCTAAAATGATTGATTAGTGAGGTTGAAAAAACACATAGCTAACAAAAGAAATGAAATGAACAGGATGTGGCTCGTCAATTCAAAGTTGAAGCAATGCCGACCTTCGTTCTTGTTAAGAAAGGCAAAGAAATATGCAGGCTGGTGGGTGCTAAAAAGACTGAACTCCAGAAGCTCATTGAGAAACACAGGTTTGATAATTAGCTTGTTTTTGGGGGGCAAACTATAAATATGGGTGATGAATAAGCTTTATTGTAAGGTTTTCACTTTCTTTTTTTGTATCAAAGTGGGTTAATAATGTACAACTTTCTATTTTACTATGATTCACCAATTACTTCTTCGCCACAAGCTTTATCATTCATGTCATGAATTTTTGGTTTCTATTTCTATTTTATTTTTTAAAATTTATTTTCAATAATAAAACAACTTTTTGTACAATAAAAAATAGTTTTTTTTTATATTTATATGATTAGGTCCAATTCATTTAAACTTTTATTATTTTCTAATTTTCACATATTTTCATTTTACAAAAATCATTTTAAAATGTTCAAATAAACTTATTTTCTTTTTGCTCAAATCCTAAAACCAAATAGAGCCTTAGTTCTTTACAAATAACAATGTATCATTTTGAATTTATCTTATTTTTAAACATTTTTCATATATAACTATATATATATTTATAATCTAATTTCTAATTTTTTAATAACATATATTAAATATACATGTAAATATAAAAATATAAATTTTAAAATTATTAATTATGCTAAAACAACTAAATTTAGTGATCATATTTAATTTACAAAATACTAAAATTTAATTTAAGATACTAGACAAGCAAATATAGAAATAAATTGACAAAGGTACCAATTTAGAGTCAAAATGTTGAAATGTGCAGCAAACACAAATAGGTTTCGCATTATGTTCCATGTGAAAGCTGAAGACGGAAGTTGGCCCCCGAAAAACAAATAATCTTTCATTACAACAGTATTTTTAACAGGGTTGTCTCCAGTAATGGGAGAATAATACAAGGGTTGTCTCTGTTCGCAACACACAATCTCCAAAGACATTGAAAAAACTTGGGAAAAATTGACAGTACCCTCATCTAATACTCAGCCGAATTCATGTAACGTTGGTACAGAATAAGAAAATTGTAAATATTCTCAATATTCATTTCCACAAAATATTGAAAAATAAACCTGGGTTCAACCAGTGCATATGATCCAATGAATTAATCCTAGACATTACAATGGACAGCAATATAAGAGTACAAGGATCTCAAAGGCCATACCTTTGATCTCTTATCTTTTCTGAAAATAAATTCATGATCATTTGGTGCATATCTCATGACGCTTATTGCCTTTGGGGTGGACAAGTTTCAACTGAAGCCCCTCTTGAATTGAATTCATTACAACACACATTCAGCACCGGAAGTAGTACCCTAAGCTCTAAATGTCTGAGTGGGAAGATAAGTCTTATTGTTGTCTCAGAGTAGGGGCTATCAAGCTCAGAAATTCTAGTACCGCAGAAATGTATCCAGAATTAGCGTTTTATTAAATCACAGCTATAAGCACTACAACATTTTTCAGCACTTACATAAGAAGGCTCTTGAATCAAACCAAGTTGGTGGTAATTCATATAGTCAATTCCACTTAACCGTAGACAACATAATATCTGTTCTGGCAACTCTTCAGGTCTATTCCCCTGTTTTTGAAGACAAACATCATGTGTGAGTAAATTTCATTGATAAAACTGAAAATCAAACAATCTTGTTCAGAGAAAGGGGGAGGGGGAAGTTGAAGTTTTGAATGAGATATAGGAACTTTCCTGTATCGTTAGGCCTACGTCTAAGATGCAAAGCTTTAACCTATCTAGGAATGCATCAAAACCTTTCCTAGAGATGTAACTGAATCTATGCATATCTATATCGATCTCCAAATAATTTTCTCCCTGCAAAAATTCAGAGTAATTGGTGAGCCTAAGAAAGAACCATAGTGACACAATGTATCTACACAATTCTATTGCTACCTGAACTTACTCCCAATCAAGCACATCGCTCAAACATTAGTAGATTGTTGGAGCTTATGATTCTAATTACAAACTAAAATTAATAAAAACCGTGTCAGCCACAAATCTACATCTAACACTTATACCCAAGTCCAAGTAAGATAGGTATCAACCACTTTTGACACTATCTCCATAGGTATCATTCTATAAATATGCTGTGTTAATTCCGTTATAATACATACAAGCTTCCTACATTTCTAATTTAAAAATATCTGAATTTTGTAAGTCATTTCTTAAAAATAAACACTTCAGAACTGAAGTGGATAATGGATTAGATATCCAAATCCAAATCCATTATGTATAAAAGCAAAGCGAATTCGAACAACCAAATCCTTTATCAAAAAGTCAAAGCAGATTTGAATAATAAACGTCCAAATGTTAATATCCTACATCCGCTACGTATAGTAATTATAATATCCAAAAGTTTGAATATTATACAAATCCATAATATCTAAATAAATAAATAAAAAGAAGGAAAATGGATTAGATATATGCAAATATTGAAATCTATAATATCTATTGCCATCCCTAAGTCATACAAGCATACGTACCAAGTAAAACTCATGCTGTGGACGTGAAAGAAAAGGCTTTTCATTGTATGCCTGCATAAGCTTCCTCTCTGCCGCACCCATGTGAAGATCTTCCACATTTGCAATACGACCTAATATTTTCAACCGTTCACGAAATGGCACAATTGTATCCACAGGGAATCCCTTAACCTTTTCAGCTTCATCATCAATTAACCTCTGCTTTGAGAAAGAAATAAGGATTCAGTAAACTTGGTTGTAGATCAAATAATGTAGCAAGGAATGACTGTAAGAAGATATTACCTAAATGTAAAAACATAAAGGAGTACAGACAATCAAACAGAAAATTATGATTTGGGGTTATTATTGCATTGATACTTAGAGGTGATAATCGTTCAATTTGGATCGGAAAAAAATTGAGGTTAATGTGCAGTATTCTGGTTTCTTAAAAACCAAATTGAATACCACAGATGAGTTTTCAAAAGGTATTTTTTATGTAATTTTCACTGTTTTTAAAATAAAAAATTTTATTTTTATCATAAAAAAACTTATCACAATTAAATAAAAAATTTGGTTCGGTTCGAATAATTACATTTCTTTAACTTATTAACCAAAAACTGAACCAAACCAAATGCAAATAATATCTGAACCGGACCCAATTCAGTAAAAATTGAACTGAAATCAAACCAAACACAATGTTTCGAATCAGTTTTGGTATTCTCAATTTTTTTTGCTACCATATATCTACTTGGATTATGGATTGGTGCAGTAGCAGCAAAATTACCTAACGAAATTTCTGAGTCCTAGAAAAGAAGATATAGACATTAAAATTTAGCTTTGATGCATGAGTATGGATAGCATGGAATCAGCAGAAGCCAGGGGCGCAAACCACATGCAGGCAGGATTGGCCCTGGATGAATGGCAGGGCCCTGAACTAGGTTGGTTTTGGCACATCTTATATTTCAGCCATGCCAATGCCATTTTTTAAGGCTTCTAAATAACATAATATGGTCTCATAAGCTTTCACGTGAAGTTTCATGGCTAAAACAACCCATTTTCTAATTTTCAAGATTTTTGGCAATGGATGATGTTAACCGTAGCAATTAATGAATGATGTTATTCGGATTTCCAGTCAATAAAGGTTCGCATATTACTATAAAGGAAGAAGAAAAAAGACTTTTGGTATCAATCATACCCTGAAGTTTTCTTGAAAGTGGAGCGGAAGCTCCTTTGAGTAACTGTCAGAGAGCTTAAAGTAAAGAACAAAACTCATCCCTTCTCCATCAGTTTCACTCTGAAAAAGTGCAGCAGGATACAAGGGAATCTGCATTGTCACAACATGTAAGCTTTAAACCAGATGGAAATTTGAAAAAAAGTTAAATATACCTAAGTTTAACACATTCCCATGTCTGACACTTACATCGAGTCAGAGTAGCATAGCCAAGAAGGACCATTACATCATGCTTACTTCCATCCCAAGGGAAGTATAACAAAGAAAGAAAACCACATTCTTTCAAAACAAGAAGCGTTATACCTGAACATTTACGACAAGGATAGATGGTAGTTTCTCGGAATGACTAATAACAGGGAGTTCGATAAATCTAGCCATGTGATCTATTTTTCGTGGGGATAAGAATACATCAACTCCGAAAGGATAATATGCAGCATGGTTAGGTGCATAATCCTTCTTCTTATCCCTGCCAAACAAACAAATAATGTGGGGAACTGTCATGGTAATAACAGACCAAAAGTTTCTAAATGTCCCATACATGGTTTTCAATAATTCTGCACAAAAAAAAAAAATATATATATATATATATATATATGGGCATACATTAACTAAATGAATTAGGGACCAAGTTTTATAGTCATACCTAAAATAATTTTCTCCTCGAACCTTGAAAGTACCAGGATCAATATGAGACCAACAATCAAACATTTTCTTTTCTATAGGGCAAAACGGCACCTGAGAACCTGCTTTCGGTCTCTGAAGCAGCATCTTTGAAGAAACTGAATAAAAGAAGAAAAGGAGTAAATTTAAAAAATCCATTCGTATACTACACTGCTTGTTTCTAAGAGACTCAAAAGGTTAACATGCATCAATTACTATGGTGGGAAAACTCTTCTAATATCTTCGCAATGAAAACCATTTCACATGCATCTTGAAGTCTCACAATAAGACAGTTCATGATGAACACAAATGACTAAAAATTAGAGTTCAACAGATAATGTAGATACTCACATAGAGTGGCATTGGCATTCTCTTCTTTCCATTTAAATGAAAGTTTTAAGGCAGGCTTTTTTCTCGCACTCGGCGGGCTAGAGCTAAGTGACCTTCTCTTTTCAATTGATGGAACAGTAGATGCAAGACAAGGTAAACAATTGCTTGGAAGAATACCACAATCATCCAACAACCCATCCTCCTTGCCAGGACCTTCATCCACGGAAGAGGCAATATCATCAAGGAATACAGGTTCTTTCGCTTCATTTGAAGGTCCATCAGATTTTGTTCTGGGATTAACATCCCCCGGTTTCTGTGTATGGTAGACTAAAGAAGAATGGTCTCTGCAATTAGCATCTGTTAAAGATGAAATACTGGATACAGATACACCCTCAAGACCATTTAATGATAACACATCTGCACATGGATATGCATATATAGTGAATGGTAACCATTTCCAATAATCTCCAAGTAAAACAAAATTTAGTCTAAATGAGAGGTCCAAGTAACATTTCAAAACACCATACCCTCCTGAACACTTTCAAAATCCTCATCGTAGTCAGATTCAAATACTGCAACTGGATCAAACCACAATTCCTCACTCCCTGCCAAGGTCACATCATAAATCAACAGCTTAACAAACACTGATTTCGAAAACTAATGCATAGAAACAAGAACTAGGAGAAAGTTGAAAAGAGATTGAAAGTAAGTATCTAAATTGCAGAAATTATCAATATTAAAAAACAAAAGATAAAAAGAAAATCAGCGGAAAAAGAAATAAGAAAATGACAAATAGCAGAAAGTGAACAATGAAGAGCCGCAGTAGTATATCTATTATCGAAAAGGAAACATCCTTTAAACTTTTACCAACTTAATAAGTAATTCACAAATTCCTGTATGTAATCTTAATATATAGAGATTAATTTACACCTTTTTCCGAACACCTAAAAGCAACAAATCAAGGAAAAATGCATCGATATCCATCAAGCTCTTCCCAGTTTCTACCTCTTCAAGTAATATATAGCAGATTATGTATCAAGCTGCTAAAAGTAAAATGCAAGTCTTACCTAACAAACTACAATCCGTAACATGGATGAGTTTAACTAGAAAGGTCAACGGAAAATATAAATAGAGACACTACAATCTTGATATGCTGTAAAGTTTGTCCAAAGGCCTGTTATTTACTCTGGTTCAACGGACATCAAATTCTTCACCAAATCTCCCATACAAACTTTGATCATAAGAAAAAACTGTTCAAAGAAATCTTACTGCTTATATGAGTCTTAGAAACAACAATGGTAGTTCTGAAACCACCAATGAGAGCAGTGCAGCAGCTAATTCCAACTTAATGAAACTCCAACCAGTTCATACGCATCTGCTACTGGTTTAAACCCTGATTTGATAAAGCTTAATAGAATAGGCACAAATAAATAACTATAATAGATCAAACTACTGCCATTGTCAAGAAAAATTAAAACTGAAAGTTCCAAATGCTGCAATTCTGTTGCTATATTTTTACAATTTTATATTATAGTCAAATTTCAACCTCATCAGTCTACATTTCCTCTGATAATTAACAAACACAAAAAACATCAATTTGTATAAAAAAAATCCCAGTGTTAGGAATAAGTTCAAATTATATGCTTTGAAGAAAATTCAGATGCCATTTGACCAAATAAAGAGTAGGATCCACCAACAACATTTCTTTTTAACCTATAATTCAGGCATGCATTTCCTGGCCCACACTCTTAAAAACCCAAAACCCACCCAGCAAATCAACCAGAAGGTTAAAATCCATAAACACGTTACAATCACAAGGCCAAATAAATCACACAAAAAGACCCAGTTTTCATAACAGGGAGAGAAGGAAGGAAAGACCCTGAAAAGTTTGGTTTGAGAAAGAAGTGATGATCAAGTGGAGCATCAATTTATATCAAAATCCCAGTTTAGGGGATATGCTCAAACTATATGCTGCGAAGAAAAATCAAATGACAATTGATCATCTAAAGAGCAGGCCTCAATTATCAAAATTTAGAAAACAGTACTATCATTTATGTCTTAAACTTATAATTCAGGCATGCATTTCCTGGTAACAAAAAAACCAGAATCAGGCTCTTAAACACCCGGAACTCTCCATGCAACCTAAAGCATCTCAACCTCCAAAACCCACCAAGCAAATCAACCAGAGAAAGAAAATCCATAAACACATTACAAACAAAAAGCTAAATAAAAAGGAAAAAAAGAAAACAGGTTTGATAACAGATGAAGGAAAGACCTTGAAAAGTTGGGTTTGAGAAGGAAGAGTGATGATCAGGTGGAGCATCCCAGCTACAAAACTCATCGGAGAATGGGTCAGGCTGCCCATTAGACACCCTTTTCTCGAAGCTTTTCCTCCTTTTCGGATTCTTCTTCTTCTTCTTCTTATTCTTCTTGGAAGACCTTAACTTTGGACCAACAGAGCCTTCAGGTCTTGACACACAAGAACCCATCTCTCTCTTTCTCTTCCTTGGATCAAATTTAACTCTCCATCATATCAGCATGTTAAAAAAGGCAACAAACAGCAACAACAATAATGATACAGAAGATAGAAGGAGAAAGGGAGAAAATGAAAGTTAAACACAGAGGACCAGCACCAGCATTAACAACTGCAAACAAAAACTACTTTTTTTTTTTTTTTTATGGTGGGAGAGTATATTAAATATTTCATGGGGTTTGGTTACAACTTCAAACTTGTGAAAGGTTAAATAGAAATATTTTCTTTTGGCAAGTAATAGAGAAATATTATTTAAAGAAATAGTTATATAATTAAATTTAATATGAATAATAAATTAAAATAAGTAACTATTTTTTAATTTATTATCTCATTCATAATTTTTAAATTTTATGAGATTATAATGTTATATATCATTTAGGTGTCTATACTACTGTCCAAGGTTTTTTAATTATTACAAATAAAAATATTATATTTTAATTTTAGTTCTTATATTACAATCTTTATATTTTATATTTTTATATAATTTTGTATTTCAATACTTATAATTTTATTAATTATTTATATAAAACGAAACCCATAAGCAATCTGTTGTCACTCTATTTTTTTCCTATAAGCTAATGTTAAAATTTTAATATTGATTCTTCTACTTTGTTAAAGTTTAGAATTTAATTCATATTAATTATATTAATAAATAATTATAACTTAAAATTAAGAAAGTTGAAGCCGAGCAAGAGTGGGCAAAACATTCTAGTATTTAAAATAAACTTTTAATGAATAAATTATTTTATTTTTTTATTCTCAGAATTAATTTAATCAAATAATATTTACTTTTCAAATTGAAAAAAAACTATAATCGACTAAATCAACAATAAAATAATATAAAATTAAGACAATTAAGTTACTAACTTAACTAGAAATTACTTTAAAAATAATAATTAATAAAAATAAGATTAATAATTTTGTATTTAAGATTATATTTGTTTTACTAAAACCTGATTTTAAAATAGATTGATTTTTCTAAAATTTTAAATTTTTTTGGTGCTTAGATGATTTTGGGTAAAATATTATTTGTTGTTTAAAATATTTTTCAAAAATCAATTTTTTAAAATTGTTATAAGTGAAACAAACACAATATAATATTTTATAATAAATAATATCTTAGGCATTAGCTCGATGAAGCAAACCGAAAATGCCAAGGGAGGGGTGAATTGACCTTTTAAAAAATTTTGTGAAAGCAAAGGCAAGAATGAAACAATGAACACAAAGAATGTAGAGTGATCCTACCCCAATTGCCTATTTCACTATCTTAGCTTTCCACCACTAAGGACTTTCCCAAATTCACTAATTTGTTCAACCTTTGAGGACAAGGTTTAACTTTACAACTCCTTAAAATTTCTACCATAAATCTTACTCTCAAAGAGATACAAATAAGCAAACAAAGATGAGATACACTTGAGCAAAAGAATAGAGATAAAGCTCGCAAGTGTATGTAAGAAGAATCTGAAAATTTAAGCTCTAAGGTTGTTTGATTGATGATTTTTGCTTGAAAGTGCTTTTCTTGGATGTTGTAGGACTTTGAAAGATAGTATTTATACCCCTAATAGATTTTCAATTGTTGAGGTTGTTAGTGAAGTTAATATGGCCACTGGGAATGTAAAGCCAAAGCATTTATTTCACTTGCAACTGCAATTATCAATACCTCCAAAAATGGCACCGATATTTTTTGTCATAAATACTAATTTAATGACCGTTGGAATGAAATAATCGATACTTAAAAAATATTTTACTGATATTTCTTGAAAGAGGTATCGATATCGAATCGATACTTCATAGGGTTTATATAAAACAGAATCTTATTTTGGTATCATTTTTAAGAAATGTATCAATTATTTTTTAAAAAGTATCGATACCAGAAATATGGTATCGATAATTTTTAGGGTTTCTTTAAACAGAATGCCTTTTTGGTCTCGATTTTTCTAAGGGTATCAATATTTCCAAAATTATTAATGCGTCCATAAGGTATCGACACCTTTTGTCCTGGAACAAATTTGACTTGTTTGAAAATTATTTTAAAATGATTAAGGTAAAACTCATTAAGGTACACCATTTTTAGAGAATTTAATCAAAGTAAATTTGTGGCTCAGATTAAATTAAAATTTCTTTTCTTTTTCTAATTTTCACACCAAATATGTTTTTTCCCTTCATCTTTTCGTGTCTTTTTTACTATTTAGGTATTTAGATATAAAGGTCGGTTTTTTTAAAATTAATTAGGGATTTAGATCATTTTCCCCATTTTTTTTTTTGTGTGTTGGGCTACTGTGAAAAAAGTGTTTTCAAAATCTCACCATCGTTTATGCCTTTGGCATATAAAGAAGAAATTTCTAGAGAAGCTTTCTCATATATATCATAAGAAATCTCTTTCAAAAGTGAATTAAAGAGATGCATTATTGAATTATCAAGCGTGAAAGTGTTTGAGAAGAAATGGAGTGAATTGATCGTTACAAATAAAATTGAGCAAAAATGAATGGCTTCATGAGTTGTACGAGACTCATAACTCTTGAATTCTTGTGTATAATCGGAATACTTTCTTTGCAAGAATGAACACTACCCAAAGGAGTGAAAGCATAAATTCTTTTTTTTCAACAACATTGCAAGAATTTGTAGTGAAATATGAGAAGGCAATTGAAAATCGCTATGCCAAGGAAAAAAAAAAGAAGATTTTGAATCAAGGCACAAGTCTTAGATACTAAAAATTGGTTATAAAATAGAGCACCATAGAGCATCAGTGTATACAAAGAATATATTTAATCTATTGAAGATGAACTGGTGAAGAGCAAGCAATTCACAAAGCAAAAGGTAAGAAAGATAGAATTTTGCTACGAATATAAGGTGTCAAGTTCTTTTTATACTCGTGATAGCTTTCTTGTTCATCTTGATTTGGGAAATGAAGTCTGTAGTTGTGCATGTAGCCTTTTTGAATTTAAAGGCATATTGTGTCGACATATGTTGGCAAATTTTCACTTCAGAAATATTATTGAGATGCCAAGTTACTATATTTTGGAACGTTGGACAAAAAGAAGCAAATAAAGGTTATGAAATTTATGAAAATGGGTCAAGCCTTGAAGGTGACAATGAGAAATCAAGTGCTTTAAGAAGTTTACATGTTTGTCGTATAATAAATCAATTATCTTTTTTTGCTGAAAAATCCGAAGACGTGTATAAGGTCATTGTGGGAGAGTTGGACCAGACATGTAAACAGGTTTCCATGATGGGAACTCAAGTGTTTTCAATTACAGATAAAGATAATGGTTCAAACCAACAATTGAGAAATGAAGTGATTCAGGAGGTGATACAGAATCAACTTAATCATATTCCTTTGTTAATAAATATCTATGATCCGCATGTTTCTCAAATTAAGGGCAGGAGAAAGAGTGGTCATGAGTCTCAAAGTGGAGGATTTAAAACCGGTCTTCAAATATCTTTGGCTCCTACAACAGTGAAATGCCATTCATGTCGAATTATTTATCTTATGAATTTTAAATATTTATTTTCATATAAAAACATTCTACTTTGACTAACATTCTTGATTTTTTTCAGGTAGTTCATCATTATTAGCATTGCGGATGGGGTGTTTGAAGCACAGGACTTTGCTTTCATTTACAATTATTTCTTCAAATCTAATATTGAGTATATTAGCAGTTTATATATATTGGTTTAATAATTTATTATATATCTTTTAAATGAATAAATTTGTATATATAAATTATCACATAGCTACATTGAATTTTATTTTATGTTTTAATTGATTCTCCTCACTTTTACATATTAAGATTCACTAGTAAAACGATATATTTACTTGCAGTTAATGTAAAAATAATTATGACAATTAAATTAAATATTGTAACAATATTATAATATAATATAAGACAAAAAATAAAAACTAAAGACACCGCCCTTGAGAAAAAACGCCCATATAAGGAGTCCTTAAAATACATGCTCAACCTGCTTTTGCGTTTCCTCAAGTGAGCTATGTTAACTCCAAATAATATGCAAAGAAAGCATTGCATTACATTGAACTTGATAATCATACTATGAGAGTATTCATCTTTTTGTAGCAATATATGTTATTTAATTGATTCATTTCGGCCAAAAGTAATTCTTCATGTCAAAGTTATATATATATACACCGAGGGTAAATCTAGAAAATTTTTTCAGAAACCGAAATTAAATTGTAATTTTATAATAATAAAATATAATTTTAAAGGATTAAATTAAAATTTTATCATTTTTATAGGGATTAAAGTACAATTTTATTTTTACTAATTTAAAATTTTAAAAATTTTAAAAGGCTGAAATGAAAAAAATTTGAACTGAATCTTGCTAACCTACTACATTCGCCCCTATATACACCTCATGTGATAGCTTAAATATGGGGTGTTTAAATATACATTCTATGAATTCTTTGGCCTCTTGCTCTTGCTTTAATAAAAGCAATGCTCATCTTCAACCCAAAATTTATTTGTGTGCAGCCATCGTGCTTAGACAAATGGAAGACGCAATTTGTGAATGATGAGGAGCATCAAAGACCATTGTTTACTTGGATATAATAAATTAAACAAATAATGAAAACATAGGTAAAAAGACATAACACAAATGCATCAAAGCCAAGCAGTAAAAAGAAAAAAGGAAAATATTAACACGAATCAATTAATTCTGATCCACAAAACTGGGGTCTCTCTCAAGCTAAGCGACGGCATATTATCATTATCATCCATCGGCCAAGTAATGTTGGTGTAGAAGTAGGGCCGGAGCAAGATGAAAGCCAAGTGGCGTATGATAATTAGGGGAACGTGTGGTATTCACAGCAGAGATAGGAGATTTTGCGTGTACACAGCCTTCCGCTAATTCCCGGGGGTGTTGGTTGCCTTGCCTTCCTCCATTTGCGTCCAACTCACGTTTCTTTTCTTCTGTTTTGGTTTTATATGGTTTATTTTTGTTTGAAGGCCGGGCTGGGCAGGTAAGATTAGTTCGGACCTAGTCACCATCTATGGTGTGAACAAAAATATTTAACACTATACGAATACGATAAGACGAGATGGATAGGCTAATTTTTTTTTATAATGCAATTTATTAATTTTGAAAAATATTAAATACCAGAAAATATACTAATATGAATGCAATTTGATTCAATAGAAGAATTTATAAGTTAAGTCAAATCATAATTCAAAATTTTATTCTTGCCCAATTCATTATTTTGGGTTTTTTTACATTGAAATTTAAATTAGGTAATTGTTTTCACATTAAAGTTTAAATTAGGTAATTATTCTCACAATTGGGTTAAAATTTTTTTTTTCAAATTAATCTCTGAACTTAATAATTATTTTCATAATAGGTTTATCCTCACATTAGACCTGGACTCTAAAAATTTCAAGAACTAACTTGGACAAAAAATGTTCAAACTCCAATGCAAGAACAATTCCCGAGTTTAAAACTTAACTTAGACAAAAAAAAAAAAGTGTCCGGATTCTAATATGAAAAAATACTAAGTTCAAGCCCAAAAATAATTTAACCATTAAAAAACATATTTTGAAAATAATATTTATATCTATTTTTTAATTTACATAAAATATGATGTTACTTGTTATTTTCATTCTTTATTAATATTAGTATAAATTTATATATATATATTTTAATTGAATGTCTTAAAATAAAATTCGAGATAGCTCGAATTAAAACCAAATAATTTACACAAATTCGGGATGAACCCCAATTAAAATTAAATATTCAGAAATTGAATCGCTCTCTAATCTATGAAAAAAAAAAAGAGCTTTTTTGATTGGAGGGAAATAATAAAAAAAAAAAGTTGATAGGAGCCAATGTTTACATCCATAATAAGCTTTGCCTCATAAGAAAGCGCACTGACCATTACAACACAGATCATAGGATAAAAAAACTGGAAAATAATAAGTCCCACGGACTTCAACACAAATATATATTATATATTGGCCATTTTACCTAAAAAGGCCCTTTTCTAAATTTAATTACAGAAATGGGTCATTTTTTGGGTTATTTATCGAATTAGGCCATTTTCCACGAAAACGCGTCCACGTCAGTGTGCTTTCAGAGTACTTGTCAGCAAAACACTTCCCTGGGGGAGCATTTTGTCCATGTCAGCAGAAAACGCTTCCTTGAGGCACGCTTTGCTGACATGGACAAAACGCTCCCTAGAGAAAAGTTTTGCCCGAATTTTTTAGGGTTAAAGATTTTAGGGTTTAATTAATTTAGGGTTAGGATTTTTTAAGGTTTAGAATTTAAGGGTTTTAGGAAAAATTAATTGAATTGGGGTTTAGATTAACTATTAATTTTAAATATTAAATACTAAATTAGAGTTTAGGGTATTAGGGTTAATTGATTAAATTAGGGATTGATTAAATTAAGTTTAATTGATTAAACTTAAGGTTAATTGATACATAGTCGTTTAAACATACTATTTTAATATTTTATTTCTTATAATATTTTAGTAAAAAACTTTTAAATAACTCTTAACGTGTAAACAACAACTTGGTAATTCGATTACTTCAGCGTGTAGGTTTTTTTCCCTTATCAATGGCTTAGATCATTTTATTTTTAATCCACCGGCTAAGTTTCTTTTACCTTGTAAAAACTCATTTTTGATTTTTTTTAATTATTAATTTCCAATATACATACACAAAAAAGAAATTCTCAAAGATAACATGATTGTAGCATATATACATACTGGCACTATGCTAAGTTTAGGGTTTCGGGAAAAAAAATAATTGAATTAGGTGTTAGGGTTTTAGGGTTAATTCATTAAATTAATTTTAAATACTAAATACTAAATTAGAGTTTAGGGTATTAGGGTTAATTGATTAAATTAGGATTTAGTTTTTTAAATAAATTTGTGTTTAAGGTATTAGAAAAAACATATAAGCAATATAATTTTTTTATCTTAGGGTTTAAGGTTTCTACAAGAACAATTTTCAGTAGACGTTTCTGAACAAATAGTGTCGAAAATGCTTCAAGCAGGATACACTGTCAGCAAAATTTCTGAAAAAAGCTCCCATGTGGATGCTCTTTTGCTAAGTAGTTCGTAGAAAAATAATTCTAAGTAGACGTTTCTGAACAAATAGTGTCGAAAACGCTTCAGTAGGATGCACTGTTAGCAAAATTTCTGAAAAAAACTCCCACGTGGACACTATTTTGCTACAGTAGTTCGTAGAAAAATAATTCTGAGTAGATATTTCTAAATAAATAGTGTCAAAAACGCTTCAAGCAAGATGCACTGTCAGCAAAATTTTTGAAAAAAGCTCCCATGTTGACACTCTTTTGTTACAGTAGTTCGTAGAAAAATAATTCTGAGTAGCTGTTTCTGAACAAATAGTGTCGAAAATGCTTCAAGCAGGATACACTGTCAGCAAAATTTTTGAAAAAAGCTCCCACGTGGACGCTCTTTTGCTACAGTAGTTCGTAGAAAAATGAGGCTATAAATGAGCCAAATTTTATTCTCAGGTTGCATAACTTACAACAAAAAAAACTAGAGAGGCTAAGAAGAAATGTAACACCCCGTACCCGAGCCCGTTACCGGAGTCGAATACAAGGTGCACACAAACTTAGCTTAATTGTTTTCACAGTCCATAAAAAAAAAATTTTCCAGACTAGCTGGTTACTGCGTCACTGTCGCTTTAAAAATCATATCTTGAGTTTTAAAGCTCGAAAATCAGTTTCGTAATTTTTCCCTGAAACTAGACTCATAAGTCCATCAACATATTTTTTTTCTAGAATTTTTGGTTGGGCCAATTAGTACAGTTTATTAGTTAAAGTCTCCCCTGTTGCAGGGTTCGACTACACTGACCTTTATGCATTACGAATTAGATATCTTCCGGTACAGGTCTTCAATACTGATGCCGTTTGTTTCTTTAGAAACTAGACTCAAAGAGGAATCTATACATATATGGTATGACTCCTAATCATCTCTGGTTAATTTACAATGAATTTCCAAAGTCAGAACAGGGGATCCAGAAACCGTTCTGGCCCTATTTCACGAGAACTTTAATATCTCTTAACATATAACTCATATGACCGTTTCGTTTCTTCCATATGAAAGTAGATTCATCAAGGTTCATTTACATAATTTATTCACTATTTAATTCCATTCCTACAAATTTTAGTGATTTTTCAAATCCACACCACTGCTGCTGTCAGCATCTGTTTTCAAGGTAAACTTTACCTATTTCGTGGTTTCCATGGACCAACTAGAGTTTTGTCATACATAGGTCCACATATAATCATATTTAGCCATTCCAATGGCTGATCATTTGCCCAACACTTCCATTCAGTCCATAGTCACATCATGAAATTCCACTTTTACGAGCCATTTTCGCATGGCTGTACACACATACATCACAAAACGTACTTGAAAAACAGCAAAGGGTAGTCCTATACATGCCATATCCAGAGTTCAACTAAAGAGTACCAAAAGGGCTTTGATAGTGTGGATGACTTCGACTTCGATGATCCCGAATCCGATAGCTAAAGAGCAAAATCTATAAAACAGAGAAACAGAGAAACGGAGTAAGCAATTTATGCTTAGTAAGTTTGAGCAAGGAATTCCAGCACAACAAAAGCATAGCGTTCATATAGCTAAACGGATAATTTCATATACACACATTCTCAATATCATGCTTACTTCACATTACCACCCTTATATTCATACACAAAAGATCAACTTAGCCAAAAGCTGCTAGCTCGTTTATCAACTGAGCGAATTCTTACTTGTAAGGGCTCACTAATTCAAGCACATGTGAACATACCTCATTGCTGGAATTTTTGCAAGCGTATTAACTGAAATTTTTGCAGCAAGATTTCTCATTTCCGAATCACGTACCTTCGGAATTTAACCGGATATAACCACAAGCACAATTGCCTTCGGGTCTTAACCCGGATTTGGTAACTTGCACAAATGCCTTCGGGTCTTAGCCCGAATATAATCACTAGCATAAATGCCTTCGGGACTTAGCCCGGATATAATTACTAGCATAATTGCCTTCGGGACTTAGCCCGGGTATCATTCAAATGCTCATGTACACATATATCAATAATCACGACACATCCATATTTCACTCTCGTTACTGAGGCTCAAACACAAAACATTTATCAAACCTTTCCAATTTCGGCTCAATAGCCACACACAAAGAGCATGATTTCAATTGACTTTATAACTTAGTCCCTACGCACATTCGGCTCTCCGCCATAATATGACAAATCATTTCAATATAATTCAAGTAGGGTCATTACTCGAAAACTTACCTCGGACGTGGTCGAGCGATTTCGACGGCTACTCGACTACTTTTTCCTTCCCCTTATCGGATTTAGCTCCCCTTTGCTCTTGAGCTTAATTCACACAAATTTAACTTATTAAAATCTCATTATGATAGCTTATGGCCGAATATGACAAGGAGTTTAAATGGTCATATGGCCATCCTTTAGCTCAAATACACAATGGTCATGCACATTTTTAATCACAACAAGCAATTCAATACAATTCATTCAAACATCAAAGTGAAGCTCAAGGTACTTAACCCTTATGTACATTAGACATTAGAGTCACATGTGTACGAAATCACGTATCGAATTCAACACATTAGTTAGTACTTTCCTTAGCCGAATTTTCCAAGCCGAGAATAGGCATCAATATGCTTTCCTCTAACTGAATGCATGCACACCAATTCCCCTCATGTGGCCGAATATGCATGTCCATGTTGAGGCCAATTATACACTTAATACCACACAAAAACAGCATACATTTTACTAACTAACGCATTCCATATTGTAACTCAATACGCATCAATCATTTATTTCATAACCGAAACATCATCACAAGCAAATATACACCTTGAAATAGTATGTATGTCCTACCAATACATCATGTGCAACATATATACATATAGGTGCAAGGGCCGAATCTCAAATGGCTTATATCCAAATATATACACATATCCAAAGCTCAAATCTTACTTACCATGCAACATGCATGAATCATACTTATGGATATACCATGGCCGAATACACCACAACACCATACCGTTTCAATTTGGTCAATGTTAAACAAAGAACTTAGTGTCTCACTCAAAAATGCTAAAAGAAAATCTAAGAGTCCTCAATTCCCCCATCACATGTATCATTTTCAAGCTTGATATTTAGCATGCAATGGCATTAACACCACATCCACCTTGGCCGAATATCATTCCCATGACATAGCAAAGATTTGAACCATGGGCTAATAAGAACATCAAGCTAGCAACTAAAAACATGCATGAATCTCATGGTACAACCTCAAACATACCTTAATCTTGATGCAAGTATAGCCAAACCTCCTCCTAATCCTCTTCCAAACCAAGCATGAAGCAAAATTCCTTCCTTCTTCTTTAGTATTTTTGGCCAAAAAGAGAAAAAAAAGGATGAGCAAATTTTTTTCTTTTCTTTTCTTCCATTCACGGCAAGGGGGGGCATGGATGAGACCATTCTTTTTTTTTTTTTTCTTTCTTTGCCCATGCTCTTTATTTTATTGTTTCCAACATAACCCACTTACAAAACATGTTTCATGACATGTTTTGCCCATAATTCCTTGTCATGGCCGGTCATCACTTGTAAAAAGGGGGTATTTGACATGCAAGGCCATTGTTTTGCATGCATGCTTTAATTAGTCATCACACATTCCCCCATCATACTTTCAAAGTTTTCTACTAGGTCCTTTCTAGTGAAATTCACATTTATAACTCTAAATTAAAGCATCAAAAATGTCACACATGAGTTAACACATATTATAGGCATCAAAATAAATATCAAATTATTTTTATGCCTCGGTTTTGTGGTCCCGAAACCACATTCCGACTAGGGTCGTTTTAAGGTCACAACAACTCTCCCCATCAAGAAATTTTCGTCCCGAAAATCTTACCGGTAAATAGATTTGGGTATCGCTCTTTCATAGAGTTCTCGGGCTCCCAAGTAGCTTCTTTTATCCCGTGTTTGAGCCATAACACTTTCACTAGCGGAACCATTTTGTTTTGCAACTCTTTTACTTCACGAGCTAGGATACGAATCGGTTCTTCTTCATAACTCATATCGGCTTGAATTTCAACATCTGATGGACTAATTACGTGCGATGGATCAGATCTATAGCGTCGAAGCATCGAAACATGAAAGACGTCGTGAATCTTTTCGTTTCAGATCCGCGTACGACTTCTGACGATCGGAGGCTATCTTCGATTTTCACGGATTACTTTTACTTTCATTCAAAGATCTTTAATCAAATCCACTCCGAAAATTTTGGTTTCACCGAGCTCGGTCCAAAACAATGGTGTACGGCATTTACGCCGTACAAGGCCTCGTAAGGCACCATCTTAATACTTGATTGAAAACTATTGTTGTAAGTGAATTCAATCAAGGGTAAATACTGTTCCATGAACCATCGAACTCGAGGATGCAACATCTCAACATATCCTCAAGTATCTCGAATTATCCGCCGGATTGACCATCGGTTTGGGGTGAAAGGCGGTCTTTGAAATGCAACTTGGTACCCAAAGCTTCTTGCAATTTCTTCCAAAATCGCGAGGTGAATCTCGGATCTCTATCTGACACAACAAAAATCGGTACCCCGTGTAATCTCACAATCTGAGAAACGTACAATTCAGCTAGTTTATCCAATGAAAAATCTGTATGCACGGGGATAAAGTGAGCCGACTTAGTCAGTCTATCAACAACAACCCAAATCGCATCCTTCTTGCTCGCTGACAATGGCAGTCCGGACACAAAGTCCATTGTGACTCGATCCCATTTCCACTCGGGTATCGTGATTGGCCGAAGTATTCCCGATGGCACTTGATGTTCCGCTTTCACTTGCTGAAAAATTAAGCACTTCGAAACAATGTCGGAAACGTCTCGTTTCATACCATGCCACCAAAACTGGAGTCTCAGGTCGTTGTACATTTTCGCACTCCCTGGGTGAATTGACATTCGACCACAATGAGCTTCGTTTAGAATCATCGAAATGAGTTCTGAATTTCTTGGGACACACAAACGATTTCTGAACCTCAAACAATCGTCATCATCAACTTGAAACTCTGATTCCACAATCGGAACACATTCAGCCCGTTTTGCAACCAATTCATCATCGACTCTCTGAGCTTCACGAATTTGAGGAATCAATAATGGTTTGGCCTTTAATTCCGCCACTAACACATTGTCGGATAGAACAGACAAGTGTACATTCATCGCTCGTAAGGCAAACAGTGATTTACGACTTAAGGCATCCGCAACCACATTAGCCTTTCCCGGGTGATAATCAATGACTAGCTCATAATCTTTCAACAACTCAAGCCAACGCCTTTGTCGTAGGTTCAAGTTTCTTTGAGTCATCAAATATTTGAGACTTTTGTGATCCGAATACACATGGCACTTCTCACCAAATAAGTAATGTCGCCATATCTTTAAGGCGAATACGATGGCAGCCAATTCGAGATCATGGGTCGGATAATTTTTCTCATGTGGCTTTAATTGTCTCGACGCATAGGCCACAACTCGACCTTCTTTCATCAATACGCAACCTAACCTAAGTAGGGAGGCGTCACTATAGATGACAAACTCTTTGCCAGATTCGGGCTGCACTAATACTGGAGCTTCCGTCAAATGAGTTTTCAATTGATCGAAACCTTCGACACTTTTCCGTCCATTCAAACTTGACATCTTTCAAGCGGTTTACGTCATGGGTGTGGCTATCATCGAGAATCCTTTTACAAACCGTTGGTAGTAACCGCAAGTCCCAAAAGCTCGAACCTCGGTAATATTTCTTGGAGGTTTCGATTAAGTATGGCTGAAATTTTGCTCGGTCGACTCGAATACCCGATCCGGATACCATATGACCCAAGAAGCTAACCTCTCTAACCGAACTCACACTTGCTGAACTTAGCATATAACTGCTTATCCCGTAATATTTGCAACACTAATCTCAGGTGCTCCGCATGTTCGGTCTCGTCTCTTGAATAGACCAAGATGTCGTCAATGAACACAACTACGAACCGATCCAAATATGGTCTGAAGATCCGATTCATCAAATCCATAAATACCGCAGGGGCATTAGTGAGCCCAAACGGCATCACTAAGAACTCGTAGTGACCATATCTCGTTCTGAAGGCAGTTTTGGGTATGTCCGAATCTCGGATTCATGAATCGATAATGGCCCGATCTCAAATCTATTTTTGAGAACACCGAGGCTCCTTCAGTTGATCGAACAAATCATCGATCTGCTGATACGGATATTTGTTCTTTATTGTCACTTTATTAAGTCGACGGTAGTCGATGCACAACCTCATGGTTCCGTCCTTCTTTTCACAAACAACACTGGTGCACCCCAAGGTGAGAAACTTGGTCGAGCAAAACCTCTATCCGTCAACTCTTGCAACTGAGCTTTCAACTCCTTCAACTCGGTTGGTGCCATACGATACGGAGCTATCGAAATTGGCGTAGTCCCAGGTACAAGCTCAATACCAAACTCTACTTCTCGAACAGGTGGTAAACCCGGTAATTCTTCGGGAAAAACATCCGGGTATTCACAAACCACCGGCATAGATTCGGGTTTCTTTTCTACTTCTTTGTCATCAAGTACATACACAAGGTATGCTTCGCACCCCTTTCTTACATATTTTTGGGCCAACATTGCTGATATTACAGCTGACAACCCCTTTAAGTCCGTAGACTCAACTCGGATTATCTCGTTATTTGCGCACCTCAAATCAATAGTCTTACCTTTACAATTCACAACCGCATCATGCACGGTCAACCAATCTAAACCGAGGATAACATCAAATTCGTCAAACGGCAACAGCATCAAGTTCGCCGGAAAACAGGAACCTCGAATTACTAGGGGGCATGTCTTACACACTTTGTCGACAAGCACGTAACAACCCAAGGGATTTGACACCTGAATTACGAACTCAGTAGACTCAATAGGTAAAGTCTTACTGGATGCTAAGGTTTCGCATATATAAGAATGAGTAGAACTAGGGTCAATCAAAGCAATCACATTAGTATCAAAGAGAGTGAAAGTACCCGTAATAACATCTGGCAAGGAAGCATCCTCGCGCACGTATAGCATAAGCCCTAGCAGGAGCGCGAGCCTCGGATCTAGTCATGGCATCTCTAGATCCTCTCTGACCACCACTAGCATTGCCCGTATTTCTAGATGGTCTACCTCGAGCAGTGGTAGCGCCCGGTTTCCCACCCTGATCTACATTCTGTTCAGACAACCTCGGGCAATCTTTAATGAAGTGGTCGACTGATCCGCACTTGTAACAGGAGCGGTCACGGAATCTACAACTCCCAGAATGCCATTTGCCACAATATTGGCACTCCGTTCTGTCTCGACGATCATTGCCAACACTGGCGATCGAAGTGACTCGCGTGCCCATAGGGGGTCGATCGCGGTCTCGTCTAGAGAAGCCCGAAGTGTCTCTAGACCGGCCTAAGCCATCTCTAAATTTCTTTGATGATCGTGGGAAGGGCTTCCCGAAGACCTCTTCTGAAACTCCCTTGCTCCCACTTCACTTTTCTTTTCTCCATCTTGAGCTCCTCGGCTTTGCACGCTAGCTCGACAAGAGCCACAAACTCTCGGATTTCCAAAATGCCAACATACAGACTTTATATCATCATTCATCCATCTTGAGCGTTTACATCACGCCTTCGAAGAAATGCATTCACGTCGCGTCTGGCTAAGCCTTACAAATTTTCGTTCATAGTCGGAACCGACATGGAACCTTGTTTGAGTTCAAGAAATTCCTTCCGTTTTGATCCATAAATCTCGATCGATATACTTTTTCGAAACTCGGTTTGGAAAAACTCCCAAGTTACTTGCTCTCGGGCACAACAGTAGTCGAGTACACCACCAATAGTAGGCGTAATCACGTAGCAAGGAGATAGTACACTTTAGGCATTCATCGGGTGTACAAGATAGCTCATCGAGTACCCGGATAGTGTTGTCCAACCAAAATTCAGCTTGCTCGGCATCGTCGCTATCCGTAGCTTTAAATTCAGTAGCCTCATGTTTTCAGATTCTGTCAACTGGGGGCTTATTCGACCTTATTTGGTCAGTTACCGGAGGCATTGTAGGTGCGGGGGTTGTATGAGTCGGGAATGGAGGTTGTGGAACAGCCGTGTTAGTGCGAATGTATTGGTTGAACCAATCATTCATCATGCTATAAAAAGCTTGCCTAGCCTCCTATTCGGATTGCTAGCAATGGGTTGAGAGTCTGCCGGCGCTGTCCCTTGTGCGGGAGCAGGCGCCACACTCTCCACATCATCAGCTATCGCTCGGTTGGGATCGGGATCCATTACTATAAATAAACACAAATTCAAATGTCAGAAATCACCACACTATCAATTAATCACATAATGGCATGTATAGCTAGACCCAAACGTATTACGGTAGTCCTAGAATCGACTAAACCGTAGCTCTGATACCAATAAAATTGTAACACCCGCATGCAGAGCCCGTTCTCGAGTCGAACACAAGGTGCACACAAACTTAGCTTAATTGTTTTCACAGTCCATAAAAAAAAATTTTCCAGACTAGCTGGTTACTGCGTCACTGTCGCTTTAAAAATCATATCTTGAGTTTTAAAGCTCGAAAATCAGTTTCGTAATTTTTCCCTGAAACTAGACTCATAAGTCCATCAACATATTTTTTTTCTAGAATTTTTGGTCGGGCCAATTAGTACAGTTTATTAGTTAAAGTCTCCCCTGTTGTAGGGTTCAACTACACTGACCTTTATGCATTACGAATTAGATATCTTCCGGTACAGGTCTTCAATACTGATGCCATTTGTTTCTTTAGAAACTAGACTCAAATAGAAATCTATACATATATTGCATGACTCCTAATAATCTCTGGTTAATTTACAATGAATTTCCAAAGTTGGAACAGGGGATCCAGAAACCGTTCTGGCCCTGTTTCACGAGAACTTTAATATCTCTTAACATATAACTCATATGACCGTTTCGTTTCTTCCATATGAAAGTAGATTAATCAAGGTTCATTTACATAATTTATTCACTATTTAATTCCATTACTACAAATTTTAGTGATTTTTCAAATCCACACCACTGCTGCTGTCAGCATCTGTTTTCAAGGTAAACTTTACCTATTTCGTGGTTTCCATAGACCAACTAGAGTTTTGTCATACATAGGTCCACATATAATCATATTTAGCCATTCCAATGGCTGATCATTTGCCCAACACTTCCATTCAGTCCATAGTCACATCATGAAACCATACATATATACATAAACACAAATGGTCTAATGCCATATTCCACTTTTACGAGCCATTTTCCCATGGCTGTACACACATACATCACAAAACGTACTTGAAAAACAGCAAAGGGTAGTCCTATACATGCCATATCCAGAGTTCAACTAAAGAGTACCAAAAGGGCTTTGATAGTGTGGATGACTTCGACTTCGATGATCCCGAATCCGATAGCTAAAGAGCAAAATCTATAAAACAGAGAAACAGAGAAACGGAGTAAGCAATTTATGCTTAGTAAGTTTGAGCAAGGAATTCCAGCACAACAAAAGCATAGCGTTCATATAGCTAAACGGATAATTTCATATACACACATTCTCAATATCATGCTTACTTCACATTACCACCCTTATATTCATACACAAAAGATCAACTTAGCCAAAGGCCGCTAGCTCGTTTATCAACTGAGGGAATTCTCACTTGTAAGGGCTCACTAATTCAAGCACATGTGAACATACCTCATTGATGGAATTTTTGCAAGCGTATTAACTGAAATTTTTGCAGCAAGATTTCTCATTTCCGAATCACGTACCTTCGGAATTTAACTGGATATAACCACAAGCACAATTGCCTTCGGGTCTTAACCCGGATTTGGTAACTTGCACAAATGCCTTCGGGTCTTAGCCCGGATATAACAACTCGCACGAATGCCTTCAGGTCTTAGCCCGGATATAATCACTAGCATAAATGCCTTCGGGACTTAGCCCGGATATAATTACTAGCATAATTGCCTTCGGGACTTAGCCCGGGTATCATTCAAATGCTCATGTACACATATATCAATAATCACGACACATCCATATTTCACTCTCGTTACTGAGGCTCAAACACAAAACATTTATCAAACCTTTCCAATTTCGGCTCAATAGCCACACACAAAACATGATTTCAATTGACTTTATAACTTAGTCCCTACGCACATTCGGCTCTCCGCCATAATATGACAAATCATTTCAATATAATTCAAGTAGGGTCATTACTCGAAAACTTACCTCGGACGTGGTCGAGCGATTTTGACGGCTACTCGACTACTTTTTCCTTCCCCTTATCAGATTTAGCTCCCCTTTGCTCTTGAGCTTAATTCACACAAATTTAACTTATTAAAATCTCATTATGATAGCTTATGGCCGAATATGACAAGGAGTTTAAATGGTCATATGGTCATCCTTTAGCTCAAATACACAATGGTCATGCACATTTTTAATCACAACAAGCAATTCAATACAATTCATTCAAACATCAAAGTGAAGCTCAAGGTACTTAACCCTTATGTACATTAGACATTAGAGTCACATGTGTACGAAATCACGTATCGAATTCAACACATTAGTTAGTACTTTCCTTAGCCGAATTTTCCAAGCCGAGAATAGGCATCAATATGCTTGCCTCTAACCGAATGCTTGCCTCTAACCGAATGCATGCACACCACTTCCCCTCATGTGGCCGAATATGCATGTCCATGTTGAGGCCAATTATACACTTAATACCACACAAAAACAACATACATTTTACTAACTAACGCATTCCATATTGTTACTCAATACACATCAATCATTTATTTCATAACCGAAACATCATCACAAGCAAATATACACCTTGAAATAGTATGTATGTCCTACCAATACATCATGTTCAACATATATACATATAGGTGCAAGGGCCGAATCTCAAGTGGCTTATATCCAAATATATACACATATCCAAAGCTCAAATCTTACTTACCATGCAACATGCATGAATCATACTTATGGATATACCATGGCCGAATACACCACAATACCATACCGTTTCAATTTGGTCATGGTTAAACAAAGAACTTAGTGTCTCACTCAAAAATGCTAAAAGAAAATCTAAGAGTCCTCAATTCCCCCATCACATGTATCATTTTCAAGCTTGATATTTAGCATGCAATGGCATTAACACCACATCCACCTTGGCCGAATATCATTCCCATGACATAGCAAAGATTTGAACCATGGGCTAATAAGAACATCAAGCTAGCAACTAAAAACATGCATGAATCTCATGGCACAACCTCAAACATACCTTAATCTTGATGCAAGTATAGCCAAACCTCCTCCTAATCCTCTTCCAAACCAAGCATGAAGCAAAATTCCTTCCTTCTTCTTTAGTATTTTCGGCCAAAAAGAGAAAGAAAAGGATGAGCAAATTTTTTTCTTTTCCTTTCTTCCATTCACGGCAAGGGGGGGCATGGATGAGACCATTCTTTTTTTTTTTCTTTCTTTGCCCATGCTCTTTATTTTATTGTTTCCAACATAACCCACTTACAAAACATGTTTCATGACATGTTTTGCCCATAATTCCTTGTCATGGCCGGCCATCACTTGTAAAAAGGGGGTATTTGACATGCAAGGCCATTGTTTTGCATGCATGCTTTAATTAGTCATCACACATTCCCCCATCATACTTTCAAAGTTTTCTACTAGGTCCTTTCTAGTGAAATTCACATTTATAACTCTAAATTAAAGCATAAAAAATGTCACACATGAGTTAACACATTATAGACATCAAAATAAATATCAAATTATTTTTATGCCTCGATTTTGTGGTCCCGAAACCACATTCTGACTAGGGTCGTTTTAAGGCTGTCACAAGAAAAGAAATTGAAGATGAGTGAACATATTAGTGCTATTATTTACTATGAGGGTGAGGTTTGTAACACTGAGAACGGTGTTGTTTTTTTATCAGAGAACACAGCGAGACTGGTTTTTAACTAAAACATAGATTTGACAGAACTTCGTAAAAGAATTAGGCGTAAAATCTTCGGAACGATGCCAATGAAAGTTTTGTCTATTCTGTATTGATTTTGTGCTTCAGTTGATCCTGTGACATATGACTCATTTGACATGAAATGCGCTCTTAGCTTAGAGGCAATGGTGCAGACTCATCTCGCTAGTAGATCATCTTATCTTGAGTTATATGTACAATTTTCATCGCCAAATAATGTATTTGCAGCTTCAACATTTACTGCTGGTCGAGAGGAATACATGACCCCTGCTCGACACTCCGTTAATAGGTGGCAAAACACGGAAGCGCCTGTGTTTAGTAGCAGTATGGAATACCTAACCCCTACACGACACTCTATTAGTGGATGGGACATGCACCTCATTGGGTCAATGTTTGATGCTAGAAATACGTACTGAGGAGTGACATCAACTTCTAGTGGTTGGCAATCTACATATGATTGGAGACGTTGTGAAACGTCCATAAGGAGGGATGATATACTCCCTACGACGTCCACCGGTGAGGGGACCTTGTACGTTGCATATGATGATGGGTCAGATGATGAGTCCGATGCAGATCCACCTCTAGAGGCCGGCCCCGATGGTACAGAAGTTGCATTATTTTCTGAACCAGAGCCTATTCCAACCATACCTGAAGATATTAAATGGGGTTCAGATGATAAAGAAGAAGATCCGCGAGTCAGGGCGTACTCGCCTCCAGTCCACATACATAATGTCGATCTATCTCAAGATGATACATTGGAGTTTCTAGATCTACCATATAGAAGGCGTGACCGTATAAGTTCCTCGTTGGATTCAGGTGAATTGGAAGTTGGTAAGGAGTTTTTCAATAAAGATAGTTTTCTTGGTGCATTAAAATAACATAGCATCATGAACTGGGTTAATTACAAAGGGGTTAAATCCAAATTCGATAAGTTTGAGGCCAAGTGTGCAGTGTAAGACGGAACATGTTCATAGAAAATCATGGGCTCGTTGAGGAAAAAGACAGGCTTGTAAGAGATAAAAAAGTACAAAGGTTCACATACATGTGTTGCTGGTACAGTATCACTAACTGTTTAGAGTTTTTTAATAGTACTGTTATTACGTATTGTTGCTTTTTTTAATGTACTTTGTTGACAGGTGTTTCGAAAGATCATTCCAAGATGGATTTAGATATGTTAGCTACCTTAATACTACCGACGGGGAAGGCAGATCCCAGAACTTCAGTGCTAGTCTTAATTGCCAATATTCGTAGCCAGTTAAAGTACACGCCCTCTTACCGTAAGGCTTGGATAGCTAAGCAAAAGGCGTTGGAAAAGATGCATGGTGGGTGGGATGCTTCATATAATGAAGTGTGGCAGTGGTGTTAGGTGCTGGAGAGATATGTACTAGGTTGCTAACAAACCTTGAAACGGAACCTGCGTGCTACAATGACTGATTGCTCCATGGATGAAAAATATTTAAGCGTCTGTTCTAGAGCTTTAAGCAATGCCAAGATGCATTTCTATATTGCAATCCATTGGTACAAATTGATGGTACCTTTATGTACGGTAGATATACCTATCGGCTACTGCTAGCTGTGACACAGGATGACAGTGGGAGAATCCTTCCAATTGCGTTTGCAACAACACTGGGGGAGTCAGCTAATGACTGGGATTTCTTTCTTTCTAGGTTAAGGAGGCATGTCTACCCCCAACCTAATATCTGCGTCATATCAGATCTGGGTATCAGAATACTAGCCGCAATTGAGCGACAGGGAAGCCTATGGCATCGCACACACCATAGGTATTACCTAAGGCACGTTGCGTCCAACTACTACAGGCAATTTTGATTTACAAGTGAAAAGCGACAAGTGACGAACATGGGTATTTAATATCTATTAATATAATTTCGTTTGTAATATTAAATTTATTTTAAATGGAAAAGTGGTATGTAATTTCGCTATCAACTTATATTGGCAGGGTATGAGATAAATAAGGACTATTTTCATGAGATGTTGGTGGTTTTGCGTTCAGTTAACGAAGAAGGTGTAGACTACCTCTGTAACATACCTTTCAAATAGTGGACACAAGCATACAACAGCGGTCTATGATATGGTCATATGACCTCAAACCTGGCTCAATGCATAAATTCTGTTCTAAGAGGAACACATCATTTGCCGATAACATCAGTTGTTCGAGAATATATTTTCATTTAGCGGCACTATTTCCAAAGCGAGCAGCAAGTTATAAAGGCCAAATGCAAGGAGGTCATGTATGGTGCACAAAGATATTGCAAGAAATTAATAAGGCGAAGGCGCGGGCGAACACTATGCACACAGTCTGTCACGATCGAGATAACCTATGGTTTCGTGTGACGAAGTTTGACAGACCACACGAAGGTATTATTGGCGAGCAATATCATATACACTTGATAAATAAGACTTGCGACTGTGGGAGGTGTGACGCACTTCGTTATCCATGCACTCATGTAATTGCAGCTTGTTAGAATCTCCGTTTAGATCCCATGAGCTATGTCGACGAAGTGTAAAAACTAAAAACCATGTACAACGTGTGGAGACACGTATTCTCACCTGTCCTAAAATAAACATAAGTGGTCACCTGCATCGCTTGCTCCGTTTAAGCTGTTATAGGATAGAGAATTGCGTCGCAAACCAAAGAGTCGACCTTGTTTGATTAGAATATGTACCAATATAGATATCCAAAAAATAGCCAATCAACAAAAGTTATGCGGATGGTGTAGGAACCCAGGCCATACAAGCAAATCATGTCCAAATCGAAATAGTTGATAGTTGTCGTAAAAAATTATGTTGTATTATTTATATTTTATTGAATGAAACTATGTTGTATTACAATTGTCTTAATCAAAAGAAATTTTATATTATTAAATGAAACAATATAAAAAAGTTTGTATAAATATATTAAAAAAATTAATGCCCGTGGCGGTCAAAATTAGTTCCACATGGGGTCTTTAACGGATCCATGCTGGATTCCTCCTTAGATCAGCTTCCGGCGGGGGTTGTGGTTTCTCCGGCAGGGGATCTGGTTGTGGGTGTTGGGAGGGTGACCCATATTGATAGAATAATGACTGTGGCGGTGTTTGCATCACCCATGTCGGAGGTGTTTGAATCCCGTAAGGTGATAGGGATTGGTAGAAAGAAGAGCTCCCCAATGGCGCCTCGTGCGATCCCTCATGCTACGGCGGCCTATAGATTGGCGATTGACTCGGAGTAATCGAAAACGAAGATGAACCAGGCCATGGATTCTATCCTGCCATAGGACTAGGAAAAGGAAACATATAAAGGTTAAGATACATATAAGGGTTAGGATATGCACCTGGCATAATTTGAAAAGGCTGTGATATGGGTGTCGTCGGTACTGTTGGGCCTGGTGATTGTATGGGCGCTGTTGATGGGCCTGCGTCGTCGTCCCTTCTTCTTGGGTTTAAAGGGCCTCGTCATTCCCTTTAGGCACGAATTTGTCGTCGCCTCTCCTCTTCCTACAATAAATATGGCTTGCCATGGATCCTAAACCATGACATGTATTCCGGTACGTACGTTAACTCTGGAACGATGATCGGTTCTCGAGTAGGTATATAATTATACTAATTTTCCCATATTTTGATATAGTGTGACCAGAATCTCGGCCAATCCATATGCAGTTGCCGTAAGTTGACTTTGTGCTCATCATCAAACACCTCGGGTGCCACGGGAATCAGTTGTCGAAATCCAAATTGCCACAATACTCTATCTGATTGGTGCATCTCCACTGTAGCATAGTTCACCAATGGGACTTTCACATGCCAAACGTTTGGATTTTGAAGGAATTCATCTGGAATTACTGCCCAAATTGTCGGATCCTCGTATGGTGTCCATTGAAACTATATGAACATGATAAAAATATTTCTTATATACATAATACATAATACATAATACTAAATACTAAATACTAAATACTAAATGCTAAATACTAAATACGAAACTACTATTTTATTACGTATATATATTTTATTTAATACTTACTTCTGCTTTCGATCGTTGGTCTAATAAAAACCGTATATCATCGAGAGAGATAGGTGTTCTGACATAACTCGCTGAATGGTTCCACTTAATTAAATAAATTTTTAGCATACAATTATATTCTAAATCTACGTAATAATTGTAAAATCTAATATAAAATTTACCTCGTTATGAGTGAAAATGTATATGGGTGGTCCACTCGATGACGTAAAAATGGAAAGCAAAACCGTGCCCATGATTGCAGTAGTGATAGGCAACCTCCTATTTTGGCTTTGTTCGGTCGCGTTGCCCCACACATTTCCTTGTACAATGTTGTCAAAACGGCAGACCCCCAACTCAATTCGTCGGTTGCTTTAAAATCTACGAGTTTCAGCAGCCATCTCAGATGTACTAGGTTTCATGACAAGTCTGGCATCAGATAACCTCCAATCATCTCAAGAATGTATCCCGAGCATATCGTATTCTTTCAAGTTCAGTCGAATCATTGTCCGGCTCTGGGAATGTGTCTCGTAACCAGCCCATCTCGATCAAACCTCCGTTAGTATTATCTGGTATAGCACTCAAAAGCTCATAGCATACGGCTCCCCAATCAATAGATGATGTGGACCCGGTGACTGCGTACCCATCCACCGGCAATCCCAATTGCTAATGCACGTCTTCTAGAGTGATAGTACACTTTCTACATGGAAGATGAAAAGTGTGCGTCTCGGGTCTCCACCTCTCTACCAACGCACTGGTTAGTTTCGGGTCCAACTTGCAACCTCGGCCTATCGTGGCCACGTGCCAAAATCCCGCTTCCCGCAAGTAATTCTCAATCAATGGCAATGGAGGACTAAACATATTACGGATGTAGCATTGCAACACCCGATCTATAGACTATTATAAAAATTTATAAAATAAAAATTAATAAAAATTGCATAAATTAATTAATACAAACATCATAAATGAAAAAAAATCAAGCAATATTGAAATTTTAATTATAATTGCATAAATGAATAAAATATCAAATAGTATTGCAAATTTAATTAAATTTGCATAAATTAAAAATATCTAATAGTATTGAAAATTTAAAATTATTACTTACCATTGTCATTTGATAAAAGGAGATGTGCTTATTATCGAGATGGATTAATTCTCCGGCCATTGCTACCACGATCGGATTTTTTAATTTAAAAAAAATAAATTCAAAAAAATTTTAAACAAAGAATTTTGATAGAATTTTGATAGAATTTTGAGAAAAATTTGATGAAATTTGATAGATTTTTGAAGGGAATATTGAAAGAATGTTGAGAATTATGAGAGAATTGTGAAAAATAAATGAAGGGAAAGGAATTTTGAGAGAATTATAGAAATCGTGAGAGATTTGTATGAAAAAATGATTTGGGGGGCCTGTTTATATATATATTTTTTGGATTGTTGGAAGCCAACGGTCAAATTTTTTACCTTTACACGGGCAAAATGCATCCCTGGGGGAGCATTTTGTCCACGTTAGCAAAGCGGCCCTCAAGGAAGCGTTTTCTGCTGACGTGGACAAAAAGTTCCCTTAGGGAAGCGTTTTGCTGACACGTACTCTGAAAGAGCGCTGACATAGACGTGTTTTGTGGAAAATGGCCTAATCCGGTAAATAACCCAAAAAATGGCCCATTTCCATAATTAAATTTAGAAAAGGGCCTTTTTGGGTAAAATGGCCATATATATTTTCTTTTTTTAATCAATTATTTTAATTTTATGTATGAAGAAACCATTTTATGCCAACAAATTTAGTTGCAAATGATATCATATCTTTAGGGTAGATTATTTAAAAGGCATAATGATAGATTTTTTTCATTAATGTTAATATTTTTTGTTATTTTTTTAGTAATTTCATTATTTGTTCTTATCATATCAGTTCTTTTTAACACAATGTCTAAAACTACTCGTAGTTTCCCTTCCCAGCCCACAAATAGGAGGATAATACAATTCAGCGCACTTGAACCTACGTCCTCCTGCATTGGCAACAATGTTCATGCCAATCCGGCTAAGACTCAATCGACAATTTGGTTATTATTTCTTTTAAAGTTAAATTTGGCCATCAATATTTTAAAAGGGTTGAGTTTGACAATTAATTTTCCAAAAAGAGTCGAATTATTATTTTTTAATAAAAAATATTTGTTATAAATGCTATTAAGTGGATGTTCAACCTTTCCTCTTCCTTAACCTTTCACCTTTCATCTTCCTTAACTCTTTATCTTTCATCTTCTTGTAACTCTTTTGCTATTTATGTATTAGAAAATGAGGAGTCTAATCTCCCTATATATATAGGGGAGTATACTACTTGTAATGATGACAGAAAAGAAGAGAAATACAATAAAAATCCTTCTTATTCTCATCTATTATTCTTGTGTTCTTTGCATTATTGTTACTATTTAATAACATGTTATCAACGTGATTTTATTCAACAGTGATAGGTTCTTAATTTACATCCAAATTTTGCTGGGCTCTAAGTATTGAAATTTAATTGTTTGGTAAAAAAGATTCACAAAGATGTGGGGAATTGAACATAAGACCTTTAAGAAACAAATTAAGCTTTTAATCATTAAACTAACTTACTTACATGTTTAAGAACTATATAATGATATTAATCATGAATTTTTTGTAAGAAAACACATAAAAGATTCTTTAAAATTATGGATTAGTTTTTGAAAGAAAATTATGATAATGAAAGAAAAATCTCATTAGATCTGTTTCATTCCCTAAGGTGAATGTAGCATTGTATAATCAATCTTAAAAATGACAAAGTTATAATTGTGATTGTGAGCATGGTCTTTGATGGGCTAGTAGTGATTATAATAATTTTAATGAAAATACTTATATGATACTCAAAGATCATTTGACACATGCATATTGGTTGAATATTTTTCCAAGATTTGATTAAAAAGAAAAGGGAATAATGATTAGACACATTTGATTTATCACAATGATATTGAAGTAAATTTACAAACAATGATGACTTGTTGTTTATTCATTCCTAGAACTGGATGACACTTATTGTTGTTAATGACAAATAGATAAGTGGAAGATATTGCTAAAATTTATTCTTGAAATAAAATGATTAATGATTTATACTAATTAATCATTCTTTGGAGCAGATAATACCTTATGATCTTATTAGCAAACAATATGAGGTAAGTTTATATTATTTTCTAAATAATTTTGTATACACTCCTTGAAGTAAATATTTGTAATAAATATAATAAGTTCTATGATCACTTTTGATCATTGAACTCAATTTGACTATTTAAAATTTCAACATATTCCTAAAGTGAATATTGCATATACTTTTATAAAAAAATATTTCTTGTGTTGTAATAATGGATCTCTCATTGGTTTAGACATTTCTAGAAGTAAATATCATAATGTTACTTATATGTGGATACTAGATAGAATGAATGACAATAAAATTATCAATCATCACAGTTTATATTGACATTATAATTCTACTAATTGTGAAAAGTATAAAGCTAAAAAAGGATGATGCTAATAAATATTATGATAATTATGAAAGCATTGTGTACATGCCTATAGCATGTCTAAAACATTAAATTTTGCAAAGTCTTATAAAGAAAAGAGATGCTTGTAATGCATGATAATAAAATTTGAATTGAAATTATGCTACAAGAAGTGGAGGTTTGAAAATTTTAATTTTAAACCTCTATAGTTGTAGCTTTAATATCTTAATGTGACCTTATAATATTTTATATTTTATTGTGTTAAGGTATATAAATCAATTTATCTAACTGTGTGTTTCTTAATATGATTGACTAGTGACATGGACTTATTCTTTGTTATGTTTAATATATGTTTTATTTATACTTATTCTTTATATAAATATATATTTTCTTTTATATGAATAAATAAAGTTTTTTAAGATCTAAAATTTTATCATTTATCTTGAAAATAATTGCAAAAATACATTTTTAAAATAAATTACACATTTACTAATGTTATATGATAAAATAATATTTTATTGCATGCTCTGAAGAGCTAATTAATATTGCATTAGATTGAAAAAGCTCTTGAAAAGCTAATTTTGCACCTCCTTATGATGCAAAATTTTATAAAACATAATATTATTTTTTAGATCAAGAAGATATATGTTAAATGTAATCTTTATGTGTAAATGATTGACATATGAGATAGTGAAAAGAAGTTCATAGTGTTGGTATGACTGGTTAGACCATCCCGAGTCAACATGATGCAAAATAATTTGATGAAATTTTATATGATTTTATTGAAGAATTAGAAGTTGTATTTTAATAATTTTCATTAATACTAGTTTTTTTGACAAGATATTCAACTAACACAAGCTAAATTTAGAGGTCGATTGCATTTTTATACGATAACCAAATAATATATGAGCTCATGTATTACATGTGTGCAACCCGAAGTTTGCAATATTATTTTTTGAAATAATTTGATAGTGCACAATCTCTATAGTATGCAATTTGTGCTAACAACGCTGGTGCATTATATTCCAAGCTTGATTTTCGTAGTTTTAGTTGGAAAAACATTAAGTTGTCTTTGCCTATATATATGTTATGCTTAATGGTTAGTAAAACTATGCTTCCATTTAATTATTTAAATATTAATATAAAAATAGCTTTACAATAAGCATGTAATTTTATTTGCATCAAGCCAACATGTAAGAAATACTTGTCTAATGAGAATTGACTTTCATTTATAAGCTAATAGATTTCATCTAAGAATACTTCGATGTGCAATATCTATTTTATGCTCCACCATAATGCATTAAGATAGATCATCAAGTATGAAGTTGATAAATTTTAGAATTTTCATTAGATGTGAAAAAGTTAAAGGGAGATATATTTATAATCTTTAAAAAGTATTGTCATTTTCTTAGTATTAAGGAAAGACAAATTAGTTAAATAATTATGTTATCATTTTTTTTTTTGTAATCCTCACTAATATTATATGCACAAAGTTTGAATGATAAAATTATTTGCCAGACCTGTAACATCTCTAATTATGGCCTAGTCAGAATAGTGGTTTCGAGACCACAAATTCAAAGTAAAAATAATTATTTTATGATTCTCATGAGGTTTATGATATGATTGCATGCTTGTGTGAAGGTTTCATGAAGAAATTTTATTGATAAAGTGTCCAATTTGATATTTAGGACTAAATTGCAAAAGTTGCAAAATGTGAGTTCTAGAAGCTTTAGGCATGAAATTGCCATGGATTATTAATTAGAGGTCCTTAAATAGTAATTTTCCCAAATTCTATAATTATGGACAAAAATGGGCATGAATAGGAAAAAATTGAAAGAAAGGCCTTAAGGGCATTTTTGTCATTTGGTTAATAAAAGAATAAAAAGGAAAAATAAGTCAAAATCGTGTTCATCTTCTTCATGTGTGTGCCGAAAATTTGAAGAGCCATAGTTAGGGTTTGTCCTTCAACTTTCAAGTTCGATTGTAAGTATTCCCCTGCCCCGTTTTTAATGTTCTTTATGTTTTTGAAATCCTTGAAGTATGATCTACCTATTTCTAGCCTTATTTTGAGTTAGAGCTCATGTTTAAAAAGTGACCCATAGGTGACATGCATGTATTTTGATGTTTAATAAAGGAGTATGAAAGTTTGATGTATGACAAATGTAACACCCTAAACCCGGCCTGGTTGTTATGGCTGAATCGACAGTGTCACATGTTTCTATTATCGTGTTAATTAATCATTCAAAAGCTTTCAAAATGTTTATTCTATTCGGAAGCTTTTAAAACAGTTTGCGTATTCGTGAGTAATTTGTTAAAACGTTTGGTTCTTTTGAAAACTTGAGTTTTCCTAAAACTAGGAGTTATAATCCATAACTAATAAAAATCCCAAATTTAAGAAAAATCCATAGAGGGCATATTTACAATAAAATTCCTAAACAAAATTTAAAATCATAATTAAGTACGAAATAGAGTCAAATAAGGTTGTGTGGCCACCACTGAGTCCTCTGCCGCACCGATTCACCCACGCCTAGGATTACCTGTATAGATAAATTAGAGGGGTGAGTTTACGAAAACTCAGTGTGTAATTCCCATATAAAACAAGCAGACAAAATACAGTCACAGTCTGGGCTTAAGCCCTTTTAGTATCAGATTCAGTTTCAGTCAGGGCCTTAGCCCATCCCAGTATCAGCAATCAGTACAGTAACAGATATACAATCACAAAATCCTACCCAACCAGCCTCTACACTTCATCTCCGTCCAACCCTACACTCCATGTGGGGATATAATCAATCCACCCATCCCTACACTCTAAAAAGTACCGAATGTGGCACTAAACAGTGGTTTGTAGCTGAGCTGCCAATAAATTAGGCCTGAGGCCTTTTAGTACACTTCCTCTGAATAATACCAACCCCAACCCCATGCAATGTAACATACAGTAATGACATTCTATATCATGGCAACAGTGTATACAATATTAGTTCATTAAATATCATCATGCTCACTAACATGTAAATATATATATATATATCAATCATACAGTCATTTCAGTCAATTAGGGGTCTAGGTAAGCTTACCGACCCTACAGTAGGTTTACAGTCATCTCGGGCGACCTGTGCCACCTTAGCAACAAAACAGTGGAGATGGGCTTACATGCCCATGTTGTCGGCCCGTTTGGACCCATACGCACGTGTAGCCCACACAGCCTGACCCAAAAATCCCACACGCCCGTTTACCCCACAAAGCCCAATTCAGTCCAGCCTGTGTATTGCACATAACCTATCTCGTAGATTACACGCCCATGTTCCATTACACGGCCTACCACATGGGCGGCCACATGTCTGTGTGGTGTCGACAACCCCATTTTTTAGCTTTTTACCGATTATTATTTTTAATGTTGTGGTTACACACACCTGGTTTCGTTTCACAACCAACGCAATCTTGAGAGTACTAGCACCTTAAACGATTCGAGGCATCCTAACACTTATCACGTCGAAAGACTGAATTCTTAAAAAGATTCACCTAAACCAACCAAAGAACTAACAGTCAATCCCACAATTGAGTGATTGCTATCAAATTTAATCAGCTGGAGTAGATAATACGAATAATAAAAATCAAACTGCAATGGTACTTACGAAATCCATGATAGCATATAGATTAAAAAGAACGATCCATAACGAACTCGCATTGAGGTTTAACCCACAAGCGACTAACCTCTCACCTTCAATAAATGAACAGAATTTTCCACACGATATAGAACTTCGATTGGTGACCACATATGCTTGAAAATCTCCTCTTAATGTCATATATGAAACACATCAAAATGGGAGTTATCAAAAAGAAACAAATTTCCTACTAAGACTTACCGAAACCTTGACAATAAAAAATTGGAAGACTTGATTTTGGTAGAACTTAATGCGATGAACGAAGAAGAAAAAGGAACAACGACAAAAATGGAGGAATTCTTAGTGTAACTCCGGCAAACAAAAAGAGAAAAGGTAAACCAAAGGCCCAAATCGGTAAGAATGGAGAAGAAAAAGAAACTTTGATAGAGGTTTGGCATAGTTGGGGAAAGAAACGGCAGAATAATGGAGGAACTTTGGGAATTTGAAACTAACACAATAAAAAAATAAAAATTCAGCCCCATTATCCCTAAATCCCACAAATTTCTCCTAAAAATCGTCCAACCACTCCCACTATCCAAATCCCTAAATTTTCTCTCCACACTTCCCACTTCACCTTTACCACTTTGGCATTTCAGTTCCATTCAAACATTTCACGGCACCACTAGCAAAAATAATACTCAAGCAACACTCAAACCCAAGACCTCTAGCATAATGACGCTCCACTTATCCACTGAGCTAACAGACCCATTTTGACATGTTTTTACAAACAATTAATTAAAAGCCTACTGTCTAGAGATAGGGCTTTATTCATATAAAATAAAAAATCTGCCTAGGTTAAGGCTTGAACCCAGGACTTCTCAGACACTCTTAAAACACATAACCACTGAAGCAGATAGGTATTTGTGTCATTTGATAATAGAAACATATATAGAAAATTTTGGGGCATTACAATAAACATCTTTTACTAAATGGTTTTTCATGAAAACATCTAAAAAGGACCTTTTTGTAAAAGGTCTAAAATGAGTGGTAAGATGTATGATTTAATGAGAAATATGGGCTGCTATGAGTATGTCATAGGTTTGGCTAGGCTTGAGTAACAAAGAAAATGAACACATTTCATTTTACGAGCCTAGAGACTAATTTGTAAATATGTAGAAGTTTAGGGGCAAAACTGTAATTTTTTCAAAATATAATTTTTGGATTGGTTTGAATAATGTGATGATTAAATGAGCTGAAGTTGCTATTATAGATCAAGAAAAATAGAGTCCGGACTTAGATAGGGGAAAGAACAAGATTTTGGACTAAATCGAATTAATTGTCCATATTTTGTACCGAGGTAAGTTCATGTGTAAATAATGCAATGATATATCATGTTTTAATATTTTATTAATGTATGAGTCTTTATGATTAATTATTATGATAAGTGAATGAACGATGTTATAGTCTATGAGCATGACATTGTGAACGAGTTCGACGAATATATGATATCGAGAAAAATCCCGTTTGAACCTTAGGAATAATTTTGGATACAATGTGACATGTCAGTAGGAACTATGTGCTTATTAGCTCATGAAATTATGTGTATATGTGATTATGTGAATCTAGGTGCTAGTCTTGTACGTTCTACCGGTGGCTGGGTAGCCCGCCATGTGTTGCGGGTACCTGTCAGCTTGTGTGAGCAGGCCCATGATTAGCTTGAGAGCAAGCAATACCTCATTGTGATATGAGGTAGCATGTAGCTACGTTTAAAGCATTATGTGCATGTTTTCTGTGTATCCGATAGTATTCCGAGTGTTCAACGGGTAAACCTATGAGTTATTCGGCAAGTAAGTCAATAATGAGGAAATATGACAATGTGTTACGAGTTGGTACAGGTATGTACGAAAAAATCATATAAATGAGCTCGGTATGTGATGAACTTTTGGTAAGATTGGAAATGTGTAAGTTATGTCTACAAATTTAAGTTATGCCTATGAATTCATGATGACACATATGTAAACTATGTTATGTCAATGGTATTTATATATATATATATGATTATGTTGCTATTTATTTGCATGTGAACTTACTAAGCTTTATGCTTACTCTTTTTCCTTTCCATTTCTTTATAGTGTTGCCAAGCTAGCTCAGGGATAGAAGGACGTTGGAGCTCGATTCACACTATTGAATTAATCTTTTGGGTATAGTGAATTTAAGTATTTTGAGTATGGCATGTATAGAGACTTGGTCTTTTTGTTATATGCCATATTGGTTTAGCCAAGTGTGTTGGCTTATAATGATTTGATGATTCATTTTGTATATGGCTATGAGATATGGCTTATATTAATTATAGGGATGTAATCCTATTCATATATGCATGCATGTGTTAAGATCACTCTTGATATGGTTAAATTCATTTAGCATGGATGAATTGTGGATGTGACCATAGATGTTTGGTGAGGGAGTAGGAAGTAAATGGCATAATAACAACTAAGGCATGAATGTGTAAAATGGAAGTAAATTTGATGTTTTATATTGCATGTGAATTTGGTAGGCTTGGCCTAAATGGAATATGAAGCCTTAAGCTAGTATAAATTGATAAGAAGTTGACATGCTTGAGTCATGTTTATGAATGTGTAGGTGCTCATTTATGCCATGTAAGATGTCATTGAGATGAGTGAGTGTGAATGTGTTATTGAGGGTGACAAAGGCTTGGAAAATAGCCTCAAAGTTGTCCACACAGGTAGACACATGGGCGTGTGTCTAGACTGTGTGTGGCACATGGTCAGCCCTATGGGCGTGTGATCCGGTCATGTGTCCCCTGCACCTTATAAATGCAGAACAGAATACTCAGTAGTAAACACACGGGCAGAGACACGACCGTGTGTCTCAGCCGTGTGAAGGACACGACCGCAAGACATGGACGTGTGCCCAGGCTGTATGAAGTCTGTACTTAATTTTTGGAATTTAATTCGCTACACAGCCTAAGCACACAAGCGTGTGACCCTAATTGTGTTGATGATGTCATAAATAGAGAGTTACACGAGCTGAGGACATGGGCGTGTGTGACCATACGGCCTCCCAAACGGGCATGTGACCCTGTTTCATGAAAATTCTTCTAAGTTTCCTAAAGTTTTCTAAAGTTCTCGGTTTAGTCTCGAGCCACTCTTGATTTATGTTTTGGGCCTTGTAGGCCTATATAAGGGACAACATGCATATGTATGAATGTATTTAATTTGAACGAAATTTTATGACTCGGTTTTGTATGTTTGTTTACGTTTAAGTCTGATAATGCCTCGAAACCTGTCCCAGCATCTGATATGGGTAAGGGGTGTTACAAGACATGTTTAGTGATGACATTTAGAGATTGTATATACTAGCTGATACATATATTAGCTAAAATGCTCAACTAAAATACTCCAAATGATTATATGTCCTAGAAGGACAAAGTGATAAAAATAAGTTTTAGGCATGCTAACAGCACGTCAAACTAGTCGATTCTATAAAATGAAAAATTCTTGAAAGAAAAGAAAAAGGAATGAAGATGGTCATATGCTAAAGGAGGCGGGTACTCATGAAGAGACCCAAGGCATAACTTTTGATAAAACCCTATAAGAGGTTCAAGTACCTAAAATTATGAATATAATGGAATATCCCAATCAGTTATGTCATAACTAAATATGATGAGCTGACAAAAATGAAATTCTTGTCGACAATGATAGTATAAATATAATACTTCAATATTATGGAGAAGTGGGGATTTTGAATGAAAATATATTTGAAAGTATTGAGATGAGAACAAGTCATCAAAAATAAATAAACACTTCTATTATAGCTTATGAAATACATCTCGGATAAGAAGTCCAAACACTCGGAAAGTGTAAAGCCAAGGGGAGTAAATGTTAGCATAATTACGAAAAAAATACATGTCATAATATATAGAATTGACTTGTAACAAGAACGTCCATAATGCACTTGGTTTTGGTTATGAAAAATGATTAATTTGTGGTGAATGCAAAAACCAAATAAAGTTATTTATTTATTTCTAGTGAATATGTATTCAACTGATATAAATGATTTGATAATATTGATGCCTGAAGCATAAAACTCAAGTTTCATGAGAAAATTATTGGAGTTCCTGATGAGTTTCCAAGAGAAATACTTATTCGGTAGATAAACTTTATAATGAAATTATATCTAAAAATGAAAATTTGTCTCAACATGAAGATCAAGTGTTCAATATGGACATATTGTTAGACAATGATATTATGAAAAATTGCTATTGAGTATCCAATAGTGTTTATACAATTAAAATTAATCATGTTAATTTTTCATATAGATTGGAGATATTGAAAAGGAATACAAATGATCAAACAATTATGTTATAAAACGGTGGTCCTCAAGTATGTGCTCAATGCACTCATTGTCTTGGCTCAATGCACTCATTGTATTGGTAATAGTGAATGATATAATATACATGCTTTATAAAGCTGTTGGCGACATCTAAAGTATGAGAATGCAATTGGATTTTATTGCTATATTGATACAGATCAACAAAATTTGTTGTATATGTTGATGATTTATTATTGATAAATAATATTGAATGACTCAATATTGAGTTATAAAATGATGTTCAAATAAGGGGAGCAAAATATGGATTGTTGTAACACCCCTCACCCAATGCGAAGAATAATCGAGAATTCAATTAGGCACTTCCTATCGCTACATTTGAAAAGTTAATTTTCAGCATTGGATTGCGTCGTTTCAAAGATCTTAAGTGATGCTTACATGAGGGGGAGTAAATTAGCACTACATTTTTCTTTTAAAGTTTGTGTATCAATGGATTATGTACTATTTTTTCCTTCACTTTGTCCCATAGGGTTTTTCCTACTAAGGTATTTAATGAGCCATATCCTTTATACAATAAACATCCAAAGAGGAGTGTTATGAATGCTATTAAGTGGATGTTCGACCTTTCATCTTTCATTTTCCCAAACCTTTCAACTTTTGATCTTTTTGTAACCTCTTTCTTATTTATGTATTAGAAAATGAGGAGTCTAATCCCCCTATATGTATAGAGGAGTATACTACTTGTAATGATGATAGAAAAGAAGAGAAATGCAATAAAACTCCCTATTGTTCTCATCTATTATTCTTGTGTTCTTTGTATTATTGTTACTATTTTATAACAATATTGACTAAAATATTAAAATTTAAGCATACCAACCTACATTGTAATCCATATCTACTTGGTTAAATTAAAGAAATAATTTTTTTAAAATTTAAGTATGTCGTTTTTTTTTATATTTACTAAGATACACTATTTTTGGAGAGAGAAAGTGAAAACACGTTCACTGGAAATTAATAACTTAGCTTCTTTGGTCAAATAGTTAAATATTAATGCTTTTATCCTTGAGTTTTGGATTCAATTTCTCTCCTGCTCACATTTGTATTTTTGTATTTCATGTAGTTTTAAGCTTTTTTCAATTAAGGTTTTTAATACATTAGTTCTTTTGCTTAGATGGTTAGACAATTATAATTTTATCTTGGTGTCCCAAGTTCAATTCCTCTTATAAGCATATTTTAATATGTAATTTTTATTTCATGTTGTTTCAATTATTTTTAAATTAATGTTTATAATTAATAAATATATTATTTTCAAGTTATTTTTATTTATAAAATCAAATAATAAATATGTAATTATTTTTAAAAACATCAACTAATTCTTTAGATATATTTTTCTTTATATATAATATTTATATGTTAAATATTTATTTTCTCCACCTATATAGTAAGTATGGTGATTTCTAATATTATAAAATTAAATGATTATTCCAAATATCAAGATTATTTCAAATTTGTAAAATATTTCAAATATAATTGTTTTTCATCTACATTGTGGGTATGATATTTCAAATATTTTTATATGTGAAATATTTCAAATACACATACAAAAATATATAATATGTTTATTTACTACACTCATGATATGGATTGATATTACACATAAAATTATATTTACTAAAAATAATTATATTTGTAATAATTATTTTATTTTATAAACAAAAGAGTTATTGATTAAAATGTGAATTAAAAAAATTGAAAACAATATATTTATTAATTATAAAATTGATTTAAAATAAAGAAAAAGCTTGAAACAATATGAAATAAAAAATACATATTAAAATGCTTATAAGCGGAATTGAACTTCAGACTCATAAATAAAATTGAAATTATCTAATCAAAAGAGTTAATGTACTAAAAATATTAATATAACAACATGAAATAAAAAATAAAAATGTGAGTAGAAGAGGAATCGAACTTAGGACTCAAAGAAAAACACTAACATTTAACCGTCAATTTTCAGTAAAAACGCATTCTGTAGAACATGTTTTTAGCTAACGTGGTTGAAAGTGTGCCTTATAAGATGCATTTTCACTGACATGACAGTAAAAACGTGCTTTGTAGAACGCATTTTCACATTATCTCTCCAAAAATAGCATATCCCGATAAATATAAAAAAAAATAACATACTTACTTAAATATTAAAAAAATAGCACATTTCTTTAATTTAAGCCATCTGCTTCATGCTATTTTTTTGAATTTTTTTGAATTTTTTTATAATTTATAATTTTAATATTTTAAATTACTTGCTGATATAACATATAAGACAAACAGTATCATATCAACATGAAGTATATATGGATTGCCACATAGGTTGCCACACCAACATCACTAAAAAAACACCAACATCACTAAAAAATTAATATTTTAGCCAACATTTTCGTTTAAAAAAATTTTGACTCTTTTGAAAAGTTAATTGTCAAATTTAGCTAAAAAAAGAATATAAGCTAAATTGACTAAAGATATAAATGTTGATGCCTAAATTTATCATTATGCTTATTCAAAATTACTATAAATATACACACATACACATGAGATGACCATTAACCTTTCAAAAAGACCAAGTTCCTTATTTTTTTAGTTAAATTTAGCCATTAACTTTTCAAAAGAGTGAAATTATTTTTAATGAAAATACTAATTAAAACATTAGTTTTTAATGGTGTTGGCATGACAAGCTATGTGCCACCACTTTTAATTCATGCTAATATGACATTATTTGTCTTATATGTCACACTAATAAATAATTTAAAAATTAAAAAATTCAAAATAAAAAAATTAATATGAAATACATGTGGGTTATCATAGGAACTATCCTGTTTAAAATTTTAACGTTTTAGTCAATATTTCATTAAAAATAACTTGATTCTTTTCAAAAGGTTGATGGTCAAATTTGACACTTTTTAAAAGACTAAGGACCAAACTTAACTAAAAAATAAAAATCAAATCAGCAAAAGATATATATATTAAAGACTAAATTTAGAATTATGCCTTTAATTTAAAATTATGCCTTTAATTTAAAACAATAACAGTTGGAAATGAATGTGGAAATATGGCAACCACATACACTTGAAATAAAGAATCAAAGATCATTATTATTAATAGAAATTTTATCACATCCATATGCATGTGAAAATTATGTATTTAAAATACAAATGTTAGTCAAAAATAAAATAAAATAAATAATGAAACATAAGGTTTGAAACTAATTAATAGTATATGGAATGTATACGATATTTAAATGAAAATCAATATATTAAATTATAAGTAAAATAAAATTTAAAGACACAAATATATCATATTAAGAATACTAAATACACTACAATTGTTTATCATGGTGCTCTCATCAATCTTAGTGCAAAGTTCACTTACGACACTAACTTAATCAACAACATTATCAATACTAGAAATTTCATACTATGCATTTAGAACATAGTTGTGTGTTTGAAAATAACATACAAAATAAATAATAAAACGTATGATTTGAAACTAATTAATGACAACATCTAAAATATGTATGACATTAAAATGGAAGAAAAAAATTAAATTGTGATACTCTCTTAATCAATAGCATTATTAATACTAGAAATTCTATCACACATGTATGAGCGTGAAAACCATGTATTTAGAACACAAATATATAAAAATATAAAAAGACAAAAAATCAGCAACATAATTATATAATTTACTTTAGAAATAAAATGAGTTTTTGGTAATTCCCTAATTGAGTTGAGACTCGGTTGATGGATAACACAAACTCAGAAAAATGCTTAATAAATAAGTATAAAATGGTAGTCAGCATCGTACTGGCCGATACATACCATTCTAGTCCTGAACCAGTACTAAGTAGTCTATGCTCTATTTCGGTCAAAATTTCACTGCGTTTCAATCCTTTTGGTGTATTTCAGCCCGTTTCAGTCAATACCAGCTTGTACAATTGCGTACTATCTCATACCAGTTGGTATAGAATTTTGGCTTTTTAAAGCAATTTTTAATTTTTTTATCTTAACCATTTTAATTTTTTTCACAATTTCATTTAAAATTAAAAGTTATTAAATTGAATTATGCAACCTAGTTAATAATTTTAAAACTTATATTGAGATATAAATATATTTATATGGATATTTGCATGTATTTATACTATTTATTAAGCTTTTATTGAGCTTATGTCACCTATCAACCAGATCTCAACTCAATTAGAAAATTACAAAAACTCATTTTATTTGCAAAGTAAGTTATATGATTATGTGGGTGCTTTCGTATTTTTATATTTTTTAAATCAATAAAAAATCTAAAATGAGATTTGAACTAAGGACACCATACATATATAACTTCTTTCACTTACCATAACTAAATCAGTTTTCATTTTTTTGAAATTTTAATAGGTTTTATCTGTGTTTTATTTTTTTTATTTTTATATTTGTGTATCTATACTTCCTATTTATGAAACACTTTATTGGATTGGTGTCATCCATCAACCAACTCAGTTAGGGAATTACCAAAAACCTATTTTATTTGCAAAGTTATATAATTATACGGGTATTTTCGTCTTTTTATATTTTTATAAACAAATTTTTTTTTCATAATGAAACTAAAAGGCATGTTCCGGTGTACCATTTCGGGTTTATCAATGTTTTTAAATATTTTTTCATATACATATTTTATATATAAACTTAAATATTTTTCACATATTTATTTATAGTTTATTTTTAGTTTCTTCAGTAAATTATATGTTATTTTGGTAAAAAATAAATTATATATTATATATACATGCAAATATATCTCAATTATATCCATATAAATATATTTATATCTAAATATAAGTTTTTGTTATGAATATCTTATTAAATGAATGTCCATCAAGATCAAGATAAGTTTTGATGTACTTTAAATCTAGTAGTCATTAGAAGTAGATCTCTTGTCACATCCCAAAAATTGGGTTAGAAGAAACTGAGTTTGTGATACTAAGATTGGTCCACGTCCTGATTTTTGAGTTAATTTTGTAAAAATTTTATCAAGTGAATTAATTTGGTTCAGTGGTTGAGAGATATGAGTAGTATGTGCGAGGTTCTGGTTTTTAATCATTTCCCTTGAATTTTTGCCTAAACTCCTATCTTTGAACTTGTAGCTTATATATTAGTTTTTCTCAAGTGATGTCAAGAATGAGTTTGCTAGTTTAGTGGTAAGGCTTTAGCTTACCTAAGGGTTTCAAGTTCAAATCTTATTGTGCATAAGTGGATTTTTTTTTTTGTTTTAAACTATGGGGAAAATCTGATAAGGATATAAATCAGATTTAGTGGGAGTTAGTGGGGATATGGGTGGCTTTAAAAAAATATTATTAAAATTAATTTCCCTACAAAATTCCTCTTCTGCAACCGTTCGCACTTTTTCCTAGATTTTTTTTCATGTTAGTTTTCTTTTTCTTTCTCTATTTTGATCTCTGCAAAGATTCCCTCTCTTCTCTATTTTGTTTCCAATTCTTATTATGGAGACTCTATTTTTCTACTAACCCTTGTGCTGTGCGTTTCGGATGAGAGCTAGCAGATTCATCATTGTATAAGTGTCATTCACGTTCTTTTCTTTTTTATTTTTCCTATAGTATGTGTAACACCCCGTACCCGAGACCGCTGCCGGAGTCGGACACGAGGGGTTAACGGCTTAAACCATTCATTTTCACAGTCCATTTTAAAAATTTTCCAGGCAGTTAGCTAACTGCGTCACTGTCACTTTAAAAATAATATCTTGAGTTCCAAAACTAGAAAATCAGTTTCGTAATTTTTCCCCGAAACTAGGCTCATATATGCATCTACAAATTTTTTTCTAGAATTTTTGGTCGGGCCAATTAGTACAGTTTATTAGTTAAAGTCTCTCCTGTTATAGGGTATGACTACACTGACCATCATGCATTACGACCTGGCTATCTCCCTGTACAGGGCTTCAATACTGATGCCGTTTGTTTCTAAAGAAACTAGACTCAAAGAGGAATCTATACATATATGGCATGACTCCTAATTATCTCTGGTTAATTTATAATGAATTTCCAAAGTCGGAACAGGGAATCCAGAAACCGTTCTGGCCCTGTTTCACGAAAACCTAAATATCTCTTAACATAAAACTCATATGACCGTTTCGTTTCTTCCATATGAAAGTAGATTCATCAAGGTTCATTTAAATAATTTATTCACTATTTAATTCCATTCCTACTATTTTTAGTGATTTTTCACATCCACATCGCTGCTGCTGTCAGTATCTGCCTTTAAGGTAGACTTTACCTATTTCATAGTTTCCATGATTCAATTAGCCCTTTTTGCATACATAGCACAAAGTATAATCATGATTAACCATTCCAATGGCTAATAATTTCCAAACATTTCCATACCTCTTAGTGATCAACATACAAAACGATTATAGTACTATGCTAAAAACGTATATAAGCCATTTTCGCATGGCTATCCAAATTTACACAAAATCCATGGGTACATGACCAACAACAAAAAGGGTAGTCCTATACATGCCATTTCAAAGTTCAACCAAAATTGTACCAAAAGGGGGCTTTGATAGTGTGGGAGACTTTGACTTCCAAATATCCCGAGTCCGATGGTGACGAGCCAAAATCTATAAAATAGAGAAACAAAGAAACGGAGTAAGCAATTTATGCTTAGTAAGTTTTGAGCAAGGATTCAGCACAACAAAAGCATAGCATTCATATAGCTAAACGGATAATTTCATATGCACAAATTCTCAATATCATACTTACTTCACATTACCAACCCTTATGTTCATACACAAAAGATCAACTTAGCCAAAGGCCGGTAGCTCATTTATCAACTGAGCGAATACTTATTTGTAAGGGCTCGACTAATTCAAAGCACATACGAAACATACCTCATTGTCGGGATTTCACAAGCGTATTAACTGAAATTTTTACAGCAAGTTCATTCATTCCCGAATCACGTACCTTCGGAGTTTAACCGGATATAGCTACTCGTTCAAATACCTTCGGGACATAGCCCGGTTATAGTAGCTCGCACAAATGCCTTCGGGACTTATCCCGGATTTAATAACTCGGACAAATGCCTTCGGATCTTAGTCCGGATTTAGTAACTCGCACAAATCCTTCGGATCTTAGTTCGGATTTAGTAACTCGCACAAATGCCTTCGGATCTTAGTCCGGATATAGTCACTTAGCACAAAGCCTTCGGGACTTAGCCCGGACATCATTCGAAGAACCATGCACACATATATCAATAAATCATGACACATCCATATTTCATTTTCATTACCAAAGCTCAACACAAGACACTTATCATATTTACAATTTCTGCTCAATAGCCACATACAAAGAGCATGATTTTGATTTACTTAAGACATAATCTAATCGAATCATAATTTAAGTTCCATTACTCGAAAACTTACCTCGGATGTTGTCGAACGGTTCAACGACTATTCGATCACTTTTCCTTTCCTTATCCAACTGTGGTCCCCTAAGCTCTTGAGCTAATTCAAACAAATTTAACTTATCAAAGTCTCATTTTGCTAGCTTATGGCGAATATGACAAGGAGTTTGATAGGTCATATGGCCACCTTTTAGCTCAAATACACAATGATCATACGCATTTTTAATCACATCAACAATTTAATACAATTCATTCGAACATCAAAAGAGAAGCTCAAGGTACTTAGCCCATATATATACATTAGACATTAGAGTCACATATGTACGAAATCACGAATCGAATTCAACATACTAGCTAATATTTCCTCTTAGCGAATTTTCTAAGTCAAGCTAAAGCCATCAATAGGCTACCAATGGCGAACATACACATCTATGCTAAGGCCGATTGCAACACTTAATACATTCTACAAGTATGGTCACTTGTGTTGACTAAACACCATTTGTTTCAAGTTCAAAACTTGGCTAATACACATATATACACTATTAAAGTATCCTCTCCCTTTACACTAATTCAACACATGCATTACCCATAATATACCAAATTACATTCGGCCTTAGCACACAACTTGCTAGCCGATTCTTCTCCATTTAGCAACCAATGCACATACGAGCTCATTTGTTAGACTCTACTTCATCTAACAACAACCTTATTTCTCTTCTATATCCTACCATGGCCGAATGCATTACAACACCTTACCATTTCAATTTTTTTGTCATGGTTGAACAAGGAACTTAATGTCTCACTCAAGGATGCTAAAAAGGAGATTCAAGAGTTATTAATCCACCATCACATATATCATTAACAAGCTTCACATTTAGTATGCAATGATATCAACACAAAATCCACCTTGGCCGAATACCATCCCCATGACATAGCAAAGATTTGAACCATGGGCTAATAAGAACATCAAGCTAGCAACTAAAAACATGCATGAATCTCATGGCACAACAAAAAACATACCTTAATCTTGATACAAGTATAGCCGAACCTCCTCCTAATCCTCTTCTAAACCAAACATGGAGCAAGAATTCCTTCATTCTTCCTTAGAATTTTTGGCCAAAAGAAAATGAAAAGGATGAACAAATTTTTTTTTCTCTTTTCTTCAACTCACGGCAATGGGGGGAGAATCACACACCTTCTTTCCTTTTTTTTTCATTTCTTTATTACCCATACTCCTTATTTTATTTATTCCAACATAAACCACTTACACAACATGTTTTATGACATGTTTTGCCCATCCCCCTTTGTCATGGCCGGCCACTAGGCTTTAATCTAGGGAAATTTGACATGCAAGCCCATCATTTTCACAACATGCATTAATAGGCCACTTTACATTTGCCTAGCACATTTCTAAATTTTCTCACATAAGTCCTATTTGATAAAATTCACTTACAATTAACAAAATTCAAACATGAATTTTTCACACATTCATATGTACATATAATGAGCATCAACTATGACGGCTAATTATACTTTCCGACTAGGGTCAATTTAGGGCTGTCACAACTCTCCCCCACTTAAGAAATTTTCGTCCCCGAAAATCTTACCGGTAAATAGGTTTGGGTATCGTTCTTTCATAGAGTTCTCGGGTTCCCAAGTAGCTTCTTCTATCCCGTGTTTGAGCCATAACACTTTCACTAGCGGAACCCTTTTGTTTCGCAACTCTTTCACTTCACGTGCTAGGATACGAATCGGTTCTTCTTCATAACTCATATTGGCTTGAATTTCAACCTCTGATGGACTAATTACGTGCGACGGATCAGATCTATAACGTCGAAGCATCGAAACATGAAAGACATTGTGAATCTTTTCAAGTTCAGGGGGCAAAATCAAACGATACGCAACTGGACCGACTCGTTCGGATATCTCATATGGCCCGATGAATCTCGGACTCAGTTTGCCCTTACGGCCAAATCGAAGCATCTTTCTCCAAGGTGAAACTTTAAGCAACACTTTATCTCCCACCTGATATTCAATGTCTTTTCGTTTCAAATCTGCGTACGATTTCTGACGATCTGCGGCTGCCTTTAGACTTTCACGGATTACCTTTACTTTCTGTTCAGCATCTTTAATCAAGTCCACTCCGAAAATTTTACATTCACCGAGTTCGGTCCAAAACAATGGCGTACAACATTTTCGACCGTACAAAGCCTCGTAAGGTGCCATCTTAATACTTGACTGAAAACTATTGTTGTAAGCGAATTCAATCAAAGGTAAATACTGTTCCCATGAACCACTAAACTCGAGGATGCAACATCTCAACATATCCTCAAGTATTTGAATTATCCGCTCAGATTAACCATCTGTTTGTGGATGAAAAGCAGTGCTAAAATGCAGTTTGGTACCCAAAGCTTCTTGCAATTTCTTCCAAAATCGCGAGGTGAATCTCGGATCTCTATCCGACACAATAGAAATCGGTACCCCGTGTAATCTCACAATTTGAGAAACATACAATTCAGCTAGTTTATCCAATGAAAAATCCGTACGTACGGGGATAAAGTGAGCCGACTTAGTCAGTCTATCGACAACGACCCAAATCGCATCTTTCTTACTTGCCGACATTGGCAACCCAGATACAAAATCCATCGTGACTCGTTCCCATTTCCATTCAGGTATCATGATCGGCTGAAGCAAACCCGTAGGCACTTGATGTTCCGCCTTCACTTGCTGACATACTAAGCACTTCGAAACAAAATCAGAAATGTTTCATTTCATACCATGCCACCAAAACTGGCGTCTCAGATCGTTGTACATTTTCGTACTCCCCGGGTGAATTGACATTCGACTGCAATGAGCTTCGTTTAGAATCATCGAAATGAGTTCTAAATTTCTTGGAACACACAACCGATTTCTATACCTCAAACAATCGTCATCATCAATTTGAAACTCCGATTCCACATTCGGAACACATTCAGCCCGTTTTGCAACCAACTCATCGTCGACTTTCTGAGCTTCACGAATTTGATGAATCAATAATGGTTTGGCCTTTAATTCGGCTACTAACACATTGTCGGGTAGAATAGATAAGTGTACATTCATCGCTCGTAAAGCAAACAGTGATTTCCGGCTTAAGGCGTCCGCAACCACATTAGCCTTCCCCGGGTGATAATCAATGACAAGCTCATAATCTTTTAACAACTCGAGCCAACGTCTTTGTCGCAGATTCAAGTCTCTTTGAGTCATCAAATATTTGAGACTTTTGTGATCCGAAAATACATGGCACTTCTCACCAAATAAGTAATGTCGCCATATTTTCAAGGCGAATACGATGGCAGCTAATTCGAGATCATGGGTCGGATAATTTTTCTCATGTGGCTTTAATTGTCTCGACGTATAGGCCACAACTCGACCTTCTTGCATCAATACGCAACCTAACCCAAGTAGGGAGACGTCACTATAGATGACAAACTCCTTGCCTGATTCGGGCTGCACTAAAATTGGAGCTTCCATCAAATAAGTTTTCAGTTGATCAAAACTTTTCTGACATTTTTCCGTCCATTCGAACTTAACATCTTTTGAAGTAGCTTCGTCATGGGTGTGGCTATCATCGAAAACCTTTTACAAACCGTCGGTAGTAACCGTAGAAGTTCCAAAAAGCTCAGAACCTCGATAATATTTCTGAGGCTTCCGATTAAGTATGGCTGAAATTTTGCTCGGTCGACTCGAATACCGTCGAGATACCACATGACCCAAGAAGCTAACCTCTCTTAATCGAACTCACACTTCTTGAACTTAGCATATAATCGCTTATCCCGTAAAATTTGCAACACTAATCTTAGGTGTTCAGCATGTTCGGTCTCATCTCTTGAATAGACCAAGATGTCATCAATGAACACAACTACGAACCGGTCCAAATTCTGTCTGAAGATCCGATTCATCAAATCCATAAATACCGCAGGGGCATTAGTGAGCCCAAACGGCATCACTAAGAACTCGTAGTGACCGTACCTTGTTCTGAAAGCAGTTTTGGGTACATCCGAATCTCGAATTCGCAACTGGTAATACCCCGATCTCAAATCTATCTTTGAAAATGCCGAGGCTCCCTTTAGTTGATCAAACAAATCATCAATACGCAGTAATGGATATTTATTCTTTATCGTCACTTTATTCAGCTGACGATAGTCAATGCACAACCTCATGGTTCCGTCCGTCTTTTCACAAACAATCTTGGTGCACCCAAGGTGAGAAACTTGGTCGAGCGAAACCTCTATCCGTCAATTCTTGCAACCGAGCTTTCAACTCTTTTAACTCGGTTGGTGCCATACGATCACGAGCTATCGAAATCGGTGTAGTCCGGTACAAGCTCAATACCAAACTCTATCTCCGAGCAGTGGCAAACCCGGTAATTCTTGGGAAAAACATCCGGGTATTCACAAACCACCGGCAGATTCGGTTTTATTTCTAACTCCTTATCATCAAATACATACGCAAGGTATGCTTCGCACCCTTTCTTACATATTTCGGGCCAACATTGATGATATTACGGTGGCAACCCTTTAAGTCCGTAGACTCAACTCGGATCATCTCGTTATTTGCGCACCTCAAATCAATAGTCTTGCTTTTGCAATTCACAACCGCATCATGCACGGTCAACCAATCCAAACCAAGAATAACATCAAATTCATCAAGCGGCAAAAGCATCAAGTCGGTAGGAAAACAGAACCTCGAATTACTAGGGACATTTCTTACACACTTTGTCGACAAGCACGTAACGACCCAAGGATTTGACACCCAAATTACGAACTCGATGAGACTCAATAGGTAAAGTCTTCTTTGGATGCTAAGGTTTCGCATATATAAGAATGAGTAGAACCGGGGTCAATCAAAGCAATCACATTAGTATCAAAGAGAGTGAAAGTACGGTAATAACATCTGGCGAGGAAGCATCCTCGCGTCTTGCGTATAGCATAAGCCCTAGCAGAGCGCGAGCCTCGGATCTGGTCGTAGCATCTCTAGATCCTCTCTGACCACCACTAGCATTGCCCATATTTCTAGATGGTCTACCTCGAGCAGTGGTAGCACCCGGTTTCCCACTCTGATTTACATTCTGTTCAGGCAACCTCGGGCAATCTTTAATGAAGTGTTCAACTGATCCGCACTTGTAACAGGAGCGGTCATGGAATCTACAACTTCTAGAATGCCATTTGCCACAATACTGGCACTCCGTTCTATCTCGACGATCATTTCCAACACTGGCGATCGAAGTGATTCGTGTGCTCACAGGGGGTCGATCGCGATCTCGTCTAGAAAAGCCCGAAGTGTCCCTAGACCGGCCCAAGCCATCTCTAAATTTCTTCGATGATGTGGGAAGGGCTTCCCGAAGACCTCTTCTGAAACTCCCTTGCTCCCACCTCGGCTTTTCTTTTCTCCATCTTGAGCTCCTCGGCCTTGCAAGCTCGCTCAACAAGTACTACAAATTCTCGGTTTCCAAGATGCCAACATACTGACTTTATATCATCATTTAGTCCATCCTCGAAACGTCTACACATTACACCTCGAGGAAATACATTCTCGTCGCATCTGGCTAAGCCTCACAAATTTTCGTTCATAGTCGATGGCAGACATGGAACCTTGTTTGAGTTCAAGAAATTCCTTCCGTTTTTGGTTAATGAATCTCTGACTGATATACTTCTTTCGAAACTCGGTTTGGAAGAACTCCCAAGTTACTTGCTCTCTAGGCACAACAGAAGTCAACATATTCCACCAATAGTAGGCAGAATCAAGTAGCAAGGAGATAGCACACTTTAGGCACTCATCGGGTGTGCAAGATAGTTCATCGAGTACCCAGATAGTGTTGTCCAACCAAAATTCAGCTTGCTCGGCATCATCACTATCCGTAGCCTTAAATTCAGTAGCCTGTGTTTTCAGATTCTATCAACTGGGGGCTTATTTGACCTTATTTGGTCGATTCACGGAGGCATTGTAGGTGCGGGGTTGTGTTTGTTGGGAATGGAGGTTGTGGAACAGTAGTATTAGTTCGAATGTATTGGTTGAACCAATCATTCATCACGCTATAAAAGCTTGTCTAGCTTCATCATTTGGATTACTAGCATTAGGTTGAGAGTCCGCGGCCTGTCCCTTGTCTTGGGAGCAGCGCTACACTCTCAAGATCATCACTACCGCTTCGGTCGGGATCGGGATCCATTACTATAAATAAACACATTTGCAAATGTCAGAAATCACCACACTATCAAATGATCACAGAAAATGGCATGTATAGCTAGACCCAAACGCATTACGGTAGTCCTAGAATCGACTAAACCGCAGCTCTGATACCAATCTAAATGTAACACCCCGTACCCGAGACCGCTGCCGGAGTCGGATACGAGGGGTTAACGGCTTAACCATTCATTTTCACAGTCCATTTTAAAAATTTTCCAGGCAGTTGGCTAACTGCGTCACTTTGACTTTAAAAATCATATCTTGAGTTCCAAAACTAGAAAATCAGTTTTGTAATTTTTCCCCGAAACTAGGCTCATATATGCATCTACAAATTTTTTTCTAGAATTTTTGGTCGGGCCAATTAGTACAGTTTATTAGTTAAAGTCTCTCCTGTTACAGGGTGTGACTACACTGACCATCATGCATTACGACCTGGATATCTCCCTGTACAGGGCTTCAATACTGATGTCGTTTATTTCTATAGAAACTAGACTCAAATAGGAATCTATACATATATGGCATGACTCCTAATTATCTCTGGTTAATTTATAATGAATTTCCAAAGTCGGAACAGGGAATCCAGAAACCGTTCTGGCCCTGTTTCATGAAAACCTAAATATCTCTTAACATACAACTCATATGACCGTTTCGTTTCTTCCATATGAAAGTAGATTCATCAAGGTTCATTTACATAATTTATTCACTATTTAATTCCATTCCTACTATTTGTAGTGATTTTTCACATCCACATCGCTGCTGCTGTCAGCATCTGCCTTTAAGGTAGACTTTACCTATTTCATAGTTTCCATGATTCAATTAGCCCTTTTTGCATACATAGCACAAAGTATAATCATGATTAACCATTCCAATGGCTAATCGTTTCCAAACATTTCCATACCTCTTAGTGATCAACATACAAAACGATTATAGTACTATGCTAAAACGATATAAGCCATTTTCGCATGGCTATCCAAATTTACACAAAATCCATGGGTACATGACCAACAACAAAAAGGGTAGTCCTATACATGCCATTTCAAAGTTCAACCAAAATTGTACCAAAAGGGGGCTTTGATAGTGTGGGAGACTTCAACTTCCAAATATCCCGAGTCCGATAGCTGACGAGCCAAAATCTATAAAACAGAGAAACAAAGAAACGGAGTAAGCAATTTATGCTTAGTAAGTTTTGAGCAAGGGATTCCAGCACAACAAAAGCATAGCATTCATATAGCTAAACGGATAATTTCATATGCACAAATTCTCAATATCATACTTACTTCACATTACCAACCCTTATGTTCATACACAAAAGATCAACTTAGCCAAAGGCCGGTAGCTCATTTATCAACTGAGCGGATACTTATTTGTAAGGGCTCGACTAATTCAAAGCACATACGAAACATACTGTCGGGATTTCACAAGCGTATTAACTGAAATTTTTACAGCAAGTTCATTCATTCCCGAATCACGTACCTTCGAAGTTTAACCGGATATAGCTACTCGTTCAAATACCTTCGGGACATAGCCCGGTTATAGTAGCTCGCACAAATGCCTTCGGGACTTATCCCGTATTTAATAACTCGCACAAATGCCTTCGGATCTTAGTCCGGATTTAGTAACTCGCACAAATGCCTTCGGATCTTAGTCCGGATTTAGTAACTTGCAAAATGCCTTCGGATCTTAGTCCGGATATAGTCACTTAGCACAAAGCCTTGGACTTAGCCGGACATCATTCAAGAACCATGCACATATATCAATAAATCATGACACATCCATATTTCATTTTCATTACCAAAGCTCAACACAAGACACTTATCATATTTACAATTTCGGCTCAATAGCCACATACAAAGAGCATGATTTTGATTTACTTAAGACATAATCTAATCGAATCATAATTTAAGTTCCATTACTCGAAAACTTACCTCGGATGTTGTCGAACGGCTTCAACGACTATTCGATCACTTTTTCCTTTCCTTATCCAACTGTGGTCCCTAAGCTCTTGAGCTAATTCAAACAAATTTAACTTATCAAAGTCTCATTTTGCTAGCTTATGGCGAATATGACAAGGAGTTTGATAGGTCATATGGCCACCTTTTAGCTCAAATACACAATGATCATACGCATTTTAATCACATCAACAATTTAATACAATTCATTCGAACATCAAAAGAGAAGCTCAAGGTACTTAGCCCATATATATACATTAGACATTAGAGTCACATATGTACGAAATCACGAATCGAATTCAACATACTAGCTAATATTTCCCTTAGCGAATTTTCTAAGTCAAGCTAAAGCCATCAATAGGCTACCAATGGCCGAACATACACATCTATGCTAAGGCCGATTGCAACACTTAATACATTCTACAAGTATGGTCACTTGTGTTGACTAAACACCATTTGTTTCAAGTTCAAAACTTGGCTAATACACATATATACACTATTAAAGCATCCTCTCCTTTACACTAATTCAACACATGTATTACCCATAATATACCAAATTACATTCGGCCTTAGCACACAACTTGCTAGCCGATTCTTCTCCATTTAGCAACCAATGCACATCTGAGCTCATTTGTTAGACTCTACTTCATCTAACAACAACCTTATTTCTCTTCTATATCCTACCATGGCGAATGCATTACAACACCTTACCATTTCAATTTTTTGTCATGGTTGAACAAGGAACTTAATGTCTCACTCAAGGATGCTAAAAGGAGATTCAAGAGTTATTAATCCACCATCACATGCATCATTAACAAGCTTCACATTTAGCATGCAATGATATCAACACAAAATCCACCTTGGCCGAATACCATCCCCATGACATAGCAAAGATTTGAACCATGGGCTAATAAGAACATCAAGCTAGCAACTAAAAACATGCATGAATCTCATGGTACAACATCAAACATACCTTAATCTTGATACAAGTATGGCCGAACCTCCTCCTAATCCTCTTCTAAACCAAACATGGAGCAAGAATTCCTTCCTTCTTCCTTAGAATTTTTGGCCAAAAGAAAATGAAAAGGATGAACAAATTTTTTTTTCTCTTTTCTTCAACTCACGGCAATGGGGGGAGAATCACACACCTTCTTTCCTTTTTTTCATTTCTTTATTACCCATACTCCTTATTTTATTTATTCCAACATAAACCACTTACACAACATGTTTTATGACATGTTTTGCCCATCCCCCTTTGTCATGGCCGGCCACTAGGCTTTAATCTAGGGAAATTTGACATGCAAGCCCATCATTTTCACAACATGCATTAATAGGCTACTTTACATTTGCCTAGCACATTTCTAAATTTTCTCACATAAGTCCTATTTGATAAAATTCACTTACAATTAACAAAATTCAAACATGAGTTTTTCACACATGCATATGTACATATAATGAGCATCAACTATGACGGCTAATTATTTTTGTGACTCGGTTTAATGGTCCCGAGACCACTTTCCGACTAGGGTCAATTTAGGGCTGTCACAGTATGTTATTTATTTTTCTGGTTTTGTGTAAGATGGATGGTTCTAGTGTGTCTTTAGTTCTGTTTTGATCATTAATGGCCTCTTGTAGGTGATGATTGTTTTAGCATTTACTTATTCAACATATAGTGGGCTTTAGGAAATACTGCTGCAAGCGTGATAAGCAATCGAATGCTTTGAATGGACTATTATGTTTGGTGTTAAGGCCGAATTTAGTGTTTAAATTTGGTATATCATTATTCATTGAATTGTTTTGGATGATGTTTTAGGGTGCTGGAATTACGTTTGTTAAATCAGCATCGAAAAACAACCAGGTGTGTAACGAAAGCCCGAGAAAACAACTAATGGAAAAAGCTGAAAATTAGGACTATCGGTGCCACATGGCCATATGCCAGACCGTGTCAGTCACATGGTCTTGGCCAATTGGGCCATGTGGGCCACACGAGTTGGCAATATGGGTCATGTGGACCCAAAAATTGAAAATTTTCCTTAGAGCCGTATTCGATGTAAGAGTTGAATGTGGGCTTTTTGTAGGGTCTGTATGATAAAAATTAGGCTATAAATCACGATTTCTGATATTATATTAGCATAAAATATAAACTATGTACGCAAGTTAATAAGATATATGTTAAGTATGATACTGTAAGTAGTGTGGGTTTTTAACAAGTAAAAACTGTGCATTAATTATTTATGTTTGAATGTTAATCAATTATGATTAATATATGTTTTGAATCGTAATTAAATGACGATTGAGAAGTACTAATATGCTTACCAATTTTGAAACTAAGGTAAGTGCTCTGACTTGTATTCTGTAATTGTTTGATCAGTTGTGTGATAATGTAATATGTTATATTCTAGCGCTCATGTTTTGTGATATTATGACACGATTCTGTTTATGTTAATTTGATCTCTTAAAATGAGATAAATTTCTGACATCGCCATATTTGATTGCATGTTAAGCATGCCATTGTTCTGATTCTATTCTGTGTGTCATATCACATACATAGGGTTGGGATGATATAATAAGGAGGAAGTTCTGGCAGTTTAATGATCTACCTCATCTGGTGGTTTATCCACATTTCTATTTTGATAGCTTGGCTGCAATATAGTGGCTTGACCACTTATATTCTGTTCTGGCAGTTTTAACTGCAACTATGGTGACAATGTCCACAATTATATGTTGGTGTGATTTGGTTGGTCAAGTTCTGGGGGACTCTATTTTTGTGTGTAGCAGAGTTGGGTAGGAAGTTTTCCGAAAAAAAAATATGCATTTTGGTTTTCTGAAACTTCCAAATTTGCATAATTATGCATTCTCAGTTTTATTTGCTTGCGTGTCACGAAATTCTCTGTGAAACTCTGATTTGTATATTGTGTTTTGTATGATTTCTGTTTAGGTTTAGTTATACACTAAGCTTTATAGCTGACCCCCTTTGTATTATTTTTGACGTTTCAAGTAATCGGTAAATTAGAATCGGACGATGTGCAGGAGCTCGGATGGTTTAATCAATTAAATTAAAGAAATTGTGATTTTCATAATTATTTATTTTGGTATTTTGGGAACTATAATTTGTTTTTGGGCTTTGTTTTGGTTTCCGTTTAATTCGTTAATATTGATATTTACGAACGTGATACTGAAAAACCTTACAAGTTAAATTTAAAACTCGATTTTCAAAATTAAAACTCTAAAAGTTTTCCGTTGCAAATTAAGTAACCCCTAAAGCATTTTTTTTGTAAATAAACCAAAGGCTTCAATGAGTATTTTCCTTAAAACTAGAAATGATTTTCCAAAATACTTATTTTCAAACACGATTTTGAACTCAAGTTTTGGGATTAAGTTAAGTGTTTCTGAAATTAAGTTATTTTATGTAACACCCCAAACCCGGCCTAGACGTTATGGCCAAATCCGGAAGTGTCACATGAAATGGGTTGAAAAACCATTGTCGTTAAGTTAAAACCTTTACAGTTCATTAGCCTTTAGAGTTATTATTAATTTCAAAGCTTTCTTTCATTTAATGATTTAGAGATAAAATTTGTTTGTAGCGGAAGCTTGTAAAAAAAAAGTTGTGTCCAGAAAATCCGTTCAAGGTTTTAGAAAACTATCACACTTATAAATAAGTAAAACCAAAAACCCAAAACCAAAGTAAAAATCTTAAAAGAGTCTAGAGTCCCAGAAATTACAACCTCAATGCCAAAAATTAATAACCCAAAACAAAATAAAACAGCAAAATAGGTGCTCACCGTCGAGTCCTCTGCTGCACCGATTCGCTTAAGACTGTAGGTTACCTGTACAGAAGAATAGAAAAGGGGTGAGTTTACGTAAACTCAATGTGTAACCCAGCAGAGTTAAGCATGTGCACTTACAGAATATCATAAATCAAACAGATTCACAATCGGGCCTGGGCCCGTGTCAGATACAGATACAGATTCAGGCTTGAGCCCATTTCAGATACAGATATGCAAATCAGACATCAGAATCCTACCCCCATCCTCTACACACCATCTCTGACCATCCCTACACACCAAGTTGGGTTTAGAACGCCCACCCAGCCCTACACACCATGCTGTACCGATACGGTATATATCATATATATAATGCAGTTGTGCTGCTAGATATTTGGCATAATCTGCCTTTCAGAACACTTCCTCCAATATACATCATTCCACCACAATCACAGTAATAGAACATGCATACAAAATTAACAAATAAATCATGCTTAACATGCTTTCATAAACAGATATCAGATAAACAAACGTAGCCATGCTCAAAACCATATTTCAGTCTAACAAATCATTTGATTATAAGGTTAGATAGCATTTACCGACCCCATGGTAGGCCCACAGTCGATTAGGAGGACCCCTACGACCCTACGAAAAATTTTAGTATAATGGGCCCACATTCCCATGTGGGTTGCTCGTGTGGGCCCATACACACGTGTGGTCTGCACGCCCAGGTTGACCTTGCCTGTGTGGATACCACGGCCTAGCCTAGGTACCATACGCCCATATGGTGTGCCCGTGTAGGCCCACACACCTAATTTGGCTAGCCCGTGCGGCCTATACGGCCACACTTAAGCCATCATACGATCGTGTTTTGTGTACGGCCTGACCTTCGTCGATCACATGGCCATGTCGTCGCTCATGGCCTACTACACGATCGTGTGGCAACAGATTGCAATTTCAGCTTTTGTCGAATCCTTTTTTTACGTTTTCGGTGCACACCTGTTATCGGTTTGATGCGAAACCACTCTTAAGTCACATAGCACCTAAAATGGACCAATAAACCACCAAATTAGACTCTTAAATCAACCCTAACACAAATTACATCGGAATAACAACCTTTTAATCCAACAAGGTTCTTACCTTCGAATGAGTAACAGAAACTTCGCACGCTTAGAACGTCGATTGAAGACCTTCAACCCCTTGATTAACTATTAAACATCGAACGAACCCCCTTTAAACAATGATTCAACAACACAAAAAGAAATCAAACTTATCCTACTTACCAGAAATGCTTAACACGTCGAAATACTGAAGAATAACAATATGCTAATAGACAGTAAGGAAGCAAAAACGTAGGAAGGGAGAGAAAAGAAAAAAATGGCAGAAAGACAGAGCACTGGCGTCAGGTTCTTGGAGATAGAAAAACAATATTGGTTTTTCAGATATTTTGATAAATCCCCACTAATCCTAACCACCCACTCTCAGTCTTTTAATGTAATCGAAACTCTTTTAGTCAGCAGAGCAAAAATAAACTCCCTCGTTCACACAGGGATTCAAACACAAGACCTTCATCACACCAACACCCTTACCACTCGAACCAGCAGGCTCATTCTGATATGGTTTTACAATTAATTCAATGTAAACCCTCTAAGTAAGTAAAAGGCTTAAGTTATAAAAATATCAAAATTTTCCAAAGGTGAGACTTGAACCTAGGACTTCTCACATATACCCAGATTACTTAACCACTGAAGCAAATACACACTTGTGTCAAACAACTACAGAAACAGAAACAAATATTTTGGGGCGTTACATTTTAGACTTTTGTGAAAGTTTTTGCCAAATTTTATATTTCTGAAACGTGTTTTTAGTTTGATTGAAGCAAAGGCTTTTAAACAATTTAACGTAATTCCTCAATATATAGTCATGACTTCTAAGTCGGGTTTGGGGTGTTAGATCTCTACTTCATTTATACTTCTTATGCCTATAAATTGAGACTTTGGAGAAGCTTTGTAAATATTCCAATTGATCAATAAAATATGCTCTCTCTTTTGCTCTTCCATCTTCTTTGCTCTTTATTCTTTGTATTTTATTTTATACCATGTTATCAGCATGATTCTATTTTATTTTATAATACGGTCACTCCAAATTTGCTGCTCAAGTTGTTGTCGATTGCCTTCTAGAGCTATTGTAATTTTAGTCTTCAATTGAGGCCTGCGCACCATGGGTAATCATTAGGGCCTTTAACCACTCAGATCTTCAGGTATATTTTACTGTGATTTATTTATTTTATCATGTTCATTATGATTGAAGACTAATCATGACAACATGAATAGATAGATTCAGATTTGAAATCCACATATATTTGCAATGGTGATTATGAAATAAAGAATCAATGGAGGTGTTTAAAAGTCTGTCTTGCTAGATTTGTTGCATTCCCCAAAGTGAATGCAAACATAAAGAAAATAAAAGATATAACCATGGACTACTAAAAGTGGGAACATAGTAATAAATAAGGGAACAATTAGAGTTTTCAAGATAACTTTTCAAAGGGTAAAGATAACTTATGTTATCAATTTGATATGAAAGATTTTTGGCCACATATGTGACATATGCCCAAATATTTTGTTTCTATTAATATTCTTTAAGGGAGGATATGAGAATGTAGTAATGAATTTTATCATTATAGATAGAAAATATTTATCTTATTTGGTACTGAAACAAATAAATATTATTCCAATATTCGATAGTACAAAATTAGTTGAAAGCTTTAGAAGAGCTAATATACCAATATCTAAAAAGCACAAAATTTGTGATGGTTAATGCGTTGGTTTTAAAAAATATTCATTATTATGGATATCATATTGAGATTGTGAATGAATAAAAGATTATATTTCATATGAATCTGTAACACCCCTTACCCGTTACCGTCGCCGGAACAGGATATAAGGTATTACCAGAACATAACACATACCATTAAACATAATCGAGATATAAATATGTCATCCAATTTGATAGTGCATCGTATAACATATGTCTTGAACAATATTAGCCAACTTTAATGGCTTGTACAAAGTAGCTGGTCGAGTACTGTAACTAATATTTTAAACCTAGACAAATATGACACGTAACAAAATAATTAAGCCTACTATACATGCCATAATTCAAAACGTTTAGTTCAAATACCCTAAAGTATGATAGTGCGGGTAGATCTTCACGATCCTTAACTCTGAACAAGCGAAGGACACTATAAGACAAAAGAGAGAAACAAAGTAAGCTTATAGCTTAGTAAGTAAGTATGTAAATACTAATTAAAGGATTTAACATGTTTACACAACAATTCAAGTATATCTACTTTAACTTCACTATTCATTCCACTTTGATTAAGCTGTCTCTGCTGCGTCATATTCACTAAATAAATCATAACTCGAGTTACAAAACTCGAAATTCAAATCCGTAAAATTTCCTGAATCTAGACTCATAAAGCTTTTTGCTAATTTTTTCTATAATTTTGGTTCAGCCGATTAGTACAGTTTATTAGTTAAAGTTTCCCCTGTTACACAGCTCGACTGATCTGACCTCTGTTCACTACGAATTGAATATCTCTCAGTACACAATTCAAACAACCCTGAAGTCTGTTTCATTTAAAACTAGTCTCAATAAGGAATTTAGGCATGTAAACTATATTTCTTAATTTTCTTTGTACAATTTTTAATGATTTTTCAAAGTTGGAACAGGGGATCACGTATTCATCCTGAGCAAGTCACATACAATTGTAAATATCTCAAAATATAGAATTCCTTTGCTTGCTCTGTTTCTTTTATATGAAAGTAGACTCATTAAACTTTAATTTCACATCTCATTCAACCTCTAATTATATTCCTCCTAGTTTTGGTGATTTTTCAAAATCACGTCACTGCTACCATCTAAAAACAGTTTTAATGCTAATTTCACTCTTTCACACATTCTTTATGCTAACCTCATTTTATCTTATATATGTATATACCACAAATCATTTTCACCACATTTCATTCACCATAAGTGTAGGTCCAAACCACAATATCACCACAAAACCATCCCGTTGAACAATTCGGATCAATCCTCGATATTTAATGGTTTCAGCACACAGCCCCACCATCATACTTCGTTTAGTTCGGCTCTCTTGTACACATGGTGAACACTTAGTACCACTCATGCGACCCAACCGATTTGTCTCGTAGCTCTCTTGTCTACATGGTGTCCTTCACTTGGAATCACGCATGCGACCTAGCTACATTTATCTTTCACGTAGCTCTCTTGTCTACATGGTGTCCTTCACTTGGAATCACGCATGCGACCTAGCTACATTTATCTTTCACGTAGCTCTCTTGTCTACATGGGATACATCTCGTATCACACATGTGACCTAGCTACTACAGGTGTCTCGTAGCTTTCTTGTACACATGATGTGCACTCAACATCATACATGTGACCTAGCTACGCTCCTCTATTTCATTCGATCTCTCCAAATGTTCAACCTAATCTCTCTCTATATTTATTTCCATTCTTCCAATAGTCGATTTATATTTTAACATCAGCTAGTATATTTATATAATAGGCTGAAATATAAGAATGTACATGAAATTATTGTAATATTTACATACAAACTTACCTTGGTGCAAAATGTGGAAATTTTGCAATTTAGTCCAAAACTTTTTCCTTCCCGCTTCGAGATCAATTCCGCGTCTTTCTTAATCTATAATAACACATTTAGCTCATTTAATACTCATACTATTTATTTCAATCCAAAATCACATCATGGAAAAATTACATTTTGCCCCTAACTTTTCAAAATTACAATTTTGCCCCTAGGCTCGGAATTTAATTTCAGCCCTTATTCTTATATTTTATGATGTGCTGAACATTTTCTCTTCTACAACAACATCAAATTCTCACTCTATCATATAGTTATGAACAATAGGTATTTTTACCGATTATCTTGCTTTTACTCGTTTTCACTTAAAACCGAGTAGCACAAGTTATTTAACATAATTTAAAACCTCATATTCTATCATAAAACATCAAAATACACAAATTTCACCTATGGGTATTTTTCCAAATGTGAACCCTAGGTTAAATTATTACTAGCATAAGCTTAATCGAGCTTAGGATTCCAAAACGTAAAGAACATTAAAAGCGGGCTTGGAATCACTTACTATGGAGCTTGAAAATTGAAGAAACCCTAGCTATGGAGAGAGGAGAATTGGCAGCAACTAAGGAGGATGATGATCAATTTTGTGTTATTTTTCCCATTTTATTTCATTTAATATCCAAATGACCAAAATGCCCTCCTTACTAAACTTTCAAAATTCCTTCCATGTCCTAATTTTGTCCATGAACTTAAAATTGGTAAAATTGCTATTTAAGACCTCCTAATTAATATTCCAAAACAATTTCATACTAAAACCTCGGGATGCAAATTTTGCAACTTATTCGATTTAGTCCCTACTTTCAATTTAAGCACTTTAGGCATAGAATTTCATCACGAAATTTTCACACAATCATGCAATCATATCATAAACCCCAAAATAATTATAAAACAATTATTTCTATCTCGGATTTGTGGTCACAAAACCACTATTCCGATTAGGCCCTAATTCGGGTTGTCACAGAATCACTATTGCTAAAAATATCTATTTTGAAAAGATGAAAAAATGATGATTGAGTTATTGGTTGGTTGAGTTATTGGTTACTCTTGTTATTAAATTGAATTGCCTGTAACTATCTTTGTGATCTTATTTTATCATCATCCTCATTAAGGGATTGAAAACAAAGTATTTGTTTGTGAAAGATCTACTTATGAGCAATAGAATATGATAATTTTATCTAAAACTCATTATAGTCGGATGTACTTGAAGTTGCAAGTTTTTTTTATTAAACTGTGAGTATAACTCTACAGTATTCAAAAAAATTATCAATTAAAATTATGTGGAAACATATTACTGATGAAAACTTGCAAGAGAGAAAACTTATGTATGAAAAGTCATTAGCTATGTACCTGTTGTACACCCGGAAAATAGTGATTTAGACTTCACATTGATTTAGACATTTCCAATAGTAAATGTCACAATAGTACTTATATGTGGATACAAAGTAAAATGAATGACAATAAAATTATCAGTTTGTCACAATTTATATTGACATTATTAGTACAATTGATATGCATGTTAAAGTAAACCAGAAGTTTACTGATACAAATGCATTTACTACTTGGCATGACTAGTTAGACTATCTTGGATTATATATGATGCGAAAATTAATTGAGAATTCATATAGACATTCATTAAAGAACCAAAAGATTCTTTAATTTAAAGAATTCTCATTTGTTGCTTGTTCTTCATGAAAATATCTTATTAGAAACTCACTAGCTAAAGTTGAGATTTAATGTCTTACATTTCTAAAATGAATATGTTCCCAACATCCACCATGTGGATGATTTTGATATTATATGATTTTGGTAGATGCATCTACAAAATAATCACGTATGTATTATCAACGTGCAACATGTCGTTTATAAGATTGCTTGTTTAAATTAATTTCAGATCATGCAATTAAGACAATTCATCTCGGTAATACTGATGAGTTTATATCTCAGTCTTTTATTGATTGAGTTTGAAAAACTTTTGTAAAAGTTTGTTATTTATGCACATAATGGTTTAGAAAAATTATTGATTGAACATCTTTGGTTATTATCTAAACCATTACTTATGAGAATTGAACTTCTTATTTCAATATGAGATTATGTTGATTCACGTGTTTACGCATCAAGTCAATAAGTTATAAATACTTCCCATTATAATTGATTTTTGGTTAAGATCTAAATACTTCCAATTGCTCTACCACAACAATGATGAGTGAATACTCAAAGAAAAGTGACAATATATATTAATTACGAGTCTACTTGTATTATTATATGTTTTAAATGTATTGGAGATTCAATTATGACATGATTTATGATTACTATTTTCATTTGATAGTTTTCTCGACATTAGCGAGAGATGAATAATAACTTGTAATGAGTTAGGGGAAAATTAATTTGAGCCAGAAGTTCAACAAGGATAACTAATTACAAATTCTATTTATGAAAATTCTCTTAAAAGAAAATAATAAATCTAGATGGTCATATAGTGAAGGCGAGTGCTCCATAAGCGAACAAAGACATAACTATTAAGTAAAACTATAGAAGAGATTCAAGTACCTAAAACTGAAGATTAAAATAGTGAAAATAAGAGATCTTAATAAGTTATGTCAATTTGAGAAAATGCCAAATCGATAATAAAAGTGGTTGACAATGGTTTTGCATGTAATATTATTATTGAAATAATGAAATAAAATGAGGATCTTAAATAAATCTATTAGGACATATAGACATGGAATAAATTGCTCAAATTAAAAAGACGTTGTAACACCCCTAACCCATATTCGTAGCCGGAACAGGGTTACGGAGCAGTACCAGAACATAAAGGAACATTTATAGATAAATCATGCAAGTTACTATTCATTAACCAAGATTATTTGAAACGTCCTTAAATGGACCCTTGTGGCCCAATACAAGCTTTATAAATAAGTCGAGACTTAATCGGAAGCTTCAAAAATTTTTCGTGACTTTTCAAAATTTTTCCAAGATGCAGGGCTCACATGCCCGTGTGACCTTAGGACACGCCCATGTTAGAGGACGTGTTTGACCTCGTGTAACGTTTTGGCTTGCTCACATGGCCATGCTAGACGCTTGTGTGCTAGGCCGTGTGGTTAATTAATTCAATTCAAATTAGGTGCAAGTTTCACACGGCCAAGACACACGCCTGTGTTCTAGCCGTGTGGCACACATGGCTGAGACACACGCCCGTGTCTCTACCCGTGTGTCCAATTTTGAGCATTCTGTTTCACAAAAATAAGGTGCAGGTGACACACGGCCTAAGCACATGCCCGTGTTACTAGGCCATGTGTCACACACGGTCTAGACACATGCCCGTGTGGCTACCCATATGGACAAAATAAAGCAATTTCTAGCTTCATTTCTCACCCAAAATTTCACCCAAAACCTGTATTTGAAACACACACCCAATACCAACCAATCCAAGCATTCAAATTAGACAATCCCATCATTCATCATGGCATATCATTGCAAGCACAAGTGTTTATAAACTTACCTTGGTTTAACTTAGGTAATAACAAGATTTGATCACATATACTTAACTTAACACATGTGAATATCTATCATAATAACCTACTTAGTGACATCGAAATGAACCATTACTAGTCATTCCAATGGCTAGGTTACAAAATAACATTTCAAGCCACAATCTGCCAAGTTTTCCTATACATACTAGTATACCAAAATGATTCTACTATATATACCCAAGATAGCTAATTGATAGTGTGACCATACTCCAATGATCTTCCAACCTTCACGAGCTTCCGAGCATTATAAGATAGGGGAAAAATAAAAGGAGTAAGCATTACATGCTTAGTAAGTTTGTATAATGAAAACTAAACTTACCAATCTTGTTTATTAAATTTAAGCACACAACATCATGTTTTCCATCCATTAGCAAAATTTCCTAAGCACAAGCTTTCAATCAAATATGTTAGTCACAACACTTACAAACATGTCAAGTAGAAATAGATGAGCTCGACATGTAATGTTCTTTCAAGTCGTTATCATTTCATCTCAAGATTTTCATGCCAAGTCAAGAGATACATGTCCATTGGATCATTAAATTTCTATGGATGCTCAAGTAGTACACTCGAAGTGTACAATTCCATAATCCATCAATTTCTTATTCAAGGGTACCTATTAGGGCACTTAACCAAGAAACACTCTCTCGAGTCATATATTGTATAACAGGATTACCAGTCTAGGCTAAATCCTTTATATAACATAAGCTCAGAGGAGCTCGATTAGGATTACTAGTCCAGACTAAACCCTAATCATAACGTATGCTCGAGATGTCCGGGCTAAATCCTTTCCATAACAAGGTCAATAGGATTACTCGTCTGAACTAAATCCCATCCGCAACAAATGCAGGACCTTATTAGTTCGGGAAAGCACATCTACTCATCGGAACTCAACCTTTAATGGGACTTACCTCTTTTTCAGTATTTCAAGCATATGTCAATTTTGTATCATAGCATACAAGTAAGACACATCAACATAGATCACATTACATACAAACACAACATTCAATTAACATAATTACATGCCCTATTAAGTTATACGAACTTACATTGACACTTGTTCGCATAATAATCTACTAATTCGAAATCTTTTCTTTTCCTCGATCTAGCCTCGAGTTTGTGTTTTCCAGATCTATATAAATGAATTTAACTGTAAATTTCACACATTTCATATTTAAATGGACTCAATTTATGTCCTGGGCTAACTTTTCCATAAATTCTGATTGTCCCTTGGCCCGGAAAATGAAACTTGTGCAAATTACTCCCTATTCCAAGCCTAACCAAAGTCCATTATAAAATTTACAGCACATGTATACATAAAATTTTAGAATTTTTTCCTTCAATTTCACAAGTTTACATTTTAGTCCCTAAATCAAGTTTTCATCAAAAACCACTTTGTAAAAGTTGTTTATCTATTATTAATCTTTCATTTTCTACCATAAATTTCTAATTTCCCACATAATACATCCATGACCCATTTTAATACCTTGATAACTTTTCAAAACAATCCCTCAAATAGAGAGATTAAGCTATCTCGGTTTCAAAAATACCAAAATTACTAAAAATGAGACAAGAGAACTTACCCAATTAAGCTTTAAAAGTTTCCCCTCTCTCTCTTAGGGTTTCCATAAAATTTTAGGTTGAAGATGACAATAATAAGATGATATTTTCTTTTATCATCTTTTAACTAATTTAATTATTTTAAATTCCAATTTAGTCCTTAACCTTTTTCTATAATTCCATGGATGAGTCACCATGAAAAATCTACATACTTTTCTTAATGGTCTAATGGCCATATAAGGACCTCTAGATTTGAATTCAATAGCTATTTGATCCTTATAACTACTAAAATTCAACTTTTGCATGTTATGCGATTTAGTCCTCGTAATTAGGCACTAAATCGATAAAATTTTCATGTCAAAATTTTCACATGTCACGTCTATCATATTATAGACCATATAATAAAATAAAAATAAATTATATTTTGGGTCGAATTTGTGGTCTCGAAACCACTGTTTCGATTTCACTGAAAAATGAGTTGTTACAACTCTCCCCCCTTTAGGGATTTTAGTCCTCGAAAATCTTAGCAATAAAAAGGTTCGGGTATTGCTTCCTCATTACATCCTCCGGTTCCCAGGTAGGCTCTTTTGTACCATGTCGTTGCTAAAGAACTTTTACCAAAACTACCTTTTTTTTTTCTTAACTCTTTTATTTCCTAAGCTAAGATTTTGATTGGTTCCTCACCATATGTCATATCAGGCTGAATCTCTACCTCTGTCAGAGAGATAACATGTGAAGGATCAGATTGGTACTATTGTAACATAGACAATGAAAAACATTATGAATCCGATCAAACTCTGGTGGTAAAGCTAACCGATATGCAAACGGTCTAATTCTTTCTATAATCTCATAAAGTCCAATGAATCGTGGACTCAATTTCCCTTTACGACCAAACCGAAGTACTTTCTTCCAAGGTGACACTTTCAAGAATACCTTGTCATCAACCAGAAATTCTATCTCTTTTTCTTTTCAAATCAGCATAACACTTTTGTCTATCCGAGGATGCTTTCAAGGTATCTTGAATTACCTTCACTTTTCCTTGGTCTCTCGGACCAAGTCAACTCCGTGTAAATTTTTCTCATTGAGTTTTGTCCAATACAATGGATTTCTACATTTATGACCATACAAGGCTTCATACGGTGCCATTTTAATACTAGACTGATAACTGTTATTATAAGCAAATCCAACCAAAGGAAAATACTTTTCCCAGTTACCTTCAAACTCAAGTACACAACATCGAAGCATATCTTCAAGATCTGTATTACTCGTTCAGATTGACCATCTGTTTGGGGATGGAATGTAGTGCTAAAGTGTAACTGAGTACCCAGAGCGTCTTGCAATTTGCTCCAGAATTGAGATGTAAATCGAGGATCTCTATATGAAATAATGGATACAGGTACTCTATGCAATCTGACAATCTCAGAAACATATAAATCAACCAATCTATCCAAGGCGAAATCCATACGTACTGGAATAAAGTGTGCAGATTTTGTCAACTGATCAACAATTACCCAAATGGCATCTTTCTTCTTTGGAGGCAGGGGTAATCCCATTACAAAATCCATGATAATTATTTCCTATTTCCATTCTAGTATCGTAACTAGTTGTAATAGTCCAGAAGGCAACTGATGTTCAGCTTTTACTTGTTAACATATCAAACACAAATATGAAATTAAAAATATCTCATTTCATTCCCGGCCACCAGTACATCTTTTTCAAATCATTGTACATTTTATTACTACCAGGATGTATAGACATGTTACAATTGTGAGCTTTATTCAAAATTTTCTGTACTAGTTCTGAACCTTTCGGTACACATGAAATTCTGAGTCAGGAGTTGATTCACTTTGTACCCGTTTTACTTGTGAATTATTATCATTTTTCTGAGCTTCAGAGATCTGTCGCAAAAACATTGGTCTAGCTTTTAACTCAGCTATGATTGAACCATCATCAGACAATGATAATCAAGTATTCATTGCTCGTAAAGTATACAAGGATTTTCTACTCAAAGCATCTGCCATTACATTGGCTTTTCCCAGATGGTAGTCAATGACAAGATCATAATCTTTCAATAACTCAAGCCATCTACACCTTCTCAAATTCAAATCTTTCTATGACATCAAGTATTTCAAACTTTTATGATTAGTGAATATGTGACATTTTTCACCAAATAAGTAATGCCGCCAAATTTTTAATGCAAGCACTATGGCTGCCAATTCAAGATCATGTGTCCGGTAGTTCTTTTCATGTGGCTTTAGCTGTCGTGAAGCATAAGCTACTACTTTACCATCTTGCATCAAAACACAGCCTAAACCTTTCAATGAGGCATCACTATAAACTATAAATCCTTTACCTGATTCTGGTTGAACCAACATTGGAGCTTCAGTTAATAAAGCTTTTAATCTGTCAACACTCTGCTGACATTTATCAGTCCACTCAAATTTCACATCTTTCTATAGCAAACGAGTCATCGGAGAAGCTATCATTGAAATTTTTTTTACAATTCTCCGATAATAACCAGCTAGTCCCAGAAAACTTCAAACTTCAGACACATTCTTCGGTGGCTTCCAATTAAAAATGGTTAAAATTTTATTCAGGTTTACTTTGACACCTTCAACAGATACTATATGCCTAAGGAAACTAACTTCCCGTAGCCAGAATTCACATTTTCTGATTGGCATATAGTTGTTTTTCTCACAGAGTTTGCAACATTATTCTCAAATGCTCAGCATGTTCATTTTCATTCTGAGAGTAAACCAAAATATCATCTATAAATACCACCACAAACTTGTCTAAATACGGGCTGAAAATTCTATTCATCATGTCCATAAACATTGCAGGTACATTTGTTAAGTCGAATGGCATCAAAAGAAACTCATAGTGTCCATACCTGGTTCTAAAAGCTGTCTTTGGGAAATCCGAATCTTTTACCCGTAGTTGATAATAACTAGAACAGAGGTTATTCTTCAAAAATACAGTGGCACATTTTAATTGATCAAACAAGTCTTCAATACGAGGCAATGGATACCTGTTCTTTATTGTAACTATGTTTAGCTGTCTATAATCAATGCACAGCCTCAACGGTCCATCTTTCTTTTTTACGAATAGAATCGATGCACCCCAACGTAAAAAACTAGGTCGAGCAAAACCTCTGTCAATCAATTCTTGCAATTTTACTTTCAGCTCTTTCAATTCAGTAGGAGCTATCTTGTAAGTTCCATGGATATCAATGTCGTTCCCAAAACCAGATCTATAGAGAATTCCATTTCCCTTTCCGGTTGTAAACCAGGTAATTCTTCTGGGAATACATCAGGAAATTCACAAACTAATGGTACTGATTGAATCTTTGACTTAGATACTTTAGTATCCATCACATATGCAAGATAGGCACCGTACCCCTTCAAACATATTTCTGTACTGATATTGTTGAAATCACATTAGGTAATCCATCTAGTTTATCAGATTCAACATGAAGTAATTCACCATTCTGACATTTCAATACAATATATTTCTTTTTACAGTTCACCACTACATCATATTGGGTTAATCAATCTATTCCCAAGATCACATGAAATTCATCAAATGACAATAACATTAAGTTAGCCAGAAAGCAATAACCTTTTACAATCAATGGACAGTTTTTACAGACTTTATCCACCATAACACACTAGCCCAAGGGGTTTGAAACTTTAACCACAATTTCAGTGAATTCAACAGATAAATTTTTAACAGACGCTAAGTTCGTGCGTAAATATAAATGTGTAGAACCAGGATCAATCAATGCAGAAATATCAGTATCAAGTAGAGAAAATGCACCGTAATGACGTTTGGTGCATAGGCATCCTCTCTAGCATGAATAGCATATGTTCTCGCAGGTGCTCGTGCCTCAGATCTAACTATAGTATCCTTGGTTGTACCTCGACTACCACTAACATTTCCAGGATGGCGGGGTGGTCTGCCCCTTGAGATAGGATTACTCGGCTTTGGAGCTGGTTCTATCTCTTTTTCAACTCTTTCTGGAGAATCTCTTAGAAAATGCTCAAGAGAAGCATATTTGAAACGAGCTCCACTTCTAGACCGACATTCCCCATGATGAAATTTTTTACAATATTTACATTTTAGTTTGGGATTGCCAACATTACCCACACTGGTCACACATGGAGATAAAGACCTCGGGTTTGAATGTTGAGAGCCCAGCTGTGACAGCCCAAAATTGACCCTAGTCAGGAAGTGGTTTCGGGACCACTAAACCGAGTCACCGAAATGTTTGAACGTAATATTTATTGTCTAGAATATGTATTTATGAATGTGTGAAAATTTCAAGCTTCGGTTTAGTCGATTGCATGTGAATTCAGTTAGTAGGACTTGTATGACACTTTTGAAAATGATAGGCTAATCTATAAGGACCTAATAGTACATGTAGTCAAAGGGAGGACTTGCATGTCAAATTCCCCCCCCAAGTGCTAGTGGCCGGCCATGACAAGGAATCATGGGCAAAACATGTCATGAAACATGTTGGGTGAGTGTTTTATGTTAGAATAAATAAAATAAGGTGCATGAGTGATAAAAAAAATGAGAAAAAAAAAGTGTGTGTGTGAAGGCTTCTCCCCATTGCCGTGAAAGTGAGAAAGAAAAACAAAAAAAAAAAACCTTGTTCATCTTTTTTTTCATCCTTTTGGCCGAAAATCCCAAGAGAGAAGAAAGGAGTTCTTGCTCATGGTTGGTTTGGAATAGGTTGGCCATCCTTGTATCTAGATTAAGATCAAGACATCAAAGAGGGAGAATCAAGCAAAGGCAAAGCAAAGATAATCGAGTAGTCGATTGGGAATCATTTCATCCGATATAAGGTAAGTCATTAAGCACTTATTTTGTACTAATTTAAATGGTCGAAATGTCCAAGTAATGATGCTGAATGGAATGATAAATATATATATACATGTATGTATGTGGTGATGAAAGTATTGAATGGAAAGAAAAGAGGTGAGATGTATTGAGTTATTGGTTTCGGCACTAAGTGTGCGGGTGTAAACATTTATGATCACAAATTGGCACTAAGTGTGCGGGTTCAAATTGTACAGCACTAAGTGTGCAAGTTTGATTATATAGCACTAAGTGTGCGAGTTCGACTATTAAGCACTAAGTGTGCGGGCTTATTACACATCCTCTAATAAACATACATGCTCTATGTGCGGCCCTTACCGAGTCAATCATGGACAGTGATGAGTAAACACCTTGAACTCATGAGGAATAGACATTTTATTTATATTTGGAATTGAGCTTGGTAAGTCTTGACCTATGTGGTGATTATACTTGAAGATAAATGCATGCAATGTCATATGGTGTAATGTATGAAATATCAAAGTAGGGCTTGGTATGAGATCAAACCGAAATGCCTAAGGAATTATAGTACCGTTTGGGTGTGGATGGAGGATTTTAATCCCGCATTAATTATTTTCTCTTATGGTATATTATTACTGAACGGCAATATAATGCTTATGGCTTACTGAGTTATATACTCACCCGGTGTTTCTTGTCGCCCATTTTAGGTTTCTTGGACTCGTCCTTTTGCGTGCTCGTGATCGTCATCGAAGTCATCACACCGGCTAGCAACTTTTGGTATTTTTTTTTTGTGTAGACGGTCTAGGAGAACATTTTGGCATGTATAGGTTAATATGCTTTGTTGAACTTTGGTATGTAAACTTTTAGCCATGCGAAAATGGCATAAATGCTCGGTTGGATTTAGTTCTCTAATGTTAAGTCGCAAGTCTTGGTAATTCGATTTTTATGCCATATGCCATGGTTGATTATTTTGGTGTTAAAATTCATGATATGGCAATAGTGTAGTAGGGAGATGTTTGACAATGATTAGCCTCTGGTATGGCTAGTCATGATCATAATTTGTGACATGTATGATGAATCACTAGTTAGATCAAAGGGAAATCATGAAATAGGCATAGTTGCTTTAGTAACAGGTGCTGGCAGCAGCAGTGACGTGAGATTGAAAAATCACAAAAAATAGGGGAAATGGAATTAAATAATGAATAAATTATGGAATCTAAGCCCGATGAGTCTATTTTCATATAGAAGAAACGAAGTAACCATATGAGCTGTATGTTAAGAGATATTTAAGTTCTCGCGGGACGGGGCCAGAACGGTTACTGAAGTCCCTGTCCTGACTTTGGGAATTCATCATGAATTGACCAGTGATAATTAGAAGCCATGGCATATATTTACAGATTCCTTTTTGAGTCTAGTTTCTGTAGAAACAAACAGCATCCGTATTGAAGCCCTGTACAGGGAGATATCCAAGTCGTAATGCGCAAAGGTCAGTGCAGTCGATCCCTGTAACATGGGGGACTTCAACTAATAAACTGTACTAATTGGCCCAACCAAAAATTCTAGAAAAAAATTTGTAAATGCATATATGAGTCTAGTTTCGGGGAAAATTTACGGAACTTGATTTCGAGTTTCAGAACTCAAGATATGATTTTTAACGCGACTCGTATGCAGATTGACAGCCTGTCTGGGAAATTTCTAATAAGTGGCTTGAAGTCTGTTAACACCTCGTGTTCGACTCCGGCGACGGTCTCGGGTTCGGGGTGTTACACCAGCTCTCTTCCAGAATACCCCGTAGAGGTGGCAACACGATCATAATACTTCTTTAGTTTCTTAGAAGCAAACGACTGTGACTTACTCATAATTCTTTTTCCAGAAACCAGAGCATCTCTTTTAGCTTGTTTCTTTTCTTTACTTAGTTCCTCAGCTTTGTGTGCTCGGTCGGCTAGTGCTGCAAATTCCCTTATTTTGAGAATCCTAATCAATATATTCATTTAGGCCCTTTTCAAAATGTTTACACATTTCAGCCTTGATTAAAGCCCATTCTTTGGCATACTTACTCAGTTGAACAAATTTCCGTTCATATTCATATACGGTCATGTTTCCTTATTTGAGCTCTAGAAGTTCTTTCTTTTCCTGATCCATAAATCTCTGACTCACATACTTCTTCTTGAATTCAGCCTGGAAGAATTCCCATGTAACATTCTCTCTCAGTACCATCGAAGTTATGATATTTCACCAATGATAAGTTGTATCTTTCAGTAGAGACACTTTACATTTCAGACATTCAGTAGGTGTACAAGATAATTTATCAAAAACTCGGATAGTGTTTTCTAACCAAAACTCAGCCCTTTTCAGATCATCACCTGTGGTATCTCTAAATTCTTTCGCCTCATATTTGCGGATTTTATCTATAAGAGGCTTACCAATTCTAACAGGTTCAGCACCCTGTGGTACCTCAGGAATCTGTTGAGGAGTAGGTGGGGGAGGTTGTTGTACAGCAGAGTTTGTTCTCAGCTATTGAGTAAACCATTCATTCATCATTTGAAAGAAGGCTTGTTTTGCCTTCTCACTGCAACCCTCAGACATGGGCCTTTCACTACCAGAAGCAGAGGTAACTCTTTGTACTGAAGCTGAAGCATTGCTCTCAGCTTCCTCGGATTTAACTCTAGCTCAGTTGGATGACATTACTATATGAAAAGCATATTTAAAATGATCAGGAGTCATCACACCATCACAATTTATATAATTGCATGTATAGCTGAACTTGTGTTTGCTATGTCAAATTTGAGAATCGACTAAACTGTAGCTCTGATACCACTAAATGTAACACCCCTAACCCGTATCCGTCACCAGGATAGGGTTACAGAGGATTACCGAAATATATAAGAACATTTACAGATAAATCATACAAGTTACTATTCATTAACCGAGATTATTTGAAACATCCCTTAAATGGACCCTCGAGGCCCAATACGAGCTTTAGAAATGAGTCTGGACTTAATCGAAAGCTTCAAAAACTTTTTGTGACTTTTCAAAAATTTTCTAATGTGCAGTGTTCACACGCCCGTATGGTCCAAGGGACACGCCTGTGTGACCCTGGGACACGCCTGTGTTAGAGGCCGTGTTCGACCCTGTGTAACTCTATGACTTGCTCACACGGCCATGCCATATGCCCATGTGCTAGGCCGCGTGGTTAGTAAATTTAATTCAAATTAGGTGCAGGTTTCACACGGCCAAGACACATGCCCATGCCTTTGCCCATGTGCCCAATTCTGAGCATTCTGTTTCTCAAAATTAAGGTGCAAGTGACACACGGCCTAACCACATGCTCATGTTACTAGGCCATGTGTCACACACGGTCTAGACACACGCCCGTGTGTCTGCTCATGTGGATAAAATGAAGCCATTTCTAGCTTCATTTCTCACCCAAAATTTCACCTAAAACCTGCACTTGAAACACACATCCAATACCAACCAATCCAAGCATTCAAATTAGACAATTCCATCATTCATCATGGCATATCATTGCAAGCACAAGTGTTTGTAAACTAACTTGGTTTAACTTAGGCAATAACAAGATTTGATCACATATACTTAACTTAACACATGTGAATATATATCATAATAACCTACCTAGTGACACCAAAATGAACCATTACTAGTCATTCCAATGGCTAGGTTACAAAATAACATTTCAAGCCACAATCTGCCAAGTTGTCCTTTACATGCCATTATACCAAAATGATTCTACTATATATACCCAAGATAGCTAATTGATAGTGTGAAGATGCTCCAATGATCTTCCAAGCTTCACGAGCTTTCGAGCACTATAAGACAGGGGAAAAAAAGAAGTAAGCATTATATGCTTAGTAAGTTCGTATAACGAAAACTAAACTTAACAATCTTGTTTATTAAATTTAAACACACAACATCATGTTTTTCGTAGATTAGTAAAAATTCTGTAATGCCCCAAAAATTTCTTATGTATTTATTTTCGTATGTTTGTGACACAAATATTTATCTGCTTTAGTGGTTAAGTGTTCTGGGTGTGTGTGTGAGGTCCCAAGTTCAAGCCTTAGCTTGGGAAAAAATTTTGTTTTAAATGAATAAACCCCTATCTTTAATCAGTAGGCTTATAAATAAATGTTGGTACAATATTTCAGAATGGTCCTGCTGGTCAGGTGGTTAAGTGGGGAGCAAAGGAGTAGGAGGTCTGGGGTTCGAACCCCTGCTGGTGCAAATGGGATTTATTTTTGCTACTTGTGTCATGTGGGTGTTCTAGTTTAGCCAAAATACTGAAGAGTTTGAGTGGAATTTGAATTGGGTAGTTGAGGGAGGGGTGGACGATTTTGGGTAGTGGATTAAGGGATGTGGTGAGAAAATTTAGGAGTGAGGAGTTTGAGAACATCCAAATTATGGTTGCAAGTTCGGCTTTCCCCTTTGTCTCTGGTTCTCCAAATTCTAATGTTGTCGTTTATTCCCTTCCCCTTCTGCCAAAACTTCTACTAGTTTCTCTTTCCTCTTATTTTTCCTTGTTACGATTTTTACTTCTGCTCATCTTTCCAAATATTTCTGATGATTTCTTGGCCACGACTTGTTCTTCTGAATCTTTGAGCATTGACGGTAAGCTCTTCTAATTATTTATTATATAGTTGCTATTCTTTGTCTAATTGGGGGCTCTAATTCTTGATTAGGAGGCCAGTAAGTGACTATGGAATTCTACTCAGTGCCATTGAATTGTAAATCCATTGGTGTTCGATCGAAGGTAGAATTTGACGATTGAAGTTGATTGGCGTTATAGCTTTGTTTAGTTCTGTTAAGCACCATTGATATTGGGTCTTTCAGTATTGTCAGCAGCAAATTGTGAGAGTGGTGGCCTATCTCGTTTGGATTCGTAATCGAGGGTTGCTCGATTTTGAAGGTAATTAATGGATGGATTGAACGAATCATTGTCAACATTTCGGTTTGAAATTAACTGCGATTTGGGATTGATTGTGGGGTTGGTTGTCGACTATAGGTGCGGATAATCTCGGGTGTGCTTTTGGTTTAAAAACAGATCAGGTGTGTAATCATAACGCTAAAAATTGGTAATCGACGAAAAGCCAAAAAATGAGACTGTCGATGCCACACAGGTGGGTGACCACCCGTGTGGTAGGCGGTGTGACTGAACACAGGTGTGTGATCGATGAGGCTGGTCGTGTGCGATACACAGACAGGACCGAATTGGGCCGTGTTGGCCACATGGGCATGTGGGCCCACACGGCTGAACCACACTTGCATGTGGGATTTTTGGGCCAGGTCGTGTGATCCACACGGGCAAACATTATGAGCTTGTGGGCACATTTTCATTGTTTTATTGCTGAGGTTGCACAGGTCGACCAAGTCGACTGTGGGCCTACTATAGGGTTAAACCCTTAATTAACTGAGATGACTATGTGACTGATACGATTATGCATGTTATTAAACATAATGATATTCCACTAATTTGATACTATCTGCCCTGATTTTATGCATGACATTATGTTTTAACATGCCATATATGTATATTGCATTGCGTTTGGGTGGGGTTATATTGTTCAGAGGAAGTGTACTGAAAGGCCTTGAGCCTAAATTACTGGCAGCTCAGCTGCAAACTACTATCTAGTGCCACATTCAGTACTTTTTAGAGTGTAGGGATGGTGGGTGGATTATATCCCCACATAGAGTGTAGGGTTGGATGGAGTTGGAGTCTAGAGGCTGGTTGGGTAGGATTTGATACTGTATGTATGTTACTATACTGAATATTGAGACTGTGATGGGCCAAGGCTCAAATGCGTGATTGCTTCTGTATTGTAATTGGCTAAGGCCCTAACTGAAACTGAAACTGTTATTGAAATGGGCTTAGGCCCAAACTATGATTGCATTCTGGCTACTTGTTTATATGGGGATTACATACTGAGTTTCGAAAACTCACCTTTCTGATTTATCTGCAAAGGTAATCTCCAGGCTTGGGCTGATCGGTGCGGCGGAGGACTCAGCGGTTGCCACACAACCTTATTTAACTTTGTTTCGTACTTAATTATGATTTTAAATTTTATTTGGGAATTTTTTTGTAAATATCACCTTTATGGATTTTTCTTAAATTCAGAATTTTTATTAGTTAAGGTTTATAATTACTAGTTTTAGGAAAACTCGAGTTTTCAAAAGAACCAAACGTTTTAACAAAATACTCATGAATACGCAAACTATTTTAAAAGCTTCCGTATAGAATAAATGTTTTGAAAGCTTTTGAATTATGAATTAACATTAGAATTAATAAGTAATAATGAAAAGATTCTACACGAAAAATGTTTTAATCAGAGTTACAGTTTCCAACACAAGTTACAGTTTTCAAACACGCTATCACGTGATATCGCCAGATTCGACCATAACGTCTAGGCCGAGTTTGGGGTGTTACATTTTCCTAAGTACATGCCTTCAATCAAACATGTTAGTCACAACAATTACAAACATGTCAAGTAAAAATAGAAGAGCTCGTCATGCATTGTTCTTTCAAGTCGTTACCATTTCATCTCAAGATTTTCATGCCAAGTCAAGATATACATGTCCATTGAATCATTCAATTCTGATGGATGCTCAAGTACTACACTCGAAGTGTACGATTCCAAAATCCGTCAATTTCTTATTCAAGGGTACCCATTAGGGAACTTAACCAAGAAACACTCTCTCGAGCCACATATCGTATAAAAGGATTGCCAGTTCAGGCTAAATCCTTTATATAACATAAGCTCAGAGATTAGGATTGCCAGTTCAGGCTAAACCCTAATCAAAACATATGCTTGAGAGGTATTATATCCGAATTACCCATTCGGGCTAAATCCTTTCAATAACAAGGTCAATAGGATTACTCATCTGAGCTAAATCCCATCCACAACAAATGCAGGACCTTATTAGTTTTGGGAAAGCATATTTACTCATTGGAACTCAACCTTCAATTGGGACTTACCCCTTTTTCACCATTTCAAGCATATGTCAATTTTCTATCATAGCATACAAGTAAGACACAATAACATAGATCACATTACATACAAACACAACATTCAATTAACACAATTACATGCCCTATTAAGTTACACGAACTTACCTCGACACTTGTTCGCGTAATAATCTACTAATCTAAAATCTTTTCTTTTCCTCGATCTAACCTTGAGTTTGTGTTTTTTGGATCTATATAAATGAATTTAACCATAAATTTCACGCATTTCATATTTAAATGGACTCAATTTTTATCTTAGGTAAAATTACCATTTTGCCCCTAACTTTCCATAAATTTCGATCTTGTCCCTAGGCCCGGAAAATGAAACTTGTGCAAATTACTCCCTATTCCAAGGCTAACCAAAGCCCCATTATAAAATTTACAGGACATGTACACATAAAATTTCAGAATTTTTTCCTTCAATTTCACAAGTTTACATTTTAGTTCCTAAATCAAGTTTTCATCAAAAATCACTTTGTAAAAGTTGTTTATCTATTAATAATCTTTCATTTTCTACCATAAATTTCTAATTTCCAGCATAATACATCGATGACCTATTTTCATACCTTGGTAACTTTTCAAAATAATCGCTCAAATAGAGAGATTAAGCTATCCCAGTTTTAAAAATACCAAAATTACTAAAAATGGGACAAGAGAACTTACCTAATTAAGCCTTGAAAGTTTCTCCTCTCTCTCCTAGGGTTTCCATAAAATTTTAGGTTGAAGATGACAATAATAAGATGATATTTCTTTTATCATCTTTTAATTAATTTAATTATTTCAAATTCCAATTTAGTCCTTGAATTTTTTCTATAATTCCATGAATGAGTCACCATGAAAAATCTACATACTTTTCTTAATGGTATAATTACCATATAATGACCTCTAGATTTGAATTTCATAACTATTTGATCCTTATAGCTACTAGAGTTCAACTTTCGCATTTTATGCGATTTGGTCCTCGTAATTAGGCACTTAATTGATAAAATTTTCATGTCAAAATCTTTCACATGTCACGTCTATCATATTACGGACCATATAATAAAATAAAAATAAATTATATTTTGGGTCAGATTTTTGGTCTCGAAACCACTGTTCCGATTTCACTAAAAAATATGCTGTTACAGACACAACTTAAGTAAAATTAAATTTGTGGAGTTTTTTTGACTAGTAGTCCAAATATCTAAAGGTATAAGTCTTGACATTGATTATGAAAAGATATAATATTCTTTTGTGGTGGATACAATAACCTTTAGATATATTATTAAACTAACAATTCATAAAAGATTTAACTTGCGTCTAATAATTGTTGTTACAACCTATTATGAATCACTATATAATATAGTTTATATTAAAATCCTTGAAGGGTTTAAAATGCCAGAAGCATATGGAAATTATCAGGAAATTATTCATTTATATGTATTGAAATAATTGAGCATATGTGGTAAAATTGACTTAGTTAATAGTCGTTGAAAGAGGTGTAATGCCTCAAAACCCGGCCTAGAAGTTTAGGACGAATTTCGGAGGTGACATTGATCATCGAAGTGACCGTAGGAAAATTTTACAACACAAATTATCTCAAATCCATTACAAACACCTTGTTCTCTTTACGAACCAAAACATTTAATCATTTAGATTTCAATCAGAAAAATTACAGTTAAGTTTAATTTATGAACAAAGTAAGATTTACGAAAAAAATCCAAAACAGAACTTATACCACAGTTTTTGTAAAACCTTACAGTTCGTAACAGTATATCAAAATAGGAACTGAAAAGAAAAAACTATTAACTTGTTTTTAACCGTGACTGCCCGAGACCTCCACATTCCGAGTCCAGCAATAGAATTCAGAAATGTACCTGCAAGGGGAAACACTAAGGTGGTGAGCTACAGGAGCTCAGTGTGAGTTCAAACGTACCTAACAACAGAATTACAGATCATAAACCAATCAGTAGTTCAATAAAGAAAAGTATTTACAGAGATATGCAGAAACAGAAAACAGACTTGGAACCAACATCCCAAAAATACACAACAGTCAAAACACACCAAATCACACACAGAATACTCTACAGATAAACCCATCAATAGGTTGATACAACAATACTTATCATCACAATGTTATGATGAATAGAACAATTATAGACAAGTAGTTCATATCCAGATGCATATGAATGCAGTTAAGTATTAAAAACTCATCCATCTAGCTAAAACATCTCTTCGTCCCCCGATCACACCCTAAAAGAGCTGTTTAAGCTCATCCAGCCAAACACATCACATAGGACCTCGAAAGGCCCATCCAACCCTACACACCATGTATGTGGACTAAGCCATACAGATAATATTACACAGCAAGGCTGGCGTATATGTAGTACAGTGCGATAATGTAACACCCCTAACCCGTATCTGTAATCGAAATAGGGTTACGGAGCATTACCAGAACATTTAAGATATTTACAAATAATTCATGTCAATTACTATTCATTTACCGAAATTATTCATAATGTCCCTTAAATGGATCCTTGAGGCTCAAATCGAGTATTAGAATCGAGTCGGGACTTAATCGAGAACTCTAAAGTTTTTTTGTGAAATTTCAAAAATTTTCCAAGTTAAAGGGTTCACACGCCCGTGTGGTCCAAAGGACACGCCCGTGTGACCCTAGAACACGCCCGTGCTGCAGTTCGTGTTCGACCCCGTGTAACTCTCTGACTTGTGCGATACGGCCGGCCACACGCCCTTGTGAGTAAATTGTGCGATCAATTTAAATTTTCAAAATTAGGTGCAGGTTTCACACGACCAAGACACACGCTCGTGTTCCAGGCTGAGTCATATACACGACTGAGACATACACCCGTATGCTCAATTCTGAGCATTCTATTTTCTCGAATTTAAGATGCAGGGGACACACGGCCTAACCACACGCCCATGTACCAGGTCGTGTATCACACACGGTCTAGACACACGTTCGTGTGTCTGCCTGTATGGACGAAATAAAGCCATTTCTAGCTTCATTTCGCACCAAAAATCATACCAATGACCTACCTTAAAACTCACATCCAAATACCAACCATTTCAAGCATTCAAATTAAGCAAACTCTATCATTCAACATGGCATACCATTACATGCATACACGTTTATAATCTTAACTTAGTTTAGTCCATATGTTAGACATAATTTGATCAACTACTTAACATATATGTAGCTAACATAATATGACATTACAAGTATATCAAAGCAAACCATTACTAGCCATTCCAATGGCTAGATTACAAGCATCATTTTCAAGCCACTAATGGCCAAGTTATCCTATACATGCCATTATACCAAAATGATTTTACTATATATACCTAAAATAAACCAGTAGATAGTGTGATGATGCTCCACTGATCTCCAACCTTTGCGAGCTTCCGAGTATTATAAAACATGGAGAATAAAACTAAGTAAGCATTACATGCTTAGTAAGTTCGTATAACAGGAATTAAAACTTACCAATATACATTTATTAACATTAAGCATTCAATAACATGCTTTTTCATCAATTTGGCAAATTTACCTATACATATACACTCAATCAAACAAGTTAGTTACATTAGTGTTCAAACATACATCAAGTAAGCATAGATGAGCTCATCATTCTATATTCCTTTAAGACATTATTCATTTCATCCCATAATTCTCTTATCATGCCAAGTGTTGTGTTCGTCGAATCATTAAAATTCCGATTGATACTCAAGTAATACACTCAAGGTGTACAATTCAATAACCCGTCAATTCTTATTCAAGAGTACCCATTAAGGCACTTAATCAAAGAACACACTCTCGAGCCATATACTGTATTACAGGATTACCCGTCCAGGCTAAATCTTTTATGTAACGTATGCTCAGAAGAGCTCAGTTAGGATTATCAGTCCAGGCTAAATCCTAATTGTAACATATGCTTGAGAGGGATTATATCAGGATTACCCGTCCGTACTAAATCCTTTCTATAACAAGGTCAATAGGATTACTCATCCGAGCCAAATCCCGTCAGCAACAAATGCAGGACCTCACTCATTTCGAGAAAGCATATATATTCATCGGAATTCAAAATTCAAATGGAACTTAACCCTTTTTCACCGTTTCAAGCATGTATTCAATTCTTCATTATAGCAATCAAATAATTCACATCAATATAAGTCACATTCCATACAAACACAACATTAGATTTAACATATTTACAAGCTCAATTAAGTTACACGAACTTACATCGACACTTGTTTGCATTTAAAAATCTACTAATCTGAAACTTTTTCTTTTCCTTGGTCTAACCTCGAATTTGGGTTGTCTAGATCTATATAAATGAACTTATTCATAAATTTATCACATTTCATATTCAAGTGGACTCAATTTACATCCTAGGCAAAATTACCATTTTACCCCCAACTTTTCCATAAATTCCAATTTCGTTCCTAGGCTCGGAAAATAAAATTTATGCAATTTACTCTCTATTCCAAGCCTAACCGAAATTTTAATAAAAAATTTATAGCACATATATTCTATAAATTTCAAAAACTTTCTTCAATTTTCACAACTTTACATTTTAGTCCATAAATCATGTTTCCATCAAAAATCACTTCGTAAAAGTTGTTTATCTATCAACAACCTTTCATTTTCTACCATAAATTTCAAATTTTCAGCATATTCATCCATGACCTAATTTCCATACTTTGATAACTTTTCAAATTAATCCCCCAAATAGATAGATTAAGCTATCTCGGTTCCAAAAAATATCAAAATTACTAAAAACGGGATAAAAAAACTTACCTAATTAAACTAAGAAAGTTTCTTTTCTCTCTCCTAGGGTTTCCATGTATTTTAGGGTTGAAGATGGTATAAAATAAGATGATAATTCTTTTATCATCTTTTAATTAATTAAATTATTTCAATTTTCAATTTAATCTTTACCCTTTTTCTAAATTTCCATGGATGAGTCACCAAAATATCTACATACTTTTCTTTAATGGTCTAATTACCATATAAGGACCTCAAGTTTTGAATTCCATAGCTATTTAGTCCTTCTAGCCACTAGAATTCAACCTTTTCATTTTATGCAATTTAGTCCATCCCGTAATTAAACACATAATCAGTAAAATTTTCTTATCAGAATTTTCACATGACATTTCTAACATAATACGGACCATGTAATAAAATTAAAATAAATTTTATTTTCGGCTCAGATTTGTGGTCCCAAAACCAGTGTTTCGATTTCAAAAAAATTGGGCTATTACAGGTAAACCTTTGTACCGATAAGTTCGCAGTTAAATTGCCAGATTAGAAAATAGTACGCAGAAAAGCTATCGTACACATTCGGTATAGTACAGTAAACCGCTGTACCGATAAGTTTGCAGTTGAACTACCAGATCAGATCAAAATCAATCATCCTTCTCTTCACAACCAACCCAAAAATTACTTTATACAAGTTCATGTATGCTTACAACCTCACGGAAACAATGAACACATCCACAGATAGTTAGATAAAAAAAACATGCACACACCCAGCTAACCGGGTTCAGAATCAGATATCTCACACAACTATCACAAATAGCACATAAATCGAAGCCCAAATCAAAGTTTGAACTTCGATCACTAAAACCTAGTCAAGGGTTGGAACATATAGACATATTTTCAGATAAAAAACATACACATAACTAAAATTGGTGGCTTAGGGCCACACGGCCGTGTGCCCTGGCCTTATGGAAATACCTAGGCCATGTGGCGGTTAATACGCCCGTGTGGGAGGAGGCACACAGCCGCGTGTCTGAGGCATATGCCCATGTGAGCTAGGGACATGGCTGTGTCAACATGACGTTTGACTCTCTATCCATTTGTGCTAAAATAGAGTACAGGGCAGACACGACCGTATGAGAGTTTCACACGCCCTTGTGCCCACCAGATACAGGTGTGTGTCGAAAACATATACCCATGTAAGATCCTTAATCCCTAAATTAGCCACACAACTGTGTGACTAGGCTGTGTGGCACTAAATCACTAAATCCCTAGTTCCCAAACACACACACCTGTGTGCCCAAGGGACACGGCCATGTGATAATCTACTAATTTCCCAAATTAGCCACACGACCGTGTGGCATCAAATTCTGCCTGGTAACCCTAATTCCTAATTGCACACTGTTGTGTAAACTACCCATGTAAGGGCACATGCCCATGTGGCCACTTGGGTGATCACGAAACCACATCGAAAAAGGCTACCAGATGTGTCTTTGTTGTCATAACATTTTCCAATCCTTAATTACATAGAAATATATCAAAATCACACCCAATTCAAAGCTATTCCATGAAACTCGATTCCACAAGCACACAATAATTTCCAATTTCACAGAAACAAACCACAATTCATTAATGAAAATTTAAAAGGTTTGAAACCTACACATGATTAGAGATCAATGACGTCCAGACACTGACTTGACGAAAAATGAGCGAGGCTTTCCGAAATCTGCAAGTGAAACTATTTTCCCAACAGAAGAAAAAGAAAAAAGAAAAAGAAAAGAAAAACCAATGAGAGGGAGAGGGAGAGGGAGAACGTGAAAAGAAAAGAAAGAAGTAACAATAAAAAATTAACAATAAAAAAAACTAATTATTATTTTTAAACATAAAACAAGTCTACTATAACAAAATAAAAATGTTTCTCTAAAACACACCCACAAAGATTTGAACCCTTGACCAAAAGATACACCAACACACTACTAACCACCAGACAAGCAGGCCCATTCTGACATCAAAATGCGCAACGAAACATAATAGCTCAACCTACTTACTGACCCTAACCACAAATCTCAAAACTTCAAACCTCAAAAACTTGAGTGTTACAACTCACCCCTCCTTAAATAAATTTTGTCCCCGAAATTTCCCACTAACAGAACAATGGTATATTACAAGTTACACCACTACGCTCTCACTACGCACTCTAATCTCAGAGCGGTACTAAGCTAAACTTGAATTCAAAACCTCAAACATATAATCAGATCACTTAACCACAGAAGTAGATACATATTTATCCTATCACACACAATTACTATGCTCTAATTAAAACGTCGAAACATTCACAACCCTACCTATCTCAAAGTCATCGAAGACACTCTGGACCCGATGTTCTGTGGACCCGCATTGAAAACATGCTCCTGTCTTTTTCCAGTATTGCCCGGATGAAGCTTCTTATAGTGCTCACAAAATGAAGCGCTCGCACCACTACCGCAAAACCTTTATTGCCACTCAAATATGTTCTAACGCGCTTCACAGACCGAGGCTCTAACCTCGAAAGACTGCAATCTCTTTCCTTTCCACAATCTATGCAACTAGCTTGAAACATTTCTCTAGTCCTCTCTAACCTAGCCTCAAACACTTTCTCTAGCACTTTCCTTACTATCGAAGTCAATGTCTTCGTACCGAGCTCTAGATTATCACTACCCGAAGTTGGCAGAATCACATTAACCTCTGACTTTTGAACAGACATACGTCCCAAAGAAGTAGACGACTCCTCGCGATCTTGCTTACCTTCAGAATCCATATTGATCTTGTACCTAAGCTTTAAGAATCTACAATTTCTAAAATAGAACATAAGCATAAATATCTAAATATTGTCGTTCTAAGCTTACCAAACTAATCTTACAATTTCCTAAGTTTAACTCAGACTAACATCAAAGTCTCAGACATCTAACTTTCACAAAACGTGTTCCAAAACACAAACCATTTCAAAACACTGTGGTACGGTTTTAAGAAAACATATATATTCATTTTCAAGTAATCACGCACGCACACGGATACATAGAAACGCAAGCTAAGTTTTTGCAAACCTGGCTCTGATACAACTAAATTTAACGCCCCAAAACCCGACCTAGAAGTTTAAGCCGATTTTCAAAGGTTACATTGATCATTGAAGTGATCGTAGGAAAATTTTACAAAACAAATTATCTCAAATCCATTATAAACACCTTTTTCCCTTTACGAGCCAAAACATTTAATCATTTAGATTTCAATAAAAAAATTACAGTTAAGTTTAATTTATGAACAAATTAATATTTACAAGAAAAATCCAAAACATAACTTGTACCATAGTTTTTGTAAAACCTTACAGTTTGTAACAATTTATCAAAATGGGAACTGAAAAGAAAAACTGTTAACTTGTTTTTAACTGTGACTGTCCGAAACCTCCGCATACCGAGTCCGGCAACAAAATTTAGAAATGTACTGTAAAGGGAAACACTAAGGGTGTGAGCTACAAGAGCTCAGTGTGAGTTCAAAATGTATCTAGCAACAAAATTACAGATCAAAAACCAAACAGTAGTTCAATAACGAAAAGTACTTACAGAGATAAAAAACAGAAAACAGACTCAGAACAAATGTCCAAAAAATACGCAACAGTCAAAACACACCAAATCACATACAAAATACTCAATAGATAAACTCATCAACAGGTTGATACAAGAATACGTATCATCACAATGTTATGGCGAATAGACTGATTACAGATAAGTAGCTCACATCCAGATACATATGAATGCAATTAAGTATTAAAAACCCACCCATCCAGCCAAAACACCTCTCCGTCCACCGATCACACCCTAAAAGAGTTGTTTAAGCTCATCCGGCCAAACACACCACATAGGACCTCGAAAGGCCTATCCAACCCTACACACCATGTATGTGGACTTGCCACCCAGATAATATTACGAAGCAAGGCGGGCGTATATGCAGTACAGTGCATTGCGGTAAATCGTTGTACAGACATGTTGCAGTTTAAACTGTCAGATCAGATAATAGTACGCAACAAAGCTTTCGTACATGCGGTATAGTGTGGTAAACTACTGTACTGATAAGTTTGCAGTTAAATTGCCAGGTCAGATAATAGTACATAGCAAAGCTATCGTACATGTGGTACAGTATGGTAAACTACTGTACTGATAAGTTTGCAGTTAAACTGCTATATCAGATCATAATCAGTCTTCTTTCTCTTCACAACTAACCCAAATATTAATTTATCCAAGTGCATGTGTGCTTACAACCTCATAAAAACAATAAGCACATCGATAGACAATCAGACAGAAACAAACATACATACACCTAGCTAACCGGGTTCAGAATTAGATATCTCGCATAACAGTCACAAATAACACATAAGTCGAAGCCTAAATCAGAGTCTTAACTTCCCTTACTAAAACCTAGTTAAGGGTTAGAACACACAGACATATATTTAGATAAAAAAACATACACAGAACTAAAATTGGTGGCTTAGGGCCACACAGCCGTATACCCTGGTCGTGTAGAAATGCCTAGGTCTTGTGGGGGTCAATACACCCATGTTGGAGAAGGCACACACCTGTGTGAGACAAGGACAAGGCCTTGTGAACAGACCGTGTAACTCTCTATCCATTTCTACTAAAATAGAGTACAGGGCAAACACGGTCGTATGAGGGTCTCACACGCTCTTGTGTCCACCAGACACGATCGTGTGTCCAAAACACACGCCTGTATGGGATCTGTAAATCCTCAAAATAACCACACAACCATGTGGCACCAAATCACTAAATCCCTAATTCCCAAACACACACGCCTGTGTGCCTAGGGGACACAACTGTATGATAATCGACTAATTTCCCCAAATTAGCCACACGATCGTGTTGCACCAAATCCTGCACGGTAACCCTAATTTCTAATTGCACATGCTCGTGTGAACTGGCCGTGTGGGGGCAAACTCCTGTGTGGCCATCCGTGTGATCACAAAACCACACTGAAAAAGGCTACCAAATATGCCTTTGTTGCCGTAATGTTCCCCAATCCTTAATTACACAGAAATATATCAAAATCACCCCCAATTCTAAGCTATTCTAAGACAATTGCCCCTTTCGAATGGTCGATTCCAAAAGCACACAACGATTTCCAATTTCACAAAAACAAACCACAATTCATTAATGAAAATTTAAAAGGATCGAAACCCACACCTAATTCACGATCAATGACGTCCAGACACTGACTCGATGAAAAATAAGTAAAGCTCTCCAAAATTTACAAGTGAAACCATTTCCCCAATAGAAGAAAAAGAAAAAGAAAAAGAAAAGGAAAATCAAGGAGAGGGAGAAAGAGAATGTGAAAAGAAAAGAAAGTAGTAAGAATAAAAAATATAACAATAAATAAAACTAATAATAAATTTTAAACTTAAAACTAGTTTACTATTTAACAAAATAAAAATATTTCTTCAAAACACACCCACAAAGATTTGAACCTGTGACCTAAAGATACACTAACACACAACTAACCACCAGTCCAACAGGCCCATTCTGACATCAAAACGTACAATTAAACATAATAGCTCAACCTACTCGCGGACTCTAACCACAAAGCTTAAAACTTCTAACCCCCAGAGTGTTACAAGAGGATAATAAAATGATCCAAAATACCTATTTTTATTTTTATAGACGAATCATTATTAAAGTTAACTATGATTATTGTTGAAACTCTTAAAGAGATCAAAATATGTTTTCCCTAAAATTTTTCCTTACTCATGACTTCCAAAAGAATGTTGATATAAATGCTTAGCAAATATGTTCAAATGGTCATTTGAAAAGCTAGTATTCAAGATTGAATACATAGAATATGAGCTATTATGTGATGTTTTCATGAGGGGGAGTAAATACGTGCTGTACTCTTTTTTCCCTTAACTGAGGTTTTGTCCCATTAGGTTTTCCTGGTAAGGTTGTTAATGAGACAACATATTTTGCGTATTGTAAATATTTGTCTCTTTTTCCTTCATTTGGATTTTTTTCCCACAGGGTTTTTATCTTAGTAAGGTTTTAACAAGACACATTATCTACCAATGGACATCTAATGGGGAGTTTATGAATATCTTATCCATATGGTATATTTACTTTTAGGTGAACGCCTTTCGACTTATGTAATGCACCTGCTACATTTCAGCAATGTATGATGGCAATTTTAACTGATATGATTGAAAATTATGTTGAGGTTTTCATGGATGATTTCTTTGTTTTTGGTAACACTTACGATATTTGTTTGAATAATTTGGCAAAGATACTCAAAAGATGTGTGGAGACAAATCTTGTCCTTAACTGAGAGAAATGCCACTTTATGGTTAAGGATGAAATTGTCTTAGGACATAAGATTTTCATGTATGAAATTGAAGTGGATAATGTAAAGGTGGATGTAATTGAAAGATTACCACCTCCAGTTAGTGTGAAAGGAGTTAGAAGTTTCTTAGGCCATGTCAGTTTTTATCGTAGATTTATTAAGGATTTTTTAAAAATTTCTAAACCTTTATGTATGCTTTTAGAAAAAGATATTGTTTTTTTATTTTAACAAAACATGTTTAGAAGCTTTTGAAGAATTAAAAAATCGGTTAATTTTAACCCCAATAATTGTTACACCTGATTGGAACTCACCTTTTGAGTTGATGTGTGATGCAAACGATTTCGCTATGGGAGTTGTGATGGGTCAAAGAAGGAACAAAGTCTTTCATCCTATCTACTATGCAAGTAGAACTTTGACAGGAGCCCAGATCAATTATACGGTAACTGAAAAAGAATTTTTTGCTATAGTTTTTGCTTTTGACAAGTTCTGTTCATATCTTATAAGTACCAAAATTACAGTGTTTACCGATCATGTTGTCATTAAGTACTTACTCATGAAGAAAGATGCTAAACCGAGGCTAATTCGATGGATACTATTGCTCCAAGAATTTGACCTTGAGATCCAAGACAGAAAAGGTGTTGAAAATCAAGTAGCTGATCATCTATCAAGGTTGGAACAAAATGAGGTAACTTCTTCATTTATTCCAATTAATGAGAATTTTCCTGATGAGCATATTTTTGAGGTAAGACAAATCTATGAAACACCTTGGTTTGTTGATTTTGCCAATTACTTAGCATGTGGAATAATTCTACGACAAATGACGTACCAACAAAGGAAGAAATTCTTTCATAATAGTCGGTACTATTTCTAGGAAGACCCAATTTTGTTTAAATAATGTACCGATAACATAATCAGGAAATGCGTAGCTGGAAGTGAGATTAATGATATTCTGTACCACTACTATTTATCTCTGAGTGGGGGACACTTTGATGGTTCACGTACAGCAGCAAAGATTTTACAAGCTGGGTTCTTTTGGCTTACATTGTTCAAAGATGCATATGGGTATGTTAAAATTTGAGATCGATACCAAATAATCGGAAACATATCAAGAAGGAACGATATAACCTTGGAAAATATTTTATATTTAGAACTTTTCAATGTACGGGGCATTTATTTCTTAGGCACGTTTCCTTCTTATTATGGGAACAAGTATATCTTGGTAGCTATGGACTATGTGTCCAAGTGGGTTGAAGCCGAGGCATACCCAACTAAAGATGCTGAGGTAGTTATGTGATTCCTACATAAGCACGTATTTACACGGTTTGGGACTCCTAGAGCTATAATTAGTGATAAAGGATCTCATTTTGTAAATAAGTGGCTTAAGTGGTTGCTTGACAAGTATGATGTGAAACATAAGATTGCTATGGCCTATCACCCACAACCAAATGGGTAAGATGAAAGGGTGACTCGTGAAATTAAATGTATACTTGAAAGAGTAGTGCGCCCTAACATAATAGATTGGTCTAGAAGGCTCGACGATGCACTATAGGCCTATCGAACTGCTTTTAAGACACCGTTAGGAATGACTCCTTATTGGTTAGTTTCTGGAAAGGCGTGTCATTTATCGCTCAAATTGGAGAATAAAGCTCACCAGGCTTTGAAGAATTGAATTTTGATCTTAAACAAACTAGTGAGAGAAGGATGTTACAACTCGATGAGTTAGAGGAGTTGAGGTTATTTTCATACGAGAATGCCAAGATGTGTAAAGAAAAATATAAGAGATGGCATGATAATCATATTCAACCTCGTGAGTTCAAAGAAGGTCAAAAAGTGTTGTTGTTTAATTCGAGGCTAAGGATATTTCCTGGAAAGCTCAAGTCCCGATGGAAAGGACCTTATACCATCCACAAAGTTTATCCATATGGAGTTGTAGAATTGTACGAAAACCATGGAGGTATGTTTAAAGTTAATGGTCAATGTTTCAAGCACTATTGGGATGGTGAAATTAAGCGAATTAAAACCTCGTTCAAATTAAGAGACCCTTAAATTTTCATAAACCTACTTTTTAATAAAAAGTTAAATTATTATATTTAATTAATTCTGTCTAAGGAGATTGGAACTTAAGGGGGACCATTGTGACCCCTCCAACCTTTCCGAGGGATTAATTTAATGTAAATTTTTTAGAAGAAAATTTCTAATTAATTTTAAAATTTTATTTCTAGTTTTATTTTTATCTTCAATTTTTATCTTAGCCTTTAATTTTAATATTTTATTTAATTTATTTATGTTTAATAAAGGGGGTCAAATTGGCCCAAGTACTAATCAGTGTATTTATTTTTTTAGTAGTCTAGTTTGTAAATACAGTTTGGGCTTAAGGCCTGAACAACAAAGATGAGAAATTTAATCCATTGTTGCTATCCATAAGGGTTCCCTAAAACCCTAAATTTTGCCATCATATTTTCCCTCCATCTTACTTGCTGCCCAAGCAACTAAAAATTATCCAAATTTAGCCACAATACTACCTTTCCGTCCAAGTCACTTGAATTAGCTAAAATTTAGTTACAAAATTACCTTATCACTATATAAACCCTTTTATACCTTCATAATTTTCACAACCCTTCAAGCTAGCTTAAACCTTAAACCACTCATTCTTTTCCTTCTTAGCCGTTGGCCTAAATCCCAAAATTTCTCTAAAAAATTCTTCCTTGTCGCAAGCCCCTAGTACTGCTGCCGCGTGACTTTTTCCGGAGCAACTCTTTCGCTGTTGCATCCCAATCATCATCGCAAGCTTAACGCCACCGCAATCTCATCGTTGCCACAAAGTAATCGCCACCACAAAACTTTGCTCTCAACCTTTGCCGTTTTGTTTTTCATTCCTTTTGCTAAAATTTTGCTTAAATTTCAGGAAAAATGTCCACATCTCGTAGAAGAACTAGATCTTCCAAGACATTTTCCAAAAATCCCATTGTGATTCAAGATGAAGAAGTGAAAGAGAGGTTTGAATCAACCTAGGATGCCTGAAAAATGTTTTAACTTGGAAAGAAATGATAAGATGGTTGTGCATTTTCCAATTCGAAAGACAATTGGTCACTCAATTGGAATAATTTTTGTGATGCATGATCATTACCTGAAGAGGAGTTAGTTCAAGAGTTTTATGCTAATTTGACTAAGCCAGATGCTACTGAAGTTCTTGTCTGTAAGAAAAAAGGTACCCTTAACTTCTAAGTACATTAGTGATTTGTTTAACCTACCTGATGTTGAAGAAGATGAGTATTTTTCCATGATGACAAATATAAATTGAGATTTTCTTCAACAAGTGCTTAATGTTGTGACAAATCCAGGATCTCAATGGATTATAAGAAAGTATGGTAGTCATTCTTGTTGAAGGGAATATCTAAAGTCGCTGACTAAGGTATGGTTTTACTCTATTCGATATAAATTCATGCCTATCTCACACAGTTCTACCATCTTGATGGAGCAAATTCTTTTATTTTATACAATTATGATAGAAAGGTCTATCAATGTTGGGAAGGTCATTCTTAAGGAAATCCATAATTGTCCTAGAAAACAAATTTAAATACAAATTGTTTTCCTATAAAAAGATGACACCAGTAGAGCTATGAACACAAATTTTATATATTGTTATTCTACCGAAAAATAAAGAGAATTTATTCTCAACTATTACATATATTATTTTAGACTAACCATTCTACCAGTTTTTATTAAGAAGAGAGAATTTTCATTTTCACCCCAAAAGAAGAGAAAACTTTTTCCAGTTCTGTGTTTCGATTCAATTGGTTCGAGTCCACACTTGAAGTAGTTCGTATTATGAGAATAGCGAAGAAGAGCATTTGGTTGAGAGCCGGAACAAAGAGCATCCGCTAAGCCAAAAACATAGATACGAATTCAGTTAAGGTTTATTGCTATAAATATCACAAACCGATCTGTTTTCAAAATTTTAATATTCTGTTATGCAAGAAAAATATTTTCAAACTGAGATTTTTCCACAAGTACCATGGCAAGATTGAATCGAGCAAGAATGAGGAAGAGGAGGATCCGGAAGAAGAGGATGAAGACTCCAAAGAAAAAGAGGATCTAGAGGAGGAAAATGAGGATACGAACAAAATCTCAATCTTAATCGGAACAATTTTTTATTTTTATTTTTGGACTTAAGTATTATAATTTGCTTTAAGACTTGGATATTTTATTTAGTTTGGTTAGACAATTTTAATTTTTAGGAATAGATATTTTTAATTTATTAGGTAGAATGTAGTTGTATTGTTTATGTAGGATCCCCACAATTTTTGTCGGCATTACAATATTCAATCTTGAGTCATGAGGAGGAGACCACCTAAATAAATCTGAGGACTTTTCATGCTTACATGTAATCTCTTCCCTTTATTTATTATTTGCACATTAGGGACAATGTGTCGACTAAAGTGTGGGGGGTGGCGTAAAAAAATTAAATTTTATTTAATTTGTTTTGTTTTTAGTCGACTTTGGTAGTTATTTTTTTTTCTTTTGTGTGTTTTTCTGTGTGCTTGAGCTTGTAGAAATACAAGTGATTGGTTAGGAGCATGTAAATAGGTTATTAATTAAATTATAAATTTACCCTGAAAATAAATAATTTTGATTGTTGATAGTTAAACTAAGTAGTTCATTTTATTAAACTGTGAATAGGAAAAATAAATTAAATATACCAAATGATTAATGTAGATACGAATACGTATTTATGCTAGTTAAATTATAGGATGTTTGAATTAAAATACTCAGCAAATAAATTCATGGTTATTGAAACAATGCAATATAATAAGCATAATCTTTACAAGCATGTGCTTAACTTAAAATGGATTGTGGGAACAAAGACATTGTGAGGGTTAAAAGCATTGTGAGTATGATAAAAGCATAGAATGGGATAAAAGTTAAGAGAGTGTTGAGTGTTCACAATGTAATAAAAATATGAGGAATTGAGAAAAATCTCACACATATTGGCACAAAAACTCGTAAGTGCTCATGCTTATAAATATTGTATTAGAGTTCAAAGCATGAACAAAAATAAGTTGAGTAGGAAAAATTTGAATTGACTGTATTCTTCACTCATAAATGTTATATTCGTATGTACATTTTGATGGGATTCTATGTTTAATTTTCTTTAACTTGTTTGCCTCATAATATTCTGAACTAGTTGGTTTGAATACAAATAATTGTAAGTTATTGACCTACTCAGATTTAGATTGGGAAAAGATAACACAGTTTAACTAAGAGAAGAAACTCGATTAAGTGGGGAATATGTCTCCACATCGTGACGTCATGTCCGGCTTGTCGGGACGTCAGTGTCGTGTCGTCGTAACGTTTGTTCTTCCTCATCATGGCGTCGCCATATGTTTTATCCTAAATGCAAGGCACACTTCACAAATAATAACAAGTCTCCTATTCAATATAGATTCTTGAGTTTAAGTTTGGAATTTATTATTATTATTATTTAAGAGTGGTTAATAAATCGAATTTTTCAATTAAATTATTCTGCATACTTCATCTTTTCAATCAAGTTTCCATATACCTCAACCAGAGGATAAAATTAAAAATATATATTAAATTTTAAATCTTAAATTTATTAAATACCACCCTTAAGAATATATAAATTAATTGAGCTAAAATCTAAAAAGATTATAAATTGGCATATTCAGGATAAAAAATAGGAAAAAGAATTTATTTAAGAAATCGGTTAGTTTAAATAATTATTTTAAAATGTAATATTCGTTAAGTTTAGAATTTAAATTTGTTGAGTGTTTTAATGTGCATGTCTCTAAAGGGTGTTAATTTCTCTATTTATATGATATGGTTTCTAGATGTGACATCGTAGGTAGACCCCCAAGCATGTGAATGCGTACCCTATTTTAGGATTGAAACGTGTTCTTTACGTATGGGTTCGCCTAAATAATGGTAAGAATCGACCCATATGATTTCATGAAAGGATGTGAACTCATAACATGCAAACCCAAGATGAGAACTATGTAGGTTACGGGTCGGTCCCAATCAGGTAACCAAGTAGCGGGTCAGTAATGGCAAACACCATAATAATTTGTCCCCCACCTAGTTCAAAGAAGAGTTATAAAGTGGCTCATTGAGAACTTGGCTTTGGGAAGTGGGGAATATCTTAGAATGAAACTTATCGCATACACTTTTTGTTTGAATTGTCATATATGCTTCATCACGTGTTGAGGAGAGGTGCAATTGTATAAAGCTGATTGTGCTTTCATTCTCGGACACACGAATCGTCAAGGTGTGAAATTTTTTAAAATGAGGTTTCCATGTGGTTAAAAAAAAAAGAGAAGACAAAATATTATTTCCTCTTTATATATTCTTTTTACTTTATATTTTTTTCTTCTTCCTTTCATCTTGGGGTTCTTCTATAAGTGAGAACATTTTGGGTTTATGGTTTTGATCAAGATTTTCAGAACTAGATCAATGATCAAACCAGCCGGGCCACCAGTTCCCAATTTGATCAATTTGTCTGATCCAATCAAACAAAAAAAATAGAGAAAACTGCTTAAACTAGTTTTTAGCTTAGTTCAATTAGTTTATATTGGTTTGTAGGTCAATCGATTCAACTCCTATCTCCAAACAAGTACCCGACTAATTTTTAGTCCAACTAGTTCGATCAGCCAGTCCGGTTTTAAAAATACTAGTTTTAATTAATGAAAGAACTTTTTGGATCTGTCAGGTTGAGCAAACAAGTGGTGAAGTTCGAAAATAGAATTAATCACCAGTGTCTTAACCTTAGAAGGATAAATTTAGAGCATTACTAGCACTGCCAAACATTATAAAGGAAGAAGAAAAAAAGAGAAAAATAATGTAAAAGAAAGTAAATAAAATAAAATAATTAAAAATATATTTCTAAAAGTTTATATGACATTGCGTTTATTATTTAATTAGAGTTTTTTAATGAATATAACATTTTGGTGTAAAATGGGTAACAAAAAATAGTTTTGGTACCAATTTGTGACCAATGAAGGTACCAACAAAAATAGCACGATAACCTTTTTTTTTAAAAAAATAGACCTAACGGTTTGACCAATGAAGGTGTCAACTAAGGAAAAAAAATAATTTAGATATCACTTCTGAAAAAAAGAATAGGTACAGTAAAACCTTGATAAATGAATATTCGATAAATTAATAATCTCGGTTAAATAATAATTTTTTCTGTCCCGACTTGAGCCAAGAGAATAAAATAATAACCTCGTTAAATGCGTAATATAATAATTTTAGAAAATCCTTAAGGGCCCAATGAAAATATAAAATAATAATTCATTAAAGATACTGAAAATTTTATATACAATACATAAAACTAAAGTGCTTTCTAGACAACTCTTTTTTTTTCAATTTTATTATTTTCTAAAATATGCATATATAGTTAATTGTTTCTTCTTTTCATGTGAATCAAATACAATTTCATCTTTAACTTTTAGAATGGCATAAACCAAATCTAGTATTCTTTTCGTGTTGTATTAAATAATTCTTCAAGGCATCCAAAGCTAGAAAAACCTCTTTTGGAGAAACTTGTGGTAAAACACTACTGTCGTCTGGATCTTGCTCGTCATCAGCTAGCACATCTATTACTCATTGAATAATTTCTTCATCTGTAGGTGACTCCATCAAAAATTCATTTTCACTTAGATAATTCAAAATTTGCTCAACATCCTTGGCATTTCTATAATGTAAATAAAAAATTACTTCTTTTAATTTATGAATGCCTTCAACATCACCAATTTCTTGTTCGAGAGGCATATCCTCATCGGATCAAATTTTGTAATGTTAGAAACAATTTGCAATAGTTGTAGGCTTCACATCAATACTCCAAGCAGAATTAATAATATCACATCCCAAAAATTGGGTTAAAAGAAATTGGGTTTGTGAAACCAAGATTTGTCACTTCTTGATTTTTTAGATAAAATTGTGAAAATTTTATTAAGTGAATTAATCTGGTTCAATGGTTGATAGATGTGAGTAGTGTGTGTGAGGTTATAGGTTCTAATCCTTTACCTTGAATTTTTACCTAAACCTCTCTCTTTGAACTTGTAGCTTATGTATTATTTTTACTCAAGTGATGTTAAGAATGAGCTTGCTAATTCAGTGTTAAGGCTTCAGTTTACCCAAAGGTGTTCAGTTTGAATCTTATTGTGCATAAGTGAAAAATATTTTTGTTTCAAACTCTAGGGAAAAGCTGATAAGGATAACTAATCAGATTTAGTGGGAGTTAGTGGGGATATGGGTGGTTTGATGGGAGTTAGTGGGGATATGGGTGGCTTTAAAAAATTATTATTAAAATGATTTTCCCTATAAAATTCCTCTTCCGCAACCATCCATACTTTTTTCCCAGATTTTATTTTTAACGTTAGTTTTTTGGTGTTGTTGAAATTAATCTGACGTTTTCTTTTCCCAAAATATTCCTTCTTCTTTTCTCTATTTTGATCTCTACAAAAATTCCCTCTCTTCTCTAATTTGTTTCCAATTCTTATTATGGAGACTCTATTTTTCTGCTAACCCTTGTGCTATGTGTTTTGGATGAGAGATAGCATGTTCATCATTGTGTAAGTGTAATTCACGTTCTTTTCTTTTTATTTTTCCCGTAGTATGTTATTTATTTATTTTTGGTTTTGTGTAAGATGGATGGTTCTAGTACGTCTTTAGTTTTGTTTTGATCATTAGTGGCCTTTTGTAGGTGTGGATTATTTTAGCATTTACTTATTTAGCATATAGTGGGCTTTAGAAAAAACTACTGCAAGCGTGGTAAGCAATCGAATGCTTTGAATGGACTGCTATGTTTGGTGTTAAGGCCGAATTTAATGTTTGATTTGTTTTGGATGGCGTTTTAAGGTGCTGGAATTGCTTTTGTTAAATCAGCATAAAAAAATGACTAGGTGTATAATGAAAATCCGAGAAAACAACGAACAATGAACGTAAAAAATTGGGATTGTCAGTGCCACACAGTTGTATGCCAGTGTGCTAGACCGTGTGAGTTACGCGGTCTTGGCCAATTGGGTCGTGTGGGCCCAAAAATTGGAATTTTTCCCTAAAGTCGTATTCGATGTATGAGTCGAATGTAAGATTCCTGTAGGGTCCATATGATGCAAATTAGGCCATAAATCATGATTTTTTTTAAATTCTATTAGCATAAAATATAAATTATGTACGCATGTTAATAAGATATAGTATGATACTGTAAGTAGTGTGAGTTTTTAACATGTAAAAACTGTGCATTAATTATTTATGTTTATACGTTAATCAGTTATGATTAATATATGTTTTGAATCGTGATTAAATGATGACTGAGAAGTACTAATATGCTTACCAATTCTAAAACTAAAGTAAGTGCTCTGACTTGTATTCTGTGATTGTTTGATCGGTTGTGTGATAATGGAATATGTTATATTCTAACACTTATGTTTTGTGATATTATGACACAATTCTGTTTTTGTTAATTTGATCTCTGAATACGAGATAAATTTTTTAAATCGCCATATTTGACTGCATGTTAAGCATGCCATTGTTCTAATTCTATTCTGTGTGTCATATCACATGCATGAGGTTGGGATGATATTATAAGGAGGAAGTTCTGGCAGTTTAATGATCTGCCTCATCTGATGGTTTATCCACATTTCTGTTATGGCAACTTGGTTGCAAGATAGTGGCTCGACCACATATATTCTGATCTAGCAGTTTTAACTGCAACTCTGGTGGCAATGTCCACAATTATTTGTTGGTGTGATTAGGTTGGATGAGTTTTGGGAAACTCTATTTTAGTGTGTAGCGGAGTTGGATAGGAAGTTTTCTAGAAAAAAAATTGCATTCTAGTTTTTTGAAATTTCCGCATTGACATAGTCATGCATTCTCAGTTCTATTTGCTTATGCATCACGAAATTCTCTATGAAACTCTGATTTGTATATTTTGTTATATATGATATCTGTTTGGGTTTAGTTATACATTGAGCTTTGTAGCTCACCTCTTTTGTTTTATTTTTGACGTTTCAGGTAATCGATAAATTAGAATCGGAGGACGTGCAGGAGCTCGGATGGTTTAATCAGTTAAATTAAAGAAATGGTGATTTTCATAATTATTTATGTTGTTATTTTGGGAATTGTAATTTGTTTTTGGGCTTTGTTTTGGTTTCCGTTTAATTTGTTGATATTGATATTTGTAAAAGTGATACTGCAAAACTTCACAAGTTAAATTTAAAATTCGATATTCAAAATTAAAACTCTAAAAGTTTTCCGTTGCAAATTAAGTAACCCCTAAAGAGTTTTTCTGTAAATAAACAAACAGCTTCAACGAGTATTTTCCTTAAAACACAAAATAATTTGTCAAAATACTTATTTTCAAACGCGATTTTGAACTCAAATTTTGGGATTAAGTTAAGTGTTTCCGAAATTAAGTTTTTCTAGACATTTGTGAAAATTTTTGCAAAACTTTATATTTCTAAAATGTGTTTTTAGTTTGATTGAAGTAAAGGCTTTTAAACAAGTTAACGTAATTCCTCAATATCTGGTCATGACTTTTAGGTCGGGTTTGGGGTGTTACAAATAAAATGGATTGCATCCAATGCATTAATCTTTTCAGGATTTATTTCTTGTTTCTCGTAACCTTCCAAGATGCTAGAATAAAAGTGATGCCGATAATAAATCTTAACTGCTCTAATAATTCCAGCATCACATGATTGAATTTTTTATGTTGAATTTGGAGGCAAAAAGAGTAATTCAATATTTCTCAAGCCTTCAATAACCTTGGGATGGGTTGGGCAATTGTCTATTATAAACAACTCCTTTCTACCAATCATTTTAGCATCAAACCAACGAAAAAAATCTTGAAAAAGCAATACAATCATCCATGCTTTTTTGTTGGCAAGATAATGACAGTTAAGATTGTCAATATTCACATTTTTAAAGCATCTAGGATTAGCAAACTTACTAATAACCCAAAGAGGCACTTTATCTAAACCATCCCCATTGCAACAAACCACAATAGTAAGTCTTTCCTTGTCCTTTTTTGGTCCTTCTAATTGCTTTGTAGCCAGTGAATGATCTACTTGCAAACTATAAAATAAACATGTTTCATTCATATTATAGATAGCTTTCGAATCAAAATTTTCCAATTTAGCTCTTATTTGAGGTAAAGCATATTCAATATTATCCATAATAATTGAATCATTTTCACCAAATCTTCTATAAGACTTAATCCCATATCTTGCCTTGAACCGTTCTAGCCAACCAATTAACTATAAGACTTAATCCCATATCTTGCCTTGAACTGTTCTAGCCAACCAATTAAGAAGTTAAATTTGGAATTTGCGTCACCTTACATTTTCTGCAGAAACTCTTTTGCTTTAGTTTGAATCATTTCTCCAGTCATGTTTACTTTTTCTTGATATTGTTGAAATCACTCATACAATACCTTCTCTAATTCAGGATATTTGGCTGATTTGTGCCTTTTAACATTGCTATTCTTTATCTTTTTTGACAAATATTCAGATGATCTTTTAAGAGTATTTGATGTTATTGGTTGGCTAACATAGAGATCAAATGTTTGTTGAACCCATTACTACAAATCTTTTTTACTTGAAGAGGGATGCTTATTTTTGTACTCACATAATGATTTTCTCATCTCATTTGTCAATGTAGACTTTTTACACCTTTAAATGGGAAGCCATGGAGGAAAAGATTATATGAATTACAATATTTTGATACGTACATATGTTTATTTATAATAAAAGTTCTAATCTATCCAATAAATATATATCTGTTGGATTTTGAAACCATTAACTTTTTTTTCTTTTTGGTTACATGAACCAATTAATTAACTCTTTTTTCTTTGTTACATGAACCAATTAGCTTTGATTCATTGCACTTGCATGCATATTGGATTTTGATAAAAAAAAAAAGAGCTCATGCATAAAGTATGAAATATTCTCTAAATTAATAAATATTGATAAATTAATAAAATATTCATTTATCAATAAACTAATAACCTTAAAATAATAATTTTTCGGTCCCAAAGGTATTATTTTATAAAAGTTTTACTGCACTAAGATGAGAAAAAAGTATAACTGAAACATCAATTTGTAGGTAAACTTACTTATCAACTCTACCAAGTAATGAATGAGAAAAAATTATATTTACTTTCAATTGGTTTATCATTTCTACCAAACACATAAAAATATATTTTTTGCTCTTTCAAATTTCCATAAAATTTTTCACTCTTTCAAGTAAAACTATAAATAAAAATATTTAAAGAAAATAAACCTCTCACTTTATTTATATACTGTGAAATTCAAACCTAAAAATCAAAATACTTTTAACTCCCCAACCCTAACATTAAATTAAAAAGCTGATTAACAATTTTAACATAAACTCAAATAATTCATGCTATAACTTTTAAAATATAATATTCAATAAATTTGAGTTTGAAATTTCAATGTATTTTGTTTCATTTCCAAACTACAACCTCTTTTATTTTTATTTTTTAAAAAAAACCTCCAATAATCCATCAATATATTAGTTTTAGATTTTTTAAATTAGAAATAAAGATGGAGAAAAGGGTTTGTATATTGTTGAAAATGCAAACTTTAAGGTCCGTATCCACAAGCAATAAAAATGACTTCGACTTTTGTTCATTTATAAATCTCAAATCTCAACTACTTATTTGTGGTGTTTATTAATTTTAGAAAACTTTTCCAAAGTCCAAAAATATAAGAAAGTTTTTTCTACCAAAAAATGTGTATATCAGAAAGTGTGGGATAAATTGAAGGAGAGCAATAGTAGCAAAATATGGACGGAATTGAAGGCACGTGAAGGACCATTCCATTTTTAATGCCATATATTGAAATTTAAAATAATTAAAATTTGTGAAAAAATAATATAAATATTTCAAGTCTTATATAATTAATCTATTTAATTTATATAAAATAAAATTTCAAATAACGTATACTATATGTTAAGAACTTAATTAAATTAGTGTCATCAATCCCAAATCTCATCTTAATTCTAAAATTATTAAAATTTATAATTTTCATTATTTTAAATTTATCATTTCAATTAAAATCATACTGATTTGTTATATAATTTATTGTTTGATTTTGAAAGCATAATAACATGTGATTTTGAATGACCTTGAATCCCCGTTGAGAATCAAATATTGACCAAAGGTTATGTTGACATCCGAATAACAATCACTTTCACTTGTACATGTGGACGGTGTCGTTGCGGCCGTCTGCCATCAAAGATGGATGGCCAAACCAAGATTTGACTTTTGCCTAAGAGAAAGGACACAAATTTTTGGTATATTGATATAAAATTAAAGCGACTTTAAAAACTTTTTTCACCCTTGATAATTTTAGTAATTTAATTATCATATTTTATATCCTATTCATATTTGACAATTGATATTTTAATAATTTAACCATCATATTTTATATTATATTAATAAAAATCATGTATGTCACTTAGAAGTAAAAAAAAATTAATTTATTTTATGTAAAAAATGTCAACTGTTAAATATAGATTAATATAGACAATAATTTTAGATTGAGATGATAGAGATACCAGATTAATTCTAAATTTTACATGCATGGTAAATACAATAATATTAATAAATTTAATGGTTAAATTATTAAAATATTAATCATAAAAAGTTAAAGAAATGTGTAAAATCATGTTAGTTAAATATCAATATTCTTATGTGGGTTAAGTTTTCTTATAAGGATAAGGATAAAATTGTTTAGTGATGAAACTTCAAATAGATATAAATTAAAGACTTGAATATAAATTCTGTAGGAGATAAATCCGATTAAATAGTAGAGAAAATAAGAATCGAAAAAATTGAATATGTAAATTGTATGTAGAAAAACTCCTCAAAAGAGGACAAAAAAATCACGGACAAAAGGAGATTTCACTATAATAAAAAAGAGTACAAAAGATGGAGAGAATTAAAAAAAAAACCCAAAACCCCCACAAGAAAAACCTTTCGAAACAAATAACAAAATTCTCTCAATTTAAATATTTCTGTTGTGTAAAACCTAGAGTAATTAAGACATTTTTATAGGCTTAAATTCGTAAAATAAATGACTACAATAACTCTAGATTAATTAGAGTTTGAGTGGAAAACTAAAAATAGATTTTAACTAGGAGAAGAAAAATTAAAATAAATTTTGGTCAAAATGAGAGACATTCTCCCACAAATTCTTTACTAATAGTTAAATTGATATAAGGTGAATTAAGTTGATTTGATTAGGTAATTGGACAATCAATACTTTTTTTTTTTTTTACAAAAAAAACCCAAAAGGTCCAAACTCAATTAATAAAATCATCAAGTACAAGATCATAGATTTCCTTAGATAATCCATACCAAAGGTCACAAGAATTATCAATAGATTTTTTGCAAATAAAATCCGCAACCTTATTACAACTACGATTGGCCCAAATAACATCAATTGAAATAAAACTGTCCATAATTTTATAAGCCTCGTTAATGCGATAACCCATAATAGTGATGTCCTTTCCACGATTCTTCACCTTGTTCACCAAACTAGCACAGTCAATTTCGAAAATGGCTTTTGTAATATTAAGGGAACATGCAATTTTCAAGCTCTCTTCAAAAGCATAAAGCTCCGCCCATTCCGCCGACAAAACTTCATCTTTGAAACCCCCACCCCCTTCAAGAACGAAACCATCATCATCATGGACAGTCACACCATAACCTGTTTTATTATAAGAGACAGTAGCATCGAAGTTTATTTTCGCAAAACTGTGAAGAAGCTTCTCCCAGTTTTTGCAAGCAGGAGAAACATGTAGCATTGGCTTGTTGACCAGATTGTGGATCCGGAAATCCTGGCAGAGGGTTTTAGCTCTATCCCAGATGACTCTCACTTCTTCCTCCTTGCCCCAAAAAAACATAGTTTTTGCAGTTGTTCCAACTATTCCATAGCGTTGTAATAAAGTTGGCTATAGCTTTCTTATCCAAAACGCGCATGACATCTTCGATCCAGTCAATGCAGTAGGAATAATCCCTAGCGAGAAGCCTGTTATCGAGACCACCGAGAGTAAGAATAGCTCGAGCTGTTGGGCAGCCTTTGAGGGCATGAATGAGGGTTTCTACACTCGCACCACACCTAAGGAAATCCTTCCTAAAGTCTTAACGAATAGAGGAGATTTTGGCATTTGTAGGAAGGAGCTCATGGCCCACACGCCAAGCAAAAACATGAATTTTAAGGAGGTTTTGAGCTTCTAGATTGTTTTCTAAAAGAATCTGTGAAGGCCGAAACCCACTTGTTTGAGAAAGAGCCAAAAGTACACAGACTTGGAGGTGTAGAAGCCATGAGGGTTATGAAACCACACCATTCTGTCACTTAGTCCATTAGTAAAAAATGATAATTTACAAATTTGGTCCCTCATAAAACTGTCATATAACTCACGCAGCTTATCTTTGTTCCAGCTCTATTGATTATTGATCCATAAGTCGTTCACCTTTCTTTCATGAGAAGTCAGAATAGTAGAGCTCAGTGACTCACAGTTTAAATCTTTAAAGCCCCAGTTGTCTTTGCGAATGTTGATGTTGTTTCTGTCACCAATCTGCCAACGAAATCCATTTTCGAGGGCTTTAGCAGCTGCAGCGATGCTAGTCCAAGTGTAAGATGATTTGTCAACAACTTTGGCGTGGAAAAGGTCACCATTAGGGAAGGATTTCGAGCTAAGCACTTGATGCCACAGTGTATCTTTAGAGGTGAGGAGTCTCCAAACTTGTCTGCCAAGGAGAGCCAAGTTAAAGAGGCGAAGATCATGAAAGCAAGCCCTCTCATTCCCTTCAGATAGCAAACTCTCTCCCATGGAAGCATTGACTAGCCCTTTCTACTCTCTTTGCTAGCCCACCACATTTGACATATTTTGGATTGCATGTCATCTAAGATTCCCCTAGGAGCAAGAAAAATTGAAAATGCATGGTCGGGAGTGTAACACCCCTAACACGTATCCGTCGTCGAAATAGGGTTACGAAATATTACCGTAAAAATATAATATAAAGGGTTACGAAGTATTACCGTAAAAAAATAATATAAAACATACATTTCCAAATGTTAATATAAACATAGCATAATGCATTTATATTGTAACACCCCTTACCTGTATTTGACGCCGGAATAAGGTATGAGACATTACCGGACTTAAACGCAAGCAAACATACATTTCTGAGCCATGCATTTGCGTCCAAATTAAAACTATTCATACACAATCACAATGTCCCTAATATGAGCCTACGAGGCCTAAAACATGCATCGAAGTGGTTCGAGACTAAACTAGGAGCTTTAGAAAATTTCACAACAACTTAGAAAATTTTTCACTAAACAAGGGTCACACGCTCGTGTGGATATGGGACACGCTCATGTGGGCAAGCCGTGTGGTCACACACGCCCGTGTCCCAACCCTGTGTAACTCCCTGTTTTTCACCTAAGAACAAAATAAAGACACACAGCCAAGTCACACGCCCATGTGCTAGGCCGTGTGGTCGATTTAAATATTATGATTTTTCATAAAATAGGTGCAGACTTCACACGTTTAGGGCACACGCCCGTGCCTGAGGCCGTGTCATCCACACGGTTGAGACACATGCTCGTGTGCTTGATTCTGAACATTCTATTTTGCAAGAATTAGGGTACAGGGGACACACGGCCTAAGCACATGCCCGTGGGGCAAACCATGTGTCACGCACGACCTAGACACACGCCCGTGTGTCTACCCGTGTGGAGAAAAATAAGGCTATTTACCAAGCCATTTTGCCACCCTTTGGTGCACACACCTACACAATACAACATAGTACCAATTTAAGCATTTCCGTACAACCAAATCAGCCACAACCAAGACATCAACATATCATTCACATGCTACCATTTATCATACACAACATCACATACTTATAAACTCAAGTCAAGTAAAATCCACATCCATGAAAGGCATCCTCATATACATTGCTTACACCAATAGTAGCTAATTCCAAATGGCCTTATACAAAATGAACTTTCAACCAATATAAGCCAACACATTTGGCCAAATCAATTATGACACATAACAAAATGACCAAGTCTCCTATACATGCCATAACTCAAATTGTTGAAATCATTGGTACCAAAATAATTTTTGATAGTGTGAGTGGATCTTCGACAGTCTCCGATTCCCGAGCTAGCTTGGTGACACTATAAGACAAGGGAAAGGAAGGGGAGTAAGCTATAAATCTTAGTAAGTTCCTATGCAAATAATAAGCATCATAACCACTCATTTAACATACAATTAACATGATGAAATATGGCATGAATGTCAATAAATTCTTTTAGTCATAACTTACTCAATCACAATTTTATCAAGGTTTCATCACTTATGGAACTCATTACGCATGAGTTTTACGTACATACCTGTACCAACTCACAACATAACCATAGTCTTTCACAACTTTGACATTTCTGTTGAACACTCAAAATATTAACGAATACTCGAAAATCTTGCACATAAGTGCCATATATGTAGCCAAAGCTACTTCAAATCTCATAATACATGTATACTCATTTTCGAGCTATTCACGGGTCTGCTCACACAAGCTGTCATTCAGGATGTAGCTACACAGAACTGCTCACACAAGCTGTCAGGTATCCGCAACACATGCCATGTGACAGCCCTAAAGTGACCCTAGTCGGAAAGCGGTTTTGGGACCGCTAAACCAAGTCACCAAATTATTTGAATATGATATTTAATGTCTAAAATATGTGATTATGAATGTGTGAAAGTTTTAAGCTTCGATTTAGTAAATTGCATGTGAATTTAGTCAATAGGACTTATGTGAGAAAATTTTGAAATGTGATAGGTCAAAACATAAGGATCTATTAGTGCATGAAATAAAAAGGGGGGACTTGCATGTCAATTTCCCCCCCTAATTAGTAGTGGCCGGCCATGACAAGTATGGTGGACCAAGTGTGATGGGCAAAAACATGTCATAAACATGTTAAGTTAGTGTTTCATGGGAGGTATGATATAATAAGGAGCATGGGAATAAAATAATGAAAGGGAATATGATGAAAACAAAGAAAAAAAAGTGTGTGGTTGTTCCCCCATTTTGCCGAAACTAGAAAAAAAAAAGAGAAAGGCTTCATCCTTTGGTTCTTCTTGGCCGGTTTGAAAGGAGGAAGAAGAGAGGTTTCGGTCACCTTGAGCTTAAGGGGAGGTTAGTATGTTGTGTTAAATTCTTAAGTTTTAAACTTGTTTCTAGTTAATTAGCTAATTTCTTACACAAACCATGGGAAAATTTCGAAATCTCGGTGATGGCTTGAGCATTCGGTTTTGGTTGTTGAAAGGAATGAGTTGGAGGTTGGATCATGTTAAGATTCGGCCTTGTACATAAACATTAAGAGTTTGATGTTTTTGTGATTTTTGGAAGGTAAATAAGGTTATACACAAGATAAATACTAAGATTTTGGTTGACTTATTTTTAGTGAGGTTCGCCAAGGACCTTATGTGCAAGTTTATTCGGTTTAAGTAGAAAAACGTGGCGGGTAGATATGAAGTAATGTGTATATTGGTTCGGCTGCTAAGCAAGGAAATAATTGTTAGTAACATAGTATCTATGCACTTATGTATATATATGTATGTACAAATAACCTATTTAGCTATGGATATCTAAGGTGTTAAATAATGAAATCCTTGACGACTTGGGTTAAATAGCATTGACCAAGGACTATATGGGCTTGCTAATTTGGTTTAAGTGAAAAACTATGATAGAGAAATATGACTAAATTGTGGACTTTGACAATTTAAATGATGCATTTGACTTGTGTACCGACCTAGGACGATATGTGTTTCTATATGAAGTTAGATGGTGTTGATGAAATTCGGTAATGCATGATGTTTAAATAGTATTGAGCAAGGTCATTGTACTTAAATTGTATGACATACATGTATTGAATGGAATTGCCCAAGTGAAAAATAATTAAATGAATTTATTTGTTTAAATTAAGCTCAATAGCAAAGGGGATCTAAATCCGATAAAGGGAAGGAAAAAGTGGTCGAATAGCCATCGAAATCGTTCGACAACATCCGAGGTAAGTTTTCGAGTAACGAGACTTAGTTTACGATTTGATTAAGTCATGACGTATGAGCGTAACAAATATACGGTGATATGATGATTCTACTTGAATTTTATGTTGAGTTAATTTGTCTATACGTGTGACGGGTAGCCGTATGTACATAGAGATCGTGTCATAAAGCAAACTAAACCATGCTGTTTGTATGTGGCTAGTGAGCCGAAAATGGGATTGCTTAATACGTGACTTGTGTTTGAACTCTGATTATGAAAATGGAATATAAATGTGTCATGATTTGTTGATATGTGCATGAATGTTTGGATGATAACCGGGCTAAGTCCCGAAGGCATTTGCGCTAGTGACTAGTTCCGGGCTAAGTCCCGAAGGCATTTGTGCGAGTTACTATATCCGGGCTAAGTCCCGAAGGCATTCGTGCGAGTTACTATATCCGGGACTATATCCGGGCTAAGTCCTGAAGGCATTCGTGCAAGTTACTATATTCGGGCTATGTCCCGAAGGCATTCGAGCGAGTAGCTATATCCGGTTAAATCCCAAAGGTACGTGGCTTGGGAATGAGCGACCTTGCTGTAATAGTTTCAATTAATACGCTCGTAAAATCCCAGCGATGAGGTATGTTTCGTATGTGCTTTGAATTAGTTGATCCCTTACAAATAAGTATTCGCTCAATCGATAAATGAGCTATCGGCCTTTGGCTATGTTGATCTTTTGTGTATGAATATAAGGGTTGGTAATGTGAAGTAAGTATGATATTGAGAATTTGTGCATGTCAAATTATCCATTTAGCCATATGAATGCTACATTTTGGTTGTGTCAAATTTTATGGCTCAAAGCTTACTAAGCATTAAATGCTTACTCCGCTTCTGTAAATCTCTGTTTTATAGATTTTGGTTCTTTAGCTATCGGACTCGGGATTTTTGAAGTCGAAGTCGCCCACACTATCAAAGCTCCTTTTGGTACACTTTTGGTTGAACTTTGAAATGGCATGTATAGGACACCCCTTTTTTTTTTGTTATTAGTCAAGTACTTTGGTGTTGTATATATTTGGATAGCCATGCGAAAATGGCTTATATATATTTTGAGCATAATGTTATAATCATCTTGAATGTATATGTTCATTAAGAGGCATGGAAATGTTTGGCAATGATTAGCCATTAGAATGGTTCATCATGATTATATTTTGGGCTATATATGCTAAAGGGCTAGTTGAATCATGGAAACTATGAAATAGGTAAAGTCTACCTTAAAGGCAGATGCTGACAGCAGCAGTGATGTAGATTTGAAAAATCACTAAAAATTTTAGGAATGGAATTAAATAATGAATAAATTATGTAATCAAACCTTGATGAATATACTTTCACATGGAAGAAATGAAACGATCATATGAGTTGTATGTTAAGAGATATCTAGGTTTTCGCAAAACAGGGCCAGAACGGTTTCTGGATCCCCTGTTCCGACTTTGGAAATTCATTATAAATTAACCAGAGACATTTAGAAGTTATGCCATATATGTATAGATTCCTATTTGATTCTAGTTTCTATAGAAACAAACGACATCAGTATTGAAGCCCTGTACAGGGAGATATCCAAGTCGTAATGCATGAAGGTCAGCATAGTCTAACCCTAAAACAGGGGAGACTTTAACTAATAAACTGTACTAATTGGCTCAACCAAAAATTCTAGAAAAAAATGTGTAGATGGATATATGAGTCTAGTTTCAGGAAAAATTTACAAAACTGGTTTTCGAGTTTTGGAACTCGAGATATGATTTTTAAGGTGACAGTGATGCAGTTAGCCAGCTCTTTTGGAAATTTAAAATGGACTGTACAAATAAGTGAGTTAAGTCTGCGAACCCCTCGTGTCTGACTCCGGCAACGGTCTCGGGTACGGGGTGTTACAATTTTATTGGTATCAGAGCTACGGTTTAGTCGATTCTAGGACTACCGTAATACGTTTGGGTCAGCTATACATGCCATTATGTGATTATTTGATAGTGTGGTGATTTCTGACAATTGAAAATGTGTTTATTATAGTAATGGATTTCGATCTCGACCGAGCGGTAGCTGATGATCTTGAGAGTGTAGTGCCTGCTTCCGCACAAGGGACAGCTCCGGCGGACTCTCAACCTATTGCTAGTAATCCGAATGATGAAGCTAGACAAGCTTTCTATAGCGTGATGAATGATTGGTTCAACCAATACATTCGAACTAATCTGTTGTTCCACAACCTCCATTCCCGACTAATGCCACCCTCAAGACCACAATACCTCAACAACCGACCACATAAGGTCAAATAAGCCCCAGATTGATGAATTTGAAAACACGGGCTCTTGAATTTAAGGCTACGGATAGTGATGATGCCGAGCAAGCTGAATTTTGGTTGGACAACACTATTCGGTACTCGATGAGCTATCTTGCACACCGATGAGTGCCTAAAGTGTACTATCTCCTTGCTACGTGATTACGCCTACTATTGGTGGAATACGTTGACTTCTATTATGCCTAGAGAGCAAGTAACTTGGGAGTTTTTCCAAACCGAGTTTGGAAAAAATAAATCGATCGATTTATGGATCAAAAGCGGAAGGAATTTCTTGAACTTAAACAAGGTTCCATGTCGATTCTGACTATGAACGAAAGTTTGTAAGGCTTAGCCGATGCATGAGAATGCATTTCCTCGAAGCCGTAATGTGTAAACGTTTCGAGGATGGATTAAATGATGATATAAAGCTGTATGTTGGCATATTGGAAATCCGAGAATTTGTGGTACTTGTCGAGCGAGCTTGCAAAGCTGAGGAGCTCAGTATGGAGAAAAGAAAAGCTGATATGGGAGCAAAGGAGTTTCGTAAGAGGTCTTTGGGGAGGCCCTTTCAACAGTCATCGAAGAAATTTAGAGATGATTTGGGCCGATCTAGAGACACATTGGGTTTTTCTAGACGAGACCGTGATCGACCCCCTGTGAGTGCACGAGTCACTTCGGTCGCCAATGTTGGAAATGATCATCGAGACAGAACGAAGTATCGGTATTGCGGTAAATGGCACTCGGGGAGTTGTAGATTCCATGACCGCTCCTGTTACAAGTGCGGATCAGTTGACCACTTTATTAAAGATTGCCCGAGGTTGTCTGAACAAAATGTAAATCAGAGTGGGAAACCAGGTGCTACCACTGCTCGAGGTAGACCATCTAGAAATACGGGCAATGCTAGTGGTAGTCAGAGAGGATCTAGAGATGCTACGACCAGATCTGAGGCTCGTGCTCCTGCTAGGGCTTATGCTATACGCGCACGCGAGGATGCTTCCTCGCCAGATGTTATTACCGGTACTTTTACTCTCTTTGATACTAATGTGATTGCTTTGATTGACCCTGGTTCTACTCATTCTTATATATGTGAAACCTTAGCATCCAAAGAAGACTCTACACCGTTGAGTCTCTTGAGTTTGTAATTCGGTGTCAAATTCTTTGGGTCGTTCGTGCTTGTCGACAAAGTGTGCAAGAAATGTCCCTAGTAATCCGAGGTTCTGTTTTCCACCGATTTGATGCTTTTACCGTTTGACGAGTTTGATGTTATCCTCGGTATGGATTGGTTGATCGTACATGATGCAATTGTAAATTGCAAAAGAAAAACCATCGATTTGAGGTGTGTAAATAACGAGATAATCCGAGTTGAGTCTACTGGCTTGAATAGGTTGCCAGCTGTAATATCATCAATGTTGGCTCAGAAATATGTAAGAAAGGGGTGCGAAGCATACCTTGCGTATGTACTTGATGACAAAGAGTTAGAAAAGAAACCCGAATCTGTGCGGTGGTTTGTGAATACCGGATGTTTTTCCCAAGAATTACTGGGTTTACCACTTGCTCGGGAGGTAGAGTTTGGTATTGAGCTTGTACAGGACTATGCCGATTTCGATAACCGTGATCGTATGGCACCAACCGAGTTAAAAGAGTTGAAAGCTCAGTTGCAAGAATTGATGGATAGAGGTTTCGCTCGACCAAGTTTCTTGCCTTGGGGTGCACCAGTATTGTTTGTGAAAAAGAAGGACGGAACCATGAGGTTGTGCATCGACTATCGTCAGCTGAATAAAGTGACAATAAAGAATAAATATCCGTTACCACGTCTTGATGATTTGTTTAATCAACTAAAGGGAGCCTCAGTGTTTTCAAAGATAGATTTGAGATCGGGTTATTACCAATTGCGAATTCGAGATTCGGATATACCCAAAACTGCTTTCAGAACGAGATACGGCCACTACGAGTTCTTAGTGATGCTGTTTGGGCTCACTACTGCCCCTGCGGTATTTATGGATTTGATGAATCGGATCTTCAGACAGTATTTGGACCGGTTCGTAGTTGTGTTCATTGATGACATCTTGGTCTATTCAAGAGATGAGACCGAACATGCTGAGCACCTAAGATTAGTGTTGCAAATTTTACGGGATAAGCAGTTATATGCTAAGTTCAGTAAGTATGAGTTCTGGTTAAGAGAGGTTAGCTTCTTGGGTCATGTGGTATCTGCATCGGGTATTCGAGTTGATTTCGAGCAAAATTTCGGCCATACTTAACCGGAAGCCTCTGAGAAATATTACTGAGGTTCTGAGCTTTTTAGGACTTGCCGGTTACTACCGACGGTTTGTAAAAGGTTTCTCGATGATAGCCACACCCATGACGAAGCTACTTCAAAAAGATGTTAAGTTCGAATGGACGGAAAAATGTCAGAAAAGTTTTAATCAACTGAAAACTTATTTGACTGAAGCTCTAATTTTAGTGCAGCCCGAATTAGGCAAAGAGTTTGTCATCTATAGTGATGCCTCCCTACTTGGGTTAGGTTGCGTATTGATGCAAGAAGGTCGAGTTGTGGCCTATGCGTCGAGACAATTAAAGCCACATGAGAAAAACTATCCGACCCATGATCTCGAATTAGCTGCCATCGTATTCGCCTTGAAAATATGGCGACATTACTTATTTGGTGAGAAGTGCATGTATTTTCGGATCACAAAAGTCTCAAATATTTGATGACTCAAAGAGACTTAAATCTGCGACAAAGACGTTGGCTCGAGTTGTTGAAAGATTATGAGCTTATCATTGACTATCACCCGGGAAAGGCTAATGTGGTTGCGGATGCCTTAAGCCGGAAATCACTGTTTGCTTTACGAGCGATGAATGTACACTTGTCTGTTCTACCCGACAATGTGTTAGTAGCTGAATTAAAGGCCAAACCATTATTGATTCATCAAATTCGTGAGGCTCAGAAAGTCGATGACGAATTGGTTGCAAAATGGGCTGAATGTGTTTCGATCATGGAATCAGAGTTTCAAATTGATGACGACGATTGTTTGAGGTTCAGAAGTCGTTTGTGTGTTCCAAGGAATTCAGAACTTATTTCGATGATTCTGAACGAAGCTCATTGTAGCCGAATGTCAATTCACCCGAGGAGTACGAAAATGTACAACGACCTAAGACGTCAGTTTTGGTGGCATGGTATGAAACGAGACATTTTCGATTTTGTCTCGAAGTGCTTAGTATGTCAGCAAGTGAAGGCGGAACATCAAGTGCCTACTGGTTTACTTCAGCCAATCATGATACCTGAATGGAAATGGGATCGAGTCACGATGGATTTTGTATCTGGGTTGCCAGTGTCAGCAAGTAAGAAAGATGCGATTTGGGTCGTTGTTGATAGACTGACTAAGTCGGCTCACTTTATCCCCGTACGCACGGACTTTTCATTGGATAAACTAGCTGAATTGTATGTCTCTCAGATTGTGAGATTACACGGGGTACCTACTTCTATTGTGTCGGATAGAGATCCGAGGTTCACCTCACGATTTTGGAAGAAATTGCAAGAAGCTTTGGGTACCAAGTTGCATTTTAGCACTGCTTTTCACCCCCAAACTGATGGTCAATCCGAGCGGATAATTCAGATACTTGAGGATATGTTGAGATGTTGCATCATCGATTTCAGTGGTTCATGGGAACGGTATCTACCTTTGATTGAGTTCGCTTACAACAATAGTTTTCAGTCAAGCATTAAGATGGCGCCTTACGAGGCTTTGTACGGTCGAAAATGCCGTACACCATTGTTTTGGACCGAGCTCGGTGAAAGTAAAATTTTGGAGTTGATTTGATTAGAGATCTGAATGCAGAAAGTAAAAGTAATCCGTGAAAGTCGAAGGTAGCCACGGATCGTCGAAATCGTATGCGGATTTGAAACGAAAAGACATTGAATATCAGGTGGGAGATAAAGTGTTTCTTAAAGTTTCGCCTTGGAAAAAGATACTCAGATTTGGCCGTAAGGGCAAGTTGAGTCCGAGATTCATTGGGCCGTACGAAATCTCTGAACGAGTTGGTCCAGTTGCGTATAGATTGATTTTGCCCCCTGAATTTGAAAAAATTCACGACGTCTTTCATGTTTCGATGCTTCGACGTTATAGATCTGATCCGTCACACGTAATTAATCCATCAGAGGTTGAAATTCAATCCGACATGAGTTATGAAGAAGAGCCGATTCGTATCCTAGCTCGTGAAGTGAAAGAGTTACGAAACAAGAAGGTTCCTTTAGTAAAAGTGTTATGGCTCAAACACGGAATAGAAGAAGCTACTTGGGAACCCGAGAACTCTATGAAAGAGCGATACCCAAACCTATTTACGGTAAGATTTTGGGGACGAAAATTTCTTAAGTGGGGAGAGTTGTGACAGCCCTAAAGTGACCCTAGTCGGAAGCGGTTTGGGACCGCTAAACCGAATCACCAAATTATTTGAATATGATATTTAATGTCTAAAATATGTGATTATGAATGTGTGAAAGTTTTAAGCTTCGATTTAGTAAATTGCATGTGAATTTAGTCAATAGGACTTATGTGAGAAAATTTTGAAATGTGATAGGTCAAAACATAAGGATCTATTAGTGCATGAAATAAAAAGGGGGGACTTGCATGTCAATTTCCCCCCCTAATTAGTAATGGCCGGCCATGACAAGTATGGTGGACCAAGTGTGATGGGCAAAAACTTGTCATAAACATGTTAAGTTAGTGTTTCATGGGAGGTATGATATAATAAGGAGCATGGGAATAAAATAATGAAAGGGAATATGATGAAAACAAAGAAAAAAAAAAGTGTGTGGTTGTTCCCCCATTTTGCGAAACTAGAAAAAAAAAAAAAGAAAGGCTTCATCCTTTGGTTCTTCTTGGCGGTTTGAAAGGAGGAAGAAGAGAGTTTCGGTCACCTTGAGCTTAAGGGAGGTTAGTATGTTGTGTTAAATTCTTAAGTTTTAAACTTGTTTCTAGTTAATTAGCTAATTTCTTACACAAACCATGGGAAAATTTGAAATCTCGGTGATGGCTTGAGCATTCGGTTTTGGTTGTTGAAAGGAATGAGTTGGAGGTTGGATCATGTTAAGATTCGACCTTGTACATAAACATTAAGAGTTTGATGTTTTGTGATTTTTGGAAGGTAAATAAGGTTATACACAAGATAAATACTAAGATTTTGGTTGACTTGTTTTTAGTGAGGTTCGACCAAGGACCTTATGTGCAAGTTTATTCGGTTTAAGTAGAGAAACGTGACGGGTAGATATGAAGTAATGTGTATATTGGTTCGTGCTAAGCAAGGAAATAATTGTTAGTAACATAGTATCTATGCACTTATGTATATATATGTATGTACAAATAACCTATTTAGCTATGGATATCTAAGGTGTTAAATAATGAAATCCTTGACGACTTGGGTTAAATAGCATTGACCAAGGATTATATGGGCTTGCTAATTCGGTTTAAGTGAAGAAACTATGATAGAAAATATGACTAAATTGTGGACTTTGACAATTTAAATGATGCATTTGACTTGTGTACCGACCTAGGACGATATGTGTTTCTATATGAAGTTAGATGGTGTTGATGAAATTCGGTAATGCATGATGTTTAAATAGTATTGAGCAAGGTCATTGTACTTAAATTGTATGACATACATGTATTGAATGGAATTGCCCAAGTGAAAAATAATTAAATGAATTTATTTGTTTAAATTAAGCTCAAGAGCAAAGGGATCTAAATCCGATAAAGGGAAGGAAAAAGTGGTCGAATAGCCATCGAAATCGTTCGACAACATCTCGAGGTAAGTTTTGAGTAACGAGACTTAGTTTACGATTTGATTAAGTCATGACGTATGAGCGTAACAAATATACGGTGATATGATGATTCTACTTGAATTTTATGTTGAGTTAATTTGTCTATCGTGTGACGGGTAGCCGTATGTACATAGAGATCGTGTCATAAAGCAAACTAAACCATCTTGTTTGTATGTGGCTAGTGAGCGAAAATGGGATTATTATCGTGACTTGTGTTTGAACTCGATTATGAAAATGGAATATAAATGTGTCATGATTTGTTGATATGTGCATGAATGTTTGGATGATAACCGGGCTAAGTCCCGAAGGCATTTGCGCTAGTGACTAGTTCCGGGCTAAGTCCCGAAGGCATTTGTGTGAGTTACTATATCCAGGCTAAGTCCCGAAGGCATTCGTGCGAGTTACTATATCCGAGACTATATCCAAGCTAAGTCCCGAAGGCATTCGTGCGAGTTACTATATCCGGGCTATGTCCCGAAGGCATTCGAGCGAGTAGCTATATCCGGTTAAATCCCGAAGGTACGTGGCTTGGGAATGAGCGACCTTGCTGTAATAGTTTCAATTAATATGCTCGTAAAATCCCAACGATGAGGTATGTTTCGTATGTGCTTTGAATTAGTTGATCCCTTACAAATAAGTATTCGCTCAATCGATAAATGAGCTATCGGCCTTTGGCTATGTTGATCTTTTGTGTATGAATATAAGGGTTGGTAATGTGAAGTAAGTATGATATTGAGAATTTGTGCATGTCAAATTATCCATTTAGCCATATGAATGCTACATTTTGGTTGTGTCAAATTTTATGGCTCAAAGCTTACTAAGCATTAAATGCTTACTCCGCTTCTGTAAATCTACTTTTATAGATTTTGGTTCTTTAGCTATCGGACTCGGGATTTTTGAAGTCAAGTCGCCCACACTATCAAAGCTCCTTTTGGTACACTTTTGGTTGAACTTTGAAATGGTATGTATAGGACACCCTTTTTTTTGTTATTAGTCAAGTACTTTGGTGTTGTATATATTTGGATAGCCATGCGAAAATGGCTTATATATATTTTGAGCATAATGTTATAATCATCTTGAATGTATATGTTCATTAAGAGGCATGGAAATTTTGGCAACAATTAGCCATTAGAATGGTTCATCATGATTATATTTTGGGCTATATATGCTAAAGGGCTAGTTGAATCATGGAAACTATGAAATAGGTAAAGTCTACCTTAAAGGCGATCTTGACAGCAGCGATGATGTAGATTTGAAAAATCACTAAAAATTGTAGGAATGGAATTAAATAGTGAATAAATTATGTAATCAAACCTTGATGAATCTAATTTCACATGGAGGAAACGAAACGATCATATGAGTTGTATGTTAAGAGATATCTAGGTTTTTGCAAAATAGGGCCAGAACGGTTTCTGGATCCCCTGTTCCGACTTTGGAAATTCATTATAAATTAACCAGAGACATTTAGAAGTTATTCCATATATTTATAGATTCCTATTTTAGTCTAGTTTCTATAAAAACAAACGGCATCAGTATTGAAGCCCTGTACAGGGAGATATCCAAGTCGTAATGCATGAAGGTCAGCGTAGTCAAACCCTAAAACAGGGGAGACTTTAACTAATAAACTGTACTAATTGGCTTGACCAAAAATTCTAGAAAAAATGTGTAGATGGATATATGAGTCTAGTTTCAGGAAAAATTTACGAAACTGGTTTTCGAGTTTTGGAACTCGAGATATGATTTTTAAGGTGACAGTGACGCAGTTAGCCAGCTCGTCTGGAAATTTAAAATGGACTGTACAAATAAGTGAGTTAAGTCTGTGAACCCCTCGTGTTTGACTCCGGCAACGGTCTCGGGTACGGGGTGTTACATGCCAGGCTACCCAGCAACTGGTAGGACGTATGAGACTAGCATCTGGATCACATAAACACATGGGTTCCAAGTGACATGTCACTCATATCCTATTCTATTCCTACGGCTCAACCGGGATTTCTCTCTTGTCGAAATTTTGTTGAATACTTTCAAAGAGTCATTCACAATTCATAAAATATTAAAGCATTTAAAACATAAATATAACAATGCATTATTTACATATGAACTTACCTCAATACAAAAATAGTAAAATTTGACCTAATCGTCAAACACTTTGTTTTTCCCCCGATCTAGGTCTGAGCATCGTTTTTCTTGATGTATAATAACAAATTTAACTTATTTAATACACACGTTGTTCAATTCAGTCCAAAAATCATATTATGGAAAAATTACATTTTTGCCCTTAATGTTTCACATTTTTACAATTTAGTCCTTAGGCTCGTAAATTGAAATGTATTCAATTTATTCAAAACCCAAGCCTAGATAAACCATTTTCATACTTATATCAGTCCAAATTTTCCACTTAATCACACTTTTACTACTTATTTTATAACTTTTACAAATAGGTCCTTTTTGACTTTTTACCGAAAATCACTTAGCAAAAGTTATTTTTCTAACATCAAACATGTATTTTCTACCATTAGCCATCAAAATACACACATTTCTAACATGGGTTAAGCCCTAGACCTTAATCATAGCTCAAATTAGTGCTAGAAATAGGTAGATCAAGTTATGACGACTTCAAAAATGTAAAGAGCATTAAAAACGGGGCTAGAATGGATTACAATCGAGCTTGGAAGCTTCAAAAACCATAGCTATGTCTTCCACTTGTAAATTTCGGCAAAGGGGTAGAAGATGAGCAAAAATTGGCTTTTAATTTGCTTATTAATTCATTTAATTACCAAATGACCAAAATGCCCTTTTCTTAAAACACTAAAATTTCTCTTACTTCATCTTCATTTTTGTCTACTAACTTCACAAATGGTCTAATTACCATCTAAGGACTTTCAATATAAAATTTCATAGCAATTAGACACCTCTAGCTTTTAGAACTCAAGTTTTTCACTTTTTGCAATTTAGTCATTTTTACTAAATTGAGTGCTCAAACGTCAAAATTTTCAAACGAATTCTTCACAGAATCATTCCACAAAACTGTAGACCATAAAAATATAAAAAAATAAATTTTTCTGTGTCGGATTTGTGGTCCCAAAACCACTGTTCCAACTAGACCCAAAATCGGGCCGTTACAACTCTCCCCCTTTAGAGATTTTCGTCCCCGAAAATCTTACCAGAAAATAGGTTTGGATACTACTTTCTCACTGCTTCCTGGGGTTCCCATGTAGCCTCTTCAACCCCATGTCATTGCCACAAAATTTTCACTAGGGCTATAATTTTATTTCTCAATTGTTTAACTTTCCGAGCTAAAATCTTGATCGGTTCCTCACCATAAGTCATATCAGATCGTATCTCAATCTCTGTCAGTGAAATCACATGTGAGGGATCAGAACGATATCATCGTAATATTGACACATGAAACACATTGTGAATCTTTTCCAACTTTCTCGGTCATGCTAACCAATATGCAACTGGCCCCATTCTTTCAATAACCTCATACGACCCGATGAAACGTGGACTTAACTTGCCTTTACAGCCAAATCTCAGAATCTTCTTCCACGGAAATACTTTCAGAAATACTTTATCCCCAATCTGAAATTCAATCTCTTTTCTTTTCAAATCTAAGTATGACTTTTGTCGATCTGAAGTAGCTTTCAAGCAATCACGGATTATCTTTACTTTTTTCGGTTTCTCTAACCAAATCAACCTCGTGAATTTGTCTCTCACTAAGCTCGATCCAATACAACGGAGTTTGAAACTTGCGGCTATACAATGCGACATAGGGTGTCATTTTTATACTTGACAGAAAATTGTTGTTATAAGCAAATTCGACCAATGGTAGATATTTCTCCCAACTACCTTTGAATTCTAGAACACAACATCGGAGCATATCTTCAAGAATCTGAATTACTCTTTCAGACTGACCACCAGTTTGTGGATGAAATATAGTACTAAAATTCAATTTTGTGCCCAAAGCCTCTTGCAACTTTTTCCAAAATCTCGAAGTAAACCTCGGATCTCTATTCGAAATAATAGAAATAGGCACTCCATGCAATTTCACAATCTTAGAAATGTACAATTCAGCTAACTTATCAAGTGAGTAGTTAGTGCGTACCGGAATAAAGTGAGTTGATTTCATCAATCTATCAACAACAACCCAGATGATAACTTTCTTTTTCGGAGCCAAAGGTAAACCCGTTGCGAAGTCCATCATAATTCTATCCCATTTCCACTCGGGTACCATCACAAGCTGAAGTAAACCGAAAGGCACTTGGTGTTCGGCTTTTACTTTTTGACAAATTAAACATCTCGAAACAAACTCTGAAATATCTCGTTTCATACCGGACCACCAATACAATTTCTTCAAATCATTATACATTTTCGTACTACCTGAATGAACTGATAAGCAACCACTGTGTGCTTTGTGTAGAATTTTTTGAATAAGTTTGTCATTTTTCGATACACATATCTTAGAACATCCAACAATCATCTAAACCAATCCAAAAGTCTGTATCAATATCCGATTCACACTGAGCTCTTTTGGCTTACAATTCACTATTACTTTTCTGAGCTTCACAAATTTGCTGAATAAATACCGATCTAGCTCTCAACTTGGCCAAAATTGAGCCATCATTAGACAAATTCAATCTCGTATCCATAGCTCTCAAAGAAAACAAGGACTTTCTGCTCAAAGCATCTGTAACTACATTTACTTTTCCTGGATGATAGATAATCAATCACTAGTTCATAATCCTTCAGTAACTCGAGCCATCTCTGTTGTCGCAAGTTCAGATCTTTCTAAGTAATCAAGTATTTTAAGCTCTTATGATAAGTAAAAATATAACATTTCTCACCGTACAAATGATGAGCCAAATTTTTAAAGCAAAAACAATGGCGACCAGTTCCAAATCGTGAGTCGGATAATTCTTCTCATGCGATTTTAACTATCTCGAGGCATAAGCTACCACTGTACCCTCTCTTGTATCAACACACAACCCAAACTATTCAATGCCGCGTCACTATAAATTACAAATTCTTTTCCTGATTCAGGTTGTACTAAAACCGATGCCTCAGTCAGTAATGCTTTCAATTTCTCAAAACTTTGCTGACATTTTTCGGACCATTCAAATTTAATATCTTTTTGCAACAACTTGGTCATAGGAGCAGCAATAATAAAAAATCCTTTGACAATACGTCGATAAAAACCGGTTAAGCCTAAAAAGCTTCTAACTTCAGATACATTCCTCGGCGATTTTCATTCAACAATTGCCAAAGTCTTAATTGGATCAACCCGAATACCATCACATGAAACAATATGTCCCAAAAATTTGACTTCTCAGAGCCAAAACTCAGTTTTACTAAATTTAGCAAACAATTTCTTATCTCTCAACGTTTGCAATACAGTTCTCAAGTGCTCGGCATGCTTGGACTCGTCTCGAAAATAAATCAGAATATCATCGATGAACACAACCATAAACTTATCTAAATACGGTCGGAAAATTTGATTTATCAAGTCCATAAAAATAGCAAGTGCATTAGTTAATCCGAAAGGCATAATAAGAAATTTATAGTGGTCATACCTTGTCTTGAAAGTAGTTTTCGGCACATCTGACTCTTTAACTCTCAACTGATAGTAGCTAGATCTCAGATCAATCTTCGAGAATACCGTTGCTCCTTTTAACTGATCAAACAAGTCATCAATCCTCGAAAAAGGGTACTTATTCTCTATAGTCACCTTGTTGAGCTGTCGGTAATCGATACAAAGCCTTATAGATCCGTTTTTCTTCTTTAAAAATAACAATGGAGCACCCTAGGGAGAAAAGCTTGGTCTAATAAAACCCTTATCTGTCAACTCTTGCAACTGAGTTTTCAATTCTTACAATTCAGTCGAAGCCATCCTATACGGAGCAATCGATATCGGTGAAGTCTTAGGTACTAAATCAATAAAAAACTCTACTTCTCTGACTGGTGACAGCCTTGGAAATTCTTCCGAGAACATATCCGGATATTCACAAACTATTGGCACTGATTTAATTTTCAATTCAGACATCTTTGTATTCAACACATAAGCAAGGTATGCTTCACAACCTTTCCTTATGTACCTCTGAGCTGACATAGACAAAATCACAATAGGTAATTCACTTGATTCATCGGTTTTAACCCAAAAAACCTCACCATTTTCACATTTCAATTCAATAGTTTTCTATCTACAATTTACTACGGCAACATGCAATGTCAACCACTCCATACCCAAAATAACATCAAATTCATCAAATGGCAACAACATTAAGTTGGCCGGAAAACAGTGACCTCAAATCATCAAAGGACAATTCTTGCAAACTTTATCAACTAGCACATACTTGCCTAAGGGGTTTGGCACTTTAATCACAAATTCAGTAGAATCAATAAGCAAACTTTTATTAGATACCAAATTCACACATACATAAGAATGAGTCGATCCAGGATCAATGAATCAATAACATTAGTGTCATAAAGAGAAAATGTACCAGTAATCACATTAGGAGATGACGCATCATCACATGCACGAATGGCATATGCTCTAGCAGGTGCTCTGGCCTTAGATCTCACAGCTATATCTTTTGTCACACCTTTACTGTTAGTTCCATTCCCAGTATTTCTCAATGGCCTACCTCTATTGGTAGTATTACTCAGCCTTACACCTTGAAATTGTTCTTTCTCAGCCATCTCAGGGCAATCTCGGATAAAATGCTATTGAGAACCACACTTGAAACAAGCTCGATCATTTATTCTACACTCACTGGGATGTCTTTTTCCACAATGCTGACATTCGGGTCTGTTAAACCTAACATTACCCACACTTGTATTGAAGTAGCTTGAGATTTAAAACTCGAATATTGCTTCCCGCGATCTCTGTGCGAATACCTAGCTGATACATTCAAACGAGAATTCATTTCTCTAGATTTTGTTGACTGAGATTGAAATGACTTACTCATCGACCTTTCTCTTGCATCTCTAGCCTCACTCTCAGCTTTTCTTTTCTCTTTGCTTAGCTCTTTGGCTTTGCAAGCTCGTTCAACCAATATAACAAATTCTTTTAGTTTCAAAATTCCAACTAACAGTCGGATGTCCTCGTTCAACCCATCTTCGAACCTTTTACACATAATAGCCTTGAAGAAAACATATTCTCAGGCATACTTATTGAGTCTGAAAAATTCTCGCTCATACTCTGTCACTGACATTCGACCCTGTTTCAGCTCAAGAAATTCTTTACGCTTCTGATTGATGAACCGCTGACTGATATATTTCTTTTAACACCCCGTACCCAAGACCGTTTCCGGAGTCGAACACGAGGTGCTAACCGACTTAATTCATTTACTCTCACAATCCATTTAAAAATTTTCCAGACGACTGGCTAACTGCGTCACTGTCACCTTAAAAATCATAACTTGAGTTCCACAACTCGAAAATCAGTTTTGTAATTTTTCCCCAAAACTAGACTCATATATCCATCTACATATTTTTTTCTAGAGTTTTTGGTCGGGCCAATTAGTACAGTTTATTAGTTAAAGTCTCCCCTGTTACAGGGTGCGACTACACTGACCTTTATGCATTACTACTTGGATATCTCCCTGTACAGGGCTTAAATACTGATGTAGTTTGTTTTTATAGAAACTAGACTCAAAAAGGAATCTATACATATATGGCATGACTTCTAAATGTCTCTGGTTAATTTATAATGAATTTCCAAATTCGGAACAGGGACTCCAGAAACCGTTCTGGGCCTGTCTTACAAAAACTTAAACATCTCTTAACATACTGTTCATATGGTTGTTTCGTTACTCTCCTACGAAAATAGACTTGTCAAGGTTCGTTTACATAATTTATTCACCATTTAATTCCATTCCTACTATTTTTAGTGATTTTTCACATCCACGTCACTGCAGCTGTCAACATCTGTTCTTAAGGTAGGTTTTACCTATTTCATAGTTTCCATGGTTCAACTAGCCCTTAAACATAAATAGCACAAAATATGATCATGATTAACCATCCCAATGGGTAATCATTTCCAAACATTTCCATACCTCTTAATGAACAACATACAATGATTATAATACCATGCCCAAAGTATACTTAAGCCATTTTCGCATGGCTATCCAAATTTACACAAAACCGAAAGGTACATGACCTACAACAAAAAGGGTAGTCCTATACATGCCATTTCAAAGCTCAACCAAAAGTATACCAAAAGGAGCTTTGATAGTGTGGGCGACTGCAACTTCAAAATCCCGAGTCCGATAGCTGACGAACCAAAATCTATAAAACAGAGAATCAAAGAAACGGAGTAAGCATTTAATGCTTAGTAAGTTTGAGTCATGAATTTAGACACAACCAAAGTATAGCATTCATGTAGCTAAACAGATAATTTCATATGCACAAATTCTCCATATCAACTTACTTCACATACCAACCCTTATATTCATGCACAAAGATCAACTTAGCCAAAGGCGGTAGCTCATTTATCAACGGCGAATACTTATTTGTAAGGGCTCAACTAATTGAGCACATACTGAAACATACCTCATTGTTGGGATTTCAAGCGTATTAACTGAAATTTTTACAGCAAGATCATTCATTCCCGAATCACGTACCTTGAATTTAACCAGATATAGCTACTCGTTCAAATGCCTTCGGGACATAGCCCGGTTATAGTAGCTCGCACAAATGCCTTCGGGACTTAACCTGGATTTAGTAACTCGCACCAATGCCTTCGGGCTTAGCCCGGGATTAGTAACTCGTACCAATGCCTTCGGGCTTAGCCTGGGATTAGTAACTCGCACAAATGCCTTCGGATCTTAGTTCGGATTTAGTAACTCGCACAAATGCCTTCGGATCTTAGTCCGGATATAGTCACTTAGCACAAAGCCTTCGGGACTTAGCCCGGACATCATTCGAATAACCATGCACATTTATCAATAAATCATGACACATTCGTATTTCATTTTCATTAACAAAACTCAAACACAGGACACTTATCACACTTGCAATTTCGGCTCAATAGCCACACACAAAGAGCATGATCTAATCAAATCATAATCTAAGTTCCATTACTCGAAAACTTACCTCGGATGTTGTCGAACGGCTTCAACGGCTATTCGATCACTTTTTCCTTTCCCTTATCCAACTGTGGTCCCCTAAGCTCTTGAGCTAATTCAAACAAATTTAACTTATTAAAGTCTCATTTTGCTAGCTTATGGCCGAATATGACAAGGAGTTTGATAGGTCTTATGGCCACCTTTTAGCTCAAATACACAATGATCATACACATTTTTAATCACATCAAGCAATTTAATACAATTCATTCGAACATCAAAAGAGAAGCTCAAGGTACTTAGCCCATATATACATTAGATGTAACACCCCATACCCGAGTCCGTTACCGGAGTCGAATACAAGGTGCACACAGACTTAACTTAATTGTTTTCACAGTCCATAAAAAAAAATTTCCAGACAAGCTGGTTACTGCATCACTGTCGCCGTAAAAATCATATCTGGAGTTTCAAAACTCGAAAATCAGTTTCGTAATTTTTCCCTGAAACTAGACTCATATGTCCATCTACATATTTTTTCTAGAATTTTTGGTCGAGCCAATTAGTACAGTTTATTAGTTAAAGTCTCCCATGTTACAGGGGTCGACTACACTGACCTTTGTGCGTTACAACTTAAATATCTCCCTGTGCAGGGCTTCAATACTGATGCCGATTATTTCTATAGAAACTAGACTCAAATAGGAATCTATACATATATGGTATGACTCCTAATTATCTCTGGTTAATTTATAATGAATTTCCAAAGTCGGAACAGGGAATCTAGAAACCATTCTGGCCCTGTTTCGCGAATACTTAAATATCTCTCAATATACAACTCATATGACTGTTTCGTTTCTTCCATATGAAAGTAGATTCATCAAGGCTCATTTACATAATTTATTCACTATTTAATTCCACTCCTGCTATTTTTAGTGATTTTTCACATCCACACCACTGCTGCTGTCAACATCTATTACTAAAACAAACCATGCCTATTTCATGACTTTTCCTTAATTTAACTAATAATTCATCATGCATGTCCCAAATTATAACCATGATTTGTGTCCAAACATCACAAAACCAATTCCAACCGAACATTTACGCCATTTTCGCATGGCTAAAAGTTTACATACCAAATTTCAACAAAGCATAACAGCCTATACATGCGAAATGTACTCCTAGACCAACTACGAAGAAAATACCAAAAGTTGTTAGCGGTGTGATGACTTCGATGACGGTCCCGAATCATAAAAAGTCGAGTCCAAGAACCTAAAATAGGTGACAAGCAAACACTGAATGAGTATATAACTCAGAAGTCATAAGCAATGCACTACCAACCATTAATAACATTATCGCAAGAGGAAACAAAATGGAGCGAGGCTAATTACTCCATTCAAACCGAACTATACCATAGTTCCTTAGACCTTCGATTCAATCTCATACCAAGTTACACATTCACATTCCATATACTAATCAATAGGATATTTGAAGCATTTTTATACACCATTTTGTTTTCGTTACATTCATACATCTACATGGCTTTTCACTTATTCCACGATAATTCTTATGTACGTGACTTCAATTTAAATTGTCACATAGGTTCGAAACTTACCCAGCTCAACTCCAAATATATATACATAGCGCCTATTAGCCATGAACTCAAGGTACTTACCCGATCCGCTGTCCGTGATCGACTCAATAATGTCGCACACTCAGTGTCAATAGTGATTCAAAAGCATATAGTGAATCCGCACACTTAGTGCTATATAATCAACTCGCACACCTAGTGCTATATGATCAAACTCGCACACTTAGTGCTGTACAAATTTTAAACCCGCACACTTAGTGCCATTCTCATGATCACAAATGTTTATACCCGCACACTTAGTGCCGAAATCAACAACTCAATACATCTCACCTCTTTTCTTTTCATTCAATACTTTCATCACCACATACATACATGTATATAAATTTAGCATTCCTTTCGGCATAATTACATAGACATTATGTCTATTTAAATCAATACAAAATATATGCTTAGTGACCTACCTTGTGTGGTGTAAAATAATTCCAAGTCGGCTACTCGATGACCTTGATTTCCCTTGTTGGGCGCCTCTCCTTTAGGATCTTGAGCTTAAACAAATAAATTAACTCATTCAACCGCTTTGCTACACATATTGATATTCACAATTTAATGATTTTATGACATACGGAACGGCATGGTAAAAATTTTTATCTTGCTACCTTATGCTCTTAGCTATTCGGCTCATAACCATATGCTATAGCCCTACTATCAATAATCCAATCACACATGCATATACATATATATATGGCCGAATGTACAAAGCATAGACTCATCATCACCTATGCTCTTAATTTGATGGCCGAATATGCATACATGTATATACACTATTAATCAATCACTAACATTGCACTTCACCTTAATAGCTAGCTTAGCAAACCTTGACTTAACACATAGTTGTTCATAACACAACTTAAGCATACTCTCCATTCCATCAATTCCAAAACTTAATGTCTTACTCAAAAATGCTAAAAAGAAAATCCAAGAGTCATCAATCCACCATCACATGTATCATTAACAAGCTTCATATTTAGCATGCAATGACATTAACACAAAATCTACCTTGGCCGAATATCATCCCCATGATATAGCAAAGTTTTGAGCCATGGACTAATTAGAACTCAAGCTAGCAACTAAGAACATGCATGAATCTCATGGCACAACCTCAAACATACCTTAATCTAGACACAAGTATGGCCAAACCTCCTCCTAATCCTCTTCCTTAGAATTTCAGCTCAAAGAAATGAAAAAAAAGATGAACAACAATTTTTTTTTCTTCTCTTTTCTTCAACTCACGGCAAAGGGGGGGGGGACACTCACCATTCTCTTTTTTTTGTTCCTTTCATTATTAAATTCCCATGCTCATTATTTTATTTTTTCTTACATACACCATTGTCCCAACATGTTTTATGACATGTTTTACCCATAATCCTTGTCATGGCGGCCACTAGCTATTAGGGGGGGAAATTTGACATGCAAGTCCCCCCTTTTGTTTACATGCACTATTAGGTCCTTATAGATTAGCCTATCACATTTCAAAAGTGTCACACAAGTCCTAATAACTGAATTCACATGCAATCGACTAAATCGAAGCTTGAAATTTTCACACATTCATAAATACATATTCTAGACAATAAATATTACGTTCAAACATTTCGGTGACTCGGTTTAGCGGTCTCGAAACCACTTCCCGACTAAGGTCAAATTTTGGGCTGTCACAACTCTCCCCCACTTAAGAAATTTTCGTCCCCGAAAATCTTACCGCTAAATAGGTTTGAGTATCGCTCTTTCATAGAGTTCTCGGGTTCCCAAGTAGCTTCTTCCATCCCGTGTTTGAGCCATAACACTTTTACTAACGGAACCCTTTTGTTTCGCAACTCTTTCACTTCACGAGCTAGGATACGAATCGGTTCTTCTTCATAACTCATATCGGCTTGAATTTCAACCTCTGATGGACTAATTACGTGTGACGGATCAGATCTATAACGTCGAAGCATCGAAACATGGAAGACGTTGTGAATCTTTTCAAGTTCAGGGGGCAAAATCAAACGATCGCGATCGGATCGACTCGTTCGGATATCTCATATGGCCCGATGAACCTCGGACTCAATTTGCCTTCTGGCCAAATCGAGTATCTTTTTCCAAGGTGAAACTTTAAGAAACACTTTGTCTCCCACGATACTCAATGTCTTTTCGTTTGAGATCCGCGTCGACTTACGACGATCGGAGGCTATCTTGATTTTCACGGATTACCTTTACTTTCATTCAGCATCTTTAATCAAATCCACCCGAAAATTTTGCTTTCGCGAGCTCGGTCCAAAACAATGGTGTACGGCATTTACGCCGTACAAGGCCTCGTAAGGCGCCATCTTAATACTTGATTGAAAACTATTGTTGTAAGCAAATTCAATCAAAGGTAAATACCGTTCCCATGAACCACTAAACTCGAGGATGCAACATCTCAACATATCCTCAAGTATCTGAATTATCCGCTCGAATTGACCATCGGTTTGGGGTGAAAGGCGGTCTTTGAAATGCAACTTGGTACCCAAAGCTTCTTGCAATTTCTTCCAAAATTGTGAGGTGAATCTCGGATCTCTATCCGACACGATAGAAATAGGTACCCCATGTAATCTCACAATCTGAGAAACATACAATTCAGCTAATTTATCCATTGAAAAATCCGTGCATGCGGGGATAAAGTGAGCCGACTTAGTCAATCTATCAACAACGACCCAAATCACATCTTTCTTACTTGCGACACGGCAACCCAGATACAAAATCCATCGTTACTCGATCCCATTTCCATTCAGGTATCATGATCGGTTGGAGTAGACCCGTAGGCACTTGATGTTCCGCCTTCACTTGCTGACATATTAAACACTTCGAAACAAAATCGGAAATGTCTCGTTTCATACCATACCACCAAAACTGACGTCTTAGGTCGTTGTACATTTTCGTACTCCCCGGGTGGACTGACATTCGGCTACAATGAGCTTCGTTCAGAATTATCGAAATAAGTTCTGAATTTCTTAGAATACACAAACGATTTCTAAACCTCAAACAATCGTCATCATCAACTTGAAATTCTGATTCCACATTCGGCACACATTCAGCCCGTCTTGTAACCAACTCATCGTCTACTTTTTGAGCTTCACGAATTTGATGAATCAACGATGGTTTGGCCTTTAATTCGGCTACTAACACATTGTCGGGTAGAATAGACAAGTGTACATTCATCGCTCGTAAAGCAAACAGTGATTTCTGGCTTAAGGCGTCCGCAACCACATTAGCCTTTCCCGGGTGATAATCAATGACAAGCTCATAATCTTTTAACAACTCGAGCCAACGTCTTTGTCGCAAATTTAAGTCTCTTTGAGTCATCAAATATTTGAAACTTTTGTGATCCGAATACACATGGCACTTTTCACCAAATAAGTAATGTCGCCATATTTTCAAGGCGAATATGATGGCAGCTAATTCGAGATCTTCTTGCATCAATACGCAACCCAACCCAAGTAGGGAGGCGTCACTATAGATGACAAACTCTTTGCACGATTAAATTGCACTAAAATTGAGCTTCCATCAAATAAGTTTTTAGTTTATCAAAACTTTTACGACATTTTTCCGTCCATTCGAACTTAACATCTTTTGAAGTAGCTTCGTCATGGGTGTGGCTATCATCGAGAAACCTTTCACAAACCGTCGGTAGTAACCAAAGAAGTCCCAAAAGCTTGAACCTCGATAATATTTCTGAGGTTTCCGATTAAGTATGGCTGAAATTTTGCTCGGTCGACTCGAATACCGATCTTGATACCACATGACCCAAGAAGCTAACCTCTCTTAACGAAACTCACACTTGCTGAACTTAGCATATAACCGCTTATCCGTAAAATTTGCAACACTAGTCTCGGTGTTCAAGATGTTCGGTCTCATTTCTTGAATAGACCAAGATGTCATCAACGAACACAACTACGAACCGGTCCAAATCATGTCGAAGATCCGATTCATCAAATCCATAAATACCGTAGGGCATTAGTGAGCCCGAACGGCATCACTAAGAACTCGTAGTGACTGTACCTCGTTAAAGCGGTTTGGGTACGTCCGAATCTCGAATCCATGAATCGATAATAACCCGATCTCAAATCTATCTTGAAAACACCGAGGCTCCTTTAGTTGATCAAACAAATCATCAATACGCGATAGCGGATATTTATTCTTTATCGTCACTTTGTTCAAATGACGATAGTCAATACACAATCTCATAGTTCCGTCCTTCTTTTCACAAACAATCTTGGTGCACCCAAGGTGAGAAACTTGGTCGAGCGAAACCTCTATCATCAATTCTTGCAACTGAGCTTTCAACTCCTTTAACTCGGTGGTGCCATACGATACGGAGCTATCGAAATTGGCGTAGTCCTGTACAAGCTCAATACCAAAATCTATCTCCCGAACAGTGGCAAACCGGTAATTCTTGAGAAAAAGCGTCCGGGTATTCGCTAACCACCGCCTGATTCGGGTTTCTTTTCTAACTCTTTGTCACCAAGTACATACGCAAGGTACGCTTCGCACCCTTTCTTACATATTTCGAGCCAACATTGGCGATATTACGGTGGCAACCCCTTTAAGTCCGTAGACTCAACTCAAATTATCTCGTTATTTGCGCACCTCAAATCAATGGTTTTCTTTTGCAACTCACCATTTGCGTCATATACGGTCAACCAGTCCATACCAAGAATAACATCGAATTCATCAAATGGTAAAAGCATCAAATCGGCGAAAAAGCGATTCTCGGATCATCGGAGGCATCTCTTACATACTTTGTCAACAAGCGCATATTGACCCAAGGGATTTGACACTCGAATTATGAACTCAGTAGACTCAATAGGCAGAGTCTTACTGGATGCTAAAGTCTTACATACATAAGAATGAGTAGAGCCAGGGTCGATTAATGCTTAGTATCAAAAAGAGTGAAAGTAGCAGTGATAACATCAGGGGAGGATGCTTCCTCTTGTGCACGGATGGCATATGCCCTAGCAGGAGTACGGGTTTCAGATCGAACAGCCGTATCAATGGTCCCTCTCTGAATACCACCCCTACCTCCTGAAATTCTCGGTGGTCTACCTCTAGCTGTCATTCCACTAGGTCTTGCACCTTGCATCCTATTCTTCTCTTCAAGCTCCGTGCAATCTCTAATGAAGTGGTCCTTGAACCGCATCCGTAATGTGAGCCTGTTGGTAGACTTACCCCAACATTCACCTATGTGTCTTTTTCCACATTTGGGGCATTGGGTTTCTCTTGACGGTTATTACCCACACTAGCTACAAGTAGCTCGGGAGTCCGTCGATGGTCGTGCTCTAATGGAAATTCTGCGATCGTCCTCGATTTATTAGTGTCCTCCACGAACTTCTTTACACCGAGAGCGGAGCTTTACCCGTCGATCTCTTACGATAGTCTTTAGCTTCAAATTCACCTTCTTCTTCTCCTTTCCAAGTTCTTCCGCCTTGCAGCTCGTTCGACTAGTGCTACGAACTCCTTTATCTCCAAAATACCCACTAGTAGCTTTAAATCTTCATTCAATCCTTCTTCAAATCTTTTGCACATAGCAACCTCATCGACCACACACTCCAGAGCATACCGACCGAGTCTTACGAACTCATGTTCATATTCGAATCTTGTCATACGGCCTTGCTTGAGTTCCAAGAATTCCTTACGTTTTTAATCGATGAACCGTTGACTAATATACTTCTTTGAAATTACATTTGAAAGAAATCCCAAGTAACTCGTTCGTTTGGGACTATGGAAATCAAGGTCCTCCACCAATAGTAGGTGAGTCCCGCAACAAGGATCTAGCACACTTTAGACATTCATCGGTGTGCATGACAGTTCATCAAACACCGAATGGTGTTATCAAGCGAACTTCGGCCCTTTCGGCATCGTCAAGAACTATGGCCTGAACTCCTCAGCCCGCTTCTTAATCAAGTCTACAGTGGCTTACTCAACCTCACGAGTCGATGGCGATGGCATTACGGGCTCTTGGGGTGGATTATTCAAATTGGAATTGTTGGACAGCCGGATTGGTTCGGGCATATTATGCGACCCACTCATTCATCATGGTAAAGAAGGCTTGTTTAGCCCCTCACCTTGATTATTCGCAGATGGTGAGGTTCAACAGTGGCGTCCCTTGTGCGAGAGCAGCCGCTACACTTTCAACGTCATCCGCCAAGGTTCTCTCTGCAGGATCCATTTACTAATCAAAACAAAAATTTTAACCGTCGAAGTCATCACACATTTAAACATTAACATTAAGGCATGTATAGCTAGACTCATAAGTGCTATGGTAGTCCTAGAACCGACTAAACCATAGCTCGATACCAATAAAATTGTAACACCCGTGCACTGAAGTCCGTTCTCGAGTCGAATACAAGGTGCACAGACTTAACTTAATTGTTTTCACAATCCATAAAAAATTTCAGACAAAAGTCGGTTCTTTGCGTCCTTTCGCCTTAAAAATCATATCTGGAGTTTCAAAACTCGAAAATCAGTTTCGTCATTTTTCCCTGAAACTAAACTCATATTTCCATCTACATATTTTTTCTAGAATTTTTGGTCAACCCAATTAGTACAGTTTATTAGTTAAAGTCTCCCATGTTACAGGGGTCGACTACACTAACCTTTGTGCGTTACAACTTGAATATCTCCCTGTGCAGGGCTTCAATACTGATGCCGTTTATTTCTATAGAAACTAGACTCAAATAGGAATCTATACATATATGGTATGACTCCTAATTATCTCTGGTTAATTTATAATGAATTTCCAAAGTCGGAACAGGGAATCCAGAAACCGTTCTGGCCCTGTTTCGCGAATACTTAAATATCTCTCAATATACAACTCATATGACCATTTCGTCTCTTCCATATGAAAGTAGATTCATCAAGGCTCATTTACATAATTTATTCACTATTTAATTCCACTCCTGCTATTTTTAGTGATTTTTCACATCCACACCACTGCTGCTGTCAGCATCTATTACTAAAACAAACCATGCCTATTTCATGACTTTTCCTTAATTTAACTAATAATTCATCATGCATGTCCCAAATTATAACCATGATTTGTGTCCAAACATCACAAAACCAATTCCAACCGAACATTTATGCCATTTTCGCATGGCTAAAGTTTACATACCAAATTTCAACAAAGCATAACAGCCTATACATGCCGAAATGTACTCCTAGACCAACTACGAAGAAAATACCAAAAGTTGTTAGCCAGTGTGATGACTTTGATGACGGTCCCGAATACGCAAAAAGTCGAGTCCAAGAACCTAAAATAGGTGACAAGCAAACACTGAATGAGTATATAACTCGATGAAGTCATAAGCAATGCACTACCAACCATTAATAACATTATCGCAAGAGGAAACAAAATGGAACGAGGCTAATTACTCCATTCAAACCGAACTATACCATAGTTCCTTAGACCTTTCGATTCAATCTCATACCAAGTTACACATTCACATTCCATATACTAATCAATAGGATATTTGAAGCATTTTTTATACACCATTTTGTTTTCGTTACATTCATACATCTACATGGCTTTTCACTTATTCCACGATAATTCTTATGTACGTGACTTCAATTTAAATTGTCACATAGGTTCGAAACTTACCCAGCTCAACTCCAAATATATATACATAGCGCCTATTAGCCATGAACTCAAGGTACTTACCCGATCCGCTGTCCGTGATCGACTCAATAATGTCGCACACTTAGTGTCAATAGTGATTCAAAAGCATATAGTGAATCCGCACACTTAGTGCTATATAATCAACTCGCACACTTAGTGCTATATGATCAAACTCGCACACTTAGTGCTGTACAAATTTTAAACCCGCACACTTAGTGCCATTCTCATGATCACAAATGTTTATACCCGCACACTTAGTGCCGAAATCAACAACTCAATACATCTCACCTCTTTTCTTTTCATTCAATACTTTCATCACCACATACATACATGTATATAAATTTATCATTCCTTTCGGCATAATTACATAGACATTATGTCTATTTAAATCAATACAAAATATATGCTTAGTGACCTACCTTGTGTGGTGTAAAATAATTCCAAGTCGGCTACTCGATGACCTTCGATTTCCCCTTGTTGGACGCCTCTCCTTTAGGATCTTGAGCTTAAACAAATAAATTAACTCATTCAACCGCTTTGCTACAAATATTGATATTCACAATTTAATGATTTTATGACATACGGAACGGCATGGTAAAAATTTTTATCTTGCTACCTCATGCTCTTAGCTATTCGGCTCATAACCATATGCTATAGCCCTACTATCAATAATCCAATCACACATGCATATATATATATATGGCCGAATGTACAAAGCATAGACTCATCATCACCTATGCTCTTAATTTGATGGCCGAATATGCATACATGTATATACACTATTAATCAATCACTAACATTGCACTTCACCTTAATAGCTAGCTTAGCAAACCTCGATTTAACACATAGTTGTTCATAACACAACTTAAGCATACTCTCCATTCCATCAATTCCAAAACTTAATGTCTTACTCAAAAATGCTAAAAAGAAAATCCAAGAGTCATCAATCCACCATCACATGTATCATTAACAAGCTTCATATTTAGCATGCAATGACATTAACACAAAATCTACCTTGGCCGAATATCATCCCCATGATATAGCAAAGTTTTGAACCATGGACTAATTAGAATTCAAGCTAGCAACTAAGAACATGCATGAATCTCATGGCACAACCTCAAACATACCTTAATCTAGACACAAGTATGGCCAAACCTCCTCCTAATCCTCTTCCTTAGAATTTCAGCTCAAAGAAATGAAAAAAAAGTTGAACAACAAATTTTTTTCTTCTCTTTTCTTCAACTCACTGACAAGGGGAACACTCACCATTCTCTTTTTTTTTGTTCCTTTCGTTATTAAATTCCCATGCTCATTATTTTATTTTTTCTTACATACACCATTGTCCCAACATGTTTTATGACATGTTTTACCCATAATCCTTGTCATGGCGGCCACTAGCTATTAGGGGAAATTTGACATGCAAGTCCCCCTTTTGTTTACATGCACTATTAGGTCCTTATAGATTAGCCTATCACATTTCAAAAGTGTCACACAAGTCCTAATAACTGAATTCACATGCAATCGACTAAATCGAAGCTTGAAATTTTCACACATTCATAAATACATATTCTAGACAATAAATATTACGTTCAAACATTTCGGTGACTCGGTTTAGCGGTCTCGAAACCACTTCCCGACTAGGGTCAAATTTTGGGCTGTCACATTAGACATTAGAGTCACATATGTACGAAATCACGAATCGAATTCAACATACTAGCTAATATTTCTCCTTAGCCGAATTTTCTAAGTCAAGCTAAAGCCATCAATAGGCTACCTATGGCCGAACATACCCATCAACTCATGTACTCATTCATGTGGCCGAACATACACATCTATGCTAAGGCCGATTGCAACACTTAATACATTCTACAAGTATGGTCACTTGTATTGACTAAACACCATTTGTTTCAAGTTCAAAACTTGGCTAATACACATATATACACTATTAAAGCATCCTCTCCCTTTCCATTAATTCCACACATGCATTACCCATAATATACAAAATTATATTCGGCCTTGGCACACAACTTGCTAGCCTATTCTTCCCCATATCAACTAATGCACATATGTGCTCATTTGTTAGACTCTACTTCATCTAACAACAACCATATTTTTTCTCTACTTTCTACCATGGCCGAATGCATCACAACACCATATCATTTCGATTTTGGTCATGGTTAAACAAAGAACTTAATGTCTCACTCAAGGGTGCTAAAAAGGAGATTCAAGAGTCATCAATCCACCATCACATGCATCATTACAAGCTTCACCTTTAGCATGCAATTAACATCAACGCAAATCCACCTTAGTCGAATATCATCTCCATGACATAGTAAAGATTTGAACCATGGGCTAGTTAGAACTCAAGCTAACAAAAGAAAACATGCATGAATCTCATGGCACAATATCAAACTTACCTTCACCTAGCTACAAGCATGGCCGAATCTCTTCAACATTTCGTCCCTTCTTTCCTTTGAATTTTCGGTCAAGAAGAATGAAAAAAGGATGGACACACATTTTTTTTCTTTTCTTTCTTCTATTCACGACAATGGAGGGGGCAACCACACACATTTTTTTCCTTTTCCATTTCTTTATTACCCATACTCATTATTTTATTGTTCCTAACATACATCACTACATAACATGTTTGTGACATGTTTCCACTCATAGCATGGCCGGCCATTAGCTCAAATATTGGGCAATTTGACATGCAAACCCACCATTTCTACAACATGCATTATTAGGCTACTTTACATTTGCCTAGCACATTTCTAAATTTTCTCACATAAGTCCTTTTGACTAAATTCGCATGCAATTTACTAAATCGAAGCCTAAAACTTTCACACATTCATAATCACATATTTTAGACCATAAATATCATGTTCAAATAATTTGGTGACTCGGTTTAGCAGTCCCGAAACCGCTTCCCGACTAGGGTCACTTTAGGGCTGTCACATTTCTTTCAGAATTCCTCTTGAAATAACTCCTATGTAACCCTTTCTCTCAGTACTACAGATACTAGTGTCTTCCACCAGTGATATGCTATGCCCTTAATAATGATATGACACATTTCAAACATTCTTCAGGTGTGCATGATAATTTATCAAATACCTTGATAGTATTCTTAAGCCAGAACTCAGCTCTCTCGGGGTCATCATCTACATTAGCCCTGAATTCCTCATCTCATTACATTCAAATCTTATCAACCGGAGGCTTATTCTATCTTACCAAATCCACACCTTGGGGAACTACGGGAATTGGTTGAGGATAAAGAGGGGTGGAGGATGTTGAGCATTTGGATTTGTTCGAACAAACTCTGAATACCACTCATTCATCATATTGAGGAAGGCTTCCCTAGCCCCTCCTCTCTGACTGACTACGGGAGGTCTATTTTGAGATGACGCTACCCCTTGAGTGGGAGCCGGTGCATTACTTTCGACATCATCAGCTACAGCTCGGTTGGGATCAATTTACTATATGAAAACACAGTTTAAAATTGTCAGGAGTCACGACACTATCATAGTTCATATATGGCATGTATAGCTAGACTCATACACACGCTACGTTAGTCCGAGAATCGACTAAACCGCAGCTTTGATACCATTAAATGTAACACCCCTTACCCGTATTAGATGCCAGAACAAGGTACGAAACATTACCGGACTTAAACACAAGAAAACATACATTTCCAAGCCATAAACTTGCGTTGATCGCGTGATTCGTAACAAGTAATAAATATTTATAATGAAGATAAAACCTAAACTAACTATTATCACGACGAAAAGGCAAGCGTACCTATCGAACAATAGTATAGTAACGGTAAGACCGGGATATCGTACCCAAGGGAACCAAAAGTACTAGTAATAACTATCTTTTTATTATCTAGTCTAAGAATAAAAGGGTTTGTTTTAATAAACTAATTATTTAAACTAAGAACGCATAGAGAAAAGAATTGGGGAATTGCTTTTGGGAAAATGGATTGAATTGAGACAATACCTAAGGAAAAATCCACCTAGACTTTACTTGTTATTCTGGCTCCGAATCGGACGATTTATTCATTCAACTTTTTCCGTAGAGTCCCTAAGTTATGTTATTATCCCTATTCAAGACTAATAACGTCTAATCCCTAGAATGAATAACTGAGACTTTTCTCTAATTAACACTCTAATGTTGCATTAACTCGATCTATGGATCCCCTTATTAGGTTTCACCCTAATCCGACAAAATCTTGTCACCCTATTTCTAGGCCGCAATCAACTCCGCTTAATTATGGCAAATGTACTCTTCAACAGGGTCTATTCCTCCTCTGAATAAGAGCGTTTCTTGAATCAGTATCCTGGGATATCAAAACAAGAATTAAGAACACATAATTAAAAACAAGTTAAATATTTATCATATGATTCAGAAAATAATAACAAGATTCGTCTTAGGTTTCATTCCCCTTAGGTATTTAGGGGATTTAGTTCATAACTAAATAAGAAAACATCTCAGAAGAATAAAGAATACAAAACATAAAGAAAAAACAGAACTCCTGAAGGGGAATTGAGGAGAGATCTTCAGTCTTGATGATGAATCCGGCTTCTGAGATGGATCAATCGACTTTCTTGGGGTAATTCCTTACCCCTCTTCTCCGTACCCCTTTTTTCTCCTCCTCTAGTTCATATTTATAGGCTTTGGAATGCCTAGAAATCCTCCAAAGTGGCCTTTTCTAACTTGGACTTAACTTGGGCTCAGTAGGGACACGCCTGTGTGACACGGTCGTATGACGTAATTGTCAGGCCGTGTTCGATCTGTTAAATTGCACACGGTCGTGTGGGTCAATAGCCAGGCCGTGTGAATCGTGAAAGCCTTGGTCGACACCCTCGAAAGACACGGGCGTGTGAACTGCCCGTGTGGCAAGGCTTAAGCTGTGTCATCTTCTCAATTTGGTCCGTTTTGTCCCTTTTTGGCTCGTTTTTGGCTCTTTTTGACTCTTGGTGCTCTCCTGAGTACAAAACATGAAATTAAAGCATTAGGATCATCGAATTCACCAATTCTAATGAGAAATCATCTATAAAATGCATTAAACATGGGGTAAAAATATGTATAATTTACGGTTTATCATGCGTCCAAATTAAAACTATTCATACACAATCACAATGTCCCTAATATGAGCCTACGAGGCCCAAAACATGCAACAGAGGTGGTTTGAGACTAAATCGAGACCTTTAGAAAATTTCACAACTTAGAAAAATTTTCACAAAACAGGGGTCACACGCCCATGTGGATATGGGACACGCCTATGTGGGTAGGCCGTATGGTCACACACACCTATGTCTGAACCTCGTGTAACTCTCTGTTTGTCACCCAATAACAAAATGAAGACACACGCACATGTGCTAGGTTGTGTGGTCGATTTAAATATTATGATTTTTTATAAAACAGGTGCAGATTTCACATGCCCAGTGTACATGTAACACCCCTATCCCGTAACCGTCGCCGGAATAGGTAAGGGGCATTACCGAACTTGTAACTCATGTCAGAACAGTAAAATTTTGAACTTTTTCTTGAAATAAAGATCATTCATTTAAATAAGTACTAAGCACAGCCAGGGATAAAATTTAAACTTCTCTAAGTAAATATTCAAAGATGTCATTTTCGCATGGCTTATATACATTAACCAAAAATATTCTTCCACCACTAGTCTATTCTATACATGCCATAAAATAATTCTAAACATAACAGTAACAAGCGGTGGATAGTGATAGTGTGACTAGTTCTTGACGATCCCGAGCACAGTAGCTTCGCAATGAGATCTATAAAACAGAGAAAACAAAGTAAACGGAGTAAGCATTACAATGCTTAGTAAGTTTTAAGCAGTGTTAATGGATAACAATCAAATTATAACAGAGTTGTTCGTATTTTTATTTCACTCTTCCTTCGGGCATACCATCCCTTTACCGAATATGCACATCTCATCATATACAATAGGCAGATAAACTTTCACATAAAAGTGAGCTCATGTGACATAGATATATTGTATGATTTCACATAACCTCTCACACTGATCCGATGTCACATAATCATAGGAATAGTCTCATAGATTGCTCTCGTATGCATCACATAACTACCTTATGATTTAGTTCAAATCAAGCTCACATATAAAATTGGAGTACATACCTGTTTAACCTTTCGTATTGAATATATATTTATAAGCAATTCTTATTACGAAGTCTTATAGCTTTAACCTCTACTCGGATTATCGGCGAGACCTTTAGCTCGATTTAAATCTCTACACGAGTTATCGGGTCTTACCGGACAAAATCTCCACACATAGTCATCGGGTCTTACCCGGACATAATCTCCACACGTAGTCATCGGGTCTTACCCGGACATAATCTCCACACGTAGTCATCGGGTCTTACCCGGACATAATCTCCACAAGTAGTCATCGGGTCTTACCCGGACATAATCACCACACGTAGTCATCGGGTCTTACCCGGACATAATCTCCACACGTAGTCATCGGGTCTTACCCGGACATAATCTCCACACATAGTCATCGGGTCTTACCCGGAATATATTTCCAAATTTCATGTACATTTAATCACATTTTACAACATTCACATCGACTGTCATATTTGTAATTCATTTGCCTCATCGAATATCTAATAATACACACCTTTCACATTTGGTCGTTCAGCCACAATATATGCACATCGCCTACATATTTCACACTAGCCATTCGGCTTTACCACATATACATATCTCATACACATTTCACATTAGCCATTCGACTTTACCACATATACATATCTCATACATATTTCACATTAGCCATTCGGCTTTACCACATATACATATCTCATACATATTTCACATTAGCCATTCGGCTTTACCATATATATGCATGTTCACATTCACCACATTGGCCATTCGGCCTTATCACACATATGCATGCTCACATTTATCACATTGGCCATTCGGCCTTATCACATATATGCATGTTCACATTCATCGCATTGGCCATTCGGCCTTATCTCATATATATACATTCACATTCATCACATAAAATCCTAAATCAAAATATAAATTTTCATGTATTCACATCACAATTATCCAAGTATACTTCACATACCACATATACTATCATGTATACACTTTGTCTTGGCCGAATCTACATCAATCATTTTCCAATAAATAATTCAATTTCACGCCATACTATCATTTCATATTCGAATACTCATAAACTTACAATTTCACAAATTTTAATATCAAAGATCTGTCTAACACTCATATATCATTTTACAATATCACGATTTAGAATTCGCGTATGGGTTTAATCAATAGCTTATGAGCAACTAAAACAAGTTTTATCCATGTTTACAACAAAATCACATATTCACTACGAGCTGTTTTCCTGAGCAATAGTCACTAAATTATTTATAACTGGAGCTACAAAACTCCAAATCACTTGACGTTAATTTTCCCTGAATATAAACTCATATATCTTCCATCCATAAAATTTCCAGAATTTTAGGTTTGGCCAATCAATACCAGATTTTTCTTAAAGTTTCCCCTGTTTCGCTGTTTGACTAATCTGACCATTCTTCAGTACGAATCAAATTTTTCATTGTACAGAATTCATAATGTGTTCTATTTGATTTCATTTGAAACTAGACTCATTAAGGAGTCTAAGAATATAAGTCTTATCTTATAACCATTTTTCTACAAATTTTAATGATTTTCCAAAAACAGAATAGGGGGTTTCGGAGTCATTCTGACACTGTCCCACACAACTTTAAATATCTCTTTATAGGAAATTTCTTTGCTTCCACGGTCTCTTTTATAAGAAAGTAGACTGACTAATCTTTGATTACATATTTTATTCAGCCTATAATTCCACACCAACAATTTATAGTTATTTTCTAAAATCACGTTACTGCTGCTGCTGTCCAAAGCAAATTATTACAATTTGCTCTTAAATTTCCAAGTCCAAACACTTATGAACTTACCATTTGAGTTTAAGACATATCATGGCCACATCATATCTTATTAAATCAACTCATTATGTCCTATTATGATTGAATTTACTCAACGTTTAATCACTTAAAACTTACCTCGGAAGTGGTCGATTTATTTCAAGCGCTATTCGATCACTTTTTCCTTTCCCTTATCCAACTTTGGTCCTCTAAGCTCTTGAGCTAATTCAAACAAATTTAACTTATTAAAGTCTCATTATGCTAGCTTATGGCCGAATATGACAAGGAGTTTGATAGGTCATATGGCCACTTTTAGCTCAAATACAAAACGGTCATACGCATTTTTAATCACATTGAGTAATTTAATACAATTTATCTAACATTTCCTCATGTGCACCTTTATGACCGAAACACACATCATTAACCTAATATCAATTACTAAGCACTTTAGCAATTTCTCCTTGAGCCGATTATCCAAGTCAAGATAGATTCATCATCATGCTTACCTATAACCGAACACATGCAACACCAATCCATCTATTCATTCATGCGTGCATCTTATTCAAGCATGTATATCTACAACCGAATTCATCATATAAATGACTATGAATTTACTCAAACAATCTCAATACCACACATGGTGCTCAAGCCCTTTTTCAATTTCAAAACTCGACTAGTACAACTATATACACTAGTAGATCAAACACTAACAATTGCACTTCACCTTACTACCATTTCTCATCCAAATAACGTGAACAACAACCATATTTCTCCTCTACTTCCTACCATGGCCGAATGCATCAAAACACCATACCATTTCAATTTTGGTCATGGTTAAACAAAGAACTTAATGTCTAACTCAAAAATGCTAAAAAGAAAATTCAAAAGTCATCAATCCACCCTCACATGTATCCTTACAAAGCTTCACTTTTAGCATGCAAATGATATCAACACCAATCCACCTTAGCCGAATATCATCTCCATGACATAGCAAAGACTTGAACCATGGGCTAGGTAGAACTTAAGCTAACAACTAAAAGCATGCATGAGTCTCATGGAACAACATCAACATACCTTAACCTAGATACAAGTATGGCCGAACCTCTTCCTAATCCTCTTCCAAGCCGAACATGAAGCAAGAGAGCACTTTCCTTCTTCCTTCCTCCTTAGAACTTTCGGCCAAAAAAATGTAAAAGGATGGACACTTTTTTTTTTCTTTGTTTTCATCATTTTCCCTTCCGTTATTTTATTACCATGCTCCTTATTTTATCATTCCTCCCATGAAACACCAACATAACATGTTTATGACATGTTTTGCCCATCACACTTTGTCCACCTTATTTGTCATGGCCGACCACTACTACTTAGGGGGGAAATTGACATGCAAGTCCACCCTTTTTATTACATGCACTAATAGATCCTTATAGATTAACCTATCACATTTTAAAAGTGTCACACATAAGTCCTATTAACTAAATTCACATGCAATTAACTAAATCAAAGCTTAAAACTTTCACACATTCATATTCACATATTTTAGACAATAATTATCATATTCAAATAATTTGGTGACTCGGTTTAGCGGTCCCGAAACCGCTTTCCGACTAGGGTCACTTTAGGGGTGTCACAACTCTCCCCCCTTTAGGGATTTTCGTCCCCGAAAATTTCTACCGATGCATAGTTTAGGATAACGTCCTCCTATTGAATTATATTCATATAAACATTAGCTCATCGATAGCAATTGTAATTCATTATTGATTTCGCATCGATCTATAAGATCATTTTCTTATCTTAAAACAAATACATAGACATTTCTACAAGTATGCACATATATCTCATTTTCTTGATTTCATAAGCAATAATCACTTAATTTAATTCACAAATGCATTTCAAACACATATTAAGCACATTATTAACATGTATAATTCACATCATCAACCCACATATTTGTAACCCACATTTTCATTCATGTATAAGCTGTAACCTGACCGAAAGTACACATATACTCAAACATCCCAATAAATATCCTTTATAACTCCATCATATCTCACTATTCAACTTAACCTATTTCCAACAGAAAATCAACTTCCACATACCTGAACATTGAATTCATTTAGCACATTCAATCACCGTTAACGATACCCTATACAATCGATTTGGCATAAAGCCTCATATAGTATACCGGCATGGGATTTATTTTAGCACATAAACCATATATCCAAAATTATCAGCATTCATCAAAAATTCTTACAGACTTTCAAATGTCGAACTTAATCGAAATAATTTCTTGAACATGATTAACAACAAAAAAAAAAAAATAGGGGTCATTTAGCAATAGCACATATGACTTCATATACCAAGCATCCCATAGACTAAATCCGTAACACATTTATGACATGAATTCATTTCTTAACAACATATCCACCATCTTTTTACGTATTCACTTATTCTGATCTTACTTTATTTATCATCTTAAATATACCCGTTGAATCATTCGAAATCATTACGGATACTCATTAAGCACATATAGCTCTTACAATGCCATATCCTAGATATGGTCTTACATATTCTCACATATCGAGCCGATGCCATGTCCCAGACATGGTCTTACACACTATCTCAAATCAATGCCTTCGTCCCGCACGAGGTCTTACATGAATTCCACTTCACACACTTAGTGCCCATGACCGATCTCGCACTCATAGTGCTCGGTTAAAGGAATTCGCACACACACAAGGCCTCTAATCATTCACACACATAGTGCTCTTATTCATTCGTTATTACACATTGAAATGACTTAACCAAGTCTATAAACATTATGTATGTACACTTTTAAACCTATCATCTCATTTAAATTTGAATTAGTATAGTAATGAACACTTAAACTTTGCTCAAATTACGGCACGAAGCCTACTAGGCACGAAGGCCGAATACACGTCACCAAAGATGATTGCTCTTGGGACCTAGCCGGATATAACACCAAAGACGAATGCTCTTCGGGTTTAGCACGGATATATCACTAGCACGAATGCTCTTGGGACTTAGCCGGATACATCACTAGCACGAATGCTCTTCGGACTTAGTCCGGATACATCACTAGCACGAATGCTCTTCGGGACTTAGTCCGGATACATCACTAGCACGAATGCTCTTCGGGACTTAGTCCGGATACATCACTAGCACGAATGCTCTTCGGGACTTAGTCTGGATACATCACTAGCACGAATGCTCTTCGGGACTTAGCCTGGATATATCACTCTCAATTCTCATGTACATGTACACATATAGCAATACACATTAGTATATCATTTACATTACTTGAATACAAACACAACATGCTTATCGACCATTCAACTTCCAGTTCCATAGCCACATACAAAAATCACATTTATAGTCATAATACTCTTTCAAAATTGCATCACTTATACCCTTATAATTCAATCCAAATCAAAATTCAAATACGAGTACATGATACGTACCTGATCAACTTAATAATTTAGGCATATCTAAGTGAAGTTATATCGCAAATTCTCATAGTCAGAAGCTTGCTACAGCTCGATCGGGATCAAGATTCATTACAATACAAACAAACACATTTTAATAGTAAAAATCATCACACTATCATTTTATCACTTTATGGCATGTATAAATAGACTCACGCGTGCTACGTTAGTCCTAGAATCGACTAAACCGTAGCTCTGATACCAATAAAATGTAACACGCCTATCCCGTAATCGTCGCGGAATAGGTAAGGGCATTACGGACTTGTAACTCATGTCGAACAGTAAAATTTTGAACTTTTCTTGAAATAAAGATCATTCATTTAAATAAGTACTAAGCACGACCAGGATAAAATTTAAACTTCTAAGTAAACATTCAAAGATGCCATTTTCGCATGGCTTATATACATTAACCAAAAATATTCTTCCGCCACTAGTCTATTCTATACATGCCATAAAATAATTCTAAACATAACAAAGAACAAGCGTTGGATAGTGATAGTGTGACTAGTTCTTGACGATCCCCGAGCCTCAGTAGCTTCGCAATGAGATCTATAAAACAGAGAAAACAAAGTAAACTGAGTAAGCATTACAATGCTTAGTAAGTTTTAAGCAAGGTCAACGGATAACAATCAAATTATAACATAGTTGTTCGTATTTTTATTTCATTCTTCCTTCGGGCATACCATCCCTTTACCGAATATGCACATCTCATCATATACAATAGGCAGATAAACTTTCACATAAAAGTGAGCTCATGTGACATAGATATATTGTATGATTTCACATAACCTCTCACACTGATCCGATGTCACATAATCATAGGAATAGTCTCATAGATTGCTCTCGTATGCATCACATAACTACCTTATGATTTAGTTCAAATCAAGCTCACATATAAAATTGGATACATACCTGTTTAACCTTTCGCATTGAATATATATTTATAAGCAATTCTTATTACGAAGTCTTATAGCTTTAACCTCTACTCGGATTATCGGCGAGACCTTTAGCTCGCATTTAAATCTCCACACGGTTATCGGGTCTTACCTGCACAAAATCTCCACACGTAGTCATCGGGTCTTACCCGGACATAATCTCTACACGTAGTCATCGGGTCTTACCCAGAATATATTTCCAAATTTCATGTACATTTAATCACATGTTACAACATTCACATCGACTGTCATATTTGTAATTCATTTGCCTCATCGAATATCTAATAATACACACCTTTCACATTTGGTCGTTCGGCCACAATATATGCACATCGCCTACATATTTCACACTAGTCATTCGGCTTTACCACATATACATATCTCATACATATTTCACATTAGCCATTCGGCTTTACCACATATACATATCTCATACATATTTCACATTAGCCATTCGGCTTTACCACATATATGCATGTTCACATTCACCACATTGGCCATTCGGCCTTATCACACATATGCATGCTCACATTCATCACATTGGCCATTCGGCCTTATCTCATATATATACATTCACATTCATCACATAAAATCCTAAATCAAAATATAAATTTTCATGTATTCACATTACAATTATCCAAATATACTTCACATACCACATATACTATCATGTATACACTTTGTCTTGGCTGAATCTACATCAATCATTTTCCAATGAATAATTCAATTTCACGCCATACTATCATTTCATATTCGAATACTCATAAACTTACAATTTCACAAATTTTAATATCAAAGATCCGTCTAACACTCATATATCGTTTTACAATATCACGATTTAGAATTCACGTATGGGTTTAATCAATAGCTTATGAGCAACTAAAACAAGTTTTATCCATGTTTACAACAAAATCACATATTCACTAGGAGCTGTTTTCCTGAGCAATAGTCACTAAATTATTTATAACTGGAGCTACAAAACTCCAAATCACTTGCCGTTAATTTTCCCTGAATATAGACTCGTATATCTTTCATCCATAAAATTTCCAGAATTTTAGGTTTGGCCAATCAATACCAGATTTTTCTTAAAGTTTCCCCTGTTTCGCTGTTTGACTAATCTGACCATTCTTCACTACGAATCAAATTTTTCATTGTACAGAATTGATAATGTGTTCTATTTGATTTCATTTGAAACTAGACTCATTAAGGAGTCTAAGAATATAAGTCTTATCTTATAACCATTTTTGTACAAATTTTAATGATTTTCCAAAAGCAGAACAGGGGATTTCGGAGTCATTCTGACACTGTCCCACACAACTTTAAATATCTCTTTATAGGAAATTTCTTTGCTTCCACGGTCTCTTTTATAAGAAAGTAGACTGACTAATCTTTGATTACATATTTTATTCAGCCTATAATTCCACACCAACAATTTATAGTGATTTTCTAAAATCACATTACTGCTGCTGCTGTCCAAAGCAAATTATTACAATTTGCTCTTAAATTTCCAAGTCCAAACACTTATGAACTTACCATTTGAGTTTAAGACATATCATGGCCACATCATATCTTATTAAATCAACTCATTATGTCCTATTATGATTGAATTTACTCAACGTTTAATCACTTAAAACTTACCTCGGAAGTGGTCGACGATTTCGGCGGCTATTCGATCACTTTTTCCTTTTCCTTATCCAACTTTGGTCCTCTAAGCTCTTGAGCTAATTCAAACAAATTTAACTTATTAAAGTCTCCTTATGCTAGCTTATGGCTGAATATGACAAGGAGTTTGATAGGTCATATGGCCACTTTTAGCTCAAATACAAAAACGGTCATACGCATTTTTAATCACATTGAGTAATTTAATACAATTTATCTAACATTTCCTCATGTGCACCTTTATGACCGAAAACACACATCATTAACCTAATATCAATTACTAAGCACTTTAGCAATTTCTCCTTGAGCCGATTATCCAAGTCAAGATAGATTCATCATCATGCTTACCTATAACCGAACACATGCAACACCAATCCATCTATTCATTCATGCGTGCATCTTATTCAAGCATGTATATCTACAACCGAATTCATCATATAAATGACTATGAATTTACTCAAACAATCTCAATACCACACATGGTGCTCAAGCCCTTTTTCAATTTCAAAACTCGGCTAGTACAACTATATACACTAGTAGATCAAACACTAACAATTGCACTTCACCTTACTACCATTTCTCATCCAAATAACGTGAACAACAACCATATTTCTCTTCTACTTCCTACCATGGCCGAATGCAACAAAACACCATACCATTTCAATTTTGGTCATGGTTAAACAAAGAACTTAATGTCTAACTCAAAAATGCTAAAAAGAAAATTCAAAAGTCATCAATCCACCCTCACATGTATCCTTACAAAGCTTCACTTTTAGCATGCAAATGACATCAACACCAATCCACCTTAGCCGAATATCATCTCCATGACATAGCAAAGACTTGAACCATGGGCTAGGTAGAACTCAAGCTAACAACTAAAAGCATGCATGAGTCTCATGGAATAACATCAACATACCTTAACCTAGATACAAGTATGGTCGAACCTCTTCCTAATCCTCTTCCAAGCCAAACATGAAGCAAGAGAGCACCTTCCTTCTTCCTTCCTCCTTAGAACTTTCGGCCAAAAAAAATGTAAACGGATGGACACTTTTTTTTTCTTTGTTTTCATCATTTTCCCTTCCATTATTTTATTTCCATGCTCCTTATTTTATCATTCCTCCCATGAAACACCAGCATAACATGTTTATGACATGTTTTGCCCATCACACTTTGTCCACCTTATTTGTCATGGCCGGCCACTACTACTTAGGGGGGAAATTGACATGCAAGTCCACCCTTTTTATTACATGCATTAATAGATCCTTATAGATTAACCTATCACATTTTAAAAGTGTCACACATAAGTCCTATTAACTAAATTCACATGCAATTAACTAAATCAAAGCTTAAAACTTTCACACATTCATATTAACATATTTTAGACAATAATTATCATATTCAAATAATTTGGTGACTCGGTTTAGCGGTCCCGAAACCGCTTTCCGACTAGGGTCACTTTAGGGGTGTCACAGTGCACGCCCGTGCCTAAGGCCGTGTCATCCATACGGCTGAGACACACGCCCATGTCTTTGCCCGTTTGTTCAATTTTGAGCGTTCTGTTTTGCAAGAATGAGGGTACAGGGGACACACGGCCTAAGCACATGCTCGTGGGGCAAACCATGTGTCACACACGACCTAGACACATGCTCGTGTGTCTACCCATGTGGAAAAAAATAAGGGTATTTACCAAGCCATTTTGCCTCCCTTTGGTGCACACACTTACACAATACAACATAGTACCAATTCAAGCATTTACATACAACCAAATCAACCATAACCAAGACATCAACATATCATTCACATGCTACCATTTATCATACATAACATCACAGACTTATCAACTCAAGTCAAGTAAAATCCACATCATGAAAGACATCCTCATATACATTGTGTAACAGCCCTCACTCCTATTCAATGCCAGAATAAGGTTACGGAGCATTACCAGACTTATAACACATATAACCGTATATTTCTCATTCATTCAATCAATTTATACATTCATCATTCATTCCCAAACAATTTGTCATTTACAAATTCTAGAAACTCTTTCATACTCTGTACGGTTGAGCAAGTATGAAAGATAATTTGTACAAATTCTAGAAACTCTTTCATACTCTTCCAAAATTCCCGGGCATACTTTCTCAACTGTACAAATTCTCTTTCATACTCTGTCACAGTCATTCGGTCCTGTTTCAACTCTAGAAACTCTGTATGTTTTTGATCAAGGAACTGCTGACTTATATATTTCTTTCAGAACTCCGTCTGAAAGAATTCCCAAGTCACACGCTCTCTCAGTACTATAAACACCAAGGTATTTCACCATTGATATGTTGTGTCTCTCAATAGTGAAATGGCACACTTTAAACATTCAACTGGCGTGCACGAAAATTCATCAAACACTTGGATGGTATTTTCAAGCCAAAACTTGGCTCTCTCAGGATCATCATCAACATTAGCTCTGAACTATTCAACCCCGTGTTTGCGGATCTTGTCAACTGAAGGCTTATTCAATCTTAAAAGCTCAACTCCTTGAGGAGCTACAGATATTAGTTGGGGATTAGGAGGGGGTGGAGGTTGATGAGCAGCCAAATTTGTACGAATATATTGAGTGAACCACTCACTCATTATTTGGAAGAAGGCTTCTTTAGCCTCTCCTTCCTGGTTACCCATTACGGGTCTAGAATCAGATGGCGCTGTCCCTTACGTGGGAGCAGGCGCATTACTCTCAACCTCATCAGCTATAGCTCGATTGAAATCCATTTCTATATGAAAATACATTTTCAAATGTCTAAAGTCATCACACTATCTCAGTTTATATATATGGCATGTATAGCTAGACCCACATACGCTACGCTAGTCTTAGAATCGACTAAACCGTAACTCTGATACCAATAAATGTAACACCCCTCACCTGTATTCAATGCCAGAATAGGGTTACAGAGCATTACTTGACTTATAACACATCTAACCGTACATTTCTCATTCATTCAATCAATTTATACATTCATCATTCATTCTCAAACAATTTGTCCCTTATAATAGCCTACGAGGCCTTAAACATGCTTTAGGAATGGTTCGGGACTAAATAGATAATTCAGAAAAAGTTTTAGAAACTTAGAAAATTTTGCTTCAAACAAAGGACACACGCTCATGTGGGAGGCTGTATGTCTCACACGACCACCAGACATTTTCGTCTCACAAGCCATGTGAAAATAGGTGGTACATACTGACTTGGGTCACATGGCCAACAATACGCCTGTGTGTCTAGCCCGTGTGCCCTTCGAAGTGGCCACACATGCCTGTGTGCCAGGCCGTGTACTAGGCCATGCCAAATCTCTAGGGTATACTGACTTATGTAACACGGCCAAGTCACACACTCGTGTGCGAGGCCGTGTACAAAATAGAGGGTATACTGACTTGTACCACACGGCCAATCACACGCCTGTGTGTGAGACCGTGTGGAGCTTACTGACTTCATTTCAATTTCAACACTAGGGGACACACGGCCGTGTAATATGACCCTGTGTCATACACGGTTGAGACACACGCCCGTGTCTATGCCTGTGTGGATAAAAAGAGGTTATTTACCAAGCCAATTTGCCGCCCACAACTTCCTGTACCTAAACAACCTAAATGGCACCACAACAGAGCATAATTGAACATATATTTTAGCCATAACCAAAAGAAATTTCATACCATTTCCAACACTAATAACCAACATGCTTATAACTTATGTTTTTTTTAGTCAAAACATGCCTAAACACATATACCAATTAACTAGCTAGACATTTACCAAACACACATCAATTTGTACAAATTCATAAGTATTATACCAATTCCAAAAATCTCAAAATACAAGCCATAAGCACACTTATATATATACATCATCAAACTAGCCAAAGTAAGCCGAATCTCACAACTATAAATATATACAATCCAAAACATAACCATTCCCAAGCCATCTCAAATGGAAAAACTCACTACCAATCACTACCAAAACATAACCAACATGACCAAAATCCTAATCATGCCATATGACCAAACCATAAGCTCAAAAGAACCAAAGTGATGGTTGGATAGTGTGACGTAGTCTCCGATGATCCCTGAGTCTGAGCTAGCTTCGATATCACTATAAAACACGGGAAAATACACAAAGTAAGCTAATAAGCTTAGTAAGCTTGTATGATATTAACTTAACTAATCACAAATATAACATTCATTAATCCAAACATATTATCATGTACTTTATGAGTACTAACAAACCTTTCACCTACTTATCCATAAGCTTATATAAAAATTTTGTAACTACTTCGATTTTAAGCTTATAATATACATGTACATACCTGTACCAATCCATAACAAGTACATACATACAAGGAATACCGTTGAATACTCAATGTCTCGCACACTAAGTGCCATACTTGATATCTTGTACACTAAGTGTCATATATAGATGAAGCTATCTCAAATCACACACTAAGTGCCATCTATAGCCGAAGCTATGTCAAATCACACACTAAGTGCCTTGTACGAATTGTGATTGACTCTTTGGACGTAATCGACAAAGTTTCGACAAGCGAGAATTCTCGGTTGAGCCTTAGGAATAGAATAGTATACGAGTGAAATGTCACTAGGAACCCATATTTATATATGTTTATGTGATATGGGTGCTGGTCTTGTACGTCCTACCAGTGGCTGGGTAGTCCGACATGAGTTGTGGATACCTGACAGCTTGTGTAAACAGCACTGTGTAGTTATGTCTTGACTGACAGCTTGTGTGACCAGGCCCGTGAATAACTCGAAAACAAGCCTATATGTATTATGATATATGAGGTAGCTTTGGCTACATATATGGCATTTATGTGTAAGATTTCTGAGTATCCGTTAATATTCCGAGTGTTCAACGGGAATGTCAAAGTTGAGAAAGACTATAGTTATGTTGCGAGTTGGTACAGATATGTACGTAAATCTCATATGTAATGAGCTCGATATGTGATGAACCCTTAGTAAGGTTGTGATTAACTAAGTTATGCTATAAGATTTTAATAACATTTATACTAATTTTCATCATGTTAATTGTATGTTAAATGTGTAGTTATGATGCTTATTATTTGCATAGGAACTTACTAAGCTATATAGCTTACTCCCATTCTTTTCCCTTGTCTTATAGTGTCACCAAGCTAGCTCGGGGATCGGAGATCGTCGGAGATCCATTCACACTATCAATAATTATTTTGGTACCAATGAATTCAACATTTTGAGTTATGGCATGTATAGTGGACTTGGTCATTTTGTTATGTGTCATACATGATTTGGCCAAATGTGTTGGCTTATATTGGTTGAAAGCTCATTTTGTATAAGGCCATTTGAAATTGGCTACTATTGGTATAAGCAATTTATATGATGATGCCTTTCATAGATGTAGGAGTTTACATGATTTGAGTTGATAAGCATGTGATGTTGTGTATGATAGATGGTAGCATGTCAATGATGTGTTAATGTCTTGGTTGTGGCTGATTAAATTGGTGTTATGTTATAGGGTATAGGAGTGTGCATTAAAGGGTGGCAAAATGGCTTGGTAAATAGCCTTATTTTTGTCCACATGGGTAGACAGACAGGCATGTGTCTAGGCAGTGTGTGACACATAGCTTGCCCCATGGGCATGTGTTTAGGCCATGTGTCCCCTACACCATAATTTTTGTAAAACAGAATGCCCAATATTGAGTACACAAGCAGAGACACAGCTGTTGTAACACCCGTTACCCATATCTAAGGCCGGAACAGAGTACGAGGCATTACTAGACTTAACAATACACATAGACGAAAACCAAGACATGAAATTTCATTTAATTTAAAACTTTTCGAACACATGCATAACAAACAAAGCTAACTATATCATCACATCAAAACATAGGACATGGCACGATTAATTAAACTTATAAACCATAATGGATAAGGACCACATCTCATGATTTTATACGATAACTCAATGCAGACTGATACGTATGGTCAAAATCATAATAAAAATACATGTCACAAACCAACTTCCTATACATGCCACTCACTTGATATTTCTAATATTTGAATTAATTTTCCCAAAAATGATAGTTTGATAGTGTGATTTTGTCTCCGACGATCTCCAACCCCGAGCCGACCTGCCAATACTAAAGAAATGGAGAGGATGGGTAAGCTTTACGCTTAGTAAGTTCATATGAAAATAATAAGCAATTACTACCATGCTTTTCAAGATAAAACACTATAATTGTACAATTACACATATTTAGGACAAGCTGTTTTCTGGAGTTACAATTACTAAATCATTCATATCTGAAGCTACAAAACTCCAAATTTAGTTTTGTTAATTTTTCTTGAAACTAGATTAATATATATTTCTCCCATAAAATTTTCAGAATTTTTGGTTTAGCCAATTAGTACAGTTTATTAGTTAAAGTCTCCCCTATTTCAAAGTACGACTACTCTGACCTCTGTGCACTCCAAACCAAGTTTCTTCCTGTACAGAATTCCAAAGACCATGCAGTTTGTTTCCCTTAAAAATAGACTCAATAAGGAATCCATCCATGTAAGGTATGACTCTTAATAAATTTTTTAAAATTTATGGTGAATTTCTAAAGTCAGAATAGGGAATCTCGAATTCATTCAGACCCTGTTTTACAAGAATTCAAATATCACACAATATAGAATTATTTTGCTTCCCCTGTTTCTTTCATGTGAAAATAGACTCATTAATATTTATTTACATATATCATTTGCATTTTTATTCAACTTCCATAATTTTTAGTGAATTTTCAAAGTCATGCAACTGCCGCTGTCCAACACTATTTTACCACTAAAATTCATTCTTACATGATTGCACTTAATCCATTTTGTCTTATCGAAATGCACCCAATTATTGAGCACATTGCTCATAATTTTTCATAAACATATACCTACACTTATTCATCATATAATCATGTTCAATTGTATTTTTACTTAATCGATTTTCCGTTGAACTCTTGAATAATAAGCGATACTCAATTGCTCGCACATATTTTCACACTTGTAGCCAAAGCTATCCTGCACGCATAGTAGCTTTGCACATAGTACTACACATGCGACCAATTATCCGGTACACGTAGTAGCCTGCACTTAGTACTACACACGTGACCAATTATCTGGTACACGTAGTAGCCTGCACTTAGTACTACACACGTGACCTAACCATCTGATACACGTAGTAGCCTGCACTTAGTACTACACACGTGATCACGCGGGTATGCATAGTAGTCGCACTTAGTACTACACATGCAACCTCACAATAGATCATTCAGATCGTTTTTATTCAAGGTTCAATCGGAAATTCCTCACTTTTCAACATTTTACTAAATTGTCCGTAATCAATTTAAATTCATAATTTACATCAAATAACCATTTGATAGGTAGCCACATTTCATATGATATCAAAATATAATAACATAAAAAGAATCGATAGATTATTTATGTACAATTTACTCAAGTGTCGATCTCACTATCCATAGTACCAATTGTCCATTCATAGTATAATAAGACACAACTCAAATATCAAATCAGCTTTTAAGAATTTACATAACATATATCACATATTTCATATATCACTTGTCATGTATCTTCATTTTCTTGCATTTCATGTAACATTCTTTCATGTCATATTTCCACATCATAAACACCATTCCATCAACTTTTCCAATATATTAAATCATAAAATATATGCAATAATAGTAAGAAATATAATTCAAACATAACATTGCATTATTATTATCATACGAACTTACCTCGATCCAGAAACAGCAATTTACCATTTTAGTCCATAACCTTGTATTTTCCCGATTTAAGCCCGAATCTCGATTTCCTTCATCTATAATATCACATTTAGCCTAATAATTAGTCACACTATTCATACGGGTCCAAAAATCATAATTTTAAAAATTTTCATTTTCACCGCTAAACTTTTGCATATTTGCACTTTTGCCCCAAGGTTCAGAAATTAAACTTCATCCTATTTTCTTATGTTTTATGACATGATGATCATTTTTCCCTTCTATGGCAACATCAAATTCTCACTCTAACATGTACTTATGACTATTAGGTATTTTTACCGATTAAGCCCTTTTGCTCGTTTTCACTTAAAACCGAGTAGCACAAGTTGTCTAACATAATTTAAAACCTCATATTCTATCATAAAACACCAAAATACACAAATTTCACCTATGAGTATTTTTCCAAATATGAACCCTAGGTTGAATTATTGCTAGCATAAGCTAAATCAAGTTACCGGGACTCTAAAAACGTAAAAATCATTAAAAACAAGGCTAGAACGGACTTACAATCGAGCTTGGAAGCTTGGAAACAATAGCCATGGAGTCTCCCTTGGTATACACATCCATGGTGAAGAATATGAGCAAAATTGACTTTTAATTTTGTATTTTAATTCATTTTACCCCTAAATGACCAAAATGCCCTTACTACTAAACTTTCCCAAAATTCCATTCATGTCCAATATTTGTCCATAAACTTTGAAATTGGTCAAATTTCTATTTAAGACCTCATAATTAATATTTCAAAGCAATTTCATACTAGAAACTTCTAGAATGTAAGTTTTGCAACTTATTCAATTTAGTCCCTAACTTCAAATTAAGCACTTTATGCATAGAATTTCTTCACAAAATTTTCACACAATCATGAAATCATATCATAGACCTCAAAATAATCATAAAATAATTATTTCTATCTCGAATTTATGGTCACAAAACCACTATTCTGATTAGGCCCTGATTCGGGATATTACAGCTGTGTATCTCAACCATGTGAGGACCACGACCTTGGACACGGATGTGTGTCCCGGGCGTGTGAAGTCAGCACCTATTTAATAAAAAATCATGAATTTTAAATCGACCACACGGCCTAGCACACGAGCGTGTGACTTGGCCGTGTGTCTTTAAATTACTCTTGGGTGACAAACAGAAAGTTACACGAGTTCGGGACGCGGGCGTGTATGACCACATGGCCTGCCCACAGGGCGTGTCCTATATTCACACGAACGTGTGACTGTTGTTTAGTGAAAAATTTTCTAAGTTTTGTAAAATTTCCTAAAGTTCTCGATTTAGTCCCAAAACACTTCCAAAGCATGTTTTGGGCCTCGTAAGCTCGTATTAGAAACTTTATGATTAAATACAAAGAGTTTTAATTTGGACGTAAAATGATGACTCAAAATTGTATGAAAGTTTGCGTGACAAGGCCGATAATGCTTCGTACCCTATTACGAAGTCGAATATGGATAAGGGGTGTTACATTTAGTGGTATCAGAGCTACAGTTTAGTCAATTTTCTGTAACACCCTGAACCCGAGACCGTTGCCGGTGTCGGACACGAGGGGTTAACAAGCCAAAACCACTTATGGCACCGACCAATTTGACATTCCCAGGCAAGCTGGAAAACTGCGTCGCTGTCGCCTTAAAAAGCATATCTCGAGTTTCACAACTCGGAAACTGATTCCGTAAATTTTACCTGAATTTAGACTCATATATCCATCCATGGATTTATTTCTAGAATTTTTGGTCGGGCCAATTGGTACAGTTTATTAGTTAAAGTCGCCCATGTTACAGGGGTCGACTACACTGACCTTCGTGTGTTACAACTAGAATATCTCTCTGTACAGGGTTTCAATACTGATACCGTTTGTTTCCAATGAAACTAGACTCAAAAGGGAATCTGCAAATATAAGGCATGACTTCTAATTAATTCTGGATAATTTATGGCAAATTTTCAAAGTCGCGACAGGGGACCCAGAAACCGTTCCGGCCCTGTCTCACGAGAACTTTAATATCTCTCGGTATACTGATCATATGATCATTTTGTTACTTTCATATGAAAATAGACTCGTCAAGGTTCGATCACATAATTTATTCACTATTTAACACCATTCCTACAAATTTTGGTGATTTTTCACATCCACATCACTGCAGCTGGCAGCCTCTGTTTTTAAGGTAGGCTTTACCTATATTGTAGTTCCCATGGACCAACTATAGTCTAGTCATACTTAGGTCCACATATGATCATATTTAGCCATTCCAATGGCTGATCATGTGACCAACTCTCTCATTCCAAACCATAATCACATCATGAAACCAAATATAATTACAAACCACATATGGTCAAATTCCATACTCCACTTTTACGAACCATTTTCGCATGGCCGCACACATATACATCACAAGTACTTAAAAATAACCGAGGGTAGTCCTATACATGCCATATCCAAAACTCAACTAAAGGAGTACCAAAAAGGGGCTTTGATAGTGTGGTTGACTTCAACTTCTATGATCCCGAATCCGATCGCTAACGAGCAAAATCTATAAACAGAGAAACAAAGAAACGGAGTAAGCAATTTATGCTTAGTAAGTTTCGAGCCATAATATACACACAACCAAAGCATAGCATTCAAGTAGCTAAACAATAATTCATATGCACAATTTCTCAAAGACATGCTTACTTCACAATCCCAACCCTTATATTCATACACAAATAACGGCCTAGTTAATGCCAATAGCTCATTTATCATTAGAGCGAATATTCGTACGCATTTACTCATAGTGTGCAAAGCACACACAAAACATACCTTGTTGTTGGGAATTTCACAAGTGCATTAACTGAAAATTTTCCAGCAGCTTATAAATTTCGAATCACATACCTTCGGAGTTTAACCGGATATAGCTACTCGTTCAAACGCCTTCGGAACACAGCCCAGTTATGGTAACCCGCACAAATGCCTTCGGGACTTAACCCGGATATCACAACTCGCACAATTGCCTTCGGGCTTAGCCCGGATATCATGGCTCGCACAATTTCCTTCGGGCTTAGCCCGGATATCACTCGAACATTCATGCACATCTTTGTTTCATTTTCACAACAAAACCTTTATGCACAATTCACTTAACAAAAATATCATTTCGGCTCAATGGCCATATACAAGGGCAGAATTTCGATTGCTTATTACTTCATTCAATCGAATCAAAATCTAAGTTTCGATACTCGAAAACTTACCTCGGATGTTGTCGAACGATTCCGATGGCTATTCGACTACTTTTTCCTTCCCTTTATCGGATTTGGTCCCCCTTTGTTCTTGAGCTTAATTTAACAAATAATTTGATTCAATCATTTGAGTATCGAAAAGAAGAACTCAAGGCACTTAGCCCATATATATTCACTAGACATTAAAGTCACATAAGTACGGAATTCATGAATCGACTTAACACACAAAGCCTTCAACATGCTTACTCATGGCCGAACAACACAACCTCTTAGGCACTCATTCATGGCCGATTATGCATGTTGATGTTGAGGCCAATTACATGTTTAACACCACACATGAATGGCACACATTTTACTAGCTAATGCTTTACATATTGTAGCTCAATACTTATAATATAGCATCAAGCACTCATATGGCCGATTATACTTAGTCATTCTTGCACCAAATCAACAATAAATTCCAAGATTTTCACATCATATGTGTACTAGGCCGAATGTACTTGCAATTTCACAACCATTCTTCAACATTTTCTTCTTTAAACAAACATATTTATCACTTACTTCATAACCAAAACATCATGTGCAAACATATACACACATATAGGTGCAAGGTCAATCTCAAGGGTTCATACCCATCCAAACACAAATTTTACCAATCAAGTAACAAGCATAAATCATGCTCATGAATGCACCATGGCGAATACATCACAACCATACCCTTTTAACTTTGGTCATGGTTAAACAAAGAATTCAATGTCCTACTCAAGAATACTAAAAGAAATTTCAAGAGTAGTCAATCCTTCATTACATGCATCATCAACAAGCTTCACATTTAGCATGCAATGGCTTTAACACAATATCAACCTTGGCCAAACACCATTTTCATGGCATAACAAGGATTTGAACCATGGCTAACATGCACATCAAGTTAGCAACCAAAACAAACATGAATCTCATGACACAACCTCAAACATACCTTAATCTTGATGCAAGTATGACCAAATCTCCTTCTAGTTCTCTTCCAAGCCAAGCATGAAGCAAAACTCCTATCTTCTCCCTTAGTATTTTCGGCCAAGAAGGAAAGAACAAGGATGAACAATTTTTTTCTTGTTTTTCTTTCACATACACGGCAATGGGGAGAATACCACACTCACACACATTTTTTTTTTGTTTCTCTTCCCACCACTAAATTTTTTTATCATTTCATCACATCATGCATTATCAAAACATGTCATAACATGTTTTTCCTTGCCCATAACTCCTTGTCATGGCCGGCCACTATGCCATCTTTGGGGAATTTGACATGCAAGTCCCTTAATTTTGCATGCATTATCAACTAGTCATCACACATTTCCCCATCATACTTTCAAAGTTTACTACTAGGTCCTTTCTAGTGAAATTCACCTTTATAACACTAAATCGAATCATCAAAAATGCCACACACAAATTAACACATATCATAGGCATCAAAATAAATTTTAAATTATTTTTATGCCTCGATTTTGTGGTCCCGAAACCACATCCCGACTAGGGTCAATTTTGGGTGTCACAACTCTCCCCACTTAAGAAATTTTCGTCCCAAATCTTACCGGTAAATAGGTTTGGGTAATGCTCTTTCATAGAGCTCTTGGGTTCCCAAGTAGCTTCTTCCATCCCGTGTTTGAGCCATAACACTTTCACTAGCGGAACCCGCTTGTTCCGCAACTCTTTCACTTCACGTGATAGGATACGAACCGGTTCTTCCTCATAACTCATATCGGATTGAATTTCAACCTCTGATAGACTAATTACGTGCGATGGATCAGATCTATAGCGTCGAAGCATCGAAACATGAAAGACATCGTGAATCTTTTCGAGTTCAAGGGGCAAAAATCAAACGATATGCAACTGGACCGACTCGCTCGGATATCTCATATGGCCCAATGAACCTCGGGCTCAACTTGCCCTTACGGCCGAATCTGAGTATCTTTTTCCAAGGTGAAACCTTGAGAAACACTTTATCTCCCACCTGATGCTCGATGTCTTTACGCTTCAGATCCGCGTACGACTTCTGACGATCGGAGGCTATCTTCAGATTTTCACGGATCACTATCACTTTCTGTTCAGCATCTTTAATCAAGTCCACCCCGAAAATTTTGCTTTCACGAGCTCCGTCCAACACAATGGTGTACGGCATTTACGCCCGTACAAGGCCTCGTAAGGTGCCATCTTAATACTTGATTGAAAACTATTGTTGTAAGCGAATTCAATCAAAGCTAAATACCGTTCCCATGAACCACTGAACTCGAGGATGCAACATCTTAACATATCCTCAAGTATCTGAATCATCCGCTCGGATTGACCATCGGTTTGGAGGTGAAAGGCGGTGCTGAAATGCAACTTTGTACCTAGAGCCTCTCGCAACTTCTTCCAAAATCGCGAGGTAAATCTCGGATCTCTATCCGACACGATGGAAATAGGCACCCCGTGTAATCTCACAATCCGAGAAACGTACAATTCGGCTAGTTTGTCCATTGAAAAATCCGTACGTACGGGGACAAAGTGAGCCGACTTAGTCAATCTATCTACAACGACCCAAATCGCATCTTTCTTACTCGCTGACAATGGCAGTTCGGATACAAAGTCCATTGTGACTCGATCCCATTTCCACTCGGGTATCATGATCGGCTGAAGTAATCCTGAAGGCACTTGATGTTCCGCTTTCACTTGTTGACATATTAAACACCTCGAAACAACGTCGGAGATGTCTCGTTTCATACCATGCCACCAAAACCGACATTTCAAATCATTGTACATTTTCGTACTCCCCGGGTGGATTGCCATTCGGCTACAATGGGCTTCTTTCAGAATTATCGAAATATGTTCCGAATTCTTTGGAACACACAGACGATTTCTCAACCTCAAAAAATCGTCATCATCGATTTGAAACTCCGATCCCTTGTTCGGAACACACTCAGCCCATTTTGCAACCAGCTCATCGTCGACTTTCTGAGCTTCACGAATTTGACGTATCAATAATGGTTTGGCTTTCAATTCAGCTACTAACACATTGTCGGATCGAACGGACAAGTGCACGTTCATCGCTCGTAAAGCTAATAATGATTTACGACTCAAGGCATCCGCAACCACATTCGCCTTTCCCGGTGATAGTCAAAGACCACTCATAATCCTTTAACACTCGAGCCAACGTCTTTATCACAGATTTAAGTCTCTTTGAGTCATCAAATATTTGAGACTTTTATGATCCGAATACACATGGCACTTTTCACCAAATAAGTAATGTCGCCATATCTTTAAGGCGAATACGATGGCAGCAAATTCGAGACCATGGGTCAGATAATTTTTCTCATGCGGCTTTAATTGCCTCGACGCATAGGCCACAACTCGACCTTCTTGCATCAATATGCAACCTAACCCAAGTAGGAAGGCGTCGCTATAGATGACAAACTCTTTGCCAGATTCGGGTTGCACTAGAATTGGGGCTTCACCAAATAAGTTTTCAGTTGATCGAAACTTTTCGACATTTCTCCGTCCATTCGAACTTAACATCCTTTTGGAGTAAGCCGTCATTGGCGTGGCTATCGTTGAGAAACCTTTTACAAATCGTCGGTAATAACCTAAGCCCCAAAAAGCTCCGAACCTCGAGAATATTTCTGAGGCTTCCTATTAAGTATGGCTGAAATTTTATTCGGTCGACTCGAATACCCGTCGATATCACATGACCCAAGAAGCTAACCTCCCTCAACCGAACTCACACTTGTTGAACTTAGCATATAATCGCTTATCCGTAAAATTCGCAACACTATCCTCGGTGTTCAACGTGTTCGGTCTCATTTTGCGAATAGACCAAAATGTCATCAATGAAGGCAACTACGAACCGATCCGGATATGGTCCAAGATCCGATTCATCAAATCCATAAATATCTGCAGGGAATTAGTAAGCCCAAACAGCATCACTAGGAACTCGTAGTGACCATATCTCGCTCAAGGCCGTTTTGGTACGTCCGAATCTCGAATTCATGAATCGATAATAGCCCGATCTCAAATCTATTTTCGAGAACACCGAGGTTCTTCAGTTGATCGAACAAATCATCGATACGCGGTAACGGATATTTGTTCTTTATCGTCGCTTTATTAAGCTGACGATAGTCGATGCACAGCCTCATGGTTCCATCCTTCTTTTTCACAAACAACACTGGCGCACCCCAAGGCGAAAAACTCGGGCGAGCAAAACCTCTATCCACCAATTCTTGCAACTGAGCTTTCAACTCCTTTAATTCCGTTGGTGCCATACGATACGGAGCTATTGAAATTGGAATGGTACCAGGTACCAATTCGATGCCAAACTCTATTTCCCGAACAGGTGGTAAACCCGGCAATTCTTCAAGGAAAACATCCGGGTATTCACAAACCACTGGCACAGATTCGGGTTTCTTTTCTAACTCCTTGTCATCTAGAACATACGCAAGGTATGCTTCGCACCCTTTCTTCGTATTTCGGGCCAACATTGCGATATTACGGTTGGCAACCCTTTTAAGTCCGTAGACTCAACCCGAATTATCTCGTTATTTGTACACCTCGGATCAATGGTCTTGCTTTTCAATTTACAACCACATCGTGCATGGTCAACCAATCCAAACCAAGAATAACGTCAATTCGCCGAATGGCAAAAGCATCAAGTCTGCCGGAAAACAAGAACCTCGAAATACTAGGGGACTTTTCTTACACACTTTGTTGACGAGCACGTAATGACCCAAGGGTTTGACACCGAATTACAAACTCGAGAGACTCAATAGGCAAAGTCTTCTTTGGATGCTAAGGTTTCACATATATAAGAATGAGTAGAACCGTGGTCAATCAAAGCAATCACATTAGTATCGAAAAGAGTGAGGATACCGGTAATAACATCCGGTGAGGCAAGATCCTCGCGTCGCGTATGGCATAAGTCCTAGCAGAGCACGAGCCTCGGATCCGATGGTGGCATCTCTAGATCCTCTCGACCGCCACTAGCATTGCCCGTCTTTCTAGACGGCCTACCTCGAGTTGTGGTAGCACCGGGTTCCTACTTTGATTTACGTTTTGTCCGACAAGCTCGGGCAATCCTTAATGAAATGATCGATGATCCGCACTTGTAACAGAGCGGTCACGGAATCTACAACTCCTGAATGCCATTTGCCACAATATTGGCACTCGCTTCGTCTCGACGATCATTACCAACACCGGCGATCAAGTGACTCGCGTGCCCATAGGGGGTCGATCGCGGTCTCGTCTAGAAAAGCCCAAAATGTCTCTAGACCGGCCTAAGCCATCTCTAAATTTCTTTGATGATGTGGGAAGGGCTTCCCAAGACCTCTTACTGAAACTCCCTTGCTCCCACTTCACTTTTCTTTTCTCCATCTTGAGCTCCTCGGCTTTGCACGCCGCTCGACAAGAGCCACAAACTCTCGGATTCCAAAATGCCAAGATCTGACTTTATATCATCGTTCATCCATCTTCGCTGCGTTTACACATCACGACTTCAAGAAATGCACTTCAGCTGCATCTGGCTAAGCCTCGCAAATTTTCGTTCGTAGTCGGTAATCGACATGGAACCTTGCTTAAGATCAAGGAATTCCTTTCATTTTGGTCCATAAATCTCGATGATATACTTCTTTGAATTCAGTTTGGAAGAACTCCCAAGTTACTTGCTCTCTAGACACCACAAGTCGAGTACTCCACCGATAGTAGGCGAATCGCAGTAGCAAGGAGATAGTACACTTTAAGCATTCATCGGTGTACATGATAACTCATCGAGCACCGGATAGTGTTGTCCAACCAAAATTCAGCTTGCTCGGCATCGTCGCTATCCGTAGCTTTAAATTCAGTAGCCCCATGTTTTCAATTCATCGATGGGGCTTACTTGACCTTACTTGGTCGATTACGGAGGTATTGTAGGTGAGGGGTTGCATTAGTCGGGAATGGAGGTTGTGGAACAGTAGTGTTAGTTCGAATGTATTGGTTAAACCAATCATTCATCACACTATAAAAGGCTTGCTTAGCCTCATCATTCGGATTGTTGCAATAGGTTGAGAGTCCGCCAAGATCTGTCCCTTGCGCGGAGCAGGTGCCACACTCTCCACATCATCAGCTATTGCTCGGTTGGGATCGGGATCCATTGCTATAAACAAACACAAACTCAAATTGTCGTAAATCACCACACTATCAATTTGTCACTTAATGGCATGTATAGCTAGACCCCAAACATATCACGGTAGTCCTAGGATCGACTAAACCTGGCTCGATACCAATAAATTGTAACACCCGAACCCGAGACCGTTGCCGGTGTCGGACACGAGGGGTTAACAAGCCAAAACCACTTATGGCACCGACCAATTTGACATTCCCAGGCAAGCTGGAAAACTGCGTCGCTGTCGGCTTAAAAAGCATATCTCAAGTTTCACAACTCAGAAACTGATTCCATAAATTTTACCTGAATTTAGACTCATATATCCATCCATGGATTTATTTCTAGAATTTTTGGTCGGGCCAATTGGTACAGTTTATTAGTTAAAGTCGCCCATGTTACAGGGGTCGACTACACTGACCTTCGCCCGTTACAACTTGAATATCTCTCTGTACAGGGTTTCAATACTGATACCGTTTGTTTCCAATGAAACTAGACTCAAAAAGGAATCTGAACATATAAGGCATGACTTCTAATTAATTCTGGATAATTTATGGAAAATTTTCAAAGTCGCGACAGGGGACCCAGAAACCGTTCCGGCCCTGTCTCACGAGAACTTTAATATCTCTCGGTATACTGATCATATGATCGTTTTGTTACTTTCATATGAAAATAGACTCGTCAAGGTTTGATCACATAATTTATTCACTATTTAACACCATTCCTACAAATTTTGGTAATTTTTCACATCCACGTCACTGCAGCTGGCAGCCTCTGTTTTTAAGGTAGGCTTTACCTATATTGTAGTTCCCATGGACCAACTATAGTCTAGTCATACTTAGGTCCACATATGATCATATTTAGCCATTCCAATGGCTGATCATGTGACCAACTCTCTCATTCCAAACCATAATCACATCATGAAACCAAATATAATTACAAACCACATATGGTCAAATTCCATGCTCCACTTTTACGAACCACTTTTGCATGGCCGTACACATATACATCACAAGTACTTAAAAATAACCGAGGGTAGTCCTATACATGCCATATCCAAAACTCAACTAAAGGAGTACCAAAAAGGGGCTTTGATAGTGTGGTTGACTTCAACTTCTATGATCCCGAATCCGATCGCTAACGAGCAAAATCTATAAACAGAGAAACAAAGAAACGAAGTAAGCAATTTATGCTTAGTAAGTTTCGAGCCATAATATACACACAACCAAAGCATAGCATTCAAGTAGCTAAACAATAATTCATATGCACAATTTCTCAAAGACATGCTTACTTCACAATCCCAACTCTTATATTCATACACAAATAACGGCCTAGTTAATGCCGATAGCTCATTTATCATTAGAGCGAATATTCGTACGCATTTACTCATAGTGTGCAAAGCACACACAAAACATACCTTGTTGTTGGGAATTTCACAAGTGCATTAACTGAAAATTTTCCAGCAGCTTATAAATTTGAATCACATACCTTCGAGTTTAACCGGATATAGCTACTGTTCAAACGCCGGGACACAGCCCGCTTATGGTAACCCGCACAAATGCCTTCGGACTTAACCCGGATATCACAACTCGCACAATTGCCTTCGGGCTTAGCCCGGATATCATGGCTCGCACAATTGCCTTCGGGCTTAGCCCGGATATCACTCGAACGTTCATGCACATCTTTGTTTCATTTTCACAACAAAACCTTTATGCACAATTCACTTAACAAAAATATCATTTCGGCTCAATGGCCATATACAAGGCGAATTTCGATTGCTTATTACTTCATTCAATCGAATCAAAATCTAAGTTTCGATACTCAAAACTTACCTCGGATGTTGTCGAACGATTCCGATGGCTATTCGACTACTTTTTCCATCCATTTATCGGATTTGGTCCCCCTTTGCTCTTGAGCTTAATTTAACAAATAATTTGATTCAATCATTTGAGTATCGAAAAGAAGAACTCAAGGCACTTAGCCCACATATATTCACTAGACATTAAAGTCACATAAGTACGGAATTCATGAATCGACTTAACACACAAAGCCTTCAACATGCTTACTCATGGCCGAACAACACAACCTCTTAGGCACTCATTCATGGCCGATTATGCATGTTGATGTTGAGGCCAATTACATGTTTAACACCACACATGAATGGCACACATTTTACTAGCTAATGCTTTACATATTGTAGCTCAATACTTATAATATAGCATCAAGCACTCATATGGCCGATTATACTTAGTCATTCTTGCACCAAATCAACAATAAATTCCAAGATTTTCACATCATATGTGTACTAGGCCGAATGTACTTGCAATTTCACAACCATTCTTCAACATTTTCTTCTTTAAACAAACATATTTATCACTTACTTCATAACCAAAACATCATGTGCAAACATATACACACATATAGGTGCAAGGTCAATCTCAAGGGTTCATACCCATCCAAACACAAATTTTACCAATCAAGTAACAAGCATAAATCATGCTCATGAATGCACCATGGCGAATACATCACAACCATACCCTTTTAACTTTGGTCATGGTTAAACAAAGAATTCAATGTCCTACTCAAGAACACTAAAAGAAATTTCAAGAGTAGTCAATCCTTCATTACATGCATCATCAACAAGCTTCACATTTAGCATGCAATGGCTTTAACACAATATCAACCTTGGCCAAACACCATTTTCATGGCATAACAAGGATTTGAACCATGGCTAACATGCACATCAAGTTAGCAACCAAAACAAACATGAATCTCATGACACAACCTCAAACATACCTTAATCTTGATGCAAGTATGACCAAATCTCCTTCTAGTTCTCTTCCAAGCCAAGCATGAAGCAAAACTCCTATCTTCTCCCTTAGTATTTTCGGCCAAGAAGGAAAGAACAAGGATGAACAATTTTTTTTCTTGTTTTTCTTTCACATACACGGCAATGGGGAGAATACCACACTCACACACATTTTTTTTTTGTTTCTCTTCCCACCACTAAATTTTTTTTATCATTTCATCACATCATGCATTATCAAAACATGTCATAACATGTTTTTCCTTGCCCATAACTCCTTGTCATGGCCGGCCTCTATGCCATCTTTGGGGAATTTGACATGCAAGTCCCTTAATTTTGCATGCATTATCAACTAGTCATCACACATTTCCCCATCATACTTTCAAAGTTTACTACTAGGTCCTTTCTAGTGAAATTCACCTTTATAACACTAAATCGAATCATCAAAAATTCCACACACAAATTAACACATATCATAGGCATCAAAATAAATTTTAAATTATTTTTATGCCTCGATTTTGTGGTCCCGAAACCACATCCCGACTAGGGTCAATTTTGGGCTGTCACATTTTCTAACTAACGTAGCATGTGTAAGAGTCTAGCTATATATGCCATTTATGAACTGTGATAGTGTGATGACTCCTGACAATTTTAAACTGTGTTTTCATATAGTAAATAGATCACGATCGAGCTGTAACTGATAATGTAGAAAGTAATGCGCCGGCTCCCACTCAAGGGGTAGCGTCATCTAAAACTAGACCTCCCATGGTCAGTCAGGGAGGAGGGACTAGGGAAGCCTTCCTTCACATAATGAATAAGTGGTATTCGGAGTTTGTTCAAAGAAATCTGATGCTCAACATCCCCCCTACTTATCCCCAATCAATTCCCGTAGCTCCTCAAAGTGTGGAATTAGTAAGACTGAATAAGCCCCTGATTGATAAGATTAGAAAGCATGGATCTGAGGAATTCAGGGCTAACATAGATGATGACCCCGAGAGAGCTGAGTTCTAGCTTGAGAATACTATTAGGGTATTTGATGAATTATCATGTACACTTGAAGAATGCTTGAAATATGTTATATCGTTATTGAGGGACACAAAATATCACTGGTGGAAGACACTAGTATCTGTAGTACCGAGAGAGAAAGTTACATGTGAGTTCTTTCAAGAGGAATTCTGAAAGAAATATATCAGTCAATGGTTCATCGATCAGAAACGTAAAGAATTTCTTGAGATGAATAGGGCCGAATGTCAGTGATAGAGTATGAGCGAGAATTTTTCAGGCTTAGTAAGTATGCCCGAGAGTGTGTTTCCTTCGAGGCTATTATGTGTAAAAGGTTCGAAGATGGACTGAATGAGGACATCTAACTGTTAGTTGGAATCTTAGAACTAAAAGAATTTGTTGTATTGGTTGAACGAGCTTACAAAGCTGAAGAGCTAGCAAAGAGAAAAGAAAGGCTAAGAGTGAGGCTAGAGATGCAAGAAAAAGGTCGATGAGTAAGTCATTTCAATCTCAATCAAAGAAATCTAGAGAAATGTATTCCCATTCAAATGTTTTAGCCGGGTATTCACACAAAGACCGCGGGAAACAATATTCGGGTCTGAAAACACAAGCTACTTCAATGGCAAGTGTGGGTAATGTTAGGTCTAACAGACTCGAATATCCGCATTGTGGAAGAAGAAATTTCGGTGAGTGTAGGATGAATGACCGAGCTTGTTTCAAGTGTGGTTTTCAAGAGCATTTTATCCAAGATTGCCCTAAGATGGCTGAGAAAGAATAATCTCCGAGTGCAAGGCCGAGTAATACTACCAATAGGGGTAGGCCACCGAGAAATACTGGGAATGGAACTAGCAGTAAGGGCATAACGAAAGATACAGCTGTGAGATCTGATGCCCGAGCACCTGCTAGAGCTTATGTCATTCGTGCTCGTGAGGATGTGCCATCTCCTGATGTGATTACTGGTACATTTTCTCTTTATGATACTAATGTTATGCATTGATTGATCCTAGATCAACTCATTCTTATGTTTGTGTGAATTTGGTATCTAGTAAGAGTTTGCCTATTGAGTCTACTGAATTTGTGATTAAAGTGTCAAACCCCTTAGGAAAGTATGTGCTAGTTAATAAAGTTTGCAAGAATTGTCATTTTTCATCTGACTTAATGTTGTTACCGTTTGATAAATTCGATGTTATTTTGGGTATGGACTAGTTAACACTACATGATACCATAGTAAATTGTAGACAGAAAACTAGTGAATTGAAATGTAAAATGGTGAGGTTCTTTGGATTGAAACCGACGAATTAAGTGAATTACTTATTGTGATTTTGTTTATATCTGCTCAGAGGTATATAAGGAAAGGTTGTGAAGCTTATCTTGCTTATGTGTTGAACACAAAGATGTCTGAATTGAAAATTGAATCAGTGCTGATAGTTTGTGAATATTTGAATGTGTTCCCGGAAGAGTTGCCAAGGTTACCACTGATCAGAGAAGTGGAGTTTGCTATTGATTTGGTACTTGGGACTTAACCAATTTCGATTGCTCTGTATAGGATGGCTCTGACTGAATTAAAGGAATTAAAAGCTCAGTTGCAAGAGTTGACAGATAAAGGTTTTGCGAGACTGAGTTTTTCTCCCTAGGGTGCTCCAGTGTTATTTGTAAAGAAGAAAGATGAATCTATGAGGCTTTGTATCGATTAACGACAACTCAACAAGGTGACTATAAAGAATAAGAATCCTTTGCCGAGGATTGATGACTTGTTTGATCAGTTAAAAGGAGAAACAGTATTCTCAAAGATTGATTTGAGATCTAGCTGCTATCAGTTACGAGTTAAAGAGTTGGATGTACCGGAGACTGCTTTCAGGATAAGGTATGGACTTTATGAATTTCTTGTTATGCCTTTTGGACTAACTAATGCTCCTACAGTTTTTATGGACTTGATGGATAGAATTTTCTGACCATATTTAGATAAGTTTGTGGTTGTATTCATCAATGATATTTTAATTTATTCTTGAGACGAGTTCAAGCATGCTGGGCATTTAAGAATTGTATTGCAGACGTTGAGAGATAAGAAATTGTTTGCTAAATTCAGTAAAAGTGAGTTTTGGCTCCGAGAAGTCAGATTTTTGGGACACATTATTTTAGGTGATGGTATTCGGGTTGATCCAAGCAAGATTTCGACAATTGTTGAATGGAAACTGCCAAGGAATGTATCTGAAGTTAGAAGATTTTTGGGTCTAGCCGATTATTATTGACGTTTTGTCAAAGGATTTTCGATGATTACTACTCCTATGACCAAGTTGCTGCAAAAAGATGTTAAATTTGAATGGTCTAAAAAATGTCAGCAAAGTTTTAAGAAATTGAAAACATTATTGACTGAAGCACCAGTTTTAGTACAACCTGAATTGGGAAAAGAATTTGTAATTTATAGTGACGTGTCATTGAATGGTTTGGGTTGTGTGTTGATGCAATAGGGGAAAGTAGTAGCTTATGCCTTGAGACAGTTGAAACACACGAGAACAATTATCCGACGCACGACAAGGAATTGGCCGCCATTGTTTTTACTTTGAAAATTTGGCATCATCACTTGTACTGTGAGAAATGCCATATCTTTACTGATATAAGAGTTTAAAATATGTAATGACTCAAAAAGATCTGAACTTGCGACAACGAAGATGGCTCAAATGACTGAAAGATTATGAACTAGTGATTGACTATCATCCGGGAAAGGCAAATGTAGTTGCAGATGCTTTGAGTAGAAAGTCCTTGTTTGCTTTGAGAGCTATGAGTACGAGATTGACTTTGTCTAATGATATTGACTTTGTCTAATGATGGTTCAATTTTGGCCGAGTTGAGAGCTAGATCGATATTTCTTCAGCAAATTTGTGAAGCTCAGAAAAATGATAGTGAATTGCAAGCCAAAAGACCTTAGTGTGAATCAGGTAGTGATACGGACTTTCGGATCAGTTCAGATGATTGCTTAATGTTCTGGGATAGAGTATATGTATTCAAAAAAATTTACACGAGGCACACAGTGGTTGTTTATCGGTTCATCCAGGTATTACGAAGATGTATAATGATTTGAAGGAATTAGATTTATGGTCAGGTATGAAAAGAGATATTTCTGAATCCGTATCGAGATGTTTGATTTGTCAACAAGTAAAAGCCAAACACCAAGTGCCTTCGGGTTTACTTCAACCAGTGATGGTACCTGAGTGGAAATGGGAGAGAATTATGATGGACTTCGTGACGGGTTTACCTTTAACTCCGAAAAAGAAAGATGTCGTCTGGGTCGTTGTTGATATATTGACAAAATCAGCTCATTTTATTCCGATATGTACTGACTATTCACTTTATAGGTTAGCTGAATTGTACATTTCTGAGATTGTGAGATTGCACAGAGTGCCTATTTCTATTATTTTGGATAGAGATCCAAGATTTACTTCGAGATTTTGGAAGAAATTACAATAGGCTTTGGGTACAAAGTTAAATTTTAGTACCGCGTTTCATCCGCAACCTGCTCAATGTAAAAGAGTAATTCAGATTCTTGAAGATATGCTCCAATGTTGTATTCTAGAATTCGAAGGTAGTTGGGAAAGATATCTACCTTTGGTCGAATTTGCTTATAACAACAGTTTTCAGTTGAGTATAAAGATGGCACCTTATGAGGCATTGTATGGCTGCAAGTGTCGAACTCCTTTGTATTGGACAAAGCTTAGTGGGAGACAGATTCACGGGGTTGATTTGGTTAGAGAAACCGAAGAGAAAGTGAAATTAATTCGTGATTGTTTGAAAGCTGCTTCGGATAGACAGAAATCATACGCAGATTTGAAATGGAAAGAAATTGAATTTCAAGTCGGAAATAAGGTATTTTTGAAAGTATCTCCGTGAAAGAAGATTCTGAGGTTTGGCCATAAAGGCAAGTTAAGTCCACGTTTCATTTGGCTGTTTAAGATTACTGAAAGAATAGGGCCAATGGCATATCGATTAACTTTACCGACAAAGTTAGAAAGGATCATAATGTGTTTCATGTATCTATGTTGCTCATTTATCGATCAGATCCTTCGCATATAATTTCACCGACAGAAGTTGAAATTCGACCTGATATGACTTATGGTGAAGAATCGAACAAGATTTTATCTCGAAAAGTTAAACAGTTGAGAAATAAAAGTATAGCCCTAGTGAAAGTTTTATGGCAACAACATGGGGTCGAAGAGGCTATGTGGGAACCGAAAGAAGATATGAGAAAATAGTACCCAAACCTATTTTTCGGTAAGATTTTCGGGGACGAAAATCCCTAAAGGGGGGAGAGTTGTAACAACCCGAATTTGGGACTAGTCGGAACAGTGGTTTCGGGACCACTAATCCAACATAAAAAGATTTATTTTTATTATATTTTTATGGCCTACAGTTTTATGGAATGATTTCGTGAAAATTTCGTTTGAAAATTTTATCGATTGGGCACTCAATTTAGCTAAAAGGACTAAATTGCAATAGATGCAAAATGTGTGTTATAGAAGCTAGAGATATCTAATTGCTATAAAATTTTAAATTGAAGGTCCTTAGATGGTAATTAGACCATTTTTTAAGTTAGTGGACAAAAATGGAAATGAAGTAAGAGAAATTTTATGTTTTAAATTAGGGGCATTTTGGTCATTTGGTTAATAAATGAATTAATAAGCAAAATAAAGCCAAAATCTTGTCCATCTTATTATCCCATGGCCAAATATCACTAAGGAAGATATGTCTAGGGTTTTTTCATCTTCCAAGCTTGATTGTAAGTCTGTTCTTGCATCGTTTTTAATGCTTTTTACATTTTTGAAGTCGTTGTGACCCGGTATATCTATTTCTACCACTAGTTTAAGAAATAATAAAAGTCTAAATTTTTACCCATGATATATATTTGTGTATTTTTATGCCTAATGGTAGAAAATGTATGTTAGATGTAAGATAAACTACTTTTGCTAGGTGATTTTTTATGGAAATGTAAAAAAGGACCTATTTGTAAAAGTTACAAAAATGAGTAGTAAAAGTGTCATTAAATGAAAAATGTGGGCTGATATGAGTATGAAAATGGTTTGGCTAGCTTGGGTTTTGAAGAAATTGAATATATTTCATTTTACGAGCCTAGGGACTAAATCATAAAATTGTGAAACATTAGGGGCAAAAATATAATTTTGCCATAATATTATTTTTGGGCTAAATTGAATAATATGAGTATTAAATGAGGTTAATTTTTTATTATAGATCAAGAAAAATGAGGTTCGGACCTAGATCGGGGGAAAAACAAAGTGTTTGACGATTAGGTCCAATTCTACTATTTTTGTACCGAGGTAAGTTCGTATGTAAATAATGAATTTTTATATTTATGTTTTAAATGCTTTAGTATTGTATGAATTGTGATTGACTCTTTGGACGTATTCGACAAAGTTTCGACAAGCAAGAATTCTCAGTTGAGCCTTAGGAATAGAATAGGATACGAGTGACATGTCACTAGGAACCCATGTGTTTATGTGATCCAGGTGCTAGTCTCGTACGTCCTACCAATGGCTGGGTAGTCCGGTATGAGTTGTGGATACCTGACAGCTTGTGTAAGAAGTACTGTGTAGCTACGTCTTGACTGACAGCTTGTGTGAGCAGGCCCGTGAATAGCTCGAAAACGAATCTATATTTATTATGATATATGAGGTAGCTTTGGCTACATATATGGCATTTGTGTGCAAGATTTCTGAGTATCTGTTAATATTCCGAGTGTTCAACGGAAATGTCAAAGTTAAGAAAGACTATAGTTATGTTGCGAGTTGGTACAGGTATGTACATAAATCTCATACGTAATGAGCTCGATATGTGATAAACCCTTGGTAAGGTTGTGATTAAGTAAGTTGTGAGTATAAGATTTTAATAACATTCATATTAATTTTTATCATGTTAATTGTATGTTAAATGTTAGTTATGATGCTTATTATTTGCATAGGAACTTACTAAGCTATATAGCTTACTCCTCTTCCTTTCCCTTGTCTTATAGTGTCACCAAGCTAGCTCGGGGATCGGAGATCGTCGGAGATCCACTCACACTATCAACAATTATTTTGGTACCAATGAATTCAACATTTTGAGTTATGGCATGTATGGTTGGCTTGTTCATTTTGTTATGTGTAATAAATGATTTGGCCAAATGTGTTGGCTTATATTGGTTGAAAGCTCATTTTGTATAAGGCCATTTGAAATTGGCTACTATTGGTATAAGCAATTTATATGATGATGCCTTTCATGGATGTGGGAGTTTACATGATTTGAGTTGATAAGTATGTGATGTTGTGTATGATAGATGATAGCATGTGAATGATGTGTTGATCTGTTGATGTCTTGGTTATGGCTGATTTGGTTGTATATGTATGCTTGAATTGGTGTTATGTTATAGGGTATAGGTGTGTGCATTAAAGGGTGGCAAAATGGCTTGGTAAATAGCCTTATTTTTGTCCACACGAGTAGACACACGGGCATGTGTCTAGGCCGTGTGCGACACATGGCTTGCCCCATGGGCATGTGTTTAGGCCGTGTGTTCCCTGCACCATAATTTTTGCAAAACAGAATGCCCAATATTGAGTACACGGGCAGAGACATGGCTGTGTGTCTCAAACGTGTGAGGGCCACAGCTTTGGGCATAAGTGTGTGTCCCGGGCGTGTAAAGTCTGAACCTATTTAATGAAAAATCATGAATTTTAAATCGACCACACAGCCTAGCATACGGGTGTGTGACTTGGCCGTGTGTCTTCAAATTGCTCTTGGGTGACAAACAGAGAGTTACACGGGTTCGGGACACGGGCGTGTGTGACCAGATAGCCTGCCCACACGGGCATGTCCTATATCCACACAGGCGTGTGACTCCTGTTTAGTGAAAAAAATTTTAAGTATTGTAAAATTTCCTAAATTTCTCAGTTTAGTCCCGAAACAGTTTCAAAGCATGTTCTGTGCCTCGTAGGCTCGTATCAGAGACTTTATGATTAAATACAAAAAGTTTTAATTTGGGTGCAAAATGATGACTCGGAATTGTATGAAAGTTTGCGTGACAAGTCCGGTAATACCTCATACCTTGTTCTGACATTGAATACGAGTAAGTGGTGTTACATATTTAATCCCTTTAGCTATTAGAACTCAACTTTTTCACTTTATGCAATTTGGTCCTTTATCAAATTAAACATGTAATTGGTAAAATTTCTTTATGAAATTTTCATATAACATTACTATCATACTATAGACCATAAAATAATATAAAAATAATTTTTCTTCTGAAATCAGATTTGTGGTCCCGGAACAGTTTGTGGTCTCAAAACTACTGTTCCAGTTTTACCAAAAACGGGCTATTCAGAGGAATGGAGCATAATCAGTGAAATGAATAACTTGTTATTTTGTTTAGCCATAAGAATACATGAGATCAATTCATAATACTTAATAAGAGAATTATTGACCCAATCAAGATTATCACTAAACTACATGTGGACATTAAATAAAATGAGTAAACAATTTTAAAGATATTATTCCCATTTTTGCAAATAAAACAAAGATGGAAGTATAGAAACCCATAAAGAAATTCTCAGGTGCAAATACTTGAAAGAAAAATATTGTGAGGTTTGATTATCTTTATACAAGTTAGGATGTACTAACCTTGCTAGTCCATAAAATCTAGTGATTATAGTTGGACTAAATGTATTAAATATATATATATATATATATATATATTACATTTTACTAGTGCATAATGTTCAATAATTAACCAGATTTACTCAATCAAGTTGAAACGATTCATGGTAGATACTTAAGAAGAAAGATAAGTGGTAACTTCCAACATAAACTAACAAATTAAAGGGAAAAACTATGAACAATAATAATAGTAAAAGAGGTAATAATCATCAAGAAGAGATTATATATAAATTAAAACAAACTAAAATAATTGAAAAAATAGTAACCTTTTCTTAAAATAGTTTAAAAATAGTGAATAACTTAAATAGTTTAGCAAAAAAAAAGTGATTTGTATGCTTTGAATATTTCTTTTCTATTGAAATATGATGAATAAATTAAAACAATGATGAAAATATGTATATTGTATATAGTTCAATGGAAGTTTTACGGGTAAGTTATATATAGTTGCAATGACTTCACATGAACTTGTAGATGCTCGTACTTGATAACGTGTTATAAAATTAAAAGAAGTATAGAATGAATATAAAACTAAAAGAAATATAAAATGGACAAGAGAGAAGAATAGAAGATGAAAAGATTATCCAACTTTTACGTTGGCCTACTATAAGCTTGTCATGTCCTCTATGTATAGGACTTCAAAAACCATAAGTTACAAAGCATTAAAGACCAACATTGAGGCACCTTATAAATTATTTAAGGATTACAAGATAATGAATTTAGGGGGTTATGAATATTCATTTTTTAGGGGTTGCAATAGGATGAAATTGGGGTTATGGACATCCATTTTGTCAAATAATTTACAACAATATATATAATTTTATTATTATGTGATATGTTAAATTTTTTATTTGATATTTAATACATTTATTATTATTTGATTTTAATAATACTCAAAATGTTTTGGAATATTATGTGAACACTAAAATAATAGTTATTTGTTGATGATTATATACTAATGACAAATTCTAATTACTTAATAATTTAGGGATAAATCTTAAAATTTATACATGAATTTTGATTTAATGTGTAATTATATACATGAATTTAATTTGATGCAATTATACACCGAAACTCTAATTATGGTTCCAATGTACATTTGAAAATTTAATTTTGATTGTATCATATATATTTAAAGAAATAAATACATCAATTTATTTTTATATTGAATAAATATTATTATTTATATATGCAATATATAAACATAAACCGATATTACACCAATAATTATATTAATAATTTTAAAAATCGGATCAATTCAAAATTTCATGTATAGTTTTGAATTAATCCCAATAATTTACTATTCACTTTTTTATTTTGGCTAATATTGTTTAATAAATTAAAAAACAAACACGAGACATGTCACATTAATAACAAAACTAATCATAAAAGTACACGCACATGTATGTACATGTATGTTTCCACATTCAAACGGACCAAAAATGAAGTTGAACGTTTTAACTGCGGAAACTGTGTTGTTATTATTAAGATAATTCACATGATAATATTTTCTGACAAGAATACTATGAGAAAATATCCCACCAGTCCTGAACATAGAAAAATATTGTTATCAAATTTTAGAATTTAGAATTTGAATCCCGAGATAGGACTGGTGAGATTAATGAGAATGGGCGATAACCATCTCAGAATGTCTACCCCAATATTGTTATCCGAAAAATATGTATATCCACATTCATGCCTTCAGCCACCCCATCTTCAAGCCTCAATAATGGAATCCAAATATCACCTAAATGGTCATAACAGATCTCTTCTACATTGCCATTCATTTCAGATTTGAGCAACCTTCATTCTGTGCCTTCAACAGCTTTGTTGAATGAAGCAGCAAGGTATTCAGCAAGACTTTGTTTAGAAGAAGCCTCTGAAACTTTTGCCCTTTTTATGCCACTGGAGTTCGAAGTGCCTGGTGCACCCAAACTATCCATTCCAGCTTCTTGTCTTCTCCATGGAATAGGTTTTAAATGCTGCCAAGGATCTTTCAACATGGATTCATCAAAGTAACACTCTGGCCCTAACATCTTGTTTGATGCTGAGCTATGACCATGAAAGCCTTGCCCTCGTCCAGCACTCCTTCCTAAACCAGGACCACTGCTCCCTCGGTATCCAGGACCCCTGCCTCTTCCTGGACTGAAACTAGGACTACTTCCAGGTCTTTGATCAAGGATTGGATTTCTACCAAACATTTGTGGCCTGGCTGCTCCATAATTGAAACTACGACCATCTGCTGGAGAAAAGCCGGGGTTAGGTAATTTACCATAGCTTGATGTATTAGAGGGATTCCAGACCCTATGAAAAGTTCCAGGATGCTGGGGAGGACCACCAAACATTCCTCTTGGACTTCCATCAGAAACAAAGTTATAATGTTCAGTGGCCTGTGGCCCATTCCAAGCATCAGATTGGCCTTGATGCATGAGTGATGGACTTCTTAATCTAGGGCTGTATGGACCTTGTTTGTATACACCACGATCAGGTGCAAAATGGCTTTGCATCTGATGGACAGGCAAACCCCTACCAGTGTTCCTTGGTCCTACCAAACCAGAATAAATAGGCCAATTAATTAGAAAAAAGGAAAAAAAAAAAAAGAGTAGCAACTGATGTTAATTGAACAATTAGAGAAATTTAGTACTACTGGCTTTAATCAATAACTCATTCACAAATGACCAGCATAGTAGTAGTAAGAATCGAATCAGACTATTAATATCCTTCTTGTAGCCATTAATATCTAAAGTTTCTTTAAAAATATTGGGAAAGAATATGACTACATATGCAAAATATGGAAAACTTCTGAAGTCACCCAGCCTTAACAACAGTTCTAGGTCGATACTCAATAGGCAGGGGAGGAAAGCATGTATTATTGCATGCATTGACTTAAAATGGCAGTTTAATAGATTAATATCATGTTTGCATAAAAAAAAAATAATAGTAGGAAAAGAGAGTACCAGAATCGGATGGTGCACGATTATGAACATAGTCCCTCTTCTTGTTACCAGAAAATGCTGCCATAGGATCAGTATAGTAGTCAAAACGTGGAGCTCTACAAAAATCATCCTGAGCAGTCAAACTCGACGATGTCTCAATCAATGGATTTGAAAGAGAACCAGGCATTGCAGAACTCTGAACATTATCAGATACTTCAGCATTAGCAGCTTCCATGCGCATTGCTTTCAACCTTTCCTTTCTTTTCTCAGATTCATCCATTTATCTAGAAGAGAGAAAATGTATGTGTTCAAATTTCAGAATAATAATATTGAATATAAGTTTCAACTTCTAAGTTCTAAATCTACTTAATTACAAGTCTAACAACCTTATAAATTAATCTCAACCATATGTTTAATATCACAGAATATTTCCACTTATTTTCAGATGATATCCACATTGCTCACAGATATTCATTTTTGAATTAAGCAATTTCTTATAATTTAATCCATAACAATTTTCACATTGAACAAAAATTGCTTGTACAGATCGAGATCACTAAAACATATCGAAATTCTTGCCTTCATTACTATTCCAATTTCGCCACAAATGTAACTATAACTATCATTTGAAAACCAGCTTATTCTCTCACATTAAAGACTCAGTAAACCATCTTGTTCTCTCACATTACAGAGTCCGTAACCTGATTATTCTATTATTTGGCTAAATACCGGTATCTGGGGTGGCGCCGCTGTCCGCCACTGCTAAAGACCTCAATAACAGTGTGAACAAATTTCACATCAATAGCGGTGGATCACAGCCACAACCAGTAGTGTAACGAGAAATAGCAACGGCCTGCTATTTCCGATTAAAAAAAAATCTCTCCCAACAAAGTAAAGAGAGAGACAGTAATAAAAACAGAAAATCAAATATAGCAAAATGATGCAGAGGCAGACAGCAGATAACACGAACCGAGCTGTAGCTCAAAATCTCATGACTCTAGTACAAATCAAATCTTCAAGTTAAGTTTAGGGTTAGGGTTTCGAAAAATACCTTATTTAATTTAAGGGTCTGCGGAGCTTGGGTCAGGAACAGGAGGAGGAGAATGGGATGAAATAAGAGGAGAAAGACGAGTCCTGGACAGAAGCAGGGGTGAGAGGCGGGTTTGGCGATGAGATATGAGAGTGGGTCGGGATTTTTCAAACCAAATTTTGCAAAAACAGTTTTATTTGGAGAAACGGAACTTTTATACTAGCCTTTTTCTTAGTTAATTTAAAGAGCGTCAGATGGTGAAACCGAAGCTGACACATTATAAAAAATAATTATTATATATACTAATTTGTGATTTTATATTAAAATTTTATTTATTTAACAAATTTTTATTTTATGTAATTAATATATATTATTAAATTTGTTAAATAGAATTAAAATATATTAATTGTTTTGATAATTAAATTTCTATATCATAACTAAATTTTGAACAAAATTATTAAAGAAATAAAAATATATAATTTAATAAAGGGTAAAGATATCTATCTCTCAAGTTTAGTGTAAATACATGTTTCAAGAATATTTACTTACCCATTAAGTTTGAAGAAAATTTCAAAAATACTAATGAAATCTATTTATTAACATAGTTTGTAAAGTCACCTAATAATTGATTTTGATGTAATTACGTGTAATTACATAGAAATAACATGTTTGGATAATGATTGTAATTAATGGATCCCACTGAATTTAGTGTAATTGAAGCATCCCAATTGCACTTTCTAATTTTTAAATGAAAGAGAATTGAAGAGATTACGTAGTAATTACACTCAAATTTAATTTTTCAAAAATTATTTTTATACAAGTTTAAGTCATAATTTTTATATTATAAGCATGAATACGTATAAGTGTTTGGGATGTTATAGTTAAATACTTATTATATTATAAATCCTAAAAAAATATTATAAAAATAATTTTGTTGAATAATATTTTGCTTGCCACTTATTGATATGAGTATCAAGATATCTATACATGATATTACTAGTTCTATTACAACTCATGATAGGGTCCCACTATTTTGTCTTGACTCTATTACCTCCAATACTGACATTCTCTGCGAAACTTCAGGCTTGCTGCGCACGTGTCTGCTGAGCACGCGATCCTTTCTACTCTTGGGACTAACGCTCTGGGTGAGCTCCGCACCTGCTGGACACGTATTTGGGTGGCCTGTGGAGCACGTGGCACTTCATGCGAGTTCTTTGAGTATATGCGAAGTGAGACTGCAACTTTCCCTAGATCCCTCGCTAGTTGGGTTTGTACCCTTTTCTCGCGAGCTAGTTCTATGAGTTGTATTTGCGATCCTACCTTATGAGCTTTCACGAGAATCCTGCGAGCTAGGTCTATAGCTTTGTCTTGCGATCAGGTTCGCCTTGTCATCCTTTCGCGATTAGGTCATGGGTAGGAGTTCAGATCTTTTCTAGGGTTCGAGTCTTAGGTTATTGACGTATAACAATCTACTCCCTCCTTAAAGTGGGCTTAAGAGGTGTCATAAAATGGCGTTCCTTCGGTCCATCATATCAGCACTAAATGCAGTTTACTGAGTACGTGTGCGAGTGGTTTTCGCGTGTACGTATCTGGTTGTTGAAAATTGAACTATTTTCGTTTGTTTGTATTTGGGTCATTGATTTTCTTTGGTCACACGAATCGTCTAAGAGGTGGGAAGGGAACTTCTTTTTTAAAAGGGTTTCTCTCTAAACACTAAATCCTTCATCTTTAGCATTTTCTACAATCAGGACAAAGGTAATTTTTTTGGATTAAACTTTATGCTGTGATCCCTCAGTACCGTGAGTGTCTCAAATAGGCTTCACACATGTTCCCCTATGGGCTCATTCTTTACTAGCATGTTGTCTACGTAAACCTCTAGATCATGACTGTAACAGCCCGTTATGCAGTGGTGACGGACAGTGGTTTTGAGACCACAAATTTCCATTATATCGACTCGTAAATATTATTTATAGAAATTTATGGAGTCATTAGGGTCGTATTAAAATTTAATTAATAAATTTTAACGTTTAGATAGTAAATTAAAGAAAAAGGACTAAATTATAAAAAGGTGCAAAACTTGGTAATTATTGCATTTAGGTGACCAAATAGCTTAATTACTAAATGAGGAAGGACTTAAGTAGCAATTAGGCCCTAATTAATATGGTGGGATGGCAATTTGATTGAAATTGATAAAATATTATATGTCTAATGGCAATTTTGTAATTTAATCAAAATTAAAACAAAATTAAATGAAGAAAAGAAAACAATTTCATCTTCATTTCTTCTTCATCTTGTCAAACACCATAGCTAGGAGAAAAAGCTTTGGTTTTGGTTGTTTCCATTGCATGTGAGTGATTTCTCTATCTATTTCTTGTAATTTTTATGTTTTTGAGATCGTTGCAACTAGGTCCAGTTAGCTCGTACCTTTGTTTTTGAATCTGTTAAAAATTATAGAAGTTTCCATTGATGAATCTTGAATGTATTTGATGATAATTATGTGTTTGAAGCTTTGATTATGGTATTTAATTATTTTGTGAAGTGATTTTTGTTAGATTTTGATTTGAGGATTAAATTATTAAAATGTCAAAATTTCAAGGTTTAATAGTTAATAAGAGGCGTTTTGTGGACTCTTTAGAGGCCTTGAATATTTGGATTTAATTTTTCACTTGAGAAAATGGTTAATTTTATGATTTTCAGGTTAAATGACTAAATTGTAAAAGTTGTAAAAGTTAGGGCCAATAGTGTAATTTCAAAAAATAAAAGGGTATAAAATGTGAATTAAATTGGAATATGAAATGTAAACTAATAATTGAAAATTTTATATTTTAGATTAAGACTTTGTTGATTCACGTGAAAAAGGGAAAATTGTGGAATAGTCCTTGAACTTCTACAACTATTACAACTTAGTTCAGGTAAGTTCGTTCGATTTATAATTAAATATTTATATGGATTGTATGATGATATGATATGAAATAGTTGATATTAATTCTTTAATTGATGATATAAAGTTGTTGGAAAAATGTTATTAAATTTCGGTACTTGAGCCGAATGAACACAAGATAGAGTACAATTAAATGGCAGCGTGTTACGAGGGCTAGAGTGGAGATGGATGTGGTGTGTCATATATATATTCCCGAGTATATCGAGGTTTAGCATTTATTGTGAACCCTCTTTTTATACTCCCTGATTTGGCATGTTATCGAATGGATTAGCTCTTATGAGCATTTGGTGTGTTATCGGATGGATTAGCTCTTATGAGTATTTGGCGTATTATTGGATGGATTAGCTCTTATGAGCATTTAGAATGTTATCGGGTGGATTAGTTCTTATGAACATTTGGCCTGTTATAGGTTGGATTAGCTCTTACGAGCGATTGGCATGTTTCGGTTGGATTATTTGTGTACTCGTATCCGTAAGTTGTTCATCAGGTCGTAAATTGTTGTATTATAACTTGTTTAAGGATTTTGAAATGGATGAAATGTATTTGCGTTTTGAATTGAATTATGCAATTCACCCGTTTGAGATTATGGATGATAGGAAACACTTGTAGTTGAGTTATTATTGATTGAATTGTTGTATTTACTTTGGTAAGATTTATTGTTTCTATACATCGAACTTACTAAGCTTCAATGAGCTTACTTGTGTTAATTTCTATTCTTGTAGATACTTTTGAAGGTTGGACGGTCAGATCAACACTCAAGTCACACTATCCATTTGTATTCAGTAGTTTTTGGAATGTTTATTTTGGATTATATGGCTTGTAATAGGCTTTTTTTGACATTACTTTTATTTTGGTATGTATATATATCTAAGAATAAGCTTAAGTACTAGTTGGTAACATGAATATCACTACATGATCTTGGTGTTTTTATGGAAAATGTTTAGATAATGATTTGCTATGAATTAGGAATGATGGAAGGTGTTTTTGACATTAACTTGTAGTGTATGTATAACTAAATGGTCTCTCTTGAATTGTTGTGAATTGAGGTGCCTATGATAGGCATATTGGTTGGGTGTTAAGTTGTGTGAATTAACATGTTTTGGTTGATGATTCATAATGTTGTAGAATTATGTATATTTGTGGTACCAATGAGAGTACATTGTTTAAGCACTTAAGATAGTTGAAAATAACATGATTTGATCTTGTTCAATGTTATTTTGGATAGGTTTATTGGTTGGTAAATTTTTTGCTTAGTGTCCAAGAAAGCTTGAAATTGTAAACTTGACATTTAAGGTTCATTTAGGTGGACATGGCCTAGGACACGCCTGTGTCACTTGGCCGTATGCCACACATGGTCTGAGACATGACCGTGGGTATTAAGTCAGTGTGCTACACGGCCTAGCACACGGCCTGCGACACAGCCGTGTGTCACAGATCAGCGAGTTACATGGACTGGAGCATGGCCGTGTGTCCTTATTTCAAAAGTTACACAGCCTAGGGCATTTCACATGGCCTGGCCACCCATCCGTGTGTCCCCTGTTTTTGAAGTTTTTCATATTTTCTTGAAATTTCCTGATTTGTTTCAAGCTAGTCCCAAAATTGCTTATAAGCTATTTTTAGGGCCTCGAAGGCTCAATTTAGGGACCAAATGCTTATGTTTGATATATTTTGAATGATATTAAATTAATGAATGTTATGATGTTAAATGTTTTTCGATTGATGAGTAATGCTTTGTAGCCCTAATCCAACAACAGAGATGAGTTAGGGGTGTTATAGTGACCTATTTGGTCCTTGAATATCCTATTCACCAACCTTTGATAGGTCGCGCTTGCATCCTTGAGACCAAATGGCATGACTCGATAGCATAAAAAACCCTTTTTCATGATGAAGGCTGATTTTCCTAGTCATCCTGGTCTACCAGGATCTGATTGTAGCCCGAGAAGGCATCTATGAAGCTTATGAACCTATGTCATGTGGAGGAGTCAACTAGGCGATCGATTAAGGGTAGGGGAAAGTTATCTTTAGGGCATGCCTTGTTGAAGTTGGTGAAGTTGATGCACATCCTCTATTTTCTAGTTGCCTTTTTCTCCATAACCATATTTGAGATCTCGTCTAGGTACTCGACTTTCCTGATAAACTCGGCGACAGTAGCTTGGCAACCTCTTGCCTCACTATTTCTATCACTAGCAGTGCGAACTTTCTCCTTTTCTATTTTACAGGCTTCGCTTCTGGGAGCACATTCAACCTATGCATGATTAACCGTGGGTTCACACCCATAATGTCCAATACAAACCAGGAAAAGATATCTGAATTTTTCTTCAAGCACTTGATCAACATAGTTCCTTCCTCCTCGCTTAATGCCGACGAGACCTTAACTATTCTTTCTTCATCATTGCAAATAGCTACAGAGTCTTGGTGTGTTCCGCAGCTTTAGGCTTTTTGCTCTGATGCTCTTCTCTCACATCCAAATTGTCTAGGTCGAGGGATTGGCTTGTTAACTTAGCCTCTTGCCTACTTTGCCCTTCCACCACAAGCTCCCTCACTTACCTGATAAACAACATGTGACATTGCCTTACTGTGTGTTAGTTAGATCGTAGGAAGCTGATGCTGATCTTTGTTGGGAATTTGATTTTCATGCAAAAAGTCACCACCACCATCCTCGCCATTCTCATTATTGGTCTTCCAAAGATGGCATTGTGTAATGCCCCGTACCCGAGACCGTCGCCGGAGTCGGACACGAGGTGTTAACGGACTTAATTCAATTATTTATACGGTTCATTTTAAAAATTTCCAGACAAGCTGGCTAACTGTGTCACTGTCACCTTAAAAATCATATCTCGAGTTCCAAAACTCAAAAATTGATTCCGTAAATTTTTCCTGAAACTATACTCATATATCCATCTACAAATTTTTTCTAGAATTTTTGGTCGGGCCAATTAGTACAGTTTATTAGTTAAAGTCTCCCCTATTACAGGGTTCGACTACTCTGACCTTCATGAGTTGTGACTTAGATATCTCCCTGTACAGGGCTTCAATACTTATGCTGTTTATTTCTAATGAAACTAGACTTGAAGAGGAATCTGTACATATAAAGTGTGACTTCTAATTATTTCTGGTGAATTTATAGTGAATTTCCAAAGTCAGAATAAGGGATCCAGAAATTGCTCTGGCCCTGTTTCACGAAAACTTAAACATCTCATAAAATACGACTCATATGGTCGTTTCGTTACTTCTATATGAAAATAGATTCATCAAGGTTCAATTACATAATTTATTCACTATTTAATTTCATTCTTACTATTTTTAGTGATTTTTCAAATCCACATCACTTGTTCTTGTCAAGATCTATTTTAAGGTAAACTTTACCTATTTCATGGTTTTCCATGGATCCACTAAAATTTGTCATACATAGCACCAAAATGATCGTGATTAACCATTCCAATGGCTAATCGTTACCAAACATTTCCATACCACTCAATGAACAACATACAAAATGATTATAATGCTATGCTCAAAATATATATAAGCCATTTTCGCATGGCTATCTAAATATATACATTACCGAAGTATTTGACTAACAACAAAAGGGCAGTCCTATACATGCCATTATCAGAGTTCAACTAAAAGAGTACCAAAAGGGCTTTGATAGTGTGGGCGACTTCGACTTTGACACTCCCGAGTCCGATAGCTGACGAACCAAAATCTAATAAACAGAGAATCAAAGAAACGGAATAAGCATTTAATGCTTAGTAAGTTTTGAGTAATGAAATCATGCACAACTGAAGTACAACATTTATATGACTAAACGAATAATTTCATATACACATATTCTCACAACCATACCTACTTCACATTTCCAACCCTTATATTCATACATAAGAAATCAACTTGACTAAAGGCCGGAAGCTTGTTAATCGATTGAGCGAATACTATTTAAAAGGAATCAATTATTCCAATGCATATACAAAACATACCTCATCGTTGGGATTTTACGAGCGTATTAATTGAAATTATTACAGCAAGGTCGCTCATTCCCAAACCAAGTACCTTCGAGATTTTGCCGGATATAGCTACTCGCTCAAATGCCTTCGGGACTTAGCCCGGATATAGTAACTCGCACAAATGCCTTCGGGACCTAGCCCGGATATAGTAACTCACACAAATGCCTTCGGGACTTAGCCCAGATATAGTAACTCGCACAAATGCCTTCGGGACTTAGCCCGGAATTAGTCACTAGCACAAAGGCCTTCGGGACCTAGCCCGGTTATCATCCGAATATTTATGCACATATATCAATAAATCATATCACATCTATATTTCATTTTCATCACTAGAACTCAAACATAAGGCACTTATTAACCATCCCATTTTCGGCTCAATAGCCACATACAAGGAGCATGATTTGATTTGCTTTATGACATGATCTCTATGCACATTCGGCTACCCATCATAAGTATAAACTAATTATCTCGACATATAATTCATAAACTACGTTCCATTACTCAAAGACTTACCTCGGATGTTGTCGAACGGTTTCGACAGCTATTTGATCACTTTTTCCTTTCCTTTATCCAACTTTGATCCTCTAAGCTCTTGAGCTAGTTCACACAAGTTTAACTTATTAAAGTCTCATTATGCTAGCTTATGGTCGAATATGACAAGAAATTTAATAGGTCATATAGCCACTTTTAGCTCAAATACACAATGGTCATACGCATTTTTAATCACATTAAGCAATTTAATACAATTAATTTAACATTTCCTCATGTACACCTTTACGACCGAATACACATTTCATTAACCTCATATCAATTAACTAAGCACTTTAACAAGTTTTCTTTAACTATACACACATTCGGCAATGACAAAGACAATTTAACCAACCTTAAATTCAACCTATAACAATATATACTCAATATTCAAAGCATTTAACATCACTTCATCATAATTTTACACCATGGCCGAATGCTCCTTTTAAACCATTTACCCTCACAAAGCATGAATTTCATCATCCAACTTACAAGCTTACAATCCCATGAATTTTAACCTCATAATATCTATCCAACTCTCACTCATTAGCTTCTATCATAAATCTCCAACAACACCAAGTAAAAATATACTTCATGGGTCTAAGGTAGAACCAAGAAAGGAACTCATAAATATCAAGATGTAAGCAAACTACCATTGTTCATCTAGATTTAGCATGAAACAACAACCATCACACTTATTAATTTCCATAGCCGAAAACCTTACTCATTCCAAAATCAAAATTTCAACATGGGTTACAAAAATAACTTGATATCTCACTCAATATCAACTAAAATTTCAAGAACTAGTATAAGCTCCCTTACCTTAATATTGACCTTAGTTGACCGAATGCTTCACTCCCTTCTTCCTCTTTTCATTTCGGCCAAGAAGAACCGATTTCTTCTCTTGTTTTCATCACACTTTCATTCTTTTCTTTCTTTTATTATCCTTAGTATTTCTTTTATTTATTTCCTTTCTTTTACATAAAATAATGACCATTTCATGAAGATTTACTACATATTCTAATATATGCACCATCATGGCCGGCCACTATGTATAAAAAAAGGAGTATTTGACATGCAAAACTATTGTTTTCACTACATGCTTTAATAGGTCCTTATAGATTAACCTATCACATTTCAAAAGTGTCACACATAAGTCTTATTAACTAAATTCACATGCAATCGACTAAATCGAAGCTTAAAACTTTCACACATTCTTATTCACGTACTTTAGACAATAAATATCACATTCAAATACTTCGGTGACTCGGTTTAGCGGTCCCGAAACCACTTCCCGACTAGGGTCAATTTAGGGCTGTCACACATTGTATGCCATTGGGTGGTCTACCACATAAAACTGGAAATATTTTGTAGTCGTATGCTTGCCATCCCCTAAGGTGACCGTAAGGTGATTGTGCCTTTCACTTCGACTGGGTGGTTCAAAAAACCGTACAGCGAGCTAGCTTTGGAAAATGATTATTCCTTTAAACACATCTTTTTATATGCTTCCCATGATAGGGCTTCCACTGCGCTTCCACTATCGACCAATATTCTTTTAACCTTAAAGTCAACGACTATTGTTGAGACTACCATAGGGTCATTTCCTTCATTATCACGGATTAACTCTTCGTCGTCGCTTCTAAATTCAACATTCCATTTTCCTGCTGTCGTGGATTTTTTTGGAATACTAAGTTACATTGCACTTCTCATATATGCCCACCTCTTTGTGTTCGAGTGTACCTAGTTGTTGTCAGTACCTACAATCACATGGATGGGAGCTCGCACCTTTTACTTGACTTTGAGGTCTAGACTTCACAAGCTATGGCCTTGCTGTGGGCCTTCCTGGTTCACAAACTCAACGATTTCACCATTTCGGACCGCTTCTTTTATGGCATCTTTTAGTGTGAAGAAGTCTTCAGTCTTGTGCCCTATACCATTGTGAAAAGCACATCGGTTCCTAGAGTTCATTCTTCTACTGGTGCTTTGCATTGGGGGCAGTTTGGGGAAGATTCCCAAGCTCTTCACCTGGCTAAGGATATAAGTACGTGCGGCGTTCAGCAGGGTGTAGGCTTCAAACATTCCCTAGAGGGATAACACCTTGTGTGCTCTTGTTGGGGTCCCTATATATTTTTACCACCTTTTTACTTAATTATTTTGTTTATCTCTAGTAATTGTTATTGAAATGTGTGAATTTTACTTAATTAGTAATTTTAGACATGAATTTAGAAAATATGTGAAATTATGCTTAATTATATGATTTTCATGCATATTTTATATTAATTTATGTTAATTTATTAATGTATGTATTTTTCACTATGTATGAGGTCCATTAGAGATATGATTTAAATAAATAAAAGATGGCCATGCACAAATTATCCATGTGGACAGAAAGACCATGCAATTTTGGGCATGGGGTTGACTACTTGACCTAGCAAAGAAGGGATAAATGATGGACATGTCCACTAAGTTATTAGAATGAAAAAAACCGTCCAACAAGGGGAATTAGAAGTCCAATTTCGGCACTTGAAGATGGCTACCCAAAATGTGTTTTAAGATATTTAATTGAATGTCCCTGCAGTTGGAAAATAATCAAAATTTTTAGTTTGAAATTCCCTATTGAAACCATCCACTCTATAGCTATTTTTAGTTTGAAATTTGAATTCAAATTGAGAAGACTTGGTTATCCCTTTTCCTTGAAGCACGGTCGGCCATATGAGAAAGGGAAGGAAGGAACTTTAAACCTATATGTAGTAAACTCAAACCCTACTCGCCACTATAAATACCTTGCCATCCTCACTTCTCAAATCATTCCTCATTTCTCAACATTCCTCTCACTCGCATTAGTTTTCTCTCAATTCTTTCTCCCTTTTTCCCTTGCATAGCCGTCCATCCCCTCTCCCTTCTTTAGCCTCAAAAGCTTTGTCAAAAGCACTCTTTAGCCAGCTACCTTTTAAACCCTTAGCAAAAGAAGTTTTAATCAGAACAGAGGAGCGCATCAGTCAAAATAGATCCGAAGGCTATTGAACTAAGTTTACTCTTTCCTTTTTTCATTTATTTTAAACATGTTTGCTTTGAGTTTTATGTTTTTGACATCAACTATGAAGTTTTAATTCCTATCTACTAGGATGATTATATTAAATTGATGAGATTTATTTAATTCATGTTAACATATTTTGTGCCTTAGTCGATTATGTTTTCAATTAATATCATGCTACATTTCATTCATATGTGATTGGGTGCACTCAGATTACCTGAGCAATCCTAACCAAATGACGGCTAGTAGACACATAATTGAAAAGTGCAATGCTTAATTTAGGTCATTAAAACCGATAAGTTAAGGTTCATAATATCTTTTGTTAGCTCTATTATCTTGCATGGTTTTTAGATTTATGTAATTAAACTGTTGCAAATGTAAATGTCCCTCTGACCTTGCATAAATGCTAAGAACACCTTAGTCTAATATGATTAGTAATATTCATATTTCACTAAGTAAAAGATCTGAGATGACTTAATTTGGTTTCCAAACCCATAAGAGATCGAGTTTCCATGGAAATAATCCCGAACATGTTAGTATGATGAAGGTAAATTGAATTAATTAATATAATTATCCTAGCCCATTAAAGTTTATTGTTTTTGTTGCTAAAGCCTTCATTCATACACATAGGTAAATTGCATATAGATTAGTTTTGTATTAGGGATCATTCTTTGCATTAATATAATTTAATCATCACAATCCTAAAATTATTGAGTTTTATTTTACATCAAATTGTTAATTATCATTTTGCAATTAAATTGATTAAGCTTTTACAGTCCCTGTAGAGATGATAACTTATTTTTACTTACTTATTACTTGAACGACTACGTACACTTGTGTAAACACATTACAATTCATTACAAGTTTTTTGGTGTTGTTGCTAGGGACTGTTGCCTTAGTCATTTTCTTTGTGAAATTATTTTTACAATTTGGTTTTTATTTTTTATTTAATTTCTTACATTACTAATTTATTCTTTATTTTATTTGTGATTTATTTTCAGGTGTTTTATGAGCATAGATTGAATCATTGATCTTTTAGACAAAGATCAAGCGGACTTTTAGACAAAGAAGACACGAGAGAACTACTCAAAGACAAACTCAGATGGACCTTGGGAATCAAAATTAGGAACAAGGTAATGGAGTCAATCAAATGCACAACCCAATCCTCATTGTTAATGATAGGGGTCATGCTATTAGAAAATATGTTGTGCCACTCTTCAATGAGTTAAATATGGGAATTAGAAGGCTGAATATCAAGGCACCCAAATTCGAATTGAAACTAGTGATGTTTCAAATGCTCCAAACGGTAGGCTAGTTCAGTGGTATGTGTAACACCCCTTAACCCTTTTCCGGCATCGGAACAGGATTACAGAGCATTACCAGTCGTTATAGATTCAAACATGAATTATATAAAATTATAAATTATACAGTTCAGTAATTTGTTTTATAGACCCTTTAATGGACATTCGAGGCCTAAAGAAGATGTTAGAAACAAATCAAAACCTGATCAGAAGCTTATAAATTTTTTATAAAATTTCTAAAATTTATCTTATGAACAGTACCCACATGCCCATGTGGTATAAGAGACACGCCCGTGTGTCTCTAAGACATGCTCGTGTTGTCACCCCGTGTGACTCACATGGCCAGGACACACCCGTGTGCTTAGCCCATGTGGATTTATTTTCAATTCGAATCTAGTGCAGTTTTCACATGGCCAGGCACATGCCCGTGTGCTGTGACTGTATACCTCACACGACTAAGACACACGCCCGTGTCTCTGCTCGTGTGGCAATTTCTGAGCATTCTGTTTACAATATTTTAAATGTAGGGGACACACGGCCTAACTACATGCCCATGTTTAAGTCGTGTGTCTCACACGGTCTGGTCACACACCCGTGTGTCAGGTCGTGTGGACTCAAAATGAGCCTTATAGTTTAAGTTTACCAACCCTACAAACCTTGAATAACAAGCAACTTAAAATCCAATCTTTCAACCAATCCAAAATATGAATAAATACATCTAAAACATGTTAAAACTATTAGTATATCAATCTAACTCATGTATACTTATAAGTATCTAACATAGATTTTCTAAAGATTACATTTAAATACCATCCAATTCAATTCAAATTTAACTATGTAAAAGATCATATAATAAGACATAAATTTGCATATATTGATTAACCAATATTATCTTTTACACTATTAACATTCACATCTCAAAGTAACTTCAAAAGACAACTTAGGTACATGCTATTTTTCAAAATTAGATACATCACCAAGTATTTGAGTTCGGGATCTGCTTGGATGTTGAGTCGTTAATCACTTTCGTACCTAACCTGCGCACGAAAACAAACCGTACGCTGAGTATGCACTCAGTGGTATTTTTATAAACCAACACTTAAAACAATTATCAACTCAAAATGCATTTAAACTGTAAAATTTCAAATCTCATAGCAATAACTATAATCACAATTCATTCTCAAGGAAACATTCAATTCAATTCAAAATCGATCAATAACAATTAATTATTCAGTGTAGCACAGTCATTCAATTGTTCAATACGGTAGTTTACCCCTATTAACATAACTTGGACCTTAGCGAATACACGGATTGTGACAGCCCTAATGTGACCCTAGTCAGAAAGTGGTTTCGGGACCACAAAACCAAGTCATAAAAATAATTAACTGTCATATTTGATGCTTATTATATGTATATATGCATGTGTGAAAATCTCATGTTTAAATTTTGTTAATTGTAAGTGAATTTTATTAAATAGGACTTGTGTGAGAAAATTTAGAAATGTGCTAGGCAAATGTTAAAGTGGCCTATTGATGCATGTTAGAAAATGCTTGTCCTTGCATGTCAAATTACCCAAAACTTTAGGTAGTGGCCGGCCATGCAATGGGTTAAACATATTATAAACATTTTGTGTTAATGTGTTATGTTACAAATAATAAAATAAAAGGTTGGTAATAAAGTAATGAAAAAGGAAGGGTGATGAAAACAAAGTTGTTTTCATCCATGCTCCTCCATTGCCGTGAATTGAAGGAAGAAAGAAGAGGAGGTTCGGTCACTTGGAACTTAAGGGAGGTTAGTCATTTGTGTTAGATTTTCTTTAAACTTTAAGCTTGTTTCTAGTTAATTAGCTAGTTTCTTACATAACCCATGTCAAAATTATGAAAATCTTGGTGATGGTTTGAGCATTCGGTTTTAGTTATTAAAGGATGAGATTAGGTTATGGTTTTTATGTTTTATGAAGAATTGTTGAAGAGAAGGGTTTTAGTTAGTCAAATGATAAATTCTAATGTTCATGAGTACAATGGCCAAACATAGATTTGTCTAATGAATTGAAAAAATGTCGTGTGAGTGATTGAAATGAATGAGTTGGAGGTTGGATCATATTAAGATTCGGCTTTGCACATAAATATTAAGAGTTTGATATTTTTATGATTTTTGGAAGGTAAATAAGGTTATGCTCAAGTTAAATACAAGATTATGGCTGATTTGTGTTTAGTGAGTTTCGGCCAAGGACTTTATGTGCACTCGGTTCAAGTAGAGTAAACATGACGGGTAGAAAATGGTTGTTAATTGAGATAGTTTAAGGTATTTGTAAGTAGTTTGAATAAATGAACAATAATAATAAATCATCTAGTGAATTGGTGTAATTGCCGAATTTGAACTAGAAAGTTATTGAGTAATGTTTGTATGTTAAGTGATAGAATAGAGCGAATGCTTGGAATGTGATATGTATGAATTATAAGTTGGATTAAAGGCTGTTATATTGCCTTATCATTTTCGGGAATGTGCTATGTCAAAGAAATTGAGGGTTGATGTTTAAGTAAGGTAAGTATAGGTATATTCGGCTTGTAGTTTTATAAATGTGATATGAGTATTTTGTGTTGTAAATGAGTAGTAAGTATGTTAAGAATGGTTCTAAAATGTATATGGATGCCGTATGATTGTGTTTGATTGAGAAGTAAATTGTTTGATTTAGCTCAAGAGCTTAGAGGATCAAAGTTGGATAAGGGAAAGGAAAAAGTGGTCGAATAGCCATTGAAATCGTTCGACAACATCCGAGGTAAGTTTTCGAGTAATGAAACTCAGTTTATGATTTGATTAAGTCATGACATATAAGCATAACAAATAAACGGTGATATAATGATTCTACTTGAATTGTTTATTGAGGTGATTAGTTTATACCTATGACGGGTAGCCGAATGTGTATAGAGATTATGTTATAAAGCAAATCAAATCATGCTCTTTGTATATGGCTATTGAGCCGAAAATGGTAATGGTTGATAAGTGTCTTGTGCTTGAATTCTAGTTATGAAAATGAAATATAGATGTGTCATGATTCATTTATATATGTGCTTGATTATTCGGATGATATCCGGGCTAAGTCCCGAAGGCATTTGTGCGAGTTCCTATATCCGGGCTAAGTCCCAAAGGCATTCATGCTAGTGACTATATCCGGGCTAAGTCCCGAAGGCATTCATGCTAGTGACTATATCCGGGCTAAGACCCGAAGGCATTTGTGCGAGTTGCTATATCTGGCTAAATCCCGAAGGTACTTGGGTTTGGAAGTAAGCGATCTTGCTGTAATAATTTCAATTAATACGCTCATAAAATACAAATGATAAGGTATGTTTCGTATATGCATCGGAAAGGTTGATTCCTTTCAAATAGTACTCGCTCAATTGATTAACGAGCTTCCGGCCTCTAGTTAGGTTTGATACCCTGTGTATGAATATATTGGTTGAAGCGTGAAGCAATTATGATTTTGAGAATGTGCATATATGGAATTATTCATTTAGTCATATGAACGCTATACTTTAGTCGTAAATAATTTCGTTACTCAAAACTTACTAAGCATTAAATGTTTATTCCGTTTCTTTAATTCTCTGTTTTATAGATTTTTGTTCGTCAGCTATCAGACTCGGGATTGTCGAAGTCGAAGTCGTCCACACTATCTAATCCCTTTTGGTACTCTTTTAGTTAAACGTTGATAATGGCATGTATAGGACTAACCTTTGTTGTTAATCAAGTACCTTTGGTAATGTGTATATATTCGGATAGCCATGCGAAAATGGCTTAAATATTTTGAGCATAGTATTAAAATCATTTTGAATATATATGGTTATTGAGCGGTGTGGAAATGCTTGGCAATGATTAGCCATTGGAATGGTTAATCACGATCATATTTGGTGCTATGTATGTCCAATGGCTAGTTGAATCATGGAAACTATGAAATAGGTGAAATTTACCTTAAAATAGATGCTGACAGCAGCAGTGATGTGAGTTTGAAAATTCACTAAAAATAGTAGAAATGTAATTAAATAATGAATAAATTATGTAATCGAACCTTGATGAGTCTATTTTCATATGGAAGAAGCGAAATGACCATATGAGCCGTATTTTATGAGATGTTTAAGTTTTCGTGAAACAGGGCCAGAACAGTTACTGGATCCCCTATTCTGACTTTGGAAATTTACCATAAATTAACCAGAAATAATTAGAAGTCATTCTTTATATATACAGATTCCTTTTTGAGTCTAGTTTCATTAGAAACAAACGGCATATGTATTGAAGCCCTGTACAGGGAGATATCTAAGTTGTAATGCATGAAGGTCAGAGTAGTCGAACCCTGAAACAGGGGAGACTTTAACTAATAAAATGTACTAATTGGCCCGACCAAAAATTCTAGAAAAAACTCTGTAGATGTATATATGAGTCTAGTTTCAGGGAAAATTTACGGAATCAGTTTTCAAGTTTTTGAACTCGAGATATGATTTTTAAGGTGACAGTGACGCAGTTAGCCAGCTTGTCTGGAAATTTTTAAAATGAACTGTGTAAATAAATGAATTAAGTTCGTTAACACCTTGTGTTCGACTCCGGCAACGGTCTCGGGTGCGGGGTGTTACACGGATCCAACCAACACACCAGTATGACACTCAGTGCCTCATCGGCTTTACCGAAGTAAACAGTAGCAGTACGGTACTCAGTACCTTATTGGATTAAACCTAAGTAACAGTAACAGTACGACACACATGGTGCCTCATTGACTTGAAGTCGAAGTAGCAGTACGACACTTATAGTGCCTCATCGACTCAAGGTCGAAGTATCCATAAACACTTCCAATCCTATGGCATGCCAATTATATCCGACTTAGTCCGACGCTGTTAATAGGGTATTCAATTCACTTTCAATTTTTCAGATATCAGTCTATTCTCACTTCGATTCAACATTCGCAAATTATTTTGATTCAATACAAAAATTAAAATTCTTACCTCTATCTCACTTACCAAACACATTAAATAATAAAAACAACAATTAATTATTAAGTTTGGTTTATTGAAATACAAACCGTAACTCTCTGATTACTCTTCGTCAATCTTCTCTTTTCCTTTCTTTGTCGATGTATCTGGTACTACGTTAGCTACGGAAATTAAACAATTTACACTATTAATACAATATTAATTTATAATAAATAATTGAATTTCTATTTAATTCAAACTTTAATTTCAATTTGATCCTTATTAATTCATTTACTTTTATCACTCAATTCATACTTCATTTCTATTAAATTTTCTATCATATTCACCCTAACTATCAAATATTCATGGTAAAACCCTAATCTCATGTTTTTCTCAATTTAGTCCCTCAAACACAAAACTTATAGCTTATTTTACAATTTAATCCATTAATCAATTCTAACTTGAAATTTATTCAATTAAATCCCTAATTCCACAATTTGTTCAACATGTACCATGCTTAAAAACCTATGAACTTCCAAAATCTTCACTAAATTTCAACAAAACTTTGCTCTAAGGCTTCTAAAGCATCAAAACTACAAGAAAAGGGCTTAATTAACTTACCAAATTAAACTCTAAATCCCAAATCCTCAATTTTCCCTTTTCTTCTTCTCTTTCCTTCTTTCTTTCCCCTTTTCTGTGACAGCCCTAAATTGACCCTAGTCGGAAAGTGGTTTCGGGACCACTAAACTGAGACATAAAAATAATTGACCGTTATAGTTGATGCTCATTATATGTACATATACATGTGTGAAAATTTCATGTTTGGATTTTGTTAATTGTAAGTGAATTTTATCAAATAGGACTTATGTGAGAAAATCTAGAAATGTGCTAGGCAAATGTAAAGTGGTCTATTAATGCATGATGTGAAAATGATGGGTTTGCATGTCAATTTTCCCAAAAGTTAAGCATGATGGCCAGCCATGCTATGAGTGGAAACATGTTGCAAACATGTTTAGTTAGTGGTTATGTTAGAAAGAATAAAATAATGAAAAAGGAATATAATGAAAACAAAGAAAAGAAAAAAAAAAGTGCCCATCCTTTCATTTCCTTTGCTTGGCCGAATGTCCTAAGAAGAAGGGGGGGAAGAGCTTGAGAAAATCAGCCATGGTAGTTTGCTAGACCAAGGTATGTTTGATGTTGTCCATGAGATTCATGCATGTTTTTAGTTGTTAGTTTGAATTCTATCTATCCCATGGTTGGATTTGGGGTTGTTGGAGAGTTGGGATTTGACAAAGAAGCTTAAAAATTTTAGTTGATACCTTGAAGCTATTAACATGTTAGTTATATGGATGTGTTAAGTTGCTTGGGATGTTAGCATGAAAGTTGGAATTGTTAAGCTAATTTGTTGGAAGTGCCGAATTTAGGACTAAGAAGAGAATGAGTATTCGGCAAACATAGTGAAAAGGTAGGTGTTGCCGATTGTTAGATTTAGACCATGGGAGTGGCTATAATGGGCATTAAGATGTAGAACTTAAGAAATGTAGTTATATGTGAATTTACATGATGTTACAAATAGATGTGAAAATATATGCTAGATTAGGAAAATTTGATTAAGTGTTCATGAGATGAAATTAGGTGTTTAAAAGATGTTATAGTTGACATTGTATATATATACATACATTCGCCATCTAATTGAGTATGAAAGTGGTGTTAAATCTAATTGTGATGCCCATTTGGAAGTGTATATATATATATATATAAATATACATAAGTATGCCCGTTCGTGATGTTACCTTTAATTATGTGTATAATCGACTAAATGGGTAATTAGTGAGGATGGTTGCCGAATATACAAACATACATATGCATGTGTAATTGAATTATGAATGTTTAGCAAGATGGTTAAACTAGTTGATTTATTGATTAAGCTCAAGGAGTTAAAGAAGGAGAATCAAGCAAGGGAAAGACGAAGGTCATCGAGTAGCCGACTTGGAACTATTTTACCCAACACAAGGTAGGTCACTAAGCATATATTTTGTATTGATTTAAATAGACATAATGTCTATGTAATTATGCCGAAAGGAATGATAAATTTATATACATGTATGTATGTGGTGATGAAAGTATTGAATGAAAAGAAAAGAGGTGAGATGTATTGAGTTGTTGATTTCGGCACTAAGTGTGCGGGTATAAACATTTGTGATCATGAGAATGGCACTAAGTGTGCAGGTTTAAAATTTGTACAGCACTAAGTGTACGAGTTTGATCATATAGCACTAAGTGTGCGAGTTGATTATATAGCACTAAGTGTGCGGACTCACTATATGCTTTTGAATCACTATTGACACTTGAGTGTGCGACATTATTGAGTTGATCACGGACAATGGATCGGGTAAGTACCTTGAGTTCATGGCTAATAGGCGCTATGTTTATATTTGGAGTTGAGCTTGGTAAGTTTTGAACCTATGTGGCAATTTTAATTGAAGTCACGTACATAAGAATTATCGTGGAATAAGTGAAAGGTCATGTAGTTGTATGATTGTAACGAAAACAAAATGGTGTATAAAATGCCTCAAATATCCTATTGATTAGTATATGGAATGTGAATGTGTAACTTGGTATGAGATTGAATCGAAGGTCTAAGGAACTATGGTATAGTTCGGTTTGAATGGAGTAATTAGCCTCGTTCCATTTTGTTTCCTCTTGTGATAATGTTATTAATGGTTGGTAGTGCATTGCTTATGACTTACTGAGTTATATACTCATTCGGTATTTGCTTGTCACCTATTTTAGGTTTCTTGGACTCGACTTTTTGCGTATTCGGGACCGTCATCGAAGCCATCACACTGGCTAGCAACTTTTGGTATTTTCTTCTTAGTTGGTCTAGGAGAACATTTCGGCATGTATAGGCTACTATGTTTTGTTTGAACTTTGGTATGTAAAACTTTGGATAGCCATGCGAAAATGGCTTATATACGTTTTTAGCATAGTACTATAATCGTTTTGTATGTTGATCACAAAGAGGTATGGAAATGTTTGGAAACAATTAGCCATTGGAATGGTTAATCATGATTGTACCTTATGCTATGTATGCAAAAAGGGCTAATTGAATCATGGAAACTATGAAATAGGTAAAATCTACCTTAAAGGCAGATGCTGACAGCAGCAGCGACGTGGATGTGAAAAATCACTAAAAATAGTATGAATGGAATTAAATAGTGAATAAATTATGTAAATGAACCTTGATGAATCTACTTTCATATGGAAGAAGCGAAATGGTCATATGAGTTGTATGTTAAGAGATATTTAGGTTTTCGTGAAATAGGGCCAGAACGGTTTCTGGATTCCCTGTTACGGTTTTGGAAATTCATTATACATTAACCAGAGATAATTAGGAGTCATGCCATACATTTATAGATTCCTCTTTGAGTCTAGTTTCTATAGAAACAAACGGCATCAGTATTGAAGCCCTGTACAGGAGATATCCAAGTAGTAATGCGCGAAGATCAGTGTAGTCTATCCCTGTAACATGGGAGACTTTAACTAATAAAATATACTAATTGGCTAGACAAAAAATTCTAAAAAAAAAATTGTAGATGAATATATGAGTCTAGTTTCAGGGAAAAATCACAAAACTGATTTTCGAGTTGTAGAATGCAAGATATGATTTTTAAGGTGACAGTGACATAGTTAGCCAGCTGTCTGGAAATTTTTTTTTTATGAACGGTGAAATTAAGTGAACGAAGTCTGTTAACCCTTCGTGTCCGACCCCGGCGACGGTCTCGGGTACGGGGTGTTTCAAATTTTATTGGTATCAGAGTTATGGTTTAGTCGGTTCTAGGACTACCATAGCACGTATGAGTCTAGCTATACATGCCTTAACGTTAATGTTTAAATGTGTGATGACTTCTGACGGTTAAAATTTTTGTTTTGATTAGTAAATGGATCCCGGTGTAGAGAGAACCTTGGCGGATGATGTTGAAAGTGTAGCGGCTGCTCCTGCACAAGGGACGCCGCCTGTTGAACCTCACCATCTGCGAATAATCAAGGTGAGGGGCTAAAGAAGCCTTCTTTACCATGATGAATGAGTGGGTCGCGAATATGCCCGAACCAATCCAAATGTCCAACAATTCCCGAATTTAAATAATCCACCCCAAGAGCCCGTAATTCCATCGATTCTCGATCCCGTGAGGCTGAGTAAGCCACCAGACTTGATTAGGAAGCGCTGGCTGAGGAGTTCAAGGCCATAGTTACTTGATGATGCCGAAAGGGCCGAAGTTCGCTTGGTAACACCATTCGGTGTTTGATGAACCGTCATGCACACCGATGAATGTCTAAAGTGTGCTATATCCTTGTTGCGAGACTCGACTTACTATTGGTGGAGGACTTTGATTTCCATAGTCCCAAACGAATGAGTTACTTGGGATTTCTTTCAAATGAATTTCGAAAGAAATATATTAGTCAACAGTTCATCGATCAAAAGCGTAAGGAATTCTTGGAACTCAAGCAAGGCCGTATGACAAGATTCGAATACGAACATGAGTTCGTAAGACTCGATCGGTATGCCCGGAGTGTGTGGTGATGAGGTTGCTATGTGCAAGAGATTTGAAGAAGGATTGAATGAAGATTTAAAGCTACTAGTGGGTATTTTGGAGATAAAAGAATTCGTAGCACTAGTTGAACGAGCCTGCAAGGCGGAGGAACTTGGAAAGGAGAAGAAGAAGGTTGAATTTAAAGCTAGAGACTATCGTAAAAGATCGACGGGTAAAGCTCCGTTCTCGGCTGTAAAGAAGTTCAGGGAGGACACTAATAAATCGAGGACGACTGTGGGAATTTCCATTAGAGCACGACCATCGACGGACTCCGGAGGTACTTTGGTAGCTAGTGTGGGCAATAACCGTCAAGAGAAACCTGAATGCCCCCAATGTGGAAGAAGACACATAGGTGAATGTTGGGGTAAGTTTACTAACAGGGCCTGTTACGGATGCGGTTTGAAGGACCACTTCATTAGAGATTGCACGGAGCTTGATGAGAAGAATAGGATGCAAGGTGCAAGACCTAGTGGAATGACAGCTAGAGGTAGACCACCGAGAATTTCAGGAGGTAGGGGTGGTAGTCGAGAGGGCCTCGATACGGTACTGTTCGATCCGAGACCAGACTCTGCTAGAGCATATGCCATTCGCGCACGAGAGGAGGCATCCTCCCCGATGTTATCACCGGTACTTTCACTCTCTTTGATACTAGTGTGATTGCGTTGATTGACCCCGCTCTACTCATTCATATGTATGTGAAACCTTAGCATCCAAAGAAGACTCTACCGTTGAGTCTCTCGAGTTCGTAATTCGAGTGTCAAATCCCTTGGGTCAATATGCGCTTGTTGACAAAGTGTGTAAGAGATGCCCTCTAATGATCCGAGAATCCTATTTTCCGGTCGATTTGATGCTTTTACCATTTGATGAATTTGATGTTATTCTTGGTATGGACTGGTTGACCGTATATGGCGCAGTGGTGAGTTGCAAAAGAAAAACCATTGATTTAAGGTGCGCAAATAACGAGATAATCCGAGTTGAGTCTACGGACTTAAAGGGGTTGCCAGCTGTAATATCATCAATGTTGGCTCAGAAATATGTAAGAAAGGGGTGCGAAGCATACCTTGCGTATGTACTTGATGACAAAGAGTTAGAAAAGAAACCGAATGCGCGGTGGTTTGTGAATACCCTGACGTTTTCCCAAAGAATTACCGGGTTTACCACCGTTCGGAGGTAGAGTTTGGTATTGAGCTTGTACTTGGGACTACGCCGATTTCGATAGCTCCGTGCCGTATGGCACCAACCGAGTTAAAAGAGTTGAAAGCTCGATTGCAAGAATTGACGGATAGAGGTTTCGCCGACCAAGTTTCTCACCTTGGGTGCACCAAGATTGTTTGTGAAAAGAAGGATGGAACCATGAGGTTGTGCATCGACTATTGTCAGCTGAATAAGGTGACAATAAAGAATAAATATCCGTTACCGCGTATTGATGATTTGTTTGATCAACTAAAGGGAGCCTCGGTGTTTTCAAAGATAGATCTGAGATCGGGTTATTATCGATTCATGGATTCGAGATTCGGATATACCCAAAACCGCTTTCGAATCGAGATACGGCCACTACGAGTTCTTAGTGATGCCGCTTGGGCTCACTAATGCCCCTGCGGTATTTATGGATTTGATGAATCGGATCTTCAGATAGTATTTGGACCGGTTCGTAGTTGTGTTCATTGATGACATCTTGGTCTATTCAAGAGATGAGACCGAACATGCCGAGCACCGAGATTAGTGTTGCAAATTTTACGGATAAGCGGTTATATGCTAAGTTCAAGAAGTGTGAGTTCGGTTAAGAGAGGTTAGCTTCTTGGGTCATGTGGTATCCGTGATCGGGTATTCGAGTTGACCCGAGAAAATTTCAGCCATACTTAATCGAAGCCTCAGAAATATTAATGAGGTTCGAGCTTTTGGGACTTGCTTACACTACCGATGGTTTGTAAAAGGTTTCTCGATGATAGCCACACCAATGACGAAGCTACTACGAAAAGATGTTAAGTTCGAATGGATGGAAAGATGTCAGAAAAGTTTTGATCAACTAAAAACTTATTTGACTGAAGCTCAATTCTAGTGCAACCGAATCGTGCAAGGAATTTGTCATTTATAGTGATGCCTCCCTACTTGGGTTGGGTTGCGTATTGATGCAAGAAGGTCGAGTTGTGGCCTATGCGTCGAGACAATTAAAGCCACATGAGAAAAATTATCCGACCCATGATCTCGAATTAGCTTCCATCGTATTCGCTTTGAAAATATGGCGACATTACTTATTTGGTGAGAAGTGCCATGTATTTTCGGATCACAAAAGTCTCAAATATTTGATGACTCAGAGAGACTTAAATCTACGATAGAGACGTTGGCTCGAGTTGTTAAAAGATTATGAGCTTGTCATTGACTATCACCCGGGAAAGGCTAATGTGGTTGCGGATGCCTTAAGTCGTAAATCACTGTTTGCCTTACGAGCGATGAATGTACACTTGTCTGTTCTATCCGACAATGTACTAGTGGCGGAATTAAAGGCCAAACCATTGTTGATTCATCAAATTCGTGAAGCTCAGAAAGTCGATGATGAATTGGTTGCAAAACGGGCTGAATGTGTTAGAATATGGAATCGAGTTTCAAATTGATGATGACGATTGTTTGAGGTTCGAAGTCGGTTGTGTGTTCCAAGAAATTCGAACTCATTTCGATGATTCGAACGAAGCTCATTGTAGCCGAATGTCAATTCACCGGGAGTACGAATATGTACAACGATTTGAGACGCCGCTTTGGTGGCATGGTATGAAACGAGACATTTCCGATTTTGTTTCGAAGTGTTTAATATGTCAGCAAGTAAAGGCGGAACATCAAGTGCCTACGGGTTTACTTCAGCCGATCATGATACCTGAATGGAAATGGGATCGAGTCACGATGGATTTTGTGTCTGGGTTGCCATTGTCGACAAGTAAGAAAGATGCGATTTGGGTTGTTGTTGATAGACTGACTAAGTCGGCTCATTTTATCCCCGTACGTACGGATTTTTCATTGGATAAACTAGCTGAATTGTATGTTTCTCAGATTGTGAGATTACATGGGGTACCGATTTCTATTGTGTCGGATAGAGATCCGAGATTCACCTCACGATTTTGGAAGAAATTGCAAGAAGCTTTGGGTACCAAGTTGCATTTTAGCACCGCTTTTCATCCACAAACCGACGGCCAATTCGAGCGGATAATTCAGATACTTGAGGATATGTTGAGATGTTGCATCCTCGAGTTTAGTGGTTCATGGGAGCGGTATTTACCTTTGATTAAATTCGCATACAACAATAGTTTTCAGTCAAGTATTAAGATGGCACCTTACGAGGCTTTGTACGGTCGAAAATGCCGTACGCCATTGTTTTGGACCGAGCTCGGTGAAAGTAAAAATTTGAGTGGATTTGATTAAAGATGTTTGAATGAAAGTAAGTATAATTCGTGAGAGTCTCAAGGCATCAGATCGATTGTCGAAGTCGACGCGATTTAAAACGAAGAGATATTGAGTATCGATGGGAGACAAAGTGTTTCTTAAGGTATCGCTTGGAAAAGATACTCGATTTGGCCGTAAGGGCAAATTGAGTCCGAGATTCATTGGGCCGTATGAGATCTCCGAACGAGTTGGCCCAGTAGCATATAGGTTGCTTTTACCCCCTGAACTCGAAAGGATCCACAACGTTTTCCATGTTTCGATGCTTCGACGTTACCGATCCGATCCTTCGCATGTAATAAACCCCTCCGAGATTGAAATTCAAGCCGATATGAGTTATGAAGAAGAACCGATCCGTATTCTAGCTCGTGAAGTGAAAGAGTTGCGAAACAAAAGGGTTCAGTTAGTGAAAGTGTTATGGCTCAAACATGGAATGGAAGAAGCTACTTGGGAACCTGAGAACTCTATGAAAGAACGATACCCAAACCTATTTACCGGTAAGATTTTCGGGGACGAAAATTTCTTAAGTGGGGGAGAGTTGTGACAGCCCTAAATTGACCCTAGTCGGAAAGTGGTTTCGGGACCACTAAACCGAGACATAAAAATAATTGACCATTATAGTTGATGCTCATTATATGTACATATACATGTGTGAAAATTTCATGTTTGGATTTTGTTAATTGTAAGTGAATTTTATCAAATAGGACTTATGTGAGAAAATCTAGAAATGTGCTAGGCAAATGTAAAGTGGTCTATTAATGCATGATGTGAAAATGATGGGTTTGCATGTCAATTTTCCCAAAAGTTAAGCATGATGGCCAGCCATGCTATGAGTGGAAACATGTTGCAAACATGTTTAGTTAGTGGTTATGTTAGAAAGAATAAAATAATGAAAAAGGAATATGATGAAAACAAAGAAAAGAAAAAAAAAAGTGTCCATCCTTTCATTTTCTTTGCTTGGCCGAATGTCCTAAGAAGAAGGGGGGGGAAGAGCTTGAGAAAATCAGCCATGGTAGTTTGCTAGACCAAGGTATGTTTGATGTTGTCCATGAGATTCATGCATGTTTTTAGTTGTTAGTTTGAAATCTATCTATCCCATGGTTGGATTTGGGGTTGTTGGAGAGTTGGGATTTGACAAAGAAGCTTAAAAATTTTAGTTGATACCTTGAAGCTATTAACATGTTAGTTATATGGATGTGTTAAGTTGCTTGGGATGTTAGCATGAAAGTTGGAATTGTTAAGCTAATTTGTTGGAAGTGCCGAATTTAGGACTAAGAAGAGAATAAGTATTCGGCAAACATAGTGAAAAGGTAGGTGTTGCCGATTGTTAGATTTAGACCATGGGAGTGGCTATAATGGGCATTAAGATGTAGAACTTAAGAAATGTAGTTATATGTGAATTTACATGATGTTACAAATAGATGTGAAAATATATGCTAGATTAGGAAAATTTGATTAAGTGTTCATGAGATGAAATTAGGTGTTTAAAAGATGTTATAGTTGACATTGTATATATATACATACATTCGGCCATCTAATTGAGTATGAAGGTGGTGTTAAATCTAATTGTGATGCCCATTTGGAAGTGTATATATATATATATATAAATATACATAAGTATGCCCGTTCGTGATGTTACCTTTAATTATGTGTATAATCGACTAAATGGGTAATTAGTGAGGATGGTTGCCGAATATACAAACATACATATGCATGTGTAATTGAATTATGAATGTTTAGCAAGATGGTTAAACTAGTTGATTTATTGATTAAGCTCAAGGAGTTAAAGAAGGAGAATCAAGCAAGGGAAAGACGAAGGTCATCGAGTAGCCGACTTGGAACTATTTTACCCAACACAAGGTAGGTCACTAAGCATATATTTTGTATTGATTTAAATAGACATAATGTCTATGTAATTATGCCGAAAGGAATGATAAATTTATATACATGTATGTATGTGGTGATGAAAGTATTGAATGAAAAGAAAAGAGGTGAGATGTATTGAGTTGTTGATTTCGGCACTAAGTGTGCGGGTATAAACATTTGTGATCATGAGAATGGCACTAAGTGTGCAGGTTTAAAATTTGTACAGCACTAAGTGTACGAGTTTGATCATATAGCACTAAGTGTGCGAGTTGATTATATAGCACTAAGTGTGCGGACTCACTATATGCTTTTGAATCACTATTGACACTGAGTGTGCGACATTATTGAGTTGATCACGGACAGCGGATCGGGTAAGTACCTTGAGTTCATGGCTAATAGGCGCTATGTTTATATTTGGAGTTGAGCTTGGTAAGTTTTGAACCTATGTGGCAATTTTAATTGAAGTCACGTACATAAGAATTATCGTGGAATAAGTGAAAGGTCATGTAGTTGTATGATTGTAACAAAAACAAAATGGTGTATAAAAATGCCTCAAATATCCTATTGATTAGTATATGGAATGTGAATGTGTAACTTGGTATGAGATTGAATCGAAAGGTCTAAGGAACTATGGTATAGTTCGGTTTGAATGGAGTAATTAGCCTCGTTCCATTTTGTTTCCTCTTGTGATAATGTTATTAATGGTTGGTAGTGCATTGCTTATGACTTACTGAGTTATATACTCATTCGGTATTTGCTTGTCACCTATTTTAGGTTTCTTGGACTCGACTTTTTGCGTATTCGGGACCGTCATCGAAGCCATCACACTGGCTAGCAACTTTTGGTATTTTCTTCTTAGTTGGTCTAGGAGAACATTTCGGCATGTATAGGCTACTATGTTTTGTTTGAACTTTGGTATGTAAAACTTTGGATAGCCATGCGAAAATGGCTTATATAATGCTTTTAGCATAGTACTATAATCGTTTTGTATGTTGATCACAAAGAGGTATGGAAATGTTTGGAAACAATTAGCCATTGGAATGGTTAATCATGATTGTACCTTATGCTATGTATGCAAAAAGGGCTAATTGAATCATGGAAACTATGAAATAGGTAAAATCTACCTTAAAGGCAGATGCTGACAGCAGCAGCGACGTGGATGTGAAAAATCACTAAAAATAGTATGAATGGAATTAAATAGTGAATAAATTATGTAAATGAACCTTGATGAATCTACTTTCATATGGAAGAAGCGAAATGGTCATATGAGTTGTATGTTAAGAGATATTTAGGTTTTCGTGAAACAGGGCCAGAACGGTTTCTGGATTCCCTGTTACGGTTTTGGAAATTCATTATACATTAACCAGAGATAATTAGGAGTCATGCCATACATTTATAGATTCCTCTTTGAGTCTAGTTTCTATAGAAACAAACGGCATCAGTATTGAAGCCCTGTACAGGGAGATATCCAAGTAGTAATGCGCGAAGATCAGTGTAGTCTATCCCTGTAACATGGGAGACTTTAACTAATAAAATATACTAATTGGCTAGACAAAAAATTCTAAAAAAAAAATTGTAGATGAATATATGAGTCTAGTTTCAGGGAAAAATCACAAAACTGATTTTCGAGTTGTAGAATGCAAGATATGATTTTTAAGGTGACAGTGACATAGTTAGCCAGCTGTCTGGAAATTTTTTTTTTTATGAACGGTGAAATTAAGTGAACGAAGTCTGTTAACCCTTCGTGTCCGACCCCGGCGACGGTCTCGGGTACGGGGTGTTACATTTTCATTTCTTCTCTGTTCTTTTTCTATTTTATTTCTTTATTTCATTTCATTTATTTTATGTTTAATTTTATTATATTATTATATTAACATAATTATTATTAACTTAAATAATAAGTAAATACATACATGTATTACAAATGTATGTATTATATTTCCTACACATGTATTTAATTTTTACCATATATTTGGCACCTATAGTTTTGTAACACCTCTTACCCGTATCTGAAGCCGGGACAAGGTTCGAGGCGTTACCGGACTTAAACATTCACAAAATTGCAAAACCAGGCCATAAAATTTTCGTCCAAATTAAAACTTTTCAAACACATGTATATCGTCCCTTATATGGGCCTTCGAGGCCTAAAACATACATCGGGGTGGTTTGGGACTAAACCGATAACTTTCGATAAACTTTGGACAACTTAGCAAATTTCTTGCTTTGGAGAGTCACACGCCCGTGTGTGTTGAACCGTGTGGTCACACACGCTCGTGTGGCTTGGGACACACTCGTGTCCTCAGCCCGTGTAACTCTCTATTTGTGACATCAGCAAAACAATTTGAACCACATGGCCAGGCCACACGCCTGTGTGCTAGGTCGTGTCCTCCACACGGTTGAGACACATGGCCGTGTCTCTGCCCGTGTGGCTAACACTTAGGCTATTTTCCAAGCCTTTATGTTTCCCATAAACCCTTACAACCTTATACACATCAAACTCACAACTTATGGCATCATTTTAGTGATTAAACATCTTTTAGAAGACACATTCAACATTAGCTCGTCATTATACATATGTGCCACCTACTCATGATAAACTAGTCTAGCCACATTATTACACTTCAATTGACCTTGTCATCTTGTTAATCACTTATACCATTAAACTATGGTTACTAACTTATACATCAAACATCCATGTTCAAGGCACTCTCATCTTATTACCATATTACACGTTTAATTCATGGTCATGACCACCTCGATTGGTCATAAAAAATGCATTCAACACACATGATAAATTACCAACCATGCATGACAAACAAACATATTCATATCATCACATCATATTCATTAAAACGTAACATGATTAGCTAGACTTACAAACCATAATCAATATGAGCCACCTCTCATGGCTATATACAATAGCTCGATATGGGCCAATACGTTTAGCCAAATCATAATAACACATGTCATAGAACTAGGTCCCTATACATGCCATTTACTTGATATTTCTAACATATGTATCAATACTGCAAAGGTATTGGCTTGATAGTGTGATGCTGCCTCCGACGATCTCCAACGCCGAGCCGACCTGACAACACTAAAAGCAATGGAAAGGAGGAAGTAAGCTTTAAGCTTAATAAGCTCGCATGAAAAATAATAAGCAATGTATTAACATGCTATTTCTCAATTCCTCTCTATTTATTCAAAGTCCAGTTAAGCTATTTTCTCGAGTCACAATCACTAAATTATTTATATCCGGAGCTACGGAACTCAAAATTAAGAACAGCTAATTTTCCCAGAAACTAGATTCACATATCTTCTTATCAAAAAATATTCAGAATTTTTGGTCCTGCCAATAAGTACAGTTTATTCTTTAAAGTTACCCCTATTTTGTAGTCTGACAGTTCTGACCTCTCTTCACTATGAATTAATTATCTCATAGTACGAGACTTGAATGATGCTCCCATCTTTTTCCATTGAAATAGACTCATTAGTTATTTTAATCATATAATTTATAACCCATGATTATTTGTGTACAATTTATAGTGATTTTCCCAATTCAGAACAGGGGATTCCAAACTCATTCTGACTCTGTCTCACAAGAATTCAAATATCTCATAATATGAAATTCTTTTGCTTACATCGTTTCCTTTATATGAAAATAGACTCAATAATATTTTATTTCATATCTAATTTAACTTCTAATTCAATTTCCACCATTTTTGGTTATTTTTCAAAGTCACACAACTGCTGCTGTCCAAAACTATTTTATTACTAAATTTCACTCTTTCATGTTTTCTTTGTAGTAACTTTCATTGTAACACTTACTCCATATCAATCTTACCAAGGTTCGATCACATATCGAGCACATTGCTCATAAGTCTACACATACGAACCTTCACTTATTCATCACATAGTCATGTTCATATGTATTTTCACTAAGTAAATTTCCCATTGAACTCATCGGAATAATAACAGATACCCGGTGGCCTGTACACATTACCACCCTTGTAACCGAAGCTATCAGGTATGCACAGTAGCCTGCACTTAGTACTACACATGCGACCTACCAATCTGGTACACGTAGTAGCCTGCACTTAGTACTACACACGTGACCTAAAACCATTTTAAACATATAGTAGCCTGCACATAATACTACACATGTGTTCTCACAACGGATTATTCGTATCTTTTCTATTTCGAAGGCCCAGCCGGGAAATTCCTCACTTTTTAACCATTTTCCAATTCATCCATAATCAATTTCAATTAATAATTTACATCAAGTGATCACTCAATATGCAACCACATCTCATATAATAACAAAATATTATAACATAAATAAAAACAATATATTATTTACATACAAACTTACCTTCCTTTTCACTCTTTCATAAGTTATCCAACTTAATAAAACATCATGTTATATTAAGTTCTCAATATATTCAGCTATCATATAGCAAGCCATCAATAATTGAACCATCCAACATTTTATGTGCTACTAGTCATATATCATTGTTCTTACAATTTTTATGTAGCATTCTTTCATCACTTTTCAATATATTAAATCATGCCATTCGTGCAATAGTAATATAGAATTTTCAATTCAAACATAGCATTGTAATATTATTGATACGCGAACTTACCTTGAATGCGAGCACGGCTATATATTTTGATTTAGTCCATAATCTCATTCATTTCCAATCTAACCTGAATCTCATTTTCTTTGATCTATAATATCAAATTTAGCTTACTAATTAGTCACATTATTCATATGGGTCCAAAAAAATCATATTTTTACAAATTTTCATTTTGACCCTAAACTTTTCCATATTTGCACTTTTGCCCCAAGGCTCGTAAGATGACTTTTATCCAATTTCCTTGCATTTTAAGCCTAGTCAAATCATTTTAATAACTATTGCAGCCCCTAATTTCCACTAAATCACACTTTTATGAGAATTTGAAACTTTTGCAAAACGGTCCTTTTTGACAATTTCACCGAAAATCACTTAGTAAAAGTTGTTTATTACACACTGAGCATTCATTTTCTACCATTAGACATCAAAAAACATGCATGTCATCCATGGGTAAATTTTTAAACACAAACCCTAGCTCAAATATGGGTAGAAATGAGTAGATCTCATTACGAGGATTTCAAAAACATAATAATAATTAAAAATGGGGATAGAACCATAGCTATGTATTCCCCATGCAAGTTTCGGCCATGGGGTAGAAAACGGACAAAAATTGGCTTTTAATTTTATTTTTAATTCATTTTAATTACTAGATTACCAAAATGCCCCAAACTTAAAAATACTCTATTTTACCCATTTCATGTCCATTTTTGTCCAACAAATTATCCAATGGTCTAATTACCATTTAAGGGCCTCAAATTTAAAATTTCATAACAATTAGACACCTTTAACATGTAGAACTCAACTTTTGTACTTTTTACAATTTAGTCCTTTTGAGCAAATTGAGTGCCTAAACGTCAAAATTTTCGAACAAAATTTTCATAAAATCATCTCGTAAAATTGTAAACCATAAAAATATAATAAAAATAAATTTTACTGTGTCGGATTTGTGGTCCTGAAACCACTGTTCCGACTAGGCCCTAATTCGGGATGTTACAAGTTTAATTGCTAATTTAATCCTTCAACTTTTCTTGATTCTATAATTCAACTTTCACAAATTATTCAATCTAGACCTTACACTAATTTAACCTTAATTCAAGCTAATTCACTTGACTAAAATCTAATTAATCACTCAACTAACATTTGTAAATATTTCTAATAAATATTTACGAACCCAATTTTCAAAAATAGTAAGCTAGAAACACAATTTCTGATTCCCATAAATTTTGGGTCATTACAGTATGCCTACAAAAGATCCACACCTACCTTTGTTTGTTCATAGAGGTGAGTGATTTATTTAAGTTAGCTAGTGTGACTGAAGACGCACTGAGGTTGAAATTGTTTCCATACTCGTTGCGATATCGACCACAAGCATGGCTGAATTCATTGCTATAATAGCCTGTATTTAGTAAAATTAGAACATGGTTTCGAGACCACAAATTTCATTTTAGAAAGGAAATTTATTTTAATATTATTTTATGATCTACAGTATGATAAAAATATCGTATGAAAATTTCATAAAGAAATTTTACTGATTAGATGTTTAATTTGATAAAGGACCAAATTGCACAAAGTGCAAAAGTTGATTTCTAATAGCTAAAGGGATTAAATAGCTATCGAATTCAAAATTTGAGGTCCTTAAGTGGTAAATAGACCATTAAAAAATGCTTAATTGTTAAGGATGATGATTCATCCATGGAAAATAAAATAAAGAAAAGGATGAAATTGGAAAGTGAAAAAAAATAAAGATGATAAATGATAAAAAAAAAAGGAAAATATCATAATTTTATCATCTTTTTCCCCAAAAATACATGGAAACCCTAGGAAAGAGAAAGAAAACTTTCCTGGTTTAATTGGGTAAGTAATCTTGTCCCGTTTTTAGTAATTTTTATATTTCTGAGATCAAAATAGTTTAATCTATCTATTTTGGAGATTAATTTGTAAATATATCAAAGTATAGAAAATTTTATATTGATGTAAATGCTGAAATTTTGAAATTTAAGGAAGAAAATGAAAGGTTGTTGTCAAATAAACAACTTTTGTAAAGTGAATTTTTTTGAAATTATGATTTTAGGACTAAATTGTAAAGTTGTAAAATTCATGGAAAATTCTAAATTTTTATGAAATACATGGGCTGTAAATGTTACATGTAAAATTCGACTAGGCTTGGAATAAGGATTAAATTGCATGAATTTCGTTTTCCGAGCCCAGGGATGAAATCGTCATTAATTAAAAGTTTAAGGGCAAAAATGGTAATTTTGCCTAATATGTGAATTGGACTGAATTGAGTATGAATTGTATTAAATTTATTTTAAATTTACTCGTATAGATCTGGATAGACCAAATTCGGAGTTGGAGTGAGGAAAAGAGAAAGTGTTGAATTAGTAAATTTTACGTACACGGACATTTCTTGAGGTAAGTTCGTGTAACTAATTTGTGTTTATTTTTATACTTGAATTGAATGTGGTATGTGTTTGCATGAATTATATAAATGTTATAAATGTATGAAATAATCACATGCTCGTTGAAGTTCAGAAAATGATAAGTTCCGTTTGAATAATGAAATTCGATGGATACATGATTTCCCGTATTGAATGTGGTCATGCATATGTTGCGGACAAAATATAGATCGGATGAGCAATCCTGTTATAAGCCTCTTGAGCATCCTGTTATATAGTTCTTGCGAGCATCTTGATTGGTAGTGATCTTGCATGTGTTGCGGACTACTGCAGCTCTTTGTGAGCGTCTTGTTACACGATTTGATCGGTTGTGATCCAGTATTTATTGCGAGCACAAACCCAGCTCTTTGTGAGCGTCTTGATATAGGCTCTTATGAGCTTCATGACATGTCTCACTTGAAATTTCTATTAAGCAATCCGGAGCTCCTGTTACATGGCTCTTTGTGAGTATTCCTGATAGGCTCTTCGTGAGCTTCCTGATTAAAAGTTCTTTGTGAACTTCCTGTTATAGACTCTTATGAGTTTCCTGATATATCCCAGATAAGCTTCCTGTTACATGGCTCACATGAGCATCATGGTATATTGTAACACCCCTAACCCGTATCCGTCGTTGGAATGGGGTTATGAGGCATTACCGAACATGATACAATTCAGAACAAACTTTCATTACAAAGTTAATCATCTAGTAAAATTTTTTTTACAACTAACATGTTCGATTATACCATTTACTTAATTATTGAATTTCTGTTATATCAAAAAAAACAAATGATCATAGAAATCACATTCTTAACTCATAACCCACTATATTTCATTTCATATTCAAATCATATATGCAAACTTAACATCTAAAGCATTGAATGATTTATATATGAAATAAACTATCAACTTACAAATTATATGCACCTACTTAATTAGTAAAAGCATACATCATTACATCTATTACATAAGTACATTACTAATCATTCCACATATATAAATGTCTAAGCATATTCATATATATATCAATATAACCCAACCAAAAAGTTACTCACAAATCCAATTAAACATGATCACATCGTTTTATCCAAACTGAGCATAAATGCATTATATAAAATCATATTACCTATTTGCTTACCAATACAAAATTCACTATTCATTTGGTCATTTATTTCATTGCATTAACCGAACATAACCATGCTTGATAATCATGCTATGCTCAAAGTTAAATTTTCTTCATTTTATCCTTTCACTTCATATACATATATCTTATCATGACAATGAATTAATAAACATATATACCAACCATAATTTACACCTCAAATCAAATACATTACAATTATATCTTATCATATACATATATATCATATCAATCCATCTCAATAAATAAGTCATAAAAACACATCAAATTATTTAATAACATAATCAATTTACATCATAACTAAAATCACTTCTTTGTCTATTTATAAATCAAACATATGAAATACATATATTCAATATATTGAGCTTATTAACTTAAACTATTTATAATGCAAATCATATCTTCCCAATACATCAATATAAAGCCACAACCGGAATATTTTTGTCTCTATATAATCATTATTCAATTCACTACCAAAATGCATGACCAATCACCTCAATATATATAAATGTCGAACTATTAATCAAATATATATTCATTATCACTTTTCAACATTTATTCAAATGTACTCATCAACTAATTTTAAACCATTACTAACACAGATAAAACATAATCAAATCATTTTACCAATGGTAGCATAACAAACATAATTCATACTATTATATATATATATCATAGCCGAATCACTCATACCACATCCAAAATCACCAACTAACTTCAATGCACAAAAAAAACACATATCACAAATACCATTTATCCATAGCACATATCATTATAACCAAAATGAACTTAAACCATAATCAAACATAACCGAGTTCAAGCAAAGAAGTTAAGCCATTTTCGCATGGCTATATATATACAAATCAAAATAAACCAAATCGAAACTAGCCTATGCATGCCATATAACCATATCTCAAAACATTTATTTACCAAATCGAAAACTGGATAGTGTGATGAGATCTCCTACGACTTCCACCCTGAGAAAGTCTTCGAAACTCTATGAACATAAGAAAAAATACACAGAGTAAGCTTTAAAAGCTTAGTAAGCCATAAGCAAATAAATAACTCAATGAAAATATCAATTCAATTACCAAACTAATTCATACTATCACAATCACATTTAATTTCAAACTTATAATTTCATATAATACATATACTTTCATTTTGCCAAATATACATAGAACCAACATCAAAATATCATTCAAACTCAAAGCCACAATATCATTATTTAACCAATTATACATAAACCCATACACATATATTCATGGATCATTTCATAATTATTCTTATTTTATATCATTAAAGCCGTACATAACCATTTATATAAGTTTGCACATAGGTCACAGATATGATATCAATATACATAACCATTGGATAAATGTACTATATCTATTATCAAGGTAACATTCAATTTCAAAACCATAGTACCATTATATAATCGAATATATATACACACTCGTAAACATATGTTCTTGAATCAAACTTTAATATTACATTCTTATACTTATCATGTAGCGAATATACTTCACAAATATACTTATATTTACATTAGCATCATATAATAATTTGTATCTCATATCAAATAATTAACTTACCTTACTTCAAAGAGGTAGTAAGCTATTACATACCTAATCACTTTAACTTCTTATACACATTCAATCACAACTTATCGTTGCCCGTTGAACCATTCGTAATTGGATAGGACACCCGGATAATCACATATATCATACAATGCCAACGTCCCAGACGTGGTCTTACATGTAATCACATACCGATGCCATTGTCCCAGACAGGGTCTTACTCGCACACATATATCGATGCCATGGTCTTACTCGCACATCACATATCGGAATCCTATGTCATGACATATGTATCCTAGCAATTCCTAAGTTCATAGGGGCTTTTAGATGTTGTAATTCAGTCGAAACAAACTCGTAAACTTAGTTCCCTTGCACATATACATTCGGCTCTCACATATAAATTTCTCATAATTTAATTTCAGCATTTAAAATCATACATAATTAGAATTAATGATATCTATTTGCTTATAAACTTACCTCAGATGATGAAAAACGGAATGGGACGACTAGTCGACAACTTTAGTTTTCCCCCGATCCAAATCCGATTTCTTTGATTCTTGATCTAAACATATTCAAATTAAACTCATTCAAACATATTTTAATTCAATTTAGTCCAAAAACACATAAATGGTCAAATTACCATTTTACCCCTGACATTTTACACTTTTTACAATTTAGTCCATATTGCACAAAACACAAAATATGCAAAATTTCAATACATCCATGTTAGGCCGAATATTACCAGTGTTCATACAAGTCCATATATTTCATTTATTTCACATTTTAGTCCCTCAATTTATTTTTTTTGCAATTTAGTACTAATTACTCAAAATCATCAAAAACTCCAATACAAAACATGTTAATCCAAAACATATCTTTCATATTTCATCATCAAACAACAAAAATCAAAGTTTTCAACAATGGCATAACTCAAAATATTCATAAAAATTAAAAATTCAAGCATGGGTTTACTAGTACTCGAAGCAACGATCTCAAAAACGTAAAAATTATCAAAAATCGAGTAAAAATGAACCTTGAATCAGGCTTGGAAGGTGGCTGAATATGGCTTTAATTTTCTTTTTCTTTTCCTTTGATAGTTTCAGCTTGTGAAAAATAATATGAATGCATGCCACTTATTTTATGTTTTATTATTATATACATATTATTACATAGTTTACAAATTTAACCTTATAAAATTAATAAGTAAACCATATATTATAAACCTAAAACCGTCCATGCTACCTTTTAATGATTTAATTTATTTTTAAGGACTCCAAATTAATAAGACAATAATATTTCGGCACTTACTCAATTAACTAGCCACTTTTACATTTTACACGATTAGGTCCTTTATCAAATTAAGCACACAAACAATCAAATTTTCATACGAAATTTTCACACATACTCATTCACATATAATAAGCATAGAAAATAATATTAAAATATTTTTCTGACTTAGATTTGTGGTCCCGAAACCATTGTTTCGACTAGGGTCTAAATCGAGCTGTTACATATATGGCTCGAGAGTGTGCTTCCTAATTATGTGCCATTATGGGTACCCCTGAACATGAGCTGATGGATTTCTGATTTGTGCACTTTGAGTGTACCACCTATATAGCCATCGATATTTCAAATAAATTCAACGGGTAAAATCTTGACATGAGAAAATATGAACATGAAAATGATAGTACATGATATATAGAAGTAAGAGATGATGAAATATGAACATGGAAATTGTTTGATGAATATGTTTATCTATGATTGTAGATTTGTACATCTCGAATACAAGTATACTTTTCGTGTTTTCATCGATATTTTAAATAGTTCAACGGGTAAAATTTTGATATGAAACAATATGAATTGTGACAAAATATTATGGGTACATACTTGAATTACATGGACATGAATTATACCTGATATTTGAATACTTGATGTGGAAAGTATGAGCATATGGAAAAAGGATTATTATTATTAAGCTCATACAAGTTTATTGATATTCATATGAAATATATATGACTAACATATTTTGTACATGCCCTATGAATACATGATGAGAGAAGTATTTGAACATATAAATGATATCACTTAATATATTGAAGCATGGTATGATTGGTACACAAATTTGGAACATGCTTAATGACTTTGTTCATCTATAATCTAATATATGCCTAAAATACATGAAGCTAATATTACAAAACATGTTGAAATGTGAGATGAATGGTACATGTATATAAAATTTGCCTGATGATTATGTAAATTTGTGATTATGAAATATTATATGGATTACAGTGATTAGCATGTTGATGAGAATATGTGTTTAGGCACTTGGCCAACATGAATTGGAAATGAAATGTATGTTTATCTTATGTTTATAAAATAGTGGTAAGTTAAATTTTTGGTTATACGAACTTACTAAGCTTAAAAGTTTACTTTGTTTTTAATTTCCCTATTTTAAAGGAATTCAAAAGCTTGTTGGGTTGGAAGCTTAGTGGAGATATTTTACACTATCCATCGACCCATTCAGTGCAAATGGTAAAATTAATTCTAGTTATAATGGCATGTATAGGTTAATTTGGCCAATGTTGGCATGATAATGCTTTGGTTGTAACTAGCCATTGGAATGGCTAGTATTAAACATATTTTGATGAAATTGTGTAAGGCCTTATTATGTTTGATGTGTTTGAAATGGTTATGTGATGAAAAGTATATAAACCTAATGATAAATGGCTTTAAGTAAGCATAAATGAGAAAATACACTTATATGTATATATATGTGTGTATTTGATAAGTTTAAACACTTGAACATAGGTAATGATAAGTCATGCATAAGACTCGATTTTGGCTTGATTTGAACGTTTTGTATTGATTTGGTAATGTGTTAAAATATCAATGTAAGTGGAAGACATATTTGGGTAAAAAATAAGGCTTAGAAATGACTTTATTTTGTCAACACAGGCAGTGACACAGTCGTGTGCCTCGACACACAGCCTAACACATGGGCATGTGATCTGGCCATGTGTCCCTTGCATTTTAAAATGTCAAAATAGAATGCTCAGAATTGATAACACGGCCTAACACATGGGCGTGTGGATTGGCCATGTGACCCCTGCACCCACACACAACCTAGTACACGGGCGTGTGGATTGGCCATGCAACCCAAGTTAGAGAGTTACATAGTCTGGTACATGGACGTGTCCCTAGCCGTGTGAGTCACATGGCCTGACCACACAGGCATCAACTAGATGCCCAAATCCAGTTTCAAGCTATTGGGAATAGGAGAAGTAAGACCCATTACTGCAACACTTCAACTTGCAGATCGATTATTAGCATGTCCCGAAGGAAAGATCGAGGATGTTTGGGTAAGAGTTGATAAATTTATTTTTCCTGCTGATTTCATTGTTTTGAATTTTGAAGTAGACAATAAAGCTCTGATCATCTTAGGGAGACCTTTTCTAGCTTCGAGAAAAATGTTGATAGATGTGCAAAAAGGCGAACTCACGATGCGAGTTCAAGACGATAGGTAATGTTTAACATTCTGAAAGCAATGAAGTTTCCTAATTCGATAGAAGAATGTTCGATAATGAAAGAATTAGAAACCTTAGTTTCTATGGGAAGCAATTCTGAAGAAGACTTGTTGGAAAACACCTTAGGGTCTAAACCATTCAAAGATGAAAAAAGAAATGAAGGTTTGGCTTTGATGGAAGCCAATTCGAGGAGTTATATTCAACCACCATGGTACGAACCGCTAAAGTTAGAAGTTTGGGAGATTATACAACCCGAGTCATCAATCGAGGAACCGCCTAAACCCAAACTAAAGATACTTCTGTCTCACTTAAAATATGCTTATCTCGGTGATAGTTCTACTTTTCCTGTGATTATTTCAGTGGACTTGACAGAACATCAAGAGGAGCAATTAATTGTTGTTTTAAAGAAATTTAAAAACGCAATTGGTTGGACTATAGCTGATATACGAGGTATAAACCTTTCCCTCTGTATGAAAAAAAATATTTTAGAGGAAGGTGAGAAAGGTAAAATTGATGGGCAAATGAGACTTAATGCTATCATGAAAGAGGTAGTTCAAAAGGAGGTAATTAAATGGTTACATGCAAGAATTATTTACCCAATCTTAGTTCTTGGGTAAGTCTGGTGCAATGCGTACCCAAGAAAGGTGGGATCACAATTGTTGAGAATGAGCAAAATGAGTTAATCTCGATGAGAATTGTCACGGGTTGGAGAATCTATATTGACTACAGAAAGCTGAACAAAGCCACTCGTAAGGATCATATTTCTTTACCTTTTATGGATCAAATGCTAGATCGACTAATAGATAATGAATTTTATTGCTTTTTAGATGGATATTCAGGATACAACCAAATAGTTATCGCCTCGAAAGACCAATATAAAACTATTTTTACTTGTCCATTTGGTACATTTGCTTTTAAGCGAATGCCTTTTGACTTATGTGATGCATCTGCCCCATTTCAGCGATGTATGATGGCAATTTTCACTGATATGGTTGAAAATTATGTTGAGGTTTTCATAGATGATTTCTCTGTTTTTGGTAATACTTACGATGTTTGTTGGAATAATTTGGCTAAGGTACTCAAAAGATGTAAGGAGACGAATCTCGTCCTTAACAGGGAGAAGTGTCATTTTATGGTTAATGAGGGAACTGTCTTAGGGAAAAAAATTTCCAAAATGGGAATCGAAGTGGATAAAGCAAATGTGCACGTAATTGAAAGATTACCAACTCTAGTTAGTGTGAAAGGAGTTAGAAGCTTTTTAGGCCATGCCGATTTTTATCATAGATTTATAAAAGATTTTTCAAAAATTTCTAAACCTTTATGTATTCTTTTAGAAAAAGATGTTCTTTTTTTATTTAAACAAAACATGTTTAGAAACTTTTGATTTAAACAAACCTATCTCGTAGTCTATATACAGTCTCAACGAATCATCTTTCTTTTTCACAAATAGCACTGGTGCACCCCAAGGAGATACACTCGGCCTGATGAAACCTCTCTCTAGAAATTCATGCAGTTGTGCTTTAAGTTCTTTCAACTCATTCGGTGCTATTCTATACGGTGGAATTGATATTGGTGCAGTCACAGGTCTGAAATCAATAACAAATTCAACTTCACGCTCTAGTGGTAATCTCGATAACTTTTAGGAAATGTAATAGCCTGATTTTCAATGGTGTTAGAAATACTGGTTTCGAGACCATAATTCTGACGTAAAAATTTAGTAAATATTATTCAATTAATATTTACGAGGACTATAAAGTCATATTAAATTTTGGTTAGGAAATTTTATCATCTAGATAGGTTAATGAGTAAAAAGAACTGTATTGTAAAAGTTACAAAGTTGAATAATCAAATTAAAGGGGTTAAATGAATAATTTAACCATAGGAAAGTTAAGTTAGTGGGATTAGATGGTATTATGCATAGTAGATGGCTTAATAAGGCATAACCTTGATTAATTAAAGTTAATTATGAAAGTTGTAAAAATTAAAAAATTGCCATGATATATATTAAGTTAAAACTAAAATTAAGAGAAAATTTGGAAATTTTCTCTTCTCCAAGGAAAAACCTAGCAATGTTAGGGTTTTGGTTCTTTTTTATTCAAAGCTTTGATTGGTAAGTGATTCAATGCTTGTTTTAAGTAATTTTTACATTTTTGAACTCGTGTTAACTTAATCTAACTATTTCGAGGATTAATTTGTGAAACTGTTAAACATTATAAATGTTTCTATTGATGATTTGAGTCATTCTTTGAAGTTATGAAAGATTATGAAGTTTTATTTTATGGGTGGACTATTTTGAAAAGTGATTTTTAGTGATTTTAATGTTTAAGGACTAAATTGATAAAATGATAAAATTGTTTGCATTTAGTGTGAAATAGTAGTAGATAATGACTGTTAAAAGACTATGGAATGTTTAGTTGAAATTGGGTTTAAAGAAAATGGTTAATTTACATGTTTAGGGCTTAAGGACTAGATTGAGTAAAGATGGAAAATTGTGGGGAATTGTGTAAATTGTCAAAAAGAACTTAATTGCAATAAGTGATTTATTTTACTGTTGAAGTAGTTAATTAAATGAAATTATTGTGTTAGATCGAGAACGTGAGGACGACCACGGGAAAGGGAAAAATACAGAGTAGTCCCTGTAGTTTGGAAAATTCTTCAAATTAGTCTGGTAAGTTCGTATGCTTACTCAAACTATTGATGATTTTTACATTTTGTATAAATGTAGTCTTATCAAATGTTATATCAAATATTTATGTTATCTTGGAACAAAATTGAAATACTGAATCGTTGCTTAAATGAGCAACCCTACCGAAACATACTGTATGCTACTTAAAGGAGTAAAAGCTCACTGATTATCTGAGTGCTACCTACTAATGTACCGACTAAAGCTCAACCGAGCAATATCTACTGGTATACTGAATAAACTCAACTGACTGTTGTTAACTAAAATGCTGAGTAAGCTCAATCGAGTATTATCCATTGAATATACTGAACTATTATACTGATTGTTAAATGATGATCAAGGTTGCATATTGTATAAATCTCTATGCTTGTTCTAAATCAATTACTAGGAATGGTTGGAAAGGTTTCTCATTTATAAAATGAACTTACTGAGCTATATCCAAGCTTACTTGTATTTATTTCATTTTGTAGATTACAATTTGAAGGCTTAGAGGATCAGATCAACACCAGAAATCACATTATCCAGGAGATATTTGGTAGACTTTCATTTAATTGGTATGTATGGCATGTACTACGAATTCTTTTGCATGTTTGATATTAAATTCTAGTCGAGCAAGTATACCTAAGTTGTTCTATTTGATGGTAACAAATGAAGCATGTGACAGCCCCAAATTGACCCTAGTCGGGAAGTGGTTTCGGGACCACAAACCGAGTCATAAAAACAATTAAATATTGGATTCTGTGTTTATTATATGTGTATATAGGCATGTGTGGAAATTTCGTGTTTGAATTTTGAAAATTTTAAGTGAATTTTGCTAAATAGGACTTGTGTGAGAAAACTTAGAAATGTGATAGGCAAATGTTGAAGTGGCCTATTGATGCATACTAGGAAATGTTGTCCTTGCATGTCAAATTGCCCAATTATTGCTATAGTGGCCGGCCAAGGTGGGTGTTGATGGGCAAAGGAAACATGCTCCCAACATGTTTGGTTAGTGAGTGATGTATGAAGCAATAAAATAATGTGCTAACATTAAAGAAAATGTTGAAAAAAAAAAAAAAAAAAGTGTGTGGATGCCCCATTGCCGTGACTAACCAAAGAAAGAAAAAAAAGGGGAATTTGGTTATGCTTTGTTCTTCTTGCCGTGAACCAAAGGAAAGAATTGGAGAGCTTTTCATTAAGCAAATTCGGCAACCCTTCTTCTCGTTGGAGGTAAGCTTTGAGATGTTGGCTTTAACTTCTTGAGTTTGTTGAGCTAATTGTCATAATGCATTTTGGTAATGTCATGAAAATCAAACTTTCATGGGGGTTTGAACATCAAGCCGTGTATCAAGAGGTTAGGAGAAGGGATTGTTTCATGTTGTATTGAACAAGTTGAGATCGATATGAGGTTAAAAATTTGTGAAAGTTTAGTTAGGAAATGTTTGGTACATTCGGCCATGAGGGTGAGGTTTTCGGCTATGGTGATTAATAATGGTGATAGTTGTTGTTCATACTAAATCTAGATGAACAAGGGTAGTTGCTTACATCTTAATAATTATGAGGTTCTTTCTTGAATCTACCTTAAACCCATGAAGCATTCGGCCATGGTTGATAGTGAAGAGGTTGATATATTTTCTTTATGTTAAATGAATAAGTGTGGATGGGTGAAGCTTGAATTAGTTAAATGTTCATATAGGTTGTTTGGATGCTAATGCCGTATATGAGGATGTTGAACTTGATTAAACAATATTCGGCTAGCATGATAGGTATGAAATATTAAGTAAATGAAAATGCTAAATTGTGCTTATATATGTATTCGGCCAAGGAAGTGTGGTATGAAGCTTCGGTAAGTTTGAGAGATGAATGACCAAATGAGCTATGGGTCATGTATGATTAAATTTTTATGCATATGTGTGTGTGGCATTAGGAGCTAATGGCATTCGGCATTGTTTAACTAAAATTTGAAATGAATACTTAAAAGTTAAATGGGTCGCCAAGTGACCGAATGTGTTAAAAACAATATATGGTTGCCGTATGTGTGTGTTTGATTGGGAAGTAAATTTGTTTGATTTAGCTCAAGAGCTCAAAGGATCGAAGTTGGACAAGGAAAAGAAAAAGTAATTGAATAGCCGTTGAAGGCGATGCGACAACGTCCGAGTAAGTCATTAAGCACGTATTTGATATTGCTTAAATGATTGTAAAATTTATGCAATTGTGTTTAATGGGATGATATATATATTTACAAATGAAAATGTATGTGTATGGAATGATGACATTTGTTGAATGTAAAAGAAATAGTGAAATGTGTAGAAAGTTGCTTTCGGCACTAAGTGTGCGGGCAATACGAGTGTACGGTGACGAGATTGGCACTAAGTGTGCATGCTGGAAAAATATGGCACTGAGTGTGCATGCTGGAAATATATGGCACTAAGTGTGCATGCTGGAAATATATGGCACTAAGTGTGCGAGCTCGAAGGGTATGGCACTGTGTGTGCGGGCTTAGATCGCATGGCACTAAGTGTGCGAAATCGAGTATTAAGCACTGTGTGTGCGTACTCTATATATATATATATCTCCGATCGAACAATTATATGGAGGGTGTGTCTCCATCGAGTTGAGTATGGACAGCGGATCGGGTAAGTACCTTGAGCTCATGACGAATAGGCAATACGTTCTTGCTCGAGGTTGAGCGTGGTAAGCTTTAAATCTATGTGATGATTGCAATTGTATGATTGTGGTGTGAATGAGTTGGTGTGTAAAAATGCCTCAATTATCTTATTGTATAGAATATGAAATGTGGATGTATGACTTGGAATGAGATTGAATCGAAAGGTCCGAGGAATTATGGTATAGTTCCGATATGGATGAAGTACCTAGCCTCGTTTACTGTTTCATGTTGTGAAAATTTTACTAATGGATGGTTGATGAATGCTTATGACTTACTGAGTTATAAACTCACTCGATGTTTTCTTGTCACCCATTTTAGGTCTCTTGGACTCGTATTGTCGCGTGCTCGGAACCGTCGTTGAAGTCATCACACCGGCTGGAAATCTTTTGGTATTGTCTTCGTAGTTGAACTAGGAGAACATTTGGCATGTATAGGCTATTTTGTTTTGTTGAATTGTGGGTTGTAAACTTTAAGCCATGCGAAAATGGCCTATGTGGTCGGTTGAGTGTGATTCTAAAACCTATGGTCACGAGCCTTAGAAACCTTAATTTTGATAAGGTGGCCATAGTTACATTATGTATGATGAAATAGTTGGCCATGGAAGAATTATGAAATAGTCATTGTTTGCTTTAGTAATAGAGGCTGCCAGCAGCAGTGAGGTGAGATGGAAAAATCACTAAAAATAGTATAAGTAGAATTAAATAGTGAATAAATTATGAAATTGAACCTTGATGAATCTATTTTCATATGGACGAAACGAAACGACCATATGAGCCGTATTTTAAGAGATATTCGAGATTTCGTGAGACAGGGCCAGAACAGTTTCTGGATCCTCTGTTTCGACTTTGAAAATTTACCATAAATTATCCAGAAACAATTAGGAGCCATGCCTTATATGCATAGATTCCCCTTTGAGTCTAGTTTCATTAGAAACAAACGGCATGAGCATTGGAGCTCTGTACGAGATGATATCCAGGTCGTAATGCGCAAAGGTCAGTGTAGTCGAACTCTGAAACAGGAGTGACTTTAACTAATAAACTGTACCAATTGGCCCAACCAAAAATTCTAGAAATAAATACAGGGATGGATATATGAGTCTAGTTTCAGGGAAAATTTACGGAACTGATTTTCGAGTTCTGGACCTCGAGATATGATTTTTAAGGTGACAGTGACGCAGTTAGCTAGCCTGCCTGGAACTGAAATCAATTATTGTCAAGAGAGAAATAAGGGAAGTAAGCCCGGTAACACCATGTGATCAAATCCGGTGACGGTCACGGGTTTGGGGTGTTACAAAGCATGTTTGCTTACCTTAAGTTAAGTATTAATCTTGAATGGGATAATATTGACATTAGATGTGGATATGGGATAAAGTGAAATAAGGTTTGTTGATGAATAACTATACTTTGTATATGTGATTTTAAAGTTGAAATGTCATGAAACATTTTGTGGTGTCAATGAGGGCACATTGGTTTGATTTATAAGTTGAATTTATTGGCATGTTTGAGTGTTTTGGAGATGGCTTTTGACCTATGAAATTGTGTGTGTGAATGTATTTAGGTATCCCAAGAGAAAAGGTGAAATTTGGGAAAGAAATTGGTTATTTTTGTGTACACACGGCCTGGGACATGGGCTGTCACACAGTTGTGTGAAGCACATGGGCAACCCATATGGGCGTGTGCCCAAAGCGTGTTTAAAACAATATAGGTGTAGTTTCCACACGGGCAGACACACGGCCTGCGAGACGACAGTGTGAGGGTATTTCAATTGTTCCACAAACTAACACACGACCTGTGACATGGCTGTGTAATCCAAATCAGAGAGTTTACATGGTCCATGCACACAAGTGTGTGGGATAGCCACGTGGGCTGGGCTCTGTCACATGGCTTGGACACACGACCGTGTGACCCCTGACTTGAAAATTTTCAATTTCTTCCTAAATGTCCTAAATTGTTCCGAATTGATCCCTAAATGTTTGTAACTTATTCTTAGAGCTTCGAATTCATATTGAATATTACTTGTGATTATGGAATTGAATTGATAATTGAATATAAATTGTTATTAACTGTTCTAACTTGATTGGTAATATCTTGTATCCTATTCTGGCAATGGAAATAGGAGAAGGGTGTTACATTTTATGCTATCAGAGCTACAATTTAGTCAATTCTCAGACTGAGTGTAATGTGTTTAAAACTTAGAAAGTACATGCCATATAACCTGTGATAGTGTGATACAATTTGATTCGATCTAACCTTTGTATTCTTGTAGATTTAAAAGATGCCATCATATATTGAACGTGAGGAAACTAATGAAGTGGACAGTAATGTCCTGACTACTGATACTGGTACGAGCTACAGTATACTGATCCTACCAATGTTCAAAAATGAGGTTAAAGTTATGTTTTTCGGGCTAACAAGATAGTGGTTCTCTGAGTTTATGCAAAATAATCTAGTGGTTCCTCAACTACTGCCTCTTGTTGTACCACCTGTTGCTCCTCCTACGACCCCACCTGTTGTTCCTTATACTGTGCCCCTTGTGGTACCTCCACCTCCTATGATAGTCATATTGAATTGAGGAGTTTTGGTCGATAAAGTCAAAAAGTATAGGGCTGAAGAATTTTGGGGTAGATCAGAAGATAATCTTGCAAAAGTTGAGTATTGGCTCGAAACCATTCAATGAGTTTTTAATCAAATGGCCTGTTTTCTTGATGATTACCTCAGATGTGATGTATCACTATTAAGAGAGGAAGCTTACAGTTGGTGGTTAACAATAACTGCTGTAGTTCCTAAAAATGATATTCATTGGGATTTCTTCAAATCAGAATTTAAAAAGAAGTACATCATTAAAAGATATCTGGACAAGAAAAAGAAAGAGTTTCTAGAACTAAAACAGAGAAATAAATTAGTGGCTGAGTACGAGAAGGAGTTTGCACTCCTCAACAAGTATGCTTGGGAGATTGTGTCAATAGAAGAAGAAATGTGTACCCATTTTGAAGATGGGTTAAATGATGAAAAGAAAATGATGATAGGTGGCACAGAAATACAACAGTTTGGGTTATTGTCTAATTGGGACCAAAAAATGGAGGAAATTTTTAACCAGAAGAGACAGAGAGAAAGAAATGTGCGAGAGTTCAATAAAAGAAACTTTCCTAATAGATTCTCCATGTCGCCACCAAAAAGAGTAAGAGAAGAATATTATTGTGTTACTATATCATCAAAATTTTCGAGTAGAAACAGACTAAGACATCATTATTTAAAGTGTCAAAATCGACTTGCTGATAGCATGTCTAGTGTTCGTAATGCCCCGAGACCGCTATGTGATTTTTACGGTAAGCCTCACACTAGAGAATATAGATACAAGGCGGGCACATGTCTAAGATGTTGAGTGAATGATCACTTTGTACGAAATTGTCTGAAACCATTGGGAGAATAAAACCCCGTTCTACGCCACAAAAAGGTAGATGCCCTGGTCAGAGTAGTAATACAAGAATGAATAGTACTGATACTAGAGATACCACTGCTAGATCCGAGGTTAGAGCACCTACTCAGACTTATTCTATATAGGCTAGAGAGGAGGCTACCATGCCTGATGTTGTTATGGGTATATTTTATCTTTTTTATGTTACTGTATACGCTTTGATTGATCCTGGATCAACTTATTCATATATTTGCATTGCATTGGCCATTGATAAAAATTTACCTGTCGAGTCAACTGAATTTGATATTCAAGTCATGAATCCACTGGGTCATAATGCAATAGTTAATTTAACTTGTCGTAAATGTCCACTAAAAGTCCAAGGCCATGATGCAGTGGTTAACTGTAGATAGAAAATAATCTATTTGAAATGTCCTACAAGTGAATTCATTTCACTTGAGTCTGGTAAGTTAAATAGTGTTACTAGAGTTGTGTCAACCATTTCTGCACAAAAAATGATTTCTAGGGGCTGTGGAGCCTTTCTGGCTTATATATTACATACTAAAAATTCTGGATCGAAGTTGGATCAGCTACTTATCGTTAATGAATTTACAAATGTATTTCCTAAAGAATTACTAAGTTTCCCACTAAAGCATGAAATTAAAATTTCTATTTATTTGATACCTCAGATTGTACCGATATCGATTCCACCGTATATAATGGCATCGACAGAATTGAAAGAACTAAAGCACAGTTGCAAGAATTATTATACAGAGGTTTCATCCGTCCGAGTGTGTCTTCTTTGGGTGTACTAGTATTGTTTGTGAAAAATAAAGATGGTACATTGAGATTGTGTATAGACTACCAACAATTGAATAAAGTGATGGTGAAGAATAAATATCCACTACCCCATATTGATTAGTTGTTTGATCAGTTGAATGGTGCAACTATTCTCTCTAAAATAGATCTCAGATAAGGATATTACCAGATGCAGGTGAAAGGTTGTGATGTAATGAAGACTGCATTCAGAACCTGAAGTGGTCACTATGAATTTTTAGTAATACTATTTGGATTAACTAATGCCTCTATTGCTTTTATGGGTCTGATGAACCGTGTTTTTCAACTTCAGTTGGATAGGTTCGTGGTTGTATTTATAGATGATATACTAATTTACTCCAAGTTGGAATTTGAACATGCTCAACGCTTGAGAACTGTACTGCATATTTTGCGTGAGAAACAATTATATGCAAAAGTCAGTAAGTGTGAATTCTGGCTTAGAGAAGTTGGATTTTTAGGATATGTGGTTTCTGCGGATGGAATACGTGTTGATTCGAGTAAGATCTCAACTATTGTTAACTGGAAAGCACAGAAAAATGTTTTAGAGGTACGAAGTCTTCTAGGATTGGTAGGATACTATTATCGATTTGTAAGTAAAAGATGGTTAGGTATTTTGAGAATGTGGAATTAGGAATGAATTTGCCATTCATAATAGTATGTGTGATGTGCATGTATATGTGAGAGATAAATTTGAGGCTTTATGACCCTCACCCCTGTAACACCCTGATTTTCGGGACTTTTTGAGATTTCTGTGAGTTTTGGTGAATCTTGATTTTTGTATGATCTGATTGTATAAATCATGTTTAAGAATGTTAGTGGGCCTCTAGAAGGGCTAAGTCTAAGTTAAAACCTGGTAGATTTAATAAATTTTGATTTTAAAAAAGAAGGGGGTTTTGGTGTATTAAGCTTTTAAGATTAAATTGGTAGAATAGGCCACAAGAAGACCTATGGTAAAGTGGTGTGTGGAAGTCAACGGGGAGCTAAGGTTCAAGTCACAAGGTAAGCAAATAAAGGTATTTTTTTTATTATGAGCAGGAATGGTATGTGATGGAACTCAGGTGAAACTTTGTCAGGAAGAGTTTGAGCTGTTCAGGGGATTGAGTAAGGAGGGATAAGGGGAGAAAATCAAGGAGTCTGAGTAGGAAGCAAGAGTTGGCCGTATAGGGGACTCTGTAAGTGCAAATTCGGCTAGGTCTCTTAGTGTTTGCAATTTCAGCATTTGGATTAGTGGTTGCCGAATTCTTTTTGTGCATTTTCGGGATTTGTTTGGTCATTCTCCTGTTTTGCCGAACTAGGGTAGGGTGCCTTAGGTTTTTCTCTTTTTCTTTCTTTTGCTAGAAGTCGAAACCTACACCCTACACTTGTGCCGACTTGTGTAAGATAAAACTATCATCCTTTCTCTTCTTCAAAACTAAATTCTCTCATCTCCTCCCCTCTTCTTTTCTTTTTTCTTATCGACCCTCATCTTCTTCATCTTTGTTTTCCCTCAAAACCAAATACCTGCTGCTGATTTCTCCTTAGCCAAACCTATATCCTCCATATTTCTCTTCTCCTTTTCCTCATTAACCCTTATCAAAGTTGGTTAGCCGAATCTCTATTGAAGCCGAACCTCTCATCCTTTCTTTCAAACTGAAACTTTCTACACTGAGGTACTTCAGAAGCTGAATCTTTGATTATACTTTCTCTTCTTATGCGGTGGTTGGACCTATAGTAGATCGAGAGTAGTGTCATAACGTTTTAGGTGAGTGCTCGAATCTTTCATTAGTTACTCATGTTTTAAGGTAAAAGCTGAAATCCCTATCAACTAAGGGTGGTTAACGTTTGCACTAAGGGCATATTGGCTTCTTTCTTTTGGTTTTGTGTGCACTAGTGTGGACAAGGGGGACATTCAGCAAAGGTCTTCGAAGGCTAACACTGTTGGACATCTAGATTTAGTCCAAATTTCGGCAAAGGTAAGAACTTTAGTGCCTAAGGTGTTAATGGTCGAATATGGTAAGGAGTTTAATATATGACAGTTATCGACTTGTAGTCTAACATGTGGGTAACTAATTGTAGGATATCGTAAGGGGATCCCATCATCAATTCGTCGCAAAATAGGTGTGTAAACGACACCCACTTATAGACTAGATTGGCAAAAGCCGAAAAGCCGAAATGCCGAAAAGCCGGCATTTTGTGAACTTGCGAGCGTGCGAGCACTCGTGAGATAGTTTGTTTGTTAATCCTGGTAATCTCAAGCGGTAAGATTGCAGAGTGCACAATTTCATGCACTTCGGTATATTTGGGCTTAATTGGCCGAAATCGGGTTAATGGGCCAACGGGCCCAATTCGATAAAAACACTCGGTAAATGTTTTTGTTAATACGTTAATGGCTGTAATATGCATGAAAACCCTAAAATAGTAAATTTACTAAAATACCCCTAAGTATGAAAATTACCATTATATAAATTTACTAAAATACCCCTAAGTATGAAAATTACCATTATACCCCTAGGTGCAAAGTGACCGTTATACCCCTAGGGTTAATTTTGACTGAAATGCATGATATTCTGATTCTGTATGTTGTATGCCATGACATGTATATCTGTTGCATGGGATATGGGTTATATTGATGGAGGAAGCGTTCTGGTGGCTTTGCCACAATATCTGTATCTGGTGTCTCTATCACAATATCTGTACTGGCAGCCATGCTGCAATTTCTGTGGTGTGTAGCGGATGGGTGGGTCGAGCTTTCTCCCCACATGGTGTAAGGTTGGTACGGGGGTGTATACGGATGGATATGGGTTGGGTTTTCTGCATACATGAAATATCTGTACTGTATCCTTATGGGCCTATGGGCTTCATTCTGAATTCTGTATAGGGCTAAGGCCCAACTTAATCTGTTTCTGTGGTTTGATCCGATTTGGACTATGGTTGGGTTATTTTACATACTGAGTTTTCCAAACTCACCCCTTAATTTCATCCATGCAGGAAATCCCCAACCATAGTGGACTTGGAGCTGTGAGGGATTCGGAGTGGCCACATGTTCTGCAAATTCGGTTTTCTTCATGTGTTTTGATCAGCCTTTACTTACTTTAATTGTTTTGGATTTTAAGTTGTAATAAGGCCGCTCGTAAATTTTATGGTTTTATTAATTGTTTTACTTATACTCCATTTAAACTGTTAGATTCAAGCTGTGTGGGTTTTTGTTCAAAATTAATAAACGATTTCAAAACACAACGAGCGTAACAAATGGATAACCTAAAGACTTAATTAATCGGTGTTTTTTTCTTAGTCAACAATTAACCATTGTTTTACAAAATCACACTGATTACCATAAACAAAGAACACAACCAACCGTAAGTCAATGTGATGCGTCAAACTTGGCCATAACGTCCAGGATGGGTTTGGGGCGTTACAACCCCCCTCATCGGTAGAGTATTGTAATGAAATCCGTATTATATGGCTTAAATAAGCTTACAAGTGTGGAATTACAGAGTTTCGTGATTAAAGGATTAGTACTGTGATCAGATAAGAGAATGAGTCCGCAAGTGAAGACAGTAACAGAAAAGATATTGGATCGTGTTGAAGGCCATTTGTAATATGTAAAGTCATTGTTAAAAGAACAGTTAAATTAGATGAAACCAAATATTCAGGTATGATATCTAAAGAATATATTAACTGGAAGTTCTTCCGAATTGGCCTCTATTAGTGTTGGGATGATGAGAAATTAGTGATGTCAGAGATAGACAGTAGAATCATATTTGAATTATAAATATATTTAAGCACAACGACTGTAGTCGAATGGTTTACGAGAACTATTCTGGGTACTCTATGTTCAATTATCCTCAGAGATATGTGCAGTTGTATATTTTCAGATGAAATTCTTATCATATTAGAATGTTATCTATATATATTGATATATGAAAGCATCGTTGGCCTGTTCGGGTTACAATCAGTATTATTATATCTTTCTCTGGTATTCTATTTCATTTTATTGAAAGAAAAGATTGACGATAGGATTTGTGTGATGCTGGTATTCTGTTCCTATTGGTTGTTGATCCGCTTAGTATTCTGTTCCTATTGGTATTCTGTTTCTGTTACCGTTGATTCCGGTGCATATGAGTGATGCTTTACTTCTGGATTTCCTTGAAGACATCACTGAGATATCTGTTATCTGATATGGGAACTTTCTTAAAAAGATCAGTATAGTGATATATTTGAGATTTCAGTATCTCTGCTTTCTTATGATTTTATATGGTTATCTGTGAAAAATATCTATTCAATGAATGTAATTATATTTTAATTTCTCTTGTGTTCAAAATGCATTATTGATAACTGGGACATTATATATCTATACGGTTGAGATGTCGACCTTATTATGGCACTATGATTTTAATCTATCTGATGGTTTTGGCTTCAGTATGGTTCAAAGCTTTGTTGATTAATAATTGAAAAGTTATTACTTGACAGCCGAGATCGATTCGGTTGTCTAGTTTGGTTGGATTAATTGCTTGAAGGATTAATCGAGTTACTTGTATCCGAATCTATCCACAGGGTGGAAATAAACTTTGAATGTTCACGGATAAATAGATGAATATTCTGAATGCAGGATTCATATTCTAGAAGACATGATACAGAATTATATCCATCAGAACAGTTTTATTGTGAAATGTTCTTGTAGATCGCGATTTGGAAGTCAGAATGATGTGATATTTATTAGTAAAGTGGTAAACAGTTGAAGACATTGTTAATTGAAGCGTCAGTTCTGGTTTAGCCTGCATCAGGTAAAGAGTTATTCGACACAAGAATTAAAGATGGTTTGAACTGTTGAAAGATTATGAGTCAATGATTGATTATCAATCTGGGCAAACGATTATAGTCATTGGGGTTCTGAGTGAGAATCTTTATGTGTTTTACGATTGATAATCATGTGATTAATCCTATCAAATGATGAGTAGTTATTGGCTAAACTAGAAACTAAATTGATGTAACACCCCGAACCCGAGACCATTGCCGGTGTCGGACACGAGGGGTTAACAAGCCAAGTTCACATGGTTTGCCCACCAATTTGACATTTCCAGTCAGGCTGGAAGACTGCATCACCGTCGCCTTAAAAATCATATCTCGAGTTTCACAACTCGGAAACTGGTTTCGTAAATTTTCCCTGAATTTAGACTCATATATCCATCCATGGATTTATTTCTAGAATTTTGGTCGGGCCAACTAGTACAGTTTATTAGTTAAAGTCACCCATGTTACAGGGATCGACTGCTCTGACCTTCGCGCGGTATAACTTGAATATCTCTCTGTACAGGCCTTTAATGCTGGTGCCGTTTGTTTCAAATGAAACTAGACTCAAAATGGAATCTGTACATATAAGGTATGTCGCCTAATTCTTTCTGGATAATTTATAGTAAATTTTTAAAGTTGCGACAGGGAACCCAGAAACCATTCTGGCCCTGTCTCACAATAGCTTTAATATCTCTTAACCTGTAACTCCTATGACCATTTCGTTTCTTCCATAAGAAAATAGACTCATCAAGGTTCATTTACATAGCTTATTCACTATTTAATTCCATTCCTATGAATTTTGGTGATTTTTCACATTCACGCCACTGCAGCTGGCAGCATCTGTTTTTAAGGTAGGTCTTACCTATTTGGTAGTCTCCATGAACCAACTAGTCTTGCCATACATAGGTTCATATATGATCATTTTAACCATGCCAATGGCTGATCATATGACCAACATTCCCATTTCAATCCATAGCCACATCATGACACCAAATATATACATACAAACCACAATTAGTCTAAGTTCATGCTTCCCTTTTCGAGCCATTTTCGCATGGCCGTACATACTTACATTACAACATATTTAACAAACAAGAGGTAGTCCTATACATGCCATCTCAAGTTCAACCAAAATTTATACCAAAATGGAGGCTTGATAGTGTGGATGACTTCGACTTCAACGATCCCGAATCCGATTGCTATCGAGCGAAATCTAGAAAACCGAGAGCCAAAGCGGCGAGTAAGCATTTTTATGCTTAGTAAGTCTCAAGGAATATAATCAACTCTAATTACAGCAATACATTCACATAGTTAAATGCATCATTTCATTAATGCACATTCACATAATCATACTTACTTCACCATCCCAACTCTTATGTTCATACACAAATAACGGCTTCATTAAGGCCGATAACTCGCTCCATCATAGGAGCGGATATTCATACGCTCTTACTCCTAGCGCCATAAAGCACACACCGTACTTACCTTATCATTGGGAAATTTCACAAGTGCATTAGCTGAAATTTTCCAGCAAGCTCATAATTTTCAAATCACATACCTTCGAGTTTATCCGGATGTCGGTACTCGTTCAATCGCCTTGGGACATAGCCGGTTATGGTAACCCGCACCAAGGCCTCACGGGACTTTACCCGGATATCACGATTTGCACAAATGCCTTGGTCTTAGCCCGGATTTAACTACTAGCACAATTGCCTTGGTCTTAACCGGATATAAATTTCAGCATAATTGTCTTGGGGCTTAGCCCGGATATCATTCAATTTCTCATGCACACATACATCAATAATCATTGGACATACATATTTCATTTTCAGTTACTAAGGCTCAAACACAATTATAATCATTAGCATATTCGCCTTCGGGACTTAGCCCGGTGGAATTCAAATACTCATACACACATGATCAATAATCATACACATCCATGTTTCATCTTACATAATTCAAGTAAGGTCACTTCTTGAGGACTTACCTCGGATGTTGTCGAGCGGCTTTTTCGGCTATTCGATCACCTTTTCCTTCCCTTGTCCAATTGTGGCCCTCTTAGCTCTTGAGCTAATTCAAACAAATTCAATTTATTAAAACCTCATTGTGCTTGCTTATGGCCGAATATGACAAGGATTTTAAATGGTCATATGGCCACTCTTTAGCTTGAATACACAATGGTCATGCACATTTTATACTACATCAAGCAATTCAATACAATTTATTTGAGCATCAAGGAAATGCTAAGGCCTTCAATAGGCTACCCAAGGCGAATATTCATGTACATGTTGAGGTCAATTTTGCACTTAATACCTCACAAAAACAACATGCAATTTACTAATTAATGCTTTGCACATTGTGGCTCAAAACTTATAATATAGCATCAAGCACTTATATGTGTGCTAGGTCAATTGTGCTTGCAATTTCACAAGCATTCTTCCACATTTTCTTCTTTAAACCAATATATTCATCACTTAGTTCATAACCAAACATAATGTGCAATCATATATATGCATATATGAGCATGGCGAATTTTCAAGGTGTCCATAGCCATCCAAAACACAAATTTTAACTAACATGCAAGAAGCATGAATCATGCTCAAGAATGCATCATGGCGAATATGACAATCATGCTCCTTTTCAATTTCAATCATGATAAAACAAAGAAAACTCAAAATCTTACTCAAGAGTAGACAATCCATCATTGCATGCATCATCATCAAGCTTCACACTTAGCATGCAATGGCTTTATCACCATAACAACTTTGGCCAAATACCATTTCCATGGCTTAACAAAGATTTGAGCCATGGCTAACATGCACATCAAGTTAGCAACCAAAGCATGCATGAAACTCCTAACACAACCTCATACATACCTTAATCTTGATGCAAACTTAGCCAAATCTCCTTCTAGATCTCTTCCAAACCAAGCATGAAGCAAAAATCCTCCTTCTTCCTTAGTTTTGGCTCAAAGAAAGGATGAACAAAATTTTTTCTTTCCTTCTCTACAACTCACGGCAATGGGGGGATTACCACACTCACACACATTTTTTTTCATTTTTTATCACCCATACACCTTTGTTTATTATTTCACCCTAATGCACCAACAAAACATGTTTCATGACATGTTTAGCCCATCCTCCTTGTCATGGCCGCCACCACCTATAAAAGGGGAATTTGACATGCAAGTCCATTATTTTGCATGCATGCTTTAATTAGTCATCACACATTTCCTATCATACTTTCAAAGTTCATTACTAAGTCCTTTCTTGTGGAATTCACCCTTATAACACTAAATCAATCATCATAAAATGTCATACATGAGCACACACATATTATAGGCATCAAAATAAATTTTTAATTATTTTTATGCCTCGGTTTTGTGGTCCCGAGACCACCTTCCGACTAGGGTCAATTTTGGGCTGTCACAACTCTCCCCCACTTAAGAAATTTTCGTCCCGAAAATCTTACCGTAAATAGGTTTGGATATCGCTCTTTCATAGAGTTCTCGGTCTCCCAAGTAGCTTCTTCTATCCCGTGCTTGAGCCATAACACTTTTACTAGCGGAACCCGCTTGTTTCACAACTCTTTCACTTCTCGTGATAGGATACGAATCGGTTCTTCCTCATAACTCATATTAGCTTGAATTTCAATTTCTGATGGACTAATCACGTGCGATGGATCGGATCTATAGCGTCGAAGCATCGAAGCGTGAAAGACATCGTGAACCATTTCGAGTTCGGGGGCAAAATCAAACGATATGCCACTGGATCGACTCACTCGGATATCTCATATGGCCCAACGAACCTCGGGCTCAACTTGCCCTTACGGTAGAATCGAGTATCTTTTTCCAAGGCGATACCTTGAAAACACTTTATCACCCACGATACTCGATATCCTTACGCTTTAGGTCCGCGTCGACTTCGACGATCGGAGGCTATCTTCGAGACTTTCACGGATTACTTTCACTTTACATTCAGCATCCCTAATCAAATCCACCGAAAATCTTGCTTTCACCGAGCTCGGTCCAAAACAATGGCGTCGGCATTTACGACCGTATAAGGCCTCGTAGGTGCCATCTTAATACTTGATTGAAAGTTGTTGTTGTAAGCAAATTCAATCAACGGCAAATACCGTTCCCATGAACCACTAAACTCGAGGACGCAACATCTTAACATATCCTCAAGTATCTAAATTATCCGCTTCGGATTGACCATCGGTTTGGGGGTGAAAGGCGGTCTTTGAAATGCAACTTGGTACCCAAAGCCTCTTGCAATTTTTTCCAAAATCGCGACGTAATCTTGGGTCTCTATCCGACACGATAGAAATAGGCACCCCATTCAATCGAATAATTTGGGAGACGTATAATTACGCCAATTTATCGGCGAAAAATCTGTGCGACGAGGATAAAATGAGCGGACTTGGTCAGTCTATCAACAATGACCCAAATCGCATCTTTCTTACTTGCCGACACTGGTAATCCAGATATAAAATCCATTGTCACTCGATCCCATTTCTATTCAGGTATCATGATTGGCTAAAGTAATCCCGATGGCACTTGATGTTCCGCTTTCACTTGTTGACATATCAGACACCTTGAAACAAATTCGAAATGTCTTATTTCATACCGGCCACCAAAATTGGCGTTTGGTCATTGTACATTTTAGTACTACCCGGTGGATTGACATTCGACTCTCGTGAGCCTCGCTCAAAATCATCGAAACAAGTTCGAATCCTTGGAATACATAATCGACCCTTGAGCGTCAAGCGGTCATTGTCGTCAATCAAATTCGATTCTTCATCCGAAACACATTCGCTCGCTTAGCGACCAATTCAGCGTCGACCTTTTGAGATTCAAGTATTTGATGAATCAATAATGGTTTGGCCTCTAATTCGACTACTAGCACCTCCTCGGGTGAAACGGATAAATGAGCATCCATCGCTCTCAAAGCGAGCGATGCCTTGCGACTTAAAGCATCGGCCACCACGTTGGCCTTTCCGGTGATAATCAATCTTTGAGTTCATAGTCTTTCAACAACTCAAGCCAACGTCTTTGTCGCGAGGTTTAAATCGTTACGAGTCATCAAATATTTTAGACTCTTGTGGTCCGAATAAATATGACACCTTTCTCCAAACAAGTAATGCCGCCATATCTTCAAGGCGAACACTATGGTCGCTAGTTCAAGGTTATGGGTCGGATAGTTTCTCTCATGCGGCTTTAGTTGTCTCGACGCGTAAGCCACAACTCGACCTTCTTGCATCAACACACAACCTAACCCAAGCAAGGATCGTCATTGTATATGACAAACTCTTTACGGACTCAACTGTACTAGCACTGGGGCCTCGGTTAAACAAGTTTTAGTCGATCGAAACTTTCTTGACAGCGTTCCGACCACTCGAACTCAACATCTTTTAGAGTAGTTTCGTCATCGACGCAGACTATCATCGAAAAACCTTTCACAAATCGTCGATAGTATCCGGCAAGCCCCAAAAGCTCCAAACTTGGTAACATTCCTTGGAGGTTTCCAATTGACTATGGTCGAAATTTTGTTCGGGTCCACCACGACACCGATGCGGACACCACGTGCCCCAAAAAAACTAACCTCTTTCACCAAAATTCACATTTACCGAACTTTGCGTATAATCGCTTATCTCGTAAGATTTGCAACACTAGCCTCGGTGTTCGGTTTCATCTCTCGAATTGACCTAATTGTCATCGATAAATACAACTACGAACCGATCCAAGTATGGTCGAAAATTCTATTCATTAAATCCATAAACACCGTAGGGCATTAGTGAGCCCCAACGGCATCACCAAGAATTCAGTAGTGACCGTATTTCGTTCTAAAAGCGGTTTTGGGTATGTCCGATTCTCGGACCTCAACCGATAGTACCCGACCTTAAATCTATCTTTGAAAACACCGAGGCTCCCTTTAATTGATCAAACAAATCGTCAATTAGTGGTAACAGATATTTATTCTTTATCGTCACTTTATTGAGTTGGCGATAGTCGATGCACAACCTCATGCTTCCGTCCTTCTTTTTCACAAACAATACTTTGTGCGCCCCATGGAGAAAAAAAAACTCGGTCGAGCGAAACCTCTATCCGTCAATTCTTGCAATTGGACCTTCAATTCCTTTAACTCCGTTAATGCCATACGATACGGAGCTATCGAAATTGGAATGGTACCAGTACCAATTCGATGCCAAATTCTACTTCCGAACAGTGGTAAGCCCGGCAATTCTTGGGAAAACATCCGGTATTCACAAACCACGGACGCAGATTCGGGTTTCTTTTCGATTCCTTGTCATCGAGCACGTCGCAAGGTGCGCCGCCCCTTTTCTTACATATTTACGGGCCAACATCGGCGATATTACGGTGGCAACTCCTTTAAGTCCGTAGACTCAACCAGTATTATCTTGTTATTCGAGCTCCTCAAATCGATAGTCTTGCTCTTTCAATTTACAACCGCGATCGTGCATGGTCAACCAATCCAGACCAAGAATAACGTCGAACTCATCGAACGGCAAAAGCATCAAGTTCGCCGGAAAACAAGAACCTCGGAACACTAGGGGACTTTTCTTGCACACTTTGTTGACAAGCACGTAATGACCCAAGGGGTTTGATACCCGAATTACAAACTCAGTAAACTCGATAGGCAAGTCTTACTGGATGCTAAGGTTTCACATATATATGAATGAGTAGAACCAGGGTCAATCAAAGCAATCACATTTGTATTGAAAAGAGTGAAAGTACCGGTAATGACATCTGGAGAGGCAGCATCCTCGGCGTCGCGTATGGCATAAGTCCTCGCAGAGCACGAGCCTCGAGATCGATGGTAGCATCTCTAGATCCTCTCTGACCGCCACTGACATTGCCCATATTTCTAGGTGGCCTACCTCGAGCAGCGGTAGTACCCGAGTTTCCACTCTGACTCACATTCTGTTCAAGCATCCTCGGGCAATCCTTCCTAAAGTGGTCGGCCGATCCACACTTATAGCGGAGTGATCACGAAACCAACAGCTCCCGAATGCCATTTGCCACAATGTTGACACTCGCCCTCTCGGCGATCATTTCCACCATCGCGATCGAAGTGACTCGTGTGGTCACAGGGGTCGATCGCGTCCTCGTCTAGAAAAGCCCAAACGCCTCTAGACCGGCTCACATCATCTCGAAATCCTTCGATGCTTGTTGAAGAGACTTTCCGAGGACCTCTTCGAAATTCTCCGGTTCCCACATCAGCTTTTTGTTTCTCCTTTCTAAGCTCTTGACTTTACAAGCTTGCTCAACGAGTACTCGAACTCTCGTATCTCGAGAATGCCAACAAACATCCTTATATCATCATTCAGCCCATCCTCGAAGCGTTTACACATAATAGCTTGGACGAAATGCATTCTCGCGTCTCGCTAAGCCTCACAAACTTTCGTTCGTAGTCGATAACGGACATAGAACCTTGCTTAAGATCAAGAAATTCCCTCCACTTTTGGTCGATAAATCTCGATGATATACTTTTTCAGAACTCGGTTTGAAAGAATTCCCAAGTCACTTGCTCTCTAGGCACCACGAAGTCGAGTACTCCACCAATAGTAGGCGGACTCGCGTAACAAGGAGATGGTACACTTTAAGCACTCATCGGTGTACAGGATAGCTCATCAAGCACCGGATAGTGTTATCTAACCAAAATTCAGCTCGCTCGGCATCATCATCATCCGTAGCCTTAAATTCGGTGGCCCGTGTTTTGAATCCTATCGATGGGGGCTTACTTGACCTTATTTGGTCGATCACGGAGGTATTGTAGGTCTTGGGGTTGCATTTGTCGAAACGGAGGTTGTGGAACAGTAGTGTTGGTTCAAATGTATTGATTGAACCATTCGTTCATCACACTATAAAAGGCTTGCCTAGCCTCGTCATTAAGATTGCTGGCCATAGGTTGAGAGTCCGCGGCGCTGTCCCTTGCGTGGGAGCAGCGCCACACTCTCCACACCATCAGCTATCGCTTTCGGTTGGGATCGGGATCCATTGCTAATAACAAACACAAAATCAAATTGTCGAAATCCCCACACTATCGATTCATCATTTAATGGCATGTATAGCTAGACCCCAAACACATCACGGTAGTCCTAGAATCGACTAAACCGTGGCTCTGATACCAATAAAATTGTAACACCCGAACCCGAGACCATTGCGATGTCGGACACGAGGGGTTAACAAGCCAAGTTCACATGGTTTGCCCACCAATTTGACATTTCCAGTCAGGCTGGAAGACTGCATCACCGTCGCCTTAAAATCATATCTCGAGTTTCACAACTCGGAAACTGGTTTCGTAAATTTTCCTGAATTTAGACTCATATATCCATCCATGGATTTATTTCTAGAATTTTGGTCGGGCCAACTAGTACAGTTTATTAGTTAAAGTCACCCATGTTACAGGGATCGACTGCTCTGACCTTCGCGCGGTATAACTTGAATATCTCTCTGTACAGGCCTTTAATGCTGGTGCCGTTTGTTTCAAATGAAACTAGACTCAAAATGGAATCTGTACATATAAGGTATGTCGCCTAATTCTTTCTGGATAATTTATAGTAAATTTTTAAAGTTGCGACAGGGAACCCAGAAACCATTCTGGCCCTGTCTCACAATAGCTTTAATATCTCTTAACCTGTAACTCCTATGACCATTTCGTTTCTTCCATAAGAAAATAGACTCATCAAGGTTCATTTACATAGCTTATTCACTATTTAATTCCATTCCTATGAATTTTGGTGATTTTTCACATTCACGCCACTGCAGCTGGCAGCATCTGTTTTAAGGTAGGTCTTACCTATTTGGTAGTCTCCATGAACCAACTAGTCTTGCCATACATAGGTTCATATATGATCATTTTAACCATGCCAATGGCTGATCATATGACCAACATTCCCATTTCCAATCCATAGCCACATCATGACACCAAATATATACATACAAACCACAATTAGTCTAAGTTCATGCTTCCCTTTTCGAGCCATTTTCGCATGGCCGTACATACTTACATTACAACATATTTAACAAACAAGAGGTAGTCCTATACATGCCATCTCAAGTTCAACCAAAATTTATACCAAAATGGAGGCTTGATAGTGTGGATGACTTCGACTTCAACGATCCCGAATCCGATTGCTATCGGCGAAATCTAGAAAACCGAGAGCCAAAGCGGTGAGTAAGCATTTTATGCTTAGTAAGTCTCAAGGAATATAATCAACTCTAATTACAGCAATACATTCACATAGTTAAATGCATCATTTCATTAATGCACATTCACATAATCATACTTACTTCACCATCCCAACTCTTATGTTCATACACAAATAACGGCTTCATTAAGGCCGATAACTCGCTCCATCATAGGAGCGGATATTCATCGCGCTTACTCCTAGCGGCATAAGCACACACCGTACTTACCTTATCATTGGGAAATTTCACAAGTGCATTAGCTGAAATTTTCCAGCAAGCTCATAATTTTCAAATCACATACCTTCGGAGTTTATCCGGATGTCGGTACTCGTTCAATCGCCTTCGGGACATAGCCCGGTTATGGTAACCCGCACCAAGGCCTACGGGACTTTACCCGGATATCACGATTTGCACAAATGCCTTCGGGTCTTAGCCCGGATTTAACTACTAGCACAATTGCCTTCGGGTCTTAACCCGGATATAAATTTCAGCATAATTGTCTTCGGGGCTTAGCCCGGATATCATTCAATTTCTCATGCACACATACATCAATAATCATTGGACATACATATTTCATTTTCGTTACTAAGGCTCAAACACAATTATAATCATTAGCATATTCGCCTTCGGGACTTAGCCCGGGTGGAATTCAAATACTCATACACACATGATCAATAATCATACACATCCATGTTTCATCTTACATAATTCAAGTAAGGTCACTTCTTGAGGACTTACCTCGGATGTTGTCGAACGGCTTTTTCGGCTATTCGATCACCTTTTCCTTCCCCTTGTCCAATTGTGGCCCTCTTAGCTCTTGAGCTAATTCAAACAAATTCAATTTATTAAAACCTCATTGTGCTTGCTTATGGCGAATATGACAAGGATTTTAAATGGTCATATGGCCACTCTTTAGCTTGAATACACAATGGTCATGCACATTTTATACTACATCAAGCAATTCAATACAATTTATTTGAGCATCAAGGAAATGCTAAGGCCTTCAATAGGCTACCCAAGGCCGAATATTCATGTACATGTTGAGGTCAATTTTGCACTTAATACCTCACAAAAACAACATGCAATTTACTAATTAATGCTTTGCACATTGTGGCTCAAAACTTATAATATAGCATCAAGCACTTATATGTGTGCTAGGCCGAATTGTGCTTGCAATTTCACAAGCATTCTTCCACATTTTCTTCTTTAAACCAATATATTCATCACTTAGTTCATAACCAAACATAATGTGCAATCATATATATGCATATATGAGCATGGCGAATTTTCAAGGTGTCCATAGCCATCCAAAACACAAATTTTAACTAACATGCAAGAAGCATGAATCATGCTCAAGAATGCATCATGGCGAATATGACAATCATGCTCCTTTTCAATTTCAATCATGATAAAACAAAGAAAACTCAAAATCTTACTCAAGAGTAGACAATCCATCATTGCATGCATCATCATCAAGCTTCACACTTAGCATGCAATGGCTTTATCACCATAACAACTTTGGCCAAATACCATTTCCATGGCTTAACAAAGATTTGAGCCATGGCTAACATGCACATCAAGTTAGCAACCAAAGCATGCATGAAACTCCTAACACAACCTCATACATACCTTAATCTTGATGCAAACTTAGCCAAATCTCCTTCTAGATCTCTTCCAAACCAAGCATGAAGCAAAAATCCTCCTTCTTCCTTAGTTTTGGCTCAAAGAAAGGATGAACAAAATTTTTTCTTTCCTTCTCTACAACTCACGGCAATGGGGGATTACCACACTCACACACATTTTTTTTCATTTTTTATCACCCATACACCTTTGTTTATTATTTCACCCTAATGCACCAACAAAACATGTTTCATGACATGTTTAGCCCATCCTCCTTGTCATGGCCGGCCACCACCTATAAAAGGGGAATTTGACATGCAAGTCCATTATTTTGCATGCATGCTTTAATTAGTCATCACACATTTCCTATCATACTTTCAAAGTTCATTACTAAGTCCTTTCTTGTGGAATTCACCCTTATAACACTAAATCAATCATCATAAAATGTCATACATGAGCACACACATATTATAGGCATCAAAATAAATTTTTAATTATTTTTATGCCTCGGTTTTGTGGTCCCGAGACCACCTTCCGACTAGGGTCAATTTTGGGCTGTCACAATTGATGTTTAATCAGCAAATTTGTGAGGTTAAGAGGTGTGTCAGTGAATTACAAGTTAAAAAAAAGAGGTACAACGTAAATTGATTTCTAATTTAAAATTTCATATTGTAACCGACAATCATTCATTGTGTCAAGATAGAGTTCGTGTACCAAGAAATCCAGAGATTTTACAACAATTGTTACATCTAGCGCAGTAGTAATTATCTGTCCATTTGAGGAGTACTAAGATGTACAATAATCTAAGGCAGTTGTATTGGTGAATAAATATGAAAAGTGATACTTCTAACTTTGTATCCAAATGTCTAATGGCTGAAACTAATTATCGAGTGTTTTCGGAACTGTTATAGTATGTATTGATATCTGAGTAGAAATGAAATAGACAGTATGCATATTTTATCTCCGTGCGTACGAATTTATCTCTTGGTAGATTAGCTGAGTTATACGTATCAGAAATTTTCGGATCACATAGTGTGCTAGACTTTATTATTGTGGATAGAAACTTGAATTCTATATTGTGATTTGATAGAAAATTTCAGTGTGCTTTAGATAGACAGTTTCAATTTAGCATCGCATTACATTCTTCAACGGTTGGCTGATTTGAGAGAGAGATTTAGATTCACAAGGTAAAAGTTTAGTTATGAAATGAGTATTAAGATAGCATTGTATGAGCGTGGTATGGATGCAATTACTGAGCTTCGTTGTATTGAATTGAATTTTGATAAAAAGAATTCCGGGGTCGATGTGATTGGAGAGACTGATGGGAAATGAAAGTAATTAGTGACCGTCTAAAAGCCGTTTTAGATTGGTAGAAATATATGTGGGCTTGATACGTAAAAGCATTGAATTTTCAATAGAAAATTTAGTATTTGTAAAAGTATTATAGTGGGAATAGAATTTCTCGATTTAATTATAAAGAAAAGTTGAGTTCGCAATTCATTGGACTGAATGAGATTATTATCAGAACTTGAGAAGACCCATAATGTGTTTCTTATATATATGATATGATGATACAAATAAGATCCTTTATCTATAGTATCTTTTACAGAAGTAGAAACTCAGCTTGTTATGATGTATAGTAAAGAGTAGATCATAATCTTAGTTCATGAGATTGAAAAGTTGAGAGTTCTGAGGCTATGTGAGAAATTGATGAGACTAGTGAAAGTAAATCACTAATTTATTCTCTGGTAAGGTTTTCGGGGACGAAAATCCTTAAGGGGAGAGAGTTTAACAGCTCATTTTTAGGGTTAATCGGAACAGTGGTTTCGGGGCCGCCAAATCCGACGAATAGGTTTGTAAGTATTATATTTAATAATTATGAGTTAATTGTGATTTTAAAAATGTTTTTAATATAGTGATTTTTTTTTTGTTTTATAAACGGTTTATTAAGTTCAAGTGGTATGACCCTAAGGTTAAGTGGGTTTAGAAAATGAGGTATTGGGGACCTCGTTTCTATAAACCGAGTCATAAATATTTTTGTAAATATTTACGGAGTGGCAATAAGATGGTATTAAAGTTTCGTTGAAAAATTTTATCGTTTCAATAGTTAATTAAGCAAAAAGGACTAAATTGCGTAAAGTGTAAAACTTGTGTGCTATTAGTTAACGTGTCTGATAGCTATGATTTATTAAAGTGGAGGCACTTATGTTGTAATTATACCATTTAAGTGTTAGTGGACATTTATGGGAGTTGGTATTGTTGAAATTTGTTTTAAATTAAAATGTTAAAATAGTAAATTGGAAACTAATGTTAAAATGAATAAAACAAATTATGTATCATCTTCCACTATCATTTTGGCAACCGAAAATGGAGAAAGAATGGCAGCCATGGAAGCTTTTACATTTAGCCATGGAAATTGGATTGCATGGTATGGTTTTTGATTCCCGTTTTTAATAATTTTTACGTTTTTGGAATCATTGCTTTGTATTCTAGCTAGCCTGTATCTCCGATTACAAAACTATTAAAGTACTTGAATGTTGCCATTGTTGAATGCATGAGTATTTTGTTAGTTGATGCTGGAAAATAAATCATTGTTCTTAAATGTACAAGTGTTGTGAAGTGAATTTTGGTAAAAATGTCAATTTTGGATTAAATTGTGAAATGTGGAAATTTAGTGGTTACTATGTGTAATAAATTGAAAATATGGGCTGATAGTAATATATGGAAAATTTGGCTAGCTTGGGTTTTGTGTTTAATTTCATGAAATTGTGATTTTATGTGATAAGGTCTAAATTGTAAAAGTGTGAAATTTCAAGGGTAAAATATTAATTTTACCAAAATATGAAATTGAGTTAAAATGAATAGAATATGAATTGAAATAGCTGAATTTGATTGATTAGATCAAGTTAAGCCTCATACGAGTCTATATCGAGGGAAAAACAAAGTTTCGGACTAGTCGAACCATTCAATGTTTTGACGATTGAGGTAAGTTCGTATGCATTAAGTATTATTATATTTGAATATTTAATGCGTTGAAATTGTACAAATGATATATTCATGACTATTACTATGTTAAGTGATACATTGAATAATTATATGTGGCACTTAACGTGCGAAGTATCGGGGATGGCACTTAGTTTGTGAGACATCCAGAATGGCACTTATTGTGCGAAGTAACGAGGATGGCACTTAGTGTGCGAAACATCCAGAACGACACTTAGTGTGCAAGGTATCAGGTATGGCATCTAATGTGCGATACATTGAATATTCAATGGGTAAATGAAAGATGTGATTGAGTATGAGATTGGTACGAGATGATAAAGGTATATACGGAAATTGGTACAATATGGTATAGGTATGTACGAAAATTCAATTGAGTATTGAATCTATGAAAATGGTGAGTTCATGATCATTATGGAATGAATAGTGATTGAATAATAAATTTGGTTGATGATTACATGTTAGGCTTTTGGGTCAAGATGAGTTGAGATATACTCCATTTTTACTCATTTAAATTGTGGCTTAATGGTTATGAGAAAAGGGTAAAGATTAGCAAATTCTTAGATTTGAATTACTATTGAAAGCATGGAAAATAATAAGTTTTTGGATGATTTAAAGATATTTAGCTATGTGCTTGATATGTGAATACACATAATGTAAACTCAGGTCATAATGCTTTATGATAATTTTCTAGTTCATGTGATAATAAAAATTTAAAAGCTAATGTTATTTTAGGCCAAGGCCAAGGCCAAGACATGTTGGATTGACTTAAATGGTTTATGCTTATAAATTGAAGTTATAAGCTTTATTTCTTTGAATTACGAACTTACTAAGCTGTGAAGCTTACTTTGTGTTATTTTTCTATGTTTTGTAGTGTTTCAGAAGTTTTCTAGGGTTGGAAATCAACAGAGATCGCATCACACTATCCTGCTATTGATTTTCGGTATTTTTACACTTTGGGGCTTGGTATATGGCATGTATAGACTAGAATGTTTATGTATTTAAGTTTTGATATGTATATATGTTATGCCATGAGAGTTGGCTAGCAAATGATATGTTTGTGCTTAGTTTTGGCATGGATTTGAATAAGTTATTGAATGATGATGATTTAGTTATAGTAAAGCATGTTTTGAGCATGGAATTGGCTGAAAATTCTGGTATAAATGTTATTTTATGTTGCTTGTAGGAATGACCCAAAAAGAGGTGGCAATTTTGGCTTAAACCAAGCCTGCATTGTGCCATACGGCCAGGGCACACGGGCGTGCCTTGTGGCTGTGTATGCAAAGTAGTAACCTCCTAAGACCGCACGGTTAAGACACATGGGCGTGTCATATGGCCGTGGGCTTAAGTCAGTAGCTAGCTAAGTATCACATGGCCATAGCACACGGGTGTATCTGTTTGGCCGTGGGTGAAAGTCAGTATGTATACTTTGTTTTAGCACGGCTAGATCACATGGATGTGTCTAGTGCCCGTGTGAGGCACACAATCGGGGTACACGAGCGTGTGACCCCTACAGAGATGAAAATTTTCTAAGTTTCAAAAAGGTTTCAAATGTCATCGGTTTAGTCCCAAACCTCTTTCGAGCATGTTTTAAGGCTGTGATGAGCCTAGTGAGGGACAATATGATTGTGCATGATAAATGTTTTAAATTATATGAAAAATGTATGATTCGAATGTGTTTAAATGTTATGACGTAAGTCCAGTAATGCCTCAAACCCTGCTCTAGCTTGGGATACGGGTAAGGAGTGTTACAATATGCATGCATGAATAAATAGGCTTACAACCCAATTATCAATATAAGCCATATCTCATGGCCATATACAAAATAAATCATCAAGTCATTAGTAGGCAACACATTGGGCCAAATCAATTTGACACATAAACAAAAAGACCAAGTCCCCTATACATGCCATATTCAAAATATCAAAACCAATTATAACCAAATGACTAAATTGATAGTATGATCGATATTTCGACAACTTCCGATCCCTAAGCTAGCTTGGTGATACTATAAGGAATGAAAAGGAAGGGGTAAGCTTGAAGCTTAGTAAGTTTGCATGTAAATAATAAACAATATTAAACATGACATAACATACACATAGCATATTATAAATTTGCACATAATCATCAAATGATCATAGGCATATCTTACTCATTTGCATCCTTACCGATAATGCATTATGAACCGAGCTCATTTCTCATGAGTTTTGCGTACGTACCTGTACCATTTCATAATGGAATCATAACCTTTCACATCATTAACGTAACCTTCAAATTACCCATTGAACCACTTGGAATGCTAAAGGATACCTGGGAAATCTCATACACATAGTAAGATGACAATGCCATATCCCATATATGATCTTACATGGGATCACATATACCGATGCCGATAGCCCAACTATGGTCTTACACAATTTCCCATATCAATGCGATGTCCCGGAATTGGTCTTACACAAAATCACGTATCGATGCCATATCCCAGATATGGTCTTTACACGAAATCACACATAACCCTAATGTTATGACATTTGTATCCTATCTATTCCTAAGGTTCAACCGAAAATTTTATCACATCGAATCTTCATCGAACGTACTCATAACAATAATTAAACAATTCATGCAATATCAAATAATAAATGCATAATATAAAGTTGCATTATTTACACACGAACTTACCTTGGTACAAAATATGGACAACTAATTCGATTTAGCCCAAAATCTTGTTCTTTCCCCGATCTAGGTCTAGACTCTGTTTTTCTTGATCTATAATAGCAAATTTAGCTCATTTAATAATCACATTGTTAAAATCAGTCCAAAAACAATACTTTGGCAAAATTATAATTTTGCCCTTAAACTTTCACATATTTATAAATTAGTCCCTAGGCTCGTAAAATGAAATGTATTCATTTTTTTTGTTACCCAGCCTAGCCGAACCTATATCATGCTTATACTAGCTCACATTTTTCATTAAATCACATTTCTACTACTCATTTTTACAACTTTTACAAATAAGTCCTTTTTAGGTGTTTTCATGAAAAACCACTTAGTAAAAGATGTTTATCACACATCGAGCTTTCATATTCCTCCATTAAACATCAAAATACATGCATGTCACACATGGGTGATTTTTTGAACATGAACCCTAGCTCAAAATAATGGTAGAAATAGATAGATCGGAAATGGAAAGAACATTAAAAACGGGGCTAGGATGCACTTACTATCAAGCTTGGAAAGTGAAGAAACCCTAGATATGGAAAGCTTCAAAGTTTTGGCCCTAGCTTGAAAAAAAGGAGCAAATTTTGCTTCATTTTTCCCTTTTTAATCTTTTAATTACTAAATGACCAAAATGCCATTTTTACTTAACTTTGAATTTTTACCTATCCATGCCTATTTTTGTCCATAAAATTAGATATTGGGAAAATTTATATTTAAGGACCTCTAATTAATAATCCATGACAATTTCATGCTTAAAGCTTCTAGAACTCACATTTTGCAACTTTTGCAATTTAGTCCTAAATGTCAAATTAGACACTTTATCCATAAAATTTCTTCATGAAAATTTCACACAATCATGAAAACATATCATAGACCTCAACCTATTCATAAAATAATAATTTCTACTTCAGATTTATTGTCTCGAAACCACTATTCTGACTAGGCCTAAAATCAGGATGTTACAGAGGGCGTCCACTTGACTTAGATAGCCGCAAGGGCATCCATACATCATTAGATAGCTACAAGGGCGTCCAGATACATACAATAGGCTTTTCCATGAAAGCGCTTCCAATAGAATCAGCCATGAAGGCTCTTCTCATAACATAATCAGTCACAAAGGCTTCTCCTTGACGATTTTGCCATAAAGGCTCACATGTAATAGATAATAGCCACAATGGCATCCATATATAACATTTTCCGCCACTAAGGCTCTCATGTAACATAGAACAACCACAAAGGCTTCCACTTATAATAGGTTCCACCACTAAACCTCACATATAATAAAGAATAGCCACAAAGGCTAACATATAACAAATTCAGCCACAAAGGCTCACATATAACATATTCAATCACAAAGGCATCACTTTTAAGTAATGGTGTTTTCAACAATAGGGATTTTCCTAAACTCATCATCATGAGGTTTTCCCCTCATCCTCTGGTACTCATACAACTGTCATTTTCATCTTTTCTCCACACGATGTCATAGCTACCATGACTAAGTTTTACACTATATGGTCTTCACTTGTCATGGACATGGGCTTCCATATCAGAATTCATGTTTACTATCCCAACAGACTCGCACACGGAAGTAGACTCGACATGCAAACTTATTCTTAACTGGCTCATTGCTATAAACTTCAACATGCAGATGCATTTACATTTCTAGACATGCAACTTAGACTCATTATACAAAGACAGTTGTGCTTCAAGAACACTCATGCATGCACATTTCAACAAAACAGGAACTTATAATTTAGATCATGTTTCTTGCACATTCATTATGTTCATACTTTTTTTTTCATAGTAAAGGCGCATTGTCATTTAGGCATCAAGCGACACATGCAATCTTATTATATACACATTTTCATAGAACCAACATATCACACATACATAGTTCATGTTTTGTTTCATAGATCGGCCTTTTAACATAGAAGAAATAAGCATATAAACATACATGCAACAAATAGAAAAAAGTTCATAGGGTACTCATATAATCCTAAAGTTTTCCTTACATAATCCTCACATTTTGCAGCTTCAAACATCATATCTGGGTTTCTTTTGAGTGGATCAACAACCTGTAATGTGGTTTCAAGGCCACCAAATTTAATGAGTAAGTTCGTAAATATTATTATTTAACATTTAGGAGACAAATATGGTTTTAAAAAGGTTTTTGATTTGATAATTTATGTTATATAAGTGAGTTATTAAGTTCAAGTGGTATGACCCTAAGGTCAAGTGGTTTTAGAAAATGAGGTATTGTGACCTCTTTTCTATAAACCAAGCTGTAAATATTTTTAAAAATATTTACAAAGTGTCATTAAGGTGGTATTAAAATTTTGTTGAAAAATTTTAATGTTTTGATAGTTAATTAATTAAAAAGGACTAAATCATAAAAGATGTAAATTTTGATCACTATTTGATCTGAGTGATTAAATGGTTAGTTGAATAAAGGAAATGGACTTTGTGACAGCCCAAAATTGACCCTAGTCGGAAGGTGGTCTCGGGACCACAAAACCGAGGCATAAAAATAATTTAAAATTTATTTCGATGCCTATAATATGTGTGTATTCATGTATGACATTTTTTGATGATTGGTTTAGTGTTATAAAGGTGAATTTCACTAGAAAGGACCTAGTAGCGAACTTTGAAAGTATGATGGGGAAATGCGTGATGACTAATTAAAGCATGCATGCAAAATAAAGGACTTGCATGTCAAATTCCCCTTTATAGGTGGTGGCGGCCATGACAAGGAGGATGGGCTAAACATGTCATGAAACATGTTTTGTTGGTGCATTAGGGTGAAATAATAAACAAAGGTGTATGGGTGATAAAAAATGAAAAAAAAATGTGTGTGAGTGTGGTAATCCCCCTTGCCCGAGTTGAGAAAGAGGAAGAAAAATTTTGTTGTGTTCATCCTTTCTCATCCTTTTGGCCGAAAATCATAAGGGAAGAAAGAGGATTTTTGCTTCATGCTTGGTTTAGAAGAGATCTAGAAGGTGATTTGGCTAAATTGGCATCAAGATTAAGGTATGTATGAGGTTGTGTTAGGAGTTTCATGCATGTTTTGGTTGCTAACTTGATGTGCATGTTAGCCATGGCTCAAATCTTTGTTATGCCATGGAAATGGTATTTGGCCAAAGTTGTTATGGTGATAAAGCCATTGCATGCTAAGTGTGAAGCTTGATGATGATGCATGCAATGATGGATTGTCCACTCTTGAGTAAGATTTTGAGTTTTCTTTTGTGTTTAACCATGATTGAAATTGAATGGAGCATGATTGTCATATTCGCCATGATGCATTCATGAGCATGGTTCATGCTTCTTGCATGTTAGTTAAAATTTGTATTTTGGATGGCTATGGACACCTTGAAATTCGCCATGCTCATATTGTATATATATGTTTACACATGATGTTTTGGCTATGAAGTAAGTGATGAATATATTGGTTTAAAGAAGAAGATGTGGAAGAATGCTTGTGAAATTGCAAGCACAATTCGGCCTAGCACACATATAAGTGCTTGATGCTATATTATAAGTTTTGGGCCACAATGTGCAAAGCATTAACTAGTAAAATGCATGCTGTTTTTGTGAGGTATTAAGTGCAAAATTGACCTCAACATGTACATGAATATTCGGCCTTGAGTAGCCTATTGAAGGCCTTAGCTTTTCCTTGATGCTCAAATAAATTGTATTGAATTGCTTGATGTAGTATAAAATGTGCATGACCATTGTGTATTCAAGCTAAAGAGTGGCCATATGACCATTTAAAACTCCTTGTCATATTCGCCATAAGCAAGCACAATGAGGTTTTAATAAATTGAATTTGTTTGAATTAGCTCAAGAGCTAAGAGGGCCACAATTGGACAAGGGAAGGAAAAGGTGATCGAATAGCCGAAAAAGCCGTTCGGCAACATCCGAGGTAAGTCCTCAAGAAGTGACCTTACTTGAATTATGTGAGATGAAGTATGGATGTGTATGATTATTGATTTATGTGTGTGAGAAATTGAATGATACCCGGCTAAGTCCCAAGGCGAATATGCTTGTGAATATATGTGCGTTTGAGCCTTAGTAACGAAAATGAAATATGTATGTCCAATGATTATTGATGTATGTGTACATGAGAAATTGAATGATATCCGGCTAAGCCCGAAGACAATTATGCTGGAAATTATATCCGGTTAAGACCAAGGCAATTGTGCTAGTGGCTATATCCGGGCTAAGACCAAGGCATTCGTATGAGTTATTCTATCTGGCTAGGACCGAAGGCATTTGTGCACGTGATTATATCCGGTTATATTCAAGCATCTTGGGCTAGAGGTGAGTGTTGGTTGCTGTAATGAATTCAATTAGTACACTCGAAAAGCCCAAAGGATAAGGTACGTTATATGTGCATTGGAAAGTCGACATGTTTGAGCAACATTCGCTCAACCGACTAATGAATTTCAGTTATTGAATTGATTGATACTTTGTGAAATTATATAATGATGAAGTGTGAAGTAAGAATGTGTATCAATGAAATGATGCATTTGGCTATGTGAATGTATTGCTGTAATTAGAGTTGATTATATTCCTTGAGACTTACTAAGCATAAAAATGCTTACCCCGTTGCTTTGGCTCTCAGTTTTCTAGATTTCGCTCGAAGCAATCGGATTTGGGATCGTTGAAGTCGAAGTCATCCACACTATCAAGCCTCCATTTTGGTATAAATTTTTGGTTGAACTTGAAATGGCATGTATAGGACTACCCTTGTTGGTTAAATATGTTGTGATGTATATATGTACGCCATGCGAAAATGGCTCGAAAAAAAAAAAAAGCATGAACTTAGACTAATTGTGGTTTGTATGTATATATTTGATGTCATGATGTGGCTATGGCTTGAAATGGGAATGTTGGTCATATGATCAGCCATTGGCATGGTTAAAATGATCATATATGAACCTATGTATGGCAAGACTAGTTGGTTCATGGAGACTACCAAATAGGTAAGACCTACCTTAAAAACAGATGCTGCCAGCTGCAGTGACGTGAATGTGAAAAATCACCAAAATTCGTAGGAATGGAATTAAATAGTGAATAAGCTATGTAAATGAACCTTGATGAGTCTATTTTCATATGGAAGAAACGAAATGGTCATAGGAGTTACATGTTAAGAGTTATTAAAGCTATTGTGAGACAGGGCCAGAACGGTTTCTGGGTTCCTGTCGCAACTTTAAAATTTACTATAAATTATCCAAAAATAATTAGGAGACATACCTTATATGTACAGATTCCATTTTGAGTCTAGTTTCATTAGAAAGAAACGACACCAGCATTAAAGCCCTGTACAGAGAGATATTCAAGTTATACCGCACGAAGGTCAGAGCAGTCGATCCCTGTAACATGGGTGACTTTAACTAATAAACTGTACCAATTGGCCCAACCAAAATTCTAGAAATAAATCCATGGATGGATATATGAGTCTAAATTCAGGAAAATTTACGAAACCAGTTTCCGAGTTTTGAAACTCGAGATATGATTTTAAGGCGACAGTGACGCAGTTTTCCAGCCTGACTGAAAATGTCAAATGGATGGGCAAAACAAGTGAACTTGGCTTGTTAACCCCTCGTGTCCGACACCGGCGATGGTCTCGGGTTCGGGGTGTTACAATTTTATTGGTATCAGAGCCACGGTTTAGTCGATTCTAGGACTACCGTGATGTGTTTGGGGTCTAGCTATACATGCCATTAAATGATGAATCGATAGTGTGGTGATTTCTGACAATTTGACTTTGTGTTTGTTTATAGCAATGGATCCCGATCCCAACCGAGCGATAGCTGATGATGTGGAGAGTGTGGCGCTGCTCCTCAAGAAGGGACAGCGCCATGGACTCTCAACCTATGGCCAGCAATCCTAATGACGAGGCTAGGCAAGCCTTTTATAGTGTGATGAACGAATGGTTTAATCAATACATTCGAACCAACACGGCTGTTCCACAACCTCCATTCCCGACAAATGCAACCCCCGCACCTACAATACCTCCGGTGATGACCAAATAAGGTCAAGTAAGCCCCAAATGATAGGATTCAAAACATGGGGCCACTGAATTTAAGGCTACGGATGATGATGATGCCGAAGCGAGCTGAATTTTGGTTGGATAACACTATCCGGTGCTCGATGAGCTATCCTGTACACCGATGAGTGCTTAAAGTGTACCATCTCCTTGCTACGTGAGTCCGCCTACTATTGGTGGAGTACTCGACTTCGTGGTGCCTAGAGAGCAAGTGACTTGGGAATTCTTTCAAACCGAGTTCAAAAAAGTATATCGATCGAGATTCATCGACCAAAAGCGGAGGAATTTCTTGATCTTAAGCAAGGTTCTATGTCCGTTACCGACTACGAACGAAAGTTTGTGAGGCTTAGCCGACGCTGCGAGAATGCATTTCGTCCGAAGCTATTATGTGTAAACGCTTCGAGGATGGGCTGAATGATGATATAAGGATGTTTGTTGGCATTCTCGAGATACGAGAGTTCGTAGTACTTGTTGAGCGAGCTTGTAAAGTCAAGAGCTTAGAAAGGAGAAACAAAAAGCTGATGTGGCAACCGGAGAATTCGAAGAGGTCCTCGGAAAGTCTCTTCAACAAGCATCGAAGAGATTTCGAGATGATGCGAGCCGGTCTAGAGGCGTTTCGGGCTTTTCTAGACCGATCGACCCCCTGTGACCACACGAGTCACCTCAATCGCCGGTGGTGGAAATGATCGCCGAGAGAGGGCGGAGTGTCCACATTGTGGAAAATGGCATTCGGGGAGCTGTTGGTTTCGTGATCGCTCTGCTATAAGTGTGGATCGGCCGACCACTTTATGAAGGATTGCCCGAGGATGCATGAATGAATGTAAGTCGAGTGCAAACCCGGTGCTACCATCGCCGAGGTAGGCCACCTAGAAATATGGGCAATGTCGGTGGCGGTCGAGAGGATCTAGAGATGCTACCATCGATTTGAGGCTCGTGCTCTGCTAGGACTTATGCCATACGCGCATGCGAGGATGCCGCCTCTCGGATGTTATTACCAGTACTTTCACTCTTTTCAATACAAATGTGATTGCTTTGATTGACCTGGTTCTACTCATTCATATATATGTGAAACCTTAGCGTCCAAAGAAGACTTTGCCCATTGAGTCTCTCGAGTTTGTAATTCGGTGTCAAACCCTTGGGTCATTACGTGCTTGTCAACAAAGTGTGCAAGAAAAGTCCCCTAGTGTTCCGAGGTTCTTGTTTTCCAAATGGACTTGATGCTTTTGCCGTTCGATGAGTTCGATGTTATTCTTGGTTTGGATTGGTTGACCATGCACGATGCGGTTGTAAATTGCAAGAGCAAGACTATCGATTTGAGGTGCACGAACAATGAAATAATTCGGGTTGAGTCTACGGACTTAAAGGGGTTGCCAGCTGTAATATCAGTGATGTTGGCCCAGAAATATGTAAGAAAAGGGTGCGAAGCGTACCTTGCGTCGTGCTTTCGATGACAAGGAATCGAAAAAGAAACCCAAATCTGTGCCCGTGGTTTGTGAATACCGGATGTTTTCCCAAGAATTGCGGTTTACCACTGTTCGGAAATAGAATTTGGCATCAAATTGGTACCGTACCACTCAATTTCGATAGCTCCGTGATCGTATGGCACCAACGAATTAAAGGAGTTGAAAGCTCGGTTGCAAGAATTGGTGGATAGAGGTTTTGCTCGCCGAGTTTTTCACCTTGGGGTGCGCCGGTGTTGTTCGTGAAGAAGAAGGATGGAACCATGCGATTGTGCATCGACTATCGTCGACTTAATAAAGCGACGATAAAGAACAAATATCCGTTGCCACGTATTGATGACTTGTTCGATCAACTGAAGGAGCCTCGGTGTTCTCAAAATAGATTTGAGATCGGGCTACTATCAATTGCGAATCCGAGATTCGGACGTGCCCAAGACCGCCTTGAGCGAGATATGGTCACTATGAGTTTCTAGTGATGCCGTTTGGGCTCACTAATGCCCTACGGTATTTATGGATTTAATGAATCGGATCTTTAGACCATATTTGGATCGATTCGTAGTCGTGTTCATTGATGACATCTTGGTCTATTCAAGAAATGAGACCGAACATGCTGAACACCGCGGTTAGTCTTTGCAAATTTTACGTGATAAGCAATTATATGCTAAGTTCAGCAAGTGTGAGTTACGGTTAAGAGAGGTTAGCTTCTTGGGTCATGTGGTATTCAGATCGGTATTCGAGTCGACCAATAAAATTTCAGCCATACTTAATTGGAAGCCTCCGAGAAATATTACGAGGTTCGGAGCTTTTTGGGGCTTGCTTGTTATTACCGACGATTTGTAAAAGGCTTCTCAACGATAGCCACGCCGATGACGGCTTACTCCAAAAGGACGTTAAGTTGAATGGATGAGAAATGCCAAAAAGTTTCGATCAATGAAAACTTATTTGATCGAAGCCCCAATTCTAGTGCAACCCGAGTCCGCAAGGAGTTTGTCATCTATAGCGACGCCTCTCTACTTGGGTTAGGTTGCGTATTAATGCAAGAAGGTCGAGTTGTGGCCTGTCGTCGAGGCAATTAAAGCCACATGAGAAAAATTATCCCACTCATGATCTCGAATTGGCGCCATCGATTCGCCTTAAAGATTTGGCGACATTACTTATTTGGTGAAAGGTGCCATGTATACTCGGATCACAAAAGTCTCAAATATTTGATGACCCAAAGAGACTTAAATCTGCGACAAAGACGTTGGCTTGAGTCATTAAAGGATTATGAGCTGATCATTGACTATCACCCGGAAAGGCGAATGTGGTTGCGGATGCCTTGATTCAGAATCGTTATTCACTTTACAAGCGATGAATGTGCACTTGTCTCGTCCGATCCGACAGCGGTGTGTTAGTGGCTGAATTGAAAGCCAAACCATTATTGACACACCAAATTCGAGAAGCTCGGAAAGTCGATGACGAGTTGGTTGCAAAACGGGCTGCGTGTGTTCGAACAAGGACTCGGAGTTTCAAATCGACAATGACGATTGTTTGAGGTTCAAAAGTCGTCTGTGTGTCCCAAAGAATTGAACTCATTTCGATAATTCGAATGAAGCCCATTGTAGCCGAATGGCAATCCACCCGGAGTACGAAGATGTACAATGATTTGAAACGTCGGTTTTGGTGGCATGGTATGAAGCGAGACATCTCCGACTTTGTTTGAGATGTTTAATATGTCAACAAGTGAAAGCGGAACATCGGTGCCTTCAGATTACTTCACCAATCACGATACCCGAGTGGAAATGGGATCGAGTCACAATGGACTTTGTATCCGGTCGCCATTGTCGCAAGTAAGAAGGATGCGGTTTGGGTCGTGGTAGATCGATTGACTAAGTCGGCCCACTTTGTCCCCGTCGTCTGGATTTTTCAATGGACAAATTAGCTGAATTGTACGTTTCTCAGTTGTGAGATTACACGGGTGCCTATTTCCATCGTGTCGGATAGAGATCCGAGATTTACCTCGCGATTTTGGAAAAAGTTGCAAGAAGCTTTGGGTACCAAGTTGCATTTCAGACCGCCTTTCACCCCAAACCGATGGTCAATCCGGCGGATAATTCGGATACTTGAGGATATGTTAAGATGTTGCGTCCTCGAGTTTAGTGGTTCATGGGAACGGTATTTGCCATTGATTGAATTCGCACAACAACAACTTTCAATCAAGTTTAAGATGGCACCCTACGAGGCCTTGTACGATCGTAAATGCCGTACACCATTGTTTTGGACCGAGCTCGGTGAAAGCAAGATTTTCGGTGGATTTGATTAGGGATGCTGAATGAAAGTGAAAGTAATCCGTGAAAGTCTCAAGATAGCCTCCGATCGCCGAAGTCGTGCGCGGATTTGAAGCGTAAGGATATCGAGTATCGGTGGGTGATAAAGTGTTTCTCAAGGTATCGCCTTGGAAAAAGATACTCGAGTTCGGCCCGTAAGGGCAAGTTGAGCCCGAGGTTCATTGGGCCATATGAGATATCGAGCGAGTCGGTCCAATGGCATATCGTTTGATTTTGCCCCGAACTCAAAAAGGTTCACGATGTCTTTCACGTTTGATGCTTGACGCTATAGATCGATCCATCGCATGTGATTAGTCCATCGAAATTGAAATTCAAGCTAATATGAGTTATGAGGAAGAACCGATTCGTATCCTATCACGAGAAGTGAAAGAGTTATAAACAAGCGGGTTCCGCTAGTGAAAGTGTTATGGCTCAAGCACGGATAGAAGAAGCTACTTGGGAGACCGAGAACTCTATGAAAGAGCGATATCCAAGCTTATTTACGGTAAGATTTTCGGGGACGAAAATTTCTTAAGTGGGGAGAGTTGTGACACCCAAAATTGACCCTAGTCGGAAGGTGGTCTCGGGACCACAAAACTGAGGCATAAAAATAATTTAAAATTTATTTCGACGCCTATAATATGTGTGTATTCATGTATGACATTTTTGATGATTGGTTTAGTGTTATAAAGGTGAATTTCACTAGAAAGGACCTAGTAGCGAACTTTGAAAGTATGATGGGGAAATGTGTGATGACTAATTAAAGCATGCATGCAAAATAAAGGACTTGCATGTCAAATTCCCCTTTATAGGTGGTGGCGGCCATGACAAGGAGGATGGGCTAAACATGTCATGAAACATGTTTTGTTGGTGCATTAGGGTGAAATAATAAACAAAGGTGTATGGGTGATAAAAAATGAAAAAAAAAATGTGTGTGAGTGTGGTAATCCCCCTTGCCGTGAGTTGAGAAAGAGGAAGAAAAATTTTGTTGTGTTCATCCTTTCTCATCCTTTTTGGCCGAAAATCATAAGGGGAAGAAAGAGGATTTTTGCTTCATGCTTGGTTTAGAAGAGATCTAGAAGGTGATTTGGCTAAATTGGCATCAAGATTAAGGTATGTATGAGGTTGTGTTAGGAGTTTCATACATGTTTTGGTTGCTAACTTGATGTGCATGTTAGCCATGGCTCAAATCTTTGTTATGCCATGGAAATGGTATTTGGCCAAAGTTGTTATGGTGATAAAGCCATTGCATGCTAAGTGTGAAGCTTGATGATGATGCATGCAATGATGGATTGTCCACTCTTGAGTAAGATTTTGAGTTTTCTTTTTGTGTTTAACCATGATTGAAATTGAATGGAGCATGATTGTCATATTCGGCCATGATGCATTCACGAGCATGGTTCATGCTTCTTGCATGTTAGTTAAAATTTGTATTTTTGGATGGCTATGGACACCTTGAAATTCGGCCATGCTCATATTGTATATATATGTTTACACATGATGTTTTGGCTATGAAGTAAGTGATGAATATATTGGTTTAAAGAAGAAGATGTGGAAGAATGCTTGTGAAATTGCAAGCACAATTCGGCCTAGCACACATATAAGTGCTTGATGCTATATTATAAGTTTTGGGCCACAATGTGCAAAGCATTAACTAGTAAAATGCATGCTGTTTTGTGAGGTATTAAGTGCAAAATTGACCTCAACATGTACATGAATATTCGGCCTTGAGTAGCCTATTGAAGGCCTTAGCTTTTCCTTGATGCTCAAATAAATTGTATTGAATTGCTTGATGTAGTATAAAATGTGCATGACCATTGTGTATTCAAGCTAAAGAGTGGCCATATGACCATTTAAAACTCCTTGTCATATTCGCCATAAGCAAGCACAATGAGGTTTTAATAAATTGAATTTGTTTGAATTAGCTCAAGAGCTAAGAGGGCCACAATTGGACAAGGGAAGGAAAAGGTGATCGAATAGCCGAAAAAGCCGTTCGACAACATCCGAGGTAAGTCCTCAAGAAGTGACCTTACTTGAATTATGTGAGATGAAGTATGGATGTGTATGATTATTGATTTATGTGTGTATGAGAAATTGAATGATACCCGCTAAGTCCCAAGGCGAATATGCTTGTGAATATATGTGCGTTTGAGCCTTAGTAACGAAAATGAAATATGTATGTCCAATGATTATTGATGTATGTGTACATGAGAAATTGAATGATATCCGGGCTAAGCCCGAAGACAATTATGCTGAAATTATATCCGGTTAAGACCAAGGCAATTGTGCTAGTGGCTATATCCTGCTAAGACCAAGGCATTCGTATGAAGTTATTCTATCCGGCTAGGACCGAAGGCATTTGTGCACGTGATTATATCCGGTTATATTCAAGAATCTTGGGCTAGAGGTGAGTGTTGGTTGCTGTAATGAATTCAATTAGTACACTCGAAAAGCCCAAAGGATAAGGTACGTTATATGTGCATTGGAAAGTCGACATGTTTGAGCAACATTCGCTCAACCGACTAATGAATTTCAGTTATTGAATTGATTGATACTTTGTGAAATTATATAATGATGAAGTGTGAAGTAAGAATGTGTATCAATGAAATGATGCATTTGGCTATGTGAATGTATTGCTGTAATTAGAGTTGATTATATTCCTTGAGACTTACTAAGCATAAAATGCTTACCCGTTGCTTTGGCTCTCGGTTTTCTAGATTTCGCTCAAGCAATCGGATTTGGGATCGTTGAAGTCGAAGTCATCCACACTATCAAGCCTCCATTTTGGTATAAATTTTGGTTGAACTTGAAATGGCATGTATAGGACTACCCTTGTTGGTTAAATATGTTGTGATGTATATATGTACGGCCATGCGAAAATGGCTCAAAAAAAAAAGCATGAACTTAGACTAATTGTGGTTTGTATGTATATATTTGGTGTCATGATGTGGCTATGGCTTGGAAATGGGAATGTTGGTCATATGATCAGCCATTGGCATGGTTAAAATGATCATATATGAACCTATGTATGGCAAGACTAGTTGGTTCATGGAGACTACCAAATAGGTAAGACCTACCTTAAAAACAGATGCTGCCAGCTGCAGTGACGTGAATGTGAAAAATCACCAAAATTCGTAGGAATGGAATTAAATAGTGAATAAGCTATGTAAATGAACCTTGATGAGTCTATTTTCATATGGAAGAAACGAAATGGTCATAGGAGTTACATGTTAAGAGTTATTAAAGCTATTGTGAGGCAGGGCCAGAACGGTTTCTGGGTTCCCTGTCGCAACTTTAAAAATTTACTATAAATTATCCAAAAAGAATTAGGAGACATACCTTATATGTACAGATTCCATTTTGAGTCTAGTTTAATTAGAAAGAAACGACACCAGCATTAAAGCCCTGTACAGAGAGATATTCAAGTTATACCGCACGAAGGTCAGAGCAGTCGATCCCTGTAACATGGGTGACTTTAACTAATAAACTGCACCAATTGGCCCAACCAAAAATTCTAGAAATAAATCCATGGATGGATATATGAGTCTAAATTCAGGGAAAATTTACGAAACCAGTTTCCGAGTTTTGAAACTCGCGATATGATTTTTAAGGCGACAGTGATGCAGTTTTCCAGCCTGACTGAAAATGTCAAATGGATGGGCAAAACAAGTGAACTTGGCTTGTTAACCCCTCGTGTCCGACACCGGCGATGGTCTCGGGTTCGGGGTGTTACAGACTTAAATGGTAATTAGACCATTCAAGGTGTTAGTGGACAATAATGGACATGAATTTGATGTTTTATTCAATTATTAACTAAGGTTAATATGGTAATTTGATAATTATATTAAAATAAATAAAACCAAAATGTTTATTCATCTTTTACCTTGTCTTCTTCACCGAATGGTTAAGGGAAGGAAGCCATTTTTATAACTTTAATTTTTTGAAAGCTTTGAGGCTAGCATGGTAAGTGATTTTGGCCCTATTTTTAATAACTTTTATGTTTTTGAGTTCGGTGCAACTAGGTCCAGCTAGCTCATACTTTCGATTTTGAAACTGTTAAAGATTTTGAATGTTGCCATTGATTAACCTTATGATTTTAGATGTTAAATGATGAATTTTAGATATTAGTTGTTCTTTAAAATTATTTTATTAAGTGATTTTTGATTAATTTTTCGATTAGGCGCTAAATTATTAAAATAGTAAAAGTACAAGGATTTAATGTGAAATTGTTGTATGAATGGACTATTTTGGGTTCCATGAACATTTGGATAAGATTAAATTTGGAAAAAAAATGGTTAATTTGCATGTTTTAGGCTCAGAGACTAAATTGAATAAAAGTAAAACTTTAGGGGCAATTTTTTAAAAATGTTTAAAATGACTAAACTGCATAATATACATTGTTTTACTATATAAATTAATAGATTGAATTAAATTATTAATTTAGATCAAAATCGAGTAGAAAATCAAAGAGAATGGAAAATTACCAAAATGCCCCTATACTTTGTCATTTCTGCAATTTAGCCCGGTAAGTTCGTATGAACTGAATTCTGTATACTGTTGATTAAATTGAATGTAGTATGTGATTCTATTGTGATTGGAATAGTATATACATGTTATTATGTAATTTATTGTGCCAAGAAATGATGGAAATTCAACAACATACAACGACTATCAAGCCCCATTTGAACTTTAGGAATATTAGGATACAAATGACATGTCATTAGATTATCGGAAGCTCGATTGGGTTGGAAGCTAGTCAGAGATCCATCATATAATCCATCAATTTTATCGATAGATTTCTATTCTTTGGTCGCAGTTATAATGGTATGTACAGGTGGACTATGTATAATGTTTATTGTTGAGTTTGATGTGTATATGTCATTTTGCTTGATGATTATGGCATGAAATGTTGTCTTGGATTTCAAGTACTATTGATATCTTGTTGGTTGTGGTTAATATGGTCAACTTGATGCATGTTTTGAAATGACCAAAATGGTATGTGATAAATTGATCTAAACATAGTCAAGATATAGTTTAAAAGGTTTTGAACCATATATGGCATGAATCTAATATGGTATGGTTGTTATGTATCAATTATGTTATGTTTTGGCATGGAAATAATTTAATTGATAATTGGTTAAATATGCACATGTATAGGTGTTTTTGTTTGATGATATAACTATTTGTGTTGGCTTGTAATTATGGTCTTTTGGGTGATGAAATGGTGTTATGTTGGCATGTATATACTTGGCCTTATAATGGTTATTAATATGGTGTTTATGGTACCTAAATGTTGAGAGTTTGGAATGGTAATTAAGATGTAAGCAATGAGTTGTTCTTTGAGTTGCTTGAATGTAGTTTGTAGCACCCCAAACCCGGCCCAGAAGTTATGGCCGGATCCGGCATGCCACATCAAAAACGTAAAACAAAAATTCCATTCTAAGTCCAGAAAATCATATTTGATGTTCAAAAGATTAATTCATTAAAGGTTAAAGTGAATGGAAGCTGTGCACTAGGTAGGAAAACGGAAAAGAGGTGGTGAGTCCATCGAACTGCTTAAGTACCAAGCTCCCTTCAGATCCAATCCTAGACATGCATACCGCTATTGCCACACCTTAACGTCATGGATATTTCTAGGAAACCGATTTGATTATGACATTTTTAGGAAAAGTGATTAATTTTGGAAAATACTTTCATTGCGGAAGCTTTGCTTGTTGTCGTGTTATTTTGAAATCAATTGTTGTTTTTGAAAACGCGCCCTAAATCTATCCAATTTCAACATTTAAAATAAGTAATACCTATCTTAGTAATACATATTAAAACCATCAAAAATAATTAAGTGGCCTTATTACATTTAAAAACCCAAAACTTCAAACGTAAATAAAAGGATGTCCAGTTCACCAGAAGAAAATCAAACTTTCAGAACGGGTGGCCACTCCGAATTCCCTCAAAGCTCCAAGCCCACTATGGTTGGGGATTACCTGCGTGGATGAAAATAAAAGGGGTGAGTTTGGGGAAACTCAGTGTGTAAATTAACCCAACCATAGCCTATATCAGCTCAAACCACGAAATAGAATAAGTTGGCCTTAGCCGAGCAATCTGTAATAAAGCCCATAGGCCCATAGCGAACGTAAGATATTACATGTTTATCGTAAACCCAACCATATCCAACCGTATACACCCCGTACCAACCTTACACCGTGTGGGGAGACAACTCGACCCACCCAACCGCTACACACCACGAAATTTGCAGCATGGCTGCCAGCGAATAATGTGACAGAGTCACGGATCTGATAATCGTGGCGAGCCACGGAATCAGATATATGTGGCAGAGCCACCAGATCAGATAATCGTGGCATAGCCACCAGGACGCTTCCTCCATAATATAACCCATGTCCCCATGCAATAGATATATAATCATGGCATACATCATACGTAATCGATCATCATGCTTTTCACTCAAAATTAACCCTAGGGGTATAACGGTAATTTTGCACCTAGGGGTATAACAGTAATTTTCCATACATAGGGGTATTATAGTAATTTAGCTACTTTTAGAGTTTTCATGCATATCCTAACTATTTACATACTATCAGAACACTTACCGCGCATACTTACCGAATTGGGCCCGTTGGCCCATGAACCGATCTTTGGCCCATTAAGCCCAAATTATCAAAATGTACGAAATGGCGCGTACTGCAGTTTATTACTTTAGATTACCAAATATACAAACCCAACTATCTTACGAGCATTCGCACACTCGCAAATTCCCAAAATACTGACTTTTCGGTATTTCGGCTTTTGCCAATCTAGTCTATGAGAGGGTGTCGATTACACACTGCTTGCGACGATATCTTGTGAGATCCACACACGAACCGCCTACAATTGGATTACTAACACGTTAATCTAACTATTCAAATACAAACTACGTATTAACCCCTTACAATATTCGGCCAACCACACCTACAGATCATAGTAAGCTTATAAGAAATCAATAAGCAACTCATTAACAAATTTTTGTCAATGTTTACCACATAATCATAATTTCACTGCAAGTTGTCTTCCTGAGCAACAGTCACTAAATTATTTATAACTGGAGCTACGAAACTTCAAATCAAGTGCCGTTAATTTTTCCTAAAAATAGACTCATATATCTTTTATCCATAAAATTTTCAGAATTTTTGGTATGGCCAATCAATACCAGATTTTTCTTAAAGTTTCCCATGTTTCACTGTTTGACTATTCTGACCACTCTTCATTACGAATCAAATTTCTCATTGTACAGAATTCAAAATATGTTCTTGTTTATTTCATTAGAAACTAGACTCAATAAGATTTAATTACATAATTTATTCAGCTTCTAATTTATCTCCCACAATTTATGGTGATTTTCCAAAGTCACGTTACTGCTGCTGTCCCAAGCAAATTTATTACCAAATCACTCTTTCACACCTAACTTGCATGCTTGTTATTTAAACATGTATATCACCAATCAATCATCACATATCTATGATTTTACTTAAATATAATCTCCATTTCATCATTTTAAAGAACAACATGTTAGCCAATTTTTCCCTTTAGCATCTAAGGCATATGCATGTTCATTTGTTTGTCTCAACTTCACCTATCTTCCATTTTTCATCAAAAGAACATGAAACAACAACCATTTCCTTCATTTTAATTCATGACTAAATGCTCACAACACAACTAAAAATCAAAATATACTTCAAGAGTTAAGGTAAAATCAAGAAGAACTCATGAACCTCAAAATAGAAGCAAGGTACCAAGAACTTACCTTCAATTTTCCTCCTCCTGATGACCGAATACTTAAGAGCTTTCTCCTCTCCTTTCTCTTCTCTAACTTTCAGCTGTGATGAACAAAGATGGACAAAACTTTGTTCTTTTCACCCCTTTTTCTTTTAATAAAACTTCATATTTCATCCATTTAATTCTTTAATACGAAAGACATGAAATTCTTATCATGAAACATTTACCTAACCCATTATCATGAAACATTTACCTAACCCATTATCATGGAACATTTACCTAACCTATTATCATTGAACATTTACCTAACCTATTATCAATTTGTATCAATTTGTACCATAAATTATGGATATCAAGTGTACATTTTGTCTACAACAACATGATGGCTGGCCACTTCATGTAAAATGGGAGGTTTGTCATGCAAATCCTCCTATTTTGCACTCCTATTTATTTGGCCACTTCAATTTAGCCTATAGCATTTTCAAACATTTTCACATAGGTCCTATTTCATAATTTCACCCCCTTTTTCTTATGGAACAAAAATTAACTAAAATTGTCGGGTTCTATCTTAAGTTTGGGCTTTCTAGAGGCCCACTAACATAATTAAACCTATGCCAACATTCACAGGATTCCCGAAAATTGGGGCGTTACATAGTTATTAAGGTATATTGGTGACAGTTGGCATATATGGTCAATTGTGTAAATGACTAGTTGATATATGCTAAATGGTCAATTTCGTATTTTGAGTGTGATTTTGATATGTGAACTTAGTGGTAAGTTTTGGCATAAAATTAGTTATAAGATTGGTTAAATTTTGGCTTAACTATGCAAATGTGTAATACATGTATGATCATTGTGATTGTATAGACCCTATTGGTTTAGCTTGTTGATGCTTTGTTTGGTGCATTTTAAATGCTTGATTATATGCAAAAAAGTGGTTGTAGGTGTGTCTATACTTGGGTGGGAAAAATGGCTTGGAAATGACCTATTTTTCGTCCACACGGCCAAAGATACGGGCATGTTTCTCAGCCGCGTGTCCCTTATAGCTTACAAAGGGATGCAAGTCAAGTAGTTACAAGGCCTAGCACTCGGCCTAGCACACGCGCATGTGAGGCCACTTCGCAGGATACACAGCCTGGCACACGAGCGTGTGGCTTGACCGTGTGACCCAAGTCAGTGAGTCACACGGGCACAAACATGGGTTGGGACACGATCGTGTGTCCTTGCTTCAAATGTTGACACGACATGAGACACGGGCATGCCTCTTAGCCGTGTGAGTCATACGGTCTGGCCACACGGCCGTATGACCCTTGCAGTTTGAAAATGTTTATCTTTTCCCTAAAAATTCTATATGTTTTTTATTTAGTCTCAATTTGTTTCTAATGTGTTTTTTTGGCCTCGAGGGTTCATAATAGGGACAATATGTATGTCATTGATTGGTTTTGCATTAACTGATGTTGTAAATTTAAATGTATTAACTTTTTATAGTTTCAAATTGTAAACTCTAGTAATGCTCTGTAACCCTATTCTAGCAACGGATTCGGGTTAGGGCTATTACACAACCCCTTAACGATAAACCATAAGAAACTCATCAAGATCTATCTACTTAACTCATTCACTTTTAGACACCAGAATCACTAAGCAAAGTTTTACCATACTTGTTTCATCAAGCTAAACAGATCTACTCTTTAGTAGTATAACATACAGAGTCACGATTCTTACCTTAACAGTGGCATCACATTAACCCACATTGCAAAATCATCCTAAAGAATGAGAATTTTTTTCCCTAAGCTCACCCTTATATAGCCAAAGAATACTTCATGTGTAACACCCAAACCCGGCCCAGACGTTATGGCCGAATCTGACGTGCCACATTGGAGTTGAAAACCCACGTTCCGTTTTAGTGTTTTAAAACCATATATTTTGTTGAGTTAACAAAGTGTATGGAAGCTGGGCACCAGGTAGGTATCCGAGACAGAGGAGGTGAGCCATGAAGGCTGCTTAAGTACCAAGCTCTTTGATTAGATCCAATCCTAGACATGCCCACAACCATATCCACACTTTGTTATATCGAGTTTAAATTTGTTTAAGTGGACGTCTTTGATAAATCGATTAATCGTGGTGTTGAGATATTTTGAAAACAAGTATCGCTTTGAAAACACGTCCTAAGTCTAGCCTAATTGAACAATTATCAACCAGGTTTGAAGTTATTAAAAATAAAATAATCCCGAGAAGAAATAAAAGAAAAGTTAAAAATGGCCTTATTACAACCCAAAAATAAATAATAAATAAAGGAAATTAAATGAAAACCAAAGCTTATTTAAAGGTCCAAAACGATCACCGTGGCCACTGAATCCCTCCTACCAAGTCCCCATATCAAGGCTCACCTACAAGGTTAAGGAAAGGGGTGAGTTTGGAAACTCAGTGTGCAACAAGCCCCTTTCAGAGCCCAAAACAATGACAGCCTGTTGGGTCTAAGCCCAAATCCAATCTCAAACATGTACTGGGCCATAGCCCTTCTCATATTTCATAACACTGGGCCGAAGCCTTTTCAAATTTCATATTACTGGGCCGAAGCCTTTACGGTAAACGGTATGGCCCATAGGCCCATTTCAATATCACATATAATGTCAATGAAAGAATGCAAACCCATCTGGGGAGACTACTCAACCCACCATCCGCTACTCTCCACCCGTACCAACCAACACACCATGTGGGGATTAACTCGACCCACCCCGCCATAACTCTCCACTAGCGACTTAGTCTTTATCATATAACCGAGGCCTAGCCTCTTTTAATAATCGGGCAAAAGCCCTTTTTATAATCGGGGCATAAGCCCTTTAATAATCAGGCGTAAGCCTTTTGATAATCGGGGCATAAGCCCTTTTGATAATCGGGCATAAGCCCTTTAATAATCGGGCATAAGCCCTTTTCACTTCCTCCATTCATATAAAAACCCAACCCAATGCATTTATGAACATCTCGTGTGCATATCATACATATCATGTGCATATCATACATGTCATGTGCATATCATACATATCATGTTTATCAAAATCCCATGCATTAAGTTCATATATAAACCCTAGGGGTATAATGGTCACTTTTACCTAGGGGCAAAACGGTCATTTTCATGTTATAAGGGTAATCTTGTAATTTTACCGAAAATTAGGGTTTCCATGTTCATTAACGATTACTAACAATTCATGGGTGCAAATAGTGATTCGGCCCATTTTAGCGAAATCGAGTTATTGGGCCTAAGACCCTAATGGGCCCTACTTAGCCGATTCTCATCATCTAGGCCTATTTAGCCTATATCCATAACAAGATAATGCTTTTAACATGCAATTTAATAGATTTCCATTTCCTACCAAATTTACCCAAATGGGCCCGAAAGCCTATTGGGCCCTAATTCACCCTCGAGGCCCAACTTACCGTGAACGCCAAAACACGTCCTTACCATTTCCATTATTCCGATCATCATCTCATCGATTCTAACTAACTAGTGAGCGTTAAACGCTCACAAGTCCTCAAAATGCCGAATTTCGGCATTTTGGCTTTTCGCATTTATCGCTTCAAGCTATGAAAAGGGTTCGTTACACACGATTTGCAATATTCCTTGACGAGATCTCCTATGCGATTTCTCCTATAATCAACCACTTATAGATTAGACCATGTTATTATTAAACCAAATCGAAAACTACCTATTATCATCACTTACACATTCGGCCACCATCCACAATGGCCCTTGGGTTCATACCTTTGCCAAAGTTGATGACTAGATTTAGTCACTCGATGATCCAAGCTTTTCACACACTCCTCGATCGGTAGCCTTTAATCTTCACTAGCACCAACAAACCAAATAACACCAAAACCCTTTTAGCCTTAGTCGACGGGGGTTTTAGCTTTTCTTAAACCACAAGATACAAATGGAAAGAAGGTTCGAATACTTACCAAGAGATCTACTCGTTGAAGAACGTTCCAAATACCTTCCTACCCCATATCCGTTGTGAATCCAACTTAAACGTGCGTGAAAATAGATCTAAATATTAATTCCTAATCACTAAAATATGAAGCTTTCACTTTTCAAAGAAATATTAATCTAAGCTATTACGAGGGTTAGTACACACCTGTTACGGGTTGAAGTTGAAATGTTTCCAAAATCAATCGCCTACGATAACCACCACCTGTCACTCAAACTTAACTAATTCAATATCAATATATGTAAATCCTAAGCACATCAGTCATACGAAACATAAGGGCATATTCGTCATTTTACCATACAGGGGTATTATGGTCACTTTACCCTACAGGGGCTTTACGGTCTTTTTACCTAATAGGGGTATTTTAGTCATTTCATCCTACAAGGGTGTTTTGGTAAATCTACAAACTAAGGGTATTTCAAGAATTTTGTAAACCAATGGTATTTCTATAATTTTAGAAAGTCAAGGTATTTTGTAACTTTGTAAATCGAGGGTATTTTGGTAATTTTACAAATTAAGGGTATTTCGGTAATTTCACAAACCAAGGGTATTTTGGTAATTTTAAAAACTAGGGTATTTTGGTACTTTTACAAACTAAGGGTATTTTAGTGATTTTGTAAATCGAGGTAAAACAAGAATTTCAGAATCAAGGTAAAATAGTAATTCTATAAATCGAGGTAAAATGGTAATTACAGAAATCGAGGGTAAAATGGTAATTCGTAAGTCGAGGTAAAACGATAATTATGTAAATCGAGGGTAAAACGGTAATTATATAAATCGGGGTAAAACGGTAATTACAGAAATCGGGGTACTTTAGTAATTTTACAAGTCGAAAGTATTTCATAATTTTACAAATCGAGGTATTTCAAAGATTTTTACAAACTAAGGGTATTTCGGTAATTTTAGTAAACTAAAGTATTCTAAACATGGATAACAATACTAATGGCTCTAAAGCCCATTCTCATTAAATGGGCCCACACGCTCGTGTGGCCCTTTTAGCCCAAATCTAGCCACAAATATTAGATTCGCCTAGCCTAGCCCAATATTTACTACACAATCAAACAACTTATCCAATTGGGCTGTGAGGCCCATTAGGCCCACATGACCCCTTTCTACCATCATGCGGCAAGTAGCCATCCTACAGACTAGAGTAGTAAGAAATACACACGATAGGAGACTGGAGTTAATCGATGCTCGAGCACTCTTAGCCGACGCCTAACCCAAACGAGCACGCCATACAAATGAAAGGGATCACCAAGAAAGGTACATTTACTCTCTTCATGGTTCCTCTATTTAAAGCCGACTTCACAACCACTCTTATATTAGCTTCCTGATGTGGGATCCCTTCAACATTAGAGTTTAAATTCAACACCAACTCTTGCCACCCCCTGTTAGCAAAATAAATGCTCCTTGCTTGCCATGGGATTCGAACACATGCCTCCCCTTAAATGCTCCACAAGCTACTTGCCACTAAGCCACAAGGCTTTTTGTGTCATATTTTATCCCCAATTAATTATAAGGTCTAAAGGCCAAAGTCCAGGTTCCCTTTAAAAAACCCAAAATAAATTGCAAGAGCCAAGGCTTGAACCTAGGCTCCCATACAACCTTAATGACGCCACAACCACTAGACTACAAGCTTCCTTGTGTCATTTATTTAACACAATAATTTAAAAACCCTCATCCAGGAATCCAGGTTTTTTTCACTTAATACCAAAATTTTTGCTAAAGCCCAAGTTTGAACCCAAGATTTCTCTAACACTTCTCAGGGCCATTAACCACCAAAGCGGACATTTAATTGTGTCATTTCATTGCACAATTAAATACCTATATACAACCTCCTTACGGACCCCCACTCAAGGCCCAATACTTCTAGGCCCAAATTCGGGGTGTTACAATTCTACTCCCCTTAAAGAAATTTTGTCCTCGAAATTTCCAACTATCAACTAATCGTATTACTCAAGTCAAACCTCTATGCTTTCGCTACGCACTCTAATTAAAAATAATTCTTAGTACGACCCAGAACATCTAATTACCAAAGTAAAGAAACATTTATCAAGAACGCATACAATTCGTAACACATATTTAAATAAAATAAACTTGGCGATCCCGAGCTCGATGCTCCTTGGACCCACATCTAAGACATGCTCCTGTCTTCCTATGGCATTCACCTGGATGACGTCCATTGCAGTCTTTGCAGATTGGATAGTTTGGTCGTGCCTTAACATGTTTCACAGAACGAGGCTTGGTTTTCTAAGAACTAGAATCTTTCCTTTTCTTACACTCCAAGCACCCTGCTTGAAGCGTTTCCCTAATTTCCTTAATTTTGGTATCCAATACTTCCTCTACCACTTTCTTTACTAACTTGGCCAGTGCCTCAGTACCAAGCTCCGAGTTACCGCTACCCGAAGTTGGCAGACTTTGCTTACCCTCAGAATCCATATCAATACTCTACATTACCAGTACACATATCAATTAACTACAAAGATCTCAAAAATTTTACTATTTAATCATAGTTCTTATGCAGAGATAGTATTTTAAAGTTTCTATTTTCACAGAATCATAGCCTAGCTACAGTCTCGGTATTCTAGAGTTTTTAGGGTTGCCCTAGTCATAATGTCATGATATGGTCTCAGTTCTATCTACAGTAATATCTTAATACAATGTAATATGATGAACAGAAATACTTACAGACTTGGTGCCGGGGATTCAGTGTGCCACTTCTTTCTCAATCCATTTAAAACTCGAAACCATATTTTTGATCACCGAAAATAGAAATTTAAAAACTTTGATTTGAAAACAGAAAAACTTGGACCATTTTAACATATATACTCCGCAAAACATCTTTAAAATGAACTTCTCAAAAACCATTTCCAAAAATACCCTTCTTAGGCCTAAATTTTTGAAAAATTTTGGACCGATCCACGTACCGAGTTGTTGCAACTTAGCTCGATACCACTAAATGTAACACCCCAAACCCGGCCCAGACGTTATGGCCGAATCTGACGTGCCACATTGGAGTTGAAAACCCACGTTCCGTTTTAGTGTTTTAAAACCACATATTTTGTTGAGTTAACAAAGTGTATGGAAGCTGGGCACCAGGTAGGTATCCGAGACAGAGGAGGTGAGCCATGAAGGCTGCTTAAGTACCAAGCTCTTTTATTGGATCCAATCCTAGACATGCCCACAACCATATCCACACTTTGTTATATCGAGTTTAAATTTGTTTAAGTGGACGTCTTTGATAAATCGATTAATCGTGGTGTTGAGATATTTTGAAAACAAGTATCGCTTTGAAAACACGTCCTAAGTCTAGCCCATTTGAACAATTATCAACCAGTTTGAAGTTATTAAAATAAAATAATCCCGAGAAGAAATAAAAGAAAAGTTAAAATGGCCTTATTACAACCCAAAATAAATAATAAATAAAGGAAATTAAATGAAAACCAAAGCTTATATAAAGGTCCAAAAGCGATCACCGTGGCCACTCAATCCCGTCCTACCCAAGTCCCCATATCAAGGCTCACTGCAAGGTTAAGGAAAGGGGTGAGTTTGGAAACTCAGTGTGCAACAAGCCCCTTCAGAGCCCAAAACAATGACACTTGTTGGGTCTAAGCCCAAATCCAATCTCAAACATGTCTTGGGCCATAGCCCTTCTCATATTCATAACACCGGGCGAAGCCTTTTCAAATTTCATATTCTTGGGCGAAGCCTTTACGGTGTACAGTATAGCCCATAGGCCCATTTCAATATCACATATAATGTCAATGAAAGAATGCAAACCCATCTGGGAGACTACTCAACCCACCATCCGCTACTCTCCACCGTACCAACCAACACACCATGTGGGGATTAACTCGACCCACCCCGCCATAACTCTCCACCGGCGGCTTTAGTCTTTATCATATAACGGAGGCCTAGCCTCTTTTAATAATCGGGCAAAAGCCCTTTTTATAATCGGGGCATAAGCCCTTTAATAATCAGGGCGTAAGCCCTTTTGATAATCGGGCATAAGCCCTTTTGATAATCGGGGCATAAGCCCTTTAATAATCGGGGCATAAGCCCTTTTCACTTCCTCCATTCATATAAAAACCCAACCCAATGCATTTATGAACATCTCGTGTGCATATCATACATATCATGTGCATATCATACATGTCATGTGCATATCATACATATCATGTTTATCAAAATCCCATGCATTAAGTTCATATATAAACCCTAGGGGTATAATGGTCACTTTTACCTAGGGGCAAAACGGTCATTTTCATGTTATAAAGGTAATCTTGTAATTTTACCGAAAATTAGGGTTTCCATGTTCATTAACGATTACTAGCAATTCATGGGTGCAAATAGTGATTTTGGCCCATTTTTAGCGAAATCGAGTTATTGGGCCTAAGACCCCTAATGGGCCCTACTTAGCCGATTCTGTCATCTAGGCCCATTTAGCCTATATCCATAACATGATAACAGTTTTAACATGCAATTTAACGATTTCCATTTCCTACCAAATTTACCCAAATGGGCCCGAAAGCCTATTGGGCCCTAATTCAGCCCCTCGAGGCCCAACTTACCGTGAACGCCAAAACCACGTCCTTACCATTTCCATTATTCCCGATCATCATCTCATCGATTCTAACTAACTAGTGAGCGTTCGCTTGCTCACAAGTCCTCGAAATGCCAGAATTTCGGCATTTTGGCTTTTCTGCATTTATCGCTTCAAGCTATGGAAAGGGTTCGTTACACACCTGATTTGCAATATTCCTTGACGAGATCTCCTATGCGATTTCTCCTATAATCAACCACTTATAGATTAGACCATGTTATTATTAAACCAAATCGAAAACTACCTATTATCATCACTTACACATTCGCCACCATCCACAATGGCCCTTGGGTTCATACCTTTGCAAGTTGATGACTAGATTTAGTCACTCGATGATCCAAGCTTTTCACACACTCCTCGATCGGTAGCCTTTAATCTTCACTAGCACCAACAAACCAAATAACACCAAAAACCCTTTTAGCCTTAGTCGACGGGGGTTTTTAGCTTTTCTTAAACCACAAGATACAAATGGAAAGAAGGTTCAATACTTACCAAGAGATCTACTCGTTGAAGAACGTTCCAAATACCTTCCTACCCCATATCCGCTGAATCCAACTTAAACGTGCGTGAAAATAGATCTAAATATTAATTCCCGAATCACTAAAATATGAAGCTTTCGACTTTTCAAAGAAATATTAATCTAAGCTATTACGAGGTTAGTACACACATTACGGGTTGAAGTTGAAATGTTTCCAAAATCAATCGCCACGATAACCACCACATCACTCAAACTTAACTAATTCAATATCAATATATGTAAATCCTAAGCACATCACCATATCTGAAACATAAGGGCATATTCGTCATTTTACCATACGAGGGTATTATGGTCACTTTACCCTCTGGGGGCTTTACGGTCTTTTTACCTAATAGGGGTATTTTAGTCATTTCATCCTACAAGGGTGTTTTGGTAAATCTACAAACTAAGGGTATTTCAGTAATTTTGTAAACCAATGGTATTTCTATAATTTTTAGAAAGTCAAGGGTATTTTTGTAACTTTGTAAATCAGGGGTATTTTGGTAATTTTACAAATTAAGGGTATTTCGGTAATTTCACAAACCAAGGGTATTTTGGTAATTTTAAAAACTAGGGGTATTTTGGTACTTTTACAAACTAAGGGTATTTTAGTGATTTTGTAAATCGAGGGTAAAACAGTAATTCTGTAAATCAAGGGTAAAATAGTAATTCTATAAATCGAGGGTAAAATGGTAATTACATAAATCGAGGTAAAATGGTAATTACGTAAGTCGAGGTAAAACGATAATTATGTAAATCGAGGTAAAAGCGGTAATTATATAAATCGGGGGTAAAACGGTAATTCTGTAAATCGGGGTACTTTAGTAATTTTACAAGTCGAAAGTATTTCAAGAATTTTACAAATCGAGGTATTTCAAGATTTTTACAAACTAAGGGTATTTCGGTAATTTTAGTAAACTAAAGTATTCTAAACATGGATAACAATACTAATGGCTCTAAAGCCCATTCTCGGCCCAAATGGGCCCTGCGCTCGTGTGGCCCTTTAGCCCAAATCTAGCCACAAATATTAGATTCGCCTAGCCTAGCCCAATATTTACTACACAATCAAACAACTTATCCAATTGGGCTGTAGGCCCATTAGGCCCACATGACCCTTTCATACCATCGCGTCCGAAGTAGCCATCCTACAACTAGAGTAGTAAGAAATACACACCGATAGGAGACTGGAGTTAATCGATGCTCCGAGCACTCTTAGCCGACGCCCAACCCAAACGAAAGCACGCCATACAAATGAAAGGGATCACCAAGAAAGGTACATTTACTCTCTTCATGGTTCCTCTATTTAAAGCCGACTTCACAACCACTCTTATATTAGCTTCCCGATGTGGGATCCTTCAACATTAGAGTTTAAATTCAACACCAACTCTTGCCGCCTCTGTTAGCAAAATAAATGCTCCTTGCTTGCCATGGGATTCAACACATGCCTCCCTTAAATGCTCCACAAGCTACTTGCCACTAAGCCACAAGGCTTTTTGTGTCATATTTTATCCCCAATTAATTATAAGGTCTAAAGGCCAAAGTCCGGTTCCTTTAAAAACCCAAAATAAATTGCAAGAGCCAAGGCTTGAACCCAGCTCCCATACAACCTTAATGACGCCACAACCACTAGACTACAAGCTTCCTTGTGTCATTTATTTAACACAATAATTTAAAACCCTCATCCAGAATCCGGTTTTTTCACTTAATACCAAAATTTTGCTAAAGCCCAAGTTTGAACCCAAGATTTCTCTAACACTTCTCGGGCCATTAACCACCAGCGGACATTTAATTGTGTCATTTCATTGCACAATTAAATACCTATATACAACCTCCTTACGGACCCCCACTCAAGGCCCAATACTTCTAGGCCCAAATTCGGGGTGTTACAATTCTACTCCCCTTAAAGAAATTTTGTCCTCGAAATTTCCAACTATCAACTAATCGTATTACTCAAGTCAAACCTCTATGCTTTCGCTACGCACTCTAATTAAAAATAATTCTTAGTACGACCCGAACATCTAATTACCAAAGTAAAGAAACATTTATCAAGAACGCATACAATTAGTAACACATATTTAAATAAAATAAACTTGGCGATCCCGAGCTCGATGCTCCTTGGACCCACATCTAAGACATGCTCCTGTCTTCCTATGGCATTCACCTGGATGACGTCCATTGCAGTCTTTGCAGATTGGATAGTTTGGTCGTGCCTTAACATGTTTCACAGAACGAGGCTTGGTTTTCTAAGAACTAGAATCTTTCCTTTTCTTACACTCCAAGCACCACCTTGAGCGTTTCCCTAATTTCCTTAATTTTGGTATCCAATACTTCCTCTACCACTTTCTTTACTAACTTGGCGAAGCCTCGATGCCAAGCTCCGAGTTACCGCTACCCGAAGTTGGCAGACTTTGCTTACCCTCAGAATCCATATCAATACTCTACATTACCAGTACACATATCAATTAACTACAAAGATCTCAAAAATTTTACTATTTAATCATAGTTCTTATGCGAGATAGTATTTTAAAGTTTCTATTTTCACGTAATCATAGCCTAGCTACAGCCCTCAGTATTCTAGAGTTTTTAGGGTTGCCCTAGTCATAATGTCATGATATGGTCTCGGTTCTATCTACAGAATATCTTAATACGATGTAATATGATGAATGTAAATACTTACAGACTTGGTGCCGGGATTCAAGTGCCACTTCTTTCTCAATCCATTTAAAACTCGAAACCATATTTTTGATCACCGAAAATAGAAATTTAAAACTTTGATTTGAAAATGAAAAACTTGGACCATTTTAACATATATACTCATAAAACATCTTTAAAATGAACTTCTCAAAACCATTTCCAAAATACCCTTCTTAGGCCTAAATTTTTGAAAAATTTTGGACCGATCCACAGTAGAGTTGTTGCAACTTAGCTCGATACCACTAAATGTAACACCCCAAACCCGCCCAGACGTTATGGCCGAATCGGCGTGCCACATTGGAGTTGAAAACCCACGTTCGTTTTAGTGTTTTAAAACCACATATTTTGTTGAGTTAACAAAGTGTATGGAAGCTGGGCACCAGGTAGGTATCCGAGACAGAGGAGGTGAGCCATGAAGGCTGCTTAAGTACCAAGCTCTTTTATTGGATCCAATCCTAGACATGCCCACAACCATATCCACACTTTGTTATATCGAGTTTAAATTTGTTTAAGTGGACGTCTTTGATAAATCGATTAATCGTGGTGTTGAGATATTTTGAAAACAAGTATCGCTTTGAAAACACGTCCTAAGTCTAGCCCATTTGAACAATTATCAACCAGGTTTGAAGTTATTAAAAATAAAATAATCCCGAGAAGAAATAAAAGAAAAGTTAAAAATGGCCTTATTACAACCCAAAAATAAATAATAAATAAAGGAAATTAAATGAAAACCAAAGCTTATATAAAGGTCCAAAAGCGATCACCGTGGCCACTCTGAATCCCGTCCGGCCCAAGTCCCCATATCAAGGCTCACCTGCAAGGTTAAGGAAAGGGGGTGAGTTTGGAAACTCAGTGTGCAACAAGCCCCTTTCAGAGCCCAAAACAATGACAGCTTGTTGGGTCTAAGCCCAAATCCAATCTCAAACATGTACTGGGCCATAGCCCTTCTCATATTTCATAACACTGGGCCGAAGCCTTTTCAAATTTCATATTACTGGGCCGAAGCCTTTACGGTAAACGGTATAGCCCATAGGCCCATTTCAATATCACATATAATGTCAATGAAAGAATGCAAACCCATCTGGGGAGACTACTCAACCCACCATCCGCTACTCTCCACCCGTACCAACCAACACACCATGTGGGGATTAACTCGACCCACCCCGCCATAACTCTCCACTGGCAGCTTAGCTGCTTTATCATATAACTGGAGGCCTAGCCTCTTTTAATAACTGGGGCAAAAGCCCTTTTTATAACTGGGGCATAAGCCCTTTAATAACTGGGGCGTAAGCCCTTTTGATAACTGGGGCATAAGCCCTTTTGATAACTGGGGCATAAGCCCTTTAATAACTGGGGCATAAGCCCTTTTTCACTTCCTCCATTCATATAAAAAACCCAACCCAATGCATTTATGAACATCTCGTGTGCATATCATACATATCATGTGCATATCATACATGTCATGTGCATATCATACATATCATGTTTATCAAAATCCCATGCATTAAGTTCATATATAAACCCTAGGGGTATAATGGTCACTTTTACCTAGGGGCAAAACGGTCATTTTCATGTTATAAAGGTAATCTTGTAATTTTACCAAAATTAGGGTTTCCATGTTCATTAACGATTACTAGCAATTCATGGGTGCAAATAGTGATTTTGGCCCATTTTTAGCGAAATCGAGTTATTGGGCCTAAGACCCCTAATGGGCCCTACTTAGCCGATTCTGTCATCTAGGCCCATTTAGCCTATATCCATAACAGTATTAACAGTTTTAACATGCAATTTAACAGATTTCCATTTCCTACCAAATTTACCCAAATGGGCCCGAAAGCCTATTGGGCCCTAATTCAGCCCCTCGAGGCCCAACTTACCGTGAACGCCAAAACCACGTCCTTACCATTTCCATTATTCCCGATCATCATCTCATCGATTCTAACTAACTAGTGAGCGTTAAACTTGCTCACAAGTCCTCGAAATGCCGAAATTTCGGCATTTTGGCTTTTCTGCATTTATCGCTTCAAGCTATGGAAAGGGTTCGTTACACACCTGATTTGCAATATTCCTTGACGAGATCTCCTATGCGATTTCTCCTATAATCAACCACTTATAGATTAGACCATGTTATTATTAAACCAAATCGAAAACTACCTATTATCATCACTTACACATTCTACCACCATCCACAATGGCCCTTGGGTTCATACCTTTGAAGTTGATGACTAGATTTAGTCACTCTGATGATCCAAGCTTTTCACACACTCCTCGATCGGTAGCCTTTAATCTTCACTAGCACCAACAAACCAAATAACACCAAAAACCCTTTTAGCCTTAGTCGACAGAGGGGTTTTTAGCTTTTCTTAAACCACAAGATACAAATGGAAAGAAGGTTCAATACTTACCAAGAGATCTACTCGTTGAAGAACGTTCCAAATACCTTCCTACCCCATATCCGTTGTGAATCCAACTTAAACGTGCGTGAGAAAATAGATCTAAATATTAATTCTCGAATCACTAAAATATGAAGCTTTGGCTTTTCAAAAAATATTAATCTAAGCTATTACGAGGTTAGTACACACATTACGGGTTGAAGTTGAAATGTTTCCAAAATCAATCGCCTCGATAACCACCACATCACTCAAACTTAACTAATCCAATATCAATATATGTAAATCCTAAGCACATCACCATAATGAAACATAAGGGCATATTCGTCATTTTACCATACAGGGTATTATGGTCACTTTACCCTACAGGGCTTTACGGTCTTTTTACCTAATAGGGGTATTTTAGTCATTTCATCCTACAAGGGTGTTTTGGTAAATCTACAAACTAAGGGTATTTCATAATTTTGTAAACCAATGGTATTTCTATAATTTTAGAAAGTCAAGGGTATTTCAACTTTGTAAATTAGGGGTATTTTGGTAATTTTACAAATTAAGGGTATTTCAGTAATTTCACAAACCAAGGGTATTTTGGTAATTTTAAAAACTAGGGGTATTTTGGTACTTTTACAAACTAAGGGTATTTTAGTAATTTTGTAAATCGAGGTAAAACAAGAATTACATAAATCAAGGTAAAATAGTAATTCTATAAATCGAGGGTAAAACAGTAATTCGTAAATCGAGGGTAAAATGGTAATTCTGTAAGTCGAGGGTAAAACGATAATTATGTAAATCAGGGGTAAAACGGTAATTATATAAATCGGGGTAAAACGATAATTCTGTAAATCGGGGTACTTTGGTAATTTTACAAGTCGAAAGTATTTCAATAATTTTACAAATCGAGGTATTTCAAAGATTTTTACAAACTAAGGGTATTTCGGTAATTTTAGTAAACTAAAGTATTCTAAACATGGATAACAATACTAATGGCTCTAAAGCCCATTCTCTATTAAATGGGCCCACACGCGTGTGGCCCTTTTAGCCCAAATCTAGCCACAAATATTAGATTCGCCTAGCCTAGCCCAATATTTACTACACAATCAAACAACTTATCCAATTGGGCTGTGGGCCCATTAGGCCCACATGACCCTTTCGCCCATCGCGTTCAAGTAGCCATCCTCTGCTAGAGTAGTAAGAAATACACACCGATAGGAGATCGGAGTTAATCGACGCTCCGAGCACTCTTAGCCGACGCCCAACCCAAACGAAAGCACGCCATACAAATGAAAGGGATCGACCAAGAAAGGTACATTTACTCTCTTCATGGTTCCTCTATTTAAAGCCGACTTCACAACCACTATTATATTAGCTTCGATGTGGGATCCTTCAACATTAGAGTTTAAATTCAACACCAACTCTTGCCACTTAGTTAGCAAAATAAATGCTCCTTGCTTGCCATGGGATTCAACACATGCCTCCCTTAAATGCTCCACAAGCTACTTGCCACTAAGCCACAAGGCTTTTTGTGTCATATTTTATCCCCAATTAATTATAAGGTCTAAAGGCCAAAGTCCGAGTTCCTTTAAAAACCCAAAATAAATTGCAAGAGCCAAGGCTTGAACCCAGCTCCCATACAACCTTAATGACGCCACAACCACTAGACTACAAGCTTCCTTGTGTCATTTATTTAACACAATAATTTAAAACCCTCATCCAGAATCCGTTTTTTTCACTTAATACCAAAATTTTGCTAAAGCCCAAGTTTGAACCCAAGATTTCTCTAACACTTCTCGGGCCATTAACCACCAGCGGACATTTAATTGTGTCATTTCATTGCACAATTAAATACCTATATACAACCTCCTTACGGACCCCCACTCAAGGCCCAATACTTCTAGGCCCAAATTGGGTGTTACAATTCTACTCCCTTAAAGAAATTTTGTCCTCGAAATTTCCAACTATCAACTAATCGTATTACTCAAGTCAAACCTCTATGCTTTAGCTCGCACTCTAATTAAAAATAATTCTTAGTACGACCCGAACATCTAATTACCAAAGTAAAGAAACATTTATCAAGAACGCATACAATTAAGTAACACATATTTAAATAAAATAAACTTGGCGATCCCGAGCTCGATGCTCCTTGGACCCACATCTAAGACATGCTCCTGTCTTCCTATGGCATTCACCGGATGACGTCCATTGCGCCTTTCTTGATTGGATAGTTTGGTCGTGCCTTAACATGTTTCACGAACGAGGCTTGGTTTTCTAAGAACTAGAATCTTTCCTTTTCTTACACTCCAAGCACCACGCTGAAGCGTTTCCCTAATTTCCTTAATTTTGGTATCCAATACTTCCTCTACCACTTTCTTTACTAACTTGGCGGTGCCTCGGTACCAAGCTCCGAGTTACCGCTACCAAGTTGGCGACTTTGCTTACCCTCGAAATCCATATCAATACTCTACATTACCAAGACACATATCAATTAACTACAAAGATCTCAAAATTTTACTATTTAATCATAGTTCTTATGCAGAGATAGTATTTTAAAGTTTCTATTTTCACGTAATCATAGCCTAGCTACGCCTCGGTATTCTAGAGTTTTTAGGGTTGCCCTAGTCATAATGTCATGATATGGTCTCGATTCTATCTACAAGAATATCTTAATACAATGTAATATGATGAACGAAATACTTACGAGACTTGGTGTCGGGATTCATTGTGCCACTTCTTTCTCAATCCATTTAAAACTCGAAACCATATTTTGATCACCGAAAATAGAAATTTAAAACTTTGATTTGAAAATGTAAAAACTTGGACCATTTTAACATATATACTCCAAAAACATCTTTAAAATGAACTTCTCAAAACCATTTCCAAAATACCCTTCTTAGGCCTAAATTTTTGAAAAATTTTCGGACCGATCCACAAAGAGTTGTTGCAACTTAGCTCTGATACCACTAAATGTAACACCCCAAACCCGGCCCAGACGTTATGGCCGAATCTGACGTGCCACATTGGAGTTGAAAACCCACGTTCCGTTTTAGTGTTTTAAAACCACATATTTTGTTGAGTTAACAAAGTGTATGGAAGCTGGGCACCAGGTAGGTATCCGAGACAGAGGAGGTGAGCCATGAAGGCTGCTTAAGTACCAAGCTCTTTTATTGGATCCAATCCTAGACATGCCCACAACCATATCCACACTTTGTTATATCGAGTTTAAATTTGTTTAAGTGGACGTCTTTGATAAATCGATTAATCGTGGTGTTGAGATATTTTGAAAACAAGTATCGCTTTGAAAACACGTCCTAAGTCTAGCCCATTTGAACAATTATCAACCAGGTTTGAAGTTATTAAAAATAAAATAATCCCGAGAAGAAATAAAAGAAAAGTTAAAAATGGCCTTATTACAACCCAAAAATAAATAATAAATAAAGGAAATTAAATGAAAACCAAAGCTTATATAAAGGTCCAAAAGCGATCACCGTGGCCACTCTGAATCCCGTCCGGCCCAAGTCCCCATATCAAGGCTCACCTGTAAGGTTAAGGAAAGGGGGTGAGTTTGGAAACTCAGTGTGCAACAAGCCCCTTTCAGAGCCCAAAACAATGACAGCTTGTTGGGTCTAAGCCCAAATCCAATCTCAAACATGTACTGGGCCATAGCCCTTCTCATATTTCATAACACTGGGCCGAAGCCTTTTCAAATTTCATATTACTGGGCCGAAGCCTTTACGGTAAATGGTATAGCCCATAGGCCCATTTCAATATCACATATAATGTCAATGAAAGAATGCAAACCCATCTGGGGAGACTACTCAACCCACCATCCGCTACTCTCCACCCGTACCAACCAACACACCATGTGGGGATTAACTCGACCCACCCCGCCATAACTCTCCACTGGCAGCTTAGCTGCTTTATCATATAACCGAGGCCTAGCCTCTTTTTAATAATCGGGCAAAAGCCCTTTTTATAAGCGGGGCATAAGCCCTTTAATAAGCTGGGCGTAAGCCCTTTTGATAATCGGGGCATAAGCCCTTTTGATAATCGGGGCATAAGCCCTTTAATAAGCGGGGCATAAGCCCTTTTCACTTCCTCCATTCATATAAAAACCCAACCCAATGCATTTATGAACATCTCGTGTGCATATCATACATATCATGTGCATATCATACATGTCATGTGCATATCATACATATCATGTTTATCAAAATCCCATGCATTAAGTTCATATATAAACCCTAGGGGTATAATGGTCACTTTTACCTAGGGGCAAAACGGTCATTTTCATGTTATAAAGGTAATCTTGTAATTTTACCGAAAATTAGGGTTTCCATGTTCATTAACGATTACTAGCAATTCATGGTGCAAATAGTGATTTTGGCCCATTTTAGCGAAATCGAGTTATTGGGCCTATAATGGGCCTACTTAGCCGACCCTCAATGGCCCATTTAGCCTATATCCATACTTAGCCATGCAATTTAACGATTTCCATTTCCTACCAAATTTACCCAAATGGGCCCATTTAGGCCTATTCATCCATTACCGTGACGCCAAAACACGTCCTTACCATTTCCATTATTCCCGATCATCATCTCATCGATTCTAACTAACTAGTGAGCGTTAAACTTGCTCACAAGTCCTCGAAATGCCAGAATTTCGGCATTTTGGCTTTTCTGCATTTATCGCTTCAAGCTATGGAAAGGGTTCGTTACACACGATTTGCAATATTCCTTGACGAGATCTCCTATGCGATTTCTCCTATAATCAACCACTTATAGATTAGACCATGTTATTATTAAACCAAATCGAAAACTACCTATTATCATCACTACATTCGCCACCATCCACAATGGCCCTATTCATACCTTTTGAAGTTGATGACTAGATTTAGTCACTCGATGATCCAAGCTTTTCACACTCCTCGATCGGTAGCCTTTAATCTTCACTAGCACCAACAAACCAAATAACACCAAAAACCCTTTAGCCTTAGTCGACGGGGGTTTTAGCTTTTCTTAAACCACAAGATACAAATGGAAAGAAGGTTCCTTACCAAGAGATCTACTCGTTGAAGAACGTTCCAAATACCTTCCTACCCATATCCGTTGTGAATCCAACTTAAACGTGCGTGAAAATAGATCTAAATATTAATTCTCGAATCACTAAAATATGAAGCTTTAGGCTTTTACGATATTAATCTAAGCTATTACGAGGTTAGTACACACATTACGGGTTGAAGTTGAAATGTTTCCAAAATCAATCGCCTCGATAACCACCACCGTCACTCAAACTTAACTAATCCAATATCAATATATGTAAATCCTAAGCACATCACCATTGAAACATAAGGGCATATTCGTCATTTTACCATCGAGGGTATTATGGTCACTTTACCCTACAGGGCTTTACGGTCTTTTTACCTAATAGGGGTATTTTAGTCATTTCATCCTACAAGGGTGTTTTGGTAAATCTACAAACTAAGGGTATTTCAGAAATTTTGTAAACCAATGGTATTTCTATAATTTTAGAAAGTCAAGGGTATTTACGTAACTTTGTAAATTAGGGGTATTTTGGTAATTTTACAAATTAAGGGTATTTCAAGAATTTCACAAACCAAGGGTATTTTGGTAATTTTAAAAACTAGGGTATTTTGGTACTTTTACAAACTAAGGGTATTTTAGTAATTTTGTAAATCGAGGTAAAACAGTAGAATAAAAATCAAGGGTAAAATAGTAATTCTATAAATCGAGGTAAAAGCGGTAATTACGTAAATCGAGGGTAAAATGGTAATTTAAATCGAGGGTAAAACGATAATTATGTAAATCGAGTAAAACGGTAATTATATAAATCGGGGTAAAACGATAATTACGTAAATCGGGGTACTTTGGTAATTTTACAAGTCGAAAGTATTTCAAAATTTTACAAATCGAGGTATTTCAAATTTTTTACAAACTAAGGGTATTTCGGTAATTTTAGTAAACTAAAGTATTCTAAACATGGATAACAATACTAATGGCTCTAAAGTCCATTCTCCTTTAAAATGGGCCCACACGCTCGTTGGCCCTTTTAGCCAAATCTAGCCACAAATATTAGATTAGCCTAGCCTAGCCCAATATTTACTACACAATCAAACAACTTATCCAATTGGGCTGTGAGGCCCATTAGGCCCATGACCCCTTTCGCCCATCGCGTCTCAAGTAGCCATCCTCACCTAGAGTAGTAAGAAATACACACGATAGGAGACTGGAGTTAATCGACGCCCGAGCACTCTTAGCCGACGCCCAACCCAAACGAGCACGCCATACAATGAAAGGATCACCAAGAAAGGTACATTTACTCTCTTCATGGTTCCTCTATTTAAAGCCGACTTCACAACCACTATTATATTAGCTTCCTGATGTGGGATCCCTTCAACATTAGAGTTTAAATTCAACACCAACTCTTGCCGCCCCCTGTTAGCAAAATAAATGCTCCTTGCTTGCCATGGGATTCGAACACATGCCTCCCCTTAAATGCTCCACAAGCTACTTGCCACTAAGCCACAAGGCTTTTTGTGTCATATTTTATCCCCAATTAATTATAAGGTCTAAAGGCCAAAGTCCAGGTTCCCTTTAAAAAACCCAAAATAAATTGCAAGAGCCAAGGCTTGAACCCAGGCTCCCATACAACCTTAATGACGCCACAACCACTAGACTACAAGCTTCTTTGTGTCATTAATTTAACACAATAATTTAAAAACCCTCATCCAAGAATCCAGGTTTTTTTCACTTAATACCAAAATTTTTACTAAAGCCCAAGTTTGAACCCAAGATTTCTCTAACACTTCTCGGGCCATTAACCACCAAGCGGACATTTAATTGTGTCATTTCATTGCACAATTAAATACCTATATATAACCTCCTTACGGACCCCCACTCAAGGCCCAATACTTCTAGGCCCAAATTCGGGGTGTTACAATTCTACTCCCCTTAAAGAAATTTCGTCCTCGAAATTTCCAACATAAACTAATCGTATTACTCAAGTCAAACCTCTATGCTTTACTTCGCACTCTAATTAAAAATAATTCTTAGTACGACCGAACATCTAATTACCAAAGTAAAGAAACATTTATCAAGAACGCATACAATTAAGTAACACATATTTAAATAAAATAAACTTGGCGATCCCGAGCTCGATGCTCCTGGACACACATCTAAGACATGCTCCTGTCTTCCTATGGCATTCACCGGATGACGTCCATTGCGATCTTTTGATTGGATAGTTTGGTCGTGCCTTAACATGTTTCACGAACGAGGCTTGGTTTTCTAAGAACTAGAATCCTTCCTTTTCTTACACTCCAAGCACCACCTTGAAGCGTTCCCTAATTTCCTTAATTTTGGTATCCAATACTTCCTTTACCACTTTCTTTACTAACTTGGCGGTGCCTCGGTGCCAAGCTCCGAAGTTACCGCTACCCAAGTTGGCGGACTTTGCTTACCCTCGAATCCATATCAATACTCTACATTACCAAGACACATATCAATTAACTACAAAGATCTCAAAATTTTACTATTTAATCATATGTCTTATGCAGAGATAGTATTTTAAAGTTTCTATTTTCACGTAATCATAGCCTAGCTACGATCTCGGTATTCTAGAGTTTTTAGGGTTGCCCTAGTCATAATGTCATGATATGGTCTCAGTTCTATATACGAGAATATCTTAATACGATGTAATATGAGGAATGTAAATACTTACGAGACTTGGTGCCGGGATTCAATCGCCACTTCTTTCTCAATCCATTTAAAACTCGAAACCATATTTTTGATCACCGAAAATAGAAATTTAAAAACTTTGATTTGAAAATAGAAAAACTTGGACCATTTTAACATATATACTCCGCAAAACATCTTTAAAATGAACTTTTCAAAAACCATTTCCAAAAATACCCTTCTTAGGCCTAAATTTTTGAAAAATTTTCGGACCCGATCCACAGCCGAGTTGTTGCAACTTAGCTCTGATACCACTAAATGTAACACCCCAAACCCGGCCCAGACGTTATGGCCGAATCTGACGTGCCACATTGGAGTTGAAAACCCACGTTCCGTTTTAGTGTTTTAAAACCATATATTTTGTTGAGTTAACAAAGTGTATGGAAGCCGGCACCGTGTAGGTATCCGAGACAGAGGAGGTGAGCCATGAAGGTCGCTAAGTACCAAGCTCTTTGATTGGTTCCAATCCTAGACATGCCCACAACCATATCCACACTTTGTTATATCGAGTTTAAATTTGTTTAAGTGGACGTCTTTGATAAATCGATTAATCGTGGTGTTGAGATATTTTGAAAACAAGTATCGCTTTGAAAACACGTCCTAAGTCTAGCCCATTTGAACAATTATCAACCAGGTTTGAAGTTATTAAAATAAAATAATCCAGAAGAAATAAAAGAAAAGTTAAAAATGGCCTTATTACAACCCAAAATAAATAATAAATAAAGGAAATTAAATAAAACCAAAGCTTATTTAAAGGTCCAAAAGCGATCACCGTGGCCACTCTGAATCCCTCCTACCAAGTCCCCATATCAAGGCTCACCAAAGGTTAAGGAAAGGGGTGAGTTTGGAAACTCATGTGCAACAAGCCCCTTCGAGCCCAAAACAATGACACTGTTGGGTCTAAGCCCAAATCCAATCTCAAACATGTCTTGGGCCATAGCCCTTCTCATATTTCATAACACCGGGCAAGCCTTTTCAAATTTCATATTCTTGGGCGAAGCCTTTACGATGAAATATGGCCCATAGGCCCATTTCAATATCACATATAATGTCAATGAAAGAATGCAAACCCATCTGGGAGACTACTCAACCCACCATCCGCTACTCTCCACCGTACCAACCAACACACCATGTGGGGATTAACTCGACCCACCCCGCCATAACTCTCCACCGGCGCTTTTGCTTTATCATATAACTGGAGGCCTAGCCTCTTTTAATAACTTGGGCAAAAGCCCTTTTTATAACTGGGGCATAAGCCCTTTAATAACTGGGACGTAAGCCTTTTGATAACTGGGGTATAAGCCCTTTTGATAATCGGGGCATAAGCCCTTTAATAAGCGGGGCATAAGCCCTTTTCACTTCCTCCATTCATATAAAAACCCAACCCAATGCATTTATGAACATCTCGTGTGCATATCATACATATCATGTGCATATCATACATGTCATGTGCATATCATACATATCATGTTTATCAAAATCCCATGCATTAAGTTCATATATAAACCCTAGGGGTATAATGGTCACTTTTACCTAGGGGCAAACGGTCATTTTCATGTTATAAGGGTAATCTTGTAATTTTACCAAAATTAGGGTTTCCATGTTCATTAACGATTACTAACAATTCATGGGTGCAAATAGTGACTCGGCCCATTTTAGCGAAATCGAGTTATTGGGCCTAAGACCCCTAATGGGCCCTACTTATCGATTCGTCATCTAGGCCCATTTAGCCTATATCCATAACAAGATAATAGCTTTAACATGCAATTTAACGATTTCCATTTCCTACCAAATTTACCCAAATGGGCCCGAAAGCCTATTGGGCCCTAATTCACCCTCGAGGCCCAACTTACCGTGAACGCCAAAAACACGCCCCTTACCATTTCCATTATTCCCGATCATCATCTCATCGATTCTAACTAACTAGTGAGCGTCATTGCTCTCACAAGTCCTCGAAATGCCGAATTTGGCATTTTGGCTTTTCTCGCATTTATCGCTTCAAGCTATGAAAAGGGTTCGTTACACACCTGATTTGCAATATTCCTTGACGAGATCTCCTATGCGATTTCTCCTATAATCAACCACTTATAGATTAGACCATGTTATTATTAAACCAAATCGAAAACTACCTATTATCATCACTTACACATTCGGCCACCATCCACAATGGCCCTTGGGTTCATACCTTTGCCGAAGTTGATGACTAGATTTAGTCACTCTGATGATCCAAGCTTTTCACACACTCCTCGATCGGTAGCCTTTAATCTTCACTAGCACCAACAAACCAAATAACACCAAAAACCCTTTTAGCCTTAGTCGACAGAGGGGTTTTTAGCTTTTCTTAAACCACAAGATACAAATGGAAAGAAGGTTCGAATACTTACTAAAAGATCTACTCGTTGAAGAACGTTCCAAATACCTTCCTACCCCATATCCGTTGTGAATCCAACTTAAACGTGCGTGAAAATAGATCTAAATATTAATTCCGAATCACTAAAATATGAAGCTTTGACTTTTCAAAGCAAATATTAATCTAAGCTATTACGAGGTTAGTACACACATTACGGGTTGAAGTTGAAATGTTTCCAAAATCAATCGCCTCGATAACCACCACATCACTCAAACTTAACTAATCCAATATCAATATATGTAAATCCTAAGCACATTAGTCATACGAAACATAAGGGCATATTCGTCATTTTACCATACGAGGTATTACGGTCACTTTACCCTACAGGGCTTTACGGTCTTTTTTACCTAATAGGGGTATTTTAGTCATTTCATCCTACAAGGGTGTTTTGGTAAATCTACAAACTAAGGGTATTTCAAGAATTTTGTAAACCAATGGTATTTCTATAATTTTAGAAAGTCAAGGGTATTTTGTAACTTTGTAAATCGTGGTATTTTGGTAATTTTACAAATTAAGGGTATTTCAAGAATTTCACAAACCAAGGGTATTTTGGTAATTTTAAAACTAGGGTATTTTGGTACTTTTACAAACTAAGGGTATTTTAGTAATTTTGTAAATCGAGGTAAAACAAGAATTTCGTAAATCAAGGTAAAATAGTAATTCTATAAATCGAGGGTAAAACAGTAATTACGTAAATCGAGGTAAAATGGTAATTACGTAAGTCGAGGTAAAACGATAATTATGTAAATCGAGGTAAAGCGGTAATTATATAAATCGGGGTAAAACGGTAATTACGTAAATCGGGGTACTTTGGTAATTTTACAAGTCGAAAGTATTTCAAGAATTTTACAAATCGAGGGTATTTCAAAGATTTTTACAAACTAAGGGTATTTCGGTAATTTTAGTAAACTAAAGTATTCTAAACATGGATAACAATACTAATGGCTCTAAAGCCCATTCTCATTAAAATGGGCCCACACGCTCGTGTGGCCCTTTTAGCCCAAATCTAGCCACAAATATTAGATTCACCTAGCCTAGCCCAATATTTACTACACAATCAAACAACTTATCCAATTGGGCTGTAGGCCCATTAGGCCCACATGACCCTTTCTACCATCGCGGCTCAAGTAGCCATCCTACAGCCTAGAGTAGTAAGAAATACACACCGATAGGAGACTGGAGTTAATCGACGCCCGAGCACTCTTAGCCGACGCCCAACCCAAACGAAAGCACGCCATACAAATGAAAGGATCACCAAGAAAGGTACATTTACTCTTTCATGGTTCCTCTATTTAAAGCCGACTTCACAATCACTCTTATATTAGCTTCCGATGTGGGATCCTTCAACATTAGAGTTTAAATTCAACACCAACTCTTGCCACCCGTTAGCAAAATAAATGCTCCTTGCTTGCCATGGGATTCAACACATGCCTCCCCTTAAATGCTCCACAAGCTACTTGCCACTAAGCCACAAGGCTTTTTGTGTCATATTTTATCCCCAATTAATTATAAGGTCTAAAGGCCAAAGTCCGTGTTCCTTTAAAAACCCAAAATAAATTGCAAGAGCCAAAGCTTGAACCCAGTTCTCCCATACAACCTTAATGACGCCACAACCACTAGACTACAAGCTTCCTTGTGTCATTTATTTAACACAATAATTTAAAACCCTCATCCAAGAATCCGTGTTTTTTCACTTAATACCAAAATTTTTGCTAAAGCCCAAGTTTGAACCCAAGATTTCTCTAACACTTCTCAGGGCCATTAACCACCAAAGCGGACATTTAATTGTGTCATTTCATTGCACAATTAAATACCTATATACAACCTCCTTACGGACCCCCACTCAAGGCCCAATACTTCTAGGCCCAAATTCGGGGTGTTACATCATGGTGAAGGAAAGGAACAATCCTATTCACTCACTCGGTCAACTAGATATTTTCCTTTGTTGCAGTGGATGTTTGACACGTGTATTAATCCATGTGATAACTAGTTAGATGCACGATAGCTGTAAAGACTAGCCTACGAAAACACATACAAGACTCACCCTTAGGTCTCAGCTCATCCCTTATCCTTAGTCATTTCATTAGAGCGTATCTGATGGCATAACAATTCATGCTTTGGCATATCAAGCCTTTAGAGGGATTCTCGTATTACTATTCGATATTGATTACATGCCCACATACACTCTAGGAACTTTAGTAAGGTAGACAATAGTTTATTTACTTATAGACTTCAAAGCTCGCCATATGTCAGGCGTTACTTTAATTTGACTTCGCCTAACCTCTAGCTGTTTTCTTAGCTTAGAGGAGTTTTCCTATCTTCCTTAGCCCTGCTCCCTCATAATGTGTGAAGATACCTTTTGTATTAAACACTTTGACTTGTCCATTGAGTTTATTGGGACTCAAAAAATGTCACATCAGTCAATTGGTGGTCTTATCTAGATCTTTCCAATTCCAAGAGTACTAATCAACTGTTTTCCTTTTGTTCTTAACTATTTTAGTTCATGTTCAGTTGAGTTTTAACTATTGTTTCCTTATAACTTAACCGGCTCAAGGTCATCAATATTAAATGCCTTCATTGCTGACATAAACTTCGTAACACAAGATTTATTTCTTCATTACCTATAACAAATTCCACCCATCCCGTTCATGCCAATCAAAGGCTTTTGGGGTGGATCTTTCTTCATTAGACATAACTCTTAATCACTATGTGCTACTCTAATATCTGCCAACATTAAGGTGTCATAGGCGCACTCATAATGGTTCTTGTCTTTATACTAGCTTAAATACCATTCACTTCTAACTCATCTTATCCGACCCATTCTCTGAGCAGAATTCAGATACTAAAATTCTATCCGGCGGGATGTTACATTCCTCGTCTTCTCTAACAAAGATACTTTAAAGCATTCTAGAGACTCAGAAAAGAATGTAGAGAAAAACAAAGGTGAAACATGCCAACTATCGGTAACCTTATATAGAATATACAGAAAGGACAAGACTTAGTGGGAGGGTTAGAAATCCCACTATAGCCCCTAAAACCCAAGAATAGGATTTCCTAAACATCTACTAAACTTAACTACTACCACTAACCAGTTTAGTGAGTAGTAAAATGTTGCTTCTACTCTAAAATAAGCCAACTAAACAAGTCACTCGGTTACCTAAACACATCAAATTGTCATCTACAGTACTCTAGTTCAATTCCAACTAGGTCTCAACCAAACTATAATAATAGTCACTGAGCCATCATTCTCACGCTAAAACACGAAAAACAAGTCTATCAATCTACGAACTAAAAAGTTCAACCCAAATATTTGGGGTTGGTGGATTGCCACACAAAATAGTTCGTGAAACCCTAGAGTTCACCATATGGAAAATTCCAACAAGGCATTCCGCAAATATGCATACTGTTGAATCCATGCAATATGCCACCTAGACTTGTAATGGATAATTCACCAATCTCACCCTTTTTCTACCTTAGCTTATTCAACTACAAGCCAAATAGCATATTGATATGATCTACATTGAGTGGCTGTTACAACTCTCCCCCACTTAGAAAATTTCGTCTTCGAAATTCTTATCTACCAATAACTGAGGATGTAGACACCTATTTTGTCCGAGCCCAATTGGAGGCCCATTTAAATTTTTATTCTCTTTTGGGTCGTTCAAAGCCCACCCAGTTTTGGTCTATTTTAAACCTTTATTTTTCATTTTTTTCCTTCTTCTTTCCTTTTTGGGCCTGTTAAAGGCCCAAATATTAATTATTATCACTATTACTATTATTATTAAATATCATTATTATCATTTTTTACAAATAAACAAGATTAAAAACAATATATATACATGAAATGAAATGAAAGAAAAAAAAAGAGGTTTTTCATACTTTTGTTATTAAAAAAAAGGTAAAAAAACAACAACTACAAGCATTCTATTGTTTTTTGGCCATAGACATGCCATGAGGGATCGAGTTTTGGGCTCCGATGAAGGGGACGTCACCAGGCTGTCGGTCCTCCGCCCCTAGAAGCCCCCAAAAATCCCTTTTCCCCTTTCTAAAATAGAGGTTTATTTTTTAAAAAACGCTTGATTTTGGGAATAGTTTTGATTTTTTAAAAGAGAAATTTTAGATTTTAAAATATAAAATATGTTTTTTAGTCATTTTAAAAGAAAGTTTAAATTTTTAAAACAAAGTTTTAATTTTTTGACTATTTCAAAGTAAAAGCTTTATTAAGAAAAATAGTGTTTTTTTAAAAGGAGAAACTTTAGATTTTGAAAAATAAAATCTATTTTTTAGTCATTTTAGAGGAAATTTTAAATTTTTAAAACAAAATTTTGATTTTTTTCAACTATTTCAAAATAAAATTTTGATTTTTAAGAAACGTAATGATTTCTTTTAAAAAAAAACTTTGATTTCACAAAAAAAAAAATTCGGCCAGCGAACGTGGTGGCTCCACCACCGAAGGCCAAAGAGTCGTTGGGCTCTTCGGTGGTGGAGCAATGGCCAATATAGATGTAGGAAGAGAATTTTTGTTTTTTTTTTGAAAAAAATGAGGTTAAAATGAAAGAATGAATAGTTTTTTTCCATTTATAGGTGGCAAAAATAGGTAATTTATTCCCACCCCCTTACTTTTAAAAAATACAAAAAAATACCCCATTTTTTGCAGTGCCGCCTCACTCTCTAGCCTATTTACACCTGTGACCCTTTTGTTTATTCAAAGTCTAAAATTTCAAAATTAAAAGAAAATTAATTGCTACATCAGTCCTCTATCTTCCACATTTTTTATGTTTTAGTCTCAAAATCAAGCTATCTCATTTTGTTTCCATCTTTAATAAATTATTTACACTTATATCTTCCCTTTCATTTGCATTTATACCTTATATATTTAATGTCAAATATGCAATTTATTTTAATGTTTTATATTTATTCACACTTGTATAAATTTTATTTGTTCTTATTTTGTCTTTATTTATTTTCATGTCCATTTATATTTATGTTTTTTTACACATTCCCTTACATACATTTTAATATTATTTATTTATGTTAAATTGATTCTTTTATTGTATTATGAATAAGATGTATTATTGTTATTATTATCATCATCATGTCAATGTCTTATTTGTTCCATTTATTTAAGTTTTTTTCTTATTGTCATTTTATAAAGAGTTTTAAATTTTCATTAACTTTATCCAATTTAATTAATTTTCCTATTTTGTTACTATTCATTTAAAAAAACAAACTTTAGGTTATTTTTTCATCCTATAATTGTTGACATAAAGCTAGTTAAGTAGGTGCTACATTTTAATAAAACCATAAGGTTTTTACATTGATTTAGGTTAGTCTTTAAGATTTTATCTACCATTTACCCTAGAAAAATTATAAATAATATGTAAGATATTTTTTAAGGATTTAAACTAACTTTCAATATCGTATAGAATTAAAATCTTAAATTAATATGTAAACATTCTTTAGGACTTTATTCAAGATTAAAACTAAAGATTTTTGTAAGTGAATTGTAAATCATGAGTAGGTCTTTCTAAGTATTTTATTTTAGAAACTTTTTCAAGAAAGCTAATAAATGTTATTTAAGATATATTATTTTAGGATTTTGTCAATTTAAACCTTAGATCAAGAATTTTTAAGTAAGATAAATCACAAACTCGGCATAGGATACTTTCGTAAGATCTTCATAGGTTCAACGTTATTAATTAAATCTTTAAAAAATAAAATATTGAATAAGTTGTAGATGGATTTTAATATTTCTCTTAATTCATTGGTAATTTCTAGGTATTTTTTTTAGAATTATAAGATAGAATTAATTTTAGGAATTGGAGGTATTTTGCTAGAATTATTTAGGTATCTTTTAGGGTTCCTATTAAAAGTAAAAATCTCTAATTTAAGTTTCAAATTAGATAAGTTTGGTGAAAACATCTTAATCAAGTTATAAGTAAATCGAAGACATTTTCTTTAGAGTTTTTATTCAATATTTCTATAGGATTTTAGCCTAGATTAAGACATTAATATGCTTAAATAAAAAATAAAAAGACCTAGCTCCTAAGGCCCCGTAGGACTATCCCCGGATAGGTGTTGTGCAGGTGCTATAACCTTTCCCACACATAACCATACTCCTGAACTCGAAGTTTGATGATGAGATCGAGTCTAGACCTTTAGGATTTTTTATAGTATTAATTCTAGACTTTTAAATGATAGGTGGCTAAGCAACCTAACCCTAATTGATTAGTGGTGACTCTAAGTTAATTTAGGCCCTCCATGTCTAGCTTCGATTACTAGACCCCTGTACCCTTATGTAGGGAGGATATTGCTCTTTTATCAAACTCCTCTTCTCCCAGGTGGCTTTATTTGTGTTATGGCTCCTCCATAATAATTTTACCAGTGGAAGTATTTTATATCTCAACTATAACAACCCTAACCCGTATCCGTTGTTGAAACAGGATTTCAGAGCATTATCGAAATTTTTAGAACATCTTTTAGATAATTTATGTAAATTACTATTCACTAATTGAGATCATTCAAAACCTCCCTTAATTGGACCCTTGAGGCCCAATACGAGCATTAGAGACAAGTCGGGACTTAATCGGGAACTCCAAGAATTTTGGTGACATTTTAAAAATATTCCAAGGTACAAGACTCACACGCCGTGTGGTCCAAGGGACACGCCTGTGTGACCCTGGGACACACCGGTGCTACAGGCCGTGTTCAACCTCGTGTAACTCTCTGACTTGTGCATAGGGCCATGCCACATGCCCGTGTGCTAGGACGTCTGGTCAATTAATTCAATTCGAAATTAGGTGCAGGTTTCACACGGCCAAGACACACGCCCTTGTTCTAGGCTGTATAGCACACACGACTGAGACACACGCCCATGTCTCTGCATGTGTGCTCAATTCTGATCATTCTATTTCCCAAAATTAAGGTGCAGGGGACACATGGCCTGACTACATGCCCATGTACCCTGATGTGTGTCACACGGTCTAGACACACGCCTGTGTGTTTGCCCTTGTGGAAAAAATAAAGCCATTTCCTAGCCTTATTCGTCACCCAAATTTACCATTTTCCTGCACTAAAACATACCAAACACATTCCAACCTTTTCAAGCATTCAAATTAAGAGATTTCCATCATTCAACATGGCATATCATTGCATGTATACATGTTTACAATCTTACCTTGGATTAACTAAGCATTGACATCATTTAATCACATGTACTTAACATAACACATATGAATATATATCATAATAACCGACTTAATCATACGAAAATAAGCCATTACTAGCCATTCCAATGGCTAGGTTACAAAACATCAATATCAAGCTACTAATGGTCAAGTTGTCCTATACATGCCATTATACCAAAATGATTTTACTATGTATACCCAAGATAAGGTAGCTGATAGTGTGGCGATGCTCTAATGATCTCTAGCCTAAATGTAACACCCCAAACCCGGCCTAGACATTATGACCGGATCTGATGCACCACATCGATGCGTTCAAAACATTCCGTATTACTTAGTTTGGAAAAACTTAGTTGGTGTTGTAAAAGACACTCTTAAAAGTAGGTTAAAGTGAACGAAGTCAGGCACCGGTAGGAAACCAGAAGAAGAGGAGGTGAGTCCGTCGACCGCTTAAGTACCAAGCTCCCTTCGGATCCAATCCTAGACATGCACACCGCCATTGCCACACTCTAATATCTCGTATAATTTTGAGAAAACCGTTTGGTTATGTCCATCTTAAGAAAGTGATTAAGGTTGAAAACGTTTGCTTAGCGGAAGTCTTACTCGTATTCGTGTTATTTTGAAATCACTTAATGTCTTTGAAAACGCGTCCTAGAGCTAATTTATTTCGTTAGTTATCATAAATCAGTTTTATCATAATAGAATTAAATAATAAAGAAACAACCCAAACCATAAAAATAATTAGCGGCCTTATTACAAAAAAAAACCCAAAACCATAAACGAAAATATGGAAAATCTAGTTCACGGAAGAAAACGAATTTGCGAAAACGTGTGGCCACTCCGAATCCCGCCACTCAAGTCCACCAACTAGGGCTCACCGCAAGGATGGAAGGAAAAGGGGTGAGTTTAGGAAAACTCGGTGTATCTGAAACCCATCCAAAGCCCAAATCACTCGAGCCCATTGGGCCTAAGCCCTATTCAGATAACGAAGACACAAGTGGACCGAAGCCCTTTTGAATCACATGAGCAAGGCCTTAGCCCTTTTAACGTAACAATGTGGCCCATTGGCCCGATTCAAGAACATAGGTAACAATAGTAGTAATGCATGCAAACCCATCCGGGAGACTACTCAACCCACCAACCGCTACATCGCCTGCATCAGCCCTACACTCCATGTGGGAATATCTCAACCCACCCAAATTTACACTCCACAGTTAAAAGAACGCGCTCAAATATCGATAAGTTGAGGCAAAGCCTCCAAGACGTGGATGAACCACTTTCAATACTTCCTCCATCAATACCCCAATCCCATGCAATGAGATATTAATAAAGCATATCATGTACAATACAAGATTAATCAATCATGCGGTTTAGCTAATTTAAACCCTAGGGGTACATCGGTAATTTTGCTCTTTAGGGGTCATTTTCGTAACTTAGCAACTACACAAATTACTTCAGAAATTTTCAACAGTTTTATGCAATTTGGTTCCTCCATCTAACTAACAGGCTAATTTGCCCATCTCTTACCCATATTAGTCCGTAAGCCCATTGGGCCCAGTTTTGGCCCATCTGGCCCCTTTTCCCGAAGTACGCTAAAATGTCACACGAACTTACTTACCACTTTGCGGTGCCAGATCTAACAATTACTCTATGTCTTGAGAGCATTCGCATACTCACAAGCCTATGAAATGCAGGAATTTCGGCATTTCACTTTTGCCAATTGAACTAAGGAAGGGTGTTCTGACACACCGATTCACGACGGCGCCATCGAGATCCCTTTCGATGTCCTACAATTGATTAGCAGTTCTTATTTACAAACCGTAATCACTAAACCCAAAACTTGCTCAACCAAAGTCGACCCATGTTCCTAAAAAGCCTTTGAACCCTTACCTTTTGCCAAAATCGATAGCTAGCTCAAATCGATTGTTCCAATGATTCACGCTTTTGATCCAACGCTTAAGAAGACTCTAATCACCGAAGGAAAACATCGCCACAAACCCTTAAAGCCTTATGCTCAAATCGACAGCCTCCTAATTTTTAGGGACTTTGGCTTTTCCTAACATCGTAAAATAAGAACGGATCCGAGATGATAAGTACTTACCCTTACTCCTACTTGATTTCCACGCAATCCGGTGCATTTATCCTTAGAACAATGGTAAAACCCGAATCCGGGGTTGAAGAAGTTTTGTAACACCCGTGCACTGAGTCCGTTACGGAATCGAACACAAGGTGCACACAGACTTAACTATTTTCACAAATCCATTTAGAACTTTCCGCACAAGTCGTTATTTGCGTCACTTCCGCCTTTAAAAATCATATCTTGAGTTTCAAAGCTCGAAAATTAGTTTTGTAATTTTTCCTGAAACTAGACTCATATGTCCATCTACAGATTTTTTCTAGAATTTTGGTCGAGCCAATTAGTACAGTTTATTAGTTAAAGTCTCCCATTGCGTGGATCGACTACATTGACCTTCGTATGCGTTTTAATTGGATATGTCCTGTCACAGGGCTTCAATCTCGATGCTGTTTGTTTCTATAGAAACTATACTCAGAGAGGAATCTACACATATATGCCATGACTCCTAATTACCTCTGCTAATTTACAATGATTTTCCAAAGTCGAATAGGGGATCCAGAAACTGTTCTGGCCCTGTTTCACGAGAACTTTAATATCTTTTAACATCTAACTCATATGACCGTTTTGTTTCTTCCATATGAAAGTAGGTTCATTTACATAATTTATTCACTATTTAATACCGTTCCTACTATTTTTAGTGATTTTTCACATCCACATCATCGTCACGACAAAGATCTTGCCTTTAAGGTAGGCTTTACCTATTTCATAATTTCCATGATTCAATTGGCCCCTTTTGCATACATAGCACAAAGTGTGATCATGATTAACCATTCCAATGGCTAATCGTTTCAAAACAATTCCATACCTCATAATGATCAACATACAAACGATTATAGTACTATGCTAAAATGTATATAAGCCATTTTCGCATGGCTATCCAAGTTTACACAAAACCGAAAGGTACATGACCTACAACAAAAGGGTAGTCCTATACATGCCATTTCAAAGTTCAACCAAAATTTGTACCAAAATGGGGGCTTTGATAGTGTGGATGACTTCGACTTCGATGATCCCGAATCCGATAGCTAACAAGCGAAACCTATAAAACAGAGAGCCAAAGCAACGGGATAAGCATTTTAATGCTTAGTAAGTCTCAAGCAATGAAATCAGCTTTGACTAAAGTATTACATTCACATAGCTAAATGAATCACTTTATTAATACACATTCTCATAATCATACTTACTTCACATTACCGACCCTTATGTTCATACACAAAGGAACAACTTAGCCAAAGGCCGGTAGCTCGTTTATCAATTGAGCGAATACTTACTTGTAAAGACTCAACTAATTCAAGCACATACGAACATACCTCATTGCTGGAATTTTCACAAGTGTATAAACTGAAATTTTTACAGTAAGATTGCTCACTTCCGAATCACGTACCTTCGGGATTTAACCGGATATAGCGACTCGCTCGATTGTCTTCGGGACATAGCCCGGTTATAGTGATTCGCACAATTGACTTCGGGTCTTAACCCGGATTTGGTAACTTGCACAAATGCCTTCGGGTCTTAGCCCGGATATAACAACTAGCACGAATGCCTTCGGGTCTTAGCTCGGATATAATCACTAGCATAAATGCCTTCGAGACTTAGCCCGGATATAATCACTAGCATAAATGCCTTCGGGACTTAGCCCGGTTATAATCACTAGCATAAATGCCTTCGGGACTTAGCCTGGGTATCATTCCAATGCTCATTTACACATATATCAATAATCACGACACATCCATAATTCATTTTCGTTACTAAGGCTCAAACACAAAATATTTATCAAACCTTTACAATTTCAGCTCAATAGCCACACACACAAGGAGCATGATTTCAATATAATTCAAGTAGGGTCATTACTCGAAGACTTACCTTGGATGTTGTCGAGCGATTTAAACGACTACTCGACTACTTTTTCCTTCCCTTTATCGGATTTAGCTCCCTTTGCTCTTGAGCTTAATTTGACAAATAAATTGATTTAATCATTTGAGCATCGAAGAGGAATTCAAGGTACTTAGTCAATATATATACTCATTAGGCATCAAAGTCGCATATGTACGAAATCATGAATCGAACTCAACTCATTAGTTAATATTCCTCTTAGCGAATTTTCTAAGCCAAGAATAGGCATCAATATGCTTGCCTCTAACCGAATGCATGCACACCAATTTCCCTCATGTGGCCGAATATGCATGTCCATGTTGAGGCCAATTATACACTTAATACCACACAAAAACAGCATACATTTTACTAACTAACGATTACATATCGTAGCTCAATACACATCTCTCATTTACTTCATAACCAAACATCATCACAAGAAAATATACACCTTGAAATAGTATATATGTCATACCAATACATCATGTGCAAACATATATTCATGTAGGTGCAAGGGTCAATCTCAAGTGGCTTATATCCAATTATATACACATATCCAAAGCTCAAATCTTACTTACCATGCAACATGCATGAATCATACTTATGGATATACCATGGACGAATACACCACAACACCATACCGTTTCAATTTGGTCATGGTTAAACAAAGAACTTAGTATCTCATTCAAAAATGCTAAAAGAAAATCTAAAAGTCCTCAATCCCCCCATCACATGTATCATTATCAAGCTTGATATTTAGCATGCAATGGCATTAACACCACATCCACCTTGGCCGAATATCATTCCCTTGACATAGCCAAGATTTGAACCATGGGCTAACAAGAACATCAAGCTAGCAACTAAAAACATGCATGAATCTCATGACACAACCTCAAACATACCTAAATCTTGATGCAAGTATAGCCAAACCTCTTCCTAATCCTCTTCCAAACCAAACATGAAGCAAAATTCCTTCCTTCCTCTAGTATTTTCGGTCAAGAGAGAAAAATGGATGAACAAATTTTTTTTCTTTTCTTTTCTTCAATACACGGCAATGGGGAGGGGAGAAGCCTTCACACACATTTTTTTTTCATTTTTTTAATTACCCATTCACCTTAGTTTATTGTTTCTCCCTAATGCACCAACAAAACATGTCTATGACATGTTTTGCCCATCCTCCCTTGTCATGGCCGGCCACCTCTTATAAAAAGAGGGATATTTGACATGCAAGGCCATTGTTTTGCATGCATGCTCTAATTAGTCATCACACATTCCCCCATCATACTTTCAAAGTTTTCTACTAGGTCCTTTCTAGTGAAATTCACATTTATAACTCTAAATCAAAGCATCAAAAATGTCACACATAAGTTAACACATATTATAGGCAAGAAAATAAATATTAAATTATTTTTATGCCTCGGTTTTGTGGTCCCGAAACCACATTCCGACTAGGGTCGTTTTAAGGCTGTCACAACTCTCCCCCACTTAAGAAATTTTCGTCCCCGAAAATCTTACCGGAAAATAGGTTTGGGTAACGCTCTTTCATAGAGTTCTCAGGTTCCCAAGTAGCTTCTTCCATCCCGTGTTTGAGCCATAACACTTTTACTAACGGAACCCTTTTGTTTCGCAACTCCTTCACTTCACGAGCTAGGATACGAATCGGTTCTTCTTCATAACTCATATCGGCTTGAATTTCAACCTCTGATGGACTAAGTACGTGTGACGGATCAGATCTATAGCGTCGAAGCATTGAAACATGGAAGACGTTGTGAATCTTTTCGAGTTCAGGGGGCAAAATCAAACGATACGCAACTGGGCCAACTCGTTCGGAGATTTCGTACGGCCCAATGAATCTCGGGCTCAACTTGCCCTTACGGCCAAATCTGAGTATCTTTTTCCAAAGCGAAACTTTAAGAAACACTTTATCTCCCACTTGATACTCAATGTCCTTTCGTTTCAAATCTGCGTACGATTTCTGACGATCTGTGGCCGCCTTCAGACTTTTACGGATTACCTTTACTTTCATTGACATCTTTAATCAAATCCACTCGAAAATTTTGCTTTCACCGAGCTCGGTCCAAAACAATGGTGTACGGCATTTACGCCCGTACAAGGCCTCGTAAGGCGCCATTTTAATACTTGATTGAAAGCTATTGTTGTAAGCGAATTCAATCAAGGGTAAATACCGTTCCCATGAACCACTCGAACTCGAGGATGCAACATCTCAACATATCCTCAAGTATCCGAATTATCCGCCGGATTGACCATCGGTTTGGGGTGAAAGGCGGTCTTTGAAATGCAACTTGGTACCCAAAGCTTCTTGCAATTTCTTCCAAAATCGCGAGGTGAACCTCGGATCTCTATCTGACACAATAGAAATCGGTACCTCGTGTAATCTCACAATTTGAGAAATGTACAATTCAGCTAGTTTATCCAATGAAAAATCCGTACGCACAGGGATAAAGTGAGCCGACTTACTCAGTCTATCAACAATAACCCAAATCGCATCCTTCTTACTTGCTGACAATGGCAGTCAGGACACAAAGTCCATTGTGACTCGATCCCATTTCCACTCAGGTATCGTAATCGGCTGAAGTAATCCTAAAGGCACTTGATGTTCCGCTTTCACTTGTTGACATATTAAACATCTCGAAACAAAGTCGGAGATGTCTCGTTTCATACCATGCCACCAAAACCAACGTTTCAAATCGTTGTACATCTTCGTACTCCCGGGTGGATTGCCATTCGGCTACAATGGGCTTCGTTCGAATTATCGAAATAAGTTCAATTCTTTGGAACACACAGATGACTTCGAACCTCAAACAATCGTCATCATCAATTTGAAACTCCGATTCCTTGTTCGAACACACTCAAATTTGCTTTTGCAACCAACTCATCGTCAACTTTCTGAGCTTCACAAATTTGATGAGTCAATAATGGTTTGGCCTTTAATTCGGCTATTAACACATTGTCGGGTAGAATAGACAAGTGTACATTCATAGCTCATAAAGCAAACAGTGATTTTCGGCTTAAGGCGTCCGCAACCACATTAGCCCTTCCCGGGTGATAATCAATGACAAGCTTGTAATCTTTTAAAAACTCGAGCCAACGTCTTTGTCGCAAATTTAAGTTTCTTTGAGTCATCAAATATTTGAGACTTTTGTGATCCGAATACACATGGCACTTCTCACCAAATAAGTAATGTCGCCATATCTTTAAGGCGAATACGATGGCAGCCAATTCGAGATCATGGGTCGGATAATTTTTCTCATGTGGCTTTAATTGTCTCGACGCATAGGCCACAACTCGACCTTCTTGCATCAATACGCAACCTAACCCAAGTAGGGAGGCGTCACTATAGATGACAAACTCCTTGCCAGATTCGGGCTGTACTAGTACTGGAGCTTTTGTCAAACGAGTTTTCAATTGGTCGAAACTTTTCTGACACCTTTCCGTCCATTCAAACTTGACATCTTTCTGAAGCAGTTTCGTCATGGGTGTGGCTATCATCGAGAATCCTTTTACAAACCGTCGAAGTAACCTAAGTCCCAAAAGCTCGAACCTTAGTAATATTTCTTGGAGGCTTCGAGCTAAGTATGGCTGAAATTTTGCTCGGTCGACTCGAATACCCGATGCAGATACCACATGACCCAAGAAGCTAACCTCTCTTAACCAGAACTCGCACTTGCTGAACTTAGCGTATAACTGCTTGTCCCGTAAAACTTGCAACACTAATCTCAGGTGCTCCGCATGTTCGGTCTCATCTCTTGAATAGACCAAGATGTCGTCAATGAACACAACTACGAACCGATCCAAATACGGTCTGAAGATCCGATTCATCAAATCAATAAATACCGTAGGGGCATTAGTGAGCCCAAGCGGCATCACTAAGAACTCGTAGTGACCATATCTCGCTTACAAGGCGGTTTTGGGTAAATCCGAATCTTGGATTCATGGCGAATATAATAGCCCGATCTCAAATCTATTTTTGAGAACACCGAGGCTCCTTCAGGTTGATCGAACAAATCATCGATCTGTGATAACGAATATTTGTTCTTTATTGTCACTTTATTAAGCTGACGATAGTCGATGCACAACCTCATGGTTCCGTCCTTCTTTTTCACAAACAACACTGGTGCACCCCAAGGTGAAAAACTCGGGCGAGCAAAACCTCTATCCACCAACTCTTACAACTGAGCTTTCAACTCATTTAATTCCATTGGTGCCATACGATACGGAGCTATCGAAATCGGGGTGGTCCCAGGTACAAGCTCAATACCAAACTCTATCTCCCGAACAGGTGGCAAACCCGGTAATTCTTCGGGAAAAACATCCGGGTATTCACCAACCACCGGCACAGATTCGGGTTTTATTTCTAACTCTTTATCATCAAGTACATACGCAAGGTATGCTTCGCACCCCTTTCTTACATATTTTTGGGCCAACATTGATGATATTACAGCTGGCAACCCCTTTAAGTCCGTAGACTCAACTCGGATCATCTCATTATTTGCGCACCTCAAATCAATAGTCTTGCTTTTGCAATTCACAACCGCGTCGTGCACGGTCAACCAATCTAAACCAAGAATAACATCAAATTCATCGAACGGCAAAAGCATCAAGTCCACCGAAAAACAGGAACCTCGAATCACTAGGGACATTTCTTACACACTTTGTCGACCAAACGCGTAACGACCCAAGGATTTGACACCGAATTACGAACTCGAGAGACTCAATAGGTAAAGTCTTCTTTGGATGCTAAAGTTTCGCATATATAAGAGTGAGTAGAACCGGGTCAATTAAAGCAATCACATTAGTATCAAAGAGAGTGAAAGTATCGGTAATAACATCCGGCGAGGAAGCATCCTCACGTCGGCGTATGGCATAAGCCCTAGTAGGAGCGCGAGCCTCGGATCTGGTCGTAGCATCTCTAGATCCTCTCGACCACCACTAGCATTGCCCGTATTTCCGGATGGTCTACCTCGGCGGTGGTAGCACCGGTTTCCCATTCGATTTGTATTCTGCTCAGCAACCTCGGGCAATCTTTAATAAAGTGGTCGACCGATCCGCACTTGTAACGAGGCGGTCACGGAACCTCAGACTTCGAATGCCATTTGCCACAATCTTGACACTCTGCTACGTCTCGGCGTTCATTCCCAACATTTGGCGATCAAGTGCCTCGTGAACCCACGGGGTCGATCACGATCTCGTCTAAAAGGCCGAAGTGCCTCTAGACCGCCCACATCATCTCTAAATTTCTTCGATGCATGTTGAAGAGACTTTCCGAGGATCTTTTACTGAAACTCTCCAATTCCCACATCAACTTTTTGTTTTTCTTTTCTAAGCTCTTGACTTTACAAGCTCGCTCGACAAGTACTACGAACTCTCGTATTTCAAGAATGCCAACGAACATTTTATGTCTTCATTCAGCCCATCCTCGAAGCGTTTACATGACGACCTCGGATGAAACACATTCCGGCGTATCTACTAAGTCTAACAAATTTTCGCTCGTAATCGATGGCGACATAGAACCTTGCTTAAGCTCAAGAAATTCCTTCCGTTTTGATCAACAAATCTCGATGATATACTTTTTCCAAACTCGGTTTGGAAAAACTCCCAAGTTACTTGCTCTCGAGGCTGTGAAGTCGAGTGCTCCACCAATAGTAGGCGTAATCACGTAGGAAGGAGATAGCACACTTTAGGCATTCATCGGTGTACAAGATAGCTCATCGAGTACGGATAGTGTTGTCCAACCAAAATTCAGCTTGCTCGGCATCGTCGCTATCCGTAGCTTTAAATTCAGTAGCCCCATGTTTTCGGATTACATCAACTGGGGCTTATTCGACCTTATTTGGTCGATTCTGGGAGGCATTGTAGGTCTTGAAATTGTGTTTTTTGGGAGCGGAGGTTGTGGAATAGCCGTATTAGTTCGAATGTATTGGTTGAACCAATCATTCATCACGCTATAAAAGGCTTGCCTAGCCTCGTCATTCGGATTGCTAGCAACAAGTTGAGAGTCTGTCGGCGTTGTCCCTTGTCTTGGGAGCAGCGCCACACTCTCCACATCATCGACTATCGCTTCGGTTGGGATCGGGATCCATTACTATAAATAAACACAAATTCAAACGTCGAAATCACCACACTATCAAATAATCACATAAAATGGCATGTATAGCTAGACCCAAACGCATTACGGTAGTCCTAGAATCGACTAAACCATAGCTCGATACCAATAAAATTGTAACACCCGTGCTGAGTGCATTATCGGAATCAAACACAAGGTGCACACAGACTTAACTATTTTCACAAATCCATTTAGAACTTTCCGGACAAAGCTGGTTACTGCGTCACTGTCGCCTTAAAAATCATATCTTGAGTTTCAAAGCTCGAAAATTAGTTTCGTAATTTTTCCCTGAAACTAGACTCATATGTCCATCTACAGATTTTTTTCTAGAATTTTTGGTCGAGCCAATTAATACAGTTTATTAGTTAAAGTCTCCCCTGTTGCAGGGATCGACTACACTGACCTTCGTGCGTTACGAATTGGATATGTCCCTGTACAGGGCTTTAATACTGATGCCGTTTGTTTCTATAGAAACTAGACTCAGAGAGGAATCTACACATATATGCCATGACTCCTAATTACCTCTGGCTAATTTACAATGATTTTCCAAAGTCGGAACAGGGGATCCAGAAACTGTTCTGGCCCTGTTTCACGAGAACTTTAATATCTTTTAACAACTAACTCATATGACCGTTTTGTTTCTTCCATATGAAAGTAGGTTCATTTACATAGTTTATTCACTATTTAATACCGTTCTTACTATTTTTAGTGATTTTTCACATCCACATCACTGCTGCTGACAGCATCTGCCTTTAAGGTAGGCTTTACCTATTTCATAATTTCCATGATTCAATTGGCCCCTTTTGCATACATAGCACAAAGTGTGATCATGATTAACCATTCCAATGGCTAATCGTTTCAAAACAATTCCATACCTCATAATGATCAACATACAAACGATTATAGTACTATGCTAAAACGTATATAAGCCATTTTCGCATGGCTATCCAAGTTTACACAAAACCGAAAGGTACATGACCTACAACAAAAGGGTAGTCCTATACATGCCATTTCAAAGTTCAACCAAAATTTGTACCAAAATGGGGGCTTTGATAGTGTGGATGACTTCGACTTCGATGATCCCGAATCCGATAGCTAACGAGTGAAACCTATAAAACAGAGAGCCAAAGCAACGGGATAAGCATTTCAATGCTTAGTAAGTCTCAAGCAATGAAATCAGCTTTGACTAAAGTATTACATTCACATAGCTAAATGAATCACTTTATTAATACACATTCTCATAATCATACTTACTTCACATTACCGACCCTTATGTTCATACACAAAGGAACAACTTAGCCAAAGGCCGGTAGCTCGTTTATCAATTGAGCGAATACTTACTTGTAAAGACTCAACTAATTCAAGCACATACGAACATACCTCATTGCTGGAATTTTCACAAGTGTATAAACTGAAATTTTTACAGCAAGATTGCTCACTTCCGAATCACGTACCTTCGGGATTTAACCGGATATAGCGACTCGCTCGATTGTCTTCGGGACATAGCCCGGTTATAGTGATTCACACAATTGCCTTTGGGTCTTAACCCGGATTTGGTAACTTTCACAAATGCCTTCGGGTCTTAGCCCGGATATAACAACTCGCACGAATGCCTTCGGGTCTTAGCCCGGATATAATCACTAGCATAAATGCCTTCGAGACTTAGCCTGGATATAATCACTAGCATAAATGCCTTCGGGACTTAGCCCGGTTATAATCACTAGCATAAATGCTCATTTACACATATATCAATAATCACGACACATCCATAATTCATTTTCGTTACTAAGGCTCAAACACAAAATATTTATCAAACCTTTACAATTTCAGCTCAATAGCCACACACACAAGGAGCATGATTTCAATATAATTCAAGTAGGGTCATTACTCGAAGACTTACCTTGGATGTTGTCGAGCGATTTAGACGGCTACTCGACTACTTTTTCCTTCCCTTTATCGGATTTAGCTCCCCTTTGCTCTTGAGCTTAATTTGACAAATAAATTGATTTAATCATTTGAGCATCGAAAGAGGAATTCAAGGTACTTAGTCAATATATATACTCATTAGGCATCAAAGTCGCATATGTACGAAATCATGAATCGAACTCAACTCATTAGTTAATGTTCCTCTTAGCCAAATTTTCTAAGCCAAGAATAGGCATCAATATGCTTGCCTCTAACCGAATGCATGCACACCAATTTCCCCTCATGTGGCCGAATATGCATGTCCATGTTGAGGCCAATTATACACTTAATACCACACAAAAACAGCATACATTTTACTAACTAACGCATTACATATCGTAGCTCAATACACATCTCTCATTTACTTCATAACCGAAACATCATCACAAGCAAATATACACCTTGAAATAGTATATATGTCATACCAATACATCATGTGCAAACATATATTCATGTAGGTGCAAGGGCCGAATCTCAAGTGGCTTATATCCAATTATATACACATATCCAAAGCTCAAATCTTACTTACCATGCAACATGCATGAATCATACTTATGGATATACCATGGACGAATACACCACAACACCATACCGTTTCAATTTGGTCATGGTTAAACAAAGAACTTAGTATCTCATTCAAAAATGCTAAAAGAAAATCTAAAAGTCCTCAATCCCCCCATCACATGTATCATTATCAAGCTTGATATTTAGCATGCAATGGCATTAACACCACATCCACCTTGGCCGAATATCATTCCCTTGACATAGCCAAGATTTGAACCATGGGCTAACAAGAACATCAAGCTAGCAACTAAAAACATGCATGAATCTCATGACACAACGTCAAACATACCTTAATCTTGATGCAAGTATAGCCAAACCTCTTCCTAATCCTCTTCCAAACCAAACATGAAGCAAAATTCCTTCCTTCCTCTAGTATTTTCGGTCAAGAGAGAAAAAATGGATGAACAAAATTTTTTTCTTTTCTTTTCTTCAATACACGGCAATGGGGAGGGGAGAAGCCTTCACACACATTTTTTTTTCATTTTTTTAATTACTCATACACCTTAGTTTATTGTTTCTCCCTAATGCACCAACAAAACATGTCTATGACATGTTTTGCCCATCCTCCCTTGTCATGGCCGGCCACCTCTTATAAAAAGAGGGATATTTGACATCATGCATGCTCTAATTAGTCATCACACATTCCCCCATCATACTTTCAAAGTTTTCTACTAGGTCCTTTCTAGTGAAATTCACATTTATAACTCTAAATCAAAGCATAAAAAATGTCACACATGAGTTAACACATATTATAGGCAATAAAATAAATATTAAATTATTTTTATGCCTCGGTTTTGTGGTCCCGAAACCACATTCCGACTAGGGTCGTTTTAAGGCTGTCACAAGTTTCGGCTATAAGCCCCTAAACTAATGGTACTTTCGGCTTTTGGGTGGTGAAGGAGATGACGATATGAGGCTATGACCTTGAAGTAGAATTGCCGTTAGGTATCTAGGATTAAGAAAAGATAATCGTAGATTTAATAAAAACAAAAGAACATAGAAGGACCTGGCTTTGAAGAAATCGGCACAAGCAGTGATCACAGGATTTCGGCTTTTGCCACTTCGGCAAAGGTGCTGATGAATAGCAGGTTTGATGGACGGCTTTGGAGAAGGAAGTAGAGAAAGAAGAACAGGATAGGTGAAAGTTTGACTAAAGAGGAAAAGAGAGAAAAGAAAACCCTTGTGGTGCTGAAAGGAAAACGGCACTTCACAAAGCCCTAGGTGCCAAAATATTAACCTAAACCCTCTGCGAATTTTCCTCTTCAATTCCCTAAATTCGCCAACTCTTAGTCTCTCACCCAATCCCTTAAATCTCTCCCCTTATCACTCCTTAATTCAAGCATTTGGACTGATTCAAACTTTCCTTAGCAGAATCCACTTGGACTCCAACACTTACCCCTCCTGCACTTAAAAAAATAAATGCATCTATTTGTCAACACAGGGAATCGATCCCATGCCTTTCCCAATGCTCCACACGCCACCTTTTTAGGAGCCTAGTGGCGTCACCCTTGCCACTTTACTAAGGCTCTTTTTGTGATGCAATTTACCCATCACTCCACTTAAGGGCCACTTAGCTAGAACCCCTAACTCCTAAGTCCAAAAACTCAAAAATTCAAACCTGGTTTTGGCCAACACATGGGCCTTCTATAAGCCCATTTACCTACTCAAAATATTAATTTCACATCCAAATACGAAATTTTAAAATCTTTACAAAATATTGAAAACCGCGAATAAATCATAAAATCAGGAGGTTACACTACGCGAGCTTTCGAGCACTATAAAATAGGGGAAAAATAAAATGGAGTAAGCATTACATGCTTAGTAAGTTTGTATAACAGAAACTAAACTTACCAATCCCGTTTATTAAATCTAAGCATACAATATCATGTTTTCCATCCATTTGGCTAATATTCCTAAACACATACATTCAATCAAACTTGTTAGTCACCAAAATCTTCATATCAATCAAGTTAACATAGATGAGCTCATCATGCAATATTCTTTCAAAACATCATCATTTCATCTCATAATTCTCATACAGTGTTAAGAGTTTTGTGTCCGTTGAATCATTGAAATTCCGATGGATGTTCAGGTAGTACACTCGAGGTGTACGATTCTATAATCCGTCAATTCTCATTCAAGGGTACCCATTAGGGCACTTAACCAAGAAACACACTCTCGAGCCACATATCGTATAATAGGATTACCAGTCCAGGCTAAATCCTTTATATAACGTATGTTCAAAGAGCTTAATTAGGGTTATCAGTCCGGGCTAAACCCTAATCGTAATGTATACTCGAGAGGTATTATATCAGGATTACCCATATGGCCAAAATCCTTTCTATAACAAGGTCAATAGATTACTCGTCTAAGCTAAATCCCGACCGAAACAAATGCAGGACCTTATTAGTTTCGAGAAAGCACATATAATCATCGAAATTCAATATTCAATTGAGACATAACCCTTTTTCACCATCTCAAGCATGTATTAAATCTTTCATTATAGCATTCAAATAATGTACATCAAAGTATATCACATTCCATACATACACAACATTTAATTAAACATATTTACATACTCAATTAGGTTACATGAACTTACCTCGACACTTGTTCGCGTAAATAATCTACTAATATAAAACATTTTCTTTTCCTCGATCTAGCCTCAAATTTGTGTTACCTGAATATATATAAATAGCTTTAATAATCAATTTCACATTTTTCATATTTATTTGGACTCAATTTACATCCTAGGTAAAATTACCATTTTGCCCCTAACTTTTTCATAAATTCAAATTTCATCCCTCGGCTCGAAAAATGAAACTTGTGCAATTTACTCCCTATTCCAAGCCTTACCAAAATCCCAGTAGAAATTTTACAGCACATGTATTCATAAAAATTTAGAATTTTTCATCAAATTTCACAAGTTTACATTTTAGTCCCTAAATCATGTTTTCATCAAAAATCACTTTGTAAAAGTTGTTTATCTATCAACAACCTTTCATTTTCTACCATAAATTTCAAATTTTCAAAATATACATCCATGACCCATTTTCTATACTTTGATAACTTTTCAAATTAATCCCCCAAATAGATATATTAGACTATCCCGGTTTCATAAATATCAAAATTACTAAAAACAGGGCAAGAAAACTTACCCAATTAAGCCTTGAAAGTTTTTCTCTCTCCTAGGGTTTCCATAAAATTTTAGGGTTGTAGATGACAAAATAAGTTGGTATTTTCCTTTTACCATCTTTTAATTAATTAATTATTTTAATTTCCAATTTAGTCCTACTCTTTTCTAATTTTTCCATGGATGAGTCACCAAAAATCTACATACTTTTCTTTAATGGTCTAATTACCATATAAGGACCTCTAGTTTTGAATTCTGTAGCTATTTAATCCTTATAGCTACTAGAATTAAACTTTCACATTTTATGTGATTTAGTCCTTCTCGTAATTAAACACTTAATCGATAAAATTTTTGTATCAAAATTTTGACACGACATGTATATCATAATACGGACCATCTAATAAAATAAAAATAAATAGTATTTTTGGGTCGGATTTGTGGTCCTGAAACCACTATTCTGATTTCAGTAAAAAATAGGCTGTTATAACTCTCTCCCTTTAGGGATTTTCGTCCTAAAAAATCTTACTAGTAAAAAGATTCAGGTATTGCTTCTTCAAAGTATCCTCCGGCTCCCAAGTAGCCTCTTCTATATCATGTCCTTGCCAGAGAACTTTTACTAAAGCTATCTTCTTATTTCTTAACTCTTTTGTTTGCCGAGCTAAGATTTTGATTGGTTCTTCACTATATGTCATATCAGACTAAATCTCTACCTCTGTCGAAGAGATAACATGTGAAGGATCGGATCAAGACTGCCGTAGCATAGACACATGAAAAACATTATGAATCCGAACAAGTTCTACTGGTAAAGCTAACCGATATGCAACCGGTGCAGTTCTTTCTGTACTCTCATATAGTCCAATGAATCTTGGACTCAGTTTTCCTTTACGACCAAATCGGAGAACTTTCTTCCAAGGCAACACTTTCAAGAATACTTTGTCACCGACTTGAAATTCTATTTCTTTTTATTTCAAATCAGTATAGGACTTTTGACGATCAGAGGCTACTTTCAAACTGTTTCAAATAACTTTCACTTTTTCCTCAGTCTCTCAAACCAAGTCAACCCCATGTAACTTTTTCTCACTAAGTTCTGTCCAATACAAAAGAGTTTCTACATTTGCGACCATACAAGGCTTCATACAGTGCCATTTTAATACTAGCCCGATAACTGTTATTATAAGCAAATTTAATCAAAGGAAAATACCTTTCCAAGTTACCTTCAAACTCAAGTATACAACACCGAAGCATATCTTCCAAGATCTATATTACCTGTTCAGATTGACCATCTGTCTGAGGATGAAATGCAGTGCTAAATTGTAACTTAGTACCCAGAGCTTTTTGCAATTTTCTCCAGAATCGAGATGTAAACCGAGGTCTCTATCTGAAATAATGGAGACAAACACTCCATGCAATCTGACAATCCTAGAAACATATAATTCAGCCAATCTATCCAAGGAAAAATCCATACGTATTGGAATAAAGTGTACAGACTTTGTCAACTGACCAATAATTACCCAAATGGCATCTTTCTTTTTTGGAGACAGGGGTAACCCCGATACAAAGTCCATTATAATTCTTTCCCATTTCCATTCTGGTATCGTAACCGGTTGTAATAGTCTAGAAGGCAACTGATGTTCAGCTTTTACTTACTGACATATCAAACATTTAGATACAAACTCAGAAATGTCTCATTTCATTCTTTTTCAGATCATTATACAGTTTAGTGCTACTAGAATGAATATTATGAACTTTTCGGCACACATACTTTGTCTTTGAATAACAAACAACCATCAGTCCTGATCTGAAACTCTGAGTCAGGATTCGATTCACTTTGTATTTGTTTTGGTTACACCTTACTGTCCTTTTTCTGAGCTTTAGAGATTTGCTGTAAAAACATTGGTCTAACTTTTAACTCAACTATGATTGAACCATCATCAGACAATGACAATAGGGTGTTAATGCAAAGTATACAGTGATTTTTTGCTCAAAGCATCTACCACTACAATTGCCTTTCTTGGATGGTAGTCAATAACAAGATTATAATCTTTCAATAGCTCAAGCCATCTGTGTTGTCTCAAATTCAAATCTTTCTATAACATCAAATATTTCAGACTTTTATGGTCGGTGAATATGTGACATTTTTCACCAAACAAGTAATGCCGCCAAATTTTCAATGCAAACACTATGGCTGCTAATTCAAGATTGTGTGTCGTGTAGTTCATTTCATGTGGCTTTAGCTGTCGTGGAGCATATGTAACACCCCTTACCCATATCCGGCGTCAGAACAGGGTGCAAGGCATTACCGAACTTAAACTCATGTAATCATACAAAATCGAGACATGAAATTTTGTCCAAATTAAAACCATTCATTAGCATGCATATCATCCCTTATATGGACCTATGAGGTCCCAAACAAACTTTGGAAGTGGTACAGGACTAAACCAAGAACTTTGAGAATATTTGGAAGACTTAGAAAATTTTCTTGTTTTGGAGAGTCACATGCCCGTGTGGCCTGGGACACACCCGTGTAACTCTCTGACTATGACATCATCAATAAAATAGGGTCACAGGCCCAATCACACACCCGTGTGCTAGGCCGTCTGGCGAATTAAATTCCAAAAATCAAGTGCAGACTTCACACGGCCTGGGCACATACCCTTGTCCTAAAGCCGTGTCCTTCACACGGCTGAGACACACAGCCATGTCTCTGCCCGTATGTTTACTACTGAGCATTCTATTTTGCATTAATTAGGGTGCAGGGGACACACGACAAGACCACACGCTCATGGGGTAGACCGTGTGTCAAACATGGCCTAGACACATGCCCGTGTGTCTATCTGTGTGGACAACTTTGAGGCTATTTTCCAAGCCCTTTACCACCCTCAAATACACATGCACACATACACATCCCCATGGCATCCAACATGGTAAAAATAAGCACTTACACATTCATAACATAACTTAAATTATCTTATTCTTAATAATCATCGTAGTCATATCCTATCTCATTCGATTTACATAATGAACAATAGAACTTAAGATCATAATTTCTTCACTCTCATCTTACCGAAGTCTTATCATTTCGTAATCTCAATAACTACGAGCTTGGCATACATACATGTACCCTTTCAACATGATCATACCTCATCATTTCTTTGACAAATCCTTGGACTACCCGTTGAACCACTTGGAAAACTAAGGGTACTCAGGATTATCATACACACAATAGGATACCAATGCCATGTCTCAAACGTGGTCTTATATGAGATCTCACATTGATGCCATATCCCAGATATGGTCTTATATGAAATCTCATATCAACATCATATCCCAGATATGGTCTTATACAAGACCTTGTCAACCCAAATGTCATGATATTTGTACCCTAAGTACTCCCAAGGTTTAACCGGCTTTCATCACCTCAATCCTTTGTCGAACAACATCAATAATATTCACAAAGACGATTATACAACTCATGCAACATTAAATGCTAAATACATAATAAAATGTTGTATCAACTACACACAAACTTACCTCGGCACAAAAATATGGTCAATTAATTCAATTTAGTCTAAGATCTTGCTCTTTCCCCAGTCTAGGCCCGGACCCTGTTTTTCTTGATATGTAGAGGGTTTATTATGCTGAAAATTTCAAGCTTCCATGGAGGTTTTTCTCCTTAGATTTTTGGTGGAAAAAAAGATGGAGAAGAAAGATGGCCATTTGTTTTATTTTATTAATCTTTGCTTTTTTCATCAAATACCAACTTTTACCAAATTTTGACTTTTCATTTATTACACTCCATGTGCAACCAATCACACATATAATGGCCTATTTACTCATTAAGGGCTTCAACTTTTATGTTCTATAGCTATTTAACACATTTAGCTAATAGAACATAACTTTAGCATTTTACGCGATTTAGTCCTTTTTCACAAATTAAGCATTCAAACGATAAAATTTCTTAACAAAATTTTTACACCATCATATTATCATGCTGTAGACCTCAAAATAATACTAAGATAAATTTTATGACCTCAAATTTTTGGTCCCAAAACCACTATTCTGACTAGGCCCAAAATTAGGATGTTACAGCATAGGCTACTACTTTACCATATTCCATCAAAACACAGCCTAAACCATTTAATGACGCATCACCGTAAACTATAAATTCCTTACCCAATTCTGGCTAAACTAACACTGGTGCTTCTGTTAATAAAGCTTTTAATCTGTCAAAACTCTATTGGCATTTATCAGTCCACTCAAACTTTATATGTTTCTGTAGTAAACGAGTCATCGGAGAAGCTATCATTGAAAACCTTTTACAAATCTCCGATAATAAACTGCTAGTCCCAGAAAACTTCAGAATTCAAACACATTCTTCGGTGGCTTCCAATTAACAATGGCTGAAATTTTATTTGGGTCTACTCTGACACCTTCAGTAGATACTATATGCCCAAGAAAACTAACTTCCCATAGCCAAAATTCACATTTACTAAATTAGGCATACAATTGTTTCTCTCATAGAGTTTGCAACACTATTCTCAAATGCTCCGCATGTTCATTTTCATTTCGAGAATAAACCAAAATATCATCTGTAAATACCACCATAAACCTTTCCAAATACGGGTTGAAAATTTTGTTCATCAGGTTCATAAACATTGCAGGTACATTTGTCAAGCCGAATGGCATCACAAGAAACTCATAGTGTCCATACTTGGTTCCAAAAGTTGTCTTTGGCACATCCAATTCTTTTACCCATAGTTGATAGTAACCATAATGGTGATCAATCTTTAAAAATATAGTGGCACATTTTAACTGGCCAATCAAGTCATCAATTCGAGGCAATGGATACTTGTTCTTTATCGTAACTTTTTTGAGCTGTCTATAATCAATGCACAGCCTCAATGATCCATCCTTCTTCTTTACAAATAGAACCGGTGCACCCCAAGGTGAGAAACTAGTCGAGCAAAACCTCTGTCAATCAACTTTTGCAACTGTACTTTCAGCTCTTTCAATTCAGTTGGAGCCATTCTGTAAGGTGTTATAGATATAGGTGTTGTTCTTGGAACAAGATCTATAGAGAATTCCACTTCTCTATCTGGTGGTAAACCAGATAATTCTTCTCGGAATACATAAGGAAATTCACATACAACCAGCACTGACTGAATCTTTGACTCAAATACTTTAGTATCCAACACATATGCGAGATAAGCATCATAACCCTTTCTAACATATTTCTGTGCTGATATTGCTGAAATCACATTAGGTAATCCATCCAATTTATCAAATTTAACATGAAGTAATTCACCAGTCTCACATTTCAATACAATATATTTCTATTTACAATTCACCACTGCATCATATTGGGTTAACCAATCCATCCCCAATATCACATCAAATTCATCAAATGGCAATAGCATCAAGTTAGTCGAAAAGCAATAGACTTTTACGATTAACGAACAATTCTTATAAACTTTATCCACTATAGCACACTGGCCTAAGGGAGCTAAAACTTTAACCACAAATTCAGTGAATTCAACAGGTAAGTTTTTAACAGTCACTAAGTTCGTGCATATGTATGAATGTGTGGAACCAGGATCAATCAATGCAGTATATCAGTATCAAATAGAGAAAAAGTACCAGTAATGATGTCTGGTGTAGAGGCATCTTCTCTTGCATGAATAGCATATGTCCTTGCAGGTGCTCGTGCCTCAGATCTAACTGTAGTATCCTTGGTAGTACCTCAACTACCACCAATATTACCGGGATGACGGGGTGGTCTGCCTCTCGCAAAAGGATTACTAGGCTTTGGAGTTGAATCTATCTCTTTTTCAACTCTTTTTGGACAATCTCTAAGAAAATGGTCAAGTGAACCACATCCAAAACAAGCTCCACTTCTAGACCAACATTCCCCATGATGAAATTTGTTACAATGTTTACATTTTGGTTTGGGATTACCAACACTACCCACACTAGTCACAGATGGAGATGAAGACCTCGGGTTAGGACGTTGAGAGCCCCACTCTCTTCCAAAATATCTCATAGAAGTGGTCACATGATCATAATACTTGTTTAATTTCTTAGAAGCAAACGATTGTGACTTACTCATAGTTATTTTTCCAGAAACCCCAGCCTCTCTTTCAGCCTATTTCTTTTCCTTACTCAATTCCTCAGCTTTGTGTGCTCGATCGGCTAACACTGCAAATTCTCTTATTTCAAGAATCCCAATCAATAACTTGATATATTCATTCAGGCCTTCTTCAAAGCGTTTACACATTTCAGTCTCAGTTAGAACCTATTCTTTGGCATACTTGCTCACTTGAACAAATTCTCGTTCATATTCAGATACAGTCATGTTTCCTTGTTTGAGTTTTAAAAATTCTTTCTTTTTCTGGTCCATAAATCTTTGACTAACATATTTCTTCCTGAATTCAGCTTGGAAGAATTCCCATATAACATTCTCTCTCGGTACCACTGAAGTTATAGTATTCCATCAATAATAAGATGTATCCTTCAGTAGAGATACTGCATAGAGATACTGCACATTTTAGACATTCAGCAGGTGTACAGGATAATTCATCAAAAACTCGGATAGTATTTTCTAGCCAAAACTCAGCCCTTTCTGGATCATCATCTGCGGTAGCTCTAAATTCTTCTACCCCATGCTTATGGATTTTATCTATCGAAGGCATACCAAATCTAACAGGTTCAGCACCCTGTTGTAACTCAGGAATCGATTGGGGAGCAGGTGGGGGAGGTCATTGTACAGCAGGGTTTGTTCTCAGACACTGGGTAAACCATTCATTTATCATTTAAAAGAAGTCTTTTTTTGCCTCCTCACTTTGGCCCTCAGACACGGGCCTTTCACTACAAGACGCAGATGCAACCATTTGAACAAAAGTTGAAGCATTGCTCTCAGTTTTCTTGGATTCAACTCTAGCTCGATTGGATGACATTACTATATGAAAACACATTTAAAATTATCAAGAGTCATCACATTATCATAATTTATATAATGGCATGTATAGCTAAACTCATGTTTACTACGTCAAATTAGAGAATCGGCTAAATTGTAGCTCTGATACCATTAAATGTAACACCCCTAACCCGTATCTGTCATCAAAACAGGGTTTCAAAGCATTATCAAAACTTTTAGAACATCTTTCAGATAAATTATGTAAATTACTATTCATGAACCAAGATCATTCAAAATGTCTCTTAATTGGACCTTCGAGGCCTAATACAAGCATTAGAGTCGAGTTGAGACTTAATCGGGAACTCCAAGAATATTTTGCGACATGTTAAAAATTTTTGAAGGTGCAGGGCTCCCACGCCCGTGTGGTCTAAGGGACACACCTGTGTGACCCTAGGACATGCCCATGCTATAGGCTGTGTAGTCAATTAGTTCAATTTGAAATTAGGTGCAGGCTTTACACAGCCAAGACACAAGCCTGTGTTCTAGGCCGAGTAACACACATGGCTGAGACACATGCTCCTGTCTCTGCCCGTGTGCTCAATTCTGATCATTCTGTTTCTGAAAATTAAGGTGTACGGAACACACGGCTTGACTACATGCCCGTCTGTCTGCCCATGTGGAAAAAATAAAGTCATTTCCTAGCCTTATTTGTCACCCAAATTTACCATTTTCCTGCACTGAAACATACCAAACACATTCCAACCTTTTCAAGCATTCAAATTAAGAGATTTCCATTATTCAACATGACATATCATTGCATGTATACATGTTTACAATCTTACCTTGGATTAACTAGGCATTAACATCATTTAATCACATGTACTTAACATAACACATATGAATATATATCATAATAACCTACTTAATCATACCAAAATAAGCCATTACTAGCCATTCCAATGGCTAGGTTACAAAACATCATTATCAAGCTACTAATGGTCAAGTTGTCCTATACATGCCATTATACCAAAATGATTTTGCTATGTATACCCAAGATAAGCTAGTTGATAGTGTGACGATGCCCCAATGATCTCCAACCTTTGCGAGCTTCCGAGAACTATAAAATAGGGGAAAAATAAAATAGAGTAAGTATTACATGCTTAGTAAGTTCGTATAACGGAAACTAAACTTACCAATCCCATTTATTAAATCTAAGCATACAATATCATGTTTTCCATCCATTTGGCTAATTTCCCTAAACACATACATTCAATCAAACATGTTAGTCACCAAAATCTTCATATCAATCAAGTAAACATAGATGAGTTCATCATGCAATATTCTTTCAAAACATCATCATTTCATCTCATAATTCTCATACCATATCAGGAGTTTTGTATCCGTTGAATTATTGAAATTCTGATGGATGTTCAAGTAGTACACTCGAGGTGTATGATTCTATAATCCGTCAATTCTTATTCAAGGGTACCCATTAGGGCATTTAACCAAGAAACACGCTCTCGAGCCACATATCGTATAACAGGATTACCAGTCCAGGCTAAATCCTTTATATAACGTCTGCTCAAAGAGCTCAATTAGGATTACCAGTCCAGGTTAAACCTTAATCGTAACATATACTCGAGAGGTATTATATCAAGATTAACCGTCCGGGCTAAATCCTTTCTATAACAAGGTCAATAGGATTACTCGTCCGAGCTAAATCTCGACCGCAACAAATGCAGGACCTAATTAGTTTCAGGAAAGCACATATAATCATCAGAATTCAGTATTCAATCGGGACTTAACACTTTTGCACCATCTCAAGCATGTATTAAAATTTTCATTATAGCAATCAAATAATATACACCAAATTATATCACATTCCATACATACACAACATTCAATTAAACATATTTACATGGTCAATTAGGTTACATGAACTTACCTCGACACTTGTTCACGTAAATAATCTACCAATCCAAAACCTTTTCTTTTCCTCTATCTAGCCTCGAATTTGTTATCCGGATCTATATAAATAGTTTTAATCATCAATTTCACATTTTTCATATTTATTTGGACTCAATTTACATCCTAGGCAAAATTACCATTTTGCCCCTAACTTTTCCATAAATTCCAATTTCGTCCCTAGGCTCGGAAAATGAAACTTGTGCAATTTACTCCCTATTCCAAGCCTAAAAAAAATCCCATTAGAAATTTTATAGCACATGTATTCATAAAAATTTAGAATTTTTCATCAAATTTCACAAGTTTACATTTTAGTCTTGTTTTCATCAAAAATCACTTTGTAAAAGTTGTTTATCTATCAACAGCTTTTCATTTTCTACGATAAATTTCAAATTTTCAGGATATACATCCATGAACCATTCTCCATACTTTGATAAATTTTCAAATTAATCCCCCAAATAGATAGATTAGACTATCCCAGTTTCAAAAATATCAAAATTACTAAATACGGGACAATGAAACTTACCCAATTAAGCCTTGAAAGTTTCTTCCTTCTCTTCTAGGGTTTCCATAAAATTTTGGGGTTGAAGATGACAAAATAAGATGATATTTTCTTTTTATCATCTTTTAATTAATTAATTATTTTAATTTCCTATTTAGTCCATACTCTTTTCTAATTTCTCCATCGATGAGTCACCAAAAATCTACATACTTTTTTTTAATGGTCTAACTACCATATAAGGACCTCTAGTTTTGAATTCCATAGCTATTTAATCCTTATAGCTACTATAATTCAACTTTTGCATTTTATGCGATTTAGTCCTTCTCATAATTAAACACTTAATCGATAAAATTTTTGTATCAAAATTTTGACATGACATGTCTATCATAATACGGATCATCTAATAAAATAAAAATAAATCTTATTTTTGGGTCGAATTTGTGGTGCTAAAAACACTATTCTGATTTCACTGAAAAATTGCTGTTACATCAACTTTTTCACTTCTCTTGCCAAAATACGAACATGCTCCTTTTCAAAAGATAAGTTGGGTTCCACCTCTTGTGTCTCTACTTGCACCACATGGTTTGGATTCGGTTGAGATCTCCTCAGCATGGACACGTGAAACATGTTATGAATTTTTAACAGTTCTGGATTGATGTAAGATCTTACCTCGAGATGGGGATTGGTAAAGATCGCCAAATGGAATGAACTTTAACGCTGAAAGGACAAGGTAATCCTCCTTACGAGGATTTACCATGTCAAATTGTGATGTACATGCATACACGAGGTTGCAGATCTTAGACGAATAATCTTGTAATGGATGATGTACTAGATGAAGGAGCAAAACTTAAGGGTCCACGGATAAGGGGCCACTAAAGGCATCTGAGTCCACTGAGGTCATACAAGGGCTAAATCCCTCAGGCTTGCTAAAGAAAGAGTCTACCACCGACTAACCTGGATGGGTAGTCCACCAAGATATAGGGAGGATAAGAATTTGAAACTCCAAGGAAGTCAATGTCAAATAACCAATGACCAACATTGGGTCTCTCATGCAAATTTGCAAGGGAAAAGAAATTTGGTTGAGGTGTGTTCATGTCTGTGTTCCTAAAAAACCCATATTCTGAAGAAAATTTATGTATACTACAGATAGAGAATAATATAGTCAATGTTGGGCTACAAGAAAATAAGGAAGGCAAAGACCACCTTGATACAGTCTGCTAATAACCAATGAGTGGAAAAAAAAATAAATTTTCTTTTCAAGGCTTCAATCCCTTAATCTTAAATTTTGTTATATGATCATTATGTAAAATCTCACTAAGTTTAATTGAATTTACAAATGGTCTGCCTTATTGCATTATAAAGTTGTCACCCGGAAATCTAGTGGAGGGTTGAACCAAACATCGCCAATTTAAGGAAAAAGAGGATGTTTGTAACACCCCTAACTCGCGTCTGTTGCCAGATTAGGGTTACAAGGCATTTTCGATCAAAATACAACTCAATATGGTTATAAAATTCAATCATGCATATAGATATTAACTCCTTTACAAATTTTCGAAAACTTAAACAACCACAAGTCACCAATTCATATAAACCAAATTCGCATATTGGACTTTCATAATCCAACCAAAACAATCATACTTTACCTATCATGTTTATATAAAAAAACCATACTTTCAAACTCAACTATTTCAATCTCATTTATCAATTCCAAATTTCAAATCAACTAACACGCACCATTGCCATAATATATATATACTTTATAAATACATGATTCGAACCCTATGTACATCACACTCATAGTATTCGAATACCTAAATAAAATCAAACATTTTGTTTTTGGTTCCGAAACCGAACATACATTAAAACATCCTTATGTTTAATTCATATATTTAATTATATACTAAACAAATAATTTACATATTTATATACATATGCATATTAAACCATATTAACCCATACCATTAGGCACTATAATCATTAACTTATAAAATATTAGCTAACATTACAACATAGCCCAATGTATTATTATTATTTTTTAATACTACCAATGTATGCACAAACCACAACAATAATAATAGCTATTACTAAAATCAAATGCTGAAGCAATCATACCAACTTTATAGGCTAAACATGTAACACCCCGTACCCGAGACCGTCGCCGGAGTCGAACACGAGGGGCTAACGGGCTTAATCCACTTACTTGCACAGTTCATTTTAAAAATTTCCAGACAGCCGGCTAACTGTGTCACTGTCACCTTAAAAATCATATCTTGAGTTCCACAACTCGAAAATCAGTTTCGTGATTTTTCCCTGAAACTAGACTCATATGTGCATCTACAAATTTTTTTCTAGAATTTTTGGTCAGGTCAATTAGTACAGTTTATTAGTTAAAGTCTCCCCTGTTACAGGGTGCGACTACACTGACCTTCCTGCATTACGATTTGGATATCTCCCTGTACAGGGCTTCAATACTGATGTCGTTTGTTTCTACGAAAACTAGACTCGAAAAGGAATCTGTAAATATATGGAATGACTTCTAATTATCTATGTCCAATTTATAATGAATTTCCAAAGTCGGAACAGGGACTCAGAAACCGTTCTGGCCCTGTCTCATGAAAACTTAAATATCTCTTAACATACTGTTCATATGATCGTTTCGTTACTCTCCTATGAAAATAGACCCGTCAAGGTTCGTTTACATAATTTATTCACAATTTAATTCCATTCCTAATACTTTTAGTGATTTTTCACATCCACGTCACTGCAGCTGTCAGCATCTGTCTTTAAGGTAGGCTTTACCTATTTCATAGTTTCCATGATTCAACTAGCCCTTAAACATAAATAGCACAAAATATGATCATGATTAACCATCCCAATGGCTAATCGTTTCCAAAAATTTCCATACCTCTTAATGAACAACATACAATGATTATAATACCATGCCCAAAGTATACTTAAGCCATTTTCGCATGGCTATCCAAATTTACACAAAACCGAAAGGTACATGACCTACAACAAAAGGGTAGTCCTATACATGCCATTTCAAAGTTCAACCAAAAATATACCAAAAGGAGCTTTGATAGTGTGGGCGACTTCGACTTCAAAAATCCCGAGTCCGATAGCTGAAGAACCAAAATTTATAAAACAGAGAATCAAAGAAACGGAGTAAGCATTTAATGCTTAGTAAGTTTGAGTCATGAATTTAGACACAACCAAAGTATAGCATTTATGTGGCTAAACAGATAATTTCATATGCACAAATTCTCAATATCATACTTACTTCACATTACCAACCCTTATATTCATACACAAAGATCAACTTAGCCAAAGGCGGTAGCTCATTTATCAACTGAAATAATACTTATTTGTAAGGGCTCAACTAATTCAAAGCACATACTGAAACATACCTCATTGTTGGGATTTCACAAGCGTATTAATTGAAATTTTTACAGCAAGTTCATTCATTCCCGAATCACGTACCTTCGAGTTTAACCGGATATAGCTACTCGTTCAAATGCCTTCGAGGACATAGCCCGTTTATAGTAACTTCGCACAAATGCCTTCGGACTTAACCCGATTTAGTAACTTCGCACAAATGCCTTCGGATCTTAGTCCGAATTTAGTAACTTCGCATACGAATGCCTTCGGATCTTAGTCCGGATATAGTCACTTAGCACAAAGCCTTCGGGACTTAGCCCGACATCATTCAATAACCATGCACATTTATCAATAAATCATGACACATTCAGTATTTATTTTCATTAGCAAAACTCAAACACAAGGCACTTTTCACACTTGCAATTTCGGCTCAATAGCCACACATAAAGAGCATGATTTTGATTTGCTTAAAACATGATCTAATCAAATCATAATCTAAGTTCCATTACTCGAAAACTTACCTCGGATGTTGTCGAACGGCTTTAACGACTATTCAATCACTTTTTCCTTTCCCTTATCCAACTGTGGTCCTCTAAGCTCTTGAGCTAATTCAAACAAATTTAACTTATTAAAGTCTCATTTTGCTAGCTTATGGCCGAATATGACAAGGAGTTTGATAGGTCATATGGCCACCTTTTAGCTCACATACACAATGATCATACGCATTTTTAATCACATCAAGAAATTTAATACAATTCATTCGAACATCAAAAGAGAAGCTCAAGGTACTTAGCCCATATATACATTAAACATTAAAGTCACATATGTACGAAATCACGAATCGAATTCAACATACTAGCTAATATTTCCCCTTAGCCGAATTTTTCTAAGTCAAGCTAAAGCCATCAATAGGCTACCTATGGCCGAACATACACATCAACTCATGGACTCATTCATGTGGCCGAACATATACATCTATGCTAAGGCCGATTGCAACACTTAATACATTCTACAAGTATGGTCACTTGTATTGACTAAACACCATTTGTTTCAAGTTCAAAACTTGGCTAATACACATATATACACTATTAAAGCATCCTCTCCCTTTCCATTAATTCAACACATGCATTACCCATAATATACAAAATTATATTCGGCCTTAGCACACAACTTGCTAGCCGATTCTTCTCCATCTAGCAACTAGTGCACATACGAGCTCATTTGTTAGACTCTACTTCATTTAACAACAACCTTATTTCTCTTCTATTTCTTACCATGGCCGAATGCTCAAGATACCTCAATATCAAAACTTTTAACTTGGGTTGCTTAAAGAGCTTGGTGATGAGTTCAAATTTATCTAGCACCTCGAGCAACATAACACATCCCTTAATCTAGTGAACCACCATAACATCAAACACCAACCAAGAAAACAACACCCATGGCCGAGTATCATCTTCATCACATAGCAAGATTTAGACCATGGGCTAGGTAGAACTCAAGCTAACAACTAAAACATGCATGCATCTCATGGACAACATCAAACATACCTTAGACTAGCAAATCACCATAGCCGATTTTCTCAAGCTCCTCCCCTTCCTTTCTTTCCTCTATTCGGCCAAGGATGATCCAAAGAACACAACTTGTTTTCTTTCTTCCTTAGAATTTTCAGCCAAAAGAAGTGAAAAATGATGGACACTTTTTTTTTTCTTCTTTCCCTCAACTCACGGCAATGGGGGGGGGGAACACTCACACCATTCTTTTTTTTTTCCCATTTCTTTATTACCCATACTCCTTATTTTATTTTTCCTAACATACACCATTGTCACAACATGCTTTATGACATGTTTTGCCCATCACCCTTGTCATGGCCGGCCACTAGCAATTAAAAAGGGGAAATTGACATGCAAGTCCACCCTTTGATTACATGCACTAATAGATCCTTATAGATTTACCTATCACATTTCAAAAGTGTCACACATAAGTCCTATCGACTAATTTCACATGCAATTTACTAAATTGAAGCTTAAAACTTTCACACATTCATAATCACATATTTTAGACAATAGATATCATATTCAAATAATTTGGTGACTCGGTTTAGTAGTCCCGAAACCGCTTTCCGACTAGGGTCACTTTAGGGCTGTCACAACTCTCCCCCACTTAAGAAATTTTCGTCCCCGAAAATCTTACCGGTAAATAGGTTTGGGTATCGCTCTTTCATAGAGTTCTCGGGTTCCCAAGTAGCTTCTTCCATCCCGTGTTTGAGCCATAACACTTTTACTAACGGAACCCTTTTGTTTTGCAACTCCTTCACTTCACGAGCTAGGATACGAATCGGTTCTTCTTCATAACTCATATCGGCTTGAATTTCGACCTCGATGGACTAATTATGCGATGGATCGATCTATAGCGTCGAAGCATCGAAACATGAAAGACGTCGTGAATCTTTTCAAGTTCAGGGGGCAAAATCAATCGATACACAACTGGACCGACTCGTTCGGATATTTCATATGGCCCGATGAACCTCGGACTCAATTTGCCCTTACGCCCAAATCGAGTATCTTTTCCAAGGTGAAACTTTAAGAAACACTTTGTCTCCCACGATACTCAATGTCTTTTCGTTTGAGATCCGCGTCGACTTACGGCGATCTGTGGTACGCCTTCAGACTTTCACGGATTACTTTTACTTTCCGTTCGGCATCTTTAATCAAATCAACTCGAAAATTTTACTTTCACCGAGCTCGGTCCAAAACAATGGTGTACGACATTTACGCCCGTACAAGGCCTCGTAAGGTGCCATCTTAATACTTGATTGAAAACTATTGTTGTAAGTGAATTCAATCAAAGGTAAATACCGCTCCCACGAACCACTGAACTCAAGGATGCAACATCTCAACATATCCTCAAGTATCTGAATTATCCGCTCGGATTGACCATCGGTTTGGGGGTGAAAAGCGGTGCTAAAATGCAACTTGGTGCCCAAAGCTTCTTGCAATTTCTTCCAAAATCGTGAGGTGAATCTCGGATCTCTATCCGACACAATAGAAATAGGTACCCCGTGTAATCTCACAATCTGAGAAACATACAATTCAGCTAGTTTATCCAATGAAAAATCCGTACGTACGGGGATAAAGTGAGCCGACTTAGTCAGTCTATCAACAATGACCCAAATCGCATCTTTCTTACTTGCCGACAATCGGCAACCCGGATACAAAATCCATCGTGACTCGTTCCCATTTCCATTCGGTACCATGATCGGTGAAGTAAACCCGTGAGGCACTTGATGTTCCGCCTTTACTTGCGACATATTAAACACTTGAAACAAAATCGGAAATGTCTTGTTTCATACCATGCCACCAAAGCGGCGTCTCGGATCGTTGTACATTTTCGTACTCCGGGTGAATTGACATTCGGCTACAATGAGCTTCGTTCGAAATCATTGAAATGAGTTCTGAATTTCTTGGAACACACAACCGATTTACGTACCTCAAACAATCGTCATCATCAAATTGAAACTCCGATTCCACATTCGGAACACATTCAGCCCGTTTTGCAACCAACTCATCGTCGACTTTTTGAGCTTCACGAATTTGATGAATCAATAATGGTTTGGCCTTTAATTCGGCTACTAACACATTGTCGGGTAGAATAGACAAGTGTACATTCATCGCTCGTAAAGCAAACAGTGATTTCCGGCTTAAGGCGTCCGCAACCACATTAGCCTTTCCCGGGTGATAATCAATGACAAGCTCATAATCTTTTAACAACTCGAGCCAACGTCTTTGTCGCAGATTCAAGTCTCTTTGAGTCATCAAATATTTGAGACTTTTGTGATCCGAAAATACATGGCACTTCTCACCAAATAAGTAATGTCGCCATATTTTCAAAGCGAATACGATGGCGACTAATTCGAGATCATGGGTCGATAATTTTTCTCATGTGGCTTTAATTGTCTCGATGCATAGGCCACAACTCGACCTTCTTGCATCAATACGCAACCTAACCCAAGTAGGGAGGCGTCACTATAGATGACAAACTCTTTGCACGATTATTCGGCCGCACTAAAATTGAGCTTCCACAAATAAGTTTTCAGTTGATCAAAACTTTTCGACATTTTCCGTCCATTCGAGCTTAACATCTTTTGAAGTAGCTTCGTCATGGGTGTGGCTATCATCGAGAAACCTTTTACAAACCGTCGGTAATGTAAGCAAGTCCCAAAAGCTCGAACCTCGGTAATATTTCTGGAGGCTTCCGGTTAAGTATGGCTGAAATTTTGCTCGGGTTAACTCGAATACCGATCACGGATACCATGTGACCCAAGAAGCTAACCTCTCTAACCGAAACTCACACTTCTTGAACTTAGCATATAACTACTTATCCGTAAAATTTGCAACACTAATCTCGGTGCTCAACATGTTCGGTCTCATCTCTTGAATAGACCAAGATGTCGTCAATGAACACAACTACTGAACTGGTCCAAATCTTTATCGAAGATCCGATTCATCAAATCCATAAATACCGCAGGGCATTAGTGAGCCCAAACGGCATCACTAAGAACTCGTAGTGGCAGTATCTCGATCGAAAGCGGTTTGGGTATATCCAAATCTCGAATTATGGCTGGTAATACCTCGATCTCAAATCTATCTTTGAAAACACCGAGGCTCCCTTTAGTTGATCAAACAAATCATCAATACGCGATAACGGATATTTATTCTTTATCGTCACTTTATTCACCGACGATAGTCAATGCACAACCTCATGGTTCGTCCTTCTTTTTCACAAACAATACTGGTGCACCCCAAGGTAAGAAACTTGGTCGAGCAAAACCTCTATCCGTCAACTCTTGCAACTGAGCTTTCAATTTTTTTAACTCGGTTGGTGCTATACAATATGGAGCTATCGAAATCGGCGTAGCCCCAGGCACAAGCTGAATACCAAACTCTATCTCCCGAACAGGTGGTAAACTCGGTAATTCCTCGGGAAAAACATCCGGGTATTCACAAACCACCGGCACAGATTCGGGTTTCCTTTCTAACTCTTTATCATCAAGTACATACGCAAGGTATGCTTCGCACCCTTTCTTACATATTTCGGGCGGCATTGATGATATTACAATGGCAACCCTTTAAGTCCGTAGACTCAACTCGGATTATCTCGTTATTTGCGCACCTCAAATCAATAGTCTTGCTTTTGCAATTCACAACCGCATCATGCACGGTCAACCAATCCAAACCAAGAATAACATCAAATTCATCAAGCGGCAAAAGCATCAAGTCCGTGGAAAACAGAACCTTGAATTACTAGGGGCATTTCTTACACACTTTGTCGACAAGCACGTAACGACCCAAGGGATTTGACACCGAATTACGAACTCGATGAGACTCAATAGGTAAAGTCTTCTTTGGATGCTAAGGTTTCACATATATAAGAATGGGTAGAACCAGGTCAATCAAAGCAATCACATTAGTATCAAAGAGAGTAAAAGTACGGTAATAACATCGGCAAGGAAGCATCCTCGCGTACGCGTATAGCATAAGCCCTAGCAGGAGCACGGGCCTCAGATCTGGTGGTAGCATCTCTAGATCCTCTCTGACCACCACTAGCATTGCCCATATTTCTAGATGGTCTACCTCGAGCAGTGGTAGCACCCGGTTTCCCACTCTGATTTGCATTCTATTTAGACAACCTCGGGCAATCTTTAATGAAGTGGTCAACTGACCGCACTTGTAACAGGAGCGGTCATGGAACCTACAAATTCCCAAATGCCATTTACCACAATACTGGCATTCCGCTCTATCTCGACGGTCATTTCCAACACTGGCGATCGAAATGACTCGTGTGCTCACAGGGGGTCGATCGCGATCTCGTCTAGAAAAGCCCGAAGTGTCCCTAGACCGTCCTAAGCCATCTTTAAATTTCTTCGATGACTGTGGGAAGGGCTTCCCCGAAGACCTCTTACGAAACTCCCTTGCTCCCACCTCAGCTTTTCTTTTCTCCATACTGAGCTCCTCGGCCTTGCAAGCTCATTCAACAAGTACCACAAATTCTTGGATTTCCAAGATGTCAACATACAGCTTTATATCATCATTTAGTCCATCCTCGAAACGTTTACACATTACAGCTTCTGAGGAAATGCATTCTCGTGCGTACCGGCTAAGCCTCACAAATTTTCGTTCATAGTCGGTAACCAACATGGAACCTTGTTTGAGTTCAAGAAATTCCTTCCGTTTTTGGTCAATGAATCTCTGACTGATATACTTCTTTCAAAACTCGGTTTGGAAGAACTCCCAAGTTACTTGCTCTCTAGGCACAATGAAGTCAACGTATTCCACTAATAGTAGGCGTAATCACGTAGCAAGGAGATAGTACACTTTAGGCACTCATCGGTGTGCAAGATAGCTCATCGATGCCGGATAGTGTTGTCCAACCAAAATTCACTTGCTCAAGATCATCGCCGTCCGTAGCCTTAAATTCGGTAGCCCCATGTTTTCGGATTCATCAACTGGGGCTTATTTGACCTTATTTGGTCGGTTACGGAGGCATTGTAGGTGCGGGGTTGTGTTTGTTGGGAATGGAGGTTGTGGAACAGTAGTATTAGTTCGAATGTATTGGTTGAACCAATCATTCATCACGCTATAAAAGCTTGTCGGCTTCATCATTTGGATTACTAGCATTAGGTTGAGAGTCCGTCGGCGCTGTCCCTTGTCTTGGGAGCAGCGCTACACTTTCAAGATCATCACTACCGCTTCGGTCGGGATCGGGATCCATTACTATAAATAAACACATTTGCAAATGTCAGAAATCACCACACTATCAAATAATCACATGAAATGGCATGTATAGCTAGACCCAAACGCATTACGGTAGTCCTAGAATCGACTAAACCGTAGCTCTGATACCAATAAAACTGTAACACCCCGTACTCGAGACCGTCGCTGGAGTCGGACACGAGGGGTTAACAGGCTTAATCCACTTACTCGCATAGTTCATTTTAAAAATTTCCAGACAGCCGGCTAACTGTGTCACTGTCACCTTAAAAATCATATCTTGAGTTCCACAACTCGAAAATCAGTTTTGTGATTTTTCCCTGAAACTATACTCATATGTGCATCTACAAATTTTTTTCTAGAATTTTTGGTTGGGCCAATTAGTACAGTTTATTAGTTAAAGTCTCCCCTGTTACAGGGTGCGACTACACTGACCTTCCTGCATTACAATTCGGATATCTCCCTGTACAGGGCTTCAATACTGATGCCATTTATTTCTACGGAAACTAGACTCGAAAAGGAATCTGTACATATATGGTATGACTTCTAATTTTCTCTGGTCAATTTATAATGAATTTACAAAGTCGGAACAGGGACTCCAGAAACCGTTCCGGACCTGTATCACGAAAACTTAAATATCTCTTAACATAGTTTTCATATGATCGTTTCGTTACTCTCCTTTGAAAATAGACCCGTCAAGGTTCGTTTATATAATTTATTCACAATTTAATTCCATTCCTAATACTTTTAGTGATTTTTCACATCCACGTCACTGCAGCTGTCAGCATCTGTCTTTAAGGTAGGCTTTACCTATTTCATAGTTTCCATGATTCAACTAGCCCTTAAACATAAATAGCACAAAATATGATCATGATTAACCATCCCAATGGCTAATCGTTTCCAAACATTTCCATACCTCTTAATGAACAACATACAATGATTATAATACCATGCCCAAAGTATACTTAAGCCATTTTCGCATGGCTATCCAAATTTACACAAAACCGAAAGGTACATGACCTACAACAAAAGGGTAGTCCTATACATGCCATTTCAAAGTTCAACCAAAAATATACCAAAAGGAGCTTTGATAGTGTGGGCGACTTGACTTCAAAAATCCCGAGTCCGATAGCTGAAGAACCAAAATCTATAAAACAGAGAATCAAAGAAACGGAGTAAGCATTTAATGCTTAGTAAGTTTGAGTCATGAATTTAGACACAACCAAAGTATAGCATTTATGTGGCTAAATAGATAATTTCATATGCACAAATTCTCAATATCATACTTACTTCACATTACCAACCCTTATATTCATACACAAAGATCAACTTAGCCAAAGGCCGGTAGCTCATTAATCAACGGCGAATACTTATTTGTAAGGGCTCAACTAATTCAAAGCACATCTGAAACATACCTCATTGTTGGGATTTCACAAGCGTATTAACTGAAATTTTTACAGCAAGTTCATTCATTCCCGAATCACGTACCTTCGGAGTTTAACCATATATAGCTACTCGTTCAAATGCCTTCAGGATATAGCCCGGTTATAGTAACTCGCACAAATGCCTTCGGGACTTAACCCGGATTTAGTAACTCGCACAAATGCCTTTGGATCTTAGTCCGGATTTAGTAACTCGCACGAATGCCATCGGATCTTAGTCCGGATATAGTCACTTAGCACAAAGCCTTCGGGACTTAGCCCGGACATCATTCAATAACCATGCACATTTATCAATAAATCATGACACATTAGTATTTCATTTTCATTAGCAAAACTCAAACACAAGGCACTTTTCACACTTGCAATTTCGGCTCAATAGCCATACACAAAAGCATGATTTTGATTTGCTTAAAACATGATCTAATCAAATCATAATCTAAGTTCCATTACTCGAAAACTTACCTCGGATGTTGTCGAGCGGCTTTAACTGACTATTCGATCACTTTTTCCTTTCCCTTATCCAAATGTGGTCCTCTAAGCTCTTGAGCTAATTCAAACAAATTTAACTTATTAAAGTCTCATTTTGCTAGCTTATGGCGAATATGACAAGGAGTTTGATAGGTCATATGGCCACCTTTTAGCTCACATACACAATGATCATACGCATTTTTAATCACATCAAGAAATTTAATACAATTCATTCGAACATCAAAAGAGAAGCTCAAGGTACTTAGCCCATATATACATTAAACATTAGAGTCACATATGTACGAAATCACGAATCGAATTCAACATACTAGCTAATATTTCCCCTTAGCCGAATTTTTCTAAGTCAAGCTAAAGCCATCAATAGGCTACCTATGGCCGAACATACACATCAACTCATGGACTCATTCATGTGGCCGAACATATACATCTATGCTAAGGCCGATTGCAACACTTAATACATTCTACAAGTATGGTCACTTGTATTGACTAAACACCATTTGTTTCAAGTTCAAAACTTGGCTAATACACATATATACTGTAACACCCCGAACCCGAGACCGTCGCCGGAGTCGAACGCAAGGTGTTAACAGACTTCAACCCACTTATTGACAATTTTCAGACAAGCTGCCAATCTGAGTACTAGTCGCTCCAAAATTCATAACTTGAGTTTTACAACTCGAAAATCAGTTCCGTAAATTTTTCCTGAAACTAGACTCATATGTCCATCTACATATTTTTTCTAGAATTTTGGTCGAGCCAATTAGTACAGTTTATTAGTTAAAGTCTCGCCTGTTGTAGGGATCGACTACACTGACCTTTGTGCGTTACGAATTGGATATCTCCTGTACAGGGCTTCAATACTGATGCCGTTTGTTTCTATAGAAACTAGACTCAGAGAGGAATCTACACATATATGGAATGACTCCTAATTATCTCTGGTTAATTTACAATGATTTTCCAAAGTTGGAACAGGGGATCCAGAAACCGTTCTGGCCCTATTTCACAAGAACTTTAAAATCTGTTAACTTATAACTCATATGACCATTTCGTTTCTTCCATATGAAAGTAGATTCATCAAGGTACACTTACATAATTTATTTGCTATTTAATACCATTCCTACTATTTTTAGTGATTTTTCACATCCACGTCACTGCTGCTGTCAGCATCTGCCTTTAGTAGGCTTTACCTATTTCATACTTTCCATGATTCAATTGGCCCTTTTTACATACATAGCACAAAGCGTGATCATGATTAACCATTCCAATGGCTAATCGTTTCAAAATAATTCCATACCTCATAAGGGTCAACATACAAACGATTATAGTTCTATGCTAAAAACATATATAAGCCATTTTCGCATGGCTATCCAAGTTTACACAAACCGGAAGGTACATGACCTTCAACAAAGGATGGTCCTATACATGCCATTTCAAAGTTCAACCAAAATTTGTACCAAAATGGGGCTTCGATAGTGTGGATGACTTCGACTTCTTTGATCCCGAATCCGATAGCTAACGAGCGAAACCTATAAAACAGAGAGCCAAAGCAACGGGGTAAGCATTTTAATGCTTAGTAAGTCTCAAGCAATGAAATCAGCTTTGACTAAGGTATTTTATTCACATGGCTAATTAAACCACTTTACTAATTCACATTCCCATACTCATACTTATTTCACATCACCGACCCTTATGTTCATACACAAAAGAACAACTTAGCCCAAGGCCGGTAGCTCGTTATCAACTTAGCGCATACTTACTTGTAAGAATTCAATTAGTACAAGCACATACAAACATACCTCATTGCTGGAATTTTCACAAATGTATAAGCTGAAATTTTCACAGCAAGATTGCTCACTTCGAATCACATACTTTCGAGATTTAACCGGATATAGCGACTCATACGATTGCCTTGGTCATAACCGGTTTGGTGACTTGCACAAAGGCCTTGGTCTTAGCAGGATATATCAACTTCGCACGAATGCCTTGGTCTTAGCCGGATATATCAACTTCATACGAATGCCTTGGTCTTAGCCCGGATATATCAACTTCATACGAATGCCTTGGTCTTAGCCGGATATATTTCCAATGTTCACTTACACATATATCAATATTCAAGACACGTCCATAGTTCATTTTCGTTACTAAAGCTCTAACACAAAATATTTATCAACCTTTACTATTTCGGCTCAATGGCCACACAAACAAGGAGCATAATTTTGATATAATTCAAGTAGGGTCATCACTCGAAGACTTACCTCGGATGTTGTCGGCGATTTAACGACTATTCAACTACTTTTTCCTTCCCTTTATCGGATTTAGCTCCCTTTGCTCTTGAGCTAATTCACACAAATTTAACTTATTAAAATCTCATCATGATAGCTTATGGCGAATATGACAAGGAGTGTAAATGGTCATATGGCCATCCTTTAGCTCAAATACACAATGGTCATGCCCATTTTACATCACAACAAGCAATTCAATACATTCAAACATCAACGTGAAGTTCAAAGTACTTGGCCCTTATATACATTAGGCATCAAAGTTGCATATGTACGAAATCATAAATCGAACTCAACACATTAGTTAATATTCCTCTTAGCGAATTTTCTAAGCCAAGAATAGGCATCAATATGCTTGCCTCAAACCGAATGCATGCACACTAATTACCCCTCATGTGGCGAATATACACTTAATACCACACAAAAAAACAGCATACATTTTACTACTAACACATTACATATCGTAATTCATTGCACATCTCTTATTTACTTCATAATCAACACATCATCACAAGCAAATATACACTTTGAATTAGTATATATGTCATACCAATCCATCATGTGCAAACATATATTCATGTAGGTGCAAGGGCGAATTCTCAAGTGGCTTATATCCAAATATATACACATTTCCAAAGCTTAAATCTTACTTACCATGCAACATGCATGAATTATACTTATGGATATATCATGGCGAATACCACAACACCACACCATTTCAATTTGGTCATGGTGAAACAAAGAACTTAGTATCTCATTCAAAAAAAATGCTAAAAGAAAATCTAAGAATCTTCAATCCTCCATCACATGTATCACTTTCAAGCTTGTTATTTAACATGCAATGGCATTAACACCACATTCACTTTGGCGAATTTCATTCCCATGACATAACAAGGATTTGAACCATGGGCTAACAAGAACATTAAGCTAGCAACTAAAAACATGCATGAACCTCAAACATACCTTAATCTTGATGCAAGTTTAGCCAACCTCTTCCTAATCCTCTTCCAAACCAAGTATGAAGCAAAACTCCTTCCTTATCCTTAGTATTTTCGGCCAACAAGAGAGTGAAAAGAGATGAACAAAATTTTTTCTTTCTTTCTTTAGGACATTCGGCCAAGCTATGGAGGAAGATGGACACTTTTTTTTTTGTTGTTTCTCATCTACTAACATTAATTGTTTATTCCATACCCTTATTTTATTCTTTCCATCATAACCCATTTACCAAACATGTTTCATGACATGATTTTTGCCCATAAATCCTTGTCATGGCCGGCCACTAGCTATGGGGGAATTTGACATGCAAGTCCATTGTTTTGCATGCATCCTTTAATTAGTCATCACACATTTCCCTCATACTTTCAAAGTTTATTACTAGGTCCTTTCTAGTGAAATTCACATCTATAATTCTAAATCAAAGCATAAAAATATCACACATGAGTTAACACACATTATAGGCAATAAAATAAATATTAAATTATTTTTATGCCTTGGTTTTGTGGTCCCGAAACCACATTTCGACTAGGGTCGTTTTAAGGTCATCACAACTCTCCCCACTTTAGAAATTTTCGTCCCGAAAATCTTACCGTAAATAGGTTTGGATATTGCTCTTTCATAGAGTTCTCGGGTTCCCAAGTAGCTTCTTCTATCCGTGTTTGAGCCATAACACTTTCACTAGCGGAACCCTTTTGTTTATAACTCTTTCATTTCACGAGCTAGGATACGAATCGGTTCTTCTTCATAACTCATATCGGCTTGAATTTCAACCTCGATGGACTAATTACGTGCGACGGATCGGATCTATAGCGTCGAAGCATTGAAACATGGAAGGCGTTGTGAATCTTTTCAAGTTCAGGGGCAAGATCAAGCGATCATAATCGGGCCAACTCGTTCGGAGATTTCGTGCGGCCCAATGAATCTCGGGCTCAACTTGCCCTTACGGTAGAATCTGAGTATCTTTTTCCACGGCGAAACTTTAAGAAACACTTTATCTCCCACGATACTCAATGTCCTTTCGTTTCAAATCCGCATACGATTTACGACGATCGGAGGCTATCTTGATTTTCACGGATTACTTTTACTTTCATTCAGCATCTTTAATCAAATCCACTCCAAAATTTTGTTCTCACCGAGCTCGGTCCAAAACAATGGTGTACGGCATTTACGCTCGTACAAAGCCTCGTAAGCGCCATCTTAATACTTGATTGAAAACTATTGTTGTGCGAATTCAATCAAAGGTAGGTACCGCTTCCCATGAACCACTGAACTCGAGGATGCAACATCTCAACATATCCTCAAGTATCTGAATTATACGCTCGGATTGACCATCGGTTTGGGGGTGAAAGGCGGTGCTGAAATGCAACTTGGTGCCCAATGCTTCTTGTAATTTCTTCCAAAATCGCGAGGTGAACCTCGGATCTCTATCCGACACAACAGAAATCGGTACCCCGTGTAACCTCACAATCTGAGAAACGTACAATTCAGCTAGTTTATCCAATGAAAAATCCATACGCACAGGGATAAAGTGAGCCGACTTAGTCAGTCTATCAATAATAACCCAAATTGCATCCTTCTTACTTGTTGACAACGGCGGTCGGACACAAAGTCCATTGTGACTCGATCCCATTTCCACTCGGGTATCGTGATCGGCTGAAGTAACCCTGAAGGCACTTGATGCTCCGCTTTCACTTGTTGACATATTAAACATCTTGCAACAAAGTCGGAGATGTCTCGTTTCATACCATGCCACCAAAATCGACGTTTCAACTCATTGTACATCTTCGTACTCCGGGTGGATTGCCATTCGGCTACAATGAGCTTCGTTCGAATTATCGAAATAAGTTCAATTCTTTGGAACACACAACGACTTCGAACCTCAAACAATCGTCATCATCAATTTGAAACTCCGATTCCTTGTTCGAACACACTCGGCCCGTTTTGCACGCAACTCCTCATCAATTTTACGAGCTTCACGAATTTGATGAGTCAACAATGGTTTGGCCTTTAATTGGCTACTAACACATTGTCGGGTAGGATAGACAAGTGTACATTCATCGTCAGTAAAGCAAGCGGTGATTTCGGCTTAAGGCATCCGCAACCACATTAGCCTTTCCGGTGATAGTCAATGACCACTCATAATCCTTTAACATTTCGAGCCAACGTCTTTGTCGCAGATTTAAGTCTCTTTGAGTCATCAAATATTTGAGACTTTTGTGATCCGAATACACATGGCACTTCTCACCAAATAAGTAATGTCGCCATATCTTTAAAGGCGAATCGATGGCGACCAATTCGAGATCATGGGTGGGATAATTTTTCTCATGTGGCTTTAATTGTCTCGACGCATAGGCCACAACTCGACCTTCTTGCATCAATCGCAACCTAACCCAAGTAGGGAGGCGTCACTATAGATGACAAACTCTTTGCGATTCGGCCGTACTAATCTTGGAGCTTAGTCAAATGAGTTTTCAATTGGTCAAAACTTTTCGACACTTTTCCGTCCATTCAAACTTGACATCTTTACGAAGCGGTTTACGTCATGGGTGTGGCTATCATCGAGAATCCTTTTACAAACCGTCGGTAATGTAACCAAGTCCCAAAAGCTCCGAACCTCGAGAATATTTCTTGGAGGTTTCCGGTTAAGTATGGCTGAAATTTTGCTTGGGTCGACTCGAATACCGATCTGCGAGATACCACGTGACCCAAGAAGCTAACCTCTCTTAACGAACTCACACTTGCTAAACTTAGCATATAACCGCTTATCCGTAAAATTTGCAACACTAATCTCGGTGCTCGCATGTTCGGTCTCATCTCTTGAATAGACCAAGATGTCGTCGATGAACACAACTACTGAACCGATCCAAATATGATCTGAAGATCCGATTCATCAAATCCATAAATACCGCAGGGCATTAGTGAGCCCAAACGGCATCACTAAGAACTCGTAGTGACCATATCTCGCTTAAAGGCGGTTTTGGGTATGTCCGAATCTCGGATTATGGCGATAATAGCCCGATCTCAAATCTATTTTTGAGAACACCGAGGCTCCTTCATTGATCGAACAAATCATCGATCGTGGTAACGGATACTTGTTCTTTATTGTCACTTTATTAAGTCGGCGATAGTCGATGCACAACCTCATGGTTCCGTCCTTCTTTTCACAAACAACACCGGTGCACCCCAAGGTGAAAAACTCAGGCGAGCAAAACCTCTATCCATCAACTCTTGCAACCGAGCTTTCAACTCCTTTAATTCCGTTGGTGCCATACGATATGGAGCTATCGAAATCGGTGTGGTCGGTACAAGCTCAATGCCAAACTCTACCTCCGAGCAGTGGCAAACCCGGCAATTCTTGGGAAAAAGCGTCCGGGTATTCACAAACCACCCAAGCACAGATTTGGGTTCTATTCCTAACTCCTTATCATCAAGTATATCGCAAGGTATGCTTCACACCCTTTTCTTACATATTTACGGGCCAACATTGATGATATTACGGTGGCAACCCCTTCAAGTTCGTAGACTCAACTCGGATCATCTCGTTGTTTATGCATCTCAAATCAATAGTCTTGCTTTTGCAATTCACAACCGCATCATGCACGGTCAACCAATCCAACCCAAGAATAACATCAAATTCATCGAGCGGCAAAAGCATCAAGTCCGCCGGAAAACAGTACCTCGAATTACTAGGGGCATTTCTTACACACTTTGTCGACCAGCACATAACGACCCAAAGGATTTGACACCGAATTACGAACTCGATGAGACTCAATAGGTAAAGTCTTCTTTGGATGCTAAGGTTTCGCATATATAAGAATGAGTAGAACCGGGGTCAATCAAAGCAATCACATTAGTATCAAAGAGAGTGAAAGTACCGTAATAACATCTGGCGAGGAGGCATCCTCGCGTCTTGCGTATAGCATAAGTCCTAGCTGGAGCGCGAGCCTCGGATCTGGTCGCAGATCTCTAGATCCTCTCGACCACCACTAGCCTTGCCCGTATTTCCGGATGGTCTACCTCGGCGGTGGTAGTACCGGTTTCCCACTCCGATCTACATTCTTCGCACAACCTCGGGCAATCTTTAATGAAGTGGTCAACTGATCCACACTTATAACAGAGCGGTCACGGAATCTCAGACTTCAAAATGCCATTTGCCACAATCGGCACTCAGTCCTCTCTCGTCGATCATTCCCACTCTTGGCGATCGAAGTGATTCGTGTGGTCACGGGGTCGATCGCGATCTCGTCTAGAAAAGCCCGAAGTGTCTCTAGATCGGCCTAAGCCATCTCTAAGTTTCTTTGATGACCTTGGAAGGGCTTCCCGAATACCTCTTCTGAAACTCCCTTGCTCCGCTTCACTTTCCTTTTCTCCATACTAAACTCCTCGGCTTTGCATCGCTCGCTCGACGAGAGTCACAAACTCTCGGATTTCCAAAATGCCAACATACGACTTTATCTCATCATTCAGTCCATCTTGAGCGTTTACACATCACGCCTTCAAGAAATGCATTCTCGCGCGTCTGGCTAAGCCTCACGAATTTTCGTTCATAGTCGATGTGAGCATGGAACCTTGTTTAAGTTCGAGAAATTCCTTTCGTTTTGGTCCATAAATCTCGATGATATACTTTTTCCAAACTTCGGTTTGGAAGAACTCCCAAGTTACTTGTTCGCGGGCACTGTGAAGTCGAGTACTCCACCAATAGTAGGCGTAATCACGTAGCAAGGAGATGGTACACTTTAGGCATTCATCGGGTGTACAAGATAGCTCATCGAGTACCGGATCGTGTTGTCCAACCAAAATTGACTTGCTCGGCATCATCACTATCCGTAGCTTTAAATTCAGTAGCCCCATGTTTTCGGATTCTATCAACTGGGGCTTATTCGACCTTATTTGGTCAATTAGGAGGCATTGTAGGTCTTGAAATGTGTTTGTTGGGAATGGAGGTTGTGGAACAGTAGTATTAGTTCGAATGTATTGGTTAAACCAATCATTCATCACGCTATAAAAGGCTTGTCTAGCCTCGTCATTCGGATTACTAGCAACAGGTTGAGAGTCCGCCGCGCTGTCCCTTGTCTTGAGCAGCGCCACACTCTCCACATCATCACTATCGCTCGGTTGGGATCGGGATCCATTACAAAATAAACACAAGTTCAAACGTCAGAAATCACCACACTATCATATAATCACATAAAATGGCATGTATAGCTAGACCCAAACGCATTACGGTAGTCCTAGAATCGACTAAACCGTAGCTCTGATACCAATAAAATTGTAACACCCGAACCGAGACCGTCACGAGTCGAGCGCAAGGTGTTAACAGACTTCAACCCACTTATTGACAATTTTCAGACAAGCTGCCAATCTGAGTACTAGTCGCTCCAAAATTCATAACTTGAGTTTTACAACTCGAAAATCAGTTCCGTAAATTTTTCCTGAAACTAGACTCATATGTCCATCTACATATTTTTTCTAGAATTTTGGTCGAGCCAATTAGTACAGTTTATTAGTTAAAGTCTCGCCTGTTGTAGGGATCGACTACACTGACCTTTGTGCGTTACGAATTGGATATCTCCTGTACAGGGCTTCAATACTGATGCCGTTTGTTTCTATAGAAACTAGACTCAGAGAGGAATCTACACATATATGGAATGACTCCTAATTATCTCTGGTTAATTTACAATGATTTTCCAAAGTTGGAACAGGGGATCCAGAAACCGTTCTGGCCCTATTTCACAAGAACTTTAAAATCTGTTAACTTATAACTCATATGACCATTTCGTTTCTTCCATATGAAAGTAGATTCATCAAGGTACACTTACATAATTTATTTGCTATTTAATACCATTCCTACTATTTTTAGTGATTTTTCACATCCACGTCACTGCTGCTGTCAGCATCTGCCTTTAGTAGGCTTTACCTATTTCATACTTTCCATGATTCAATTGGCCCTTTTTACATACATAGCACAAAGCGTGATCATGATTAACCATTCCAATGGCTAATCGTTTCAAAATAATTCCATACCTCATAAGGGTCAACATACAAACGATTATAGTTCTATGCTAAAAGCGTATATAAGCCATTTTCGCATGGCTATCCAAGTTTACACAAACCGGAAGGTACATGACCTTCAACAAAGGATGGTCCTATACATGCCATTTCAAAGTTCAACCAAAATTTGTACCAAAATGGGGCTTCGATAGTGTGGATGACTTGACTTCTTTGATCCCGAATCCGATAGCTAACGAGCGAAACCTATAAAACAGAGAGCCAAAGCAACGGGTAAGCATTTTAATGCTTAGTAAGTCTCAAGCAATGAAATCAGCTTTGACTAAGGTATTTTATTCACATGGCTAATTAAACCACTTTACTAATTCACATTCCCATACTCATACTTATTTCACATCACCGACCCTTATGTTCATACACAAAAGAACAACTTAGCCCAAGGCGGTAGCTCGTTATCAACTTAGCGCATACTTACTTGTAAGAATTCAATTAGTACAAGCACATACAAACATACCTCATTGCTGGAATTTTCACAAATGTATAAGCTGAAATTTTCACAGCAAGATTGCTCACTTCGAATCACATACTTTCGATTTAACCGGATATAGCGACTCAGACGATTGCCTTGGTCATAACCGGATTTGGTGACTTGCACAAAGGCCTTGGTCTTAGCCCGGATATATCAACTTCGCACGAATGCCTTGGTCTTAGCCGGATATATCAACTCGCATACGAATGCCTTGGTCTTAGCCCGGATATATCAACTTCATACGAATGCCTTGGTCTTAGCCCGGATATATTTCCAATGTTCACTTACACATATATCAATATTCAAGACACGTCCATAGTTCATTTTCGTTACTAAAGCTCTAACACAAAATATTTATCAACCTTTACTATTTCGGCTCAATGGCCACACAAACAAGGAGCATAATTTTGATATAATTCAAGTAGGGTCATCACTCGAAGACTTACCTCGGATGTTGTCGGCGATTTCGACGACTATTCAACTACTTTTTCCTTCCCTTTATCGGATTTAGCTCCCTTTGCTCTTGAGCTAATTCACACAAATTTAACTTATTAAAATCTCATCATGATAGCTTATGGCGAATATGACAAGGAGTGTAAATGGTCATATGGCCATCCTTTAGCTCAAATACACAATGGTCATGCCCATTTTACATCACAACAAGCAATTCAATACATTCAAACATCAACGTGAAGTTCAAAGTACTTGGCCCTTATATACATTAGGCATCAAAGTTGCATATGTACGAAATCATAAATCGAACTCAACACATTAGTTAATATTCCTCTTAGCGAATTTTCTAAGCCAAGAATAGGCATCAATATGCTTGCCTCAAACCGAATGCATGCACACTAATTACCCTCATGTGGCGAATATACACTTAATACCACACAAAAAAACAGCATACATTTTACTACTAACACATTACATATCGTAATTCATTGCACATCTCTTATTTACTTCATAATCAACACATCATCACAAGCAAATATACACTTTGAATTAGTATATATGTCATACCAATCCATCATGTGCAAACATATATTCATGTAGGTGCAAGGGCGAATTCTCAAGTGGCTTATATCCAAATATATACACATTTCCAAAGCTTAAATCTTACTTACCATGCAACATGCATGAATTATACTTATGGATATATCATGGCGAATACCACAACACCACACCATTTCAATTTGGTCATGGTGAAACAAAGAACTTAGTATCTCATTCAAAAAAAATGCTAAAAGAAAATCTAAGAATCTTCAATCCTCCATCACATGTATCACTTTCAAGCTTGTTATTTAACATGCAATGGCATTAACACCACATTCACTTTGGCGAATTTCATTCCCATGACATAACAAGGATTTGAACCATGGGCTAACAAGAACATTAAGCTAGCAACTAAAACATGCATGAACCTCAAACATACCTTAATCTTGATGCAAGTTTAGCCAACCTCTTCCTAATCCTCTTCCAAACCAAGTATGAAGCAAAACTCCTTCCTTATCCTTAGTATTTTCGGCCAACAAGAGAGTGAAAAGAGATGAACAAAATTTTTTCTTTCTTTCTTTAGGACATTCGGCCAAGCTATGGAGGAAGATGGACACTTTTTTTTTTGTTGTTTCTCATCTACTAACATTAATTGTTTATTCCATACCCTTATTTTATTCTTTCCATCATAACCCATTTACCAAACATGTTTCATGACATGATTTTTGCCCATAAATCCTTGTCATGGCCGCCACTAGCTATGGGGAATTTGACATGCAAGTCCATTGTTTTGCATGCATCCTTTAATTAGTCATCACACATTTCCCTCATACTTTCAAAGTTTATTACTAGGTCCTTTCTAGTGAAATTCACATCTATAATTCTAAATCAAAGCATAAAAAATATCACACATGAGTTAACACACATTATAGGCAATAAAATAAATATTAAATTATTTTTATGCCTTGGTTTTGTGGTCCCGAAACCACATTTCGACTAGGGTCGTTTTAAGGCTGTCACATATACACTATTAAAGCATCCTCTCCCTTTCCATTAATTCAACACATGCATTACCCATAATATACAAAATTATATTCGGCCTTAGCACACAACTTGCTAGCCGATTCTTCTCCATCTAGCAACTAATGCACATACGAGCTCATTTGTTAGACTCTACTTCATTTAACAACAACCTTATTTCTCTTCTATTTCCTACCATGGCCGAATGCTCAAGATACCTCAATATCAAAACTTTTAACTTGGGTTGCTTAAAGAGCTTGGTGATGAGTTCAAATTTATCTAACACCTCGAGCAACATAACACATCCCTTAATCTAGTGAACCACCATAACATCAAACACCAACCAAGAAAACAACACCCATGGCCGAGTATCATCTTCATCACATAGCAAGATTTAGAGCATGGGCTAGGTAGAACTCAAGCTAACAACTAAAACATGCATGCATCTCATGGACAACATCAAACATACCTTAGACTAGCAAATCACCATAGCCGATTTTCTCAAGCTCCTCCCCTTCCTTTCTTTCCTCTATTCGGCCAAGGATGATCCAAAGAACACAACTTGTTTTCTTTCTTCCTTAGAATTTTCAGCCAAAAGAAGTGAAAAATGATGGACACTTTTTTTTTTCTTCTTTCCCTCAACTCACGGCAATGAGGGGGGAACACTCACACCATTCTTTTTTTTCCCATTTCTTTATTACCCATACTCCTTATTTTATTTTTCCTAACATACACCATTGTCACAACATGTTTTATGACATGTTTTGCCCATCACCCTTTGTCATGGCCGGCCACTAGCAATTAAAAAGGGGGAAATTGACATGCAAGTCCACCCCTTTGATTACATGCACTAATAGATCCTTATAGATTTACCTATCACATTTCAAAAGTGTCACACATAAGTCCTATCGACTAATTTCACATGCAATTTACTAAATTGAAGCTTAAAACTTTCACACATTCATAATCACATATTTTAGACAATAGATATCATATTCAAATAATTTGGTGACTCGGTTTAGTAGTCCCGAAACCGCTTTCCGACTAGGGTCACTTTAGGGCTGTCACAAAACATCATGCCAAATTTTCCTATACTTATCAAATCCATTTATCACCCATTCAACTATCAAAATTAACCACAAAGGTAGTACAATTTCACCATTCAATCATAAGCTAAAACATGCCGTTTCATTACCAAATAACCTTACTAAATATACACCTTATACTAGCCCAAATGTTCAACCATTCATCCATGACACATATACTTCCCTTGTCATTAAAAACCATAACAAAAATGACAAATACACAAATAATGATATCATAGATATATATATTGATTTTACCTTTTATTGTCGAATATAATTATGCTTCACAAATCATAATTCAGCTCACATAGTGATCGAAGCAATTTCCATCATTTACCAAATGAATTACAAGGCAATTTATACATCAAAATATAGGTGCATATTAAACAACACCAAATAGACAAATTCCCATGGCATAGCATAATCATCAAATAAAAAAAATAACCACATTCAACATTTACATCACATAAACTGAGTTAACCAATGCATCATCAATGATATATTCATCATTTTACTTATCTAACCAAGCTGAATCATATCATCATCCCACACACAAATAAACCATATATCATATTTCCAAAATATGCTACTTATAAGGTTGAATCATATAACCAACATCACAACATATTTACCATGAAACATACCTCCCAATTTAAGCTTATAACATGACCGAATATATATACCAACATTAGCATCAAGATTAAGCCATTTTCACATGGCTATATATATACTGTAACAGCCTGATTTAGACCCTAGTCAAAATAGTGGTTTCGAGACCACAATCTGACATTGAAAAAATTATTTTATTATTATTTTAATATTTACAGCATGATATTAGAATTGTGGAAAATTTCATGAAGAAATTTTACCGTTTGAATGGTTAATTCGGTAAAAAGGACTAAATCGCGTGAAGCGTAAAAATTGTATGCTATTAGTTAAAGGTGTTAATTGGCCATGGATTTTTAATATGATGTCCTCAATTGTAAAATAGCCCATTTCTGAGATATTGGAGGTTAGTGGAGTGGCATTTGGTGTATTTATTAATGTTTTTAAAGGGTAAAAAGGTAAATACGTTATTAAAGTTAGTAATAAATAAAATAAAAGCCAAAATTATATTCTTTCATATTCCACCAATGCAAAGAAAAGAAATAGCCATGGAAGCATTTAAGGGTTCGACCCTTGTTGTTTTTAATTGAGGTATGTTTCGAGCTCGATTTTTGATGATTTATTATGTTTTTGTGATCATTGCTTCGTGTTCTAGCTATCCTGTACTCTAATTTCTGAATTTTTTAATCAATTCGTGAGTTTCCATTGATGAATATTCATGATTTTTGATTATTGATGATGAAATATTGAATTTAGATGATAGTTTTACATATTTTACAAAGTGATTTTGAGTAAAAATGCAAATTATGGGCTAATTTGTGAAATTATGAAATTATGTTGTTAAAAGTATGAATAAAGTGAAAATTATGGGCTGGTTTGAGATTGGGTAAAATTCGGCCAAGCATGGGTGTGGTCAAATTTTGATTATTTTTGTGTTTTGTGAAATAGGGACTAAATTGCGAAAAATGTGAAATGTCATGGACAAAAGTGTAATTAGCCCATTTCTGTGGTTTTGGATGAATTTGTGTAAATATGTGATTAAATAAGTTAAATTTGTATTGAATTAGATCAAGAAATGAGGAAATTGGATTTGGATCGGGGAAATTCGAAAATTATCGAATAGTCGTTTCGGTCCATTCGTGTTAGTACGAGGTAAGTTCATAAGTAAATAAATGTTCTTAAATTGAAATATATGTGCATTATATGTGCTGAATTGAGTTGTAAAGAATATAATTTTGAAGTTTAAATATGTAAAATGTGAATTGAATTTGAGGCACTGAGTGTGCGATAAATGAAAAAGCTACAACTATTAAAATGGCACTGAGTGTGCGAGATTATAACAGCATTGGCTGAGAAAAGGGCACTATGTGTTCGATACTGATATAAGTTCGGTTTAATGTATTGGCACTAAGTGTGCGATACAATTATAGCCTCAGCTAATTAATTGGCACTAAGTGTGCGTTACAATTATAGTTTCAGCTAATTAATTGGCACTAAGTGTGTGAGTTCATTGAATGTTCAAGGACGATCGAATGAATTAGTGTCTCAAGCATTGGAGTGATGAATGTGATAGATAAGAACTAATGGTACAGGTATGTACGGAACCTATGTGGTTGATGATGTTAAGTATGAAGTAGATGAAAAATTATGTAAATGAATGATGAAATGAGTTGGATTTGATAGCATTATTAATTCTATTTAAAATATTATAGATGTGGAATAAAAGTAAGACATGGCTTTAATGTATGAATGCTAAGCTCAAAAACTTGAACAGATAATGAAATCAAAATGGTTGAGTTGACTATATGAGTCATGTATATGAATTTGGTTTATGTGAATAAGGAAATTATGGATTTTCGAGTTTGGAAGTGTTTATAAAGAAGTTGATATAACTTTATGTATGATTTGTAATAAATGACCATGGTTTGGTCGGCGATGAAATAAATATGTGTGAGTTTGATTTATATGAATGAGCTAACAGTTGTTAGTCGAGTTTGAAAACAGGGGTATACGTTCATTATTAAATAAGTTAAGTGAATTATTTAATGTGGTTTCATGAATTTACGAGTACAATGAAGGTATATTTGATTGAGATTTGTTAATTTCAGTTTAGTGATATTGGTCTATAAATATCATTGAAATGATTTAACTGCTTATGACTTACTAAGCTTTCAAAGCTTACTTCCTGTATTATCCTATGTCTATAGAGTTTCAAAGACTTGCTCGGGTTGGAAGTTAGAGGAGACGTCATCACACTATCCGGTTATTGCTTCGGTAAATAAAAGCTTTAAGTTTTGGTAATGTGGCATGTATAGGCTAGTTTTGAGATGGTTCATTTTGACTTGTGTATTTATATGTAGCCATGCGAAAATGGCTTGCTAAAGATGTTAATGTTTGTGTATATTCGGGCATGGTATGAGTTCATTTTGGGAAATATGTTTTATGGTATGTATGTACGGTATAATCTTGGTATAAGATTGATATGGTAATTTAAGATGTTGATCATGTATGAGTAAATAAATTTGGCATGTGATATTGGTATGTTTTGGTATAGAAAGTGAACATGAAATTGATTGATGATATTATGGATTGATTGATACATGTTTGGAGTTGAATTTGATTGAAAATGTAGTATATTGATGCTTGAATGATGCTTGTAGGGAAGACTCAAATTGGGTGGCAAATTGGCTTTTCAAATGGCCTTTACACGACCGTGTGTCCCCTGGGGTAGTCCTACAATTTAAAGTCAGTCTTGAGCACAAGCTTGGCACACGGGCGTGTGGTCAGTCGTGTGAATTAAGTCAGTTTCAACCACGCCCAAGGCACACGGGCTTGTCTTGTGGCCGTGTGGACAAGTCAGTATGTATACCTTGTTTTGCCACAGCTTAAACACACGGACGTGTCTAATGCCGTGTGAGGCACATGGCTTGTTCACACGAGCGTGTGACCTTTGAAGAGTTGAAAGTTTTTCTAAGCTCTGAAACTTTCATATGTTATCGATTTGGTCCCGAATGCATGACTTAGACCTTCTATGCTCGATTTAAATTCATATTGAGTATGAATGACTTATAATTATTGAAATGAGATGATATTTGGTTTATGATAGTTCTGATTCGAGTTACAAGTCTGGTAATGCCCTTTAACCTATTCCGGCGACTATTACAGGTTAGGGGTGTTACATATACACAAATTTCAAAACCAAATATATCAAAATTAGCCTACACATGCCACATAACAGAATCTCAAAGCATTAATTTACCGAAGTGAAAATTGGATAGTGTGATGAGGTCTCCTCCGACTTTCAACCCGAGCAAGGCTCTGAAACTCTATAGACATAAGAAAACACACAGAGTAAGCTTTGAAAGCTTAGTAAGCCATAAGTAAATAAAATAAAATCAACTCAATGATATGTATAATTCAATTTAACTAGGTCGAATTTAACAAATCTTAACCACATACACATTAGTCATACTCATAAATTCATATGATTACATTAAGTAACCTCACTTACCACATTTCTCAATGAACATATAAATCTCATACATACTTGATTCATCTAGCTCATTTATTCATACTCACTTGCACATAAGCACATCTCAATCTCATACATTACATCTATTTCACTTACTCATAATTCATTTGCATACATCCATCATTCATTGTCATGTTTTTCACATATAGTTATTTGAAACATACTCACTTTTCATTTTTTAATTACAAAAACAAATCACACGTACCTGAACTGGATAATTTTTACATAATCATTCATTTCTCGATATTTCCCATCGAACCGTTCGGAATCAATAAGGATACTCGGACAACTCGGAAGGCTCGTACAATGCCAATGTCCCAGACGTCGTCTTACATGTAATCAAATATCGATGCCACTGCCCCAAGAAGGGTCTTACTCAAAATCATATACGATGCCGATGCCCCAGACATGGTCTTACACGTAAATCTCAAATCGATGCCAACATCCCAGATGTGGTCTTACACAAAATCACATATCGGAGTCCTATGTCATGACATATGTATCCTATACTATTCCTCTGGTTCGTACGGGGTTTTCGGACGTAGTAATTCAATCGATTCAAGCTCGTAACTAGTTCTCCAATGCTTAATTCATTTTGGAATATACACATATATTTATTATAATTCAATTCGGCTCATATAATACATATACAATCGAATTTAACAACACTTATTTACTTATGAACTTACCTCGTACGGACACGAACGGATCGGAACGACTATTCGATAATTTTTTACTTTCCCCGATCCAAATCCAATTTCCTCATTTCTTGATCTAATTCAATACAAATTCAACTTATTTAATCATATACTCAATCAAATTCATCCAAAAACACATAAATGGGCTAATTACACTTTTACCCCTAACATTTCACATTTTTCGCAATTTAGTCTCTATTTCGTAAAACAAAAAATATTCAAAATTTGACCATACCCATGCTTGGAAAAAATTTACTAAGGTCCCTATAAGCCCATTTATTTCACATTGACCCCTCAATTTACAAATTTCTCAATTTAGTCCTTAATACATATTTTATCAAAAATTACGTAATTAATCATGAAAATCAAGCATCAAAGATTTATTCTTCATCATCAAAAAAAATTTCATCACATTATCAACAATGGAAAATCTCAAATTCATCATCAATTCTGAAAATTAAAGCATGGACGAAGTAATATCCGAAGCAACGATCGTAAAACTTATCAAAACACATACCTAAATCAAGCCTCCTAAGTGCCGAACTCCAAAGCTTCAAGATGGTTTCTTTCTTCTCAATATTCAACCATCAAAATAAAAGATGAACACGCAAAAATTTTCTTTATGTTTTATTTTATTAACTTTAATACATAATTTACTATTTTAACCTTAATGAATTAATAATATATAATGGTTTTCCATTACCGTCCATTAGCTTTAATAGTGGCCTAAATTCAATTTAAGGCCTCCACATTAAAAGAACATAACATTATAACACTTTAACAAATAGCAAGCCATTTTTACAATTTACGCGATTAAGTCCATTTTATAAAATCAAGCACACAAACGATAAAATTTCCATACGAAAATTTCACACATATCAATTCACATACTTTAAGCATGAAATATAATATTAAAATATTTTTTTGAATCGAATTCATGGTCCCGAAACCACTGTTCCGACTAGGGTCTAAATCGGGCTGTTACAATGTTATTCGTAACATACAAATAGAGGGGCACTCCTAGAGGCCATGCCTCGTGGTTTTTACAAGTCATAGAATAATCAATTCTTATAGTCAAAATTTGAATCAAAGTTGTAAACCCACAACTGTAAAAGATGTAAATGATAATACATTATATGGTGTATATTGAGCAGTCAAAATGAGATAATATTAAATTCAAAAATATTAGCAAGTTATTCAAGTATTGTATCACTTGGGACCCGAACCAGGAGATTGGTTAGGCCTAGGGTGTTACATGAACGGTCTAATTACTTAATTGGTCCTTTAGTTAATTAAAAATTTATAGCGATTAACTTTTTCAACTTTCAAAATTTAGTCCTTATCCATAATTGACTATCATCTTTAAAAAATTGAGGGCCCAAACATTAATAAACTTTTATACTAACCTCATAAATATTAAATAATAATATTTACAGACCTGAATATTAACAATAGGGTTTTGAAATCATTGTTTCCCACACCACTAAAAATTGGTTTGTTGCAGATATTCTTTTTTTATAAAAAATCAAACATATTTCAGCTAATTTTAGAAAAAAAAAAGCTTAATTTAATTACCTACCATATTCAATTTGATTTTGAAAAAATTAGACCAACAAAAATAATTTTCATTTCTTTAGAAAATGAAAACTATAAAAGAAAACGTGTTTGATTGAAAATTTTAAAATGATTTTTCAAAAATAAAAATATGTAAATTTTATGAAATAATTTTTCATTATTTTTGCTAAAAATACTTTATATGACTAAAAATAATGAAAACAAAAGGTTGAACTAGGGCCATGTAAGCAAGTAACTATATTTTTTCAACAAATTTTTAAATATTAAATCTTATAGTTTAGTTGGAATCCAACAGTTAAAAAATTTAAATTAAAAAAAAAGAGTCAAAATGGTTATTCGAATGTGGCACTAAAAATGCCTCTTGTAGGAAGCATTTTCAGTTGATGTGGGATATAAATGCTTCCTGCAGTTAGTTTCTCTCTTCAAAATTAGTCTATTTCCTTAAATTTTAGAAGAATTGACCTAATTTGCTATGAAACGCCCCCAAAATCCTAAGTATTTATCTTTGGATGCTTGTGACACAATTGTGTATCTGCTTCAATGGTTAAGTATCCTGGGAAGTGTCTGAGAAGTCTGGGGTTCAAACCTTGGCTTGTGAAAAATTTTATTTTTAATGGATAACCCTTGCTTCTAGTTAGTAGGCTTTTACATAAATGTGGATAAGTTATGATAGAAAGGGCCTACTGGTCTAGGGGGTAACTGGCGTGTTACCCATGCCAGAGGACTGAGGTTCAAATCCTGGTGGGGGCAGTGAAGTGTTTTATTTTGCTGCTATGCCGTGTAAGTGGTTGAATGTCAGTGGAACTCTAATGCTAGTGGACGGTTGGAGTGTTTGAGGGGTGTGGGGATTGTGAGCCAAATTTTAGGGGGAAATAAGGGATATGGATAGAGGAGTTATTAGTTTGAGTGATTTGGGGAGGGAATTGAGGATGAAATTAAGGAATTTGGGAAGAGTGGAAGAGTTGTTGCCGAATTGGTACTCTGATCAATGGGTATTCGGCTCTTCTTTTCGGTTGCTGACAATTCGTTTTGGTTCTTTCTACTTTCTATTTTGAAGGCCGACTATTGCTAGAGGTCTTTCGAGTATCTTTCAATCTGCCTATTTCATTTTTCTCTTCATTATAAGTGTCCTACTGACCGACCTTCCTCTTCTCCCTTACTTCTTTAGCAATCATTTTTCCCCTTACCTCCTTTTGTTTTGGCCGAATACTCCCCTTCCCCTTTTTTAGACTCTTTCGACTTTTGTGGGCCGATTCTCTTCTTCTCTCTCTCTCAATTGGTTCTTCTTGACCGATTCCTCCTTCTCTCCCTTACCCTTAAGCGGTTTCTTCTTGGCCATATACTACTATTCCTCTCACCATACTGTGCTAATTCTTCATTGCTCTTTGTTGAGTTTGGTGGTAACTACAGCTATTCGATTACTTTCTCTTTTTTTCTTTTTCTATCGTACTAATAGTTTTCTCTCTAACATCTTCTTTTCTCTGCCGAATACTGCTAGAGGTGTGATTGTACCATCTCGTGCCTTGGTTTAAGGGTGTGCTTTTGGGTGTAGGTCGATTACTTCTGTCTCCCATTCTTAGTTCTATGTTTTTGGTAAGTTGTTATACGCTGGGTTTAAACTACTTACGTGTATAGTAAAAGGTAACAAGTCTCTGTTAGAATACAGGTAATCTTTGGGGGTTGAAATCAATCTCTTATGCAAGCCTCAAGCAATCTGTCAAGGCGAGTGATAGGTAATCTCTTAAATAGGTGTTTTGGTTTGGGTTCTTTTCAACTTGATTGTTAGGTGATTAACCGAAGCTTCTGTAACACCTCAAACTCGGCCTAGACGTTATGACCGAATCCGGCGTGTCACATTGAAGCGTTACTAAAAAGTCATGTTTTAGCTAAAGTCTTTCTTAGTGTTTAAAAAATAACCTCGTTATAGATTAAAGTGAATGGAAGCTGTGCACCAGGTAGGATGCCAGAAAAGAGGAGGTGAGTCAATTAGACTGCTTAAGTACCTAGCTCTGCACGGATCCAATCCTAGACATGCACACAACCACTACCGCACTTTAACCGAGTGTTTGTTCATGGAAATCGATTCGTTTAAAACTATTTAAGGTTGTTAATTTTGAAAACATTTTCATTGCGGAAGCTTTGCCATGTTATCGCAATATTTTGAAATCAAGTAACCTTTTTAAAACGCGCCCTATAGCTATTCAACTTCAACAATTAAAATCAATATCATGCCTAAGCTAACAAAACATACTTAAATAATTAAAAATAAATAAAGCGGCCTTATTACAACCCGAAATATAACTAAAAAATAATTTAAAGGAATACTAATTTAATTAAAAACCATCTACACTATCCACGTGGCCACCCTGAATCCTACCAGCCCCAAGTCCCCAGTTTAATGCTCACCTGCAAAGATGGGAAAAAGGGGGGTGAGTTTGGAAAACTTAGTGTGTAAAAAAGCCCAATCATAGTCCAAATCAGGTCACACCACAGAAACAGATTAAGTTGGGCCTTAGCCCTATACAGAATTCAGGATGAAGCCCATAAACCCATAGCAGAGACAGAACAGATATTCCATGTATGTAGAAACCCAACCCATATCAATCCGCATACACCCCCGTACCAACCTTACACCATGTGGAGAGACTACTTGACCCACCCATCTGCTACATGCCACAGAATTTGTAGCATGGCTGCCAGAACAGATATTGTGACAGAGTCACCAGATATAGATATTGTGGCAGAGTCACCAGAACAGATATTCGTGGCATAGCCACCAGAAACAGATATTTGTGGCATAGCTACTAGAATGCTTCCTCCATCAATATAACCTATATCCCATGTAACAGATATATATGTCATGGCATACAACAAACGGAATCAGAATATCATGCATTTCAGTCAAAATTAACCCTAGGGGTATAATGGTAATTTTCGTACTTAGGGGTATTTTAGTAAATTTACTATTTTAGGGTTTCTATGCATATTATAGCCGTTAAGGTATTAACAGAAACACTTACCGAGCTTTTTTATCGAATTGGGCCCGTTGGCCCATTAAGCCCAAATATACCGTAGTGCACGAAATTGCGCACTCTGCAATCTTACCGGTTGAGGTTACCAGGATTAACAAACAAACCATCTCACGAGCGCTCGCACACTCGTAAGTCCACAAAATATCAGCTCTTCGGTATTTTCGCTTTTCGGCTTTTGCCGATCTAGTCTATGAGTGGGTGTCATTTACACACCTGATCTGTAACGATATGTTGGCGAAATCCACACACGAGTTGCCTACAATCGAGTTACTAAAATGTCAGTCTACATATCAAAAACAAACTACGTACTAGTCCCCTAACCATATTCGGCCAACATTGCTTTAGACCCTAAAGTTCTTACCTTTCTGCCGAAATACGGACTAGATTTAGATGTCCAACCGAGTTAGCCTTCAAGCCCTTCGCTGTACGCCCCCTTGTCCATGCTAGCGCATACAAAACCAAAAGAAAGAGGCAAAAATTCCCTTAGTCTTAACGTTAGCCACCCTTAAGGAGTTTCGGCTTTTCCTTGAAACATAAGTAACTAGCGAAAGTTGTTCGAATACTTACCAATTGTTGTTTTACCCAAAAGAGTGTTCCTATCTATGATATTAATCCCGATCTACCGTAGTTAGAAGAAACAGGTTCAAGTAGCCAAAGATTCAGCTTCCTAAACCACAGGTATGAAGGTTTCTGCTTTTTAAAGAACAAGGGAAAGGGGTTCGGCTATAGCAAGATTCAGCCTCCTAGATGTAAGGAAAACAAATGAAGAGAAGAAAAGAAGGAAAGGGATGGTAGATTCGGCCACTTGAGGAATCAATGGAGAAAAGAAATTGACACAAGAGGCAAAAGAGGGGAGAGTATAGGTTCGGCTACGAGAGAAAAAGAAAAAGAAAAGATGAATGAAAGAGAGGAGAGAAGGGAAATAATATTCGGTTATGGCAAGGGAAAAAATGGCACATAGACCTAGCCGAATTGCCTATACTAAAGACCTTTGGCCGGCCAAATCTTGCTCCTCAAGAGTCCAACATTCGGCCACCACCAAGCTCCTTTTGTCAGCTCCTAAATTTCAGCCACCACCAATTTAAATCCCATCCAAATTCCTTGCACCATCAGCAGCAGTCCACCGCTTGACCAACTCAAGCCGCTGCTAGGAGAGTTTCGGTCAAACTCTAACTCTTCCCCACGTGAGCAGAAAAATTGGTCCTTCAGCGTACAGCAGCTCAAACTCCAAACCTCATCCTGTCCATGCGCTCCACATCCCACTGCTGGCCACTGCACCAAGCTTTCCTTTACACCATAACAGGGCCACAATTAATCTTAATCTATTCCTACTGAAGCCTCGGTTACTTGCGAAATAAAAAGGAAATTTCGCCTGCTATACATCTCAAACCTGCGACCTTCTAAACACACACATACGCTGCTTGCCACTGCACCAAAGTTCCTTTCATGACATAATCTTCTCACAATTAATTTATAACCCTTACCTGCTTCAGTTTTGGCCTGCTTTAAAAATAAAACAAAATTCGCCCGCGCAAGGACTCGAACCTGCGCCCTCTCCACTTGCCCAGCATACTGCTGCCACTGTGCCACGGCACTCCTTGTGTTGGATTATGTTCGTAACTCCTCTTAACCCCTATTTTAACCTCAACCTGAATACTAAAAAAAACAACCATTTGTGCGCATCGTGCCTTGAAACCAGGCACCTCCCACGCCCTCCTGGCATGCTTAACCACTGGGCCAGGTGCTTATTTGTGCTAAAACTCATCCCAAATTATTAATAAGGCTTATTGCCCAGATTCCCTTAAGAGGCAAAATTAAGAATTAAAGCTATGGGCCGAGCCCCGGACTTTTTCCCATACTATAAACCCTTCGTAATTTATTTAATTACAAAACTAAACATACGAAATAATAATAATAATAATAATAATAACATCCAAATTATTTGGGCCGTCTTCTACCCGAACCCAGTCTCAAGGCCTAATACTTCCAGGCCTAAAAATTGGGGCATTACAGCTTCTGTTTGATAGGTTGGAATGCGCATGGGCTATTCGCACATTTCCGTAAACAAGGTGTGTAAAAACACTGCCCTAAATGTAAATCGACAAAAGCCAAAATAAGTGACTGACTACGCTACATGGGCGTGCGTTCGCTCGTATGATGGTTCGAATGCCTAAACATAGGCATATAATCATTGAGGCCGGCCATGAGTTATTTTATGGGCCGAGGTCATTGTGGGTTATTTTGGGCCGAATTGAGCCGTGTGGGCCCCACAGGCAAGTGGGCCTTACATGGGTAAACTCGTGGAGAATATTGGGCCATGCTGGCTATGTGGGCCACACGGGCGAGTGGGCCTACATGGACCGCAATAAGGGCTATGGGCCTATTTTCACTGTTTGACTGCTAAGGTTGCACGAGTCACCCGAGATGACTGTGGACCTATTGTTGGGTCGGTATGTGTACCTCGACCCCCTAATTGATAAAATAACTAAAATGCCCCTACATGGTAAAAAGACTGATATGCCCCTATGATATGTATGACTATGTTTGAGCATGCTATTTTATATATATATCGATCACACGTATGATATTATGACATGATGCATGACATGTTACATGGGGATGGGTTTATTATGATTGGAGAAAGTGCACTGTACTGGCAGCTCTACTGCAAATATTGTTTAGTACCGCAACGAGTACTATCTAGAGTGTAAGGATGGGTGGGTTGATTTTATCCCCACATGGAGTGTAAGGTTGGATGGAGATAGAGTGTAGAGGCTAGTTGGGTAGGATTTATTGATTGCATATATGTACTGTACTGTTACTGAGATGGGATTAGGCCCACACTGATACTGATACTGTAATGGGCTAAGGCCCTAGCTAAAATCAAATGGTTACCGAATTGGGCTTAGGCCCAGACTGTTTATGCTCTTTAATTAATTATCTGATATGGGATTACACACTGAGTTATCATAACTCACCCATCTGTTTATCTGTACAGGTAATCCTCAGGCTTAAGCAGGTCGGTGCTGAGAGGGACTCGAAAGTGGCGACACAACTACACGAACTTTCTTATTGGGTTTTAAATTTTAAATAATTTTAATTCGGGTGTTTTTAATGTAATAAGGCTTCTATATTTTTTAATCTTTAAGTTTGGGGTTTTATTTATTTTGATTTATATATGCTACTAGTAGGATGCGGGTTTTCAAAAAGATAAATTTCTTTTCCAATTGACCATGTTGACACAACATGTTTTTAGAAGCTTTCGCAAGAAATAATGTTTTAAAATTAATAATAAATTTAATATGGTTATCTTTTTGTCAAACAACTTAAGTTTTGAAAATAAATGGGATATCCTTAAACCTTCGCTAAGATCACAATAAGGTTAAATATAGAACGGGTTCAATGATATTATACTTTGCGAAAAACACTTCAATGTGACATCACCAGATTCGGCCATAACGTCTAGCCGGGTTTTGGGTGTTACATTTAGTGGTATTAGAGCCAGGTTGCAAAACTCGGCTGTGAATTTGGGTTTCTTCTAAAAACTTAGAATCTCTAAAAAAATGTCTTAAATGATTTGAAAGTATTTTGAAAATTTTTTACTGAATGTATGGTACACTGAGTCTCTAGCGCCGATTCTGTAAGTCTTCTAAAATTGTTGCTTGTTTTAAACTGAAATGTTGAGATAGGTAGTAGACTATACTAAAATACTCTATTTAGGGTAAACCAAAACTGTAGTAAGACTGCGATCCGTGAAAACAAACTCTAAATTATTGATACTATTTTCCATAAAATATCCATTAATAAACACTGAAACTGTAGGCTGATGCATAAAATTGTTAATACAGATAAAGCATAATTTGATAATGAGCACCATAAGTACTCGTGGAAGGGGTACAAGAGGCCGCGGCGGAGGCCGTGCAGGTGATCAGGCTGGGTCTTCATTATCTGGCCACATGACTAACGTTGAAGCTAGAGAGGCACTAGCTTCACCTTTGACTGAGACTGGGTTCATGATTGTGCGACTGCGGGCGACGCATTATCCCAGTCCATGTTGCAAATTCTGGAGTGGGTCACTGGGCCCAATACTAGTACTATGGGCCGTAGGTCGGTTACGGAACGACTCCGGTCTAATATGACTGAAATTTTTAGGGGTATTGCTGGAGTAGCCCCTAATATGGCTGAATATTGGATTGAGGCCACAGAGAGAATCATGGATGACCTTGACTACACCCCTGAGTAGAAACTAAAGGGTGTAGTGTCACTGTTGCGAGATGATACCTACTAGTGGTGGCTTATAGTTAAAGAGGGCACTCAGCCCGATCGATTGACATGAAAATTCTTCAAGACCGCTTTCCAAGGAAAATATGTGGATGCTAGTTATGTGGATGCCCAGAGGAGGGAGTTTCTAAATCTGACACAGGGGATAAATTAGTGGCCGAATATGAGGCTGAATTCTTGCGACTTAGCCGCTATACGCGTGGGATGGTGGCAACTAAATATGAGCATTGTGTTCATTTCGAAGACAGCCTCAGGATGGTTTAAGGGTTCTGATAGCTCCACAGAGGGAGCGAGATTTTGTTGCTTTAGTGGATAAAGTAAAAGATCACCGAGGATGTGAAGTGCACTGAGCGCTAGAACCGTGAGAGGGATAAAGGTAAGAACGAGAGGGATTTGGAGCCCTCGAGTTAATTTCTACGGCCTAAGAAAAAGGCCAGAGTTGATAGGCCAGTTAGAGTTAAGGCCTCTGTTGTTGTTATTGGACCACAGCCCTGTGCGAATTGTGGGAGACACCATCAAGGTGAGTGCTAGAAAAGGATTGAGGTATGTCTGAGATGTGGATCATTGGAGCATTGTATCCGAGATTATCCACTGAAGCCTGATTAGATACAAGCTATTGGTATAGGTACTGTTCAACCATAGAGAGGTGTTCAGCAGCCACTGAGAGGCCGTGGTTAGGCCAAAGGTGGTAATGGTATTGGCCGTGGTCAGAGGACACCAGGCAGAGTGCTGGTCATACTGAGGCGAGGCAGCTAGCTCTGGTTTATACTGCACGTCGTTGAGAAGATAGAGATGCCCCAAACATTATCACGGATACATTCTTTATCTATAATGTACCTTATACTACACTGATAGATATAGGATCGACTCATTCCTATATAGCTTGTAATGTGTCTAAGACTTTGGATATCTTGGTTGAGAGTACTGCAAGTGAGGTTACTGTGTTAAGTCCATTGGGGCGGTCTGTTAAGGTAGATAAACTATTCAAAGATGTGCCTTTGGAGGTTCAAGGAGTTATCTTTTTGGTGGATTTGATGGAACTTTCTTTTGGAGAATTCGACTTACTTTTGGAAACTGATTGGCTGGTGAAACATCGGGCAAACTTGGACTGTGCAGCTAAATAGATGGTACTGAGATCTGCGGAGGAGGACAAGGTAGTTGTAATTGGGGAGGGTCAGAACTATTTTTCGAATGTGATTTTTGCACTAAGGGTAGAGAAATTGGTTTGTAAGGGTTGTGAGGCGTATCTAGCCTACATCAGTGCTTTAGATTCTAAGGGTTCTTCTATTAAGGATATCAGAACAGTTAATGACTTTCTGGATGTTTTCCCTGATAAGCTATCTAGGTTACCTCCAAATTGTGAAGTTGAGTTTGGGATTGAGCTCCTGCCTGGTGCAGCTCCGATGTCCATCGCCCCTTATAGAATGGCGCTAAAAGACCTTAAAGCTCAAATTCAAGAGTTATTAGATTGAGGGTTCATTCGACCTAGTGTGTCTCCATGGGGAGCACCAGTTTTGTTTGTGAAAAAAAGGATGGATCCATGCGCATGTGCATTGATTACCAGCAGTTGAATAAATTGATCTTTAAGAATAAGTACCTCTATCGAGGATAGGTGACCTGTTCGACCAGTTCCAAGGTGATTCGATTTTCTCTAAGATTGATATCCGATCAGGGTATCATCAACTGAGGGTTAAAGAGACTGATGTTTACAAGATAGCTTTTAGGACTCGTTATGGTCATTCCGTTTGGACTAATGAATGCACCAGCGGCTTTTATGGATCTGATGAACCTAGTGTTTTAGCCCTATCTGGATCGGTTTGTAGTGGTTTTTACTAATGACATTCTGGTGTATTCAAGAACCAAAGATAAACATGATGCACATCTTCGAGTGGTTCTGCAGATTTTGAGGGAGAAACAAATGTACGCCAAGTTTAGTAAGTGTGAGTTCTGATTGTGAAAGGTAACATTTTTGGGCCATGTGGTATCTACTGAAGGGATTAGGGTTGATCTTCAAAAAATTTAGGTTGTTCTGGATTGGAAGCCGCCTAAGACTATATCAGAGATTCACAATTTTCTAGGACTGGCAGGGTATTATCGACGGTTTGTTGAGGGGTTTTCATTGATTGCTGCACCTCTGACTAAGTTATTAGTTAAGGGTGTGCCATTTAACTAGACTAATGCATAGCAAGAGAGCTTTGAAAAGCTCAAGAAAGTTTGACTGAGGCCCCTATCTTGGTATAGCCAGAGTCTGGGAAAAAGTTCACTATTTACAGCGAGGCATCACCTATTAGTTTGGGATGTGTGTTGATGCAAGAGGTTAAGGTGGTTGCTTATGTATCCCTTCAGCTTAAGACTCATAAGATGAATTATCTGACACATGACTTGGAGTTGGCTGTAGTGGTATTGGCACTGAAGATTTGGAGGCGTTACCTATACGGTGAGAAGTGTATTATTTACACGGATCACAAGAGCCTTAAGTACCTCCTCACTTAAAAATACCTGAATCTTAGGCAGCATAGATGGATTGAGCTACTTAAATACTATGACTGTACGACCGAATACCATCCTGGGAAAGCCAATGTGGTGGCCGACGCACTGAGTCATAGGGCTATGACTGATCTGAGGGTGATGTTTGCTCGCCTCAGTTTATTTGATGATGGTAGCTTGTTAGCCGAGCTCTAAGTTAAACCGATGTGGATTGAGTAGATTAAGGGTAAGCAGTTGGAGGATGAGTCATTGGGTCCTCGATTCTGGCAGATTGAGAGTGGTAACACATCAGATTTTGGATTGAATAGTAAAGGGGTGCTCTGTTTCCGTGGGAAGGTCTGTGTACGGAAGGATACTGATTTGAGGCAGTCTACTGTGAGAGGCACATAGTAGCCCTTATGCTATGCATCCTAGTGGAAATAAGATGTACCAAGACCTTGGTGAGTTGTATTAGTGGCCGGGTCTTAAGCGTGAAGTTACCGACTTCGTGGGTAAATGTCTAACTTGCCAACAGGTTAAGGCTGAACATCAGTTGTCGTCAGGGTTACTTCAGCCAGTTAAAATTCTGCTTTGGAAGTGGGAAAGAGTGGCTATGGACTTCTTTAGTGGGCTGCCCCTAACGCCTACTAAGAAGGATTCAGTATGGGTCATCGTGGATCGATTGACCAAGTCAACCTATTTCATACCAGTTCATACTGATTACTCTTTGTAAAAACTGGCTAAACTATATGTGGCGGAGATAGTGAGACTGCATGGGGTATTGGTTTCCATAATATCTGAACGGGATCCTCACTTCACGTCTCAGTTTTGAAGAAGTTACACGAAGCTCTGGGTACAAGATTAGACTTCAGTACTGCATTCCATCCTCAGACAGTTGGTCAGTCAGAGAGGGTGATTCAGATACTGGAGGACATGTTAAGGAGTTGTGTGATAGATTTCCGAGGCAGTTGGGAGGACTACTTGCTATTAGCAGACTTTGTATATAATAGTAGCTATCAGTCTAGCATACAGATGCAATCTTACGAGGCATTATATGGTCATAGGTGTCGTTTTCCTTCGTGTTGGATTGAGTTGGGTGGGTCACGTATTCTGGGCCTGGAGTTAGTTTCTAATATCGAGGATAAAGTTAGACTAATTCGGGATCGACTGAAGGTGATAGCAGACAGAAAGAAGTCATATATGGATATAAAGTGTAAGGAGATTGAGCATTCTGTGCGGGACTTCGTTTTTCTCAAGGTTTCACCATTGAAGAAGGTACTGAGATTTGGACGGAAGAAAAAGCTGACCCTAGGTTCATTAGGCCTTACTACATACTAAAACGTGTGGGACCGGTTGTCTATCAGTTAGAGTTACCTCCAGAGTTGAACTGGATTCATGATGTGTTCCACGTCTCTATGTTGAGGCACTGTCGCTTTGATCCGGCGCACGTTATCTCGGTTGAGGCTATTGAGATTAGGCCAGACCTGTCTTTTGAAGAGGAACCAATTCAGATATTGGAGTGTGATGTGAAGGCTTTAAGGAGGAAGTCTATTCCACTGGTTAAGGTTCTTTGGTGTAATCAAAGTTCTGAGGAGGCCACGTGGGAACCTGAGGAGGTGATGCAGCAACAATACCCTCATCTATTTTGATCAGCTAAATTTCGAGGCCAAAATTTTCTTTTAGGGGGTAGAGTTGTAACGCCCCAAAATCCTAAGTATTTATCTTTGTATGCTTGTGTCACAATTGTGTATCTGAGTGGTTAACTATTCTGGGAAGTGTCTAAGAAGTCTTGGGTTCAAGCATTGGCTTGTGCAAAATTTTGTTTTTAATGGATAACCCTTGTCTCTAGTCAGTAGGCTTTAAAATAAATGTGGATAAGTTATGACAGAAAGGGTCTGGTGGTCTAGGGGGTAAGTGGCGTGTTACCCATGCCAGAGGACTGAGGTTCAAATCCTAGTAGGGGCAGTGGAGTGTTTTATTTTGCTACTGTGCTGTGTAAGTGGTTGAATGTCAGTAGAACTCTGATGCTAGTGGGTGGTTGGAGTGTTTGAGGGGTGTGGGGATTGTGTAGCTGAATTTTAGGGGGAAATAAGGGATCTGGATAGAAAAGTGATCGGTTTGAGTGATTTGGGGAGGGAATTGAGGAGGAAATTAAGGAATTTGGGAAGAGTGGAAGAGTTGTTGCTGAATTGGTGCTCTGATCAATGAGATTTCGGCTTTGGTAAGTTCTCTCTTCTTTTCGGTTGTTGACAATTCATTTTAGTTCTTTTCACTTTCTGTTTTGAAGGCCAACTATTGCTAGAGGTCTTTCGAGTATCTTTTAATCTACCAATTTCATTTTTCTCTTCATTATTAGTGCCCTACTGATCAACCTTCCTTTTCTCCCTTACTTCTTTAGCAATCGTTTTTCCCCTTACCTCCGTTTGTTTTGGCCGAATACTCCCTTCCGCTCTCTCAGACTCTTTTGACTTTTGTAGGCCGATTCTCTTCTTCTTCCTTTTCTCTCAATTGGTTCTTCTTGACCAATTTCTTATTCTCTCCCTCACCCCCAATCAGTTCCTTCTTGACTATATACTACTATTCCTTTCACTTTACTGTGCCAATCCTTTATTGCTCTCTGTTGAGTTTGGTGGTAACTACAGCTATTCAGTTACTTTCTCTCTTTTTCTCTTTTTGTCATACTAATAGTTTTCCCTTTAACATCTTCTTTTCTTTGACAAACACTGCCAGGGGTGTGATTGTACCATATCGTGCCTTGGTTTAAGGGTGTGCTTTTGGGTGTAGGTCGATTACTTCTGTCTCTTATTCTTAGTTCTACGTTTTCGGTAAGTTGTTATACACTGGGTTTAAACTACTTCCGTATATAGTAAGATGTAACAAGTCTCTATTGGAATATAGGTAACCTTTGGGGGTTGAAATCAATCTCTTGTGCAAGCCTCAAGCGATCGGTCAAGGCGAGTGATAGGTAATCTCTTGAATAGGTGTTTTGGTTTGGGTTCTTTTTAACTCGATTGTTAGGTGATTAACTGAAGTTTCTGTTTGATAGGTTAGAGTGCGCGTGGGCTATTCGTACATTTTCGTAAACAAGGTGTGTAAAAACACTGCCCTAAACATAAATTGGAAAAAGTCAAAATAAGTGACAGACTACGCTACACGGGCGTGCGCTCACTCATATAGCGGTCCGTATGCCTAAAAATAGGCGTATAATCATTGAGGCCGGTCGTGAGTGATTTCATTGGCTGAGGTCATTGCGGGCCATTTTGGGCCAAATTGAGCTGTGTGGGCCCCACAAGCATATGGGCCCTACATGGGTAAACCACACAAACGCGTGGAGAATATTGGGCCAGGCTGGCTATCTGGGCCACATGGGCGAGTGGGCCCACATGGACCGCAATAAGGGCTATGGGCCCATTTTCACTATTTGACTGTTAAGGTTACATGGGTCGCCTGAGACGACTGTGGACTTACTGCTAGGTCGATAAGTGTACCTAGACCCCCTAATTGATAAAATGACTGAAATGCCCTTACATGGTAAAAAGATTGATATGCCCCTATGAGATGTATGACTATGTTTTAGCATGCCATTTTATATATATATTGATCACACGTATGATATTATTACATTATGCATGACATGTTGCATGGGGATAGGTTTATTATGATTGGATGAAGTACATATACTGGCAGCTCTGCTGCAAATACTATTTAGTACCGCAACCAGCACTACTTCGAGTGTAGGGATGGCTAGGTTGATTTTATCCCCACATGGAGTGTAGGGTTGGACGGAGATGAAGTGTAGAGTCTGGTTGGGTAGGATTTATTGATTGCATATTTGTACTGTACTGTTACTGAGATAGGCTCAGGCCCACACTGTTACTGATACTGTAATGGGCTAAGGCCCTAATTGAAACCGAACCGTTACTGAATTGGGCTTAGGCCCAAACTGTTTATGTTCTCTAATTGATTATCTGATATGGGATTACACACTGAGTTTTCATAACTCACCCATCTGTTTATTTGTACAAGTAATCCTCAGGCTTAAGTGGGTTGGTGCTGCGAGGGACTCGAAGGTGGCTACATAACTGCACGAAATTTCTTATTGGGTTTTAAATTTTAAATAGTTTTAATTCGAGTGTTTTTAATGTAATAAGGCCTCTATAATTTTTAATCTTTAAGTTTAGGGTTTTATTTATTTTGATTTATATTTGCTAGTAGTAGGATGTGGGTTTTCAAAAAGATAATTTTTTTTTTCAAATCACCACGTTGACGCAACATATTTTTAAAAGCTTCCGCAATAAATAATGTTTTAAAATTAATAATAAATTTAATATGGCTATCTTTTTGTCAAACGACTTAAGCTTTGAAAATAAATGGGATATCCTTAAACCTTCGCTAAGATCACAAGGAGGTTAAATATAGAACGGGTTCAATGATATTATACTTTACGAAAAACACTTCAATGTGACATCGCTATATTCGGCCATAATGTCTAGGCCGGGTTTGGGGTGTTACATGCTAAATTCATTTTAAAAATGGCATATATGCCTAATTTTCCCAACATAATACATATGGTGATTTGATTTTAATTTTTGTTTTTTTAGAAAATTTTTACTATGCTAATAGGTTTTTCTATAGTGATTCATATTTTTTAAAAAAATATATATATAATTTATATAATTGTGTAATTAAAACTTGTACTACCAAACATGCTATAGGAATTACAATGTAATTACACTCTGTCAGCCAAACGCGTCTAGAGAATTACAATTCTTTGTAATTACAAGAATGTGTAATTACTACCCTAGTAATTGCACTTTCATTCAATTACTTTGCAATGTCCAAACAAACCCTAGTAAGTGTGCTATCTCGATGAGACAATAGACGACGTTACGACGAGCCAATAAATGAAGTCACGACGTGGTGACGGGTTCTAACTTAAATTGGGTTTATCCTTCAAGTTAAACTTTGCTATCTTTTCCTAGTTGAACTCTAATTAGTCTAAGATATTTTAGTCATATTAGCACTACGAATTTAGCCTATAAAAAGGACCATAGTAACCCTAGAAATCATGAGGAAAAAGAAAAAGAAAAGATTAATTCTTTCAGAAAGTTTTAAGAGAGCTTTGTTTTTTGGGTTAAGGGTTTTATTTTGATTTTCTCCATCTTTTACTTTTTGTTAGTTTTTCGAATTAGAGAAGTTTTCTTTGCCTGCATTTTTTTACCCTATTTATTAGAGGAGTTTTTCCACATAAATATTTGTGTGCCCGACTTTCTCTTCTCTCTTTATTCTTATTCATTACTTATAGGGGTCTATCCCCACCAAACTGATATCAGAGCTTTGTTAGGATTCTAGAATCAAACAATTCAAAGATGGCGACAATAAGATTCAATATCAAGAAGTTCAATGGGATTGCAAATTTCAGTTTATCGCAAGTTTGAATGACAACAATTCTAGTTTAGAATGGCTTAAAAAGGTTCTTTACCAGGCAAAAGCTCAAAAATTTAGACAAGTCAAAATGGGAAGAGCTTGATAAGAAGGCCCTATCTGCAATCCAGCTATGTCTTACAAACGTGTTGCAGAAGCTGCTCATGGGAAAAATGACATCTGCTTTATGGAAAAAATTAGAAGTCATTTATATGACAAAGTGTCTAGCAAATCGATTAGTGCTGAAACAATGCCTATCATGTTCCATATGGTTGAAGGTGAGTGTCATACTCGATTTTCCTAGGGACCTGAACTTAAAGAAAAGTCAGGGAGTTGATTGTATAGAAATAGAAATTTGCGAGCTCTAATGAGATATTTAGAAACTTAAGTGGTTGTTTGGGAATGGTTAGATTTCAATCCTAGTTTAGTTAGATTGGAACCAACTGGTTCCATAGTGGGAGATAAAATGATTAGGATTAAGTGGTGGTAATTGTCTATGGAGACCGTACCAATGGAGTATATATAGTTGTGGATGGAAACAAAATTCTTTTCAATTTTGTTCACCAATTTTTCCTCTTTAAAAAGCATCGTCTTCTTCAAATGCTCTGAAGAAGAAAAGGATGTACCTAAAGGAATCTCTTCATGTTGCAATCGTAGTGAGAAATGAAGTCTGGTAGTAGAGAAGTGAGGAACTAGTAAGCTTTCTTACCTCTCTATACTTGTGGATTGAAGAAAGAAGTAGAGTAACAACTCTCAAAGCTTCTGTATAATTATGGATTCTAGGTTTTAAGGTTTGACTGTCTTTAAGATAACCGATAAGTGGTTGTTATGCTTAGCTTCTAGAATAAATGAGGCTCTGGCGTTCAGATAAGCTAAGCTATTAAGAATAAGGAAGCAATGTGAGTTTCTGTACTCCATATTTGGAATACTATGTGGCTGGCATAATTTTGTGATAATGTATGAACTCAATTGATTGTGAATGATAAGTATGCATAAAATTGCTTGATATATGGGTATCAGCCATTGTAGTTCAATATGCATGAAATAATTAGGATTCTAGGTTTTAAAAAATAGCATACTCCATGCTAGTATGTAAGTGAAATGCATGCATTGTATGATTATAATGATGAGGTACGGTGGGAAAATAATGGACGAGATAGATGAAACTAGGATTGTTAGATCTGGTGCCCTAAGTGTAGTATTTTCAACTAAGTACACTTGTAATTTTTTTGAACAAATTGGTTAATAAAATTATTCATGAATATTAAATTAATACTTTGTATATTGTCCTCACATGATTTTTTCACTTAAAGCAAAATGGAAGTAAATGTTGTTCATTAGTTGTCTGAATGTTTAACTAACACTAAGTAGTATTATATAGTCGAATTATAGTATAGAAAGACAACTTATATTAGTACACGAACCAAAACATGTCCTTAATCTAATCGGAATGAGCAAGCTGATTAAAAGACTAATATGTTATCTATCAAGTCCAATTGAGGAGATGCCTTGTCTTGGGCATCGAAGTGGATGACTCCAGAAGATAGAGACACAGATGTGACTGACTGGACTAACAGTACATCGGATAGGACCCAAGCAGAATCGATAATGAATCTGTTTATGGATCTATTCACTTGGGACATTCATAGTGTGGCATATCTAAATCCTGAGTAGATGGCGGACTATGTATGCATGACTCGTACACTTTGATGTAAGTAAAAGCCTGAGTTCAAATAGATAAGGAACTGAAAGCTAGTGCATTGGGTGTATGACTTCTGTAGTACGTAGTGTCATTTACAATAATGGAATTTGTAGCCCAAAACATGGGTAAATGATATCCTCTCATTGGCATTACATGGTTGATGAAAAGTAAATGTGACCACGGGTCATCCATCTTTGTGATAGATGACTTGATCACTATTTGATAGTGATTGACTTTTCATGAAGAAAGATGTAATGGTTACCATGAGATAAAATAGGGTCATACCGGGAGAACAGATATTATCCCAAAGAGATCAGGGACATGATATGTGGGTAACACACTTATGATAAGGTCACTAAATGAATACTGAGTAGTCGCTTTCGTAATTGCATGTCATTAGGGAGAGCTCAGTCATGATACTATAGTGGAATGACTTCGTGAATAAATGAGTTTGTAATTAGTAGGCAAAAGGCCTAAACTTAAAAATAAATATTTGAGGCTCAACTTCATATGTCCAATCGATTCCTCCCCTAGCTTGTTGAAACCATAAATGAATTATATGTTTTGAATAGAAATGAACGAAATAGATAGAAAAAGAGAAATGAGAAACATTCAGGAATGATGATGGTTTTCTCTGAAATGGAGAAATGGAATCATTTGGAAATGAATGTAGGTTTCCAAAAATGGAAATGGAAATGAAAATTAAAATGGAAATTTGCAATCCTATATAGATTATTAAAAAATGATCAAAAGAATGAGTCTACGTTTTTGGACTATTTTGAAGCTCAAAAATGAAAACAAATCATTCAGTCATAGTGAACATATTGAGTTGTGAATATTGAACATATTTTCTCGAAATTTTATTAGGGGTAAAATCATCAAAATTTTACTATGGGTAAAACTGTCAATTTTTTTGTTGGGGTAAAATAAGGATAGAAAAAATATTTTATATATAAATATTAAAGTTTATTTTTGGAAATAGAAAAACTGAATTGATTTGGATCACATTACAGAGTATTGGTTAAAAAGGCTCGAGAAGTACTCGTGATTGGACCTGGTGTGAGAGAGGCCCAAAACCCCTTATGTAACATGAAGGGCCGACAACCTTAGTAGGGATACTAGGGTGTGTCATCCACCCCTCTCCTACTTTAAGTAAGAAGTTGTTTTTCTATTTGAAATAAAATATTACAACTCAATAAGGGTTCTACTTTCTGCTCCTATAAATAGATGGCACTATTAGAGCTATTTAATAAATTTTTGAGATTGTTATTCTGCCGAAAAATACAGAGAATTAATTCTCAACTGTTAAATTTATTTTTCCAGAATAACAATTTTATTAGTTTCTATTAAGAAGGGAGAATTTTTGTTTTCACCCCAAAAGGAGAGTGTAACACCCCTTACCCGTATCCGTCACCGGAACAGGGTACGAGGTATTAACAAATTATAGTATATACTATTAAATAGAACCCAAACAAAAATATGGCGTGCAATTTGATCATGAATCATTATAACATATGCCATTAACAATACAAACCAATTTCAAAGGCTTCGTACAAAATGATTAGTTTGATACTATAATTAGTATTTTAAACCTAGACAATTATGACACGTAACAAAATAACTAAGTCTACTATACATGCCATATTTCAAAATGTTGAGTTCAAATACCAAGAGTATTGATAGTGCGGCGGATCTTCAACGATCTCTAACTCCTATGCTAATGGATGACACTATAAGACAAAGAGAGAAAAGAAAGTAAGCTTATAGCTTAGTAAGTAAGTATATAAATAAAAATAAGGAATCTAATATGTTTACACCATAACTCAATTATATCATATTTTTAATTTTACTATTTACTCCAATTTGATCAAGCTGTCCCTCCTGCATCATGATCACTAAATAAATCATAACTCGAGTTACGAAACTCAAAATTCAAATCCGTAAAATTTCCCTGAATCTAGACTCAAAAAAATTCTTACCAATTTTTTTCTAGAATTTTTTGTTCAGCCAATTAGTACAGTTTATAAGTTTAAGTTTCCCCTGTTACACAGCTCAACTGATCTGACCTCTGTTCACTACGAATTGAATTTCTCTCAGTACACAATTCAAATAACCATGAAACTTGTTTCATTTAAAACTATACTCAATAAGAAATTTACGCATATAAACTATATTTCTTATTGTGATTTGTACAAGTTTTAATGATTTTTCAAAGTTGGAACAGGGGATCACATAGTCATCCTGAGCAAGTCACACACAATTGTAAATATCTCAGAATATAGAATTCCTTTGCTTGCTTTGTTTCTTTTATATGAAAATAGACTCATTAAGCTTTAATTTCAAATCTCATTCAACCTCTAATTAAATTCCTTCTATTTTTGGTGATTTTTCAAAATCACGTCACTGCTACTGTTCAAAACAGTTTTAGTGCTAATTTCACTCTTTCACACATTCTTTGTACTAACCTCATTTTAACTTATATATATATCACAAATCATTTTCACCAAATTTCACACATCGCGGGTATAGGCCCATGATTACAATGTCACCACAAAACCATCCCGTTGAACAATTCGGATTAATCCTCGATACTTGATGGTTTCAGCACATAGCCCCACCATCATATTTCATTTAATTCGGCTCTCTTGTACACATGGTGAACACTTAGTACCACTCATGCGACCTAGCCAATTTGTCTCGTAGCTCTCTTGTCTACATGGTGTTCTTCACTTGGAATCACGCATGCGACCTAGCTACATTTATCTCTCCCGTAGCTCTCTTGTCTACATGGGATACATCCCGTATCACGCATGTGACCTAGCTACTACATAGTATCTCGTAGCTTTCTTGTACACATGATGTGCACTTAGCACCATACATGTGACCTAGCTACGCTCCATCTATTTTATTCGATCTTTCCGAATGTTCAACCAGGATCTCTCTCTCTATTACTTATTTCCATTCTTTCAATAGTCGATTTATACTTCAACATCAGCTAGTATATATATATATATATAATAGGCTGAAATATAAAAATGTAAATGAAATTAATGTATTATTTACAACAAACTTACCTCGGTGCAAAATATGGGAATTTTGCAATTTAGTCCAAAACTTTCTCCTTCCCCCGTTCGAGGTCGGTTCCACGCATTTCTTGATCTATAACAACATATTTAGCTCATTTAATACTCGAACTATTTATTTTAATCCAAAAATCACATTATACAAAAATTACATTTTTGCCCCCTAAATTTTACAAAATTACGATTTTTCCCCAAGGCTCGGAAATTTAATTTCAGCCCTTATTCCTATATTTAATGACCTACTGATCATTTTTCTCTTCTTTGGCAACATCAAATTCTCACTCTAACACATAGTTATGAATAATAGGTATTTTTATCGATTATGCCGTTTTGCTCGTTTTCGCTAAAAAATCGCTTAGAAAAGATCGTTCTCCTAACTTCAAACATTCATATTCTACCATCAAATAACAAAATACATGACTATCATTCATGGGTAAATTTTTAAACGTAAACCCTAACTCGAAATAATGGTAGAAATAGGTAAACCGAGCTACAAGGATTTCAAAAATGTGAAGAACATTAAAAACGGGGCTTGAAATCACTTACTATGAAGCTTCAAAGTTGAAGAAACCCTAGCTATGGAGGAGAGCAAATTTCAGCAGCAACTAGTGAATATGATGACCAATTTTGTGTTATTTTTCTCATTTTATTTCATTTAATATACAAATGACCAAAATGCCCTTACTACTAAACTTTCCAAAAATTCCCTCCATGTCCAACTTTTGTCCATAACTTAGGAATTGGTTAAATTTCTATTTAAGACCTCCTAGTTAATATCCCAAAGCAATTTCATACTAAAAACTTCTAAAACACGAGTTTTGCAATTTTTTCAGTTTAGTCCCTAATCTCAACTTAAGCGCTCAATGCATAGAATTTCATCACGAAATTTTCACAAAATTATGAAATCATATCATAAACCCCAAAATAATTATAAAATAATTATTTCTATCTCATATTTGTGGTCACGAAACCACTATTCCGATTAGGCCCTAATTAGGGTTGTCACAGTTCTCCCCCCTTTAGAGATTTTCGTCCCCGAAAATCTTACCTAAAAAGAGGTTCGCATCTTGTTTCCTCATAGCTTCTTCAGGTTCCCACGTAGCCTCTTCTATCCCATGTCTGTGCCACAATACTTTCACTAAGGCTATACTTCTATTTCTTAACTGTTTAATTTCCCGAGCCAAAATCTTTATTGGTTCCTCCTCATAGGTCATATCCGGTCGAATCTCAATTTCTGTTGGAGAAATCACATGTGAAGGATCAGAACGATAACATCGCAACATTGATACATGAAACACATTATGAATTCTTTCTAACTCTGTCGGTAGGGCCAACCGATATGCCACTGGTCCAATCCTTTCAGTAATCTCGTACGGCCCAATAAAACGCGGACTCAACTTGCCTTTTCGGCTAAATCTCAGAATCTTTTTCCATGGTGTCACCTTCAAGAACACTTTATCACCCACCTGAAATTCAATCTCTTTTCTTTTTAAATCTGCATATGACTTTTGTCGATCTGAAGCAGCTTTCAAGCAATCCCTAATTACTTTTACTTTCTCTTCGGTTTCTTTAACTAGATCAACTCCGTGAATCTGTTTCTCACTAAGTTCGGTCCAATATCAAGGAGTCAGACACTTGCGACCATACAAGGCTTCGTACGGTGCCATTTGTATACTTGACTGATAACTGTTATTGTAGGCAAATTCAATCAAAGATAGATATTTCTCCCAACTACCTCCAAATTCTAAGACACAGCATCTAAGCATATCCTCGAGTACCTGGATTACTCTTTTCGACTGACCATCTGTTTGTGGATGAAACGCGGTACTAAAGTTCAATTTTGTACCCAAAGCTTCTTGTAACTTTTTCCAAAATCTCGAGGTAAACCTCGGATCTCTATCTGATATTATAGACATAGGTACTCCGTGCAACCTCACAATTTCAGCAATATATAATTCAACTAATTTATCAAGTGAGTAATCGATGCGTCTTGGTATAAAGTGGGCTGACTTTGTTAACCTATCAACCACTACCCGACAAACATCCTTCTTTTTAAGAGTCAAAGGCAAGCGGTTACAAAATCCATGGTAATCTTGTCCCATTTCCACTCGAGCACCATTACTAGGTTGAAGTAGTCCCAAGGCACTTGATGTTCAACTTTTACTTGTTGATGATCAAACACTTGGTTACAAATTCGAAATGTCCTTTTCATACATGGCCACCAATACAACTTCTTTAAATTATTATACATTTTGTGCTACCGTGGTGAATCGATAAATGACCACCGTATACCTCATGTAATATTTTTGAATCAATTCATCGTTTTTCGTACACATATCCTGTCTCGAAACATCAAACAGTCACCTGGTCCAACTCGAAAATCTGAGTCGTAACCTGATTCGCATTGAGTTCTCTTGGTTCGCAACTCACTATCATTCTTTTGAGCATCACAAATCAGCTGGAGAAATAATGGTTTAGCCTTCATCTCTGCTAAGATTGACCCATCATCAGACAATGCTAACCCTGTATTCATGGCTCTCAAAGTAAAAAGAAATTTCCTGCTCAAGGCGTTAGCAACTACATTTGCTTTTCCCGGATGATAATCAATCACTAGCTCATAATCCTTTAATAATTCAAGTCATCTCATTGTCATGATTCAAATCCTTTTGATTCATCAAATACTTCAAACTTTTGTGATCAGTAAAAATTCGGCATTTTTCACCATACAAATAATGTCACCAAATCTTCAAGGCAAAGACAATAGCGGCCAATTCCAAATCATGTGTAGGATAGTTCTTCTCATGTGGTTTTAACTGTCTCGAAGCATAAGCCACCACTTTACCCTCTTGCATCAACACACATCCAAGGCCTGTCAATGATGCATCACTATAAATTACGAACTCCTTCCCTGGTTCGGGCTGTACTAAAATTGGTGCTTCAGTCAATCGTGCTTTCAACTTTTCAAAACTCTGCTGACATTTATCAGTCCATTCAAACTTAACATTCTTTTGCAACAACTTAGTCATAGGAGAGGAAATCATTGAAAATCCCTCAACAAAACGTCTATAATACCCGGCCAAGCCTAAAAAGCTTTTAACCTCGGATACATTCTTTGGCGGTTTCTAATCAACGATTGCGGAAATCTTGCTCGGATCCACCCGAATACCATCACCTGAGACTATATGTCCTAAAAATCCGACTTCGCGAAGCCAGAACTCACTTTTACTAAACTTAGCAAATAGTTTCTTTTCTCTCAAGATCTGCAATATGGTTCTCAAGTGTTAGACATGTTCAGACTCATCCCGAGAATAAATTAGAATGTCATCTATAAACACTGCTACAAACTTATCCAAATATGGCCGAAAGATCCGGTTCATCAAGTCCATAAATATAGATGGAGCATTTGTTAAGCCGAAAGGCATCACAAGAAACTCATAATGTCCATACCTTGTCCTAAAGGCAGTTTTTGGCACATCTGACTCCTTAACTCTCAACTGGTAGTAACCAGACCTCAAATTGATCTTTGAAAACACTGTGGCTCCCTTTAACTGATCGAATAAATCATCAATCCTTGGCAATGGGTACTTGTTCTTTATAGTCACCTTATTAAGCTGATGGTAATCAATGCAAAGTCTTATTGAACCATCCTTCTTCTTTACGAACAATACAGGAGCACCCTAGGGAGAGAAACTCGGTCTCACAAATCCCTTATCTGTTAACTCTTGCAACTGAGCCTTCAATTCTTTTAATTCAATGAGCCATTCTATATGGAGTAATCGAGATCGGTGCGATGCACGGCAACAAATCAATGGCAAACTCTATCTCTCTTGGAGGCAACCCAAGCAATTCCTCCGAAATACATCCGAAACTCACACCTATTGGTGCTGATTCAAACTTGATTGAGGCAACTCAATATTCATTAAATAAGCGGATAAGCTTCACACCCTTTCCTCATATATTTACGTGCGACACATGTGCGAAATCACCATAGGCAATTTATTTGATTCATCTGTTTCAACCCACAGAATTTCTCCATTTTCACATTTCAACTCTAGTGTTTTTTGTTTACAATCTACCTTGACATCATACAATGTCAACCAGTCCATTCCCAAAATAACGTCAAACTCATCAAATGGTAACAGCATCAGATTAGCTGGAAAACAGTGACCTTGAATCATTAATGGGCAATTCTTGCAAACCTTGTCAACTAGCACATATTGTCCTAAGGGGTTCGACACTTTAATCATAAACTCAGTAAACTCAACATGCAACTTTTTATTAGATACTAAATTCATGCAAATATAGGAATGAGTGGACCCGGGATCAATCAATGAAATAACAATAGTATCATAGAGAGAAAATGTACCAAGAATGACATCGGAGATGATGCATCCTCTCGAACACGTATGGCATAAGCTCTAGCAGCGCCTAGCTTCGATCTCGCCACTGAATCTTTCATCACGCTTTACTACTAGTCCCACCTCCAAGATTTCTCGGTGGCCTACCTCTGCTAGCGGTGGTATTCATCTAGCACTCTGAAATCTTTCTTCTTTAACTTTCTCCGGACAGTCTCTAATAAAATGCTCGCGAGAACCACACCTGAAACAAGCTCGCTCGTTTCCCCAAAACTCACCATAATGTTGCCTGCCACATTGCTGACACTCGGGCTTTCTAGGTCGCACATTACCCACACTTGCCACCGAAGTAGCTTGAGCTTTAGACCCCGAATATGCTCTACCACGATCTCTATGTGAATCCCCAGTTGAAACTGTCATTTGAGGGTTTGTCTCTTTGGACCTCTTTGATTGAGATTGAAATGACTTGCTTATCGGCCTTTTTCTGGCATCTCGAGCCTCAATAGCAGCTTTTCTTCTTTCTTTGTTCAATTCTTCGGCTGTAAGGGCTCGGTCAACTAATACTACAAATTCTTTCAACTCCAAAATTCCCACAAGCACTTTAATGTCCTCATTTAACCCATCCTCAAACCTTTTGCACATAATGGCCTCGGTGGACACACATTCCTGGGCATACTTGCTGAGTCTTACAAATTCGCGTTCATACTCTGCCACAGACATCTTGCCCTACTTCAATTCAAGGAACTCCTTCCGTTTTTGATCAATAAATCGCTGACTTATGTATTTCTTTCTGAATTCTTCCTGGAAGAAATCCCAAGTAACTCTTTCTTTTGGTACCACTACTACCAAAGTCTTCCTTCAGTGGTAGGCCGAATCTCTCAAAAGTGATACAGCACACTTTAAGCACTCCTCGGGTGTACATGAGAGCTCATCAAATACACGGGTAGAATTTTCAAGCCAGAACACCGCTTTCTCGGGATCATCATCGATCTTTGCTCTAAACTCTTCGGCCCCTTGTTTTCGAATCTTGTCAACCGGAGGCTTATTCATTCTTACCAAATCTATGCCTTGAGCACTCAGAGAATCGTCCCGAGGTATGGGAGGGGGTGGAGGAGGTTGAGCATTTGGATTTGCCCGAATAAACTCAGTATACCAATTGTTCATCATTTGGAGAAAGGCATCCCGAGCCATATCTCCCTGTCTCAATGTCTCAGTCTACTTTCCACAAAGCGGTCCCTTGTGCGGAGCCACAGACATTACTAAAGATCATCACCGCAGCTTCCTTCAGGATCCATTACTATATTAAAACAAAACACAGTTTAAAATAATCAGGAGTCACCACACTATCACAATATTTTTATGGCATGTATAGCTAGACTTTTACACACACTTTATTAGTCCGAGAATTAACTAAACCATAGCTCTGATACCACTAAATGTAACACCCCTTACCCGTATCCGTCACCGGAATAGGGTACGAGGTATTAACAAATTATAGTATATACTATTAAATAGAACCCAAACAAAAATATGGCGTGCAATTTGATTATAAATCATTATAACATATGCCATTAACAATACAAACTAATTTCAAAGGCTTCGTACAAAATGATTAGTTTGATACTATAATTAGTATTTTAAACCTAGACAATTATGACACGTAACAAAATAACTAAGTCTACTATACATGTCATTTTTCAAAATGTTGAGTTCAAATACCAAGAGTATTGATAGTGCAGGCGGATCTTCAACGATCTCTAACTCCTGCTAGTGGATGACACTATAAGACAAAGAGAGAAAGAAAGTAAGCTTACACTTAGTAAGTAAGTATATAAATAACAAATAAGGAATCTAATATGTTTACAACATAATTCAATTATATCATATTTTTAATTTTACTATTTACTCGATTTGATCAAGTTTGTCCTCCTGCGTCATGATCACTAAATAAATCATAACTCGAGTTCTGAAACTCGAAATTCAAATCCGTAAAATTTCCTGAATCTAGACTCATAAAATTCTTACCAATTTTTTCTAGAATTTTTGTTCAGCCAGTTAGTACAGTTTATTAGTTTAAGTTTCCCATTACAGCTCAATGATCGACCTCTGTTCACTACAATTAAATTTCTCTCGATACAAAATTCAAATAACCATGAAACTGTTTCATTTAAAACTATACTCAATAAAAAATTTAGGCATATAAACTATATTTCTTATTGTGATTTGTACAATTTTTAATGATTTTTCAAAGTTGGAACAGGGGATCACATAGTCATCCTGAGCAAGTCACACACAATTGTAAATATCTCAAAATATTGAATTCCTTTGCTTGCTCTATTTATTTTATATGAAAATAGACTCATTAATATTTAATTTCACATCTCATTCAATCTCTAATTGAATGGCTTCTATTTTTGGTGATTTTTCAAAATCACGTCACTGCTACTGTCCAAAACAGTTTTAGTGCTAATTTCACTCTTTCACACATTCTTTGTACTAACCTCATTTTAACTTATATATATATCACAAATCATTTTCACCAAATTTCACACATCGAAAGTATAGGCCCATGATTACAATGTCACCACAAAACCATCCCGTTGAACAATTCGGATTAATCCTCGATACTTGATGGTTTCACTGCACACCCACCATCATATTTCATTTAATTGGCTCTCTTGTACACATGGTGAACACTTAGTACCACTCATGCGACCTAGCCAATTTGTCTCGAAGTTCTCTTGTCTACATGGTGTTCTTCACTTGGAATCACGCATGCGATCTAGCTACATTTATCTCTCCCGTAGCTCTCTTGTCTACATGGGATACATCCCGTATCACGCATGTGACCTAGCTACTACATAGTATCTCGTAGCTTTCTTGTACACATGATGTGCACTCAGCACCATACAGTGACCTAGCTTCGCTCCATCTATTTTATTCGATCTTTCCGAATGTTCAACCGGGATCTCTCTCTCTATTACTTATTTCCATTCTTTCAATAGTCGATTTATACTTCAACATCAGCTAGTATATATATATAATAGGCTGAAATATAAAAATATAAATGAAATTAATGTATTATTTACATACAAACTTACCTCGGTGCAAAATATGGGAATTTTGTAATTTAGTCCAAAAATTTCTCCTTCCCCCGTTCGAGATCGATTCCACGCCTTTCTTGATCTATAACAACATATTTAGCTCATTTAATACTCAAACTATTTATTTTAATCCAAAAATCACATTATACAAAAATTACATTTTTGCTCCCTAACTTTTACAAAATTACAATTTTTCCCCAAGGCTCGGAAATTTAAATTCAGCCCTTATTCTTATATTTAATGACCTACTGATCATTTTTCTCTTCTTTGGCAACATCAAATTTGTGACAACCTGAATTAGGGCCTAATCGGAATAGTGGTTTCGTGACCATAAATCCGAGATAGAAATAATTGTTTTATAATTATTTTGGGGTTTATGATATGATTGCATGATTGTGTGAAAATTTCGTGATGAAATTCTATGCCTAAAGTGCTTAAATTGAAAGTAGGGACTAAATCAAATAAGTTGCAAAATTTGCATCCCTAAGTTTTAGTATGAAATTGTTTTGGAATATTAATTAGGAGATCTTAAATAGCACTTTGACCAATTTTAAGTTCATGGACAAAATTAGGACACGGAAGGAATTTTTGAAAGTTTAGTAAGGAGGGCATTTTGGTCATTTGGATATTAAATGAAATAAAATGGGAAAAATAACACAAAATTGATCATCATCCTCCTTAGTTGCTGCCGAATTCTCCTCTCTCCATAGCTAGGGTTTCTTCAATTTTCAAGCTCCATAGTAAGTGATTTCAAGCCCGCTTTTAATGTTCTTTACGTTTTTGGAATCCGGAAGCTCGATTAAGCTTATGCTAGTAATAATTTAACCTAGGGTTCATATTGGGAAAAATACCCATAGGTGAAATTTGTGTATTTTGATGTTTTATGATAGAATATGAGGTTTTAAATTATGTTAAATAACTTGTGCTACTCGGTTTTAAGTGAAAGCGAGTAAAAGCAAGATAATCGGTAAAAATACCTATTGTTCATAACTATATGATAGAGTGAGAATTTGATGTTGTTGTAGAAGAGAAAATGTTCAGCATATCATAAAACATAAGAATAAGGGCTGAAATTAAATTCCGAGCCTAGGGGCAAAATTGTAATTTTGTAAAAGTTAGGGGCAAAATGTAATTTTTCCATGATGTGATTTTTGGATTGAAATAAATAGTATGAGTATTAAATGAGCTAAATGTGTTATTATAGATCAAGAAAGACGCGAATTGATCTCGAGCGGGGAAGGAAAAAGTTTTGGACTAAATTGCAAAATTTCCACATTTTGCACCAAGGTAAGTTTGTATGTAAATATTACAATAATTTCATGTACATTCTTATATTTCAGCCTATTATATAAATATACTAGCTGATGTTAAAATATAAATCGACTATTGGAAGAATGGAAATAAATATAGAGAGAGATCCGGTTGAACATTGGAGAGATCGAATGAAATAGAGGAGCGTAGCTAGGTCACATGTATGATGCCGAGTGCACATCATGTGTACAAGAAAGCTACGAGACACCTCAGTAGTAGCTAGGTCACATGTGTGATACGAGATGTATCCCATGTAGACAAGAGAGCTACGTGAAAGATAAATGTAGCTAGGTCGCATGCGTGATTCCAAGTGAAGGACACCATGTAGACAAGAGAGCTACGAGACAAATCGGCTAGGTCGCATGAGTGGTACTAAGTGTTCACCATGTGTACAAGAGAGCCGAACTAAATGAAGTATGATGGTGGGGATGTGTGCTGAAACCATTAAATATCGAGGATTGAACCGAATTGTTCAACGGGATGGTTTTGTGGTGATATTGTGGTTTGGACCTACACTTTTGGTGAATGAAATGTGGTGAAAATGATTTGTGGTATATACATATATAAGATAAAATGAGGTTAGCATAAAGAATGTGTGAAAGAGTGAAATTAGCATTAAAACTGTTTTAGATAGTAGCAGTGACGTGATTTTGAAAAATCACCAAAAATAGGAGGAATATAATTAGAAGTTGAATGAGATGTGAAATTAAAGTTTAATGAGTCCACTTTCATGTAAAAGAAACAGAGCAAGCAAAGGAATTCTATATTTTGAGATATTTACAATTGTATGTGACTTGCTCAGGATGAATACGTGATCCCTGTTCCAACTTTGAAAAATCATTAAAATTTTACAAAGCAAATTAAGAAATATAGTTTACATGCCTAAATTCCTTATTGAGACTAGTTTTAAATGAAACAGACTTCAGGGTTGTTTGAATTGTGTACTGAGAGAAATTCAATTCGTAGTGAACAGAGGTCAGATCAGTCGAGCTGTGTAACAGGGAAACTTTAACTAATAAACTGTACTAATCGGCTGAACCAAAATTATAGAAAAAATTAGCAAAAATTTTATGAGTCTAGATTCAGGAAATTTTACGGATTTGAATTTCGAGTTTTGTAACTCGAGTTATGATTTATTTAGTGAATATGACGCAATGAGACAGCTTAATCAAAGTGGAATGAATAGTGAAGTTAAAGTAGATATACTTGAATTGTTGTGTAAACATGTTAGATTCTTTAATTAGTATTTACATACTTACTTACTAAGCTATAAGCTTACTTTGTTTCTCTCTTTTGTCTTATAGTGTCCTCCGCTTGCTCGGGAGTTAAGGATCGTGAAGATCTACCCACACTATCATACTTTAGGGTATTTGAACTAAACGTTTTGAATTATGGCATGTATAGTAGGCTTAATTATTTTGTTACGTGTCATATTGTCTAGGTTTAAAATATTAGTTACAAGATCGACCAGCTACTTTGTACAAGCCATTAAAGTTGGCTAATATTGTTCAAGACATATGTTATACGATGCACTATCAAATTGGATGACATATTTATATCTCGGTTATGTTTAATGGTATGTGTTATGTTCTGGTAATACCTTGTATCCTGTTCCGGCGACGGTAACGGGTAAGGGGTGTTACAAAATTCTCACTCTAACACATAGTTATGAACAATAGGTATTTTTATCGATTATGCCGTTTTGCTCGTTTTCGCTAAAAAATCGCTTAGAAAAGATCGTTCTCCTAACTTAAAACATTCATATTCTACCATCAAACAACAAAATACATGCCTATCATTCATCGATAAATTTTTAAACATAAACCCTAACTCGAAATAATGGTAGAAATAGGTAAACCGAGCTACGAGGATTTCAAAAATGTGAAGAATATTAAAAACGGGGCTTGAAATCACTTACTATGAAGCTTGAAAGTTGAAGAAACCCTAGCTATGGAGGAGAGCAAATTTCGGCAGCAACTAGTGAAGATGATGACTAATTTTGTGTTATTTTTCCCATTTTATTTCATTTAATATACAAATGACCAAAAATGCCCTTACTACTAAACTTTCCAAAAATTCCCTCCATGTCCAACTTTTGTCCATAACTTAGGAATTGGTTAAATTTCTATTTAAGACCTCCTAGTTAATATCCCAAAGCAATTTCATACTAAAAACTTCTAAAACACGAGTTTTGCAATTTATTCGGTTTAGTCCCTAATCTCAACTTAAGCGCTCAATGCATAGAATTTCATCACGAAATTTTCACGAAATTTTCACGAAATCATATCATAAACCACAAAATAATTATAAAATAATTATTTCTATCTCAGATTTGTGGTCATGAAACCACTATTTCGATTAGGCCCTAATTCGAGTTGTCACAGAGAGAACTTTTCTAGTTCTGTGTTTCAAATCAATTGGTTCGAACCCACACTCGAAGCAGTTCGTGATACGAGAATAGAGGAGAAGATCGTTTGGTTGAAAGCCAAAAAAATCAAGGATTCGCTTAATCTAAATACACAGGTACGATTTTGGTTAAGATTTATTGCTATATATATTGCAAACTAGGTCGGTTTTCAAAATTTTAATTTTTCGCTAAGTAAGAAAAAAATTTCGAACTAGATTTTTTCCAACAAGGATGTGGGAATGAGAATTTTTGTTAGATACTGCCATACGAGTTACTGAGTGCAAACCGTGATGTGCGAAGCTTTGGACCTTGCAAAGGGGACACTATAATATTCGAGCATCAAGGTTAGGAATGGCGACTTGGAGGAATAGATAGATGAATAGGGAAATGGAATTATGTTAAGATACTGCTATACGAGGTTGTTGAGTGCAAACCGTGATATGCAAATATCTGAGCCTTGCGAAGGGGACGCTTTGGTGTTCAAGCATCAAGGCTAAATGAGAAATTAAATGATTTAACTGGTCCTTCAAGGTGACACTGTGATTATGGCAATTGGGTTCTATGAAGCAACACCGTGACAATGGTTAGCAGGCTCTATTGGGCTACACTACGGCAGCAGTAAAGTTCTACAGGGCGACACCTCGAAAGAGGTCTCATGTATAAGACCACAAACATAGGGTGAAAGGCATAAGATTTCCATCTCTTCTTAAGTGGTTATGCAAGTGTACAATAGCATTCCTACCAAGATACTAGTCCCTTGGAGCTGCATATCATCTTCACTTTTTATGATAGCCCTTCTCGGGTGGCCTCTTTGACCACAAGAACCAAAAACCTGGCCCTTTCTTTTGATGCCGGTGCAACCCCAGACATAATGATACAATGTAAAACTAAAGGAAGAAAGGAGTTAAAGAAAGAAGACTTAGGGTTCAAAAAGGGGGAAAAGGTTGATATCAAATGAAAGGGTTTCTACAAGTCTCGATTTAAGTAACCAAATGTTCAAAGAAATATTTGATTGAAAAACTATTAAACTGTTTAATTCTCCAAATCTGTTTTTAACAAGTATCAACCTAGGGAAGGATTTTTCTTAAACACCACATAAATCAGAAAAAGTGAAAAGATCCATCCAAGTGAGTTGTCTGGCAAGAATTCACTAAAATCTGTGTATGATTCATATAGTCATAAACAAGCAACTTTGTCCATGAGAACGATCTAGTACAAGGTGTCACCAAAGACTCCACCAAGAAGCCAGTAAGGTTATCCACATATGGATATTCATTGTGCATGGAAAGTAAGGATCTGCCAGCTAAGTGAAGTGATTAAGGAGATTGGGAAATTAAAAATTCAAGCTAAACGACTTAAGTAAGTAGGGAAATTTTTCTCTGAATTAGGAAAAAGTTTATCTTAGGAAGGACAAGTTTTCCTGAAGAGTGCTCAGGACTAGCCATAAGAGGAAATTTCGAGGATAAAATTTTCTTTAAGGGTGGGGGACTTTTCACACCCGGTTCACATAGGACCTAAACATAAAGAAGAGTCAATGAGCCAATTGTATAGAAATTAAAATTTGTAGGCTCTAATGAGATATTTAAAAACTTAAGTGGTTGTTTGGGAATAGTTAGATTTCAATCTTGGTTTGGTTAGATTCGAACTAACGAGTTCCATAATGGGAGAAAAAATGATTAGGATTTAGTGGTCGTAAGGGTATGCGGAGACCTTGCCAATGGAGTATATGTATAGGTACGGATGGAAACAAAATTCCTCTCAATTTTCTGTTCACCAATTTTTCATCTATTAAAAGCATCGTCTTCTTTATACGCTCTAAAGAAGAAGAGGATGTAGCTGAAGGAAGCTCTTCATATCGCAATTGTCATGAGAAATGAAGTCTGGTAGTAGAGAAGTGAGGAACTTGTAAGCTTCCTTACCTCTCTATACTTAAGGATTGAAGAAAGAAGTAGAGTAACAACTCTCAAAGTTTCTGTATAATTATGGATTTTGGGTTTTAAGGTTTGAATGCCTTCAAGATAACTGATATGTGGTTGTTACACTTAATTGCCAGGAAAAAGGAGGCTCTAGCATTCGACGTGAGTTTTTGTACTCCATCTTTAGAATACTTTGTAGCTGCCATGATTTTATGATGATGTTTGAACTCAGCTGATTGTGAATGATAAGCATGCATAAAATTGTTTGATATATGGGTATTCGCCAATATAGTTCAATATACATGAAATATTTAGGATTCCATGTTTAAAAAGATAGAGTAATCCATGCTAGTATGTAAGTGAAATACATGCACTGCATGATTATAACGGTGGGGTACGGTGGGAAAATAATGGATGAGATAGACGAAGCTAGGATGTGGGAAAGGGAATTTCTGTTAGATACCATCATACAGAGTTGCTGAGTGCAAATGGTGATGTGAGAAGCTCTGGCCTTACGAAGGGGACACTATGGTATTCGAGTATCAACGTTAGAAATAACAAATTGGAGGAACAGTTTGATGAATAGGGAAATGGAATTCCATTAAGAAATCACTATACAGGGTTGCTAAGTGCAAATCGTGATGTGCAAAACTCCAGGCCTTACGGAGGGGACACTTTGGTGTTCCAGCATCAAGCTTAAACGAGAAATTAAATGATACCGACTGGTCCTTCAAGGCGACACTGTGACGATGGTAATTAGGTTCCATAGAGCAACACAGCGACAACGATTAGTAGGCTTTATTAGGTGACACCGTGATAGCTATAAGGTCTAACAGGGCGACACCTAAAAAGATGTCTAACGTGTAATACTATAGTTTGGCTATGATGACTAGTATAGTCTGCTGGGATAGTAAACACGAGGTAGCCCACTAGGCTAGTAAACAAAAGGATGTTAGACATTAAACATGGGGTGAAAGAGTGTAAGACCATAGCTCGACTATGGTATCATAAAGAGTTCATTGGAATAGTAAACACATGAATTATAAGGTGTAAGACCCTAGCTCGACTATGGCAACCATTAGAGTTCACTAGGACATTTAACATGAGTCCATACTGAGTAAGATCATAGCTCAACAATAGTGTCAGGTAAAGACCACTAAAAGGGATGAACCCAATAGCTGATAAGACAACGTAATGGAGATCGAGGTCTGACTCGGCTAAAAGAGATAGCATAAATATGGAAGATAAAAAATTCCCAAAAATGTAAGAATAAGGAAAATCGAGTAAAAAAGTGTGATGTTGTAGGTAAACCTTTTAATGAGGATTTACCATGACAAGTTATGGAGATATGACGGTTACAAGGTAGAAAATATTTGGCAAATAACCCTAAAAAATAGGTTATAATAGATGATTAAGCGAAACCTAAGAGTCCACGGATAAAGGATAGCCAAAGGTAGTTAAGTTTGTTGAGGCCCACACGGAGGCTAAGTCATTCGAGCTAACAGAAAAAGGAGTTCGCTAGGGACTAACCTGGGGTGGATAGTCTAACAAGAATAATGGAAGGTAAGAATATGGAATATAAAGAAGTAATTGGAAGACAACCAATGACAGATATTGGGCTTCACATCTAAGGTTGTGAGAAAAAGGGAAGTTGGGTTGAGGTGGAATCAGATCTATATCCCTAAAGGACTCTTACCCTGAAGGAACACATGTATGTCTCAGATAGAGAATAAATACATCAACGGTATGCTATGAAAAAAAGGGGGAGTCATTGATGTCACCGATGAAAACTGCTAATGGCCAAGGATGACCAGGGAGTTGAAATTTCTACTTAAAACTTCGCTCCTTAAAGTTTTGAAATTTTTTATACAACTGTTATGCATAATCTCACTAAGTTCAATTAAACTTATGAATTATCTACTTATTTTCATGATAAAGTTTTCACTCGAGAATCAAGTGATGGGTTGTAACACCCCAAACCCGGCCTAGACGTTATGGCTGAATCTAGCGTGTCATATTGAAGTGTCTTTTGAAAATTGGACTTATTGGTAGAAATTTGTTTCTAAGTTGAAATCTCTTCGTTAAAAAATCAAAACATCTTAACCATTTATTAACCATTTAAAACGTATTTACTTTAAAAACATTGTTTGTTGCGGAAGCAATATCCAAAAATGTTGCGAAAACACGGTGTTTTGAAAACAATTAATCTTTTCGAAAACCAGCGTTCTATCACTATCAGTTAAGTATCAAATAAATAAAGCCCAAATAAAATAACTTAAGTTTAAGAGGCTTTATTACAGAATCAAAACCCAAAGCGAAATTTTAAATATAAATAAAGTTAAGCATAAAAAGAACTGCAGTCGTGGGCCAGAGCCCTTTTTAGTAACAGCCTAAGCCCAATACAGTATCAGAATCAGAACTAGAATACATGTGGGCCTAAGCCCAATATAGTGATAGTATCAGTAACAGAAATGCAATAGTGCAATAATGCAACCCATCCCAATCTAGCCAACACACCACCCGTACCAACCAACACACCATGCGGGGATAAAAACGACCCACCCATCCAGCACACCAATATCGCAGCATAGCTGCTAGAAATAATAACGCAGCAAAGCTGCCAGATATATACACGGCTTACAGCCATCAGTAGCGGTAATTTGATCGGCACACAGCCATGGGTAAATATGGTCGACACAAAGTCATCAATAAATATGATAGGCACATAGCCACAAGTAAATACAATTAGCAGAAAGCCATAAACAAGATGGCACAAAAGCCATATTTAGGTTGGCATAGAGCCATAATAAAATTAAGCGACATTAAGCCGTCTGTCGGTCCACAGTCATCTCATGCAACCCGTGCGACCTTAACAAATCAATATTGGATCCAAAATCGTCTCGTGCAACCCATGCAACCCTATTAGAACATTACTTTCTCCTTATCAAAATCCCAACCCCATTCAGTATGTCATCTCATGAATATTACGTGTAGGTAAAATCATACTCAGTACAATTGTATATGTAAATCATAAACACATCAGTCATACGAAACACAATGGCATAATTGTCATTTTACCATACAGGGGTATTACGATCATTTTACCCTACAGGGGCATTACGGTCATTTTACTCTACAGGGGTATTACAGTCATTTTACCCTACAGGGGTATTACGGTCATTTTACCCTATAGGGGCATTATGGTCATTTTACCCTACAGGGGTATTATGATCATTTTACCTATTTTGGGGTCTCAACTCAGATATCGACCTCTCTGAAGGTCTACAGTCGCTTCGAATGACACCGATAACCTAAACGATCATAACGGTGTAAACAATCCCAAGGCCCATTACTCGACCCAAATGGGCCCACACGTTCACGTAGCCCATTTAGCCCAAATAAAAGTTAAAACCACAAATGGCCTTATTACATAACCAAAAACCCAATATGAAATTTAAATAAATAAAGTCAAAAGTAGAACATCAACAATCGTGTGACCATCTCCGAGTCCCTCGCAGCATCGATCCTCCTAATGCTGGGGATTACCTATACAATTAAAACAAATGGATGAGTTTATGAAAACTCAATGTGTAATCCCCTAACAGACAATAGAAATCAGAATATGCAAAAGCGATGCGGGCCTTAGCCCTATCTGATGAATGTGGGCCTAAGCCCAAAACAAGATCAAGATGCAGGTAATGCAATTATGCATCCCACGTAAATCCAGCCAGCACACCACCCGTACCAACCAACACACCATGTGGGGATATAAATTGACCCACCTAGCCAGAACACCAATATCGCAGCAAAGCTGCCAATAATAATAATGCAGCATAGCTGCCAGAAACAGTAAATGTGGCAAAGCCACCAGTAGCAGTGAATGTGACATGGTCACCAGTACAGTACTTCCTCCATATCAAAATCCCAAACCCCATGCAATATGTCGTGTATGTCATGCTCAATCATCACACGTGTATGTAAAATGGCCATGCTCAGTAACAGTTGTTTAAACATATATTAAAAGCATATCAGTCGTACAACCACTGTCAAGTCAGTTAAAACGCAGTCATACGATCACAATCAAATCAGTCAAATTCATAGTCTAAGTCGGTCATTTACCCATAAGGGCAAAATAGTCCTTTTACCTTATAGGGGTATTTCGGTAATTTTACATTACAAGGGTATTTCAATAATTTTACAAACCTAGGGTATTTAGGTAATTTTATGAATCGAGGGTATTTCAGTAACTTTAAAATCCAGGGTCTTAACGACCTAGCAGATAGTCCACTGTCACCTCGAGTGACTTAAGTAACCTAAACAGACATAACGGTGTAAGTGGGCCTAAGGCCCATTACTCGGCCCAAATGGGCCCACACACTCGTGTGGCCCATTTAGCCCAGAAACAGCCACAGCTATAAGAACATCACAGTCCAAACAACACTTACCACATCACATACATTTATCTGTGTGGGGCCCACAAGCCCATTGGGCCTACATGGCCCATTTAGTCGAACGAGGCCCAGAACAGCCCAAGACCACGAGAGCGCTTGTGTTGGCCTCTACAATCTAATGCCCATGTCCGTGGGCTCGATTCACCTCACGTGCGATCGCACGCCCATGTGGCATCATACGCCATATTTTTAGCTTTTCGGCATTTCGATGATCTATAGTCACAGCAGTGTAAACAACACATAATTTCAGCTTTCAAATGATTATCGAATACCACATACAAATACACACGCTTTAGGCTTTTCAGCCAATCATCAAACATAGCATATGGTTACACACCTGATCACGTAGATTACTAAGAATTCCTGATCGTTGGAACCTATTCAAACATAACAACAGTTAATCACTTATCAACAAAGTTAAATGAACATTAACCAAACCCCTAGCCGAAGGATTGACTACCACTTGCCTTGAATCGAACAGTCAACTATGATTTGCCTACTTAATCTAAAGTTTGGTGCAGTTACCCTTCCGCAACCTGGTAGAAAGTCCCAAACCGCCGACACCCTACGTCGCTTAAACTTGGGGGCAGAGGCTACGCGTCCACTCCCATTTGGCACCACTATATCACTTTATTGTAAGAACCGCTTTTGCTCATCGAGAGTTCGATTAACAGAGATTACTTCCCAAAACTAGAACAAAAAAGGAGAGAGTATGGGATGTAGAAGCAGAGAATTTGCTAAACCAAGGCTAAATCGAAAGGGGTTTGTGAGGGGAAAAAGAAGAAGAAGTATTCGGTCAATGATTGAAAAAGAAATATCAGAGGAGGGGGAGAGCAGAGATTTGACAATTAAGAGAAAAGATTGCGAGGAAGAAACCAAATTCAGCTTAAAAAAAGAAATAAGAATGCCCAAAATGAGAGTGCCTATTCGGCCAAAGCAAGAAAAGAAGGCAATATTTGATCCCAAAAAATTGAGCAAGAAACACAAGAGAAAAGAGAACAGAGAATTCGACACACAAGGAGTAGAAACCAAAACTAGATGTAAAACACCACCAAAAACACGAAATTGAGCAAAGAAAAACCGAAATATGACCACAACCCCCTTCTGAAATTTTGAGTAAGAAAGGGAGTTCAAATTCGGCACCAACACTCCTCCCATGACACTCTCCTATTTCAAATTCCTTGATTTTCTCCCCAAATCACTCAACATCCAATTCAACTTTCCTTGAAACACTCATGACCAATTCAACCTCAGAGTCTCAGTCCAACTCCACCTCCTTCCAAGCTTAGCCAGCAAAATAAATAATTCCTTTACCTATGCCACGAATTAAACATTAGACCTCATGCACACCACACACGACACCTTGCCACTTGTAACAGTCTGTTTTTAGGGTTAATCAAAATAGTAGTTTCGAGGCCACCAAATCCGACGAGTAGGTTTGTAAATATTATATTTAATATTTACGATTTAATTGTGATTTTAATAATGTTTTTGATATTGTGATAATTGTTTTATAAGTGATTTATTAAGTTCAAGTGATATGACCCTAAGGTCAAGTGGGTTTAAAAAATGAGGTACCGGGACCTCATTTCTATAAACCGAGTCGTAAGTATTTTATAAATATTTACGGAGTGGCAAAAAGATGGTATTAAAGTTTCATTGAAAAATTTTATCGCTTCGATAGTTAATTAAGCAAAAAGGACTAAATCGCGTAAAATGCAAAAGTTGCATTCTAATTGTCTAAGTGTTTATTTTCCATGTTCTACTAAAGTAGAAGTCCCTATTTATTAATTAAACCATTATTTTATGATAGTGGAGATTGGTGGTTTGGCATATATGAAATTATGTATTATTATAAAGGACAAAAAGGTAAATGGAATATTAAAAAGTATTAAATAAAAATAAAACATAAAATGGCCATGCAAATTTTATTTCTTGGCCGAATATGGAGGAGAAAAAGAAAGCCATTGAAGCTTCCTTAGTTTCGACACTTGAATGAAGTGATTTAGGTATGTTTTGTGTTCGATTTTTGATAATTTTTATGTTTTTGAGATCGTTGCTTCGTATTCTAGCTAGCCCGCATCTTTGATTTCAAAACCATTAAAGTATTTGAATGTTTCCATTGTTGAATGCATGAGTATTTTGATAGTTGATGATGGAAAATAAATTATTGTTGTTGGAGATACATGTTTTGTAAAGTGAATTTTGGTAAAAATGTCAATTTTGGATTAAATTGTGAATTATTGAAATTATGTGGTTGAAAGTATGAATAAATGAAAAAATGGGCTACTATGAAGTTGTGGTAAATTCGGATAGGCATGGGTTTGGCCAAAATTGAATGAATTTTATTTTTCGAGCTTAGGGACTAAATTGTAAAGAAGTTGAAATATCAGGGGCAAAAATGTAATTTTGCCACAAAATAATTTATGGGCTATTTTGATACCATGAACATTCGGCTAAGCTTAATTATGGTTAAAAATGGTTAATTTGCATGTTTTTGAGCTCAGTGACTAAATTGAATAAAAGTAAAACTTTAGGGGTAAAATATTAATTTTACCAAAATATGAAATTGAATTAAAATGAGTAGAATATGAATTGTAATAGTTGAATTTGATTGATTAGATCAAGTTAAGCCTCGTACGAGTCTATATCAAGGGAAAAAACAAATTTTCAGACTAGCCGATCCATTTCAACGTTTTGACAATAGAGGTAAGTTCGTATGCATTAAGTATTATTATATTTGAATATTTAATGCGTTGAAATTGTACAAATGATATATTCGTAATTATTACTATGTTGAATAACACATCAAATATTTATATGTGGCACTTAACGTGCGAAGTATCGGGGATGGCACTTAACGTGTGATACATCCAGAATGGCACTTAGTGTGCAAAGTAGCGAGGGTGGCACTTAGTGTGCAAAACATCCAGAACGGCACTTAGTGTGCAAGGTATCGGGTATGGCATCTAGTGTGCAAAACATCCAGAACGACACTTAGTGTGTAAGGTATCGAGTATGTCATCTAATGTGCGAAACATCCAGAATGGCACTTAGTGTGCAAGGTATCGGGTATGGCATCTAGTGTGCGAGACATTGAATATTCAACGGGTAAATGAAAGAAATGATTGAGTATGAGATTGGTACGAGATGATACAGGTATGTACAAAAATTGGTACGATATGGTACGGGTATGTACGAAAATTCAATTGAGTATTGAATCTATGAAAATGGTGAATTCATGATCATTGTGGAATGAATATGTAATAATAATGTGATTAATGGTTTGGTAATATAATATGTTATATTACTTGAATAGTGATTGAATAATAAATTTGGTCGATGATTATGTGTTAGGCTTTTGGGTCAAAATGAGTTCTGATATGCTCTATTTGTACTCATTTAAATTGTGGCTTAATGGTTATGAGAAAAGGGTAAAGATTGACAAATTCTTAGATTTGAACTGCTACTGAAAGCGTGGAAAAGAATAAGTTTTTGGATTATTTAAAGATATTTAGCTATGCGCTTGATATGTGAATACACATAAGTAATGTAAACTTATGTCATAATGCTTTATGATAATTTGCTAGTTCATGTGATGTTTAAAATTTAAAAGTTAATAATGTGTTAGGCTATGGCCAAGACATGTTGGATTGACTTAAATGGTTTATGCTTATAAATTGAAGTTATAAGCTTTATTTCTTTGAATTACGAACTTACTAAGCTGTGAAGCTTACTTTGTGTTATTTTTCTATGTTTTGTAGTGTTTTGGATGGTTGCTCGGGTTAAAAGTCAACAGAGATCGTATCACACTATTCGGCTATTGATTTTTAGTATTTTTACACTTTGGGGCTTGGTATATGGCATGTATAGGCTAGTGTTAAGATGGAATGTTTTGAGTTATGATTCTAGCCATACGATTTGGCTTGTAAATGTTGATGTGTATTGGCCATTTAAGTTAGCCTAAAGTATGTGTTTGATAAATGATATATGTGATGCATATAATTCTTTTGGTGTTGGCATATTTTGATATGAGGTATAAATGATGAATTGATATGTTAGAGAAGCATGATTTAGTTGATGGAAATGTGAGAAAATGAAATAAGATGTTATGTCAGTTATGATGATTTTGATATAATGATTTGGCATGTTTTGAATGGAATTTAGTAGTTAAAATTGTTGTGGTTGGATGGCATGATATGTATTGGATTAACATGCTTTGGCTGCCTTTGAATACATTGAAATGGTATGAAATGACGAGGTATAGGTATGCTTGTGGAGGGTGAGAAATGTGGCTTATACCAAGCCTATTTTCACTCCACACGCCCAAACACACGGGTGTGTCTAATGGCCGTGTGTACCACACGGGTTGGCACATGTGTGTGTGGCCGGCCATGTGATGCAAGTCAGTATGTATGCTCTGTTATCACGCGGCCTGAGACATGGGCGTGTTTCTTGGCCATGGAAGTGACACGACCGGGGCACACGGGCGTGTGACCTCTGCAGGGTTGAAAATTTTCTAAGTTTTTGAGTAATTTGTTGAGTTATCGATTTAGTCCAAACCTCTTTTAAGCTGTTTTTAAGGTCGCATAAAACCTTATAAGGGAAAATGTGATTGAACGTTAAAATTTTTAAATTATATGCAAGATTTATGACCCGAATGTGTATAAATGTAATGATGTAAGTCCGGTAATGCCTTGAACCCTGTTTTGACTTCAGATATGGGTAAGGGGTGTTACATTTAGTGGTATCGGAGCTATGGTTTAGTCAATTCTTGGACTAACCAAGCGTATGTGAGTCTAGCTATACATGCCATATTACTACTCGTGATAGTTTGACTTCTCCCGGCTCTAACGAAATTGTTTTGTAAGAAAGATATGCTTTCCAACCGAGCTAATTTCGATATTACAGAATGTTATACTTAAATGCTTGAGTGAAATATGTTGGTGATGAGTTGAAATTCATAAAGGTATAAATCAGAATGCACGATATCCTGCTATTGATAAATGTTATAATTATATGAATATATAAGTTGTGATGTTTGGTATGTGATTGTTTCGTGAATATTTTGATTGTGAAATTAATGATTTGATTTAGCATATGAACTATGTGTTAAGTACAAAAGTGATCATAAGTAAAAGATGGTTAGGTGTTTTGAGAATGTAGAATTAGTAATGAATTGGCTATTCATAATAGTATGTGTGATGTGCATGTATATGTGAGATATAAATTTGAGGCTTTATGACCCTCACCCCCCTCATCGGTAAAGTATTGTAATGAAATCCATATTATATGGATTAAATAAGCTTACAAGAGTAGAATTACAGAGTTTCATGATTGAAAGATTAATATTGTGATCAGATAAGAGAATGAGTCCGCAAGTGAAGACAGTAATAGAAAAGATATTGGATTGTGTTAAAGGCTATTCGTAATATGCCAAGTCACTATTCAAGAAGAAGTCAAATTTGATGAGATGAAAGTATTCAAGTATGATATCTAAAGACCGTATTAACTGGAAGTTCTTCTGAATTGATTTCTGTTAGTAATGGGATAATATGAAATCAGTGATGACTGAATAAGACAGTGGAATAATGTTTGAATTGAAATGATAGCTGAGTGCAGTGGTTATAGTTGGTCAGTTACTATGGTTTCTTCTGAGTATTCTATGTGTACATTTATCCTCAGAGGTATGTGCAACTGTATATTTTCGGATGAAATTCTTATCATATGATAACGTTATTGATATATATTGATATATGAAAGCATTGTTGGGCTTTTCGGGTTACAATCGGCATTATTATATCTTTCTCTGGTAATCTATTTCATTTTATTGAAAGAAAAGATCGACAATAGAATCTGTGTGATGCTGGTATTCTGTTCCTATTGGTTATTGTTCTGTTGAATGTACATGAAGGTTATATTTCTTCTGTTATCGTGGATTCCAGTGCATATGAGTAATGCTTTACTTTTGGATTTCCTCTCAGACATCATCGAGATATTTACCATTTGATATGGGTGTTTTCTTAAAAAGTTCAGTATAGTATTATAGTTGGGATTACTCTATCTTGGTTTTCTTATGATTCTATATGATTGTCTGCAAGGGATATTCTTTTAGCAGAGATGACAATATCTAATATGATCTAAAATTTTTGTTTTGATCTTGGAAGTACAGTGGTATATTTATCAGATTTATAGAGGTTGTGTTTCTGCACTAGTTGCTACTGAAATCATATTCGAAAATTCTCTTGTGTTCAAAATGTATTATTGATAACTGGGACATTAAATATCGATACGGTTGAGATGTCGGCCTTATTATTGGCACTATGATTTTAATCTATCTGATGGTTGTGGCTTCAGTACGGTTCAAAGCTTCGTTGATTAATAATTGAAAAGTTATTCTTTGATAGTCGAGATCGATTCAGTTATCTAGTTTGATTGGATTAATTGCTTGAAGGATTAATCGAGTTAATTGTATTTGAATCTATCCATAGGGTGGAAATGAACTTTGAATGTTCACGGGTAAGTAGATGGATAGTCTGAATGACGAACTTATAGTCTAGAAAACGTGATACAAAATTATATCAATTAGAACGGTTTTATTGAGAAATGTTATTGTAGATCGTGATTGGGAAGTCTGAATGATGTGATATTTATTAATAAAGTGGTAAACAGTTAAAGACATTGTTAATTGAAGCGTCGGTTCTGGTTTAGGCATTAGGTAAAGAGTTATTCAGCATAAGAATTAAAGATGGTTTGAACTGTTGAAAGATTATGAGTCAGTGATTGATTATCAATCTGGGCAAACAATTATAGTATTGGGGGTTCTGAGCGAGAAATCTTTGTGTGATTTACTACCGATAATCATGCGATTAATCTTATCAGATGATGAGTAATTATTGGCTAAGCTAGAAACTAAATTGATATTTAATCAACAAATTTGTGAGGCTAAGAGGTGTGTCAGTGAATTACAAGTTAAAAAGGGTACAATGTAAATTGATTTCTGATTTAGAATTTCAGATTGGAACTGACAATCATTCGTTGTGTCGAGCTAGAGTTCGTGTATCGAGAAATCCAGAGATTCTACAACAATTGTGACATCTAGCACAGTGGTAATTATTTGTCCGTACGAGGAGTACTAAAAGAATGCCAGTTTTCATTGTTCAAATGGAGACACGAGGATTATATCGTGTTACCGAAATAAACTACTGTGAGCTTTGGGTATGGAATTACTTTGTAACACTGTGTTCTAGAACTTGAAAGCAACCGAGAAAGACATTTACTGTTGGTTAAGTTTCCGTATAAAAATTAGTTATGAGATGAATATTAAGATAGCATTGTATGAGTGTGGTATGATTGCAATTACTGAACTTCGTTTTATCGAATCGAATTTTGATAGAAAGAATTTAGGGATCGATGTGATTGAAAAGGAGAAATGAAAGTAATTGTGACAGCCCAAAATTGACCCTAGTCGGGAAGTGGTTTCGGGACCGCTAAACCGAGTCACCGAAATGTTTGAACGTAATATTTATTGTCTAGAATATGTAATTATGAATGTGTGAAAATTTCAAGCTTCGATTTAGCCGATAGCATGTGAATTCAGTTAGTAGGACTTGTGTGACACTTTTGAAAAGTGATAGGCTAATCTATAAGGACCTAATAGTGCATGTAGTCAAAGGGGAGGACTTGCATGTCAAATTTCCCCCTAATAGTTAGTGGCCGCCATGACAAGAGATTATGGGTAAAAACATGTCATAAAACATGTTGGGACAATGGTGTATGTAAGAAAAAATAAAATAGTGAGCATGGGAATTTAATAATGAAAGGGAACAAAAAAAAAAGAAAAAAATGGTCTCATGCATGCCCATTGCCGTGAGTGTGGAGAAAGAAAGAAGAATTTTTGTTCATCATTTTTCATTTCCTTTGGGCTGAAAATTCTAAGGAAGAAGGAAGGAGTTCTTGTTTCATGTTGGTTTGGAAGAGGTTTAGGAGGAGGTTTGGCCATACTTGTACCTAGATTAAGGTAAGTTTGATGTTTTGCCATGAGATTCATGTATATTTTAGTTGCTAGCTTGATGTTCTTGTTAGCCCATGGTTCAAATCTTTGTTATGTCATGGGAATGAAATTCGGCCAAAGTGAATATGGTGTTAATGCCATTGCATGCTAAATATCAAGCTTGATAATGATTCATGTGATGGTGGATTGAGGATTCTTAGATTTTCTTTTAGCATTTTTGAATGAGATACTAAGTTCTTTGTTTAACCATGACCAAATTGAAACGGTATGGTGTTGTGGTATTCGGCCATGTTATATCCATAAGTATGATTCATGCATGTTGCATGGTAAGTAAGATTTAAGCTTTGGATATGTGTGTATATTTGGATATAAGCCACTTGAGAATTCGCCATTGCACCTACATGAATATATGTTTGCACATGATGAATTGGTATGACATGTATACTATTTTAAGGTGTCTATTTGCTTGTGATGTTGTTTCGGTTATGAAATAAATGAGAGATGTGTATAGAACTACAATATGTAATGCGTTAATTAGGAAAATGTATGCTGTTTTTTTGTGTAGTATTAAGTGTAAAATTGGCCTCCACATAGACATGCATATTCGGCCAAAGGAAGTAGATTGGTGTGCATGTATTCGGTTAGAGGCAACCATATTGAAGCCTTATCTTGGCTTAGATTGTTGACCAAATGGGTAATAAGTGAGGATGGTTGCCGAATATACAAACATACATATGCATGTGTAATTGAATTATGAATGTTTAGCAAGAGGGTTAAACTAGTTGATTTATTGATTAAGCTCAAGGAGTTAAAGAAGGAGAATCAAGCAAGGGAAAGACGAAGGACATCGAGTAGCCGACTTGGACTGTTTTACCCAACACAAAGTAAGTCATTAAGCGTATATTTGGTGTTGATTTAAATGATCAATATATATATGCAAATGTGTTTAAATGAGTTGGTGTGTAAATGGAAATGTATGTGTATGGAATGATGCCATTGTTGAATGTATAAAGGCAGCAAAATACATAAGGTATTGGTCTCGGCACTAAGTGTGCGGGTATAAATGGACACGGTGACAAGATTGGCACTAAGTGTGCGGGTTTAAAATTGTACAGCACTAAGTGTGCGAGTTTGATTATATAGCACTAAGTGTGCGAGTTGAATACATATAGCACTAAGTGTGCGGATTCACTATATGCTCTTGCATTACAATTGGCACTGAGTGTGCGACATTATCGAGCTAATCCCGGACAGCGGATCGGGTAAGTACCTCGAGCTCATGACTAATAGAAAATATGTTCATGCTCGGGGTTGAATTTGGTAAGCCTTAAATCTATGTGATGATTGAAATTGTATGATTGTGGTGGAAATGAGTTAGTGTGTGAAAATGCCTCAATTATCTTGTTGTGTAGAATATGAAATGTGGATGTATGACTTGGTATGAGATTGGACCGAAAGGTCCGAGGAATTATGGTATAGATTCGATATGGATGAGTACCTAGCCTCGTTTATTGTTTCATGTTGTAGTAACTTTATCAGTGGATTGATGAATGCTTATGACTTACTGAGTTGTAAACTCACTCGGTGTTTTTCTTGTCACCCATTTTAGGTCTCTCGGACTCGTATTGTTTGCGTGATCGGGACCGTCATTGAAGTCATCACACCGGCTGAAATCTTGTGGTATTGTTTTTGTTGTTGAAGAACATTTGGCATGTATAGGCTATTATATTTTGTCGAATTGTGGGTTGTAAACTTTAAGCCATGTGAAAATGGCCTATGTGGTCGTCGAGTGGGATGCTAGAACCTATAGCCACGAGTCTTAGAAACTCAAATTTTGATAAGGTGGCCATAATTTGTGTCATGTATGATGGATGATTAAGGCCAAGGAAAAATTCATGAAATTGGCATAGTCTACTGCAGTAACTGTTGCGGACAGCAGCAGTGAGATGAGATTGAAAAATCACTAAAAATAGTAGAAGTAGAATTAAATAGTGAGTAAATTATGGAACTGAACCTTGATGAATCTATTTTTATATGGACGAAACAAAACGACCATATGAGGTGTATACTGAGAAATATTAAGGTTCTCGTGAGACAGGGCCAGAACGGTTTCTGGGTCCCCTGTCGCGACTTTGAAAATTTACCATAAATTATCCAGAAAGAATTAGGAGTCATGCCTTATATGTAAAGATTCCATTTTGAGTCTAGTTTCATTAGAAACAAACGGCACCAGTATTAAAGCCCTGTACAGGGAGATATTCAAGTTGAAACGCGCGAAGGTCAGAGCAGTCGGTCCCTGTAACATGGGTGACTTTAACTAATAAACTGTACCAATTGGCCCAACCAAAAATTCTAAAAATAAATCCATGGATGGGTATATGAGTCTAAATTCAGGGAAAATTTACGAAACCAGTTTCCGAGTTTTGAAACTCGTGATATGATTTTTAAGGCGACGGTGACGCAGTTTTCCAGCCTGACTGGTAATGTCAAATTGGTTGGTATCTTGAGAGGGTTTGGCCGTTAACCCCTCGTGTCCGACACCGGCGTCGGTCACGAGTTAGGGGTGTTACAGTAATTCATGACTGTCTAAAAGTAGTTTCAGATTGGTAGAAAATATATGTGGGCTTCATGCGTAAAAGCATTGAATTTTCAATTAGAAAGTTGAGTATTTGTGAAAGTGTTATAGTGGGAATAGAATTTCTTGATTTAGCTATAAAGAGAAGTTGAGTTCGCAATTCATCAGACTGAATGAGATTATTATCAGAACTTGAGAAGAACCGTAATGTGTTTCTATATATATGATGTGATGATACAATTAAGATCCTTTATCTATAGTATCTCTTACAGAAGTAGAAACTTAGCTTGTTATGATGTATAGCAAAGATCAGATCATAATCTTAGCTCATGAGATTGAAAAGTTGAGCAATCTAAGGCTATGTGAGACATTTTTGAGGCTTGTGAAAGTAAGTCACTAATTTATTCTCTGGTAAGATTTTCGGGGACAAAAATCCCTAACGGGGAGAGTTGTAACACCCTATTTTTAGGGTTAATCGAAACAGTAGTTTCGAGGCCACCAAATCCAACGAGTAGGTTTGTAAATATTATATTTAATATTTATGATTTAATTGTGATTTCAAAAATGTTTTTGATATTGTGATAATTGTTTTATAAGTGATTATTAAGTTCAAGTGATATGGCCCTAAGGTCAAGTGGGTTTAAAAAATGAGGTATCGAGACCTCATTTCTATAAACTGAGCCGTAAATATTTTTATGAATATTTACGGAGTGTCAAAAATATGGTATTAAAGTTTCGTTGAAAAATTTTATCGCTTCGATAGTTAATTAAGCAAAAAGGACTAAATATCGTAAAATGCAAAAGTTGCATTCTAATTGTCTAAGTGTTTATTTGCCATGTTCTACTAAAGTAGAAGTCCCTATTTATTAATTAAACCATTATTTTATGATAGTGGAGATTGGTGGTTTGGCATATATGAAATTATGTATTATTATAAAGGACAAAAAGGTAAATGCAATATTAAAATGTATTAAATAAAAATAAAACATAAAATGGCCATGCAAATTTTATTTCTTGGCCGAATATGGAGGAGAAAAAGAAAGCCATTGAAGCTTCCTTACTTTCGGCACTTGCATGAAGTGATTTAGGTATGCTTTGTGTTCGGTTTTTGATAATTTTTATGTTTTAGAGATCGTTGTTTCGTATTCTAGCTAGCCCGTATCTCTGATTTCAAAACTGTTATAGTATTTGAATGTTGCCATTGTTGAATGCATGAGTATTTTGATAGTTGATGATGGAAAATAAATTATTGTTGTTGGAGATACATGTTTTGTAAAGTGAATTTTGGTAAAAGTGTCAATTTTGGATTAAATTGTGAATTATTGAAATTATGTGGTTGAAAGTATAAATAAATGAAAATAGGCTGCTATGAAGTTGTAGTAAATTCGGCTAGGCATGGGTTTGGCCAAAATTGAATGAATTTCATTTTTCGAGCTTAGGGACTAAATTGTAAAGAATTTGAAATATCAAGGGCAAAAATGTAATTTTGCCATAAAGTAATTTATGGGTTGTTTGATACCATGAACATTTGGCTAAGCTTAATTATGGTTAAAAATGGTTAATTTGCATGTTTTTAAGCTTAGAGACTAAATTGAATAAAAGTGAAACTTTAGAGGTAAAATAGTAATTTTACCAAAATATGAAATTGAGTTAAAATAAATAGAATATGAATTGTAATAGTTGAATTTGATTGATTAGTTCAAGTTAAGCCTCGTACGAGTCTATATCGAGGGAAAAAAACAAAGTTTCAGACTAGTATATCCATTTCAACGTTTTGACAATAGAGGTAAGTTCGTATGCATTAAGTATTCTTATATTTGAATATTTAATGCGTTTAAATTGTACAAATGATATCATGACTATTACTATGTTGAATAACACATCGAATATTTATATGTGGCACTTAACGTGCGAAGTATCGGGGATGGCGCTTAGTGTGCGATACATCCAGAATGGCACTTAGTGTGCGAAACATCCAGAACGACACTTAGTGTGCAAGGTATCGGGTATGTCATCTAGTGTGCGAAACATCCAGAACGGCACTTAGTTTGCAAAGTATCGGGTATGGCATCTAGTGTGTGAGACATTGAATATTCAACGGGTAAATGAAAGATGTGATTGAGTATAAGATTGGTACGAGATGATACAGGTATGTACGAAAATTGGTACGATATGGTACGGGTATGTACGAAAATTCAATTGAGTATTGAATCTATGAAAATGGTGAATTCATGATCATTTTGGAATGAATATGTAATAATAATGTGATTAATGGTTTGGTAATATATTATGTTATATTACTTGAATAGTGATTGAATAATAAATTTGGTCGATGATTATGTGTTAGGCTTTTGGGTCAAAATTGGTTGTGATATGCTCCATTTGTACTCATTTAAATTGTGGCTTAATGGTTATGAGAAAAGGGTAAAGATTGAAAAATTCTTAGATTTGAATTTTAGATTTGAAATGCTATTGAAAGCATGGAAAGGAATGAGCTTTTGGATGATTTAAAGATATTTAGCTATGTGCTTGATATGTGAATACACATAAGTAATGTAAACCTATGTCATAATGCTTTATGATAATTTGCTAGTTCATGTGATGTTTTAAATTTAAAAGCTAATGATGTGTTAGGCTAAGGCCAAGACATGTTGGATTGACTTAAATGGTTTATGCTTATAAATTGAAGTTATAAGCTTTATTTCTTTGAATTACGAACTTACTAAGCTGTGAAGCTTACTTTGTGTTATTTTTCTATGTTTTGTAGTGTTTCGGATGATTGTTCGGGTTAAAAGTCAACGGAGATCGTTTCACACTATCTAGCTATTGATTTTCAGTATTTTTACACTTTGGGGCTTGGTATATGGCATGTATTGGCTATGTTAAGATGGTATATTTTGAGTTATGATTCTATCCATGCGATTTGGCTTGTAAATGTTGATGTGTATTGGCCATTTAAGTTAGCCTAAAGTATGTGCTTGATACATGATATATGTGATGCATATAATGCTTTTGGTGTTGGCATATTTTGATATGAGGTATAAATGATGAATTGATATGTTAGAGAAGCATGATTTAGTTGATGGAAATGTGATAAAATGAAATAAGATGTTATGTAATTTATGATGATTTTGATATAATGATTTAGCATGTTTTGAATGGAATTTAGTAGTTAAAATTGTTGTGGTTAGATGGCATGATATGTATATGGATTAACATGCTTTGGCTGCCTTTGAATACATTGAAATGGTATGAAATGATGAGTTATAGGTATGCTTGTGGAGGGTGAGAAATGTGGCTTAAACCAAGCCTATTTTCACTCCACACGGCCGAACACACAGGAGTGTCTAATGGCTGTGTATAGCACACGGGCTGGCACATGAGCGTGTGGTCGGCCATGTGATGTAAGTCAGTATGTATACCCTGTTACCACACGGCCTAAGACACGGGCGTGTTTCTTTGCCGTGTGAGTGACACGGCCGGGGCACACGGGTGTGTGACCCCTGCAGGGTTGAAAATTTTCTAAGTTTTTAAGTGATTTGTTGAGTTATCAGTTTAGTCCCGAAACTCTTTTAAGCTAGTTTTAAGGTCGCATAAAACGTTATAAGGGACAATGTGATTGAATGTTAAAAATTTTAAATTATATGCAAGATTTATGACCCGAATGTGTATAAGTGTTATGATGTAAGTCCGGTAATACCTCGAACCCTATTCCGACTTCGGATACGGGTAAAAGGTGTTACACCACTAGACCACAAGCTCCTTTTGTGATATATTTTAACCAAAAATATTTAAAAATCCCACTTTCAAGCACCAAGGGTTTTATTCACTAAAAACAAAAAATTTAGCTAAAGCCCAGGTTTGAACCTAGGACTTCTCCAACACTCCTAAATATGCTCAATTACTTAGCAACTAAAGCCAACATGCAATTTGTGATATTTCTCGCACACATAAACTTTTATCTGTTCCCATCCTCAAGGCTCAATCCTTCTAGGCCTAAATTCGAGGGGTTACATGGGTCGAGCCAAACTTTGCCAATTTGAGGGAAAAGAGAGTGGTAGTTGTAACATGCGTATAAAGGGGCACTCCTAGAGGCTATGCCTCAAGGGCTTTGTCGAAGTCATGAAATTTTAATGGTTTAAATTCAAAACTACAAGTCAGTTTGTAAGATAGTAACTTTTGGAAAATGTGTATGATAATGTAGTTTAATGTGTCAACTAAACATTTGAGAATGTACTAAGATTTGATTCAGGAATATTAACAAGTTGTTCTAGTCTTTGTATCATCCGATACTTGTATCTAGAGATTGGATCGAGTATAGGGTCTTGCAAATTTGGTCTATTAAGGCTTCAATACTCTCCTGAATGGCTTGAAGAATGTCAATGTCAATATAGACAATGAAGATTAGGTTGTGCTATTGTATGTTCTTTACCCCTTTCATATAAAACTTTTAGGGAGACCCTGATTTATAGTAAAGAGAAACTCTTTTTCGAGGATGTGAAGGAAACCTTGAGCAAAGATAAACCTGACAACGAGTCAGTTTCAAAGAACAAGTCAAATAGGTAAACCTTGATTTTGGTTGCAAGAGGAAGGAAACAGTCTAAGGATTCGGGTCAGAGAAGATCTAGGTCGAAATCCAGGTCAAAGAATCGAGACAAGACCTATGGCTACTACAAAAAGTTAAGTCACATTAAGGTAGAATGTTATAAACTGCAAAATAAAAACAGAAGAACTATAAAAAATGACGAGAAAGGGAAATAGAAACCTGAGGTAGCTGATGCTAGTGTAGTTGAGGACAAAGGTGATGATTTATTTTTCGTGTCCATGACTAAAAGGTCTAAGCTTAAGTCTAAGTGGATCTTGGATTCAGGGAGTTCCTATCATATTTTCCCAAGAAGGACTAGTGATCTACCACAATTTATTTTGGGAAATTAAAGTCTTTTCAACACTTAACGAGCTTGCTTTCTAGCCATTTTATTTTTATTTATTGCATTTTTAGTTTTATGTTTAAATATATTTTATTGCAAAATAAATGTTTTTACTCATTTTCTAGTGTTTTAATAACCTATGAGGCCAACTCAGGCCTTGGGAATGACTAATATGGTGTAGGGTGCCAATTCAAGCTGTAATACCCCTCACCCGTATCTGTCGCCGAAATAGAGTCATAAAACATTACAGAATAAAACACGATCTCAAACAATTACATATAATATATATAATTATTCACATAAACGAGTTTCGAAAGTTACTCAAATTTTATTTCATAAATTAATACAACTCTTAAATTTGAACATTTCATATCATATGGATATATAGTCATATCGTTCACATGTAACAATATAAAATATAATGCATCAAAAATTTCATATATGCGACATTAGCATAGTAATCTATATGAATCTCATATGTTTTACATATTAATTCCATTAAAAGCAAGTATTTGGTTATAAGTCAACTCACTTCATTTTTGGTCTAATCGGCTAATAAATATATTTCATTATACACATTCACAATTTACACTTAATTAGCAAATTCATATAGCCATATACATAGGTATAAAGCACCCATAAATATGAACACCTTTACTCACTACAAGGCACATAAAAACATGATTAATATAACAAGACCAAACGTCATATAAGCATGTTTTAACTTAATACATAAATAAGCACCAAAATTTCTATCATGCATATGCCTTTCTCTTTACCTATTAATTTCATAATTTACATTACCTCAATTACATTCATAATGAACCATATGGCCGAATATATATATATCATCATCACAAATGTTATGTATTTTAGTTACACCCTCGATATAGATTCAATACAAAACCAAACATTCATATATACAGCCCACTCAATATAAATATGTATATATGCATGGTGTGCATTTACCCTAAAATCAAGGCCACACTTAACATTTGAACACATTCTAAAGCGATTGACCAAAGCAAATATAGGACATTTTTCATTGCTTCTTATCTTGCTTAGATGAATCATACTACTTTAAAACACATACACAACCAAAATTCTCATCATCGAACTTGCATAATTAAACTCATTAAACATTAATATTAAGAACATATTAAATCAAACTGAGCATACTAGGCAAGTCCACAAAAATACCATATCTTAGTGTGAAGCACATCCAAAACAACCAAACATACTTACTACTGACTTCACCATACCTTATGTAAAATCATTAACCAAATTCAAAATTCAAACACATAACACATACTATATTCATTCATGGCACATAGCATATTAATCAAAATAGAAATAAGCCATTTTCGCATGGCATTTATACAAAACCAAAGTTCAACATTTTCAAAACATATTCCAACTGTGACACCCCTAATGTGACCCTAGTCGGAGAGTGGTTTCGGGACCACAAAACCGAGTCACAAGAATAATTAGGTGTTATATTCTGTGCTTATTGTATGTGGAATTTGTATGCGTAAATATTTCGTGTCTTGATTTTTATTAATTAGGTGCTAATTTATAAGAAAGGACCCATGTGTTAGGACTTGAAAATGTGATAGGTGAATTTTTAAGTGGCCTAATAATGCATGAAGTGAAATAAATGGAGTTGCATGTCAATTATCCCATTTCCTAAGGTTAGTGGCCGGCCATGACAAATTATGGGCAAAGGGAACATGTTTCCAACATGTTTTGCTAATGGTTGATGTTAGAATGGTTATTATATTGGTGTTAGTAGGAAGAAAAAGAAAAAAAAATGGGTATGTGGGGTTGCCCCCTCCCCATTGCCGTGTATTGAGCAAAGAAAAAAAAAAGTTTGGTTCATCTTCCTCCTAGCTTAGCCGATCCTTCAAGAAGAAAAGGGAAGAGTTAGCATTCGGTCACTTGAGCTTGAACTAAGGTATGGAATCCATGTTAGTCTTTGAAATCTTTGCATATATGAAGGTGGTAGTAATACAAGTGTTCGGCCATGGAAGATGTTTAGGGGAAATGGTTGTTGCCTTTATGATTTAAGGAATAATTAGAAATGGGTGAAAGAAACAAGTCTTTGTTCTTGATTCTTCTTGGCCGATTCTAAGGGAGAAAAAGAGAGCAACCATTTGGTTTCTAAGCCATAAATAAGGTGAGAAATTCATATGAATCCTTGAAATTTTAGATGAAATTGAGCTAGTTACCAAGTATTTTTTTTTGGTGACCCATGTTAGAAATTGTGATTTTGGGGTGACTAGAACTTTCGGCCATAATGGTTATTGAGGATTAAGGTTATGTTTCATGCTAAACTTGATGAATCTTGGTGTATGGGTGCTTGAACTAAGCGAATGATCAAGTAGATGCATAAATACAAAGTAAGAAGAATCGGCTATTATGTGTAATACTATTGCGAATATGAAAATGTTATACTTGAATAATGTATATGGTTGGAGTTGATAATATGAAAGGAAGGCTTAGATGTGTTTGTTTAAAGAAGGAATTGTTGAAGAATGTATGTGAACTTGGCCAACGTATTCGGTTAGTACATATATGATGTGAAAGTCTTGGAATTTATTTTGATTTTTGTGTATTATGACCATGTATAATCGGCCACATGAGTAATTTGAGCACTTGATGTTATATTAAAATTCTTGAGCTTAAATATATGGATGTATGTATATGTGGTCATATAATGGCATTTTGGTTTAAAGGTTGAATGATAAATTATAATAAAGCGAGATGATATGAGATGCGAATGTGATTGACAAGTAAACATTATTGATAAAAATATTGAATACTTCTACTTGTATTCGTTAAGCTCAAGAGCAAAGGGCGCTAAATCCGATAAAGGGAAGGAAAAAGTGGTCGAATAGCCATTGAAGCCGTCAAGCGACATCCGAGGTAAGTCCTCAAGAAATGACCCTACTCGAATTATGTGAAATGAAATATGGATGTGTAATGATTATTGATTTATGTGTGTATGAGTATTTGAATGATACCCGGCTAAGTCCCGAAGGCGATTATGCTAGTGATATGTTTGTGTTTGAGCCTTAGTAACTAAAAATGAAATATGGATGTGTAATGATTATTGATGTATATGTGTGCATGAGCAATTGAATGATATCCGGGCTAAGTCCCAAAGACATTTATGCTAGTAATTATATCCGGGTTAAGACCCGAAGGCAATTGTGCTAGTGACTACATCCGAGCTAAGACCCGAAGGCATTCGTGCAAGTTGTTAAATCCGGGCTAATACCCGAAGGCATTTGTGCAAGTCGTTCTATCCGGGCTAAGACCCGAAGGCATTCGTGCATGTGGTTATATCCGGTTGTATTCCGAAGAAGCTTGGGCTGGAGGTGAGCGTTGGTTGCTGTAATAAATTTAATTAGTACGCTCGAAAAGCCCAAAGAATAAGGTATGTTTATATGTGCATTGGAAAAGTCGATATGTTTGAGTAACATTCGCTCAATCGACTAACGAGTTTTCAGCTATTGAATTGGTTGATATCTTGTGAAAGTGTATAATGATGAAGTGTGAAGTAAGTATGATTATGTGAATGTGTATTAATGAAATGATTCATTTGGCTATGTGAATGTAATGCTTTAGTTAAAGCTGATTTTATTGCTTGAGACTTACTAAGCATAAAAAATGCTTACCCGTTGCTTTGGCTCTCTGTTTTATAGATTTTGCTCGTTAGCGATCGGATTCGGGATCATTAAAGTCGAAGTCATCTACACTATCAAAGCCTCCATTTTGGTATAATTTTGGTTGAACTTTGAAATGGCATGTATAGGACTACCCTATTGTTGAAGGTCATGTACCTTTCGGTTTTGTGTAAGCTTGGATAGCCATGCGAAAATGGCTTATATCGTTTTAGTATGATTCTATAATCGTTTGTATGATGATCATTATGGGGTATGGAATTGTTTGAAAAGATTAGCCATTGGAATGGTTAATCGTGATCACACTTTGTGCTATGTATGCAAAAAGGGTCAATTGAATCGTGGAAATCATGAAATAGGTAATGGTTACCTTGAAAACAGATGCTGGCAGCAGCAGTGGTGTGGATTTGAAAAATAACCAAAATTTTTAGGAATGGTATTAAATAGTGAATAAGTTATGTAAATGAACCTTGATGAGTCTACTTTCACATGGAAGAAACGAAACGGTCATAAGAGTTACATGTTAAGAGATATTAAAGCTATTGTGAGACAGGGCCAGAACGGTTTCTAGGTCCCCTTTCGCGACTTTAAAAATTTACTATAAATTATCCAGAAATAATTAGAAGTCATGCCTTATATTTTCAGATTCCATTTTGAGTCTAGTTTCATTAGAAACAAACGGCACCAGTATTAAAGCCCTGTACATGGAGATATTCAAGTTGTAACGCGCGAAGGTCAGAGCAGTCAATCCCTGTAACATGGGTGACTTTTACTAATAAACTGTACCAATTGGCCCGACCAAAAATTCTAAAAATAAATCCATGGATGGATATATGAGTCTAAATTCAAGGAAAATTTACGGAATCAGTTTCCGAGTTTTGAAACTCGAGATATGATTTTTAAGGCGACAGTGACGCAGATTTCCAGCCTGTCTGGAAATGTCAAATTGGTGGGTGCAATATGTGGATTTGGCTTGTTAACCCCTCGTGTCCGACAATCGCGATGGTCTCGGTTCGGGTGTTACAATTTTATTGGTATCAGAGCTACGGTTTAGTCGATTCTAGGACTACCGTGATATGTTTGGGGTCTAGCTATACATGCCATATAGTGATAAATTGATAGTGTGGTGATTTCTAACAATCTGAATTTGTGTTTGTTTATAGCAATGGATCCCGATCCCAACCGAGCAATAGCTGATGATGTGGAGAGTGTGGCGCTGCTCCCGCGCAAGGGACAGCGGCCATGGACTCTCAACCTATGGCCAACAATCCGAATGATGAGGCTAGGCAAGCCTTTTATAGTGTGATGAATGATTGGTTCAACCAATACATTCGAACTAACACTACTGCTCCACAACCTCCATTCCCGACTAATGTAACCCCAAGACCTACAATACCTCCGTGAATGACCAAATAAGGTCAAGTAAGCCCCGATCGACAGAATTCGTAAACATGGGGCCACTGAATTCAAGGCTACGGATAGCGACGATGCCGAGCAAGCTGAATTTTAGTTGGACAACACTATCCGGTGCTCGATGAGCTATCTTGTACACCGATGAGTGCTTAAAGTGTACCATCTCCTTGCTACGCGATTCCGCCTACTATTGGTGGAGTACTCGACTGTGGTGCCTAGAGAGCAAGTGATTTGGGAATTCTTTCAAACCGAGTTCAAAAAAGTATATCGATCGAGATTCATCGACCAAAAGCGAAGGAATTTCTTGATCTTAAGCAAGGCTCTATGTCGATTCATCGACTCTGAACGAAAATTTGTGAGGCTTAGCAGACGCGAGAATGCATTTCGTCCGAAGCTATTATGTAAACGCTTCGAGGATGGGATGAATGATGATATAAGGATGTTCGTTGGCATTCTCGAAATACGAGAGTTCGTAGTACTTGTTGAGCGAGCTTGTAAAACCGAAGAGCTTAGAAAGGAGAAACAAAAAGTTGATGTGGGAACTGGAGAATTCTGAAAAAGGTCCTCGGGAAAGTCTCTTCAACAGGCATCGAAGAGATTTCGAGATGATGTAAGCCGGTCTAGAGGCGATTCGGGCTTTTCTAGACGAGATCGCGATCGACCCCCTGTGACCACACGAGTCACTTCGATCGCCAGTGGTGGAAATGATCGCCGAGAGAGAGCGGAGTGTCTGCATTGTGGCAAATGGCATTCGGGAGTCAGAGGTTCCGTGATCGGTCCTGCTATAAGTGTGGATCGGCCGACCACTTTATCAAGGATTGCCCGAGGTTGCTCGAACAAAATGTAAGTCAAAGTGGAAACCCGAGTGCTACCACTACTCGAAGTAGGCCACCTAGAAATATGGGCAATGTTAGTGGCGGTCAGAGAGGATCTAGAGATGCTACCATCAGATCTGAGGCTCGTGCTCCTGCTAGGACTTATGCCATACGCACACGCCGAGGATCTTGCCTCACCGGATGTTATTACCTAGGTACTTTCACTCTTTTCGATACTAATGTGATTGCTTTGATTGACCTGGTTCTACTCATTCTTATATATGTGAAACCTTAGCATCCAAAGAAGACTTTGCCTATTGAGTCTACTGAGTTTGTAATTCGGGTGTCAAACCCCTTGGGTCATTACGTGCTTGTCAACAAGGTGTGCAAGAAAAGTCCCCTAGTATTCCGAGGTTCTTATTTTCCGGCGGACTTGATGCTTTTGCCGTTCGATGAATTCGACGTTATTCTTGGTTTGGATTGGTTGACCATGCACGATGCGGTTGTAAATTGCAAAAGCAAGACTATCGATTTGAGGTGCTTGCGAATAACAAGATAATTCGGGTTGAGTCTACGGACTTAAAGGGTTGCCACCGTAATATCGCAATGTTGGCCCGAAAATATGTAAGAAAAGGGTGCAAAGCGTACCTTGCGTATGTGCTCGATGACAAGGAGTCGAAAAAAACCCGAATCGATGCGGTGGTTTGTGAATACCGGATGTTTTCCACGAAGAATTGTCGGGTTTACCACTGTTCGGTAAATAGAGTTTGGCATCGAATTGGTACCGGTACCACTCAATTTCGATAGCTCCGTGTCGTATGGCACCAACGAATTAAAGGAGTTGAAAGCTCGATTGCAAGAATTGGTGGGCGATGAGGTTTTGCTCGCTTGAGTTTTTCGCCTTGGGGTGCGCCGGTGTTGTTTGTGAAAAGAAGGATGGAACCATGAGGTCGTGCATCGACTATCGTCGACTTAATAAAGCGACGATAAAGAACAAATATCCGTATCACAGTATCGACGATTTGTTCGATCAACTGAAGAACCTCGGTGTTCTCGAAAATAGATTTGAGATCGGGCTATTATCAATTGCGAATTCGAGATTCGGACGTACCCAAGACTGCCTTCAGAACGAGATATGGTCACTACGAGTTCCTAGTGATGCCGTTTGGGCTTACTAATACCCCTGCGGTATTTATGGATTTGATGAATCGGATCTTCAGACCATATTTGGATCAGTTCGTAGTCGTATTCATTGATGACATCTTGGTCTATTCAAGAAATGAGACCGAGCATGCTGAACACCTGAGGTTAGTGCTGCAAATTTTACGGGATAAGCAGTTATATGCTAAGTTCAGCAAGTGTGAGTTCTGGATAAGAGAGGTTAGCTTCTTGGGGCATGTGGTATCTGCATCGGGTATTCGAGTCGACCCGAACAAAATTTCAGCCATACTTAATTGGAAGCCTCCGAGAAATATTACTGAGGTTCGGAGCTTTTTGGGGCTTGCCGGTTATTACCGACGATTTGTAAAAGGTTTCTCAACGATAGCCACGCCAATGACGGCTTACTCCAAAAGGATGTTAAGTTCGAATGGACGGAGAAATGTCAGAAAGGTTTCGATCAACTGAAAACTTATTTGACTGAAGCCCCAATTCTAGTGCAACCCGAATCGGGCAAAGAGTTTGTCATTTATAGTGACGCATCCCTACTTGGGTTGGGTTGCGTATTGATGCAAGAAGGGCGAGTTGTGGCCTATGCGTCGAGACAATTAAAGCCACATGAGAAAAATTATCCGAACCATGATCTCGAATTGGCTGCCATCGTATTCGCCTTAAAGATATGGCGACATTACTTATTTAGTGAGAAGTGCCATGTGTATTCGGATCACAAAAGTCTCAAATATTTGATGACCCAAAGAGACTTAAATCTGCGACAAAGACGTTGGCTCGAGTTGTTAAAGTATTATGAGCTGGTCATTGACTATCACCCGGGAAAGGCGAATGTGGTTGCGGATGCCTTGAGTCGTAAATCATTATTCGCTTTACGAGCGATGAATGTGCATATGTCCGTTCGATCCGACAACGTGTTAGTAGCTGAATTGAAAGCCAAACCATTATTGATGCATCAAATTTGTGAAGCTCAGAAGGTCGACGATGAGTTGGTTGCAAAACGGGCCGAGTGTGTTCCGAACAAGGAATCGGAGTTTCAGATCGATGATGACGATTGTTTGAGGTTCAAGAGTCGTCTGTGTGTTCCAAAGAATTCGAAACTTATTTCTATAATACTGAACGAAGCCTATTGTAGCCGAATGGTGATCCACCCGGGGAGTACGAAGATGTACAACGATTTGAAACGTCGATTTTGGTGGCATGGTATGAAACGAGACATCTCCGACTTTGTTTCGAGGTGTTTAATATGTCAACAAGTGAAAGCGGAACATCAAGTGCCTTCAGGATTACTTCAGCCGATCATGATACCCGAGTGGAAATGGGATCGAGTCACAATGGACTTCGTATCCGGACTGCCATTTTCGGTGAGTAAGAAGGATGCGATTTGGGTCGTTGTAGATAGATTGACTAAGTCGGCTCACTTTGTCCCCGTACGTACGGACTTTTCAATGGACAAACTAGCCGAACTGTACGTTTCTCAGATTGTAAGATTGCACGGGGTGCCTATTTCCATCGTGTCGGATAGAGATCCGAGATTTACCTCGCGATTTTGGAAAAAGTTGCAAGAAGCTTTGGGTACCAAGTTGCATTTCAGCACCGCCTTTCACCCCCAAACCCATGGTCAATCCGAGCGGATAATTCAGATACTTGAAGATATGTTGAGATGTTGCATCCTCGAGTTCAGTGGTTCATGGGAACGGTATTTGCCGTTGATTGAATTCGCTTACAACAATAGCTTTCAATCAAGTATTAAGATGGCACCCTACGAGGCTTTGTACGGTCGTAAATGTCGTACACCATTGTTTTGGACCGAGCTCGGTGAAAGCAAAATTTTCGGTGGATTTGATTAGAGATGCTGAATGAAAGTGAAAGTAATCCGTGAAAGTCCAAGATAGCCTCCGATCGTCGAAGTCGTGCAGCGGATCTGAAGCGTAAAACATCGAGCATCGTGGGAGATAAAGTGTTTCTCAAGGTTTCACCTTGGAAAAGATACTCGATTCTAGTAAGGGCAAGTTGAGGCCGAGGTTCATTGGGCCATATGAGATATCCGAAGCGAAGTCGGTCCAGTGGCATATCGTCTGATTTTGCCCCCTGAACTCGAAAAGATTCACGATGTCTTTCATGTTTCGATTGTTCGACGCTATAGATCTAATCCATCGCACGTGATTAGTCCATCAGAGGTTGAAATTCAAGCCGATATGAGTAATGAAGAAGAACTGATTCGTATCCTAGCTCGTGAAGTGAAGAAGTTGCGAAACAAAAGGGTTCCGTTAGTAAAAGTGTTATGGCTCAAACACGGGATAGAAGAAGCTACTTGGGAACCCGAGAACTCTATGAAAGAACGATACCCAAACCTATTTACCGGTAAGATTTTCGGGGATGAAAATCTCTTAAGTGGGGGAGAGTTGTGACACCCCTAATGTGACCCTAGTCGGAGAGTGGTTTCGGGACCACAAAACCGAGTCACAAGAATAATTAGGTGTTATATTCTGTGCTTATTGTATGTGGAATTTGTATGCGTAAATATTTCGTGTCTTGATTTTTATTAATTAGGTGCTAATTTATAAGAAAGGACCCATGTGTTAGGACTTGAAAATGTGATAGGTGAATTTTTAAGTGGCCTAATAATGCATGAAGTGAAATAAATGGAGTTGCATGTCAATTATCCCATTTCCAAAGGTTAGTGGCCGGCCATGACAAATTATGGGCAAAAGGAACATGTTTCCAACATGTTTTGCTAATGGTTGATGTTAGAATGGTTATTATATTGGTGTTAGTAGGAAGAAAAGAAAAAAAAATGGGTATGTGTGGTTGCCCCCTCCCCATTGCCGTGTATTGAGCAAAGAAAAAAAAAAGTTTGGTTCATCTTCCTCCTAGCTTAGCCGATCCTTCAAGAAGAAAAGGGAAGAGTTAGCATTCGGTCACCGAGCTTGAACTAAGGTATGGAATCCATGTTAGTCTTTGAAATCTTTGCATATATGAAGCTAGTTACTAAGTCCTTTACTTGCCCATGTCAAAAATTTTGAAGGCGGTAGTAATACAAGTGTTCAGCCATGGAAGATGTTTAGGGGAAATGGTTGTTGCCTTTATGATTTAAGGAATAATTAGAAATGGGTGAAAGAAACAAGTCTTTGTTCTTGATTCTTCTTGGCGATTCTAAGGGAGAAAAGAGAGCAACCATTTGGTTTCTAAGCCATAAATAAGGTGAGAAATTCATATGAATCCTTGAAATTTTAGATGAAATTGAGCTAGTTACCAAGTATTTTTTAGGTGACCCATGTTAGAAATTGTGATTTTGGGGTGACTAGAACTTTCGGCCATAATGGTTATTGAGGATTAAGGTTATGTTTCATGCTAAACTTGATGAATCTTGGTGTATGGGTGCTTGAACTAAGCGAATGATCAAGTAGATGCATAAATACAAAGTAAGAAGAATCGGCTATTATGTGTAATACTATTGCGAATATGAAAATGTTATACTTGAATAATGTATATGGTTGGAGTTGATAATATGAAAGGAAGGCTTAGATGTGTTTGTTTAAAGAAGGAATTGTTGAAGAATGTATGTGAACTTGGCCAACGATTCGACTTAGTACATATATGATGTGAAAGTCTTGGAATTTATTTTTGATTTTTGTGTATTATGACCATGTATAATCGGCCACATGAGTAATTTGAGCACTTGGTGTTATATTAAAATTCTTGAGCTTAAATATATGGATGTATGTATATGTGGTCATATAATGGCGTTTTGGTTTAAAGGTTGAATGATAAATTATAATAAAGCGAGATGATATGAGATGCGAATGTGATTGACAAGTAAACATTATTGATAAAAATATTGAATACTTCTACTTGTATTCGTTAAGCTCAAGAGCAAAGGGAGCTAAATCCGATAAAGGGAAGGAAAAAGTGGTCGAATAGCCGTTGAAGCCGTCTGACGACATCCGAGGTAAGTCCTCAAGAAATGACCCTACTCGAATTATGTGAAATGAAATATGGATGTGTAATGATTATTGATTTATGTGTGTATGAGTATTTGAATGATACCCTGCTAAGTCCCAAGCGATTATCTTGGTGATATGTTTGTGTTTGAGCCTTAGTAACGAAAATGAAATATGGATGTGTAATGATTATTGATGTATATGTGTGCATGAGCAATTGAATGATATCCGGCTAAGTCCCAAGACATTTATGCTAGTAATTATATCCGGTTAAGACCAAGGCAATTGTGCTAGTGACTACATACGGGCTAAGACCAAGGCATTCGTGCAAGTTGTTAAATCCGGGCTAATACCAAGGCATTTGTGCAAGTCGTTCTATCCGGCTAAGACCAAGGCATTCGTGCATGTGGTTATATCCGGTTGTATTCGAAGAAGCTTGGGCTGGAGGTGGCGTTGGTTGCTGTAATAAATTTAATTAGTACGCTCGAAAAGCCCAAAGAATAAGGTATGTTTATATGTGCATTGGAAAAGTCGATATGTTTGAGTAACATTCGCTCAATCGACTAACGAGTTTTCAGCTATTGAATTGGTTGATATCTTGTGAAAGTGTATAATGATGAAGTGTGAAGTAAGTATGATTATGTGAATGTGTATTAATGAAATGATTCATTTGGCTATGTGAATGTAATGCTTTAGTTAAAGCTGATTTTATTGCTTGAGACTTACTAAGCATAAAAAATGCTTACCCGTTGCTTTGGCTCTCTTTTATAGATTTTGCTCGTTAGCGATCGGATTCGGGATCATTAAAGTCGAAGTCATCTACACTATCAAAGCCTCCATTTTGGTATAATTTTGGTTGAACTTTGAAATGGCATGTATAGGACTACCCTATTGTTGAAGGTCATGTACCTTTCGGTTTTGTGTAAGCTTGGATAGCCATGCGAAAATGGCTTATATCGTTTTTAGTATGATTCTATAATCGTTTGTATGATGATCATTATGGGGTATGGAATTGTTTGAAAAGATTAGCCATTGGAATGGTTAATCGTGATCACACTTTGTGCTATGTATGCAAAAAGGGCCAATTGAATCGTGGAAATCATGAAATAGGTAATGGTTACCTTGAAAACAGATGCTGGCAGCAGCAGTGGTGTGGTTTTGAAAAATCACCAAAATTTTTAGGAATGGTATTAAATATTGAATAAGTTATGTAAATGAACCTTGATGAGTCTACTTTCATATGGAAGAAACGAAACGGTCATAGGAGTTACATGTTAAGAGATATTAAAGCTATTGTGAGACAGGGCCAGAACGATTTCTGGGTCCCCTGTCGCGAATTTAAAAATTTACTATAAATTATCCAGAAATAATTAGAAGTCATGCCTTATATGTGCAGATTCCATTTTGAGTCTAGTTTCATTAGAAACAAACGGAACCAGTATTAAATCCCTGTACAGGGAGATATTCAAGTTGTAACGCGCGAAGGTCAGAGCAGTCGATCCCTGTAACATGGGTGACTTTTACTAATAAACTGTACCAATTGGCCCGACCAAAAATTCTAAAAATAAATCCATGGATGGATATATGAGTCTAAATTCAGGGAAAATTTATGGAATCAGTTTCCGAGTTTTGAAACTCGAGATATGAGTTTTAAGGCGACAGTGACGCAGATTTCCAGCCTGTTTGGAAATGTCAAATTGGTGGGTGCAATATGTGGATTTGGCTTGTTAACCCCTCGTGTCCGACACCGGCGATGGTCTCGGGTTCGGGGTGTTACACCAACCTATACATGCCATAATTCGAGTTTGACTTATAAAGGTACCAAAATAGCTGATAGTGTGATGAACTTTGCTGACGGTCCCTAAGCTCGTTGCTTGACCCAAAATCCATAAAATAGAAACAAGTATATACACAGTAAGCCATTATAGCTTAGTAAGTCATAAGAAAATATACAACACGATAACAATATCAACTGGATTTAACCAAAACAACTTATAATATTATAACACATTTAAATCCAGACATATAAAGTTCATATTACATATGTATTCATTCTTCGATATCCCTTTGGCTGAATGCTCATGTAACCAAATTATCATTAATACCATTTAACTTTCACAACCAAATAATCATAACAACCCTAGTTCACATACTATAAACACATGAGCCCATGTATGACATTATTGTTTCATATACACATATTAATTATGTGGTCGAATATGCAAAATCACACATACATATAATTAAACTCATTCAATAATATTCACAAGGCCGAATACACATACCTCATTTTAGTTAGTAATAAGCTAATACATACCTGTCTATTTATCTCATTTACACACTCGAACATAACTTATCTTTGCCTGATGAACCATTCAGAATTTGGTACGACACTCGAATAATCACACATATATCGTACAATGCCAACGTCCCAAACGTGGTCTTACATGTAACCACATATCGATGCCACAGTCCCAGATAGGGTCTTACTCACACACATATATCGGAATCACATATCGATGCCATGGTCTTACTCGCACACATAAGTCGGAATCCTCTGTCATGACATATATCCTCTGTCATGTTTATACAAGTCCATATATTCCATTTATTTCACATTTTAGTCCCTCAAATTATTATTTTTGCAATTTAGTCCTAATTACTCAAAATCACCAAAAACTCCAATACAAAACATGTTAATCTAAAATATATCTTCCATATTTCATCATCAAACAACAAAAATCACAAGCTCTCAACAATGGATTAACTCAAAATATTCATCAAAATCAAAAATTCAAGCATGGGTTTTGTAGTACTCGAAGCAACGATCTCAAAAATGTAAAAATTATCAAAAACCGAGCTGAACACTTACCTTGATTGAGCTTAGAACCAACAGAACCCTAGCTTCTTTTCTTTTCTTTTTCTTTTGTTTAGTTTCGCCAATGAAGAACAAATGAAATAAAATGAATTTGATAACTTTATTTTTAATTAATAAATGTTTATTAACTAAATTACTTAAATAACCTTAATGAATTAATAATAAAATCATAAATTATATGTCTTTTACCATCCAAACAATGTGCTAATGGAATATTTACAATATAAATCCTCCAATTTAGAAAGCCATTAACAAATCAGCCCTTTACAAATTAAACTACCAAATTTTCAATTTACGTGATTAACTCTTTTTATTTAATCGAGCACTTAAACAATAAAATTAAACCACAAAAATTTCACAGATATAAATTCGCACAAAATAAACACAGAAAATAAATTTTAAATATTTTTTTGACTCGGATTCGTGGTCCCAAAACCACCGTTCCGATTAGGTTCTAAATTGGGCTGTTACAACTCTCCCCCCTTAGGGATTTTCATCCCCGAAAATCTTACCGGTGAATAGGTTCGGATAGCATTCTCTCATTGCATCTTTTGGCTCCCACGTTGCTTCGTCAACCCCGTGTTTAACTACAGTACTTTAACTAACGGAATCTTCTTATTTCTAACTCTTTAATCTCATAAGCCAGATTACGGTTCTTCTTTGTACGTCATATCGGGTTTAATCTCAATCTCAGATGGACTAATCACATGTGAAGGATCAGACCGATATCTATGGAGCATCGAAACATGGAATACATTGTGGATCTTTTCTAACTCAGCTGGCAAAAATAGTCTATAAGCAACTGGCCTGATACGTTTTATAATCTCATACGGCCCAATAAATCTCGAACTCAATTTGCCTTTACGACCAAATCTGAGTATTTTCTTCCATGGTGAGACTTTCAAGAAGACTTTATCTCCGATCTGAAACTCTATATCTTTACGTTTCAAGTCCGTATACGATTTCTGATGGTCTGATGCTGCTTTCAGACTTTCACATATCACTTTCACTTTCTATTCAGTTTCTCTGACCAAATCGACCCCGTGTATCTTATTTTCACTGAGCTTAGTGCAATACAATGGTGTACGACATTTACAACCATACAAAGCCTCATAAGGTGCCATTTTGATACTCGATTGAAAACTGTTATTATGCGCAAACTCAATCAGGGGTAGGTCTCGTTCTCACATATCTTCGAACTCGAAAATGCAACATCTCAACATATCCTCAAGTATCTGAATTATTCGCTCAGACTGGCCATCAGTTTGCAGATGGAAAGCAGTACCGAAATGTAATTTTGTACCTAGCGCATCTTGCGGTTTCTTCCAAAACCGCTATGTAAACCTTGGATCTCTATCCGAAACAATAGATATAGGCACACCATGTAATCTCACAATCTGAGAAACATGCAATTTAGCCAGCTTATCAAGTGAGTAGTTTGTACGTATCAAAACAAAATGAGCCAACTTAGTTAATCTATCCACAATAACCCAGATTGCATCTTTCTTGCTTGGTGTCAACGGTAAACTAGATACAAAATCCATAGTAACTCTGTCCCATTTCCACTCAGGTATCATAATCGGCTGAAGTAATCCGGAAGGTACCTGATGCTTAGCTTTTACTTGTTGACAGACTAAACATCTTACAACAAAGTCAGAAATGTCTCATTTCATACCATGCCACCAATAAAGTTGTTTCAGATCATTATACTTATTTGTACTACCTGGGTGAACAAATAACTGACTGCTGTGAGCTTCATTCAAAATCATCTGAATCAACTCTGAATTCTTCGGAACACATATTCAGTTTCTGAATCTCAAACAGTCACCAGCATCAGCTCTGAATTCTGAATCAGCATTTGTATCACACAAAGCTCGTTTTGCTAGTAATTCATTATCAACCTTCTGGGCATCACAAATTTGTTGAACAAATAATGGTATTGCTTTCAATTTAGCTATTATCGAACCATCATCAGACATAGCCATATGCGCATTCATTTATGCAAAGCAAACAGTGAGTTTTGGCTTAAAGTATCAGCAAGAACATTAGCCTTTCCCGGATGATAGTTAATCACAAGCTCATAGTCTTTTAACAATTCTAGCCATTGGTGTTGTCTCAAATTTAGACCTTTTTGGGTCATCAAGTATTTCAAACTTTTGTGATCAGGATAGACATGACATTTCTCACCGAACAGATAGTGGCGCCCATATCTTTAATGCAAACACAATAGATGCAAATTCTAGGTCATGTGTCGGATAGTTCTTTTCATGTGGATTTAGCTGTCTAGAGGCATAAGCTATAACTTTACCTTCCTGCACCAGAACACAGCCCAAACCATTTAAAGATGCATCACTATAGATAACAAATTATTTAGCCGATTCTGGTTGAACTAGCACCGGAGCTTCGGTCAAAAGGGCTTTCAACTGATCAAAACTTTTCTGGCACTTTTCTGACCACTCGAACTTAACATCTTTCTGCAATAGCTTCGTCATCGGAGCTGCAATCATAGAAAAACCTTTCACGAACCATCTATAATAACCAGCAAAACCTAGAAAACTTTGGACTTCAGAAATATTCCTCGAAGGTTTCCAATCGAGTATAGCTAAAATTTTGCTCAGATCAACCCGAATACCCAATGCTGATACCACATGACCTAGAAAACTGACTTCACTTAATAGAACTCACATTTGCTAAATTTCGCATACAACTGCTTATCTCGCAAAGTCTGCAACACAAGTCTCAAATGTTTGGCATGTTCAGCTTCATAACGAGAGTAGATCAAAATGTCATCTATAAACACAACCACAAACAGGTCCAGATATGGTCTGAAGATCTGATTAATCAAATCCATGAAAATAGCAGGTGCATTAGTGAGTCTAAATAGCATAACTAAAAACTCATAGTGTCCATACCTCGTTCAAACCGCAATCTTTGGCACGTCAGAGTCTTTAACTCACAATTGATAGTAGCCCGATCTCAAATCTATCTTTGAAAACACTGTAGCCCCTTTTAGTTGATCAAACAGATCATCAATCCGTGGCAACGGATACTTATTCTTTATAGTCACCTTATTGAGTTGTCTATAATTAATGCACATTCTCATAGTTCCATCTTTCTTTTTCACAAACAGTACTGGTGAACCACAAGGAGAGAAACTCAATCGTGCGAAACCTCTATCTGTCAACTCTTGCAATTGAGCTTTCAATTCTTTTAATTCTGTAGGCGCCATTCCATATGGAGCTATGGATATCGGAGTCATCCAGGCAGTAACTCAATACCAAACTCTACCTCTCGAATAGGTGGCAAACCCAGTAATTCTTTAGGAAACATATCTGGATACTCACATACAACTGGTAATGATTCAATGTTTCTTTTAGCCATTTTACTGTCAAGAACGTAGGAAAAATAAGCTTCACAACCTTTTCTCACATATTTCTGAGCTAGCATTAAAGAAATCACTGCTGGTAATCCATTTAGATCATTAGATTCAATCCGAATAATCTCATCATTCTGGCTCCGTAGATCAATGGTCTTTCTCTTGCAGTTCACAACAACATCATGTAAAGTCAACCAATCCATACCCAGAATTATGTCGAATTCATCAAATGGCAGCAACATCAAATCCGCAAGAAAATATGAATCTCGAATCATCAAGGGACAATTCTTACACACTCTATCAACAATAACACACCTGCCTAAGGGGTTTGACACTTTAATCACAAACTCAGTAGACTCAACAGGCAGAGTCTTGCCGAATACTAACGTCTCACACATAAGAATGAGTAGAACAAGGATCAATCAATGTAATTACGTTAGTATCATAAAGAGTGAATGTACCGGTAATAACATCTGGGGATGAAGCCTCTTCTCGCATGCGAATAGCATAGGCTCTAGCAGGCGCACGAGCCTCAGATCTGACTGTCGTATCTTTGATTCCTCTCTGACTGCCACTCGTATTACCCGCATTTCTCGATGGTCTACCCCGAGCTGCAGTATTACCCGATCTCGTGTTTGCACTGGATTTTCTTCACTTAACCCTAGGAAATCTCGAATATAATGATCTATCGATCCAAATTTAAAACAGGCGCGATCATGCAATCTGCAACTGTTGAGATGTCGTTTACCACAGTGTTAACACTCGGGTTGATTTGATCTGACATTCCCCACACTAGCTACTGAGGTAGCTCTCGAGCTCATAGGTGATCTATTTTGATCCCGTCTGGAATAACTCCAAGTGGCTCTAGAACGACTGAAATCATCTCAGAACTTCTTTGGTACCGACTGGATTGACTTATTGAATGATCTCTTATGCGAGTCTCTAGCTTCAAAATTAGCTTTTCTCTTCTCTTTCCCGAGATGTTCAGCTTTGCAGGCTCGCTCAACCAGTACCACAAACTCTTTTATCTCAAGTATGCCAACTAACAGTTTAATATCTTCATTCAGCCCATCTTCAAATCTTTTACACATTATAGGTTCGGTTGAAACACACTTTCGGGCATACCGATTGAGTCTCACATATTTCCGCTCATACTCTGTCACAGTCATCTAACCCTATTTCAGCTCTAGAAATTCTTTTCGCTTCTGATCAATAAATCTCTGACTGATATACTTCTTACAGAACTCAGTCTGGAAGAATTCCCAGGTTACTCGCTCTTTCGGAACCACTGATACTAGGGTATTCCACTAGTGATATGCTATGTCTCGAAGCAAAGATATGGCACATTTCAAACATTCCTCTAGGGTATAAGACAGCTCATCAAACACACGGATAGTATTATCAAGCCAGAACTCATCCCTCTCAGCATCATCATCATCAGTAGCTTTAAACTCTTCAGCCTCATGTTTTCTGATTTTATCCATAGGTGGCATATACAATCTCAACGGATCACTTACTTGAGGTACAGCAGGCATCAAAGATGGATTAGTCGGGGGTGGAGGTTGTTGTGCAGTAGGGTTAGTCCAAACATACTGAGTAAACCAATCATTCAACATTTGGTAAAAGGCTTATCTAGCCTCTCCTTCCTGGTTACTCGAAATCAGTCAAGAATCAGCCAGCGCTGCCCCTTGCGTGGGAGCAAGCGCTACACTCTCGACATCATCAGCTACAGCTCTGTCAAGATCCATTTACTATATGAAAACACATTTTCAATTGTCAGAAGTCATCACGCTATCGAAGTATATAATATGGCATATATGGCTAGACTCACACACGCTACGTTAGTCCTAGAACCGACTAAACCGTAGCTCTGATACTAATAAAATGAGACACTTCTAACCTGTATTTGTCACCGGAATAGGGTCATAATGCATTACAGAATAAAACACGATCTCAAACAATTACATATAATATATATAATTATTCACATAAACAAGTCTCGAAAGTTACTCAAAATTTATTTCATAAATTAATACAACTATTAAATTTGAACATTTCATATCATATGTATATATAGTCATATCTTTCACATGTAACAATATAAAATATAATGCATCAAAATTTCATATATGCGACATTAGCATAGTAATCTATATGAATCTCATATGTTTTACATATTAATTCCATTAAAAGCAAGTATTTGGTTATAAGTCAACTCATTTCATTTTTTGGTCTAATCGGCTAATAAATATAATTAGCAAATTCATATAGCCATATACATAGGTATAAAGCACCCATAAATATGAACACCTTTACTTACGTACAAGGCACATAGAAACATAATTAATATAACAAGACCAAACGTCATATAAGCATATTTTAACTTAATACATAAATAAGCACCAAAATTTCTATCATGCATATGTCTTTCTCTTTACCTATTAATTTCATAATTTACATTACCTCAATTACATTCATAATAAACCATATGGCCGAATATATATATATCATCATCACAAATGTTATGTATTTTAGTTACGCCCTCGATATAGATTCAATACAAAACCAAACATTCATATATACAACCGAATAAATATAAATATGTATATATGCATGGTGCGCATTTACCCTAAAATCAAGGCCACACTTAACATTTGAACACATTCTAAAGCGATTGACCAAAGCAAATATAAGACATTTTTCATTGCTTATTATCTTGCTTAGATGAATCATACTACTTTAAAACACATACACAACCAAAATTCTCATCATCGAACTTGCATAATTAAACTCATTAAACATTAATATTAAGAACATACTAAATCAAACTGAGCATACTAGGCAAGTCCACAAAAATACCATATCTTAGTGTGAAGCACATCCAAAACAACCAAACATACTTACTACTGACTTCACCATACCTTATGTAAAATCATTAACCAAATTCAATATTCAAACACATAACACATACTATATTCATTCATGGCACATAGCATATTAATCAAAATGGGCTTAAACCATTATCATACCAGGACCGAATTCAAGCATAGAAATAAGCCAAAGTTCAACATTTTCAAAACATATTCCCTGCCTATACATGCCATAATTCGAGTTTGACTTATAAAGGTACCAAAATAGCTGATAGTGTGATGAACTTTGCTGACGGTCCCTAAGCTCGTAGCTTGACCCAAAATCTATAAAACAGAAACAAGTATATACACAGTAAGCCATTATAGCTTAGTAAGTCATAAGCAAATATACAACATGATAACAATATCAACTGGATTTGACCAAATCAACTTATAATATTATAACACATTTAAATCCAGACATATAAAAGTTCATATTATATATGTATTCATTCTTCGGTATCCCTTTGGTCGAATGCTCATGTAACCAAATTATCATTAATACCATTTAAATTTCACAACCAAATAATCATAACAACCCTAGTTCACATAATATAAACACATGAGCCCATGTATCACATTATAGTTTAATATACACATATTAATTATGTGGCCGAATATGCAAAATCACACATACATATAATTAAACTCATTCAATAATATTCACAGGGTCGGATACACATACCTCATTTTAATTTGTAATAACCTAATACATACCTATCTATTTATCTCATTTACACACTCGAACATAACTTATCTTTGCCCGATGAACCATTCGGAATTTTGTAGGACACTCGGATAATCACACATATATCGTACAATGCCAACGTCCCTAACGTGGTCTTACATGTAACCACATATCGATGCCACTGTCCCAGATAGGGTCTTACTCGCACACATATATCAGAATCACATATCGATGCAATGGTCTTACTCTACACATAAGTAGGAATCCTCTGTCATGACATATGTATCCTAACTATTCCTAAGGTTCATACGGGACATTCGGACGTCGTGCCTCGGTCGAAACGAATGCTTGAACATGGTTACCAAGCTTATACACATTTGGCGATTAAATGTGTAAATTCATACATTACATACCAGAATTTATATATATATATATATATATAGCATTTAACTACAATTAGACATGTCTATTTGCTTATAAACTTACCTTGGACGTAATAAAACGGAACAGGGCAGCTAGTCAACGACTTTTGTTTTCCCCCGATCCAAATATGATTTCTTTGGTTCTTGATCTAAACATATTCAAATTAAGTTCATTCAAACATATTTTCATTCAATTTAGTCCAAAAACACATAAAATGGAAAATTACCATTTTACCTTGACATTTACAATTTTTACAATTTAGTCCCTATTACACAAAACACAAAATATGCAAAATTTCCCTATTCCCATGTTGGGCCGAATTTTACCCATGCTTATACAAGTCCATATATTTCATTTATTTCACATTTTATTCCCTCAAATTATTATTTTTGCAATTTAGACCTAATTACTCAAAATCACCAAAAACTCCAATACAAAACATGTTAATCTAAAATATATCTTCCATATTTCATCATCAAACAACAAAAATAAGCTCTGAACAATGGCATAACTCAAAATATTCATCAAAATAAAAAATTCAAGCATGGGTTTTGTAGTACTCGAAGCAACAATCTCAAAAACGTAAAAATTATCAAAAACCGAGCTGAACACTTACCTTGATTGAGCTTAGAACCAACAAAACCCTAGCTTCTTTTCTTTTCTTTTTCTTTTGTTTACTTTTAGCAATGAAGAACAAATGAAATAAAATGAATTTGATAACTTTATTTTAATTAATATATGTTTGTTAACTAAATTACTTAAATAACCTTAATGAAATAATAATAAAATCATATATTATATGTCTTTTACCATCCAAACAATGTTCTAATGGAATATTTACAATATAAATACTCCAATTTAGAAAGCCATTAAGAGATCAGCCCTTTACAAGTTAAACTACCAAATTTTCAATTTACGCGATTAAGTCATTTTATTTAATCGGACACTCAAACGATAAAATTAAACCACAAAAATTTCACAGATATAAATTCACACAAAATAAACACAGAAAATAATTTTTAAATATTTTTCTGACTCGAATTCATGGTCCCGAAACCACCGTTCTGATTAGGGTCTAAATCGGGCTGTTACACAAGCCTAGTAATAGAAAAGACAACTTTAGTGTCGCAACACTAGCATGCAACATCGTGACACCAAACATCGAACCATCTAGGACTGAAAAGGGGCACGATGTCATAACGTGCGATTCTTGACATCATGACATCGCAACAATTTCATGGAAAATGCGACTATTTTCTTTCGATGACAAAATGGGATTATTTCCTTAATTAGAGCCTAGTAATTTAACGGTATATTGCATTAATTAGATTTAAAGGGTATATAGGGTTGTGTGGGCTCTAAGCAACATTTAGCCTATATAAGTCGACTTAAAGCCACCTGATTAAGGTTTAGACGTAGTAGAACTAGACTCAGACACTTTTATTTACTTCATTTTTCTTTCGCCTTATTTTTATGTTCGCTTAGTCAGAACTTTTTTATTCCAATGTGAAGACGATTACGGGAGGAGATTGTTCCAAAACTGCACTTCAATTATTTATCGATGAGCAATATATTTATCCTTTTCATTTATTCTTTCATTTATATTTCATTAGCCTAATCAACTAATGTTTGTATGAATATTGGAATAAATTATTATGATTTATTTGATTTTTTAATTAAGTAATTATATATCTAAAATTGGGTTTTTATTCAAGATTGCTTACTATATTAGGCAGTGATGCCCCTAGTAGAATATCGAGACAAGTGAGGCCGAGAGGGTACCCTGTCAAGTATAACTTGTGCCAAGCAGTGAGACCTAGAGAAAGACTTAGGTGGTAATCCTTAGTGAAGATGAGACTGAGAGGGTATTCTTAGTTAAGGGTGGTAAACAACTCAGTTGAGAATAATTAATGACTTAAATAAGAATTAGGAATTTAATCAATTATAAGCTAGGAGCTCACAACGTTGACACTAGGAATAGGAAATTCCATTAGGTTATTTTTGTAACACCCTTCACCTTCACCTATATTTAATGTCGGAATAGGGTTACAAAGCATTACCAGACTTATTATACAATTAAACATACATTTCAGATACATTTTCAAATTTCATGTAATCATCATTCAACATCATTCGCATTGTCCCTAATATGAGCCTGCGAAGCCCAAAACATGCATTAGGAGTGGTTCGGGACTAAACTGATAACTCAAAAAAATTTTGGAACACTTAGAAAATTTTGCAAAATACAGGGGCCACATGCCCACGTGGCCCGGCCGTGTGCCTTACACGATCAAAGACATGTCCGTGTCACAAGCCGTGTGGACATTAGTCCTAGTCCGTGTCTGACCCCGTGTAACTCCTTGACTTGGGTCACACGGCCAACCACACGCCCGTGTGCCCTTCGAAATGGGCATGCCAAACCTGTAGGGTATACTGACTTATACCACACGACCAAGTCACACGCCCGTGTGATGGGCCGTGTGAAGCATACTGAGTTGATTTCTAATTAAACACCAGGAGACACATAGCCGTGTCAACTAACCGTGTACCGCACACGGCTGAGACACACGCCTATATCTCTACCCGTGTGGACAAAAATAGGTTATTTGCAAGCCATCTTGCCACTCAAATACACTTACACCAAACCAATTGGCACATAACAAGGCATAATTAAGCATTCAAAACAATCTCAGTCAAGCCTAAATCATGCCAATTCTATACTATCATCCACAATACACTCAAGTATTAAAATAGGCTATTCCATTCATGCTAAATTCTAGATTTTCACATCACCTAAATTGACACTTTCAATTATGCATCAATTTACCTAAATCACAAACAAACCAATCCTTAATTATAAACTATTTAGTATCCCTAATTTCCAATTACCAATAAGCATCACATATCCATCAACAATCACATAACTAAAGTCATATGCACATATATATACATCACCAAATATGCCAAAATAAGCCAACTCTCATGGCTATATACAAAACCAAACACTTAACATTTACAAGCCAACACAAGTGGCCAAATCCATTATTAACACATAGTAAAATGACCATAATTCCTATACATGCCATATATCCAAAAACATAGATTCAAAAGTACCAAAGTGATAGCTTGATAGTGTGATGAGGTCTCCGAAGATTCCCAAATCTAAGCTAGCATTGATTTCACTGTACTGATACATATGCATTTCTCACCATTTCATATCTTCGATATAATTATTGAAACATTTGGAATGCTATCGGATACTTAGGAATCTCCCACCCTAAGTGCCACATATATAGCTAAAGCTATCTCAATCTCATATCACATATAATGCTCACTCTCGAGCTATCAATTAGTCTGCTCACACAAGCTGACGGTCATGATGAAACTACACGGTGCTGCTCACACAAGCTGACGATAATCTGCAACACATGACGGATAACTCAGCCACCAATAGGACGTATGGACTAGCACCCAAATCACATAACCCCTAATGACATGTCATTCGTATCCTAATCTATTCCTAAGGTTCAATCGGGATTTCTCATTTGCTGAATCATCGTCGAATATTTTCGCAAGGTCGTATACATAGTTTATTCAATATTAAAGCATTTAAAACACAATTATAATAATGTTTATTAACATGCAAACTTATCTCGATCGCTAAAACGACGGAACAGATCGACTACACTAAAACCTTATTTTTCCCTGATCTGAATCTGAATCTTGCTTTTCTTGATCTAAATGTAATAAAAATTAACTTATTTAATTATCATTCTATTCAATTTAACCCAAAATACATATTAAGGAAACTTTATACTTTTTCCCCTAATATTTCTACATTTTTACAATTTAGTCATTATCTCATAAAAATACAAATTCATGCAATTTGGTCCCTACCCATGCTAGTCGAATTTCTATTATTACCAAAGTACCCCATATTTTTCATTTATTTCACAATTTAACCACAAAATTTTAACATTTCTCAATTAAATCCCTAAATGGCAATTTCGTCAAAAATCACTTTACAAATGTTGTTTATCTAAAAACAAGCATGCATTTTCTATCATATTACATCAAAATACACATACATTCATCAATGGAAAAACCCTAAACCTTTAACATTTTTTCAAATTAGTCCCTGGACTAGCTAGATTAAGCTACAACGATCTCAAAAACATTGAAATCATTAAAAACAAGACAAAAATGAACTTATATGCAAGGATGAACCCTAGCCAAAATTTCAAGCTTCAAAAATGGTGTCTCCTTAGTTGATTTTCAGTGGTAGATAGAAACGACAAAGATGATGAACTTATTTTTAATGATTTTACTTAATTTACTTTATTAAATTACATTTTTAACCTTTAATTAAAACATTATAATTCACCTAAATGATGTCCATCTTTGTCCACTAGCATTAACAATGGTTTAATTACAACATATGGACCTCTTCTTTAAAGTTCCATAGCTATTAGACCCTTTTAGCTAATAATCACAAGTCTTACATTTTATGCAATTCAATCCTTTTTATTAAATTAAGCACTCAAACGATAAAATTTCTTAACGAAATTTTCACACAATCATATTATCATGATGTAGACATTAAAATAATAATAAAATAATTATTTTGACCTCATATTTATGGTCCCGAAACCACTGTTCTGATTTGACTAAAAATGGGTTATTACAATTTTAGTTTAATTAATATTTTAATTTTGCATCAACACTACTAATTTGGGACTCGATTATATCAATAATTATTTTTTGTAACTAATTTAGTGAAGTGGTGCGCTATAATTGTCCATGTATATAGAGGGGCACCCATTAAGGCCCACCTTAAGGTTTAAGATGATTATATTTGTTATCAAGTCTTAATCCAAAATTTGTAAATGGTCATAAGAATTTATCACAAATTTTGTACGAGTTTAAATGGCATTTAGATTTTTAAATTTAAGTTGATCAAGCATGTAATTAAATTAGACACAAAAGTATCAATAAGTTAATCATGTTAGTGTAGCATTCGATACTCGAACCTGGCGATTGGGTCGGGTATCAGGTGTTACATGTAAAGCAACTAAGAACGGATAATGGTCTTGAGTTCTATTCAGCTAAGTTTAATGATCACTGCAAACGGAAAAGAATTAAAAGACATCGCACAATTGTTGGTACCCTCCAACAGAATGGTCTTGCTAAAAGGATGAATAAAACTTTACTTGAGAGAACCCGATGTATGCTTTTCGACGCAGGCTTAGAAAAGGAATTTTGGGCAGATGCTATCATAAGGAATGAGTGTGGATGAACGCGGAAGTGGATCGTAAAGTTTGTTCAAGTTACAGATTTGAACTAGATCTTTAGACGAATGTAAACTAAAACGAGAAATAATGAAAGCAGATTCGTTGTCGCAAAAGAGAGTCAAATGAAATTAAAACAAAAGAAAGATGAGCTGGTTGGTAAAGAGTCCAATAGAGAATGAATTAGGGTTTATTGGATGGAAAGAAACCGTCCTTGGAGCTCAAGAAAATGCCCCAACCAAATTTGGAAAAACAAAACACAAAATAGATTTTGTAAAAGTGATTTTAAAAACAATAACAAACTATTTTGTGCAAGAATATTTAAACAGCAAGAAAAGATTAAAACTACTAATTTTGTATGTTTCTTGATGGAATAAGATAAGAGAACGTCTCTCTTAATTCAATTTCAACCTAGAACGAAAATCAATAAAATCAACAAACCAAAACATCAAAAACTAAATTAAAATAAACAAGAAACAATAAATTAATGATAGAACAAAGAAGATGACGTCCTAAGAAGCCTTGGAAACATTAAGAGTCCACAAATCCTTTCAATGGCTCTAATTCTCCCTCCAAGTAAGAGATCTTGGCAAGAAAAAGCTTGAAGATGATTCCCACAACTTAAAAGATTGTTAAAACAACTTCTAAAACAACCTCAAGAGCAATTCCTGAAGAAAAACTCAAAAAGAATTATTATTAAAAAAATCAATTGCTTTGTATAAGGGTGGATGACCTTACTATTTATAGGCCCCCAAAATAAGTTTTCCTAACCCTAATGGAATAACAACATGACAATTTATCAAATAAAAATAATAATTCTAAGAGTGGACTTTTAATGGGAATTTAGCTAAAGGGGTTAAATGGGCTTCTTAGGCTGAATTCTTACATGAAGATATACTTAGTAAAATAAAATTGGACCTAAAGTTTAAATATTTTACGATTTGGGCCACTTTGATAATTGGGTCTGATATTCAATTAAATTATTTTTCAAACTTTAGGATGAGCTTGTTGATATCTTAATAGGCTATATTTTCAAGAACTTGGCTTGTGATCCGTTTGCTCTCAAAATTGGCTCGTTCAAGCTCGTACATGAAATCCAATATGCATTGGCTACAAGATTAGGTTTCTTGGACCAAGATTTCCAAGATTTGAAATCTTGATTTTCTTTATTCTTGAAATTGTCCAAAATAGAAAAATTGGACCGAGATTTGGTTTCTTGATTTTCTTGAAAGCAAGAAAGTGAATCTTGATTTTTTTTTTCGGTCATGTGTGCATCTAGGCCTTAGTAACGAAGTCTTGGATAGTCTTGTTCAATCTTGCTCAGATTTGTTTGGCCTTTGACCTCGTTATTGGACCTTGAGGAAATTTGAGCCCATTACATTCATGAGCCTGATTTTAGGCCTTGCGACTCGTATCAAGCTGTCAACTTGGCAAGCTATTTGGTGAACATGTAACAACCTATTTTTCAGTGGTGTAAGAAACAATAGTTTTGGGACCACAAATCTGACGAGTAAGTTTGTATTAATAATTATTAAATTCATACGATTCAATTATAGTTTTATATTGAATTTAAATTAGATAAATTTTTACTTATTGAACATATAGATTAGTATAGTGGTTTGTTCCGTAAGTTAATTGATTTTTTGAAATGAGGTACCAAGACCTGGTTTCTATGAAACGAGACCGTAAATATTTTTATTAAATATTTACGGAGTGGTTATATAGGCGTATTGAAGTTTGGTCCAAAAATTTTAGTGTTTAAATAATTAATTAGGAAAAAATGACTAAATCGTAAAAGTTGCAAAACTTAATTCTATTGATTTCTATTAACTAAAAATCATAATTAAAGATTGTTAAAGGTTTTAAATTATTAATATACCATTTTTAATAGTGTTGGATTATTATTGGGGATTATTTATGTAACACCCTGAATTTGGGCCTAGAAGTTTTGGGCCTTGAGCATGGGAGTGGTTGAAGGCAGCTTATAATATTTTGTTGTGCATGTAAATTTCATTAATGAAGGCTTGTTTTAGTGGTTAAGTGTGCTAAGAAGTGTTGGAGAAGTCTTGGGTTCAAATCTGGACTCTAGCAAAAATTTTGGTTTAAGGTGAATCAAACCCTGGGTGTAATAGGTAGGCCTTAAGAATATTGTTGGGGAAATTGTCCCACAAAAAGCCTTGTGGTCTAGTGGCAAAGTAGCGCCACATAAGAGGGAGGAAGGTGGCATCATAGAGTTGGCAAGGAGGTCAGGGTTCGAAACTCATGGCAATCAAAGAGCATTTATTTTGCTATGTTAGGATGGCAAGGGTTGGTGTTGGTTTTAAACTCCGGTGATTGAGGGATCCCACATCGGGAAGCTAACATAAGAGTGGATACGAAGCTGGCTTTAAATAGAGAGAACCATGAGGAGAGTAAAGGTACCTTTCTTGGCTGATCCCTTTCGCTTTATGGCATGCTCGTTTGGGTTGGGCGTCGGCTAAGAGTGCTCGGAGTCCGGATTAACTCCAGTCTCCTATCAGGTGTGTATTTCTCATTACTCTAACTGCAGGATGGCTACTTTGGGCCACGATGGGCCGAAAGGGGTCATGTGGGCCTAATGGGCCTACGGGCCCAATTGGATAAGTTGTTTGATTGTGTAGTAAATATTGGACTAGGATAGGTGAATCTCATATCTGTGGCTAGATTTGGGCTAAAAGGGCCACACGAGCGTGTGGGCCTATTTGGGTCTAGAAGGGCTTTAGGGCTATTCGTATGGTTATCCCTGTTTAGAATACTTTAGTTTACCAATTTACCAAAATACCCTTAATTAGCAAAATTACCAAAATACTCCCGATTTGTAAAATTACCGAAATACCCTTGTAAGGTAGAAATACCGAAATACCCTTGTAGGGTAGAAATACTGAAATACCCCTGTAGGGTAGAATTACTGAAATACCCCTGTAGGGTAGAATTAGTGAAATACCCTTGTAGGGTAGAAATACCGAAACACCCCTGTAGGGTAGAATTACTGAAATACCCCTGTAGGGTAGAATTACCGAAAACCCTTGTAAGGTAGAAATACCGAAATACCCTTGTAGGGTAGAAATACCGAAATACCCTTGTAGGGTAGAAATACCGAAATACCCCTGTAGGGTAGAATTACTGAAATAACCCTGTAGGGTAGAATTACTGAGATACCCTCGTGGGGTAAAATTACCATTTTGCCCCTCGTGCGTAAATGACTAACTTGTGTGATGATTGGGTTAGTTGACGTGGATTTATGTTAGTTATCGCTAATTCGTAAGTCTAATGTGTTAGTGATTGATTGTAGGATTATCACGTGGGAGATATCGTCATCAATCATCATCAACCAGGTGTGTAAACGACACCCTCCCTTAGACTGAATTGGTAAAAGCCGAAATACTGAAACGTTGGTATTTTGTGAACTCGCGAGCGTACGAGCACTCGTGAGACAGTTGTTAATGAATATGGTGCATTTGGATGATTAGAGTGCAGAGTGTGCATTTCCGTGCATAACGGTATTTTTGGGCTTAATGGGCAGAAACGAGCCAATGGGCCAACAAGCCCACTTTGGTAAAAAGACGAGGTAAGTACTTCTGATTACTTGGTAAACGTTAGAATGAGCATGAAACCTTAGCAATAGGTAACAATTACTGAAATACCCTTATGCATGCAAAATTATGATTTTACCCCTAGGGTTATTTTTTTCTGAAAAGCATTATGTTCTGTTTCTATATACATATGCCATGACATATTATTTCTGTTGCATGGGACATGGGTTTATATTGATGGAGGAAGCGTTCTGGCAACCTCGCTGCAATCTGGTGACCTCGCCACATATATCTGTTCTGGTGACTTCGTCACAATATCTGGCAGCCTCGCTGCAATATGGTGGTTTCGCCACATATATATATATATATATATATATATATATATATATCTGTTCTAGTGGCTAGCCACAACATCTGTATCTGGTGACTTCGTCACAATATCTGGCAACCTCGCTGTTATTTCTATGGTGTGTAGCGGTTGGGTGGGTCGAGTAGTCTCCCCACATGGTGTAAGGCTGGTACGGGGGTGTTATGGATGGCTCTAGGTTGGGATTTTTGCATTCATGATATATTTGTTTTGTATCTGCTATGGGCCTATGGGTTTTATTCTGATTTTTGTACTGGGCCAAGGCCCAAATAAGTCTGACTCTGAGGTTTGATCTATTTTGGGCTATGGTTGGGTTATATTACACACTGAGTTTTCGTAAACTCACCCCGTTTATTAACTTTTCAGGTAATTTCCAGCCTTAGACGGATCAGAGCTGTGAGGGGCTCGGAGGAAGCCACACACACTATTTATGTTACAGTTTTAATTATTACTTTTAAATGTTTTTATGTGGGTTGTAGTAAAGCCGTTGTAATTTTTTAGATTTCAAATTTGGAATTTTATTTATTGTTCTTATAATTGCTAGTATTAGAACACGGTTTTCCAAAGCAGCTACTGTTGTTCAAAACATCACGTATCCGCAATTGTTTTTAAATTAAGCTTCTGCAACTACCAAGATTTTTACAAAGTTGTTAAGAATGTTATTCAGCTGAGGTTTTCTAACAAGGTTTAAAAAGGGTATAAGTTTTTTATTAAGAAGGGTTTTTAATGGAAACATGGTTTTCGAAAAACACTTCAATATGACACGCCAGATTTGAGCCAAACTTCCAAGCAGGGTTTGGGGTGTTACAATTTAGTTAAAAAGTGATGTTTATTACAATATAAAACATTATATTATATGTTAAAATAATTAATAAAATAAGAAATGAAATGAAAAACATAATTCATTCATCTTTTTCATTTTATAACTGATTCAAAATGGGGAGGGAGACCTAGCTCACAGCTACCTTCAAGCTTCAATTGGTAAGCCGATTTTGATCGGTTTCTTATAATTTTTATGTTTTTCAGATTATTGCAACTAGGTTCAACTAACTCGTATCTTCGTTTTTAAAACTGTTAAAGATTTGGATTTTGCCATTAATGAATCCTGGTTATTTTTTATGTTAAATGATGAATTTGTAGTCTTAATTGTTGTCTAAGACTATTTTGTAAAGTGATTTTAGTTAATTTTTAGTTAAAGGACCGCTTTTTAAAATATTAAAATTTACATGGAATTTTTGTGAATTTTGAGTAATTTTTTACTGTAATAAAATAGGAATAAATTTAGCTAGCATAGGTAATTGTGAAATTTTGTTAAATTTAGAATTTCGGGTTTAGGGACTAAATTGAAAGAAATGTAAAAGTTTAGGGACTAAATTGAAAGAAATGTAAAAGTTTAGGGAAAGTATATAAATAATGAAAATTTAAGGTTATATGCATAGAAATAAGTTTGATAGTATATTTGAAATTAATATATTGAATTTAATCATTATATAGATCAATAATTGAATCGTACGGAGAATAACCGGGGAAAAGAGAAAATCGTAAATTTGTCCCTATGAGTCAACCAAAAGCATAATCTAGGTAATTTCGTAGCTATTTGATTTATGCTATGTAATTTAATGCTTACCTATTCATGATTGATTCATCAAATTATTTGATTTGGAAAAAGGAAAAGATCATGATTGAAAGATATCATGGCATTATATTCTAAAACGAAAGACCTTGGTATTAATACCATGGCATCCCCCAAAAAAATGAGAAGGTTGAAAAGGATAATAATGGAAATGATAAAAAGGATAACAATAGAAATGTTGAAAATGATGACAATGAAAAGGTCGAAAAGGATAGCAAAGGAATGGTTATTATATCAATATTCTACGGTCAGGTATGTGAATAAGAGCTTATGACTATTAAATTAATGGATTGAAGTTTATTATATGAATAAAATGTTGAATTGACTTTTAAATACGTGTATTGGTAATGTTTTATGCCATTATAAAGTCATTTGTTTCATTTGGTTTAACGGATGATTAAAGTTTAAATTGAATATGTATGTATAAGAAATTATTTAAGTTACTAGAAGATGAAAGGGAAAATGTTGATATATATATTTGAAATGAAAATTGTAACTCCCCAAATTTGATAAATTTGTTTCTGTGAGTTTTTGCCATAATTGTGTACCTGCTTCAGTGGCTAAGTGTTCTGGGTGAGAGGTCCCAAGTTCAAGCCTTGCATTTGGAAAATTTTGGCTTTTTCCTGAATTAAGCCTTAACTTCTAGTTAGCAGGCTTATATTAAATTATTTGTAATTTCATAACAGAATAGGCTTGGTAGTCTAGTGGTTAAGACATGTGGTTGTGTGTTGGAGGTCTGGAGTCAGAATCCTTGCATGAGTAAGGGAGTTTATATTCTTTCTTGGTTCTGCAAAGGAATTTTAGTGGTTTTCAAATACTGAAGAAGTTGAGATTAGGTAGTAGTGGGTAGTTGGGGGTAAAATCTGATAGAGTTCTATTTTTATTTTTCTCTCTTTTACCAAAATTCCCCTTTTCTTTTGCTTTCTCTACCGTTTTCTCTTCCCCAAATTACTGTCGATTTTTCCTTTGAAGTTTCCCTTCCTTTTTACTTTTATTCTATATCTTTTTCGTATATCGTGGGTGTGGTAAGTAATATCTTTGGTTGGCATCATTTTTAGATGATTGTTATCATTTTTGTGAGTCTAATTTTTTAGTTTTGGTAGCATCTTATCGTGGGGTTTAAAGCTCTCTTCCTGCTATTCTGTAGCGAATCGATTGGAAGCTTTGCGATAAGTGTTCATAGCTTTATGGAGTGAGTATTTTGGTTTGAAATTTATGATTAATTACAAAGTAAGACTTATTACAGTGTTGAACACCTTGTTTTTAGGCCTTGGAGTGCTCGGAAGTATTTAGGCATCAAAAACGATACAGGTGTGTACCCGAAAACACAAAAAATAAGGGTCGACAAAAGCTGAAAAACAAAATTATCGACGCTGCACGGGCGTGAGGTCACCCGTGTGGCGGTACATGGGCGTGTGATCGACGAGCTAGACCGTGCGCGCAAGACACAGGTGCATGACACGGCCGTGTGATGGCCGGTGAGGTCGTGTGGAAGACACAGGCTCAACCAATTGGGCCTTGTGGGCCACATGGGCATGTGGTCCCACACGGATACACCACACGAGCGTGTGGAATTCTGGGCTAGGCTGTGTGATCCACACAGCCAATGCCAATTTAGGCCGTGTGGGCCACACGGGCGTGTGGGCCCTCACGGGCAAGCCACTTGGGCGTGTGAGCCCATTTTTTCTGAAATACTCTGAATGGTTGCTAGGGTCACCCAGGTCAACTGGGACCTACTGTAGGGTCGGTAAGAGTTACTTGACCCCTGATACGTGATCTGACTATGTGATATATATGCTCTAGCATGTTACTCTTAGCATGTAGACCGATTTGTATGTATGATCTGTTAATTGCATACTTGCATGCCATGTATTGTATGCTGCATTGCATCGAGGTTAGGTTAATGTATATGGAGGAAGTATTTTGAAAGGCTCCTAAGCCTGATATCTGGCAGCACAGCTGCAACTATCTGATTAAGTGTCGTATTTCGGTACAGCATGGTGTGTTGGGATGGGTGGGTCGATTTTATCCGTACATGATGTGTAGAGTTAGACGGAGATGGAGTGTAGAGGTTGGTGGGTAGGACTCTATTATTCTGCTCTATTATGCATGATATATCCGAGATGGGCTAAGGTCCAATTTGTATCTGATTTTGTACTTGTGAGGACTAATGTTCTCTTTGGTCCTGCAATGGGGTTCAGGCCCAAATTATTTGATATTTGGATATATGACTGATTTTTTCTGTTTTGTATATTTTCTGTGGGGAGTACACACTGAGTTGCGAAAACTCACCCTATTTCTGTTTAATTGTGTAGGTAATCACTAGACTTGACAGATCAGTGCAGCACAGGACTCAGCGGTGACCATACGATTTTTTTTCACTTGGACTATTTTCTGTTTACTTATGATTTAATTTATATTTGGGGAAATTTTGATGTAATTAAGGCTTTTACGGGTTTTTGCTTAATTTGGGATTTCAAAATGTTTTACGGTTTTTACTGCTAGTAGTAGGAAAACTTAGGTTTTCAAAAAGACTGGATGTTTTACAAAACAGCCATGTATACAAGAATGGTTAAAAGGTTCTGTGTAAAAGAAATGTTTTAAATCAAATAAATTAAAACGTGTTTTCCTGGACTAAGTACAAGTTAATAATTGGAACGTTTTTGAGGTCAATGCGGTTTCAGAAACACTTTCATGTGACACCGCCAGATTTGACTATAACGTCCAGGCCGGGTTTGGGGTGTTACATTTAGTGGTATCAGAACCAGGTCACAAAACTTGATTGTGGATTTGGGTTTTAAAGATTGATTTAAAGAAACAATTTGTAAATAATTTGATATATTTTTTAATAAGTATGTGGTACACAGAGTCTCCGATGTCGATCTTGTAAGTTTTCTAAACCTCTGTTTAAATTGTCTGAAAATATGATTAGAATATACTGAAACTACTTTAGGTAGTTTATTACATTGAAAACACTCTATGTAGTGTAGATTGAAAACTGTAGTGAGACTACTACTCGCGATAACCAACTCTGAATATTTTGATATTGTACTACATAAAATATCTGTTAATAAATATTGGAACTGAAACTAATGCATAAAATTGTCAATACAAATAAATTCTAAAATTTATGATGAGCACACGAGGTACTCGTGGACGAGGTACTAGAGGCCGTGGTAGGGACCGTAGAGGGGCTTGAACTAAGTCCTTGGCATCTAATACTATTCCGAATCTGGATATTAGCGAGTCGCCGGTATCACCTGCGACAGAGATTGGGTCTGGGTCTCATGATCGCACGGCTGGAGACGACGCACTGTCCTAAGCCATGCTACAGATTTTAGAGAGGGCCACTGGGCCCAATACTGGATCTAGGGGTCGTGGGTCGATTACGGAACGAATTCGGTCAAATGGAGCTGAGTTATTCAGGGGTGTTGCTAGAGTCTCCCCTAACGTTGCTGAGTATTGGATGGAAGCCACGGAGAGAAATATGGACGACTTGGATTTTACTACTGAGCAGAAACAGCTTAAGGGGGCTGTTTCTCTGTTACATGATGAGGCATACCAATGGTGGCTCACAGTTAAGTAGGGCACTCAGCTCGACCGATTGACCTGGGATTATTTTAAGACCTCGTTCCAGGGTAAATATGTAGGGGCTAGCTGCATTAATGCCAGGAGGCGCGAGTTTCTTAATCTCACTCAGGGAGATCATTCTGTGGCTAAGTATGAGGCTGAGTTCTTGAGGTTGAGCCAGTATGCGCGGTGCATGGTGGCGACCGAGTATGAGCATTGGGTTTGAGGATGGTCTCAGGGACAATTTGCGAGTCCTGATAGCTCCACAGAGGGAGTGTGATTTTTCTGTTCTGGTTGAGAAGGCAAAGATCGCCGAAGAAGTAAAATGCAATGAGCGCCAAAACCAGGATAGAGGAAAGGCTAAGAGGAATTCGAAGCCCTCAAATTCTGGGATTAGGCCTAAGAAAAAGGCCAGATCTGATAGGCTAGTGAGAGTTGGGCCCCATGCTACACCTTTTGGGGTGGCATTGTGTGGGCACTATGGTAGACGCCATCAGGGCGAGTATTGGAGGACTATTGGGGCGTGTTTGAGATGTGGATCTACTGAGCACCGTGGTAGAGACTGTCCACTGAGAACTGATCAGATGCAAGCTCTGGTTATTGGGACTACACAGCTACCGAGGGTAGTTCAGCAACCACCGAGGGGCCGAGGCCAAGCTAGGGATGGTAATGGCATGGGCCGAGGAAAGAGAGCATCGGGCAGAGGTGCTGGAATGACTGAGGCGAGGCAGCCTGCTTTGGCTTATGATGCTCGTCACCGTGAGGACCGAGATACTTCAAACGTCATTACGGGTACGTTTCTAATATTTAATGTACCTTATTTGGCATTGATAGACATAGGCTCTACCCATTCATATGTAGCTAGCACTCTGTCCGAAACCTTGAACATTCTGGTTGAGAGTACTTCTAGCGAGGTAACTATTGTGAGTCTATTGGGACAGTCCATCCGAGTAAGTAAATTGTATAGAGACATTCCGTTAGAGGTTTAAGGGACAATATTTCGGGCTGATCTGATGGAGCTTCCGTTTGGATAGTTAAATTTGATATTAGGGATGGATTGGTTGGTAAAGCATTGAGTAAGTCTGGATTGTGCAACAAAAAGGGTTGTGTTGAAAACTGATGAGGACAACGAGGTAATTGTGATTAGGAAACGTCGTGACTACCTAACTAATGTGACCCTAACTTTGGTAGCAGAAAAATTTGTTCGAAAAGGGTGTGAGGCATTCTTGGCCTACATTAGTATTTTTTATTCTGGGGACTCTTCAATTAAAGACATCAGAACAGTGAATGATTTTCCAGTGAGGAGTTACCAGGGTTACCTCCAGGACGTGAGGTGGAATTTGGGATTGAGTTGTTTCCTGGCACAGCTCCGATGTCTATCCCCCTTACCGAATGGCACAGAAAGAGCTGACGGAACTTAAGGCTCAGATTTAGAAACTGTTAGACCGTGGGTTCATTCATCCCAATGTGTCTCCATAGGGAGCACCTGTTCTATTTTTCAAGAAGAAAGATAGGACAATGCAAATGTGTATCGATAATTGGTAGCTAAACAAGCTAACAATTAAGAATAAGTACCCACTTTCAAGGATTGATGATTTATTTGACCAGTTTAGAGAGGCTTCCATGTTCTCTAAAATTGATCTGCACTCGGGTTACCATCAGTTGAGAGTCAAGGAGGCCAATGTGCATAAGACGACATTTAAGACTCGATATGGACATTACGAATTCCTAGTTATGCCCTTTGGTTTGACTAACGCACCGGCGGCATTTATGGATTTAATGAACCGAGTATTTCAGCCCTACCTGGATCAGTTTGTGGTAGTGTTCATCGACATCTTGGTATATTCTAAGACAGAAGATGAGCATGATGAGCATTTCAAAGTGGTTCTACAGATTCTTCGTGAGAAATAGATGTATACGAAGTTCAGCAAATGTGAGTTCTGGCTTTGGGAAGTGTCATTTCTAGGACATGTAGTTTCTGCTGGGGGATTCGAGTTGATTCTCGTAAGATTGAGGCTATGTTGGGTAGGAAACAGTCGAAGAATGTGTCTGAGATCCACAGCTTTCTGGGGCTGACAGGATATTACTGACGTTTCATAGAGAGGTTCTCCTTAATCGCAGCTCTGTTGACTAAGCTTCTGCGTAAGGAAGCTCCTTTTGTTTGGACCGATGCACATAAGGAGAGTTTTGATAAGCTCAAGATGGTTTTAACCCAGGCTCCTGTTCTGATACAGCCTGAGCCCAATAAAGACTTCGTGGTTTACGGTGATACGTCGCATGTAGGTTTCGGTTGTGTTCTGATGCAAGTCAAATAGGTAGTTGCTTATGCGTCTCGATAGCTCAAGACTCATGAAACTAACTATCCGACGCATGATCTGGAGTTGGAAGCGGTAGTCTTTGCTTTGAAAATTTGGAGGCACTATTTGTATGTTGAGAAGTGTACTATTTACACTGATCATAAGAGCTTCAAATATCTCCTCACCCAGAAGGAGTTAAATCTTAGGCAGCGTGGATGGGTTGAACTGCTTAAGGATTACGACCGCACTATTGAGTACCATCTTAGTAAGGCCAATGTGGTGGACGATGCGTTAAGCTGTAGGGCTATGACCTATCTGAGAGCGATGTTCGCTCGACTGAGTATTTTCAATGATGGGAGTCTGCTAGCTGAACTTCAAGTGAAATCGACATGGATTAATCAAATCAAAATTAAACAGATGGGGGACAAGTCTCTGGAGTTGCATTTCCTTTAGGTGGAGAGTGGTGTTACTACGAATTTTGGGATTAATAAGGATGGGGTATTGTGTTTCCGCAGTTGGATTTGTGTACCAAACGATGAGGATTTGAGACTGTCGGTCCTAAGGGAGGCGCATAGTAGCTCTTATGTTATGCATCTCGACAGGAATAAAATGTACCGAGATTTGCGAGAGTTATACTGGTGACCAGGCTTGAAACATGAAGTTACTGACTTTGTTGCTCGCTGTTTGACTTGTCAGCAGGTTAACGCTGAGCATCAGTTACCTTCGGGTTTGCTGTAGCCGGTTAAGATACTGTTATGGAAGTGCGAGCGAGTAACGATGGATTTTGTTAATGGGTTGCCTCTAATACCCACTAAGAATGATTCTATCTGGGTCATCGTGGATCTATTGACCAAATCTGCGCACTTCATCCCAGTCAGGACAGACTTTTCTCTGCAAAAGTTGGCTAAGCTATATATTTCCGAAATAGTGAGGTTGTGTAACAGCCTGATTTAGACCCTATTCAGAATAGTGGTTTTGGGACCACGAATCTGAGTCAAAAAATATTTAAAAATTATTTTCTATGTTTATTATGCGTGAATTTATGTGTGTGAAAATCTTGTTTGAAAATTTTACTGTTTGGATGCCCGATTTAATAAAAGGGCTTAATCGCGTAAGTTATAAAAGTTGCTAACTAATTATTAAAGTACCAAATTGCTTTGTTCTTTTAATATGGGGTCTTTATGATGTAATTAAACCATATGAATTAGTGATGGACAGTTTTAGTCATAATATATAATGGTTCCATATTTTATAACAAAGGTTAATTTTGTAAAATATTAAATAATGTTAATATAATATAAATAATAAAATAATAAAAGCCATGCATGTTCATCTTTTGGTAGCCAAAATTAGCTAAAGGAAAAGAAAAAAAAGAAAGAGAAAGCCATATTCGGCCATTGTAGTTTAATCAAGGTATGTAACTAGCTCGGTTTTTGATAATTTTTACGTTTTTGAGATCGTTGCAGTGAAATGTACAAAGCCCATGCTTTAATTTTTGATTTTGATGAATATTTTGAGTTATGTCATTGATGAATAATTGAGTTTTTTGATGTTAGTTGATGAATTATGAAAGATATGTTTGGATTAATATGTTTTGTATTGGAATTTTTTATGAATTTGAGTAATTAGGGCTAAATTATAAAAATAATAATTTTAGGGACTAAAATGTGAAATAAATGAAATGTATGGACTTGTATGAACATAAGGAACATTCGGCCTAATCATGATGTATTCAAATTTTGCATATTTTGTGTTTTGTGTAATAGGGACTAATTTGTAAAAAGTGTGAAATGTTAGGGGCAAAATGGTAATTTACCCATTTATGTGTTTTTAGACTAAATTGAATGAAATTATGTTTGAATGAGTTTAATTTGAATACGTTTAGATCAAGAACCAAAGAAATTGGATTTGGATCAGGGGAAAACCAAAGTTGTCGAGTAATCATTATGTCCCGATTATCATTGTCCGAGGTAAGTTTATAAGCAAATAGATGTTGTAAATTTTAAATAAATACGATTTATGCATGCTGAAATGAATTATATGAAAGTATATATGTGGTAGTCGAATGTGTATATGCTTGGGAGCTATGTTTACGAACTCGATTCGACCCAGATACGACGTCCAAAAGCCCTGTACGAATCTTAGGAATAGCTAGGATACATATGTCATGACATAGGATTTTCGATATGTGTTCTCGTGTAAGACCACGTCTGGGACGTTGGCATCGATATGTGATTACGTGTAAGACCATGTCTGGGACGTTGGCATCGATATATGGTTACGTGTAAGACCACGTCTAGGACATTAGCATCGATATGTGATTACGTGTAAGACCATGTCTGGGACATCGGCATTGTATTTGATTCGTGTAAGACCACGTTTAATACATTGGCATCGATATGTTATTCTGATATGTGTGTGCGAGAAAGACCACGTTTAATACGTTGGCATCGATATGTGATTTCGATATGTGTGTGCAAGTAAGACCACATTTAATACGTTGGCATCGATATGTGATTTCCAATATGTGTTTACGAGTAAGACCTGGTTTGAAATAGTGGCATCGATATGTAATTACATGTAAGACCACATCTAGGACGTTGGCATTGTATGATATATGCGACTATCTGAGTATTCTATTTAGTTCTGAATGATTCAACGGCCAATGTTAAGTAAAGACCGAATGCGAAATCGAATTAAAAGGTTTAGGTATGTGTTAGCTAATGTATTGAAATCAAGGTAAGTTTTTGTATTTGAAGTGATGATATGAATCATGTTATAAAGTTGGTTATATGTATATTGAATGCAAATCTATATTCGGCAAAATGATATAAGTATGTGATATTAAAGTGTGAAACATGTGTATACATATATGAATGTGTATATATATTCGTCTATCTGATGATATTATGACCTTGGAAGTAAATGATAACTTTGATAATGGATATATATATGTATTTCGGCCAAGTTAAAGTTGATACATGAATGTATATGTTGTATATGAATTTGCAAGTTTGAGATTAAATGTGATTATGATAGCATGAATTGGTTTAGTTAAATTGAGTTAATAATGTGAAAATGATTCTTTTATTTGCTTATGACTTACTAAGCTGTGATAGCTCATTGTGTGTGTATGTTTGTTCTCTGTATTATAGATTTTGGAAGCTAGTTACGGGTTCGGGGATAGTCAGCGAAGTCTATCACACTATCTACTTTTTCTCGGTACTTTTATAAGTTGAATATTGAACCTATGGCATGTATAGGCTAGTTTATATTCAATTAAGATTGAAGTTGTTTATATAAAAAAGCCATGCGAAAATGGCTTGTTTATTTTGTTAAGTTTGGTTCATATGCTTTGCTCAAGTGATGGTTTTATTTGGTTTGATTGAATCGACTATGGTATATACATAAGTATGAATTATGCTTGTTATGTTACTCATGGTTTTAATGATTCGGTTATGTCTTGTATTTGATAGTAATGGTTTAATTTGGTTGACGAGTGTATTCGGCTAAATGTTGAATTTAGGTAATAGATATATTTGATTGATGATTAGGCCATGCTATGTGCAAATATGTGAAACATGTTTTATTTAGTTTTGCTATGTATTTTGGTGACAAGGCAATTTGGTTATGGTATATAATGTATTGGTTTGATATACACATATTATTTCAGTAATGTGTTTGTATAATGAATTGGTTGAAATAAAATAATGGAAGGTTTAGTTGTGGTTAGGCTCATTAGTGAGTATGAGAAAATATGTATTTAGCTATGTATTTGGTTATGTGGTGTACGAATAGGATATAGGTGTAAATGACTTAGTAATTCGGCAATAGATTAATTAAGAAATTAATGTTCATTCATAAATGGCTATGATTAATATTCAATTTTATGCATTTCGACCATGTTTATATTTATATGTTTTATTGATATATTTGTTTTTTATTTGAGATTTTGGTTAAATTATGTATATATATAAACTTGTGAAATGCTTGACATGTAAGGAAAATTATGGTTGATGTATGGAATTTATTCTATGCAATGTTACATGCGTGTGATATGGTTGAGTAAAATGAAAGTGAACATTGAATAAGCATATGTATTTAGTAAGTTTATATTCGGCTAAGGCATTGGAAAATGACCAAATGAATAGTAATTCAAGTTATAAGGAATCATGATAGTTTTTATGCAAATTAGGTAAGCTGATTTTTGAGTTTAAGTTATTAATCAAATGGTTCCTACTAATATGTACCATGCGCATAATGTTATAAATTTTGAAATTATGCTTGAGATATTTATGAGATTTATTAATGCAGTATTTGTTGTATGTTTAATAGTTACGAATTAACAATTGTTACTATATGTTTCAAAGCATGGTTACATATTATAATCGTATGACTGTTTTTGAATATGACAGGGTTCGAGTATGAAATGAGATGTTTGTTTAATATTAATGTTTCATAAAATTTTACTATGTGTTTTATAAATTATTATGTATGCATTTGTAATGACTTAAGAGTTTATGTAATCGTTCGAAAGTTGTGTTTGGTCTGGTAATGCCTCATAATCCCATTCTAGCAACGGATACGAGTTAGGGATGTTACAAGTTGCATGGGGTTTCTGTCTCGATCATCTCTGATAGGGATCCTCGTTTCACGTCTCAGTTCTGGAAGAAACTGCATGATGCTCTAGGTTCAAGATTAGAATTCAGTACTACTTTCCATCCTCAGATAGATGGTCAGTCGGAGAGGGTGATTCAAATACTAGAGGACATGTTGAGGAGTTGTGTGATTGATTTCCGAGGTAGTTGGGAGGAGTACTTGCCATTAGCAGAGTTCGCCTATAATAACAACTTCCAGTCTAGCATCCAGATGGCACCTTCCGAGGCACTTTATGGTCGTAAGTGCCGAACTCCCTTATGTTGGACTGATTTGGGCGAGCAATGTGTTCTGGTCCTGAATTAGTCTCCGAAACAGAGAATAAGGTTAGATTGATAAGGGATCGTCTGAAAGCAGCTTCTGACAGGCAGAAGTCTTATGCGGATCTGCGGAGACGCATGATTGAGTATTCTGTGGGGGACTCCATTTTTCTCAAAGTCTAGCCGTGGAAGAAGGTTCTGAGGTTCGGTCGTAAGGGTAAGCTAAGCCCTAGATTTATCCGGCCATATTGGATTCTGAAACAAGTAGGGCCAGTCTCGTATCAGTTAGAGCTACCTCCAATGTAACATCCCAAAATAGGGCCTAAATGGAACAGTGGTTGCGAAACCATGAATTCAAGGTAGAAAAGTTTATTCTGATTAATTTTTATAATTTGCCGAGTGATTAGATGCATGTGTTAGAGTATCGATGGAAAATTTTATAGATAGCATGCTTAATTTGCCTACTAGGGCTTAATTGCAAAAGTTGATAAATATGAATTTTAGATGCTAAAAAATTAAATTGAAGAGTATAATTGAAGTAGAGGTCCTTAAATGGTAATTAGACCATTGGATTTTCATGGAAAAAATGGACATACATAGATAAAAATAACTAAAGTTTTAATGAAGGGTATTTTAGTCATTTGGTAATTAAAAGATTAAAAAAGGGAAAAAGATGGCAAAATGTGCCCATCTTCTTCATTAGGCCGAAATTTCAAGGGTTCTCCATAGATAGGGTTTTTTCAAGCTTCCAAGCTTTATAGTAAGTGATTCTAAGCCCCGTTTTTAATGTTCTTTACGTTTTTTAAGTCCTGGTAATTTGATTTAGCTTATTCTAGCAATAATTTAACCTAGGGTCCATATTTGGAAAAATACCCATAGGTGAAATGAGTTTATTTTGATGTTTTATGGTAGAATATGAAGCTTGAAATTATGTTAAACGACTTGAGCTAAGCGATTTTAAGCAAAAACGAGTAAAACGACATAATCGGTAAAAATACCTAATGGTCATAAGTACAAGTTAGAGTGGGAATTTGATGTTGCCGTAGGTAAATAAATGATTAGCATGTCATAAAACATAAGAATTAGGAATAAAGTTTCATTTCCGAGCCTTGGGGCAAAAGTGTAAATATGCAAAAGTTTAGGGGCAAATTCATAATTTTTCCAAAGTTAGAGTTAAGGACTGTTTTGATAAATGTGAATATTAAATAAGTTAAATTTGCTATTATAGATCAAGAAGAACGAAATTCGGGGTTAGAACGAGGAAAGAAAAAGGTTGACTAAATAAAATATTTGATTGTATTTTGTATCGAGGTAAGTTTGTGATAAATAAATGCAATGTTTTATTATTTATAATTAATGATGTTATTTTTCAGCATCTATATATTTATTTTTTAAATTTATTCCTTGATGATTCAAGCAAGAATTGACGGAGAAATGATATTTAAAAGTCCTAGTTGAACCTTCGGAATGTGTAGGATACAAATGTCATGACATTAGGGTTTAAGGATACCAAGTAAGACCATGCTAAGGCATGGCATTGGTAAGTTCTACAAGGCAAGGAAATCATGTAAGATCATGTCAAGACATGGCATTGATAAACTACTATAAGGAAAAAATCCCATAGACCATGCCAAGGCATGGCAATGGTGAGTTCATAAGGCAAGGATACCACGTAAGACCATGTCAAGACATGGCAATGGTAAGTTTAAAAAGGAGAGGTACCCGTGTATCCTTAGTATTCCAAATGGTTCAACGGAAAATTTAAAGAGTGTGCCAAAGGGAAGGTAAGATAAGTCCATGTCTGAAAGGTTCAGGTTATCTTGATAATTCATTTAGAATGTTGTTATTTATTTACATGCAAACTCACTAAGCTTTATGCTTACTCCCTTTCTTTTCTCTCTTTTATAGTATCGCAAAGCCAACTCGGAAAATCGTAAGGACGTCGGAGATCGCCTCACACTATCAATGAGCTATCTCGGTATTTTGTGACTAGAAATATTTTAAGTTATGGCATGTATAGGGACTTGGCTATTTTGTGTGTATGTCCTTATGATATGATCAAAGAATGGCATGTGAATACTTGGTAATGATTAGCTTATGATATAGCGAAATAAGAGCATGTTTTGGTATTATGTATGCCTAAATGAGGTTTGATGCAAAGAAACTATGAAAGAGTAAGAGTTGGCCATGGAACAGTTAGGAAACAGCAGCAGTGATGTGGTTTTGAAAACTAAATAAAAATTGTATAAATGGAATTAAATGGTGAATGAGATATAGAATTAAAGCTTATTGAGTCTATTTTCATAGGAAAGAAACAAAGCAAGCAAAGGAAGTCTATATTCTGAGATATTTAAATTTTTGTAAGACTGGTTCAGAGTGACTTCTTGATCCCCTGTTCCAACTTTGGAAAATCACTAGATTCATAAAAAAAGAATTATAAGTCAAATTTTATATGTATAGATTTCCTCAGTGAGTCTATTTTCATTAAAAACATATGGAAATGTTATTCCATTTCTGTATAATGAGATCATAGATTTTTAGTGAAGAGAGGTCAAGTCCACTGAACTGCAAAATAGAGGAACTTTCAATGAATAAACTGTAGTAATCGGCCAAACCAAAAATTCTGGAAAAATTATGGTAAGAAGATATATGAGTCTAGTTTCTGGAAAAATTTATGGATTTAAATTTTGAGTTTCATAACTCAAATTATAATTAATTCAGTGACTGTTACGCAGATGGACAATTTTATTATGAATAATGAAATAATTTTTTTTGATTTGTGTAAGTAATTGGAAAATTTTTAATGTTCCTAATTTGGTCCTGAACTGTTCCAATTGCACGTTTTAGGTCCTCGAAGGCCCTTTTTGGGGATTTATTGGATGAATGCAAGCGAATTAATTTTTAAAAGTAAAAAAAAAAATTATGCCCCGATCAAGTAAGATAAGTCTGGTAACGCCTCGTGCTCGACTTCAGCGACAGTCTCGGGTAAGGGGTGTTACATTTATTGGTATTAGAGCAAGAGTTTAGTCAGTTCTTGGAATATTCAGTATGAGTAACAGTCTAGCTATACATGCCATACTTATATTTTGATAGTGTGACGACTCTTGAAGATTTTAAAATGTTTTTCTTTTATAGTTATGGATCCCGAACGAGTTGGAAAGCAACGCACCTGCTCCCACAAAAGGGACGGTGCCACCAAATAGTAGTGAAACGCTAGTTACAATTAGTCAGGGAGGAGGGGCTCGAGAAGCCTTCTTCTAAGCAATGAATGAATGGTTTGCCAAGTTCGTTCGTACGAATCCGACCGTTAGACCTCCACGCCCTCATGATCCTCAGACTACCCATGTAGCTTCAACAGTCACAGATACAGTCAAAAGAGAGAAGCCACTAGTTGATAAAATTAGAAAACAAGCGGCCGAAGAGTTTTAGGCTACTAAAGATAACGATGCAGAGAAAGCTGAATTTTGGCTCGAGAATACTATCAGGGTCTTTGATGAGTTATCCTGCACACTTGAGGAATGCATGAAGTGTGTTGTATCACTTTTGTGAGACTCGGCCTACCATTGGTGGAAGACACTTGTGTCAGTAGTACCGAATGAGAGGGTTACTTGGGATTTCTTTCAGGAGAAGTTCCATAAGAAATACATTAGTCAGAGGTTCATCGACTAGAAAATAAAAGAATTCCTTGAACTAAAGCAGGGTAAGATGACAGTGACTGAATATGAATGTGAATTTGTCAGACTCAGTAATTATGCTCGAGAGTGTGTGTCTACTGAAGCTATTATGTGCAAGAAATTTAAAGATGGGATCAATGATGATATTCGACTGTCAATCGGTGTTTTAGAAATAAAAGAGTTTGTCATTTTAGTTGAAAGAGCTTGTAAGGCAGAGGAGTTGCTGAAAGGAAAGGGTAATGCTGAAATTGAGATGCAAGACACGAAGAAAAGACAGATGAGCAAGCCATTTCATTCTACATCCAAGAGGCCTAGAGAGTTCTCTACGAGATCTAATTTTTCAGCAGGGTATTCTAGCCGAAACAGAGGTATAAGATTTATGGGTCAAAAAGCTCAGACCACTTCAATTGCGAGTGTTGGTAGTATTCAACCTGATAGACCCAAGTGTCCTCAATGTGGTCGATGTCATCCAGGTCAATGTCAAGCAACTGAGACTGGTTGTTTCCGATGTGGTGCATCGGATCATTTTATTCAGGAGTGTCCTGAGATGGTTAAAAGAGAAGTAATACCGAGTGTAAGATCAGGCAATGCCCCTATTAGAGGTAGGCCTCAAAGAAGTTCGGGAATAGGAGCAGGTAGAGGTGCATCTAGAGATTCAGCAGCGAGACCCGATGTTAGAGCACCTGCAAGGACCTATGCTATCCGTGCTCGTGAAGAGGCATCCTCCCCCGATGTAATTACGGGTACATTTTCTCTTCATGATGTTAATGTTATTGCTTTGATTGATCCAGGTTTGACCCATTCCTATGTTTGCATGAAATTGATGCATAGTATGAACATGTCCATAGAGTCTACGGGATTTGTAATTAAAGTATCGAATCCATTGGGTCAGTATGTATTAGTAGACAAAGTATGTAAAAATTGCCCTTTGATGATTAGAGGTTACTATTTTCCGGCCGATCTCATGCTATTGCCATTTGATGAGTTTGATGTGAATCTTGGTATGGATTGGTTGACTGTGCATGACATGATAATGAATTGTGAAAAGAAATTTATTGAGTTGAAATGTGAAAATAGTGAAATTCTTTGGGTTAATTCAGATGAGTCAGATAGTTCAATTGCCATGATTTCTGTTATGTCTACTCAAAAATGCTTGAGAAAAGGATATGAAGCTTATCTTGCCTTTGTGTTGAATACTAAAGATCCAGGGTTGAAAATTGAATCAGTGCCTATGGTATGTGAGTTTCCTGATGTGTTTCTAGAAGAACTACCAGGTTTGCCTCCTGTTAGAGAAGTTGAGTTTGGTATTGAATTGGTTTCGAGTACAACACTCATTTTTATTACTCCTTATAGAATGGCTCCAATGGAATTGAGAGAATTGAAAGTTCAGTTGCAGGAACTAATAGAAAAAGGCTTTGCAAGACCTAGCTGTTCACCATGGGGTACACCAGTGCTCTTTGTGAAAAAGAAAGATGGTTCGATGAGATTGTGCATAGATGATCGGTAGCTTAACAAGGTGACTATTAAGAATAAGTATCCAATGCCTAGAATTGACGATTTGTTTGATCAATTGAAGGGAGCTACTGTGTTCTCTAAGATAGATTTGAGATCTAGATATTATCAGTTGCGAGTTAAAGAGTCAGATGTTCCGAAGACTGTTTTCCAGACTAGGTATGGCCATTATGAGTTCCTTGTGATGCCATTTGGCTTAACTAATGCTCCTGCCATTTTCATGGACTTAATGAATCGAATTTTTAGACCTTACTTGGATAAATCTGTAGTTGTGTTAATTGATGATATCTTGATTTATTCTCATGATAAGACTAAGCATTCATAGCATTTGAGAACAGTTTTATAGACTTTGAGAGATAATCAGCTTTATGCCAAGTTTAGAAAAAGTGAGTTCTTGTTACGGGAAGCTGGTTTTCTCAGAAATATAGTCTCAGGTGAAGGTATTAAAGTTGATCCGAGCAAAATTTCAGCCATTGTTGATTAGAAGCCTCTCAGGAATGTATCAGAGGTCAGAAGTTTTCTTGGTCTCACCGGTTATTATAGACGATTTGTAGAGGGATTTTCCATGATAGCTACTCCATTGACAAGATTGCTATCAAGTTTGAATGGACTGAAAAGTGTCAGCAGAGTTTTGATAAATTAAAGGCTTTGTTGACTGAAGCTCCTATCTTAGTACAACCAGAACTGGGTAAAGAGTTTGTGATTTACAACGATGCGTCCTTGAATGGACTAGGCTATGTACTTATGCAGGAAGGAAAGGTAATTGCTTATGCCTCTAGACAGCTAAAGGCACATGAGAAAAATTATCCGATACATGATTTAGAACTAGCTACCATTGTATTTGCGTTGAAAATCTGGAGACATCAATTGTATGGTGAGAAGTGCCGAATATTTACTGATCATAAAAGTTTGAAATACTTGATGACTTAGAAAGATTTGAACTTGAGGCAAAGAAGATGGCTAGAGTTGATTAAAGATTATGAACTAGTGATCGATTATCACCTGGGTAAGGCAAACGTAATTGTTGATGCTTTGAGTAGAAAATCTTTATTTGCATTAAAAGCTTTGAAAAATAGTTTAACCTTATCAGATGATGGTTCTATCTTAGCCGAATTAAGAGCTAAGCCAATGTTTCTTGAAGAAATTTCTGAAGTTCAGAAAGATGATAGTGATTTGCAAGCCAAAAGAGCTCAGTGTAAGTCGGGTATAGAGTCAGATTTTCAGATTAGTTCTGGCTGTTGTTTAATGTTCAGAAATCAGATATGTGTACCAAAAAATGATGAGCTTATTCGAAAGACTTTAGAGGAAGTACATAGCAGTTCTTTGTCTATTCATCCAGGTAGTACAAATATGTATAATGATTTGAAGAAAATGTATTGATGGGTAGGAATGAAAAGAGATATCTCAGAGTTTGTTTCTAGATGCTTGATCTGTCAGCAGGTAAAAGCCGAACATCAGGTACCTTCAGGTTTATTATAGCATGTGTTAGTTCCTAAGTGGAAATGGGACCGAGTTGCTATGGATTTTGTGACAGGATTACCCTTGACACTGAGAAATAAAGATGCAGTATGGGTTGTGATTGATAAGGTAACGAAGTCTGCTCATTTTATTCTAGTTTGTATGGATTATTCACATGACAAGTTGGCCGAGTTGTATATTTCAGAGATAATCAGACTACATGGAGTACCGTTGTCGATTATTTCAGATAGAGACCTGAGATTCACTTTGTGATTTTGGAAGAAGTTACAGGAAGCTTTAGGCACAAAGTTGAGTTTTAGTACAGCTTTCCATCCTCAGACCGATGGTCATTCAAAGAGAGTTATTCAGATACTTGAGGATATGCTCAGATGTTGTGTCTTAGAAATTCAAGGTAGTTGGGAGAAATATTGGTCATCGGTAGAGTTTGCTTGTAGTAATAGTTACCAGTCGAGTTTGAAAATGGCACCTTATGAAGCTTTGTATGGACATAAATGTCACACACCTTTGTATTGGACAGAGCTTAAAGAAAATCAGATTTACGGGTTGATTTAGTTAAAGAAACTAAAGAGAAAGTGAAAGTTATCAGAGATTGCTTGAAAGCAGCTTCAGATAGACAGAAGTCTTATGAAGACTTGAAACGAAAATACATTGAGTATCAAGTTGGCGAAAAAGTGTTCTTGAAAGTATCCTTGTGGAAGAAAGTCTTTAGATTTGGCAAGAAAGGCAAACTAAGTCCACGTTTTATTGAACCATTTGAGGTGACTGAAAAAGTTGGACAATTAGCATATCGGTTAGCTTTGCCGCCAGAGTTAGAGAAGATTCATGATGTGTTCCAAGTGTCCATATTATGTCGTTACTATTCTGATCCTTCACATGCGATTTCACAGACAGAGGTTGAGATTTAGCAAGATATGACTTATGGTGAAGAACCGGTAAAGATTTTAGCTCGAGAGGTCAAGCAACTAAGGAACAAAAGTATTGTACTTGTGAAAGTATTATGGAATAAGCATGGGGTAGACGAGGCTACATGGGAGCCTGGAGAGGTTATACGAAAACAGTATCCAAATCTTTTCACAGGTAACATTTTCGAGGACGAAATTCCCTAAAGGGGGAAGAAATGTAACATCCCAAAATAGGGCCTAAACGGAACAGTAGTTGCGAAACCATGAATTCGAGATAGAAAAGTTTATTCCGATTAATTTTTATATTTTACCGAGTGATTAGATGCATGTGTTAGAGTATCGATGGAAAATTTTATAGATAGCATGCTTAATTTGCCTACTAGGGCTTAATTGCAAAAGTTGATAAATATGAGTTTTAGATGCTAAAGGATTAAATTGAAGAGTATAATTGAAGTAGAGGTCCTTAAATGGTAATTAGACCATCAGATTTTCATGGACAAAAATGGACATACATAGATAAAAATAACTAAAGTTTTAATGAAGGGTATTTTAGTCATTTGGTAATTAAAAAAATAGAAAAGGGAAAAAGATATCAAAATGTGCCCATCTTCTTCATTAGGCCAAAATTTCAAGGGTTCTCCATAGCTAAGGTTTTGTCAAGGTTCCAAGCTTTATAGCAAGTGATTTCAAGCCCCGTTTTTAATGTTCTTTACGTTTTTTAAGTCCCGGTAACTTGATTTAGCTTATTCTAGCAATAATTTAACCTAGGGTTCATATTTGGAAAAACACCCATAGGTGAAATGTGTTTATTTTGATGTTTTATGGTAGTATATAAAGCTTGAAATTATGTTAAACGACTTGAGCTAAGCGATTTTAAGTGAAAACAAGTAAAACGACATAATCGGTAAAAATACCTAATAGTCATAAGTACAAGTTAGAGTGGGAATTTGATGTTGCCGTAGGTAAAAAAATGATTAGCATATCATAAAACATAAGAATTAGGAATAAAGTTTCATTTCCGAGCGCAAAAGTTTAGGGGAAAATTCATAATTTTGCCAAAGTTAGAGTTAAGGACTATTTTGATAAATGTGAATATTAAATAAGTTAAATTTTATATTATAGATCAAGAAGAACGAAATTCGGGGTTAGACCGAGGAAAGAAAAAGGTTAACTAAATCAAAATGTTTGATCATATTTTGTATCGAGGTAAGTTTGCGGTAAATAAATGCAATGTTTTATTATTTACAATTAATGATGTTATTTTTCAGCATCCATATATTTATTTTTTAAATTTATTCATTGATGATTCAAGTACGAATTGACGGAGAAATGATATTTAAAAGTCTCGGTTGAACCTTAGGAATGTGTAGGATACAAATGTCATGACATTAGGGTTTAAGGATACCAAGTAAGACCATGCTAAGGCATGGCATTGGTAAGTTCTACAAGGCAAGGAAGTCATGTAAGATCCTATCAAGACATGGCATTGATAAACTACTATAAGGCAAAGATCCCTTGTAAGACCATGCTAAGGCATGGCAATGGTGAGTTCATAAGGCAAGGATACCACGTAAGACCATGTCAAGACATGGAAATGGTAAGTTTAAAAAGGAAAGGTACCCGTGTATCCTTAGTATTCCAAATGGTTCAATGAAAAATTTAAAGAGTGTGCCAAAGGGAAGGTAAGATAAGTCCATATCCGAAAGGTTCAGGTTATCTTGATAATTCATTTAGAATGTTGTTATTTATTTACATGCAAACTTACTAAGCTTTATGCTTACTCCCTTTCTTTTCTCTCTTTTTTATAGTATCGCAAAGCCAACTCGAAAAATCTAAGGACGTCAGAGATCGCCTCACACTATCAACGAGCTATCTTGGTATTTTGTGACTAGAAATAATTTATGTAACACCCCGTACCCGAGTCCGTTACCGGAGTCGAACACAAGGTACACACAGACTTAGCTTAATTGTTTTCACAGTCCATAAAAAAAATTTTCCAGACTAGCTGGTTACTGCATCACTGTCGCTTTAAAAATCATATCTTGAGTTTTAAAGCTTGAAAATCAGTTTCGTAATTTTTCCCTGAAACTAGACTCATAAGTCCATCAACATATTTTTTTCTAGAATTTTTGGTCGGGACAATTAGTACAGTTTATTAGTTAAAGTCTCCCCTGTTGCAGGGACCGACTGCACTGACCTTCGTGCATTACGAATTGGATATCTCCCTGTACAGGGCTTCAATACTGATGCCGTTTGTTTCTATAGAAACTAAACTCAGAGAGGAATCTATACATATATGGAATGACTCCTAATTATCTCTGGTTAATTTAAAATGAATTTCCAAAGTCGGAACAGGGATCCAGAAACCGTTCTGGCCCTGTTTCACGAGAACTTTAATATCTCTTAATATATAACTCATATGACCGTTTCGTTTCTTCTATATGAAATTAGATTCATCAAGGTTCATTTACATAATTTATTTACTATTTAATACCATTCCTACTATTTTTAGTGATTTTCACATCCACATCACTGCTGCTGTCAGCATCTGCCTTTAAGGTAGGCTTGACCTATTTCATGGTTTCCATGATTCAATTGGCCCTTTTGCATACATAGCACAAGGTGTGATCATGATTAACCATTCCAATGGCTAATCGTTTCAAAACAATTCCATACCTCATAATGATCAACATACAAACGATTATAGTACTATGCTAGAAAGCGTATATAAGCCATTTTGCATGGCTATCCGAATTTACACAAAACCGAAAGGTACATAACCTACAACAAAAGGGTAGTCCTATACATGCCATTTCAAAGTTCAACCAAAATTGTACCAAAATGGGGGCTTTGATAGTGTGGATGACTTCGACTTCAATGATCCCGAATCCGATAGCTAACGAGCAAAATCTATAAAACAGAGAAGCAGAGAAAGCGGAGTAAGCATTTAATGCTTAGTAAGTTTTAAGCAAAACAAAGTGTTCTCAATCACTATCATTGGTCGTTCATATCAACTGTTCGATGAAGTTAATCCAGGGCTTCATCTCGATCTATAATATCATTAAACGCAACACTTGGCTGCCACATAAATACTTTCGAATAATAATGACCTAGATGGTCAAATATTTCCCAAGCACATTCTTCATCGATTTTCAACTTCAATAATCCTTTCCACTTGTTCATAATCACATCCATGCTTTTAAGTATTTCAACATGACAAGTACTAAATTACCATAGGCACATAAAGAACCAAACATATTCCTTATCACATATCGTAAGCTTACAAATCATAATCCTTACCTTGTCTTGGCACATCTAGCTCAACCCAACCCATACTCAAATCATAGGCTTTTGGGCAGAATATGCACTAATACATAAGAATATTTCATCGCATACTTTACTATACAACATACCATTACCAATTAGATCATTCTCATATTTGGAGTTATAATATTAGTCACATTTACCTACCTCTCGATCTCGATAATTCACCTCGAAATCACCCCACCGATGGGTAAGTAATACGTACTGAACATCTTAAATACATAATACTTATTTGATGGTAACTTAATGCAGATACTCAATATCAAAGTCTTACTTGAATCCTAGCCTTTAGCGATCGGGTCTTTAAAGCTCGGATCTAGTACGAGCACGAAGCCTCTGGACATTAATCAGGATAATATTCTCGCATAATGCTGCGGGTTTTAACCGGATATAATCTTGACACAAATGCCCCTCGGGACTTATCACATTTATACACTTTCATATTCATCGCATTGGCCATTCGGCCTTATCACTTATATACACTTTGACATTCATCACATCGGCCATTCGGCCTTATCACATATATACATCTCATACATGTTTCATACTAGCCATTTGGCTTTACCACACATATATCTCATACATATTTCACACTAGCCATTTGGCTTTACCACACATATATCACATACATATTTCACACTAGCCATTTGGCTTTACCACACATATATCACATACATATTTCACACTAGCCATTTGGCTTTACCACACATATATCACATACATATTTCACACTAGCCATTTGGCTTTACCACACATATATATATTTAACTTGTATATCAATTTTAGCAATGGCTTATAAGCAACTCAAATGGTTTTATTAAGGTTTACAACAAAATCCCAAATTCAGCACAAGCTGTTTTTCCTGAGCAACAGTCATTAAATTATTCATAAATGGAGCTACGAAACTCCAAATGAAGTGCCGTTAATTTTCCCTGAATATAGACTCGTATATCTTCCATCTATAAATTTTTCAGAATTTTGGTTTGGCCAATCAATACCAGATTTTTCTTAAAGTTTCCCTGTTTCACTGTTTGACTAACCTGACCAGTCTTCACTACAAATCAAAATTCTCATTGTACAGAATTCAAAGTATGTTCTATTTGATTTCATTTGAAACTAGACTCATTAAGGAGTCTAAGCATATAAATTTTATCTTGTAACCATTTTTGTACAAATTATAGTGATTTTCTCAAAACAGAACAGGGATTTCGGTGTCATTCTGACCCTGTCCCACACAACTTTAAATATCTCTTTATAGGAAATTTCTTTGCTTCCACGGTCTCTTTTATAGGAAACTAGACCAACTAAGCTTTGATTACATATTTTATTCAGCCTATAATTCCACACAAACAATTTATAGTGATTTTCTAAAATCACGTTACTGCTGCTGTCCCAAGCAAACTATTACATGTTGCTCTTAAATTTCCAAGTCCAAACACTTATGAACTTACCATTTGAGTTTAAGAAATATCATGGCCACATCATATCTTATTAAATCAACTCATTATGTCCTAATATGATTGAATTTACTCAACGTTTAATACTTAAAACTTACCTCGGGAGTGGTCGACGATTAGATGTCCACGGCTATTCGTTTACTCTCTTTTCCCCTATCCGACTTTGATCCTCTTTGCTCTTAAGCTTAAGTAAAACAATAGATTTGCTTAAGTACTTAACTAATATTATTCACTTAACAATCACATATCATTTAATCTTTATCTCAATACCAAACCGAGTTATGAGATCATACACCACACCATCAATTGAAGGTTAATTCATGGTAACATTAGTATTGAAAGGTTGCGTTGTGGGCAGCCTAAGAGGACCCGCAACACTTGGCTTAATTGCTGTAATATATCACATTCGGAGGCTGATTCGGACAGCATTAATAGTACAACATTTAGACAGCATGAACAGGGCAGCAATTAACGATATCAACAAGGTAAAATTCGGACAGCAATTTAACGGTTTCAACAATTATCAAACACAAGAAAATAAAAGTTCAAGGAAAACTCACCAAGGCTCCCAACACCGATTCCACCTATTCAATTTGCTCTTTCCTTGTCTACTACCACCTTCTCCTACCTTGTTAGCTAAATACAATCAACCCCAAAGTTACAAAAATAGATTATAACAACACAAGCATTCACTAGATTCTTTTAACACAAGTGAGAAACTCTTCATCTACTAGACATGCAACATTTGCAACTAGAAAAGAGAATCTTCTCTTCTCCCACATATTCGTCAAGCTCAAATCAACAATGCAACCAGAATTTGTCAACGAAAAGCTATGGGCAAGGGAGAGTTTAGAAGAGTTACCCTTCTACTTGAAAATTTTAACTTCTAAGCAAACAAATTCCATGGTTTTCCACTACATGCAGTTGCCCTCTCCTTTCTAGCTTCATTCCTTTCTTCTTCTTTTCATTTCAGCTAAGAAGAACCGATTTCTTCTTTTCTTTTGCTTCTCAAGTCACGGCAATGGGGAAACATGGATGAGACAACCTTTTTTTTTTTTCTCATCACCCTCCCTTTTCATTTCTTTATTACTAACCCTTTATTTTATTCTTTCTCCCTAACACACTAACACAACATGTTTCCAACATGTTTCACCCCATAACATTTTGTCCCCTCTCATGCTCATGGCCGGCCACTACCAAATTAGGGGGAAAATTGACATGCAAGTCCCCCCTTTTTATTTCATGCACTAATAGATCCTTATATTTTGACCTATCACATTTCAAAAGTGTCGCACATAAGTCCTATTGACTAAATTCACATGCAATTTACTAAATCAAAGCTTAAAACTTTCACACATTCGTATTCACATATAATAGTCATAAAATATGACGGCTAATTATTTTTATGACTCGATTTTGTGGTCCCGAAACCACTTTTCAACTAGGGTCAAATTAGGGGTGTCACAATTTAAGTTATTGCATGTATAGGGACTTGGCTATTTTGTGTGTATGTCCTTATGATGTGATTAAAGAATGGCATGTGAATACTGGGTAATGATTAGCTTATGATATAGCTAAATCAGAACATGTTTTGGTATTATGTATGCCTAAATGAGGTTTGTTGCAAAGAAACTATGAAAGAGTAAGAGATAGGAATGGAACAGTTAGGAAACAGCAACAGTGACGTGGTTTTGAAAAATCAATAAAAATTGTAGAAATGGAATTAGATTGTGAATGAGATATAGAATTAAATTTTATTGAGTTTGTTTTCATAGTAAAGAAACAGAGCAAGCAAAGGAAGTCTATATTCTGATATATTTAATTTTTTGTAAGACTGGTTCAGAGTGAATTATAAGTAAAATTTTATATCTCTAGATTTCTTTCTATTTTCATTAGAAACAAACTAAAATGTTATCTAATTTTTGTTTAATAAGATAATCTATATTTAGTGAAGAGAGGTCAGGTCTGCTGAACTGCGAAACAGGGGAAACTTTAATGAATAAACTATACTAATTGGCCAAACCAAAAATTCTAGAAAAATTGTGGTAATAAGATATATTAGTCTAGTTTTAGGGAAAATTTACAGATTTAAATTTTTAGTTTCGTAACTCAAATTATAATTAATTTAGTGACTGTTACGTAGATGGACAGTTTTATTATGAATAGTGAAATAAATTGTTTTGATTTGTGTAAGTAATTGGAAAATTTTTAATGTTCTCGGTTTAGTCCCAAACCATTCTAATTGCACGTTTTATGGCCTCGAAGGCCCTTTTGGGGGATTTATTGGATGAATGCGAGCGAATTAATTTTTAAAAGTAAAAAAAAATTATGCCCCGAATAAGCAAGATAAGTCTGGTAAAGCCTCGTGCTCGACTCCGGCAACGGTCTCGGGTAAGGGGTGTTAAATCTAGAGTTAGATTAGATTCATAACGTGTTCCACGTTTCTATGCTGAGGTGCTACCACTCCGATCCCACGTACATTGTGTAACACCCCAATCCCGTATCCATCACCGGAATAGATAAAGGGGCATTACCAGACTTGAAGCTCATATCAGAACAGTAAATTTTTTTTTTTTTTTGAACATTCCTTGAGATAAGTACTAAAGACAGTCAGGGATACAATTTAAACTTCTATAAGTACACATTCATCACATCGGCCATTAGGCCTTATCACATATATACACTTTCACATTCATCACATTGGCCATTCGGTCTTATCACATATACTATCAAGTACACACTTTGTCTTGGCCGAATCTACATCAATCATTTTCCAACTATCATTTCATATTCGAATACTCATAAACTTACAATTTCACAAATTTTAATATCAAAGATCCATCTAACACTCATATATCATTTTACAATATCACGATTTAGAATTCAAGTATGGGTTTAATCAATAGCTTATGAGCAACTAAAACAAGTTTTATCCATGTTTACAACAAAATCACATATTCACTACGAGCTGTTTTCCTGAGCAATGGTCACTAAATTATTTATAACTAGAGCTACAAGTCTCCAAATCACTTACTGTTAATTTTCCCTGAATATAGACTCGTATATCTTCCATCCATAAATTTTTCAGAATTTTAGGTTTGGCCAATCAATACCAGATTTTTCTTAAAGTTTCCCCTGTTTCACTGTTTGACTAATCTGACCAGTCTTCACTACAAATCAAAATTCTCATTGTACAGAATTCAAAGTATGTTCTATTTGATTTCATTTGAAACTAGACTCATTAAGGAGTCTAAGCATATAAATTTTATCTTGTAACCATTTTTGTACAAATTATAGTGATTTTCTTAAAACAGAATAGGGGATTTCGGAGTCATTCTGACATTGTCTCACACAACTTTAAATATCTCTTTATAGGAAATTTCTTTGCTTACATGGTCTCTTTTATAAGAAACTAGACTAATTAAGCTTTGATTAAATATTTTATTCAGCCTATAATTCCACACCAAACATTTATAGTGATTTTCTAAAATCACGTTACTGCTGCTGTCCTAAGCAAATTATTACAATTTGCTCTTAAATTTCCAAGTCCAAACACTTAGGAACTTACCATTTGAGTTTAAGACATATCATGGCCACATCATATCTTATTAAATCAACTCATTATGTCCCATTATAATTGAATTTACTCAACATTTAATCACTTAAAACTTACCTCGGGTGTGGTCGAACGATTTCGGCGGCTATTCGATCACTTTTTCCTTCCCTTTATCGGATTTAGATCCCCTTTGCTCTTGAGCTTGATTTAAACAAATAAATTATTTTAATTATTTTTCACTTGGGCAATTCCATTCAATACATGTATGTCATACAATTTAAGTACAATGACCTTGCTCAATACTATTTAAACATCATGCATTACCGAATTTCATCAACACCATCTAACTTCATATAGAAACACATATCGTCCTAGGTCGGTACACAAGTCAAATGCATCATTTAAATTGTCAAAGTCCACAATTTAGTCATATTTCTCTATCATAGTTTCTTCACTTAAACCGAATTAGCAAGCCCATATAGTCCTTGGCCGAATGCTATTTAACCCAAGTCATCAAGAATTTCATTATTTAACACCTTAGATATCCATAGCTAAATAGGTTATTTGTACATACATATATATACATAAGTGCATAGATACTATGTTACTAACAATTATTTCCTTGCTTAGCAGCCAACCAATATACACATTACTTCATATCTACCCGTCACGTTTTCTCTACTTAAACCGAATAAACTTGCACATAAGGTCCTTGGCCGAACCTCACTAAAAACAAGTCAACCAAAATCTTAGTATTTATCTTGTGTATAACCTTATTTACCTTCCAAAAATCACAAAAACATCAAACTCTTAATGTTTATGTACAAGGCCGAATCTTAACATGATCCAACCTCCAACTCATTCCTCTCAACAACCAAAACCGAATGCTCAAGCCATCACCGAGATTTCGAAATTTTGCCATGGTTTGTGTAAGAAATTAGCTAATTAACTAGGAACAAGTTTAAAACTTAAGAATTTAACACAACATACTGACCTCCCCTTAAGCTCAAGGTGACCGAAACCTCTCTTCTTCCTCCTTGCAAACCGGCCAAGAAGAACCAAAGGATGAAGCATTTCTTTTTTTTTTTCTAGTTTCGGCAAAATGGGGGAACAACCACACACTTTTTTTTTCTTTGTTTTCATCATATTCCCTTTCATTATTTTATTCCCATGCTCCTTATTTTATCATACCTCCCATGAAACACTAACTTAACATGTTTATGACATGTTTTTGCCCATCACACTTGGTCCACCATACTTGTCATGGCCGGCCACTACTAATTAGGGGGGGAAATTGACATGCAAGTCCCCCCTTTTTATTTCATGCACTAATAGATCCTTATGTTTTGACCTATCACATTTCAAAATTTTCTCACATAAGTCCTATTTACTAAAATTCACCTACAATTAAACAAAATTCAAATATGAAATTTTCACACATGCATATATACATATAATAAGCATCAAATATGATAGCTAATTATTTTTATGACTCAGTTTTGTGGCCCCGAAACCACTTTCCGACTAGGGTCACATTAGGGGTGTCACACATTGTCCCTGTTAAAGAAATTGAGGTTCGGCCAGATCTGACCTTCGAGGAAGAGCCACTTCAAATTTTAGATCGCAACGTTAAGGGTCTAAGGAAATCCATTCCTTTAGTGAAGGTGTTGTGGCAAAATCATAGCACTGAGAAGGCTACGTGGGAGCCTGAGAATGCAATGCGTCAGCAGTATCCTCACCTATTCTGATCTGGTAAATTTCGAGGCTGAAATTTTCTTTTAGGGGGTAGAGTTGTAACGCCCCAAATTTGAAAAATTTGTTTCTATGAGTTTTTAACATAATTGTGTACCTGCTTCAATGGTTAAGTGTTTTGGGTGTGTGTGTGAGGTCCGAAGTTCAGGCCTTGCATTTGACAAATTTTGGCTTTTTCCTGAATTAAGCCTTAACTTCTAGTTAGCATGCTTATATTAAATTATTTGTAATTTCATAACAGAATGGGTCTGTTGGTCTAGTGGTTAAGACATGTGGTGGTGTGTTGGAGGTTTAGAGTTCGAATCCTTGCATGAGCAAGGGAGTTTATATTTTTGCTCGGTTCTGCAAAGGAATTTTGGTGGTTTTCAAATACTAAAGAAGTTGAGATTGGGTAGTTGGGGGTAAGATGTGATAGAGTTCTATTTTTGTTTTTCTCTCTTTTCCCGAAATTCCCCTTTTCTTTTGCTTTCTCTGTTGTTTTCTCTTCCCCAAATTGCTATCGATTTTTCCTTTGAAGTTTCCCTTCCTTTTTACTTTTATTCCATATCTTTTGCATATATCGCGAGTGTGGTAAGTAATATCTTCGGTTGGCATCATTTTTATATGATTATTATCATTTTTGTGAGTCTAATTTCTAGGTTTTGGCAGCAGCGTATCGTGGCGTTTAAGGCTCTCTTCGTGCTATTCTGTAGCGAATCGATTGGAAGCTTTGCAGTAAGTGTTCATAGCTTTATGGAGTGAGTATTTTGGTTTTGAGATTTATGATTAATCGTAAAGTAAGACTTATTACAATGTTGAACATCTCATTTTTAGGCCTTGGAGTGCTCGGGAGTGTTTAGGCATCCAAAACGATACAGGTGTGTACCCGAAAACACAAAAAACTAGGGTCAGCAAAAGCCAAAAAATGAAACTGTCGATGGCACACGAAAGTGTGGTCGCCCGTGTGGTAGGCTGTGTGGCAGTACACGGGCCTGTGATCAATGAGCCAGCCATGTGAGCACGACAGGGGTGCATGACACGGCAGTGTGATGGCTGGTGAGGCCGTGTGCGAGACATGGGCTCAACCAATTAGGGCGTGTGGGACCACATAGGTACACCACACGGGCGTGTGGAATTTTGGGCCAAGCCGTGTGAGCCTATTTTTCTGAAATACTCTAAAAGGTTGCTCGAGTCGCGCAAGTCGACTGGGAACTACTGTAGGGTCGGTAAGAGTTACTTGACCCCTGATACGTGATCTGACTATGTGATATATGTGCTCTAGCATGTTACTCTTAGCATGTAGACCGATTTGTATGTATGATCTGTTAATTGCATACTTGCATGTCATGTAATGTATGCTGCATTGCATCGGGGTTGGGTTAATGTATATGGAGGAAGTATTCTGAAAGAATCCTAAGCCTGATATCTAGTAGCGCAGCTGCAACTACCTGATTAACTGCCGCATTTCGGTACAGAATGGTGTGTTGGGATGGGTAGGTCGATTTTATCCCCATATAGTGTGTAGGGTTGGACGGAGATGGTGTGTAGAGGTTGGTGGGTAGGACTCTATTATTCTGTTATGTTATGCATGATATATCCAAGATGGGCTAATGCCCAGCTCGTATCTGATTCTGTACCTGTGAGGACTAATGTTCACTTTGGTCCTACAATGGGGTTCAGGCCCGAATTATCTGATATTTGGATATGTGACTGATTTCTGCTATTGTGTATATTTTCTGTGGGGAATACACACTGAGTTGCGAAAACTCACCCTATTTCTGTTTAATCTGTGTAGGTAATCCCCAGACTTGACGGATCGGTGCGGCGAAGGACTCAGCGGTGGCCACACGATTTTTTTTCACTTGAACGATTTTCTGTTTACTTATAATTTAATTTATATTTAGGGAAAATTTGATGTAATTAAGGCCTTTATGGATTTTTGCTTAATTTGGGATTTTGAAATGTTTTACAGTTTTTACTGCTAGTAGTAGGAAAACTCAGGTTTTCAAAAAGACCGAATGTTTTACAAAACTGCCACGCATACGAGAATGGTTAAAAGATTCCGCGTAAAAATAATTTTTTAAATCAAATCAATTAGAATGCGTTTTCCCGGACTAAGTACAAGTTAATAATTGGAACTATTTTGAAGTCAATGCGGTTTCAAGAACACTCTCATGTGATATCGCCAGATTCGGCCATAACAACTAGGCCGGGTTTGGGGTGTGACAAAAATAGTGTCAAATAAATATATGAAGAATGAAATACATATTAAAAGTTTTTTGCGATATGTTTCATGATTTGGTTGGATTACATATACATTGATACATTTTCTAACTTTGTGAAGTGGTGTGTATAGGAAAGGATACTATGCTCATGGTTAATGAAATTATACTTCGTTGTACATGATGTGTTTTGGTAAGTTTATGTTTCCTTTTTACAAACTTACTAAGCATTGGTTTCTTATGAAATTTTTTTCTTTGTTTTGTATATCATCAGAAAGCTTGACCGGTTGGGATCTCGTCGGAGCATGATCACACTATCCTTCCATCATTTTGATAGTTTTTGGTTAATTTGGCTTATGGTTATAAATGGCATGTATAGGGCTAACTGTGTTATCTTGGTTCTTTGATTGTTTTGAGTTTGTGATGAACTTAATCGTGGTTGAATGCCTAGATGTTATTTTGTAAATGGTGATGTAAATAGATGATGTTGGACTTGTGTATGCCCTTTTTCTTAAAATAGGTAAATCATGGTTGAATCTTATGGTATAGATAAGGTTACTTGGTTTGTATGCATAGGTTTAATGAATGATTTGAAATGTTGAATGGAATTAAGTTTGACTTGTTAATTGTGGTGTCTTTAATGGCATATTAGTTAGGCATAGGTGGAGTGATTTTGGCATGTTTTTAGTTTCCTTGAATGTGTTATAAACCATGTGAAATAAGCTAGGTATGGTGTGTTTTGGTGTACAAGGTTCGGTGCTTAATTTGGCTTGTTTTAGGGGCAACTTATGCTACACACGGCCTGGGATACGAGCTATCACACGGTCGTGTGTCATTGTTGTTTTAAGTGCAAGTTTCACACAGTCTGAGACATGGCCTTCGACATGGCCATGTGTCTCAAGCTAATATGTTATACGGTCTGACACACGGCCTATGAGATGGTCATGTGACCCAACATCAAAGGCACACACAATTTAGCATAGGGCCTGCGACACTGTAACATCCCGAAATAGGGCCTAAACGGAACAGTGGTTGCGAAACCAAAAATTCGAGGTAGAAAATTTTATTTTATTATTATTTTGAGGTTCATTATATGATTGCATGATTGTGTGAAAATTTCGTTATGAAATTCTTTGCATAAAGTGCTTAAGTTGAGATTAGGGACTAAATCGAATAATTTGCAAAACTTGCATTCTAGAAGTTTTTAGTATGAAATTGCTTTGGAATATTAATTAGGAGGGTTTAAATAACAATTTGACCAATTTCTAAGTTCATGGACAAAATAGGTGTAACACCCCTTACTCGTATCCGAGGCCGGGCTAAGGTACGAGCGTTACCAGACAAACGTACAAACATTAAACTAAAATACGAGCCATAAAATTTATTCATATTTCAAAGCGTTCATTCTCTTACACATAGTCCCTTATTTGAGTCTACGGAGCCTAAAACATACTTTAGAAAGGGTTTGGGACTAAACCGAGAACTTACGAAAATCTTGGAAATTTCATGCTTTAAGGCTCCACACGCCCGTGTCCCAAAGTCATGTTCCATACACGGCTGAGACACATGGTCGTGTCTCTGCCTGTGTGGAATATACCTAGGCTATTTTCCAAGCTTTGGTCAACCTTGATCTCTTACACACTTATACAAAGTCAAAAGCATATAACATGGAATTCATTTAATGATTATAAATCCTCAATTAAACCACAAACATAGCATTTATATGTCATCATACATGTGTCTCTCATACTCGTTTTACCTTGTTTATTATAATACCACTTATACATTTATACCAAGATTATCATCTTACCAAATATCTTCAGCTTAATCATCAAGCATTTATATTTAAAGCTAGATCATATCTTTATAAAATACCACGATTCAGATGCGCAGAATAACATGTTTGCCTGAAACATTTCAATTCAATTCCATACCCAACAAGCATTACATTGAGACTAGTCATATATATATATACATGTCATGATACATAACATTCTCTTTTTGTTTTCTTATAAACACATATCATTTATTTCATTATATCAATATTTCATATGCCACAGTTTCCATGTATTCCACATATATTTATTTTCCTCCTCCTCTCCATTCCACATCCTTAATGTATATAGCATTCTTGTAAGTACGATTTCACAATTTACTAATAAATGTTCACATCAAACTGTCCATACGAGTCATAGTCACTTAATTATTTATAATTCGAGCTACAGAGCTCCAAATTAAGATCCGTAAATTTTCCCTGAAACTATACTCACATATCGTTCCACCATAAAATTTTCATAACTTTTGGTTTAGCAAATTAGTACAATTTATTCATTAAAATTTCCCCTGTTTCACTTTCTGACAGTTCTGACCTCTCTTCACTAAAAAATAATTATCTCACAGTACAGAACTCGGATAATGTTCTTGTTGATTTATCTTGAAAATAGACTCATTATGGATTTTAAAAATATAATTTTGAGCCTCTAATTATTTTTCTCCAAATTTTTGTGATTTTCCAAAGTCAGAATAGGGGATCACGTAATCATTCTGAATCAGTCTCACGAAAACATAAATATCTCAAAATATAGAACTCGTTTGCTTTCTATGTTTCTTTTATATAAAAATAGACTCATTAAGATTTAATTTGATATCTCATTCAGTCTCTGATTCAATTTATACTATTTTTGGTGATTTTTCAAAATCACATCACTGCTACTGTCCAAAACAGTTTTATTGCTAATTCACTCTTTCACACTTTCTTTGTATTAACCTCATTTTAACATACATATCACAAATCATTTTCACCACATTTCATACATCACAAGTATAGGCCCATGATTAAAAGGTCACCATAAAATCATTCTCATGTATAACTTACTTGTTTATAACCTTACCACATCCTGGTCACTTAATGAACACATCATTCACATAACCAAGTTCCTGCACATATTCATCACAAAACTCACAAAGCAATACATAGAGAGTCTCCGTTGAACACTTGGATCAATCCTCGATACTTGGTGGTTTCAGCACATAGCTCCACCCATCATATAGTTCGGCTCTCTTGTACACATGGTGAACACTTAGTACCACCCATGTGACCTAGCCAGATTTATCTCGTAGCTCTCTTTTCTACATGGTGTCCTTTACTTGGAACCACGCATGCGACCTAGCTACATATATCCCGTAGCTCTCTTGTCTACATGGTGTACACATAGTATCACCCATGCGACCTAGCTACATCATAATGTCTTGTAGCTCTCTTGTACACATGATGTGCACTCAAGACTATACATGTGACCTAGCTACATACCATCTGATCATCCAATCTTTCCGAAGGTTCAACCGGATTTCTCTCTCTTTCCAACAATTTCACCAATCAAGTAATTATCCACAAACATATTTCCAATATTTTTATAAAATATCATAATACAAGTAATAGTGATGTATTACTTACATATAAACTTACATCTCATTTAATATCAACGTAATAACATTAAATTACACATTGTCTTATTAAAAATCATATGAACTTACAATTTTCCATAATATCCATAATCATAGAAATCACATTTATGTATGATAATTCAATGCACTTCATGTACCATAGACATATTTTTAAATCAATTCATAAACTTGGCACCATAATCATTTAATTTAACATAATTCAATTAATTCACTAAATTTAACTTTCAAATATAAATTACTGACATTATTGTTGTATTATTATCATACCAACTTACATACTTTCAACACCTCGGAGATCATAGTAAATATATCAATTTTACATTGAAACATGCATAAATTAATGCTTATTATAAATATGAACTTACCTTGATATTAAAGCGGGCATTTTACCAACTTTCTCAATTTTCGATTTTCTCTCATTCTAGGTTCAAATCTCGTTTTCCGGGATCTAAAACATCATATTTTACTTATTTAATTAATGTACTATTCAAAACAGTCCTTAACTCAAACTTTGGAAAAATTACAATTTTGCCCCTAAACTTTTGCATATTTACACTTTTGCCCCTAGGCTCAGGAATTAAACTTCATCCCTTATTCTTATGTTTTATGACATGATGATCACTTTTCCCTTCTATGGCAACATCAAATTCTCACTCTAACATATACTTATGACTATTAGGTATTTTTACCGATTAAGCCCTTTTGCTCGTTTTCACTTAAAACCGAGTAGCACAAGTTGTCTAACATAATTTAAAACCTCATATTGTATCATAAAACACCAGAATACACAAATTTTACCTATGGGTATTTTTCCAAATATGAACCCTAGGTTGAATTATTGCTAGCATAAGCTAAATCAAGTTACTGGGACTCCAAAAACGTAAAGAACTTGAAAAAGTGGTTAGAACGGACTTACAATTGAGCTTGGGAAGCTTGAAAACCCTAGCCATGGAGTCTCCTTGGTATACACGTCCATGGTGAAGAAGATGAGCAAAATTGGCTTTTAATTTTGTATTTTAATTCATTTTACCCCAAATGACCAAAATACCCTTACTACTAAACTTTCCAAAATTCCATCCATGTCCAATTTTGTCCATAACTTAGAAATTGGTCAAATTGCTATTTAAGACCTCCTAATTAATATTTCAAATCAATTTCATACTAGAAACTTCTAGAATGCAAGTTTTGCAACTTATTCAATTTAGTCCCTAACTTCGAATTAAGCACTTTATGCATAGAATTTCTTCACGAAATTTTCACACAATCATGCAATCATATCATAGACCTCAAAATAATCATAAAATAATTATTTATATCTCAGATTTTGTGGTCCCGAAACCTCTATTCCAACTAGACCCAATTTTGGGCTATTACAATAGGACATGGATGGAACTTTTGAAAGTTTAATAAGGAAGGGCATTTTGGTCATTTGGATATTAAATGAAATAAAAAGGGAAAAATAACACAAAATTCATCATCTTCTTCATTAGCACGAAATTTTAAGGGTTCTCCATAGCTAGGGTTTGTTTCAAGCTTTCAAGCTCCATAGTAAGTGATTCCAAGCCCTGTTTTTAATGTTCTTTACGTTTTCGGAGTCCCGGTAGCTCGATAAAGCTTATGCTAGCAATAATTTAAGTTAGGGTTCATATTTGGAAAAATACCCATAGGTGAAAAGTGTTTATTTTGATGTTTTATGATAGAATATGAGGTTTTAAATTATGTTAGACAACTTGTGCTACTCGGTTTTAAGTGAAAACGAGTAAAATGGCTTAATCGGTAAAAATACCTAATAGTCATAAATACATGTTAGAGTGTGAATTTGATGTTGTCATATAAGGGAAAAATTATCAGAATGTCATAAACATAAGAAAATAGGATGAAGTTTAAATTACGAGCCTTGGGGCAAAAGTGCAAATATGTGAAAATTTAGGGGCAAAAATGTAATTTTTCCAAAGTTTGGGTCAAGGACTGTTTTGATAAATGTGAATATTAAATAAGTTAAATTTGCTATTATAGATCAAGAAGAGCGAAATTCAGGAGTAGATCGGGGAAAAGAAAAAGTAAAGGACTAAATTGTAAAGTTTAGTCACATTTTGTATCGAGGTAAGTTTACAGTAAAGAAATGTAATATTCTTTTATTTTACATTATTATTGTCAATTTCTAGCATTTATATACTTATTTTCTTTGAATATTTAAAGTCGAATTAAAGGCTAAGTGAGAGAAAAGCATTAGGAAGCCCGTTTGAACCTTAGGAATGTTAGGATATTGGGGTTGACAGGACGGAGACAGAGAAATGAGCCATGTAAGTCCATATCAGTTATATGGCTTTGGAGACAGGAATGAGCCATGTAAGCCCATATTATATATATATGGCATTGGAGAGAGGAATAATTCATGTAAGTCCATGTCGAAGACATGGCATTGGCAGGATATTGATAGACAGGAAAGACCCTAGTATCCTTAGTATTCCGAGTGGTTCAACGGGTCATTGTACATGTTAAATTACAGTGAATTATCATCAAAAGGGAAGGTAGATTATATTTATGAATAGTGAAAGGTCAGGTAAGAAAGAAGGTAAGTGAGTAAAGAAGAAGGTAGAAAATGAGAAGTAAAGAAAGTTTATGAGGTTAGGTGACATTATGTATAATTATTCATTATGTTGAATGTTGTAATTTATTTGCTTGTAAGCTTACTAAGCCTAGTGCTTACTCTTTTTATTTTCTTTTTCTTATGGTTTTTATCAAGCCAATCGGGGATCAAAGGAAATGTCGGAGACCCGATCACACTATCGAAGAAATCACATTGGTATAGTTAGACGTTTCGTTTTGTGTATGGCATGTATAGGAACTTGGTTTCTTTTGATATGATATGATCAATGAATGATGTGTAAATACTTGCTAGTGATTAGCTAATAGAGTGGTTGATGATATACATGTTTAATAGTATGTATGATTAAGTAGTAACTATCACATGAAAACTAAGAAAAATGTGAAAGTAACTTAAAAACAGATTCAAGTATCAGAAATAATGGGATTTTGAAAAATCACAAGAAATTGTAGAGACATGGGTTGATGGTGAATAATATATGAAATTAAAGCTCATTGTGTCTATTTTCATATGGAATAAGCAAAACAGGTAAAGGTTTTGTATTTTATAGGGTATCTGAGTTTTGGTGAAATAGGGCCAGAGCAATTTCTGGATCCCCTGTTCCAAATTTAAAAATTCACCATAAATTTTAAAAAAATAATTAGGTGGTGTACTTTATATGGTTATAATCCTTGTTGAATCTAGTTTTAATAGAAACAAACGGTATAGTCATATGATTTTTTTACAGAGAGAAAAGTGGTTCGTAGTAAGTAGATGCCAGTGCGATCGAATTCTGAAATAGGGGTAACTTTAACTAATAAACTGTACTAATTGGCTAAGTCAAAAATTCTAGAAAAAAATTAGTAGATAGATATATGAGTCTAGTTTCAGGAAAAATTTACGGATATTAATTTCAAGTTTTGAAACTCGAAAAATGAATTTTTAAGCAACCATGATGCAGAAAAATAGTTTATTCCGAAAATTAAAATAAGTGGTTTAGAGTTGTTTAAAAGGTAAGATAAGTTTAGTAACACCTCAAGCTTGACTCCGGTGACGGTTTCAGGCGTGGGGGTGTTACAAAAGTCGTGTGGCCCTATTTCAAATACCCACACGGGTGGACACACGGGATGGGACACGGTCATGTCCATACTTCGAATGTTCACACGGTCTGGGTTATGTCACACAGCAGTGTAACCCTAGTTTCCAAAATTTTCAAGTTTTTCCAAAATTTTTTATTTTATTTCAAATTGATCCTGGAATGTTCCCAAACTGTATTTAGGGCCCCGTAAGCTCGATTTAAGGCCAGTAAGTGTATTTTTTATTTAATTAAATTGAGCTATTAAATGATAACATTTGAAATGCATAATTGTTTCTGCTTTGTATGATAATACTCTGTAACCCTAATCCGGTGAAGGAATCGGGTTAGGGGTGTTATAGAATCGATCCCCAAATTACTCTAACCTTAGATTAATCTATTGTCCTACTTATGCACGAGTTAGTCAGGGAAAACTCAAACCAAGGGTTGTGAAATGTATATTTCTGGGTTTTACTTCCGGTGTTAAAGGGTTTAAGCTTTGGTGCCCAGAAACAAATAAAATGATTATGAATAGAGATGTTACATTTGATGAAACTGTGATGCTTCATCCGAGAAAAGAGCCATCTGTTCTTACTGACAAAACAAAATAGGGTATCCTAGGTAAGGCGGAGATGGAGCCAAAATCAGAAAGTGATGTCACAATGTCACAATCAGTGACGTCGCGACGACATGACGAATAGAGCCGTCGTGATTAGAAAATTTGTGACATTACGATGAAATCGCGATATACGTGAGGCTACACTTGTTTCAGAATAATAGAAGGTTACTAAAGTTACTTCAAATCAATTAAAGGCTCCATCCGACTCAAAATCTATTTCTACATCTCAACTACAAAATTATAAGTTAGCTCGAGACAGGAAAAGATGAGAAATCAAGCCACCACAGAAACATTGTCACGAAAATTTAATGGCATATGCTCTAAGTGTTGCGGAGAGCATTGATTCAGTCAATCCTTCAAATTACTTAGAGGCGGTTCAGCCTCTTGATTTTAACAAGTGGCTTGTGGCTATAGAAGAGGAGATAGAGTCCCTGCAAAAGAACGGGACTTGGAAGCTCGTGAGGCCACCCACTGAAAAGAAGGTTCTTGGTTGCAAGTGGGTATTCAAAAAGAAGGAAGAATCAGGTTCATATGACACTAGATATAAGGCGAGGTTGGTCGCAAAGGGCTATAATCAAATGGAAGGAGTTGATTTTAACGATGTTTTCTCTCCTATTGTGAAACACACGTCCGTTCAGACGTTACTAGCCCTTGTTGCATTAAACAACCTTGAGTTGGAACAGTTAGATATGAAGACTGTATTCCTTCACGGTGATTTAGAGGAGAACATTTACATGCAACAACCTGAAGGCTTTAGACTGAAGGTAAGGAAGATCATGTTTGCTTTCTACAAAAATCATTGTACGGCCTAAAGTAGTTTCCTCACCAATGGTATAATAAGTTTGATTATTTCATGTTAAGCATTGGTTTTGTTCAAAGTAAGTATGATAATTGTGTGTACTTGCATTGTCTTGATGATGGATCATTTATATACTTGTTGCTCTATGTTAATATGTTAATTGCGACTAAGGATTCATCTGAAATTGATTGGCAAAAACCATGCTTAACTCTAAGTTTAAGATGAAGGATATTAGTGACTAAGAAAATTTTGGAAATGGAAATTTCTAAAGATAGACAGTCCATATTCTTGTCACAAAAAAGGTACATAGAAAAGATCCTTGAACAGTTTGAAATACAAGACTCGAAACCTGTTAATACCCCCTAGCTACACACTTTAGACTTTCAGCTTCAGATTTTTCCACAAACCGAAGATGAATAAAAGTACATGTCAAAAGTTCCCTACTCTAGTGCAGTCAAAAGTTAGATGTACGCAATGGTTTGCACTCATCCCGATATTTCACATGTTAGTGTTGTAAGTAGATACATGGCTAGACTCGACAAGTTATACTGTCAAGTAGTTAAGTGGATTCTCAGATATTTGAGGGGGACATCAAATACTTCTTTAGAGTTCAGAAGAAGTTCAGAGGATCTAGTTGGCTATGTAGACTAGAACTCCACAAAGAATGAGTTAGGCCCATGACGAGGCTTGGCAAAAAAGACGTAGCAAAATACGAGTCAATGTGGAGATTTGTGGAGTGTGCCTCGAATAAATTGGAGTCGAAACAAGATTGACGTCATGACAAGGCAAAGCACGACGTCCTAACAACACGACAGATGACGTCATGACAAGCTAATAAATGACATCATTACGTGTCAACGTGTTCCCACATAAATCCTATTTATTCTCCAAGTTAAACCATGTTATCTTTTCCTAGTTGAACTCTGATTAATCTAAGATATTTTAGTCATAATATCAGTACAAATTTAGGCTATAAAAGGGACCTTAGTAATCCAAAAAATCGTAAGGAAAAAGAGAAAAGATTAATTTTTTCAGAGAGTTTTAAGAGAGCTTTTTTTTTTTAGGGTTAAGGGTTTTGTTTTAATTTTCTCCATCTTGTACTCTTTGTTGGTTTGCTGAATTAATGAAATTTTATTTGACCATGATTTTATATTCTCTTTATTAGAGGAGTTTTTCCACGAAAATATTTATGTGCCCAATTTTCTTTTCTCTTTTCGTTCTTATTCGATGCTTATATGGATCTGTTTCTTTTACACAAACTCTCTCACACGCACACACGAAAGTCATTTTTTATTTAAATGAACATTTAGTTAAATGAATAAAAATAAATAAATGATATGTACAAAACCATGGTGTTCTGATAAATAGGTAACAACTCAGCAAAAGATGTAAAGTCACGGCACTTGCTAATGTTGGAAGAACCATATAAGAATTCAAATGTCAACAAACGAAAAAGGTTTCTAAAACTGCTATTTGGAATCAACCTGGTTAAGCAATGAACAAGTAAAAATAGCGAAAGAAATTAAGAAATTGAACACAAAAATTTAACGTGGAAAAACCCCTCCAAAGAGGATAAAAAACAACGGGCAAAGATAATTTTACTATAATGGAAAAAGAACGAAGAGTACAGATAAAAGTTAAACCTCGAAAACTCGAAAATAAAAAACCCTCAAAACGTAAACACAAAATTCTCTAAAAGTATTATGAGTTCTAATCTCTAATAGGTGTATTTTCTAAAGTTGTAAAAGAGTCAATTTATAGGCTTAATTCATAGGTCAAATAATAATAAAATAATCTAAACTAATAAGAGTTTGATTGAAACAAATAAAGATAGTTTAACTAGAAGATTATTTCTCAAATTTGACTGAAATAGAAGTCATACTTAACAAATCTCCACCTTAACTCATATTTCCACAACGTCATCTTTGCCAAAGCCCGCCACGAGCCTATTTTGAACTACATAGGGAATTAATTGAGTCGAATCTGTGCTTAGAAAGTAGAAGACTTTTAGCCTTCAACTTGTACACTGCCAAATCAAAACTAATCAGGGTTTGATTTTCATGATCACGATGCCCTGACTTTTCAAAACCTGCATCCAAAAGAGAACCTCTCTTCAACGAAATGGTCATACATTTTTCCCTCTTATGAACAAGTTGTCTTTGCTTCAAACGAGTTGACTTTGACTCCGTAACGGACAAGGGATATCCGATTTCACTGGTCACTGTAAAATCTTCCAGAATATAAAGACTGCCGATCCTTTTACCTTTTAACAAAATGAGAGCCCCACATGATACTGTAATGTCGTTCAACTCGATGTTTATTTTGCATCCTTTTGAGTGTAAAATACTTAAGGAGATGAGATTCTTTCATAAATCAGGTACATACCTGACATCTGAAAGTGTCATAATCATTCCATTGTGCATCCTAATTTTAACAGTACCAATACCAATTACCTTACTGGATGAATCATTTCTCATGCAAACAACTCCACCTTCAACTGAACTGTATGTGGAGAACCATTCTTTATTGAAACACATGTAGAAAGAACATCACGAATCTAGGATCTACTCGGACGTAAGCTTGGGTTTTCGCTCGTTGACACTAACAAAAAATCATCATCGCTTTCGTCAGCCAAATTAACACAGCTACATCCTTCTCGATACTCTTAACAATCCTTTTATTTTGCAATTTATAATAATCTGCTTTGACGTGACCTAACTTCTTATAATAGCGACACCTTTTGTCTCACTTTTTTGATGCTACCAAAACGAAAACTTGTCTATCTACCTTGCTATCAAAGCCAAACTCATTGTCGAGTTTGTCTCTACTCAACAAATAACCCTTCATATCTACGAACGAGAGTTTGTCTCTGTCATAAATCAGTGTCTCCCTGAAAGACTCGTATCAAGGGGGTAAATAACACAATAATAGCATAGTTTGATCTTCATCGTTAATTTGAACCTCATCATTTTTTAAATCATTTAAAAGAGTAATAAATTAACTGATGTGATCTCTAAGAAGCTCACATTCGTTTGCGAAACGTAAATAAACGTTGTTTCAACACTAAACAATTAGCCAGAGACTTAGTCGTATAAAGAGTTTCTAACATTTTCCACAATGCAGATGAAGTCTTCTCCATCAATACCTCCTGCAATACCGTATTCGCGAGGCACAACTGGATTGCAAACAAAGCCTTTTCATCAAGCTCGGCCCATTCTGTTTTATTTAGATTCTCAGGTTTTTTCCCGATAACAATATTTTTCAAGCCGGATTAAGCTAGAATTGTCATTATCCGAACTTGTCGCAAATTGGAATTTGTCTTACCATCAAACTTTTCAATTTTAAACCTTGTTACTGTCATCTCTAAACAGGCTGATCTATAAAAATTAAACTAGCTCTGGTACCACTTGCTGGGAATCAACCCGGTTAAGTAATGAACAAGTAAAAATAGCAAAAGAAATTGAGAAATTAAACACACAAATTTAACGTTAAAAAACCTCTCCAAAAATGATAAAAAATCACGGGTAAAAATAATTTTACTATAATGGCAAAAGAACGAAGAGTACAAAAAATGGAGATAAAAACTAAACCCCAAAAATAAAGAACTCTCAAAACGTAAACACAAAATTCTCTAAATATGTTATGAGTTCTAATATCTAATGGGTGTATTTTCTAAAGTTGTAAAAGAGTCTGTTTATAGGCTAAATTCATAAGTCAAATAATAATAAAATAATCTAAACTAATCAGAATTTGATTGAAACAAATAAACAGAGTTTAACTAGAAGATTATTTCTCAAATTTGACTGAAATAAAAGTCATACTTAACAACTGCACATCCAAATCTCACATAATCTATATATAAGCTTGCATCTGTTTTCGATTAAAAAATGTCCATGACTGCATATAATTCAAGTCGGGTATGAAAATTTGATTCCAACAAAATTTTGAAAGACAAATATAGGTATGTGAATACTGTTCAAAGTGGCTATCTTCTAAAAATGACAAATAATGCTAAACTAGAATTTAACCTGGATATTGGATGTTTCTGCTTGGGTGGTTGAGCACTCTGAATCAAGTTGTTGTACTGATATTCCACACGTATCCTATATGTATAAAAGAAAACAATGCATAAGCATATGGCATTATGGAAATTTTCAACTCATTGAGATTCTAAGGGAAACTGATCATTTTACGTTTAACCCAGATGATTCACGCCTATATTACACGTATTTGAATATAGGTGTTCAATAATGATATATATCTAACACGAGTAGATCAAATAATGCTGTACAAAAATATAATTACAATATACGAAAACAACATTAACGCCACATGATTATATGAACATGTCAAAACTAATATGGCACAAATAATTAACTTATAAAAATTATACAAATATAATATAATTTAGGCACGATATGAATATGCCAATTACCAAGTCTAAACTCTTGTCTATATAGTGTCTTTTAAGTTTTTTTTTTATACAAATTAAATATATGTACTCTTGGAAAAATAAAGAATCGGAGCAATATATGCTCATGCAGTCACTCTTCAAGAAATGGCATTAAGCCATAGTTCAAATAGAACATATAAAATCTATTTCTTTTCCGTTTAAAATGAATAATAAATAAACAACTTTCCCCCACAGAAATTTGTTACATACCATTCTTCCATTTACAGAGATACTCAAAACATTAGCTGGTGGTTGCGGATCAGAACAAACTGGAGAACAGGCAGACTGAACATATCATAGCAAAATGAATCATATTTTCTTGCTATAAAAACAATCAAATATTCTGAGGTTTTAGTTTTGACAATGAGAATGAAGAACTTACCTCTGTAACACAAGAGTTGAAGGTATCGTTTGCTTGCAAATGGTGGCTGGTTGAATTATACCCCTGAGATAGCTGCTGCGAAGCTGAATTAAAGATCCCAGAAAGAAACAAGGTTGGTTCAACAAATAATAAAATCGTGCTTGCTCTCCATGGAAAGAGAAAAAAAGAGTATGGCTTTTTGTCATTAAAATCTATCTTACTTGAATTCAAATGTGAATGTTGGATATCCATGTCTACTACATGAGTATGTTCAATTTTTTAAAGCTTTCCACGCCTTTGGAGATCCTAGGAGAATCATATCCCCAATTTTTTATGTCGTTATAGGATCACTGGGACTAGGAAAAAATAATAAATTCTTGGATCTATTGAGTAGGTAGAACCCTAAAAGGAAAAGTCAAATTAGGAAAATGGTTTAAAACAGAATAAAATGATTCCTTTGCATCAAGGGATGTAGTTTTCTTTTTCATCGTTTCCTTTCTATATAAATTAGAGACCTTGTACAGAATTATTTATTCAGACAGAACTATTTTTTCTTCTCCTAAATTTACATGCCATCAAAGCCAACTTTTTTTTTCAACTTTTGTTAATGGCGGAAATAGCCAACCTTGATGAAGGAAATTTGACATCAATTAGTGAAGAAGACTTAACTACAGACTTCAGTCATACCACCATGATTGGCAGCGCTAGAGAAAGTGGAGAACTATTCATAATTGACGATGGAATCAATTTTAGGTGTCAATCTCTGAATGCTTGTTCTAGTCTTATTTGTAATAATGTTATGCTTTAGCATTACAAATTTAGGACACCCTAGCTTTTTCTATTTAAAACATTTATTTCCCCATTTATCCAATAATAAAAATTCATCTCTTTAGATGTGAATTTTGTAAACTTGTAAATCATCCTTGAACCATGTTTCCTCCTAAATCGTACAAAGCTTAAAAACCATTTTTCTTAATACATAGTGATTTTACCTTCTTTGACTCAGAATCCTTCTTAGGTCTCATCTTCAATGGGAGACATTAAGTGAATATTCCACTCAAGTTCGTGAAAAAGAGATTCTAGATGACTCTTTAGAGGTTGATATACAAAGCAAAGGTTCTAGGAAAAACACTGAGAGGGACTTGGGAGGTCTTTTACCATAATCTAATAAGTTAAATAGGAAAAATCTACCTAAATTTGTAAGGCAAGATCATAACAGTAAGATAAATAAGGCTAGTGATTAGGGAAGCACAAAAAAGCTCATTGTCTACCCAAGGAGGAACCAAGATCAAGGAAAAGAGGTTGAAACAACTCGGCACTTCCAAGAATCCCAACATCGAGACTCTACCATTCCCCAAGGTAATTTTCTGACCCTAGTAGATCTTTTTTAACCTGGTTCTGCTCACCATAAAACTAATGACCTTGATTTTGCATCTTTAAAAAATCTGCCTCCATTACTGTTTGCTTTCACCTCACAATTGTCAGATGTGGAAATACCAAATAGTGTATAGGATGCCCTAAAATTTCTTGAGTGGAAGAAAGCAATACTTGAGGAAATGAAGGCTATGGAGAAAAATAGAATGTGGAAGGTAGTAGAATATTTGAAAGGGAAGAAGATAATTGGCTACAAATGGATGTTTACTGAGAAGTTCAAATTTGATGAATCCTCGAAGAGACACAATATTTAGTTAGTGGCAAAAGGCTGTTGAAATATGTATATATTTTAAATTTATTTAGGTAGATAAATCTTATTTAGGTAGATAAGTTTTATTCATATTCTAGGAATATTTTTATTTTATCTTTTAGTAGTTTATTAGAATAAGGGAACTATTTTCTTTTATATTTTAGTAGTTTATTAGAATAAGTGAACTATTTTCCAAATTAGGATTAGGGCTTTTTTCTCTATTTAAGTTCAATTCTTCAGTTAATAATAAAGAACAGTTTTATTAAAAGCTCTCTTGAAAACTTTTATGGCATCTGAGTTATGTTAAAATCTCTAGTAACATCATGGTTAAAACAGTCTTCACTAGAGATAAGAAAAAACCTTGGTGCGATCACTGCAAAAAATATTGGCACACTCGAGAAATGTGTTAGAAGCTCCATGGGAAACCGACAAATGGAAGGAAAAAGAGTGGCAATGGTCGTGGTTCACAATCAGGGGATAGTAGAGCTTTTCAAACAACTAATGGAAATTATAAGGGTCAAAGTTCTCTAGAAGGGTCTCCATTCACTAAGGAACAATTAGAGCATCTACACAAGTTTTTTCAATCACCATAATTTCGGATGAATTCTTCAATTCCTAACTCATCCAATAATCCTTCTTCCTCTTTTGCCTAATCAGGTACTGATTTTTCTGTTTTTTTCAGTGTCAAGCCTTGTAAAACAAACACATGGATCGTTGATTCTGGAGCTAGTGATCACATGACTAGTAGTCATTTTTTTTTCAACTTACACACCTTGCGCAGGAAACAAAAAGATCAAAGTAGCAAATGGGTCCTTCTCGGCAATAGCCGGGAAAGACACTGTTAAAATTTCATCTTCCTTGGTTTTACATGATGTTTTACATGTGCCAAATCTAGCTTGTAATCTCATATCGGTCAGTAAATTATCTCAGTCCTCAAATTGTCATGTTATATTTGACTCCTCTATGTGTAAGTTTCAGGACATGGTCTCGAGGAGGATTATTGGCAATGCTAAAGAATTTGGTGGAATTTACTTTCTTGAAGACGACCATCTAAGTCAACCAACAACTACTTTATGTTTAAATTTTGTTTCTGATAAGGTTATGATTTGACATTATAGGCTTGGACATCCTAATTTTTACTATTTAAGATATTTGTTACCTAATCTATTTAAAAATAAAAGTCCTTCTTCATATCATTGTGAATTTTGTGAATTGGCTAAACATCATCGGTCATTCTTTCCACCTCAAAAATATAAAGCCTCCAAACCTTTTTCGTTAATTCATAATGATGTTTGGGGACCTTCAAGAGTCTCGACCTTTTCAGGAAAACGTTGGTTTGTCACTTTTATTGATGATCATACTCGACTTTGTTGGGTGTTTTTATTAAAAGATAAGTCTGAAGTTAAAAATGTGTTTCAGTTTTTTTATGCTATGGTGAAAACACAATTTGGTGTGAAAATAGAAGTATTTCGGACTGACAATGGTGGGGAATTTTTTACCGACCAATTAGGTATTTTCTTAACCAAACATGGAATAGTCCACCAAAGTTCTTGTACAAATACACCACAACAAAATGGGATTGCAAAAAGAAAAAACCGACATCTTTTGGAAGTAACTAGAGCCTTGATGTTCACTAGTCAGGTAGCACGTTATCTTTGGGGAGAAGCCTTGTTAATAGCTACATATCTTATTAATAGAATGCCCAGTAAAACTCTAAACTATAGAACTCCTTTTCGTCTCTTTATAGATAATTTTCCTAACTTTAAATTGATCACAGATTTATCCCTTCGAATTTTTGGGTGTAGTGTTTTTGTTCATCTTCACAACCAAGGTAAACCAGATCCTAGAGCAAAAAAATGTGCCTTTGTTGGTTATGCTTCTAATAAAAAGGGTTACAAATGTTATGATCCAATTAATAGGAAGATTATTGTTACCATGGATGTCACATTTGTTGAAACACAATCTTATTTTGATTCTAATCTTCAGGGAGGGAATTATACTAAGGAAGATTTTATAATTGATCAAGAAAAGATTAGGAATATACAATATAGGGATTCTAATAATGGGGAAGGCGAATTTATAGTTAACACAGAAATTAATGATGTTAATGTTAATGAAAAGGAGTATGAAGGTGTAGAGTCTAACTATGAGAATAAAAAACAAACAAAGGAGTTAATTGTTTACTCAAGAAGAAATCAAAATCAAGAAAGTGGAATCCACCAGATTCATCACCAAGAATCCGACCCGCAAGATCCTGTCAAAAGTCCAGGTAAAACTCATAATCTAGTCAATGAATTTTCTGATTTAGATATTCCAATTGCCAAAAGAAAAGGTGTTAGAAATATTGTCAAATATCCCATGTCTAACTTTGTATCCTATAAAGTCTTGTCTTCGACATTCTCAACCTTTGTTTCGTGTCTCGATACTGTACAAATACCCAAAAATGTGAAAGATGTTTTACAGGTTCCTGAGTGGAAGGATGTTTTTTTAGAGGAGATATGCGCTCTTGAAAAAACAAGTACATGGGAAACAATGGAATTACCTGTAGGGAAAAAAACAGTGGGCTGTAAATGGGTGTTCACAACCAAATTCAAACCAGATGGATCTTTAGATAAATACAAAGCCCGGTTGGTGGCTAAAGGGTACACTCAAACATACAGGATAGATTATCTTGAAACGTTTGCTCCAGTGGCCAAATTAAATTCCGTTAGAGTTCTTTTATCAATTGCTGTTAATCTTGATTGGTCTTTACAGCAGTTAGATGTGAAGAATGCTTTCCTAAATGGGAAACTTGAAGAAGAAGTTTACATGGATCCTCCTCTAGGTTTTGAAGAAAAATTTGGAACATGTAAACTCAAGAAATCTTTGTATGGTCTGAAGTAGTCTCCTCGAGCTTGGTTTGAACGATTCACTCAAGTTGTTAAAAAACAAGGTTACTCACAAGGGCAAGCTAATCACACAATGTTCTATCGACATTCACAAAAAGGTAGAATAGCAGTTATTATAGTTTATGTCGATGATATCATTCTTACAGGAGATGATGTGGATGAAATAAGGCGTCTCAAGGAGCATCTAGCATTGGAGTTTGAGATTAAAGACTTGGGTCCTTTGAAATACTTTCTTGGAATGGAAGTTGCTCGATCAAAGAAAGGTCTTGTGGTCTCTCAGAAAAAATATATGATTGATCTTTTAAAAGAGGCTGGGATGAGTGGTTGCTGCCCAGCTGATACACCAATTGATCCAAATGTAAAATTCGGGAATAAAGAAAGTTGATTAGTTGATAAAGGGCAGTACCAAAGATTAGTTGGTAAGTTAATTTACTTATCACATACAAGGCCAGACATAGCTTTTGCAGTGAGCTTAGTGAGTCAATTTATGCACTCCCCAATGGAGGAACATAAAGAAGCAGTGTTTTGAATTCTAAGATACTTGAAGAGTTTACCGGGAAAGGGCTTATTCTTCAAAAAATCCGAACAAAGAGGAATTGAAGCTTATACAGATGCAGATTGGGCAGACTCAATAACAGATAGAAGATCTACATCAGGATACTGTACATTTGTTTGGGGAAACCTTGTGACTTGGCGAAGCAAAAAACAAAGTGTTGTAGCAAGAAGTAGTGCAAAAGCTGAGTTTAGATCAATGGCTCAAGGAATTTGTGAAATGATGTGGTTAAAAAGAATTATGGAAGAGTTGAGGAAACCAATAACTTCACCAATGAAGTTGTACTGTGATAGCAAAGCTGCCATTAGTATTGCTCACAACCCAATCCAACATGACAGGACTAAACATGTTGAGATTGATAGACACTTTATCAAGGAGAAGATTGAAGAAGGCTAAGTGTGCATGCCGTTTGTTCCTTCAAAACAACAGATTGCTGACATACTCACCAAAGGACTCTCTAAGAAAAACTTTGATTTTCTTGTAAGCAAGTTGGGCATGATTGATATATATGCACCAACTTGAGGGAGGGTGTTGAAATATGTATATATTTTAAATTTATATTGGTAGATAAATCTTATTTAGGTAGATAAGTTTTATTCATATTCTAGGAGTATTTTTATTTTATCTTTTAGTAGTTTATTAGAATAAGGGAATTATTTTCTTTTATATTTTAGTAGTTTATTAGAATAAGGGAACTATTTTCCCAATTAGGATTAGGACTCTTTTCTCTATTTAAGTTCAATTCTTCAATTAATAATAAAGAACAGTTTTACTAAAAGCTCTCTTGAAAACTTTCAAAGGCTTCATACAAACATACAAGTTAGCTCAAGACGTTTGTCCTTTGGACAAACTGAACACTATTCGAGTACTTCTAAGCATTACAGCTTACTTGGATTGGCCTCTCCAGCATTTGGATGTAAAGAATGCTTTCCTAAACTACAATCTACTAGAGGAAGTTTATATGGACCTATCACTTGGATTGGCCTCTCCAGCATTTGGATGTAAAGAATGCTTCCTAAACTACAATCTACTAGAGGAAGTTTATATGGACCTATCACTTGGATTGGTCTCTCCAGTAGTTAAGTGTAAAGAATGCTTTCCTAAACAGTGTGGTTCAAGAGATTCATTCATTTCATAAGGAAGCAAGGCTATGTTCAAGAGAAAAAAAAAAAAAAAAACCCAGACCATATAACGTTCATCAAGCATTCAAAGGGAGGAAAGGCAGTAGTTCTGATAGTTTATGTTGATGATTTTATCCTACAATGGATGATCTAGTGAAGATGGAGAGTCTAAAGAAGAATTTGGCCTCAAAATTTGAGATTAAAGATCTCGACTCATTGAAGTACTTTTTAGGGTATGGAGGTAGCTAGATCTAAGCAAGGAATTGTGGTGTCTCAACGCAAGTAAATAACTGCCTACTCAAAGAAACTGGGATGAGTGGTTCTCAACCAACCAAAACATCTATAGATCCAAATAAAAAGTTTGGGGTCAAGGATGGAAAATCGACTGATACAGGGCAATATCAAAGGTTGATTGGAAAGCTTATCTACCTATTTCATACAAGGCCAGATATAGCTTTTGCAGTCAACCTAGTAAGCCAATTCATGCACTCTCCTAAAGAAGATCACTTCGAGGCAATCTATCGAATCTTGAGATCCTTAAAGGCTCACCAGAGAAAGGCTTGTTCATTGAAAAAAATAAATAATAAACCCCGAAGCATAGAAGTCTATAAAAATGTTGATTGAGCTGGCTCTTTTTAGATAGGAATTCTACCTTAGGATACTGTGCTTATGCATGAGGCAACCTAGTGACTTGGAGGAGTAAAAAGCAAAATTGTGGTAACTTAAGATAGTGTCGAAGTAGAGTATCAAGCTATGGCAAATGGAGTGTGTGAGAAAAAATGGCTTAGAAGAATCTTAGAAGAATTAAATCAGCCTATGACAATGCTTATGAGACTTTACAGCAACAACAAAGCCGCAAACAATATTGCTAACAACCCTGTCCAATATGACAAGACCAAACACGTTGAAGTATATAGGCATTTTATAAAAGAGAAGATGAAGGGAGGAGAAATCTGCATGCCATTTGTACCGACCTCAGAACAAATAGCTGATTACTCACCAAGGGTCTATTCAAGCCATAGTTTGAATCTCTAGTAAGGATGCACCAACTGGGGGGGAGTTTAAAGAATAAATTCTATGATCCTTTTGGGTAGGTGGAATCCTTGAAGTTAAGGATAGGTTGTATTAGAAATGTGGTCTAAAACACAAGATAACAGTTCCCTTGTATCAAGAAATATAGTTTCACTTTCTTTTTTTAATTTTTTTCTGGATAAATTAGACACCTTATACAGAGTTATTAATTCAATACAGAGAAATATTTTTTTCCTCTCCTAAACTCAGAGAAATATTTTTTTTCCTCTCCTAAACTTACACATACCTTGAGCACGAGTAAAAAAAAAGTCAAAGCAAGAAAAAGGAACATGGAGCAATTAATTATCATTTAACTTTCAAATGAACAACCAAGTGGTGGAGCCGTGGAGGTATGAGATTACAATTTTTTCACTTTCATAGATGGTGCAACAATGACAACGGATTTTGCTGCTAATGAGAACAGAGGAAAAAAAAGGATTCTATACCTTACAATTTTTGCTACTAATTGAGGGTGCCAATTTAATTTTATTTATAATATAATTAGATAGCAATCTATATTATGGAAAGTTTTCCAAAATTTTTGGAGGGCTTCCAATGGTGTGCATCTAAAATGAATATGTATTTCATATGGGTATCAGATAAGGTGATAATATGTGAGTGTTTGAATTTTGGTAAAATGCTGTAAATAAGAGTTTTAATTGTTGTGGGCTGTAAATTAGATAATTTTTCTTTTAATATTTAATTTTTAAATACTTAGTTTTAATAAGATTTCTTCAAGTTTTCTTTTAGTTACTGATGAGATTACTTAGTTTTGAAAAGGTTGAAAGTCTGCATATACAGGAGATTGTAAAAGCTGTTTTTTAAAAATTGAACGAAGCATTTCAGCAGATAAAATTTCTAAAATTTATTTCTTCATGTATTTAGAGTGTCTTCAAAGGGCCATGTCCTCATGGCCAAATCCTAACATGCATTAGACATGATGGTCGGACAAAGGTGCTTAAAAAGAACTGAAGAGTGCCCCTGAGGCCCTGACTTCACTCCGCTAATTTTTTTTCCATTAATAAGTTGACTTTCACATTTAATTAATTGATGGGTTCTACACATTTGAATGGTGATTATCATTATTAAGGGATAAAAAAGTAATAGAGTGGATCCTAACTCCTAAAGAGTGGGAGCAACATAAAATGAAATATTTAACAATATAATAAGTTGGCTCATTAAGGATCCCTTCATATATAAGTGAAAACAAACCTCAATACCTCTATTCTCTGCAGGATCCATTCTGCAAGTCTTATTTGGAGATTGTTCAGCACTGTGTTTAGTTGTATCTTGAATCCTAGCGGGCCAATTAGAATACAAATAACAAAGAAAAAGATAACAAAGAAAACGAAAACTAATTGCTAATATCTTTTTTCTTCACTTCAATAAAGATGGCATTATTGTTTTTACAATCTATTTTGAATCCAAACAATTTAAACTCAAAGATTTTACTTGGTAAGGAGCATGGAATAATGAAAGGTTAGAAATTAGAAGGGAAGAAAAATGAAAAGAAAGAAAATAATTTTCTTTCCATAGCATGCTTAGTAGAAAATATGTAAAATTGGAAGGAAAAAATTATTTTTCTTCCCACCCATTGCTTTGTATAATTGAAACTATCAAAAGTCATATCACATTTAACGTGCATGCCAAATTTCATTGAACAGCTTGATCACTGATCAGAATGACCATACAAGCCAGTTGATTCATATGAGAGACAAATGTACATATAAATGATGAACCAATTCTATGCCGTAACAATTTTATCTTCTATAATCACATTATAATATATTCAAATTTGGAGAATTATACTTAATATCAGTAAAGATATTCGCTATATGTAATTTCATTTTACCGATTATCTTCCTCTGATGTATTCATTTGGCACTCTTCTTGACTTTCCAGCTTCAAAGAGACGGCACTTCTATCCTGCCATAAATCAATAGCATTTCAGACAACAAAAGGCAAATGAGTGATAGATCCAGCTTTTTTAATTTTTAATTTTTAATTTTTTTTCGTTTCTCTTTTTTCCTTTTTTTAAAGCAGAAAGCAGAAGTATTCCACGCCCCTGTTATTCGGACTAAAGTATGAGCGTTGGATACAAGTAAGCTCTATATTTCAAAATTTTTCATGTATTTGCAATGTTTTTAAAGGTTATATCTATGCCTAGACATTCACTACTTCAAGACAAGCGAAGAGTTGGAGCATCATAGCTTTACACAAAGAGCTAGAAGGAAAAAGGTGCCAGATGAGCAAAGAGGATAAATTGGTCTAGCTGCAGATTGTTGTCCAATTTATTAGTTGACTTGAAGAATGCCAAAACCGTGTCTTAAATATTTTAAGTTTAAAAAGGCCAGTTTGATGTTATCTACCAAGAGAAGATTATGATTACCCATCAATACATATAATGCTCTTTCCAATGGCTCAAGGTTATTAGTTATAACACAGAAGGAAAATGTCATCAATCAAATCTGATGGATTTAATCACTAAAGTATTTCTTTAAATGACTAACTATGAAGCTAAAAAGCTTCTTAAACGGTTTCTTAAGGTTAAAGTCTGTTCCTTGTTTGAATTTTGAGAAAGATATGTAAAAGCCAAATTAAGTCTTCGTACCTCTTCATTCATATGTGCAACAGCATTCTGGATCTTCTGTAATATATTTGCCAAACTTCTCACCTCAAAATGCAATGCCTGGTTACAAAAACATTTGGAGAAGATTAGAACAAAAATACAGGGAAAAAGATGACAATTGAACAACCAACAGTTTGAAATGGGTACCTCTTTCTCAGATATTAGATTCTGTATGACAGTATCCTTTGCTGATATGGTTTTCTGAAGGTGTTGTTGACTAAGGAAGCACAATGATGAGAAATTTATTTTGTTGAACTTGCAATTAGTTCTTCTGAAAAAAATAATGTTGCGTTTGTAATCAAAACTTGGGTGGATATCTCTTCAATTTGAGCTCGGCTGCAATCACTGATTTTTGCCGCTTCTAATTGTGCTTTTAGCTCTGAAATTATTTTATTCTTTCTTTGAAACTCATACCCATCATTTTTCAGCCTATTTTCCAGGTCATTGATCCTCTCTGCAAAACCAAAACTAAATCAGATCTAGTGGACAATTAAGAAGTTAATGACTTTTGTTCGTAACATATTTGGCTTTTGTGCTGTATCAGAAATAATGGACTGTGAAAAGATATCATTTAAGAGATAGATGTCTAAGGAATTTGTATAAGATGCAACCTTTTCCCCATTTCCTTGGGAGTGGTCAGCGAAGATCTTATTGGTCAATTAATGACCTATATAGGTGCCTAATAGAAGAAAGACAGGGAATAACACATTTATCCACTTCGGTTGAACTCAGGTGTGAGTGTCAGAGTCCAAGAATGCACATTGTTTTTCTTAGGTTCTCCCTACATACACTCCAAGACCCATGAAAGCTTAGAAGTTATGTTACCCGGACTTGGATAATGAGTGTTAGATACAAATGTGTGGGACACGGGTATTTAGAGGATTCTTGAAGAATAATATCCTCTATACCTATGTCCAAAAATGTACCAGACTTGGGTACTTTAAGAAAAATAAAGGTTTTGAGCAACATAGAAGTGTTTTATGCGCACTCAACACAATACAGTAAAAAACATAAAAAGCCAAAGCAACATAGATTTTCGTAGTTTAAAACAGGTAAATAAGAACTTGAAGTTACCAACAAATGCTTTTTCAAATGCAGAGACTTGATCCATTTCCCTCCTTAATCCAGCAACTGAAAACACCAAACACAATTAGAGAATACAGATACTGCAACATCACATAATCACTTCACTTGAGCTTTTCACATGTAGAGGATGACGGAAGACAAGAAAATGGAAATAGATTAAACAGTTACATGCCTACTTCCTCTTTTTCACTCACAATTCTTTCCACAGTATCCACAACCTGCTTGACAGAGAATGCCTCCTTTTCTATTGAATCAAATAGTGATAAATGAGAGTTCAATTTCTCAGATAGGACAGCTATTTTTCTATCTCTAGCTTCAATTGACTGTTTCATTTCATGAGTAGATTCCTGCACAAAACATCAGGCCAACAAATGATATATAAGTTGAATATACTCACTTGAATTGATCAAGTCTTCAAAAGACGATTACCATATGAGCAAAACAGTAGCTTAAACATTAAGCAGAAACACACAATGAACTGAATTTTGAAGTGATTTATAGAAGAAATAATTAAGTCATTACAGAGTATCAAGTCATCGACTTCTTTAATTTTCTTTGTCATCAATTTGCTCAATGATGAAGCCAGGGGGGCGGAGAGGGGATCCTTGCACCTAGCTTTTTCAAATCTAGAGATTACCCTAAAAAGTTCCTGCATCTTTTTTATTATTTGGCAATGTTGAACAGTACTCTAATGCGGAAAAGAATTTTAAAACATGACATGAAACATGAAAAATAAAATAAAATCATTATCCGAATACATCAACATGTCAAAATTTACATCCAACAAATTATTAGCATGCCAAAATCTATAGCACGGTGAATACAACAAGAATGCACGAATGGTCAAGTCTTGGCCCCCTTAATTTTCTAAAAGTCACTAATTCTGCTTTTAACTTTTTCTCTCTATTCAATCAATCTTTAACTATTCTTCAAACAATTTTTTTCAATACTTAATAGATTATTTTTACTTTTCACCAGATCTCTTTAAATATTATCACTTGGGTTTTATAATATATGCATAACCTTTCACGTAAAACGTTGGCTTTTACATCGTATGATAATTTCTTGTTTGTGCATATCATTAAAGTCAAACACCAATAAAAAATATATTTTTTAATTATATTATAGTAGCACTGATGAGACAGACTAAATTTGCCATCACAAAAAAGAAAAACGAATTAACAAACACGCACCTGATATGCATTTATAAAGCTATCCCTGGACTGAAGTAGGCTCTGGATGATTCCTTGTAACGCCTTTTGTTTGTTTTCAAGCAAAGCGTTGTCGTTTTGAAGGTAACTCACCTGCAACAAAAGCAATTATATTATCTATCAACTTCTAATTAACAAGCATTTTCACGAGCATGTAGAAGAAGGCAGGAAACCGAAATTCATAAACCTTTCTTTCAAGCTTTTGCTGTGATTCGTTGCACGAAGCTACTTCGGCTTGCAATTCTTGTAACTTTCTACTGTATTCCTCCTCGGTTTGCTTTTGTTTCTGCATCCAAACACCATGAACCCAAACTTTTTTTTTTTCCAAGATGAAAAGAAATCGTAAAATGAATGGTATTAACCTGGATTAAGAGATGAATTTGTTCGGTTGCGGAACGATTTCTCTCCTATTAAACAATGTTAAGCAACTAAGTGAGATGGCGAGTCACAGAGACAGAGAGAGAGAGAGAGAGAACTGCGAAAAGAAATGATTACTCTGAGATCGCGAGATTCCGTGACGAGAGCTCGAAGCTGGAGACTGAATTTGGACAACCTCAGCAATTCCATTTCCATTTCTAATTCTTGATTTAACTGCCCTTTATTCATCAAGCATGAAGAACAATTGCTGTTTTACTTTTTGCCTAAAACTTCCCGCCATCAGAACAATGAACATAACTTTCTGCTAGTAGGTATGATAAACGGTTAAAATATAGGTAAGCTAGCTAGGTGGTGAGCCAAACTTTTAGATGATTTTATTTTCCTCATTTAAAATGAAGTTTTTACAATTTTTTCCATCCGATCTCGTTTTAGTTATCTAACTTTTGAATTGTGGTTAATTTCTACACAATTTCATTTTAATTACTCAACTTTTAATTTTCTTTTATTTTTATTTTGATCATTCGACAAATATATTTTTATTATTAATCAAGATAAAAACATTAAAAATAAAATTAAAAACGATAGAAAATAAAATAATGTTTTAAAATTATTAAATTGTACTTATTTATCTCTTACGAATTTTTACTTTTTTTGTCAATATTAAAATTTTAAAACATCAAAATTAATTAAATAAGTTGTTGAAATTTTTTATTCATTAATAATGTGAACTTATTTGTTAATATAACATTGAAATCAAATAAACCATATTTAATAGTTGTACATGAAACCTAAATTTCTTCTAATTATATAATATTGAGTCTTTCATGCTAAACTAAAAGTAAAAAAACTCCTTACAATTAATTAAATTGATTAATTTTATCTTCCATGTTAAACAAAACCCAAAAGTTTTTCATTACTTCTTTACTCAAATGAATAACAAGCAATTAATTTAATTAATCAAAAGAAATTTAAGTTTCATAGACAATTATTAAATATGATTTGAGTTAATTTCATTAAGAATAACATGAAAGCATAAAATAAATTTTAAAATTTTGTAAGAGATTAATTTAATTAATTACAATATTAGGGTAACAAATCGTTAACATTATCAATGGATAACAATTTTTCAACAATTTATTTATTTGATTTTTATGGTTTGACATTTAAAATTTAAATATTAAAAAAAAGGAAATTTAGAATTTTCAAAAGTGTGATAAATAAATACAAATTGACAAATTTTAATGCATTATTTTAGTTTCTATCATTTTTCACTTTAATCCTTAATTTTTTACCCCAATCAATACTTTAGAAAATAATATTTTTTGGGTGACTATAATGAAAGTGTGAACATGATATGACGTGTATAGTTAACCATTGTTAAAGATTTAATGGGTCAGTGACTAAAATAAAAGCACCCTAAAAGTTGAGTTACAAAATTGCAAGGATTTTATTTTAGGTGACCAAGATGAAAGCACCCTAAAAGTTGGGTGACCAATTAGGTATATTATCCTAAATTATATCATGTACTTTTCGAAAATTTGAAATTTAATCTCTATATTTTTATTTTAAAAATTTAGGTCTTATACTTTTTAAATTTTAAAGTTTAAGTCCAACTGTTAACACTGTTAATTTTTTTTATTAAATTTGTGTGTGTGACATTTTAAAATAAAAAAAATACTCACATGATAGCTATGTAGTTAAAAAAATGATGTTATAATGAATTTGACTTTAACAAAAACAATTTAGCAAGGTCAATAATTAAATTTGAATTTTGCAATCTGAAAAGTATAAGGATTAAATTTCTAAAATGAAAGTATAAGAACTAGATTTCAAATTTTCAAAAGTACATAAACTTATAACATAATTTAACCAAATGAAAAATCTAAAATTATATTTATAAAAGAGAAAAGTAGTAGGTTTTATCATTTATCCGGTTTGAAAATTATCGACCTTATCCACTAATATCTTAAAAATTCACAAATATTGAGTGTATATTTATTAAATAAATTTTAAATAAAAAGTTTAATGGTATTATAACATCATTAAAAACTTAATTATTTGATACATACATCATGGAAAATTTTTAATTCCACAAGTGAGATTAAGATTTTATTGCATGTTACAAATAAATGTGGATGTTCATATTCTAACCCCCTCATCTATAAGGTAAAACCTTCCATTCATTATGCAAGTTGTTTGATGTGTTAATGAAGTACTTAAATAAGCTTCATTTATTGTATTGCATTGAATGTCAATTTACTTATAAATGAACTCTTTTGTAAATGAAAATAAGATACGAGAAAATTCTTTGTTTACTTTAAGTGTTCATTTGTTTGATTGTTTTATAACACGTTATTAACACGAGCTTCTACAAGTTCATAGTAAAGTTCGCTTCATTTCGACTTTATATAATTTACCGGTATAACTGTAACAGCTCGATTTCGGGCTTAGTTGGAATAGTGGTTTCGAGACCACAAATCCGAGGCCAAGAAATTATTTAATTATTATTTTGGTGTTATAGCATGATTATGTCAGTGTATGAAAAATTTGGTGAAGTAATTTTAGCGTTTGTGAGCTTAATTGCGATAAAAGGACTAAATCGCATAAAGGGAAAAAGTAGTGATTTGCTAGAAAATAGTGTTAAATGGCCATGGATTAGAAAGTAGGGTATTTAAAGTGAAAATAGACCCTAGGATGATGCTTGGCTGGCCATGAAACAAGGAAATTAAAATAGTCAAATGTTAGGTGAAGTTTGGTGACTTATTTGGCCAAAAAGAAAATAAAATAAAAGAAAATAAAATAAAAGAAAGATGATATCATCCCTTTTTCATCTTCTTCTCCACCAAAAAACACCAGCAAAATAGAGATTTGAAAGCTTGAAAATTTCAGCAACTTGTACCCCTCAGAAGTAAGTGATTTTGATTGTCTTTCTTAATGATTTTTGTACTTTTAAAACCCTTGTAGCACGAGCTTTCAAATGAGGGGACTATTTTGCAAAATGGTTAAAGCCCTAGGGTTTTACCATGAGAGTGTTCATGTTTTTTTTTGATATTTTATGGAAGAAAACGAAACATGGTTGTGAAAGAAATAACTTTTGTGAAGTAAGTTTTCATGGAAACTTTAACTAAGGACCATTTTGCATAAGTTGTAAAATAGGCAATAAATGTGTGAAATAGTGAGAATTGTGGGCTGCTCCTAGTATAAAAAGTATTCGAATAGGCTTGATTAATGAGAAAATGTGATAAAAATTGATTTTCGGGTCTAGGGGCAAAATGGTCATTTTGCCTAATTATAAATTGTTGAGTACCTAGATCGATAAAATGATTAAAATTGTGAATTCTTATTATTTTAGATCAAGAAATACAAAATCCAAACCTAGACCAGGGGAAGGCCAAACAAGTAGATTAAATCGTCTAGTCGCCTACATTTTGTAATCCGAGGTAAGTTGTATGTTAGTAATGCAACTATATTGCTATGATGTATGATTGAATTGATATTGTATGAATTGCTTGATTGTGATTATGAGAATGCATATCGAGAATTAATGTAGTAAAGACTTCCAGTTGAACATTTGGAATAGACTTAGATATTCGTACCATGACATTGGGTGGTATGTGAGCCAATGTAAAACATGTTTGGGACATGTATCGACCACATTATGAAAGCTAGTGTAAGACATGTTTGGGACATGCATCGGCATTGAAACGAGAGCTAATGTAAGACATGTCTGGGACACGCATCGGCCTCGAGATATACAAGCTAACGTAAGACCTGTCTAAGACATGGCATCGACACCGATGATGAGAGCCAGTGTAAGACCTGTCTGGGACATGGCATCGGCCTTGATATATGAAAGTCAGTGTAAGACTTGTCTGGGATACGGCATCGACTTTAATGTGCTGGCCAGTGTAAGACCATGTCTAGGACATGGCATCTGTATTTTATCCCATGTTCAGAGCTATTGAGTATCTGGTAATATTCTAAATGATTCAACGAAAGATTTAAGATTTGTTTCGAAATGAGAAAAGTTATGACCATGTGGTGAGTGGTACAGGTATCTACTTAAAATGTATGAGATGTGGGCTTAATATATGCCATAGGAATTGTATTGGATGGTGATGAGTAAGTTGTACTTATGTCTATTTATTGTATTCATGGACAAACTACGAAATGTTATGAGCATATTGTTGTATGATAATTAGTTGATGTTTATTTTCATGCAACTTACTAAGCTTTATGCTTACCCTATTTTTCCTTCCATTTTTATAGTGTCGCCAAAGTAGCTCGAGGATCATCGCCTACGTTGGAAAAGCTAGTCACACTATCATCTGAAGCACTTGGTATCATTAGTTCTTTTATTTTGATTATGGCATGTATAGGAACTTTTGTTTTGTTTTAGTGTCACACTGTTTTAGGGCCAAATGTGTTGGCTTATTTTAGCATTTGACTTATTTTGTATAGGGCCATGAAAAATGGCTAATATTGGAAGTTGCTATATGAATACAAGAAGGTCTTTCATGAATGAGAAAATTGTTGGTATGGTTGAGCATGTAAATTTTAGTGTATGGATAGCAAAGTACATAAATTAGTCGCTTAAACATATGTGAAATGTATATAGGTCCTAGTTATAATTGCTTGATTGGGAAATCATGTTATGATAGACTTTGGTGTGATGGATGGTATTGGATTGTGTTTCAGGGTGGTAAAAGGCTTGGTAGGTAGCCATATATTGTCCACACAAGTAGACACGCAAGCGTGTGTCTGGGCCATGTGTGACCACAGTCAGCCCCATGGGCGTGTTGTTCGGCCGTATGTCCCCTGCACGTAAAGTTTACAAGTCAGAATGCATGGTAGTAAACACACGGCCAGAGAAACGACCGTGTGTCTCAGCCGTGTGGAGGACATGGCTTCTGGCCACGAGCGTGTGCCTTGGCCGTGTGCCTCTATTTGGTTGCTGACGTCAGAAATAAAATGTCAAGGTTTTTAGATAAGGGCGTGTCATAGCCGTGTGAAAGACATGGGCCATGGACACGGGCATGTGTCAGGCCGTGTGAAAACCTCTGTAGGTTCAAATTTGGATTTTAATTTGCACGGGTTCGGACATGGGCGTGTCCCCTTATGCTTAGACCCTGTGAACCACACTGGCCATCAGCACGACCATGTCATAGTGGCCACACGGGCGTGTTGCCCTTCCACACGGGTGTGTGCCCTATTTCAAAAGTCATTCTTATATGGTTGGTAAAAGGACCCGAGTTGGTCCCGAGTGGTTTCCAATGGATGTTTTGGGTCTTGTAAGTCTATGTTAAGGAATTTTAAACATAGTTTGAAAAAGTTTTAAATTTGAAAGAGTCTTGGTGACTTGAAAATGTGATATGTACGTGTTCAAGTTTAGTAATGCCTTGTATTCTGTCCAAGCGTAGGGCACGGGTGTGGGGTGCTACATTTAGTGGTGTTAGAAATATATTTTAGTCCATCCTAGGACTAACCTAGCATGAGTACGAGTCTAGCTATACATGTCATAATTGTATATTGATAGTGTTACGACTCCTGACTAGATAAATTATGTTTTTATATATAGAAAATGGATCCGGACGTAGCTCCGGCAGATGACATGGAGAGTAATGCACCGGCTCCCGCAAAAGGGACCGCGCCAGTAGATAGTGGGCTCGTAACAATGAGTCAAGGCAAAGGGGTTAGAGAAGCTTACCTCCATATGATGGATGCTTGGTACTCGGAGTTTATTAATGCTAATCTGAATACTCCACCTCCCCCACCTCCCCCAATTCCTCAACCCGTTCATATAGCTCCTCAAGGAGCATAGCTAGAAAAGAGAAACCTTCAATGGATAGAATTCGAGAGCAAAGGGCCAAGGAATTTCAGGCTAATATTAATGATGACCCAGAAAGAGCAGAGGTCTAGTTGAAAAATACCATTAGGGTATTTGATGAGTTATCATGCACGCATGAGGAATGCATGAAATGTGTAGTGTCACTCTTACAAGATTCGGCCTATCAATGGTGGAATACTCTCATGTTAGTGGTACCGAGAGAGAGTAACTTGGGAATTTTTCCTGGAAGAGTTCCATAAAAAGTATATTAGCCAAAGGTTTATTAACCGAAAGAAGAAAGAATTCCTTAAGCTAAAACAAAGCCGTATGATGGTGACTGAGTATGAGCGTGAGTTTGTGAGACTCAGCAAATATGCACGGGAGTGCGTATCTACAGAAGCCATTATGTGTAAGAGGTTTAAATATGGTTTGAACGAAGACATCTGTCTACTAATTGGCATCTTAGAGCTAAGGGAATTTGTGGTCGTTGAGAGAGCATGTAAGGCCGAAAAATTGGCCAAAAAAAAGAGAAAAGCTAACATTGAGTCTCGTGACTTAAAGAAGAGACAAATGGGGAAATCACACCAGACCTCATCCAAGAGATCGAGAGAGTTTTCTGCTCGATTCATTGCATCAGCAGGATTTTCGAGTAGGAACAAGAGCAAGCAGCATGCAGTGTCTAAAGGTCAAACCACTTCTATAGCAAGTGTTGGTAGTGCCCGACCAAATAGACCAGAATGTTTGTAGTGCGATAGACGTCATGTCGGTAAGGGTCGAGGTAATGAAAGAGGCTGCTTTAAATGTGGGTCATTAGATCATTTTATTCGTAGCTGTCCCGAGATGATCGAGAAAGATAAAGATCAAAGTGTGAGATCAGGTAACGCTCCTTCAAAGGGTAGACCACATAAGAACCTAGGAAGTGGGGCTAGCAGTAGAGGTACACCTAGAGATGCTGCTGCGAGGTCCAAGGGTAGAGCGCCTGCAATGACTTATGCTATACGTGCCAGTGAAGAGGTAGAGTCTCTTGATGTGATTACAGGTACCTTCTCTATCCATGATATATCTGTTGTTGCGTTGATTAATTGGGATCTACACATTCTTATAGTTGTATGGAATTGATACCCCGTATGAACATGCTAGTCGAGTCCACTGAATTTGTGGTAAAAGTGTCAAACCCTTTAGGCAAACATGCGTTGGTTGACCAAGTGTGTAGAAATTGTCCTTTAATGATTAGAGGTCATTGTTTCCTGGCTAACTTGATGTTATTACAGTTTAATGAATTTGATGTAATCCTTGGGATGGATTGGTTAACTTCTCATAGTGTTGTAGTGGACTGTGGAAGGAAATCTCTTGAGCTGAAATGTGAAGACAGGGATGTTCTTCAGTTTGAAACGGGTGAATTAGACATTCCGCCTGTAGTGATATCGTTCATGTCGGTAGTGAGATATTTGAGAAAAAGATATGAAGCTTACCTCGCTTTTGTATTGAATACTCAAGTATCTGAATTGAAGATTGAGTCAGTACCAATGGTATGTGAGTTCACAGATGTGTTTCCGGAGGAATTACCCGAATTGCCTCTAGTAAGGGAAGTTGAATTTGGAATTGAGTTAGTACCTTGTACGGCACCCATCTCGATTTCTCCGTATAGGATGGCTCCTACGGAGTTAAAGGAGTTGAAAGTTCAACTACAAGAGTTAACTAACAAGGGTTTTGCGAGACCGAGTTTTTTCCTGTGGGGTGCCCCAATGCTATTTGTAAAGAAAAAGGATGGATCGATAAGATTATGTATAGATTATAGACAGCTCAACAAGGTGCCTGTGAAGAACAAGTATCCCTTGCCAAGGATCGATGATTTGTTTGATCAACTGAAGAGAGCCACCGTATTTTCTAAGATTGACTTAAGGTCTGGCTAGTACCAGCTAAGGGTTAAGAAGCAAGATGTACCGAAAACCGTGTTTAGGACGAGGTATGGGTACTATGAGTTTCTTGTTATGCCCTTCGGTTTAACAAATTCCCCTGCACTGTTTATGGACTTGATGAACTGCTTTTTTTTGGTCGTATTTGGATAAGTTCGTGGTGGTCTTTATCGAAGACATACTAATTTACTCACGTAATGAAAGTGAACATGCGGAGCATCTGAGAAAGGTTTTACAAACCTTGAGAGATAAGCAGTTATATGTCAAGTTCAGAAGAAGTGAGTTTTGGGTCTGAGAAGTCGAATTCTTAGGGCACATTGTGTCGAGTGATGGAATTAGAGTTGACCCAAGTAAGATATCAACCATTGTTGAGTGGAAACCGCCAAAGAATGTGTCATAGATCAGAAGCTTTCTAGGCTTAGCTGGGTACTACAGACAGTTTGTTAAAGGATTCTTGATGAGAACTACTTCGATGACTAGACTACTACAAAAAGAGGTCAAGTTCGAAGTGGAATGATAAGTGTCATCAGAGTTTTGAGAAACTAAAGACTCTGTTGACTGAAGCCCCAATCTGAGTACAACCAGAATCGAGAAAAGAGTTTGTGGTGTATAGTGATGCATCTTTGAAGGGATTGGGGTGCGTGCTCATGCAAGAAGGCAAGGTAATAGCCTATGCCTCGAGACAGTTAAAGCTACCTGAGAAAAATTACCCGACGCACGATTTAGAGTTGGCCGCCATCGTGTTCGCATTAAAAATTTGGAGACGCCATTTGTATGGCGAGAGATGCCGAGTGTTCACTGACCATAAAAGTCTTAAGTATTTGATGACTCAAAAGGAGTTGAATTTATGACAACGGTCAAAGTTGATAAAAGACTATAAGTTGATAATCGACTATCACTCGGGGAAGGCGAATGTAGTCATCGACGCTTTGAGTAGGAAATCATTGTTCACCTTGAGAGCTATGAATACTCAACTGACTGTGACTGATGATGGTTCAATTCTAGCTGAGATGAGAGCTATACCGATGTTCCTTCAAGAGATTTGGAAGGCTCAGAAAGGTGATAAGAATTTGCAAGATAAGATGGCTCAGTGCAAGATGAAAAAAGAATCAGAATTTCATATTGGTACCGACGGTTGTATGATATATCGAGAAAGAATTTGTGTACCCAAAGACGGTGAGCTTATTTAGAAGATTCTACTAGAAGCACATAGTGGTTGCTTGTCTATCCATTCAGGTAGTGTGAAAATGTATAACAACTTGAAGAAAATGTATTGGTGTTCGGGAATAAAGAGAAACATTTTGAGTTTTGTTTCTAAGTGTCTAGTTTGTCAACAGGTGAAAGCCAAAAATCAAGTACCTTCGGGTTTCCTTCAACCCGTAACGGTTCCCGAATGGAAATGGGACCGTGTAACTATGGATTTTGTATCAGGATTATCGTTGACACCAAGGAAAAAGGATTTTGTTTGGGTTGTTGTTGATAGGCTTACCAAGACGACACATTTTATACCGGTGTGTACCAACTACTCCCTTGAGAAATTAGCTGATTTGTATGTTTCTGAGATCATGAGTCTTCACGGGGTGCCCTTGTCGATTATCTCTGATAGGGATCTGAGGTTTACCTCGTGGTTTTGGAAGAAGTTTCAAGAAGCTTTAGGGACAAAATTAAATTTTAGCACAGCTTTCCACCCACAAACCAACGGTTAGTCGGAGAGAGTAATTCAGGTCCTTGAAGACATGTTGCGTTGTTGTGCCCTTGAGTTCCAAGGCAGTTGGGAAAGATATCTACCGCTAGTCGAATTCACTTACAACAATAGCTATCAGTCAAGTTTGAAAATGGCGCCTTATGAGTCCTTATATTGGCGTAAGTGTCGAACACCCTTGTATTGGACCGAGCTGATAGGGAATCAGATTCACGAGGTCAATTTGGTCAAAGAGACTGAAGAGAAGGTTAAAGTGATTCGTGACTGCTTGAAATCCGCTTCGAATAGACAAAAATCTTACACAGATTTGAAACAAAAAGAGATCGAGTTTCAAGTCGGTGATAAGGTATTCCTGAAAGTGTCCCCGTGGAGGAAGGTCCTCAGATTCGGTAGAAAGAGCAAGCTTAGTCCTCGTTTTGTAAGACTTTATGAGATTACTGAGAGAATAGGGCCCGTTACCTACTATTTAGCTTTGCCCTCAGAGTTGGAAAAGATTCACGACGTGTTTTATGTGTCGATGTTACGTCGATATAGATCCAATCCTTCACATGTGATCGCGTCAACAGAGGTTGAAATTAGCTCAGATATGACTTATGGTGAAGAGCTGGTTAATATTTTGGCTCGAGAGGTTAAACAGTTGAGGAATAAGAGTATAGCGCTTGTAAAATTATTATGGCATAGACATGGAGTCGAGGAAGCCATGTGGGAACCCGAGGAGATCATGAGATATCAATACCCGAACTTATTCACCGGTAAGATTTTCGAGGACGAAAATCCCTAAGGGGGAGAATTGTAACAGCCAGATTTCGGACTTAGTTAGAATAGTGGTTTTGGGACCACAAATCTAACGTCAAGAAATTATTTAATTATTATTTTGATGTTATAGAATGATTATGTCAGTGTATGAGAAATTTGGTGAAGTAATTTTAGCATTTGTGAGCTTAATTACAAAAAAGGACTAAATCGCATAAAGGGAAAAAGTTGTGATTTGCTAGCAAATAGTGTTAATGGCCATGGAGGAAGTAGGGGTATTTAAAGTGCAAATAGACCCTAGGATGATGCTTGGCCGGCCATGAAACAAGGAAATTAAAATAGTCAAATGTTAGGTGAAGTTTGGTGACTTATTTGGCCAAAAAGAAAAGAAAATAAAAGAAAGATGATATCATCCCTTTTTCATCTTCTTCTCCACCAAAAAACACCAGCAAAATAGGGGTTTGAAAGCTTGAAAATTTCAGCAACTTGTACCCCTCACAAGTAAGGGATTTTGATAGTCTTTCTTGATGATTTTTGTACTTTTAGAACCCTTGTAGCATGAGCTTTCAAATGAGGGGATTATTTTGCAAAATGGTTAAAAGTCTAGGGTTTTATCATGAGAGTGTTCATGTTGTTTTCTGAAATTTTATGGAAGAAAATGAATCATGGTTGTGAAATAAACAACTTTTGTGAAGTATTTTCATGGAAATCCTAACTAAGGACTATTTTGCATAAGTTGTAAAATAGGTAATAAATGTGTGAAATAGTGAGAATTGTGGGCTGCTCTTAGTATAAAAAGAATTTAGCTAGGCTTGATTAATGAGCAAATGTGATAAAAATCAATTTTCAGGTCTAGAGGCAAAATGGTCATTTTGCCCAATTATAAATTGTTGAGTACCTAGATCGATAAATGATTAAAATTATGAATTCTTATTATTTTAGATCAAGAAATACAAAATTTGAACCTAGACCGGGGGAAGGCCAAGCAAGTAGATTAAATCGTCTAGTCGCCTACATTTTGTAATCTGAGGTAAGTTGTATGTTAATAATGCAACTATATTGCTATGATGTATGATTGAATTGATATTGCATGAATTGCTTGATTTTGATTATGAGAATGCACGTCAAGAATTAATGTAGTAAAGACTTCCGATTGAACATTTGGAATAGGCTTGGATATTCATACCATGACATTGGGTGGTATGTGAGCCAGTGTAAGACATATCTGGGACATGCATCGGCCACATTATGAAAGCTAGTGTAAGACATGTCTGGGACATGCATCGGCCTCGAGATATATAAGCTAGCGTAAGACTTGTCTGAGACATGGCATCAACTTGTTGTGTGTCAGTGTAAGACCTGTCTGAGACATGGCATCGACACTGATTGATGAAAGCCAGCGTAAGACCTATCTGCGACGTGGCATCGGCCTCGATATATTAAAGTCAGTGTAAAACCTGTCTGGGACACAGCATCGACTTTAATGTGCTGGACAATGTAAGACCATGTTTGGGACAGGACGTTAGCATGTTCGGGGTTATTGAGTATCCGGTAATATTCCAAATGATTTAACGAAAGATTTATGATTTGTATGGAAATGAGAAAAGTTATGACCATGTGGTGAGTGGTACAGGTATCTACTTGAAATGTATAAGATGTGGGCTCAATATATGCCATAGGAATTGTATTGGATGGTGATGAGTAAGTTGTACTTATGTCTATTTATTGTATTCATGGACAAACTATGAAATGTTATGAGCATATTGTTGTATGATAATTAGTTGATGTTTATTTTCATGCAACTTACTAAGCTTTATGCTTACCCTATTTTTTCTTCCATTTTCTTATAGTGCAACCAAAGTAGCTCGAGGATCATCGCCTACGTCGGAGAAGCCAGTCACACTATCATCTGAATCACTTGGTATAGTTAGTTCTTTTATTTTGATTATGACATGTATAGGAACTTTTGTTTTGTTTTAGTGTCACACTGTTTTGGGGCCAAATGTGTTGGCTTGTTTTAGCATTTGACTCATTTTGTATAAGTCCATGAAAAGTGGCTAACATTGGAAGTTGCTATATGAATACAAGAAAGTCTTTCATGAATGAGAAAATTGTTGGTATGGTTGAGCATGTGAATTTTAGTGTATGGATAGCAAAGTACATAAATTAGTCGCTTAAATATATGTGAAATGTATATAGGTCCTAGTTACGGTTGCTTGATTAGGAAATCATGTTATGATAGACTTTGGTGTGATGGATGGTATTGGATTGTGTTTCAGGGTGGCAAAAGGCCTAGTAGATAGCCTTATATTGTCTACATGGGCAGACACACGGCCATGTGTTTGGGCCTTGTGTGACGCACGGTCAGCCCCATGGGCGTGTTGTTCAGCCGTTTGTCCCCTTCACGTAAAATTTGCAAGTTAGTATGCATAGTAGTAAGCACACGGGCAGAGACACGGCTGTGTGTCTCAGCCGTATGGAAGACACGGCCTCTGGCCACGGGATTGTGCCTTGGCCGTGTGCCTTTATTTGGTTGGCGATGTCAGAAACAGAATGTCAAGGGTTTTAGACACGGGCTAAGACAAGGGCGTGTCATGACCGTGTGAGGAAACGAGCATGTGTCAGGCCGTGTAAAAACACCTGTAGGTTTGAATTTGGAATTTAATTCGCATGGGTTCAGACATGGGCGTGTCCCCTTATGCTTAGGCCGTGTGAACCACACGGGCCATTAGCACGACAATGTAATAGTGGCCACACGGGCGTATTGCCTTTTTACACGGGCGTGTGCCCTGTTTCAAAAGTCATTCTTATATGGTCAGTTAAAGGATCCGAGTTGGTCCCGAGTGGTTTCCAATGGATGTTTGGGGACTCGTAAGTCCATGTTAAGGAATTTTAAACAAAGTTCGAAAAATTTTTAAATTTGAGCGAGTCTTGGTGACTCGAAAATGTGATATGTACGTGTTCAAGTTTAGTAATGCCTTGTATTTCGTCCCGGCATTGGACACAGGTATGGGGTGTTACAATAACTCCCATTAAACTATATACGGATATAAATATTCAACAAATTGTCGATGGACCCTAAATCAATGGAGACATGTGTCTTGCAGATAGTGCTATAACACACACAATACTCAAAGATAAAAAAATATTTTTCTCATTTGACAATATGTAATGCCCATGTTAATACAATATCGGGTAGTTCAAAACTTATTGAAGTCTCCGGAAAAGCCATTATGTTATTGCCTAAAGGTACAAAATTTTTCATTAATGATGCTTTGTATTCCACTAAGTCTCAAAGAAATTTATTGAGTTTTAATGATATTCGTCTTAATGGATATCATATTAAGACTATTAATGTGAAAAATATTGAATATCTATATATTACAAATGTCGAATATGGAAAGAAATATGTTTTGGAAAGGCTACTTGTTTTTTTTATCAGGTTTATATTATATACATATTAGTGCAATTGAGTCACATGTTACTACAGACCAGAAGTTTGTAGAACCACATACTTTTACTATTTGGCATGATCGATTAGGCCATCCCAGATCTATTATAATGCAAAGAATCATTGATAATTCAATTAGACACCTATTAAAGAAATAGAAGATTCTTGAATTCAATGATTTATTTTGTGTTGCTTGTTCTATAAGAAAATTGATTATTAGACCATTATCAGCTAAAGTTGAGATTGAATCTCCCGTATTTTTAGAACGTATTCAAGGTGATATTTGTGGGCCCATTCATCCACCATGTGGACCATTCAGATATTTCATGTTATTGATAGATGCATCTAGCAGGTGGTCACATGTGTGTTTATTATCGACTCGCAACTTGGCATTTGCGAGACTACTTGCTCAAATAATTCGATTAAGAGCACAATTTCCAAATTATGCAATCAAAACTATTTATCTTGATAATGATGGTGAATTTACATTCCAAGCTTTTAATAATTATTGTATGTCAATTGGGATAAAAGTTGAACATCCTGTAGCTCATGTTCACACAAAATAGTTTAGCTGAATCGCTTATCAAACGCCTCCAACTAATAGCTATGCCATTACTTATGAGAACAAAACTCCTTGTTACAGTTTGGGGATATGCTATTTTACATGCAATAGCACTTGTACGCTTAAGGCCAATAAGTTCTAATAAATACTCCCCATTACAATTAGCTTTTGGTCATGATCCAAATATTTCTCATCTTAGAATTTTCGTGTAGTATATGTTCAATTGCTCCACCAGAACGCAGAAAGATGGGTTCTCAAAGGAGGTTGGGAATATATGTTGGTTATGAATCTCCTTCTATAATTAAATATGTTGAACCATTAACTAGAGATTTATTTATTGCACAACTTATTGATTGTCATTTTGATGAAATAAAATTCCAAACAAAATTACATGGAATGGATCATCATTATCTCAATTAGATCCTCGTACAAGTCAATGTGAATAAAAAGTTCAAAGGATCATACATTTGCAAAACATCGCCAATCAACTGCCAGATTCATTTACTGACCTAAAGATAATTACAAAATCTCACATACCAGCTGAAGATGTTCCAATACGAATTGATATCCTAATAGGGCAAATTGTTAGTGTAAAAGAAAGTAATCCATGCCTGAAGCGTGGAAGGCCAATCGGTACCAAATATTGTGGAGGCAAGTGCCCGAGAAGAGGCCAAAGATACAACTAATCAAAAAACCCCAAAAAGGTTCAGGTACCTGAAAATGATGATAACGAAGAGATCTCAATAAGTTATGTTACTTCAGGAAAAAGATGGAACCAAAAAAATATAGTTGTCGACAACAATTTTGCTTATAATGTTGCTATTGAAATAGCAAAATAAAATGAGGATCTTGAGCCTAAATCTATTGAGGAATGTAAAAATAGAAAAGATGGGCCAAAATAGAAAGACGCAATTCAAGCATTATTATATTCACTTTCTAAACGTGAGGTTTTTAGACCTATAGCCCGAACACCTAAATATATAAATATGGTAGGATATAAATGGATATTTGTGTGAAAATGAAATGAGAAAAATGAAGTCGTAACATATAAAGCATGACTTGTAGCACAAGGATTTTCGCAAAAGCTTGACATTGATTATGAAGAGACTTATTCTCCTATGATGGATGCAATCATGTTTAGATACCTTATTAGTTCGGCAGTATGTGAAAAATTAACAAGCATCTAATGGATGTTGTTACAGTCTATTTATATGGTAGATTTGATAGTGAAATTTATATGAAAATCCCAAAAGCATTTGAAATCCCTAATGGATATCGAGCTTTCCGGAGAAATTGCTCAATCAGATTAAAGAAAGGTTTATATGGTTTAAAACAATCTGGAGGTATGTGGTACAATCGTTTTAGTGAATATTTGTTAAAAGAATGTTATAAAAATGATCCAATCTGCCCATGTGTTTTTATAAAAAGGTCTGGATCAACTTTGTGATAATTGTTATTTATGTTGATGATCTAAATATTATTGGAACTCTTGAAGAGTTTCAAAATCTAATAAATTATTTAAAGAAAGAATTTGAGATGAATGATCTTGGAAAAACAAAGTTTTGTCTTGATCTACAGATCGAGCATTTAAAAAATAGAATTCATGTCCATTAGTCAACTTATACGAAAAAGATCTTAAAGAAATTTTATATGTATAAAACATATCCATTGAGTACCCCGATGGTTGTACTGTCGTTAGATGTGAATAAGATCAATTTCGTCCTTACGAGAACGATGAAGAGTTTCTTGGTCCTAAAATGCCATATCTAAGTGCCATAGGAGCATTGATGTATCTTGCAAACAACACAAGACCTGATATAGCTTTTGCTGTAAACTTGTTAGCAAGATTTAATTTTTCTCCAACACATAGACATTGGAATGGAATTAAACCGGTATTTAGATATCTCAAAGGGACTACTAATATAGGGTTATTTTATTCAAATGATTCAAAATCCTTATTAGTTTGTTATGCTGATGCTGGATATTTATCGGATCCACATAAAGGTCAATCTCAAATAGGATATTTATTTACATGTGAAGGTACTGTCATGTCATGGTGTTCGACAAAACAGACATTATTTGTTGCCTCTTCAAATCATGCTGAAATAATAAAATGCATGAGGCAAGCTGAGAGTGTGTTTGGCTAAAGTTATTAACCCAACATATCCAGAAGATATGTAATTTGCCTTTACAGGAAAAGATGTCAACTATCTTATACGAAGATAATGCATCATGTATAACTCAACTAAAAGAAGGTTATATCAAAGGTGATAGAACAAAACATATTTCACCAAAATTATTCTTCACTCATGATCTTAAGAAGAAAGGTGACATAGAAGTTCAACAAATTCGTTCTAGTGATAATTTAGCAGATCTTTTTATCAAGGCATTGCGAACTTCAACGTTTGAAAGACTGCTACACAATATTTGAATGCGTCAACTGAAAGATGTAATGTGATATTGCTATTAGGGGGAGTCAAAAACACGTTGTACTATTTTCCTCTAACCAAGATTTTGTCCCACTGGGTTTTCCTGATAAAGGTTTTTAACAGGGCAACTTGTAATAATAGATTGTGTATTCTTTTTTCCTTTAATAGGATTTTATCCCACAAGATTTTTCCTAATAAAGGTTTTTAATGAGGCACAATTTTCTCTAGTGGATATCCAAGGGGGAGTGTTACAAATAAATGTGGATGTGCATATTCTACCCCCCCAATTTATAAGGTAAAACCTCCCATTCATTATGCAAGTTGTTTAAAGTGTTAATGAAGCACTTAAATAAGCTTCATTTATTGTATTGCATTGAATGTCACTTTACTTATAAATAAAACTCTTTTGTAAATGAAAATAAATACGAGAAAATTCTTTGTTTATTTTAAGTGTTCTTTTATTTGATTGGTTTATAACATTACATGTATTATTATTTTATTTTTAATTTTAAATACAATTTAATAACACATGGAAAAATCTCAATCCACTTGTGAAATTAAAAATTTTCATCGTCAATGTATCAAATAATTATTTTTTAAAAATAATTAAATGGATCCGAACTTTTACACCTATTTAAATTTTTAACTAAAAGAATTGACCAATCTAACCCTTTAATAAATATCGAAAGTAACAATAGTATTGACATAACGATGAAAATAGAAAAAAATTTTAAAAAAGAAACTTGTCTAGGTGGATTTTTCTTTTGAATACAATTAGCGACATGGAAAATGTTGTAAATTAATAGTTATTTTAATAAATTAATTAATAAACATAAAATAAATAAAAAGCAATTACATTTGAACGATAAATTCCATTGATAAAATTAACAACTTTGATTTTTAATGATTTCATATAAAAATAATTCTTTAATCAATTTTTAAGATATATTTTAAAAATTAGTTTTTAAGTTAATTTTAATACTTAGAAATAAATTCGTTTTAAACAAATGTTTTAAGTGTATTCAGGCTGGGTGCAATACTTAAGCTAAAAGGAACAATATCTAAGTTGACAATAAGAAATCTGCTATAGGGTACCGAACTCAATCCTTATATGGTCTAAACCTTAAATCCTAAGGTGTTTCTTTAAATCCTAAGGGTATTGGACCCAACTCAAGAGGTATTGGACTTTTACTGATGAGGTACTGGACCCCCTCCATTTTCTGTTTGATACTCATGGGCTGAATGATCACATTTTTTAAGGAAGGAATCAGACCTCGAAAACCAAGGTACTAGTACTTAAGCTCTTGCAATTATATTAAATGCTCGAATTATTGTCTCCAATGACTCAATTTCCCCTCTAACCACTCCAAATGGCTACAAACCAACTAGAGTGTATAAATAGATATCATTAATTGTAGCTGTAACACCTTCACCCAACCCAACTGCTGAATCTGAGTTCGAGGTGCCACAAATGGACCGGATTGGACTCAATACAAATTCTTAAGTTAACAATTTTAAAAATTGACTTTATTATTTATTAATGAATATTCTTACAATAGAAACCTTAAAATAAAATAAAGGTTTACTAACTTGAAATTTCAAACTCTAAAGAAACTATTTAGATATAATGTAATTTACGCCTAGGCAAAGCCTATAAAGGTACCCCTCCTATGTGCATGATACCAAACTCATAATTGTCCATTGGTTAATCTCGGTTTGGTTTGGTCCCTTCTCAAGGTCCTCAATCATTCTTCAATTCCTACAGATAAAAGCCAAATTTTCGTAAGTTTGAAAAACTTAGTGAGTCTCTTTACTACACAAATAGCTCCAAACTAGCCAGGGTAATAATAAGAGAGAAAAACACATTTAACTCCCTGATTTTTTAGGACTGTTTCTCTCAATCTGGGTCAGTAGACCTTAGTGCAATCCCTAAACTTCTCTATAAGTGGATAAACCGCTAAACAACCTTCCCCCGGCTGACCCTACAGCCATTCGGCAAGATTTGATAATTTCTCAAGTGTCTTACCATAACCGTGTCTTTGTTCTTTCCTTACGTACATTCTTCATTTATCTATCCCTCATCCAGTATATCTATCTACTGGTAGATTTTAAATCCCTAATCGCATAATTTGGTGGTCGGTTTCCTTTGTTGATTCTTTTTTCCACCATAACTTATGAAGTAATTCCTCCTACCTACCATCCTAATGACCCTTTAATTATGCCTCTCTTGGCGACTATTGCAAGGCCGACTAGTCCTCAGCGAACTCTATTTTCTTACTTTAGCCTTGTAGGTCGTATTGACCTTCCACTAGTGGGTTTGGCTAATGGAGAACTCATACCAATCTGGTGGATTAGATCTCATTTTACCTTATATCATGGTTGCAATGTTTCTTGGCGAACCGTCTTAACAGCGATACCTTACTTTTAAGGTGTGTGTCCTTCTACTGTGGGCCGCTTTGGTCTATAGTAATTCGGCAAACTATCCTTTGAGTGACCATTTGGGTTACTATTTCCCTCATATGTTGCTTCCTTGCGGCTGGTACTTTTTCAATAGCTTCCACTTAAATAAAAATAGTCTTGACAAATATATTTGTCACTCAGTTATCCTTTTTAGTACCTCTCTCTGTGAAAAGGGTTCTAGTTAACCCTCTTTATCAGTTTGTCTACCCAAGGTATCGACCAATCAATCCTCCCCATACATCTTGGGCTTTAACAAGCCTTATACTTGGAGCGAGACTTCCCATAACCATCCGAAGTTTTCCTCTACATACAGAGCCTCTTTGAGCATTCTTTGGCGGCTCTTAGTGGCAAATCCTTTACCACAATTTACGGACAAATCCTCTTCCTTTTCCTATTTACAAGGCATTACTAGTATATCTTTTCTAATATCTGATTCTTGCTAGGTTACCACCATTATGCCTTATCGGCTTTAATGGTTACTATGTTACACCCTGGTTTGGCGAACCAGACCGGTTTGGGAGACTACGTCAGCGAAGATCAGCTAAGTTGTGAAACTTAGACTAGATGAGGTTGATAACTTCACGGCAGAGTGCTACGAAGAACTTTGCCAATGTTGTGGAGTATCAGCTCAAGCGATAGCGAGATTATAATTAGGGCAATGACCTTATTAGGCAGACTTTCCTACTAATAAGATCGCCACCCGTGTTTTAGTATCGTTACTTAAGTTTGTGACACCCCGAATGTGACCCTAGTCGGAGAGTGGTTTCGGGACCACGAAACCGAGTCACAAGAATAATTAAGTGTTATATTCCGTACTTATTGTATGTGGAATTGGTATGCGTAAATATTTCGTGTCTCGATTTTTATTAATTAGGTGCTAAATTATAAGAAAGGACTTAGTAGTGAACTTTGAAAGTACGATAGGGAAATAGGTGATGACTAATTAAAGCATGCATGCAAAATAATGGACTTGCATGTCAAATTCCCCTTTCTACAAGTAATGGCCGCCATGACAAAGAATATGGGTCAAACATGTCATGAAACATGTTTTGTTGGGCATTAGGGAGAAATAGTAAACAAATAAGCATGGGTAAGAAAAGAATGAAAAAAAAAATGTGTGTGAGAGTGGCATACCCCATTGCCGTGAGTTGTAGAGAAGGAAAGAAAAAATTTTGTTCATCCTTTCTTTGAGCCAAAACTAAGGAAGAAGGAGGATTTTTGCTTCATGCTTGGTTTGGAAGAGATCTAGAAGGAGATTTGGCTAAGTTTGCATCAAGATTAAGGTATGTATGAGGTTGTGTTGGGAGTTTCATGCATGTTTTGGTTGCTAACTTGATGTGCATGTTAGCCATGGCTCAAATCTTTGGTATGCCATGGAAATGGTATTTGGCCAAAGTTGTTATAGTGATAAAGCCATTGCATGCTAAGTGTGAAGCTTGATGATGATGCATGCAATGATGGATTTTCTACTCATGAGTAAGATTTTGAGTTTTCTCTTTGTTTTATCATGATTAAAGTTGAAAAGGAGCATGATTGTCATACTTGGCCATGATGCATTCTTGAGCATGATTCATGCTTCTTGCATGTTAGTTAAAAGTTTGTGTTTTGGATGGCTATGGACACCTTGAAAATTCGCCATGCTCATATATGCATATATATGATTGCACATTATGTTTGGTTATGAACTAAGTGATGAATATATTGATTTAAAGAAGAAAATGTGGAAGAATGCTTGTGAAATTGCAAGCACAATTCGCCTAGCACACATATAAGTGCTTGATGCTATATTATAAGTTTTAAATACAATGTGCAAAGCATAAATTAGTAGATTGCATGCTGTTTTTGTGAGGTATTAAGTGCAAAATTGACCTCAACATGTACATGAATATTCGCCTTGGGTAGCCTATTGAAGGCCTTAGCATTTCCTTGATGCTCAAATAAATTGTATTGAATTGCTTGATGTAGTATAAAATGTGCATGACCATTGTGTATTCAAGCTAAAGAGTGGCCATATGACCATTTAAAATCCTTGTCATATTCGGCCATAAGCAAGCACAATGAGGTTTTAATAAATTGAATTTGTTTGAATTAGCTCAAGAGGTAAGAGGGCCACAATTGGACAAGGGAAGGAAAAGGTGATCGAATAGCCGAAAAAGCCGTTCGACAACATCCGAGGTAAGTCCTCAAGAAGTGACCTTACTTGAATTATGTGAGATGAAATATGGATGTCTATGATTATTGATTATGTGTGTATGAGTATTTGAATTCCACCCGGCTAAGTCCCGGCGAATATGCTAATGATATTAATTGTGTTTGAGCCTTAGTAACGAAAATGAAATATGTATGTCCAATGATTATTGATGTATGTGTGCATGAGAAATTGAATGATATCCGGCTAAGCCCAAGACAATTATGTTGAAATTATATCCGGTTAAGACCCGAAGGCAATTGTGCTAGTGGTTATATCCGGCTAAGGCCCAAGGCATTCGTATGAAGTTATTCTATCCGGCTAAGACCAAGGCATTTGTGCACGTGATTATATCCGGTTATATTCGAAGAATCTTGGGCTGGAGGTGAGTGTTGGTTGCTGAAATGAATTTAATTAGTACACTCGGACAGCCCAAAGGATAAGGTACGTTATATGTGCATTGGAAAGTCGACGTGTTTGAGCAACATTCGCTCAATCGACTAATGAATTTCAGTTATTGAATTGATTGATGCTTTGCGAACTTATACAATGATGAAGTATGAAGTAAGAATGTGTATTAATGAAATGATGCATTTGGCTATGTGAATGTATTGCTGTAAATTATAGTTCATTATATTCCTTGAGACTTACTAAGCATAAAATGCTTACCCGTTGTTTTGGCTCTTAGTTTTCTAGATTTCGCCGAGGCAATCGGATTTGGGATCGTTGAAGTCAAGTCATCCACACTATCAAGCCTCCATTTTGGTATAAATTTTGGTTGAACTTGAGATGGCATGTATAGGACTACCTCTTGTTTGTTAAATACGTTGTAATGTAAGTTTGTATGGCCATGCGAAAATGGCTCAAAAGGGAGCATGAACTTAGACTTATTGTGGGTTGTATGTATATATATTTGGGGTCATGATGTGGCTATGGTTTGGAAATGGGAATGTTGGTCATATGATCAGCCATTGGCATGGTTAAAATGATCATATATGAACCTATGTATGGCAAGATTAGTTGAATCATGGAGACTACCAAATAGGTAAGTCCTACCTTAAAACAGATGCTGCCAGCTGCAGTGGCGTGAATGTGAAAAATCACCATAATTCATAGGAATGGAATCAAATAGTGAATAAGCTATGTAAATGAACCTTGATGAGTCTATTTTCATATGGAAGAAACGAAACGGTCATAGGAGTTACAGGTTAAGAGATATTAAAGCTATTGTGAGACAGGGCCAGAATGGTTTCTGGGTTCCCTGTCGTAACTTTAAAAATTCACTATAAATTATCCAAAAAGAATTAGGAGATATACCTTATATGTACAGATTCCATTTTGAGTCTAGTTTCATTAGAAACAAACGACACCAGCATTAAAGCCCTGTGCAGAGAGATATTCAAGTTATACCGCGCGAAGGTCAGAGCAGTCGATCCCTGTAACTTGGGTAACTTTAACTAATAAACTGTACCAATTGGCCCGACCAAAAATCCTAGAAATAAATCCATGGATGTATATATGAGTCTAAATTCAGGGAAAATTTACGAAACCAGTTTCCGAGTTTTGAAACTCGAGATATGATTTTTAAGGCGACAGTGACGCAGTTTTCCAGCCTGACTGGAAATGTCAAATTGGTGGGCAAAAACATGTGAACTTGGTTTGTTAACCCTCGGGTCCGACACCGGCGATGGTCTCGGGTTTGGGGTGTTACAAAGTTAGTACGATGGCTTGTAGGATACGTTTAAGTCACCTGGCATCCTAGTGGAAGCAACATGTCAATAATTAAGACACTTGTTGTAACAACCCATTTTCAGTGAAATTAGAACAGTGGTTTTGGGACCACAAATCCGAGCCAGAAAGAAAATTTATTTTAATTTTATTGCATGGTCCGTATTATATATGAAAAGTCTGATAAGAAAATTTTATCGATTATGTGCTTAATTATAGAAAGGACCAAATTGCATAGAAAGCAAAAGTTGAATTCTAGTTGCTAGAAGGATCAAATAGCTATGGAATTCAAAACTTGAAATCCTTATATGGTAATTAGACCAATAAAAAAAATTAGTAGATATTTTTGGTGATTCATCCATGGAAAAATTATAAAACGCTAAGGACTAAATTGGAAATCAAAATAGTTAAAGGATGATAAATAATTAAAAGGAAATAATATCATTTTATATCATCTTTATCCCAAAATATTCTATGGAATCCCTAGAAGAGAGAAAGGAAACTAATCAAGCTTAATTAGGTATGTTTTCTTGTCTCGTTTTTAGTAATTTTTATATTTTTGAGATCAAGATAGTCTAATCTATCTATTTTGGGGATTTATTTGCAAAGATATCAAAGTATAGAATTTTTTTTCTTGGATGAATATGCTGAAATTTTGAAATTTATGATAGAAAATGAAAGGTTGTTGATAGATAAACAACTTTTACAAAGTGAATTTTCATGAAATTGTGATTTAAGGACTAAATTAAAAGTGGTAAAACCCATGGAAAAATTATGATTTTTGTGAAATTCATGGGCTGTTATTGTAACATGTAAAATTCAGTTAGGCTTGGAATAAGGATTAAATTGCATGAATTTCATTTTCCAAGCCTAGAGACAAAATTAGAATTTATGAAAAGTATAGGGGCAAAATGGTAACTTTGCCTAGGGTGTAAATTGAATCCAATTAAATATGAAATGTAATAAATTGATGATTAAATTCATTTATATAGATTCAGATAACTCAAATTCAAAGCTAGATCGAGGAAAAGAAAAGGTGCCGGATTAGTAGACTTTTAAATACGAACAAGTGTCGAGGTAAGTTTTTGTAACTGAATTATGTTTATTTATTTACTTGAATTGAATGTAGTATGTGATTGTATGAATTATATAAATGTTAAAAATAAATGAAATAATCATATGTTGAATCATATCCAGAAAATATTAAGTGCCGTTTAAATAATGAAATTCGATGGATATATGTGATTTTTCCCATATTACATGTGGTCCTGCATATGTTGCGGACAGAATACAACTCAGACGAGCAATCCTATTATAGCCTTCTCGATCGTCCTGTTATATTGTTCCTGCGAGCATCCTGATCGATAGTGATTTAACATGTGTTGCACACTACCGCAGCTCTTTGTGAACATCTTATTACATGATTCGATCGATTGTGATCCAGCATTTATTGCAGACACAAACGTAGCTCTTTATGAGCATCCTAATATATGCTCTTGTGGGCTTCCTGACATAGCTCGCTTGAAGTCTCTGTTACCCTATCTGGTGCTCTCTGATATTAACTCTTTGGAGTTATCTGTTAAGCTCTATGAGCTCTCCGATTAAAACTCTTATGAGTTTCCTATTTAACCCGAATAAGTGTCCTGCTACATGGCTTATCTGAGCATCCTAATATATGGCTCGAGAGTGTGCTCCCTGATTATGTGCCCTAAGGGGTACCCCTGATTATGAGTTGAAGGTTTACAGTTTTATACACCTTGTGTGTACTACTTGAGTATCCATCATTATTTCAATAATTCAACGGATAAAACTCCTGATATGAGAAATTAAAAGAATTGTGTCTTTTATGTTTCTAAAATACCTGAAAGTGTGAAACATGATGAGCTCATTCATGTTTATTTAATATACATGTGAATTATGTAACTAACTTGCTTAATTGAGTGTATGTGATTAGGCAAATTGCTAATTTGTTGGGAAGCATGTTATTGTTATGCTTATTTAATTGAATATGAATGGTAAGTTTAATTTCTATTATACGAATTTACTAAGCATTAAATGCTTACTAGGTTTTCTCTTCTCTGTTTTATAGTGTTCAGAAGCTGGCAAAGGTTGAAAATCAGTCGGAGTATCATCACACTATCCACCAGCTCGTTTTGATATAAATAGTAAACTTATTTTGGTATAATGGCATGTATAGGCTAACTTTGCCAATGTTGACATGTAAATGGTTGTTTGTAATCTAGCCATTGGAATGGCTAGAATGATATGTTTTGGTATATAATTATAAGGCTATAACATGTTTTATGTGTTTTGAAATGGTTAAGTAGTAGATGATATCAAATGATAAATAAATTTGAGTTAGTATAAATGATAGAAATTTACCTAAGAACATAAACAAAGATTTGGTAAGCTTAATCATTAGAATATACATGTTAATATATCTTATACAATACTAGTATTAGGCTTGATTATAATGTCTTGAATTTGGTTGGTGAATGTGTATAAGTGTTGTTGTAGGTTGTTGGCAAATTTGGGTGAGAAATAAGGCTAGGAAATAACCGTATTTTGTCCACACGGGCGTGTGTTTAGACACACGGGCGTGTGTTTAGACCGTGTGTGACACACAGTCATGTGCACAGGCATGTGGCTTGACCGTGTGTCCCATGTATCTTAAAATTGAGAAACAGAATGCTTCGAATTAGGCACACAGGCATTTGTCTCAACCATGTGTGATATATGGCCTAGAACACGGGCATGTGTATTGGCCGTGTGAATCCTGCACCTAATTTTTGAAAATTAAATTGAAAACATGGCCTAGCACATGAGCGTTTGGCAGGTCGTGTGGCACAAGTCAGAGAATTACACAGGTAAGGACATGGGTTGGGACAGGGCAGTGTGCCTCACATTGAATGCCCACACAGACTGAGACATGGGCATGTCACTTGGCCGCGTGAGTCATACGGCGTACTCACACGGGCGTGTGACCCTTGTATACATGAAAAGTTTTTGAAATTTTGCGAAAAATTTTCTAAGATTCTGATTTAGTCTCGACTTGTTTCTAATATTTTAATTGGGCCTAGAGGGTCCATTTAAGGGACGACATGATTAATTTCAGATATGAACAGTAAATGACTTGAATTATATGTTATCATTTCATAAACTCTGGTAATACTCCATAACTCTGCCCCGGCGATGGATACGGGTGAGGGGTGTTACACTTGTAGAGCCTCAAAGATTGTGATTAATTAGTGGAAGTGTGCGGGAACAAGTAATGATTAGAGATAATCCTAATTGGGATTTGGACGTGGGTTAGCTATAAATAGGATTATGTGGTAGTGGAGAGAAGATTTCTTATTCATCTTCTCCACTAGATTTTTTTATCATCGAAGAAACCATGAGAGTTCTTCTTTGCTAAAAAGGGTGTTAACTATAAAAGTATAATAGAACTTCAGTGATAATTGCTTGTTGGTAATTCTTGAACTTTCTTTTAACCTTTGATTGATATATAGAAGCTAACTTAAGAAAGGATTGGTAGGATTTCTTTGAATACTAGGTAGGAGGGAAACTCCTATCCAAAAATCATTTGCATGTCTATAGATTCTTGTTATATAATATGTTTTTGGTTATTTTAGATAATTAAAGAAGTTGTTTTATTATTTAGCTAAAGAAATGGGAGAAGGTCCCAGTGCTAAAGGAAAAGAACCAGTAGGCTAGATAAAACTCTACGTAAAGCATTTTAGTGAGTTCCTCTATACATTATGTTTGATATCTATGTTAATTTGTTTACTCCTAAACTCCATATAGCCAGGTAAATGGCTTAGTCATGTGTTTCGATGTTCATGTTAAAGATGTCTCATTCAAAGAGTCAGTGCATGCATGGTTAAATACTGTTAAATAAGCTTTAAAAACTTGGTATATACTGTATGAGTACTCCTTCCTTAGTCTACAAGCTTTGTATCCAGATGGGTGTATAGAGGTACCAGAGGTATATTGTATATAATGATAAAAAAAAGATACAAGATAATATGATTTGCCTCCGATATGGCACTTGTTGCAAACCATGACTGTTGAAAACCAAATATTGTGGAAGGGCACTTATGTGTTCATACAATGAGGGCAGTTAGGAGGTTACAGAGGTGATGTTGTTATATAGATCAGATGAGAAAATTTAAAGATACAAGAAAATTTTGGTTCTTCAAGAACCAGGAATTAGAAGCTAGCACAAGGAAAGGAGTACGTAGAAAAAGGCTACATGTTGTATTACATGCTGCATGTAAGCATGAACAGTAAGTCTATCTGTCCATAAATGGAAATCCACATAAGCGACATATGCACGGAGAAAATGTGCTCGTGATTGTTCTATATGAGTTTAGAAACAACGTTGTTCAATAATCGGCTGAGTTAATTTGTGGTATCATTCGCCAGTTGATTTGTAGGCCAGAGTAATGTATCTGTCAACCATGGTGAACTAATCGAGTTTATTTTTTCCTTAATGTCTAATAGTAATTAAGGTGAGAACGTTTTCCAAAGAACTCATTGTTCTTATGAACTTACCCAGATTCTTCTTCCTTTTAGGTTCCTAGGTTAAGCATGGTGATTGAAAGGACACAACCAAATTTGCGACCATTTGTGAGCCTTCTTAATTTCAAGGTTAACATGTATTGTTGGAGTAGTAGGCCAAATGTTAGAAACTACCAATTTGAAATTTTTAATCTGTATTGAATGATATTTTGAAAATGCCGAATGTTGAATGGAAGTCTTGACAACATAACAATATTTATGATTCATGGATGTTAATTAAGTAGCCGTAAGAGGGTTATTCCATGCACCCTTAATGTAGCAAATCTTTTATTTAAAATTGCGCTTCCAAAAATAAGTGGATTTAAACTAAAGGAATACCATTTGGAAAAAGGGGGTATCCATCAAATTGGATTATGGACTTTTCTAGAAAGAAAAGTAAATAGAAGTGTTTATAAAATGGGTCGACCTGTAATGCTCCATACCTGGATCCGGAGGTTAGGTCGGGTGTGGGGTGTCACATATTATTTGGTAGGTCTTTCCCCTTCTATTTCCTTTTCCTTTTTCGGTGGATTCCTTATAAACCACTTGCCAACACTTGCATTATTCTTCTAACTCTTTTTCCATATGTGTGATTTTCCATAATTGTTGTCCTGGCAATCTACACCATGTTTATTGTCCCGCGGACTATCTCGTGTTTATTGTTCTAATGGACCCTATTGGTTGCCATAGCTGAGCTATGGTCTTACATTCTTTTTACCCCATGTTTAACGTCTGGGCGGACTTCTCCATGTTTATTGTCTTAGTGGGGTACCTCATGTTTACTATCCCAACAAACTTTCCCATGTTTATTATCTCGGCAGACTACCCTATGTTTACTGTCCCGACGGACTATATTGGTTGTCATAGCCAAGCTATGTCTTACTCATTAAACCTCTTTTGAGGTGTCACCCCATAGGACTTTACCACCATCGCGGTATTGCCCCATAAAGCCTATTGACATCCATCACAGTGTTGCTCTATGGAACCTAATGACTATCATCACGGATGATCTGCCACAAATCGTTGTAGCAAATTAGAGTAATTTCGACACTTAATGAGCTTGATTTCAATTTGTTTTATGTTATTTTGTGTTGTTTTCCATTTTAGTAGCTTAGACGTAATTATTAGCAAAAAAAGCATTTTTATGCATTTTTTAGTGTTTCGACGACTCGTTAGGCCAACTCGAGCCTCAGGAATAACTAATGGGTTATTTGAATGTGTAGGTTATATATTTGGGCTTAAAGTATGCAAGTAACAATGGTCGTGTCGTGACATCAACATCCGGCGTCGTGATACTAAACCTCGAAGCATCAAGGGCTAAGAACAAGGTTGATGTCGCAACGTAATGATGTAAGCATGACTAAAAAATGATGTCAGCAACCGCGTGATCAGAATTTTAAAGCTATAATTTGTTTATTAAATTAGGTGTATTTTAGGAATAAGTTACCCTAATGTTGTCCTAGGTTTGCCTATATATACACGCTTATAATTTCATTAGAGGGTTGTTAATAGCTAGACAATTAAATAGTTTTATTTTTTTCTTTGTAATTTATTTTTATGTTTGCTTAGTCAAAATTTTTCTTGTTTCGATGTAAAGATGATCGCGAGCGGGGATTGCTCCAGTACTGCGCATATATTTGTTCAAGATCTTTCTCCTAATTTTTATTCTTTTATTTATATTTTTGTTAGCCTGATCAACTAATGTTTATATGAATATTAGAATAAATTGTGCGTATTTTATATCTGAAATGTTTCAATTATGGATCTGATTTATTAATTAAGTAATTGTTTACTTAAAATTGAGTGTTTATTCAAGAGTGCTTAGTATATTAGGGAATGACATCCCTAGTAAAATATTGAGATAGGTAAGGCCGAGAGGTATCTTGTTGAGTATAACTTGTTCCAAGCAGTGAGACTTAGGTAGTAATCCTTAGTGAAGATGAGGTTGAGAAGGTATTCTTAGCTAAGGGTGGTAAACAACTCAGTTGAGGGTAATTAGCGACTTAATTGATAATTAGTGATTTAATCGAAAATTGGTCTGGAACTCGCATCGTCGACACTAGGAATAGAAATTTCCATTAGGTTAATTTTAAATTAATTAATTCAATTAGTTTAATTAATATTTTAATTCAGATTCATACTACTAAATTGTAAATCAATTAGATTAGTAATTATTTTTAATATTTAATTTAATAATAAATTTTTTCAATCTACAATCCCTTAGGTACGATCCTTAGAATACTTATCGGTGTTCTGTTATAACACAAATTTATATTACAATTTAAGTTGTTCGTTTGCAAATACTACACTTAATTTAGATATATATATATATATATATATATATATTTGCATGATTTTAACTCTAATCGTTCACATATTTGGAAGCGGTCAAGTTGTTGGCGCCATTGCTGAGGATTGCGACGGTGAAAATTATTATTAGATTAATTGCTTTGTAAAATAATATTAATCGAAAGACGAACAAGTTAGATAGTGTATTAACTTTATTTTTTATTTCTTTTTCATTATTTTTCTTTTATTTTATTTTTAGCTACCTTGTTGACTAACTAATTTACTCATGGATTGGGTTGATTATGAGTTTGATGATAATAGCGGTTAGGATGAGGAAGATGAAATGTCTGCATTGTGTGACGACAAAGTATACAATGAAGGATTTTACGAAGAATGGGAGATCAAGGATAACCAAATATTGCTCATGATGGAGCTGCAACAAACCCCCTTGGATGAGGTCATGCATGATGTTCGTAACTTCGATCGTGAAGACCCTTTTATTGTGATTAACCATCCTAAACTGGATTGAACAAAACCATTGAATGGGAACATTAACAAAGCATCAAGTGTGATGAATGTAGCTTCAACGAACCAATGTAGTTATGACGGAGAATCCGATATGCCTGGATATTCAGTCCAGCAAGAATTAGAATTAATCATGGATGATGATGTACACTGATATTTGCATGAACAATATAGAAGCAATCAAAGACCATGTCAAACAAATGGATTTTCAACAAATCAACGAAGTCATGATCGAAGGTGTGGAGAATATTTATCCACATTCCTTCCTGAGTCAGAAGCATTCCAAACCGACCTAGAAAGAATTCAAAAACGGGTGGACCAATTAAAGGAATTGCTCCGAAGGCAAGCAAAATGAGAAATTCCATCAGAAAAGGTCATACATGATGCCTCCAACTATAATTATGAAACCTAAGGTAGCACCATCAACCATCTGGAAGTAGATTACGAAAGTTGGCAAGAGTTTGGAATTAGAGATGAGAAAGAATTGAAGATCGCCAAAGAAGTCTCCAATCCAATTAACTTTGGCGTAGAATTAATAGTATATTTAGAAGTAGATGTAACATTAACCACTAACTTGGAGCTTAAATCGATTCTGAGTAAAGGTGCCAACAAGCTAACACACCTTCTAGCCATAGAAGAGGAAACATTAGTCGAAGAAGTCAATGAGTTCATATCATTCTCATTCGATGACGATGGCAAAACTCTGGTTGATCAATCCTTGTAACACCCCTAACTCGTAATCATCGTCGGACTAGGGTTAAAGGCATTGCCAGATGAATCAGAACATTTAACTTTCATTTCATAATCATCAAAGCATCAGAGATCAACATCAAAATAGAGTCTCTTATATAGGTCATCGAGACCTTAAACATGCATCAGAAAGGAGTCAGGACTAAACCGAATACATACAAAATTTTTCCAAAACTTAAACATTTTTCAAACAAGTACAGGTCACACGCCTATGTAAATAGGCCGTATACCTTACACGGCATTAGACACGCCCATGTGTCTAGGCTGTGTTAAAACAAGGCATACATACTAACTTGCTCACATGGCCACAAGACACGCTCGCGTGCCTTGGCCGTGGTCGAGACTGACTTGGGCCACACGGCTAGCCACACGCCCCTGTGCCTTGGATGTGCTCGAGCCTGACTTACAATTGTAGGGTACCCCAGGGGACACACAGCCGTGCAACATAGCCAACTTGAATAGCCAACTTGTCACTCCAATTGGGTCAAACCTACAAGCACCAAACCAAGCATATTTGCACAGCATTTTATGACCAATTCACAACCAAAACATAAGCCATCCATGACTTATCACTGTCAACCAAATTTTCATCTCAATTTATCAAAAAAATCATAAAAAATCTAAAATAAAATCATACAAAACATATGTTTCAATTTCATGATCAAAACTCATCAATTACCATAGCTAACACATGTCAAAAGTTTACCAATCTTACCATTTCTTATAATCATACATAAACACACCAAATATATCATATTGCCTCATGATTCATACACCAAAACCATATTATAAACACATTTGTACCAAGCCATATCACATGGCCAAATATATATACACATCACAAAACTTAATTTAAACACTTTTAGCCTATACATGCCATACTTCAATATATACATTTTCAAAAATACCAAAATAAGGTTCGATAGTGTGGTGACGATCCTCGACAATCCCTAAGCTCACAGTAGCTTTGATATCTATAAAACAATGCAAACACACACAAGTAAGCTTTCAAAAGCTTAGTGAGCCATATACAAATAAACATATCATTTAAAGCATATAAACATCATCAAATTACTTATACTTTGGAGCTAAATACCAACACAAACCTCATATTCATATACTTGAATCATAGATCATCATTTGCACATATACTTACCTTTCATTTTCAAATATAGTACACAATTCAAACGTACCTGAATCGGATATATATTCACTTATTCATTCATTTTCTCAAGGTGCCCACTGAACCGTTCGGAAACGTAAGGATACACGGATAGCTTAGAGAACATATACAATGCCAACGTCCCAGAAGTGGTCTTACATGTAATCAAACATCGTTGCCACTGTCCTAGACAGGGTCTTACATGAAATCAGATACGATGCCGATGTCCCAAACATGGTCTTACACATAAAACAGAAGTCGATGCCAACATCCCGGACGTGGTCTTACACGAAATTACATAACAAAATCCTATGTCATGACATATGTATCCTAACTATTCCTAGGGTTCGTATGGGGCTTTTCAGATGTTGGAACTTTTTCGATACTTTCTTGAATAGCATATTAAGCTTGGATATTCATTCCTCACAAATTCAATATCATATGAACAATAATAATTCAATTCAAACACATTTATTGCATATTGACTTACCTCATACATATCCGGATGGATGGAATCGGTTACTCGACAACTTTCGACTTTCCCCGATCTAATTCCGTTTTCTTTAATTCTTGATCTATATAAATTCAAATTTAACTTATTCAATCAAAAATTCATTCAAAATAATCCATAAACACATATTTAGGGCAATTTGCAAACTAGCCCTCACATTTTCACATTTTGACACTTTAATCCCTAATTCACAAAATCACAAAATACACATAATTTGCATATACTCATGCTTGGCCAAATATTTTAGCACTCATACAAGTCCACACATTTCATTTATTTCATATTTTAGTCCCTCAATTTACAAATTTCACAATTTAGCCCATTTTACTCAAAATTATCAAAAATCCAAAGACAAAACATATAAACCCAACATCAAACTTTCATATTTCATCAATTAAAAACATAAAGCTCATGAATTCATCGATGGAACATTTCAAAATCATCATCAAAATCAGAAATTGAGGCATGGGCTTGATAGTATACGAAACAATGATTACAAAAACGTAGAAATTATCAAAAACTGAATAAAATCCATACCTTAATCAAGGAATTCAATAGTCGAACCCTAGGAAGATTTTTCTCTTTTATTTTTTTAATTTTTTCGGCAAGATGAACATGAAATGGCCAAATTTTATGTTTTATTTACTTAATATTAACTTAATTAAACAAATTCCAATTTTTCCCTTAATGAAATAATAATAAAAACTTATAATGGTTGTCCATAAAAGTCCATTAACCATGTTAATGGTCAAATTGCAACATAAAAACCTTCCCATTATAAAGACATTTCAAATAAGCATTTTTAACAAACAGCAGACAACTTTTGTGTTTTACGCGATTAGGTCATTTTTTCAAAATTAAGCACACAAACATTCAAATTTTCATATGAGACTTTCACACATGCTCATTAACATATCATAAAAAAGGAATATAATATTTAAAAACTTTTTTGACGTGGATATGTGGTCCTGAAACTGGTGTTCCGACTAAGGTCTAAACCGGACTGTTACAATCCTCACACGACATTGAGGTAAAAATGCTCAAGGTAATAATACCCCAGAAAACCATTTGGAGTTAGCTCAGATTTGGCGTTAAATGACTTGTGACGTCAATTTCCCGCTTGTAGATAAGGTAACATAAATGGAATCGGCCGAGGATATTGATTTATATATCTTGATGGAAGAACAAACAACGGATCAAAGTGTTAAGGACTAGCTGGAAGTTCTTTTATGGTGACGTTACAAATCATCCCAGTTTTTAAAAGGACTTCTGTTTTTCTTTATTTTTTTTCCTTTTATTTTATTTTTATTTATTCAATCTATTTTTTTTATTTAATTTTATTTGTTAGTTTTAACTGCTTGTGTTGTTTTCCACAAGCAGGTGTTGATATTACGGATTTGCTCAAGTAAAAGACTCACAGTCGTGACGAAGAACATCGGTGTTGTGGTATAGAACTTTGAAGTTAGAATTTTAACAATAGAAGGAGAGTGTTGTGACATAGAATCTCGGTATTACGACACTGGATTTCGAACCAAGAAGCTGGGAACTTCAAATTTTAATGTCACGACACCAAGAATGGGTGTCGTGACATCAAGTCGGGATTTTGAAAAAAAAAATTATGTGTAGGAACCCCATATTTTGGATGGCACAAATTTTTTTGGAACTAATCCAAGAAAGACAAGACTACCCAGCATCATTCATAGAACTATCATGCTAAAATAGGTAATTTCGTTCTTTATTTATTTTTTGGTGCACATTAAGGACAATGTGCCAAATAAAGTGTGGGGGGTAACATAGAATTTTTCAAATTTGTTTTAAAATTTTTAAAATTTTATTACTGGGTTTTAATTACTTTAGTAGTTTATTTTTAAATTTTGTGTGTTTGTTTGTGCTCGAGCTTGATAGAAATACATGTGATTTATTAGGGGCGTGTAAATAGGGTTTTGTGAATAAACTGTAACTTTAGCTTGATAGTATTTGATTTTAGGTTGTTTAATGTTAAACTAACTAGTTCACTTTGTTACACTGTAAATAGGTAAAAGTGTGTTCAGTATACCAAATGAAAAATAAGTATATGAAAAAGCATATATGTTTGTTTTAATTATAAGTTGTTAGAATGTTAAATTTTAGTTAATTGAGTCTATGAATTGAAACACTTAAGGATGACCTAAGGCATTTTTTGGTCATCACTAAAGCTAAAAAGATGACCCTATATGTAAATTCCCTAGTACCTAATCTTTTAGCCTAATTCCATTTTCTTGGTAAACCTCGATTGAAACCATGAGCCTAATGCATAAATTCTTGATCCTTTTTCTTTTTGGTCCCAACACTAACTTAGACATCAAGTCATTAATATAAGGTTAGGTAGATACATTATAGAGGTTTCAAAATAATTGAGAGTGAAAATAAGGGATAGTATAGTATAGTGAGTATAAGATTCTTGCAAAGTTATGCTTAGCAAAGAAAAATCAAGTAGAAGAAAAACTTTGAAAAGTCCAAAGCCAATCAAGAAAATCTCGAATGTAAAAGGAAATTGAGTTTTAAAAAAAAATCAATTTTGCACATAAGAATCACTAAGATGATTGTACTTATGAATACTATACTGTACCTTAGAAAATTGAGAGAAAAGGGAGGCAAGGGAAATGGATATAAGGTGGTGAACTAAAGGATATAATTGGAGTAGTATCGGGGTCAATATAATGTGCCAAACTATTTTCGTGCTTAAGTCGTTTTGTAGAGTCAGTTCTTCTGTAACCTCCCTAACCTGGCCTAGATGTTAGACCTGAATTCGAGAGATTATGTCGACCACCGAGATAGCCTAGTATGATTGGAGTTTATAAAATAATCAATTTAAAAAATTTATTTATTTTAGAATAAAATTTAGTCTATTTTCAAATAAGTTGGCGTGTTATATATAAAAAAAACGTTTCAGATTAACTTTCCTAAGTAACGGTGACTACTTTAAGAAAAACTTAGTTAATTTTCCATTTATTTATTACTCACAATTTTTAATTTTAATTTGGCAAAAAAAGTGATTTTACTTAGTTTTAATAAAACCGTCTCATGCCTTATTTAAATAAAAATCATATTTTAAAATTAAGTTAAATGTTATACATGGTAAATAAACCCTAAATGTGAACCTTATGTCACAAAATAAATAAACCAGTACAGCTTCAACAAAATAAATAAAATTGTCTATTAATACTTTCGTAAAAATAAAACGTTTCCAAGCCCTTCGTATGTCGTGTCCACGTCCTAATTTGGTGGGTTATTTGTAAATATAAAAATAAAAATGGGAGTAATGTAACAGCTTGGGTTTCAGTGGTATAGGAAAACGGTAGTTTTGGAATTCTATTTCTGATGAGTGAGTCCGTAAATATTATTAATTAATATGTACAAGTTTATTTTGAATTATATTGAATTTTGATTTAAAAGTTTTTATTTAATTGATAATTAAATGAGATACAAGCGTATTGACCTTACAATTTGTAGTATAGGAAAATGAAGAATTGAGATCTCGTTTCCGTAAATCGAATCCATAAATTCTGTTATTAAATCACACCCAACAATTTTGGGATCTACTTTTAAAATTGGTATGTTGGATTAATTCATATTAGTAATGTTAATGATTTTGACCGACTAGGAGGGAGAAAAAGACACTGTTGATTTTTTTTGTAATCTAAAAATGATGAGAAATTTTACTTAATATTGAGACTTATAAGCTGGGGAAAATTGATATTAGAGATAGACTTCAAAGTTATGTTCCATTAGCTTGAGAATTAAGGGTATAATTATTTTAGTTAAACTAAGTTTATTATTGGGTAGAATAGGTAATTGTTGACCCGAGAAAGATAAGTTGTTGGCCGGCCAAGTTAGAGTAAAATGCTGCCCATTTATTTATTTTTTTCCCTGAAATTTGCATTTAAATTATATTTAGTACTACAAGTTGAGAGTGGATTTTGGCCTAAAGTTTTGGCATGACCGGCCAAGTTTTATTTGGACGCTAGTTGTAATGCAACTAAAAAGTTATAGTGCAAGGTAGGATGATGTCATGATAGGATCCTGCTCAAAAAATTTGGGAATTTGGTACATGCATGTAATGCCATTGGTGGCCGGTTGAGTGGGAGTGAAAATAATTATTTTTTTTTTCTTTGACCGTGAGAGATGGAGGACGGGCAGAGGGGGAAGAAACATTTCACTTTTGGGGACTTGAAATAAATTTTTATTGGGGAGAGTCTTTTCAGGGTAAGAAAAATAGAAAAGAAAAATAAATAAATAATTTGTTGAGTTCTGCCCATTTCTTGGCTATTCGAATGGAGAGCTCATTTTGGAGCTGGTTCCTTAAGAAACTCACTGAAGGTGGCAGCAAGAAGGGGAAAGAAACTGCTCAAGAGTTGGTTCGGCTATTATTAAGTAAGTCCTTGCAATGAAACTTTAAAAAATTTTCATGTTTATTATGTGTTTAATACATGCAGGTAAAACGCGGATTCAAGGACTATTAAGCAAAGTTAGTAGTTAAAATACATGTTATTTGTTATCAAAATACTGGTGTTAGAAGTGAAGAAGAGCCGATAATTAAATGTATAAGTTGGTGTTGAAACCTACCGTTGAATGCTGATAGTTTCAGCATGTAATTGCTGTATTTTATAATGCAATAAATCCTGGTGTAATTGATCTGCTGTTGTTCTAATTAAGGTAAAATGTTGGTTGATAAATGTCCTGTTTTGTGGTAATAACCAAAATATAAAGATGGTTGAAATTAACATGCATTACTGTTTGGTTTATAATTGAAGAGTTATTAACTTTTGGAGATTAAAACAGTTTAATTTGGGATTTACGTTTCCAAATTTCAGTTTTAGTAATGTCCCATTATTATTGGTTGAAGCTAAGGAAACAAGCATTTGTTGAAAGGATGTAGGGAGCTAAATTGTCTGAAAATTATTTGCTGTCAGCTAGTAAAATTTTAATGTTCGAATGTATGCTGAATTTTTAAGTGTCCGAATGCATGCTAGAATTCAACATGTCCAAATGAACGCTAGAAATTAATACACTGGAGTGTTTTGTTTAGGTAGATTAAATGTGTCTGATATTCAAACCCGTCTATACACTTGAGTCGTTGTTGTACCGTTTCAAACAGGACAAGAACTCATGTACTTAAAGTTGAGCTATCATGTTGCATGATCTTGTATGGTAAATTAAATGAAAATCGGCGACATTGACATTAAATTTTAATACAAAATATAGGTGAGTACTGGATATATGAAATTATGTAAATATTTAAATTATGATGCATGATTTATGTGTATAGAAATGAAATGTCTTTAGTGAGAACTCGATTATGTTTATCTGTGAGCATGCCATTCCCCTAGTTATGATCCAAAAATGGTGCACGAAGCTTGTCGCTGAGCTTCAATACTGTGGTTCTAATTTCTTAATTGTCATTGGCCAATGAGCAACTGATGGTTTTTGTCCCTTGTTGAATTAACTAATGAAGCATGACGTTCAAGGCTCGTGCAGCCTCAAACACAATGAGTGCTTGTTGATATTTACGCAGAATATGGGCCATTGATGAAGCTCGTACACTGTGTGATAACATGCTAAGAAGGGTACTTGGGGCACATGCCTAAGTGCCGTCAAACCTGTAGCAAAACTGATTACATAGAAATTGACCAATCAAATGCGGGTTCAAAAACTTGTAGCGTGGAACACAATGGTTTGGAATTACATAAATTTTGCTTCCTTCATTTCACAAAGACTCGTGTAAATTTCATACATACCATATAGGTACCTGTACCATACCATAAATTTTGCTTCCTTCATTTCACAAAGACTCGTGTAAATTTCATACTTACATTATCAGATACTCATTTAGCCTCAAACATAGGGTCAAGTGCCGATGCCATGTTCCAGACATGGTATTACACAAGTTCTAGCATATCTGTGCCAATGCCATGTCCCAGACATGGTCTTATACTGACACATCTCGTAGCTGATGCATGTCCTAGACGTGTCTTACACTGGCTTACGTCTCGAGGCCGAAGCATGTCCCAGACATGTCTTACACTAGCACTCGTCTCAATGTCGATGCCATGTCACAGACATGGTCTTACATTGGCTCTCATAATGTGGCCGATGCATGTCCCAGACATGTCTTACACTAGCTCACACAAGTGACCCAAACGACATGGCATGAATATCTTATTTATTTCCTAAGGTTCCATCGGGAATTCTACTATCTCTATTCTCATGACATTTTCTCATTTCCACAATCAAGCAATTTATGGTATAATAATTTCAATGCTATTCAAATACATATATTATTAATGTAGTTGTACTATTTACATAGAACTTACCTCGGATTACAAAATGTGGCGACTAATCGATTTAGTCGATTTGCTTGGCTTTCCCCCAATCTAAGTTCGGATTCAGTATTTCTTGATCTATAATAGTAAAATGTACTTATTTAGACACTAATTAAAATTAGGCAATCGAAAATTCATATCTTTGGTAAAACGACTATTTTTCCCCTAGTCTTTGATAAAATGATTATTTTGCCCCTAGGCTCAAAAATCGATTTTTATCGAATTTCTTCTTATATTAAGTCTAGCCGAACCCTTTTTACTCTTATAGCAACTCCAAATTCTCACTATATCACACATTTATCATCTATTTTACAACTTATGCAAAATAGTATTTTTTCGTGTTTTCATGCTAACACCTTTCACAAAAGTTGTTTATTAGACACCCAAGACTCATTTTCTTCCTTAAAAACTCAGAAAACATTACAAATATTTTCATGGCAAAACCCTAAACTCTTAATCATTTTGCAAAATAGTACCCTCATTTGAAAGCTCATGCTTCAAAGATCTCAAAAATGTAAAAAATCATCAAGAAAAACTATCAAAATCACTTGTGAGGATTACAAGTTGCTAAAATTTTTAAGCTTTCAAATTCCCTTCAATGGCTGATTTTCAATGAAGATATAAGATGAACAAAGGATGATATCATCTTTCCTTTATTTACTCCTATTTTAGTCAAAATAAGCCACCTAACTTACCAAATTTTGAAAATTTGACCACCTTTGTCTCCTATGGCCGGCCATGCCTCCATTAGGGGTCTAGTTGCCCCTTAAAGGCCCCCAATTTAGGTTCTCTAACTATTAGGCACTTTTAGCTATCAAAATAGGACTTTTTCATTTTATGGGATTTAGTCCTTTTTCACAATTGGGCTCACAAACGTCACAATTAACTCCAAAATTTTTCATGCACTCTTAAAAACATGCTATAACATCTAAATAATTATAAAATAATTTAATCGACTCTAAATTTGTGGTCCCGAGACCACTATTCCAACTTGGCCCTAAATTGGGTTGTTATAGAAATTGATTAAATAGGCTTGCATTTGAAGAAATTAATAGGTAATAAGCTTAGATTGTAAAAAAGGACTAAATTTGAAACAAGGCTTGTTAGATAACATTGACACATTAGGAACTAAATTAAATAAATTAAAAAATTTCATAAAATTATGCAATAGATAGAAAGTATAAGGTCCCTAAGGAAAGAATGTAAAATTGAATTTCAATCCAATTTCAAATATAAAAAATATGAGTAACTTGAATATAGGGACTAAATTGAATAAAATGAAAAATATTTTAGCTATGCTTTCTAATGTGATTTGGATGTAATTTGATATTATTCTTATTATTAAATTATCGAACGTAGCTAAAGACGACATCAGGTTGTCACAAGAGAAAGGACTAAAGAGTCTTAGACGAATAGTAGAACATTCGGTTTGGACTTTTATGATTCAAGTTCAATTTGTTAATATAGATCCATATGCACACATATATACATGCATGTGAATGTTGCAAATCTATCTATTGAGGTAAGTGTATTACTATTGCATAATTCAGTTAATACATGATAATATTGAATTTGAAAAATGGACTCAATTGAATATAGTAGAAAAGAGCATGATATAAATTGATAAATGATATGTGATGTGAATTGATGATGAACTGGTATGAGATCATGATATGTGATTTGGTTTATAAAATATAATTGGATCATTGGTACCTGACCTGTCGTCAAATGTAGTAGTTAATTCAAGTCAATTCCACACTTAAGGAGTTTGTTTTCTATGCAATTTAGGATATTAAATTTCGTTTTCAGTAATTAGGACTTAGGATTAAATATTAGTAAAATATGTGTATTTTAACACATTATAAGTGTTGTGATCTAAAAGGCTGATACGGGCCTTAGGTAGTACTAATATGATTAATTCAGTGTGTAGGATGAAGATATAAAGGCCCAGTTGATGTGAAAGGAAGGGACGAGTATTGCACAAGCTTCCTGAGCCATCAAAGCACAAAATAAACGACCAAGGCAGGATTTGCATGTCATTTCTCACAATAGACATGGTGTGGTGTGACACAAGTCGACATGCTACACAAGAATATTGAGGTTATTTTTATACATTCAATTAAATTTATACAAAGACCTAAGACATGTTGAAGACCTAATTTGGGCTGTCAACACTTCTATAAATATGACATTAAGGTTTTGATGTAACTAAATCGTTCTATACGCCCTTAAAAACACTAGTAGTTTAGGAGTAAGAGTAGATTAATTTTCTTTTGACTTTTCAATAAATTAGTTGTTTTTCCTCTTAAAATCAATTTTGATCCAAGAGTTTATTTATATTATTCAAGTATTTCAATTTACTTTCTCTTTGCATTCTATTTAATTATTTACTTCAATCAATTGATTTGCTACTTCATTCCTCATTCGATCTCAAATCCACGATTATTTAAATCTCTTTTCTTTTCCAAACCAATTGTGTTCTTCACGTGATTTGTTCAATCAATATAGAGATTGTGAATAACATGAGTGGTTAAATTCCTTAGGGGAGATTAAAAAGTGGATAGGGCTATGATTAATAGAGGATTCAGGGTTTTCTCAAGAAGGTTGGTTGGTATAGATTACGTGTGCTTAAACCACTAGGAATGACAACCCTAGGAAGTTATTATAGGCTAGACGAGGTCGGGAGAGAAGTCGAACTGAGTAAATCATAATTTTTCCTAGTCAAGAAAGTGAGTCAAGAGATAAGCTAGCATCAACCAATCAATTAGTTAACTAGAGGTCGGGAGGTAATAATTGGTTAATTAGTAGCTAATCTACCCTAAAACCCTAATCTGAAGTTAGTTACAATGTAACAGCTCAGCCGGTGAAGTCTTTGTATTTGGTTACAGTTTATTGTGTTATAGTATTAAGTTTAGCTATAAGGAAAGTAAAGTGTTAATTTTTTTTCTAAGTATAGTATTTTGTGTATGCATCAATTGGTGAATCCTGTGTTTTGGCGAATACGTGTTTTGGTGAGATATGTGGGTTAGTAGATTATTCTGTTGAGTATACGCCATCTAGGAGTTTAGGAAAATTCGTTAATTTTGTACATAATAGATATGTTTGTTATTTTAATAGGATAATTTAGTTAGCCAAGTGAGAACTAGTTAGAATGGAACTAAGATACGGTAGTTGATAAGACTTAAATGATGATAAGTGCACTTAATCACGAAAATCAAGAGTGTTAGTGGAATAATCTGATTATTCCACTAAACCCTGTCTCCGTCCTTAGGTATATAAGGATATTGGTGTCTTTACTGAAAAACTTTATGTTTTCCTTGCATTCATCTTCTTCTTGACTTCCTCTGTATTCTCTAAAAAGCTTAAGTCTAGAAATCTGTCTGAAGTTAGGTCTGTTGTATTCAACCAACTCCTTTGTTTGTTTTAGCTATCTGGTAAATACTGATGAACCCTAGGTTATTTTCATAACTATTTACATATTTTTAACTCTGCATGCATAAGTATTAGATTAGTATGTAAGGAAGGAAGCTTCTTGATTCTAATTTAAATGCTAATGTTTCTTGCATGCATGTTTGGTTTCAATAGTGTAATGATCCGATAAGCTTAATTATTTATATTTTAGCTCAAGACACTATAGAAGGTCCAAGTGGTAAAGGAAAAGGTCCTGCTATATAGACTTTGTTGTATTTCTCATGAGTTCCTTCATACTTCCATGTGTGGGGTATTCTTGTTTTATATTTTGTGTAAGGTAAGTACTTATGCTATGTAAAGGTGAAGTGTGCATATATGAAAAGTGGTTGTTCAAAGTGGTCATCATGGGACTGAAATGTCTGTATTAAAGTGTAAGAATCATTCTTCATGCTTAAGCCACTACCTTTTGCTTTGGCCAAGAATGATATGGAATGAATCAAGGAAATGATGTTAAGGAAATATTCATGGTGATGCCTTCAATGGAATTTACATTAAATTAGCGTATCGCGATACATGAAAATGGTTATGTAGCCTTTGGTAGGGAAAATGTATATTGCAGTCTAGATTGACAAATCATGACAAATGATACAAACAAAGGAACATGAATAGAATATATGATATGAATCTGAAAAAAGATTTGGGTTTGTGGCTGCCATAAAGAAGGTTTATCTGTATGGTCATATGGGCACAGTGTATACACCAAAGGAATAGTAAATCAGTGAATAAACTATCTGTGTATGGTATTCTCCATCTAGCAAACTATGCGATTTTTCTTGACACATTGATGTGATCTACTTGAAGTATTAGTGGTTATTGATAAGACTTCTTCTGGAAATCACTAAGTTCTTTTGAACTTACCCCGTTTTCTTTTTCCTTCCCAGGCTTATTGTTCAAGGAAGACATTTTGTTAGACTACGCCAGAGAACATCTGATACTGTGGGACTTATGTTATTTTGTACTATGCATGACATATGGGGGTTGATGTCTGAATGTAATTTCAGAAGAATTTTTATTCGAACCCTATGTCGATAAACAACATTTTAATGAAGCTTTATTGAAATATGAAATGGTTTTCTAGTGTTATATTTCATACGATGAAATTATATTATTAAAGCTTATACACTGCATAGCTTACACTTTATTTTATTATTTTATTAAATGTTTAATACAAAACCCCATTTTTACTGAGTATACACCAAAAATGGCTTTAAAAATAGATGATTCCTTTTTAGTGACAAGCCTTACTCAGATCCTCCTAAAGGGTTAGGTTTGGTGTGTTACATACAAGCCCTGAAGCGAGTTAATCTTCCTAATTGGTTTATTGATTTTTAATGTTTGTTTCTTTTTCTTATTTTTTTGTTATTTAATTTATCTCATCTATTTATTTTATGGTCTATCGTAATATATGAATTAATTACTACTACCTAAATTTATTATTGAAAAAAGGTTTTCATAGTTTATTCCATCCTCCCTTAAGTACGATCCTCTAAATAATTCCAAGTATTTTGTTGTACTAAACTATATTACATTTTGAACCGTGCACTTGTGGACACCATCATTCTAATCTCTTATATTTTTGGTGTTATATTTTACTATAAACAAAAACTCGTGCCAATACCCTATTAACTATTTGAGTAGAGTTAGATATAGTTGGCATGCCATAATTGAGTACAGGTTATACGTTGGTTATATGCGACTGAGCACTGGGCACAGATTACTTTGGGCATTTTCATGAACGTTGGCACACATTTTACTTCAGTTATACTGATGAGCGTTGGGCACAAGTTATACTTCAAACATTCTGATGAGGAATGATTCGTGTATTCGTACTAAGTTCGAGCCCAGTTAATAGAGATTATTAAATGTGAACTTGAAAATGATATTTGAATCGAAAAGATTATATAAATTGGTATAACATAAGCACATATGTGAAATGTGACAAATGGCAACATGTGAAAGATCATCCGAACTAGTTAAAAACGAGCCTTGGGGCTGACTTGACTATGAATGAGTCAATAGACTCAAGAAAGTATGAGATAATAAAATGAATACTGCAATTTGATATTACTTGAAAGTGAATTAGACTTTAATAATTGAAATCATTATCTTAATGGCTCATATGAATTACCAAATGGTATTGAACATCAATTGGTATATATATTTGTGATATGTGATATGTGTTTATAAAGCATGGCATTATATGTTGATATGAACTTGGTAAATTAGATTAATGTATATATTTGATACATAAGACATGAATGGTTGAGGTTAGGCCATGCAATGTTTGTTTCTTAACATGTTAATGCTTATGCTATATTGTCTTGAATCATGGAAGTATACTGAGCTTTATCGCTTAATGTACGATTTGTTTATTTCCGTGCACAAGTATAGGTAGATCTTGAAGTCTCGAAAAGTGATTCAGCATCCAATCCGCAATCATCGACTCAATAATGTTTGTATAAATGGCATGTACCTATGTTTTAAGTCAGTTTTGTATTATAAATGGTCATTTTGGAAATTGGTGTAGTTAATTTCAAAATGAATTAAACATATAACTTGTTAAGTATATATGTGAATCATATATTTGACGGTTTAGTTAAAATATGGCATTTGAACATTTTGTTTAATAAATTCTCAGACTAAATTGAGGTTGAAATTGAGTCTAGAGGTACATTCCAAGGTGGAGTCAAGTCTGAGTTGAGATTTGGATGTTGATTATAATTTTTTTTTATGTATTATAGCTAAAAATGTCTAAGGAATCGAGAAATGTTGTTGAAGAAGAAATCAATAGTAGTGGCCACTCCATTGAGGGTAAGAATATGGAAAAGGTCAAGGCACATAGTGTTGATCAAGTCAATGCTAGATGAAATTGAGCTGATAGACCTCACAGTGAGGGTTGAGATGATGAAGATTTATTCTGCACAATAGCAAAAATACTTCAATAAGTAGTGGGAGTTGCTCCGCAAGTTACGCTAGTAGCTTCAACTAGACAAGCATTGATAAAGGAGTTGTGGAAGTGTGGGGCAACTAAATTTAAAGGATTGAAAGGTGTCAGTCATTCCTCATCTGAAATTTGGTTGGAATCAACTGATCTATCACAAATTGATGTGTCAAATTGGGCCTCGTTTGTCACTTAATGAGCTTATTTTCTAGTGTTTTTAGTGTCTTTTTAGTAGTTTTACGTAATTTTAGTTTTTTCAAGTAGATTTGTGAAATCACCTTGCTTTCCTTATTTTTCACTCTAAAATGGCCAATTGTGCCATTGGGGACCCTAAGGTGTATTAGAATGTTGTAGAGACATGTAGACAGCCCAAATGGAGTGGAATTCAAGCCACAAGCAGTGGTACCGCGATACCGGATCTAAGGTATCACAATACTATCAACAAACTCAAAATAGAGAAGATATGAGACCAAACTATAGGGGTATCGCGATATCCTCTTAAAGTATTACAAAACCTACCTTGTGACAACTCCCCTTGTGTATTCTGACTAGAGTATTGTGATATCCCTATTGTATGGGGACAAAAAATGACATTAAGGACAGATCTTGTCCATCCGAAGAACTAATCAAAAGCCAACATTCAAGGGCACTTTGAGGCAACATTTTTTTGTCAGAAATCAACCATTAAAAGCCACTATTGGCTGAGAAAAAGAATAGGCAATAGTTTTAGGTTAGAAAGCTCCATAGTTTTAGGGTTTCTTTCATCTTTTACTTAGGAATAAGGTAGTTTTTTTCTCTATATTTTTAAGGTTTTAGTTTATGTCTCTTTCTGGTTTTACTTAGTTTCATAATTGTCAGTTAAGTTAGTTTTTGTTGTATCTTAGTTTTATTTACATGTTAAATGTAACACCCCAAACTCGGCTTGGACATTATGGTTAAATCTGGTGATGTCAAATCTGAGTGTTTTTGAAAACGCATCGATACATGAAAATCGTTGCAGTTGTTATCTTTCACTTAGTCCGAAAAACATGTTTTCATAGACTTGCTTTAAAACATATCTCTTTTACGCGGAAGCTTTAGAAAATCTTCTATTTTAGGAAAACTATTTGTTTTAAAGAAAACCAGATTTCAATCGTGCTTATTAGTAATAAAATCATCAACAGTTCAAAAGCCGAAATTAAAAGCCAAAAAGTCTAAAGTCCAAAAATTATAACAAAACCCCAAATAAATAAATAATCCAAAACTGAAAAAGCCAAAGGAAATAGTCTAAAATTATCCTCCGCTAACCGATCCGCTAATGCTGGGGATTACCGGAACAGATTAAATAGAAAAGGGTGAGTTTTGCAACTCTGTGTGTAATCTTCATAGATATCAAACATATAGAATAATCATCAAAAGTCAGAAATAAACAGTCTAGGGCCGGAGCCCATTACAGAATTAGTTCAGGCCTTAGCCCATTCAAATGCAAGATTAGATATAAATTAGGGCTTTAGCCCAATCAGATACAAATGTAGAATGGAATGTCAGAATCCTACCCACCAACCTCTACACACCATCTTTATCCAACCCTACACAATATGTGGGGATAAAATCAACCCACCCATCCCTACACACCATGATGTACCGAAATGCGGCACATAAACAGATATTTACAGCTGAGCTGCCAGATAACAGGCTTAAGTGCCTTTCAGATACTTCCTCCAATAATTCATTAACCCACCCCGATGCAATGCAACATACAATGAATGGCATGCTAATATGAAATAATCAATCACACAATCAATTCAGTATTATCAGGCTCAGTACAGATATCATACGATAGATCTCACGTTTAGAGGTCCAGATAATACTTACCGACCTTATAGTAGGTCACAGTCGACTTGGACGACCAGTACAACCTTACAAAATTTTTCGAAAAAATAGGCTCACACGCTCATGTGGCCTGCCCACACGGCCCAAATTGGCCTTGGCCGTGTTGCACGCCCGTGTGGATTTATCGCGGGCCGTGTGCATGTCGATTTTTGAGAAATTTCAGCCATGTGGGTCACTGTACCTGTATAAAAACATGAAAAATAGATAAAATATACGGGTTAGTGGTGTTAGTGCTCAGGTTGCCTCTTGAGAAGTGCTTATTTATAGTCTAAGCTCGACTCACCTCATTTTTGCATGGTCATGGTGGTTCGAAGAGTTGAAACTCCTCATCCCTGCTATCAATCTTATCAAAATAAGGTTTTAGATGAGTACTATTTACCTTAAAAGTGCCGAATTTGGAATGAGTTACCTCGACTGTACCGTATGGGAAAACGTTGAGTACTGTAAAAGGGGTTGCTCCATTAGGTTCAAAAGTGGCAACACGAGGGTCTGTTTCATCTAACAGTACTTTGTCTCCAACCTTAAGTTGATTCGATTTATCTTTAGGTTTGTCATGGCACTGCCTTGATTCATCGTGTATCGTCGGTTTCTCCTTAACTGTTGTTCTCCATTCATCTAGTTCCTTGATTTGTAATATTTGTTCGTCATGGATGATCCCATTGTTGGTAATAGATCGTGGCTCGTTTATGCTTTTCCGGAGTGCTTCCTGTAAAGAAGGTTGAACCACATGATTAGTCTCATTAACATGTTTTATAGAACCATTTTCAGGACTTACTGTCTTGACTGAATCACGAGCTTGGAGCATGATCGTATCTTCTCCTACACGGAGTGTGAGTTCACCTGTACCAACATCAATGATAGTTCTAGCAGTTGCTAAAAAGGGGCATACTAAAATTAAAGGGACATAACTATCCTTTTCCATGTCTAGAACAACAAAATCAATTGAGAATATGAATTTATCAATTTTTACGAGCACATCTTCAATAATACCCCTAGGAAATCTAATGGTTTTATCTGCTAATTGAATGTTCATCCTAGTTTGTTTGAGTTTCCCTAGTCCTAGTTGTTTAAACATCTTGTATGGCATAACATTAATACTTGCCCCTCAATCAACTAAGGCATTATTAACATTTAAACTACCAGTTAAACAAGGAATCATAAAACTCTCTAGATCTTTCAATTTTTTGGGTAGGTTGTTTTGCATAATAGCCGAGCAGACTGCATTTAATTCCACATGCGATGCCTTATCTAACTTTCATTTATTTGTCAAAAGTTCTTTCAAAAATTTAACTGCGTTTGGCATCTGCGAAAGAACTTCAATGAACGATAAGTTAATATGCAACTTTTTTAAGAGTTTAAGAAATCTACCAAATTGTTCGTTGGTACAGTCTTTCTTAGTTGCTTGGGATATGGCACACGAGGTGTATACTCTCTACTTACTGGTTTCTTCTTACTGTGGTTCACCTCATCCTTACCTTTACTTACCATAAGTCCTTGCCTCAGTTTTGGTTTAGGTTCAACTAACCCTTCTTCATCTCGAACAGTAATCGCATGAAGTTGTTCTCTTGGGTTAGTTTCGGTGTTACTTGGCAAGTTACCTTGTGGTCGTTCAAAAATCAATTTAGCAAGCTATCCTATTGGAGTTTCGAGCCCTTGAATTGACGCTTGCTGATTCTTAAATGCTGTTTCAATATTCTGAAAGCGAGTTTTTGACACCGAGATAAATTTTGTGAGCATTTCTTCAAGGTTCGATTTCTTCTCTTGTTGGTAAGGTGGATGTTGAAAACCTAGAGGATGTTGTGGTCTTTGATTTCCTTGACCACCCCATGAGAAATTGGGATGGTTCCTCCAACCTACATTATAAGTGTTACTATACGGATTATTTTGAGGTCTAGAATTATTACCCATATAGTGGACTTGTTCCTCCTCGGTGCTAAAGTTGAAGGATGGATAATTTGTATATTGTATTCCTCCTCTATTTGAATCACATCTCATCACTGGATGTACCTGAGTATAACCATACAAACCATCAATCTTTTTATTTAAAAGTTCTACCTGGTTAGATAGCATAGTGACCGCGTTGAGGTTGAAAACACCAGCTACTTTCATCAGCTTCATTCTCATGACTTGCCACTAGTAGTTATTCAGTGACATCTCCTCATTAAATTCATAAGCCTCTTCAGGTTTTTTGTTATTTAAAGTTCCACCGGCGGCTGCATCAATTAGCTGTCTTGCTGAGTGGTTCACACCGTTGTAAAAAGTCTAAACCTGCAGCCACAGAGGTAGCCCATGGTGAGGGCACCTTCTCAATAAGTCTTTGTATCTCTCCCATGCGTCATAAAGAGTTTCTAAATCCATCTGCACAAAAGAAGAGATATCATTCCTCAATTTTTCCGTTTTGGCCGGCGGAAAGTATTTAAGTAAAAAATTTTCGATCATTTGTTCCCAAGTAGTGATTGACCCTCGTGGTAACGAGTCCAACCACTGTTTAGCCTTATTTCTTAATGAAAAGGGAAATAACTGAAGGCGAATGGCATCGTCAGAAACACCATTAATCTTAAAAATGTTGCAGAATTCCAGAAAATTTGCTAAATGAGTGTTTGGATCCTCGTCCTACAAACAATCAAACTGAACAAATTGTTGTATCATTTGAATAGTGTTAGGTTTCAGTTCAAAATTATTTGCAGCAACGGCAGGTCTAACCATACTGATTCAATTTCTGTTAAAGTAGGTGTAGCATAATCATACATAGTACGAGGAGCAGGATCCTGATTTACTGGATTTGCAGCAACCACAAGAGGTAGCGGATTATTCTGATTTTCAACCATCTCCTCGATATTAGTGGGAATATCGCCCTCTCACTCTTCCTCTATGTATTGTAGGCTTCGCCTTATTTCTCTTCAATTTTTGCGAGTTGTGCTCTCGATCTCACTATCAAAAAGCAATGGTCCTGACGGGTTTCTTCTAGTCATAAACTATAAAAACCTGCCAGAAGTAAATAAAAGAAAATTTAGTAATTAAAACAAAAACAAAATTAAATTGCAATAAAAATAAAAAATGGCTAAAGTAATAAAAATTAAGCATTCCTAATATCTTAGTCCCCAGCAACGGCGCCAAAAACTTGATGGTCGTGAAACTAACTAAAAAAATTCGACTAAGGTAAGCTCACCTATCGAACAGTAGTATAGTTATGGTGAGACCGGGAATTAAAGGATTAAAGGATGTTTTTAAACTAAAACTAATTATCTAATTAACTAAGATTACGACAGAGATTAAAGTTAAAAAATACTTTTTAGAAAACTGATGGAGAAGACAATACCCAAGGAAGAATCCACCTAGACTTCACTTATTACTTCTGAATTAGACTATTTGTTTACTTGACTTAATCCGTAGAAATCCCTAGTTTATGTTATTATCTCTCACGAGACTAAAAACAACTGACTCTATGTTGATTAATTGAAATCTCTTTCTAATTAAAACCTCTATTGTTGCATTAACTCGATCTATGAATTCCCTTATTAGATTTGACTCTAATCCGACAAATTTATGTTGTCCTATCTCTAGGATTACATTCAACTTCGCTTAATTACGAATGATCTACTCTTAAATAGGGACTTTTACTCTACTGAATAAGCACATCAAAACCTAAATTAATATCCTGAAATATTAAAACAAGGATTAAAACTCACAATTAAGAATAAGAACAAGTATTTATCATATAATTCAAATAGTAATAAGATCTGCCTTAGGTTTCATCTCCCTTAGGTATTTAGGGAGTTTAGTTCATAATCATGGAAAACAACTCAAAATTGGGAAAACAACAAAATATAAAGAAACCCAAAGAACTTCTAAGGAAATTGAATGGAGATCTTCAGTCTTGAAGTAGATCCTGCTTCCGAGTTGATTTTGATGGTTGTCCTTGAGTATTTTCTCCTTTCTACTCTGCGTCTCCCCTTTTGATCCTACTCTATGCTGTTTATATAGACTTTGGAATGCCCAAAATTAGCCTTTTTTTAATAGGATTAGACTTTGGCTCGATAGGGACACGGCCGTGTGCCACGCCTGTGTGAAGGTGCTCAGGCCGTATGCAATTCTGACTTGGTTTAATGTCGACACGGCCATGACACACGGGCGTGTATCCTGGCCGTGTGTCACACACACGAGCGTGTAGTTTACTCGTGTGAAAATGTCTAGGCCATGTGAAATACTGGGATAAGCCTATTTTGTCCGTTTTTGGCTCGTTTCTTACTCCTTTCACCTTCCTATGGTCACCTGAGTATAAAAAATGAAATCAAAGAATTACGAGCATCAAATTCACTAAATCTTATGATAAATTATCCAAAAATATACCAAGCATGGGATAAAAATATGTATATATTATGACTTATCAATAAGCTTCTAGTTCAACTAGTCCAGCATAAGCTTAAAGAGTTTGGGGATCTAGCTAAACAAGTAAATATGGTTGAGCAGGTCATGGGCCTAGATAAGAAAGTTGAGCCTTCCCAAGCCTTCAAAAAAAGAGTCGGGATCACTAGTTCACAACCTTTGCTACAGCGAGTTAGAGGTCTCAAGGACCTTGGAGATCAACTCCACCAAATGTTTAGTTAAGGAAAGATCAAGTCAAGCAACCATCAGTATCAGTCTGTAGTACTAAAGGTTCCACGAAAGGTGTAAACATCCTAAATTATGAGCATTTTGGGAAGAAGTATAGAAGAGAATGTCCAAAAAAGTCAAGAGCGTGATTCCATTGTGGGTCCCTAGAGCATTTTTTTCGAGAGTGCTTAAAAAATGATAATGATACTCTTGATGTTACTCAGAGACCTATTGGATCTATTAGATCTGGTGCACTATTAATTTTTGAACAAATTCGTTAATAAAATTATTCATGAATTACATTAATACTTTAATATCATCCTTACATGGTTTTTGCATGCAAAGAAAAATGGAAGCAAATGTTGCTCACTGGTTTTCTAAAGTTTAACTAATATTAAGCGGTATTACATGGTCGGATCATAATAAAAAAAGAAAGCTTATATTAGTAGAATGACCTAAACATGTCCTTCGTCTAATAAGAAATGAGCAAACTGGTTGAAAGACTAATATCTCGTCTATCAAGTCCAATTAGGGAGATGTTTTGTCTTGGGCATCAAAGCGAATGAACCTAGAAGATATAGACATATATGTGATTGATTGGACAGATAGCACATCAGACTAGACCCAAGAAGAATAGATCTTGAATCCGTTTATGGATTTATTCACTTGTGACATTCATAGCGTGGCATGCCCAAATCCTAAGTGGATGACGGCCTATGTAATCATGACTCATACACTTTGATGAAAGTAAAAGCCTAATTTAATAGATAAGGAATCAAAAGTTGGTGCATTAGGTGTACGACTTCTGCAGTATATAGCTTTATTTAAAGCAATAGAATTCATAGCCCAAGACATGGGTAAATGATATCCTCTCATTAACATTACATGGTTGATGAAAAGTAAACATGGCCACAGGTTATTCTTTTTTGTGATGGATGACTTGATCAATACTGGATAGTGATTGACTTTTCATGAAGGAAGATGTAATGGTTACTGTTATTACATGATTACGTGCAAGTGTACACGGTCGTACAAGTAATAAATAGTTAGTAAAAGAGTATCATCTCCAAAAGGACTATTAGGTGAATTATTTGCAAAGTTAATTTTAATCAATTTGGTTAAACACAAAATAAAGAAAGAATATTTGTTGATAAAAAGTCGCAATTGTAAGTTATGAAAGTAATCAGAATTCAAATACCCACAAAAAAAAATGCTTTGTAGAAAATAATCATAATAGGAAATAAACCCAATGAATAATATAACACAAAATGAATACACTAAAATAAAATATTCCGCTTTAATAAGAATTCATTAGTAGTCATAAAGAGAATATCATGAAAGGTTCGTGGCAATATGAAAATTCATTAAACCCATTTAATTAAGGCATAGGCTCTTCCCGAAATCCTATTTTGTTCCTAAGTTAATTAGCATAGCATATCCCTATGTTAAAAAAAACTAACTTAGAAATCACCCTCTTGGGCATTTACACAATTTATGCATACAACAATTATCTTCTAAAATCGACATGATATGCACCATTTAGGTATTCTTTTTGTTAACTATTACCTTTTCCCAGATTAAATAGTTAATTCAATTACCTACAAATGTTAGTCATACATTCATAAGAATAAACATGAATTAAACTTAAATACATGAAATAATCATTTGCACAAGATATTCAAAAATAAATACCAAAGATTTATATCCATTTTGAATAAAAATAATTGAGTCATGTCATATTAAACTGAAAATATAAAGATGAGATGCAATCTTGTTTCCCGACATAGAAAACAATAATTTAACAGTAAAAAGAAGGATAAGAAAGAGTAGCCAATAGGGGTTATCCACAACCATTTCATAATGCGAAGAGTAAGCAGCTAAATCTAGGGGGCTATCTGCGGCTGCACCTTGCGGTTTCCCATGGTGGCTTTCCTCATCATCTTTAAGTTAAAATCACCTAAACATCTTCAAGTCAACATCCTAGCTGCTCTCATATTGGCAAGGTATTGCTTTATTTTGTAGAACTAAGTGTTTAGCAAGCCAGGAATAGGGCAATAACCCTTAAGAAAGAATATGGAAGATGTTGATGTTGATGTTGATAGTGTAAAAGATGGTATGTTGTGGGATGCTTTTGAATGATGGATGAAGGCCTCCTTTTATAGCCATTTGAACCCAAGCCAAAAATAGCAAGTAAATCTACCCTTAATGCCTATGTTTTTGTTGTCCCTTGTATAGTGGAAAAGTGAGTAATTTAGCAAGGAAGTTACCATGATTCCCTCTTTATGTGGCTTTCATCCCTTGGTGTGAAGAAGAATGAGTCTTCCTTGCTATTTTTAGCAAGGAAGTTAAATCTTTTCTCTCCATTTGTGGCCGGCTAATATGTCATCCAAATGCGGTGGTTTTTAACTGTAGCAGTATATAGACGGTTGAAGGCCTTTTATAAGGAAGTTTTCATGTTGATTTTATTTGGTGCAATATTGGGTCATATCTGCTACATTTGGGAGTCTGAAAGGTTGGATAGGGACTGCTAATTGTAGCAGTGAATATTGCCAACTTCTTTTCTGATAAAATTGGGTAAATGAAATTGGTTTTAGGCTTCTTATTTAGGCAATATTGGGCCTTTTTGCAATTTATTCTATATTATCACCAATTGAAGTCCATGTGATTTCGTTTATCATCCTCTCAACTTGTACCTGTCTAAGACCCAAATAACACCAAAATTCTGTCATCATTTCCCTTAGCCCAATTAATCCAAAAAAAAAACAAAATAATATGCATTTAGCATAAAATTCATAAACTTAACACATTCTTATGGAAATAACAAAATATCATGAAATTAAGTACAAAAACACAGAAAGTGTTATACTCGAAATTAGCATAATTTATAAATAAAAGAGTGTTGAAATATCTATATATTTAGGAGTTTACAGTTATCATGAGATAAAATAGGATCATATTGGGAGAATAGATATTATCCTAAAGAGACTAAGTATATCTTATGAGGGTAACACACTTATGACAAGGTTATTGGACAAGCACTAATTGAGTTTCTTTCATAATGGTATGTCATTGGGGAGAGCTCAATCACAGTACTATAGTGGAATGACTTCATAACTAAGTGAGTTTATAATTAATAGGAGAAAATATGGAACTTAATTATAAATCATTTAAGCCTCGATTACATATGTTCAATCGACCCCTCCACTAGCTCGTTGAAACCAAAAATGAATTACATGTTGAATCAAATGAACATAAATAAATAGAAATGGTGAAATGGAAAAATATGAAACATTTGGAAATGATTAAGTTCTTCTCCAAAATGAAAATGAAAATAGAGAGATAAAATCATTTGGAAATCAATATGGTTTTGTCCAAAATGGAAATGGAAATAATAATGAGAAATGAATTCATTTAGAAATGAAAAAGGACTTCTAGAAAATGAACAGAAGATTGACATTATATTTTTGAGCTAATTTAAAACCCAAAAATGATAATAAACCATTCAATCATAGTGAACAAGTTGAATGGTGAAATGTCAGATATATTTTCTCAAAAATCTTCTTAGGGGTAAAATCGTCATAATTTTACCAAGAGTAAAATAGGGATGAGAAAATTATTTAATATAAATATTAAAGTTTCTTTTTTAGAAATAGAAAAACAAATATTTGGTTGGATCAAAATATAAAGTATTGGGTTAAAAGCCCTGAAATTACTTGTAATTCGACCCGATATGGAATAGGCCTAAAAACCCATTATTTAATTAACAGGGACGACACATCCTAGTATATTTAACTAGGGTTGCCACCTCTTACATTCTAATAGAACTAGGATTTTGTTTTTCTAGTTGAAATAAACTTCTCTAATTCAACAAGGGTTCTACCTTCTCTCCCTATAAATAGATGGCACCGATAGGGCTATTTACACAACTTGAAGATATCGTTATTTTGCTTAAAAATAGAGAGAATTTTATTCTCTAAGAATTAAATATATTTGTCGGACTAACAATTCTACCGGTTTCTTTTTTAGAAGAGAATTTCCATTTTCATCCAAAAGAAAGAAAAGAAAACTATTACTACTTTCTATGTTTGATTCGATTTCGTCGAGCCCACACTTGAGGCAACTTGTGGTATGAGAATAGCGGAAAAGATTGTTTGGTTGAAAGCCAGGAATGACAAGGATTCGCCTATTCAAAAACACATGTATGATTTCGGTCTAGGGTTTATTGCTATAAAAATCACAAAACGGGTCGTTTTTCAATATTTTTATTTTCCGTTGTGGAAGAAAATTATTTTTGAATCAGATTTTTTTCCAACAATTTGTAACAGCCCATGTTCAATGAAATCGGAACAGTGGTTTCGGGACCACAAATTTGAGCCGGAAAGAAAATTTATTTTTATATTTTTGTATTGTTTGCATTTTGATAGGAATATCATATGAAAATTTTGATAAGAAATTTTTATCAATTATGTACTTAATTATAGAAAGGACCAAATTGCATAAAATGCAAAAGTTGGATTCTAGTAGCTAGAAGGATCAAATAGCTATGGGATTCAAAACTTGAGGTCCTTATATGGTAAGTAGACCATTCAAAAAAACTTAGTAGATATTTTTGATGAATCATCCATGGAAAATTAGAAAAAATACAAGAACTAAATTAAAAATCAAAATAATTAAAAGATGATAAATTAATAAATAAGAAATATCATCATATTATTATCATCTTCATCCCCAAAATGCATGGAAACCATAGGAGAAAGAGAAGAAACTAATCAAGCTTAATTGGGTAAGAATTCTTGTCCCGTTTTTAGTAATTTTTATATTTTTGAAACCGAGATAGTCTAATCTATCTATTTTGGGAATTAATTTGAAAAGTTATCAAAGTATAAAAAATTTTCCATGGATGAATATGCTAAAAATTTGAAATTTATGGTAGAAAATGAAAGGTTGCTGATAGATAAACAACTTTTACAAAGTGAATTTTAATGAAATTGTGATTTAGGGACTAAATTGTAAAGTTGTGAAATTTGAAGGAAAATTCTAAATTTTATAGAATACATGTGCCGTAAATTTTATACTAAAATTTTGGTTAGGCTTGGAATAAGGAATAAATTGCATGAATTTCATTTTCCGAGTCTAGGGATGAAATTGGAATTTATGAAAAGTTTAGGGGCAAAATGTTAATTTTGCCTATGATGTAAATTAAGTCCAATTGAATATGAAATGTGATAAATTGATGATTAAATTCATTTATATAGATTCGAATAATTCAAATTCGAAGCTAGATAGAGGAAAAGAGAAAGTTTCGAATTAGTAGATTTTCTTATACGAACTATTATCGAGGTAAGTTCATGTAACTTACTTATACATGTTATTATGTTTGAATTGAATGTTGTATTTGAATTGAATATGATATGTGCTTGTATGAATTAATAGAATATTATAAATGCATGAAATATACATATTCCTGAAATAAGTCCCAAAAATGTTACATTCTATTTTAATATTGAATTTCGATGGATAAATGAGATTTTCCCACGTTGAAAGTGATCTTGCATATGTTGCAGACAAGATTTAGCTCAAACGAGTAATCCTGATATAGCCCTCTCAAGGATTCTGATAAATAGTTTATGTGAGCATCATGATCGGTACTGATTTAGCATGTGTTGTGCAATATAGCAGCTCTTTGTGAGCATCCTAACATGCGATCGATTGTGGTCCTGCATTTAATGCAGACACAAACACAGCTCTTTATTAACGTCCTATTAAGCTCACTTGAACTTTCTGCTACCTTATCTGGTGCTCTCTGATCTTATCTCTTCGGAGATATCTGATTAGCTCTATGAGCGCCCTGACTAAAAAACTCTTCTGCCTAGATACGTGTCCTGTTACATGATTACATGGCTCGTTTGAGCATCCTGACATGTGGCTTGAGAGTGTGCTCCCTGAATATGTGCCCTAATAGGTACCCCAGATTAAGAATTGACAGTTTATGGATATGTACACCTCGAGTGTAATATTTGAGTATCCATCCATAATTCAATATTTCAACGAACAAAATTCTTGACATAAGGAAATGATAAAATTAATAGATTTATGTCTTGAATGATTCTGAATTTCTTGATGAAGTGTTTCATGATGAGCTCATCTATACTTATTTGATATACATAAGACTTATGTAACTAACTTGTTTGTTTGAAGGCACGCGTTTAGATAATTTTCCAAGTTGATGGAAAACATGTTATAGTATGCTTAAATTTAATAAAAGAGATTGGTAAGTTTAATTCCTATTATACGAACTTAGTAAGCATATAATGCTTACTAGGCTTTAATTTTTCTGTTTTATAGTGCTCGAAAGCTCGCGAAGGTTGGAGGTCGGTTGGAGCACTGTCACACTATCCACTAGCATGTTTTGGTATAAATAGTAAACTCATTTTGGTATAATGGCATGTATAGGTAACTTGGCCATTGTTGGCTTATAAATGTTGTTTGTAATCTAGTCATTGGAATGGCTAGTGATGGTTATGTTTTGGTATATCTATTAAGGTTATTCTATGGCAATATCATGAGTGTATATTATGGATATATTGAGTTATGCTAGATGAACATACTTGTTAAAGATAAAATTATAAATATGTATGCATTTAATGATATACCATGTTAGGTGTTAAAATTTTCTTGGTTATAATGCTTGGATTGGTTGGTATATGAATGTAAATTTTGGTGTAGGTTATTGGCAAAGTTTGGGTGAGAAATAAAACTAGGAAATGGCTTTATTTTGTCCATGCGGGCGTATGTCTTGACCATGTGTCACACACGGTCTGGTACATGGGCATGTAGTTAGGCCATGTGTTCCCTATATTTTAAATTTGAAAAATCGAATGCTAAAAATTGAGCATACAGGCAAAAACACAGGCGTGTGTCTTAGCCGTGTGTGCTACACGACCCAGAACACGAGTGTGTTTCTCGGCCATGTGAAACCTGCACTTAATTTTGGAAAATTAAATTTACCACATAGCCTAGCACACAGGCGTGTGATTGGTCGTGTGCCACAAGTTAGATAGTTACACGGGGTCGAAGATGGCCTGCAACATGGGCGTGTCTTAAGGTCACACGAGCGTGTCCCTTGACCATACAGGTGTGTATGCCCTTCATTTAAGAAAAATTTTGAAATTTCACAAAAAATTCTTTGAGTTTCCAATTTAGTCCCACCTCAATTTTAATACTCATATTGGGCCACAATGGTCCATTTAAGGGACGTTATGAATAATCTCAGAAAATGAATAGTAATTAACATGAATTATCTATAAATATTCTGAACACTCTAGTAATGCTCCATAACCTTGTTTTAGCAACGGACACGGGTTAGGGGTGTTACATTTATTGGTATCAGAGCTATAGTTTAGTCGATTCTCAGACAGAACGTAGTAAGTATGAGTTTAGTTATACATGCTATTATATAATGTGTGATAGTGTGATATCTTCTAACCATTTTAAATGTGTTTTTATATAGTAATGTCATCCAACCAAGCTAGAGCTAAATCTGAGGAAGTTGAGAGCAATGCTTCACCTTCAGTTCAAAGAGCTGCATCTAGTAGTAGAAGGCCCGTATCTGACGGTCGAAGTGAGAAGGCAAAAAAAGCTTTCTTTCAAATGATGAATGAATGGTTCACTAAGTATTTGAGAACAAATCCTGCTATACAACAATCTCCCCCACCTGCTCCTTAATCGGTTCCTGAGATGCCACAGGGTACTGAACCCATTAGATTTGGTAAGCCTCCGGTAGATAAAATCCGTAAGTATGGGGTAGAGGAATTTAGAGCTACAGCGGATGATGATCTAGAAAGGGCTAAGTTTTGGTTGGAAAATACCATCCGAGTTTTAGATGAATTATCTTACACACCAGCTGAATGTTTGAAATGTGTAGTATTTTTACTGAAAGACACAGCTTATCATTGGTGGAATACTACAACTTCTGTTGTACCAAGAGAAAACATTAAATGGAAATTTTTCCAGACTGAATTCAGAAAGAAGTATGTTAGTCAGAGATTTCTGGATCAGAAAAATAAAGAATTTTTAGAGCTTAAACAAGGAAGTATGACTATGTATGAGTATGAGCGAGAATTTGTTCGATTGAGCAAGTATACCAGAGAATGGGTTCCAACTGAAGCTGATATGTGTAAACGATTTGAAGAAGGGTTAAATGAATATATTAAGTTATTGATCGAAATTTTTGAATTAAGGGAATTTGTGATACTGGCTGATCGAGCACACAAAGCTGAGGAATTCAGTAAAGAAAAGAAAAAAGCTGAAAGAGAGGCTCAGGTTTCTAGTAAAAGAATTATGAGTAAGTTGCAATCATCTGCTTCTAAGAAATCAAAGAAGTGTTATGATCATTTTACAACATCAGTGGGATATTTGGGAAAAGAGCGAGGTTCTCAACGCACTAACCCTAGATCTTCGTCCCCATCTGTAACGAGTGTTGGAAGTGTCGATAATCCCAAACCAAAGTGTAAACATTGTAATAAGTATCATTTTTGGGAATGTCGATCGAAAATTGGAGCATGTTATAAACGTGGTTCTCTTGATCATTTTCTTAAAGATTGTCCAGAAAAGGTTGAAAGAGATATTGAATATACTCCAAAGCTGAGTAATCCTATTTCGAGAGGCAGACCACCCCGTCACCCTGGCAATGTCAGTGGTAGTCGAGGTACTACAAGGGATACAACATTCAAATCTGAGGCATGAGCATTGGTAAGGACATATGCTATTCGTGCTAGAGAAGATGCTTCTGCACTAGACGTTATTACTGGTACATTTTCTCTACTTGATACTGATATTACTGCTTTGATTGATCCTGGTTCCACATATTCATACATATGCAAAAATTTAGTGTCTGTTAAAAATTTACCTGTTGAATTTACTAAATTTGTGGTTAAAGTTTCAAACCCTCTAGGCCAGTATGTTATGGTGGAAAAAGTCTATAAAAACTATCTGTTGATGTAAAAAGTTATTGCTTTTCGACTAATTTGATGTTATTGTCATTTGATAAATTTGATGTAATTTTGGGAATGGAATAGTTAACCCAACATGACGCAGTGGTGAATTTAAGCAGAAATACATTGTGTTGAAATGTCAGAGTTCTGAGTTACTCCATGTTGAATATGATAAATTAGATTGATTATTTAATGTGATTTCAGTAATATCAGCACAAAAATATGTCAGAAAGGATTATCAAGCTTATCTTGCATATGTGTTGGACACTGAAGTATCTGAGTCGAAGATTCAGTCAGTTCCGGTAGTATGTGAATTTCTTGATGTATTTTTAGAAGAATTACCTAGTTTACCACAGATTAGAGAAGTGGAATCCTCTATAGATCTTGTTTCAGGGACAGCACTCATATCCATAGCACCTTACAGAATGGCTCCTACCGAATTAAAGGAGTTCAAGGCACAGTTGCAAGAGTTGATTGATAGAGGCTTTGCTTGACCCAGTTTCTCACCTTGGGGTGCAATGGTTTTGTTTGTACAGAAGAAAGATGGATCGTTGAGGCTGTACATTGATTACAGACAACTCAACAAGGTTACAATAAAAAACAAGTTTCCACTGCCTCGAATTGATGATCTATTTGACCAGTTGAAAGATGTCACTGTATTTTCAAAGATTGATCTCCATTCTGGCTATTATCAGCTACGGGTGAAGGAACCAGATGTTCTAAAAATAGCTTTCAGAACCAGGTATGGACACTCTAAGTTTCTTGTGATGTCGTTCAGTTTGACAAATGCACGTGCAGTGTTTATGGATTTGATGAACAGAATTTTCAGATCATATTTAGACAGGTCTGTGGTGGTATTTATAGATGATATTTTGGTTTACTCCCGAGATGAAAATGAACATGTAGATCATTTGAGAATTGTGCTGCAAACATTACGTGGAAAACAATTGTATGCTAAATTTAGTAAATGTGAATTTTGGTTACGGGAAGTTGGTTTTGGTTATGGGAAGTTGGTTTTCTTGGACATATTGTATCTACAGAAGGTATTCGAGTAGATCCTAGTAAAATTTCAACTATTGTCAATCAGAAACCACCAAAAAATGTGTTTAAAGTTATAAGTTTTCTGGGACTTTCCGTGTAACACCCCTTACCTGTGTCTGACGTCGGGATAGGGTACGAGGTATTACCGGACTTAAACATAACCAATCATACAAAACCAGGCCATAAAATTTCATTCAATTTAAAACCATTCATGTAGATGCATATCGTCCCTATTACAGGCTTACGAGCTAAAAACATACATTGGAGGTGGTTCGGGACTAAACCAAGAACTTTGAAAAACTCAGAAAATTTTTTATCAAAACAAGGGCCACACACCGTGTGGCTTGGGACAAGCCAATGTGGCTAGGCCATGTGGTCACACACGCCCATGTCCTTAGCCCATGTAACTCTCTGTTTATGACATCATGTACAATTTGGGGTCACACGACCAAGTTACACGCCCGTGTCTCGAGACCGTATACTTCACACAGCTGAGACACACAGCCGTGTCTCTGCCCGTGTGGCCAAGGAAATGGATATTTACCAAGCCATTTGCCACCCTCATTTGCACACTCATATACACACTTTCAATGGCACTTAACATGGCACAATTAAGCTACCAACACAACCATAATCAAGGCTTAAAAAATATCAAAACAATTATTTACTGTTCATAACAAAACTGTCTACTTGAGTCATAGTCACTACATTATTTATATCTTGAACTACAGAAATCTAAATTAAGATCCATTTGATTTTTCCGAATCTAGACTCAAATATCATCCTACCATAAAATTTTCAAAATTTATGGTTTAGCCATTAAGTACAGTTAATTCTTCAAATTCATCCTTGTTTTGTTGTTTTACAGTTACAACCTTTCTTCACTAAAAATTAATTATCTCTTAGTACGGGATTCAGATGATGTTCCAATTTGTTTCTATTTCCACTGAAAATAGACTCATTAAGAATTTAAAAATATAAATTTGAATCCCTAAGTATTTTTTTACAATTTTTAATGATTTTCCAAAGTCAGAACAGGGGAACCCGAAATCATTCTGACCTTGTCTCACAAAAATTCAAATATCTCATAAAATGAAATTCTTTTGTTTACACCATTTCTTCTATGTAAAACTAGACTAAATAGGCTTTAATTTCATATTTTATTCAACCTCTAATTCGGTTTTCACAATTTTTGGTGATTTTCTTAAAATTTGTACTACTGCTGCTGTCTAAAACTGTTTTAATGCTAATTTTACTCTTTCATGATTTCCTTGTACTAACTTTCACTAACATTTCATTATAAACCACATCACACAATGAAATTGGTATAGGCATATGATTAATTAATATACTTGCAACCCATTAGCCAATATAAGCCAATTTATATGGCTAGATACGAAATCAAATCCTTATTCATTACAAGCCAATACATTTGGCCATATCATAATGACACATACACAAAATGACTAAGTCCCTATACATGCCATAGACTTAACATACTTACATTCACTTATACCCCAAATGATAGCTTGATAGTGTGATAGAATCTCCGATGATCTCCAACTCGAGCTAGTTGAATAAACCTATAAGAGGTGGGAAAGAAAGGGGGTAAGTTTCATAGCTTAGTAAGTTCACATGCAAATAGAATGCAATTTAAACAATCATTAATCATATATTTAACTTAATGAACATAAACTTGCACTTTATTATCAAATAACTTTCAAAATTCTCTTATCATGCTAATCAAAGGCCTTTACAATCGCATTAGCTCAAAGAAACAAAGACATCTTGATTGAATGCATTGACTTTAATCAACTTACCTGAGAAAGAAATCCATCATACAATTTGAGTTTGTGCTTCCATCATTTATACTGTTGCCAAAGTCAATTCCTTACACCAAAATTAGGGAAATCTAGATACCAGAATCACCACGTTTGTAACACCCCTAACCCATATCCGACGTTGGAATAGGATTACAAGGCATTACTGGACAATACATCTCATTCACATACTTTTATAGCATCATAAAAAAAATTCATTCACGATGTCCCTTACAAGGCCCTACAAGACCTTAAAACATGCTTAAGAGTGGTTCGGGACTCAACCGATCACATATAAAAATTTCCAAACACTTTGAAAATTTCATGAAATCATAGGTCACACACTCGTGTGAACAGACCGTGTGCCTCACACAGCCACCCGACACGCTCGTGGAGCAGTCCGTGTGAAAACAAGGCATACATACTGACTTGTACCACACGGCCGGAGATATGCTCGTGTGCCTTGGCTGTGGTCAAAACTGACTTAGGTCACATTGCTAACCACACTCCCGTGTGTCTAGGCTATGTACCCTTCGAAATGGCGACACACGCCCATGTGCCAAGGCTTTGTGCCTCACATGGCCACCAGACACGCCCATGTGTCTAAGCCATGCTCGAGACTGACTTTAAATTGTAGGACTACACTAGGGGTCACACGGCAGTGTAACATAACCGTGTGTCGCACATGGCTGAGACACATGCCCGTGTGGACAAAAATAGGCCATTTGAAAATCCAATTTTACCACCATTTTCTCATGCATATCAATCAACCTAAATAGTACCATTTCAAGACATTTATAAACAACTAAAAACCAACCAATATGTGTACATACCATCTCATCTATACATAACCATCTCAATTACTCAATTCCATAACCAAAACATGTCATTTCAATATACTAAAATCATTTAGATTGCATAACTTCTAAATGCATTTCATCATCATCTTAACATCTATAATATGCCATAAAACTTACCATTTCCAAATCCCATAACTAATCCATCACATAAGCATTATATACATCATATAACTTACCAAATTTACAAGCCAAATCTCATGGCTAGCATCATGACTCAAAATATACCAAAATATCACTAGCTCATACATGCCATATACCATATATACAAGGTTACCAAAAATACGAACAACATAATCGATAGTGTGATGACGTATTCTCGATGATCCCCGAGTTCGCACTAGCTTCAATAATCTAAAAAAAAAAACATAGACAAATAACACACAATAAGCTTCATAGCTTAGTAAGTTCGTACCAAAAATACTCAACAGTTCATATTATCTAAATCATCAACTAATAAACACTTAACAGTTCTCATCTCTTCATTCAATTCTAATCCATAACCATTTATCATTCATGTATATACCATTTCATCATGTTTCATACACATAGTATCAACTACCACATAGGTATTGTGCGTACCTGTACTTTCTCGTATTTACTTATTTTATCCTCACCTTTTTATTCAATATGTTAAATCGTTCAGATATCTTTCAATGCTTAAGAACTCGCACACTTAGTGCATAAATGTTTAGCCAAAGCTATAACGATATCGCACACTTAGTGCCATCACATTGAATCGAATCTATCTCGGTATCGCACACTTAGTGCCACATAAAACCAAAGCTATTTCAATTCGCACACTAAGTGCTATATATAGCCGAAGCTATCACGATACGCACACTAAGTGCCAAACATCATAGATTTGTCGTCGTAATGGTCATAGTCACCAATATACAATTTATGCACTATTAAAGCATTAAAAATATAATTGTAACTTCATCTATCACGTACGAACTTACCTCGTACTCGGAATGGATGAATTGGATCGATTACTCTATAACCTTCAATTTTCCTCGATCTAAATTTGAATTCTTCCTTTTTTGATCTATATGTATTCAGAATTAACCCATATAATCACCAATTCATTCAATTTCATCCAAAAACACATATTTGTGCATTTTTACACTTTAATCTCTAAAGTTACACATTTTGACATTTTAGTCCTAAATACACAAAACACCAAATATACAAAATTTCATCAAAACCATGCCTTAGTTGAATGTTCCTAAGGTCCCTATCAGCCCAAAAATTTCATTTATTCACACATTTAACCCCACATTTTCACAAATTAATCCCTAATATGCATTTTTACTCAAAATCACTTTACAAAACATGTATATCAAGCACCAAGCTTTTATTATTCATCATCAAACATTCAAAAACTCAAGCATTCATCAATGGAAACTTTCAAAATCATCAACAAATTCAGAAATTAGGGTACGAGCTAGCTAGTACTCAAAGCAACGATCTCAAAAACATAAAAATAATCAAAAACCAAACAAAATTCATAACTTAATTGAGCAAAATGAGTGCCAAACCCTAGATTAGTCTTTTTCTTTCTTTTTATTTCGTATTTTTGGTTAAGAAGAAAAAAATGAGCTAAATTTTAGCTTTTGTTTTAATTATAATAACAGATTTATTAATTACCAATTTTACCCTTTATTATAACACTAATAATCCACTAACTCATGTCTAACTTTGTCCATGCATTAATCCAAGGGTCCATTTACAACATAAGGACCTCACATTTAATAAGCCTTAACAAATAGGCACATTTAACATATAGCATGCCACTTTTCATTTTACGCGATTAAGTCCTTTTGTCAAATTGGACACTCAAACGATAAAATTAATTCACGGAATTTTTACACATATCAATTCATATACTATAAGCACGGAAAATAATATTAGAATATTTTTCTGACTCAGATTTGTGGTCCCGAAACCACTGTTCTGACTAAGGTCTAAATCGGGCTGTTACAACTCTCCCCCCTTTCGTCCTCGAAAATCTTACCAACGAATAGGTTTGTAATACCCCTACCCATATTCATTGTCGGAATAGGATACGAGGCATTACTGGAGTTTACGAATTAAATTTTTTTTTATATTCAATATAGCCCCTTTATAAATATCTAACCTTCCCTGCAATATTAAATCGAGACCAATCCACATCAACCAAATCAATTCAACATATTTTCAAGATAAATTCATGCATATTTATAAGATAACGTCATCACATATCTAAAACCAGGTTTGTTAACCATACTAATGGCTAACTTTACATTCATTTCATGTTAACATTTACTTTGTTAGCTTATACATGCCATTGATTTCCAAAATAAAATTTCTTTATATACCGAAATCCTGAGGTTGACAGTGTGATGTGTCTCCGACCAAATCCGACCTCCGAGCTCTTAACACTACAAAACAGGGAAAAAGGAAATGGGGTAAGCACTTTGTGCTTAGTAAGCTCGTGTAACAAGAATTATACTTACCTAATATTTTCAATACAATATAATAAACATTCATATATCCATTCAATGCATTATTACCCTAACATGCACAAACTCAACATTCAAGTTAGTACAATGATTTCCATGTATCAATAATATATATACCATGATTGATGAGCTCGTCAATACCATGATTTCCATTTCCTTGTTATTTTTCCATATTTATCCCGTTGAATTTATCGAAATTTCGATGGATTTTCAGAGGTACACATTTATTGTACAATTCCGGGTCCGTCAATTCATATTCATGTGCGCACATTTCCATTTCAGAGAGCACACTCCCGCGAACCTCAACCTTGCAGCGGGATTACCAGTCCAGGCTAAATCCCCTGCAATATAAACTCATAGAGTATTGTCGGGATTACCAATCCAGGCTAAATTCCCTGCAACGACAATTACTCTAATGAGCTTGGATATGAATTACCAGTCCAGGATAAATTCAGACCCTAATTCGGATTACCCGTCTGGGCTAAATCCATTTTACACATATTCTTCGGGAGGGCTATATCGAGTTAGGATCACTGTCCGAGCTAGATCCTTTTACCGTCAATTCCTTTTCAGAGATCCATCGAATTTTCCTTTCATTCAAACGGATTTCTTCCCATTTTATCAAATATATCAATGTTTCATAAATTTCCATATAATGAACATTCAAATCATATTCATATCAAAACATACATTTCAAGCATTTAAGAATATAATTCAAGTTACATGAACTTACCTTGATACTTGTTGGTAAACAGAAAAATCTACTAATCCCGAACTTTTTCCTTTCCTCGATCTAGCTTTGAATCTTCCGGATCTAAATAAATAAATTTAATTATCAATTTAATACATTTCATGTTCATATGCAACATTCTCTATAATTCAACTATTATTTATAGTTCATTCAAAGCTGTCTACTTGAGTCATAGTCACTAAATTATTTATAACTTGAGCTACGGAACTCCAAATTAATATCTGTTAATTTTCCCTGAAACTAGACTATATATATTTTTACCATAAAATTTTTATAATTTTTTGTTTAGCCAATAATTACATTTTATTCTTTAAAGTCACCCCTATTCTGCTGTCGACAGTTCTGACCCTTCTTCACTAAAAATTAATTATCTCTTCATACAGAATTCCAATAATGTTTTTGTTTGTTTCTCTTAAAAATAGACTCAATAAGGATTCTAGACATATAAATTTAAGCCCATAATTTTTTTTTTTAATTTTTATGATTTTTCAAAGTCAGAACAGGGGAACCCGAATTCATTCTGCCTTGTCTCACAAAATTCATTATATCTCAAAATTTACAAATCCAATGCTTACACTATTTATTCTATGAGAAACTAGACTCAATAAGCTTTAATTCAATATTTTTTTCATCTTCTAATTCGATTTCTACAATTTATGGTTATTTTTCAAAGTTAGTCTACTGCTGCTGTCCAAACTGTTTTTGTGCAAGCTGTTTATTACCATTTTTCCCCTAAGCTTTTAATAAATGATAATTTCGTCCCTACTCAATTAGCCTCTTAATTGAGCTGATTTTTCTCAATTAACATTTTATTCTATTACCTTAAACTAGTTTACAACCTTTAGGAATCAGAATTTCAGCAATAGACTTTAATTCCAAGCATTTTCACAATTAGGTCCTAAAAATCAATTTCTATTGAAATTACCTAATAAAATCATCTCATAAACAAATTAAAGCTTTAATTTAATTCTATTTCACCATAAACTTACAGCACTCAACCATGGTGACTTTCAATTTCATCCATGAAATCAAAAACTAATGAATTTAATAGTAGGACCTAGTTGTAAAAGTCTTAGAAACACAAAAATTACAAGAAAAAGGCAAGGATCAACTCACTTGGTGCAAAAATTATGAAATATCAGCTTATAGAACCCTCCTATGGCGTTTTTAGCTGCTGGAATTGAAGAGAAATGAAGAGAAATCTAGATATTTCCTATTTAGTCCTAGCTTTATTTAGTTAATTTTACAATATTCCAATTTTACCCTTAATTTATCAATTTTTCTGCTGATTTCATACCCTTGCCGTCCAGCCCAAATAACTTTTGGGTCTAATTGCCTTTTAAATCCTTTCTCATTAGACTCTTAAGCTATTTAATCACTCTAGCAACTTTTACACCTATTACAATTTAGTCTTTTTCATTTAATTGACTACCCAAACATTAAAATTTCCTAACGAAATTTTAATACCACATTAATAACATTTCATAAATATTTATAAAATTATTTTTGACTCGGTTTTACGAGATATAGGTCTCGATACCTTATTTTTACCCAATTTCTTCAATAATTTATTTTTCTATCTAATCACTAAATTGGTAAAATTTTTCTATCAATATTTTCATACGATTTTCCTATCATATCAATTTTCAAGCAAAAATATTGAAATAAATTTCTCTTTAAATCGATCTATGGTTACGAAACCATTGTTCCGATAACCTTGAATTTAGGCCATTACAACTCTCCCCCCCTTTAAGGATTTTCGTCCTCGAAAATCTTACCAATAAAGAGGTTTGGGTATTGTTTCCTCATTGCCTTCTCCGGTTCCCATGTCGCTTCCTCAATCCCGTGTTTTTGCCACAATACTTTCACCAAATTTATCTTTTTATTTCTAAGCTCTTTTGTCTCCCGTGCCAATATCTTGACCGGTTCTTCACTGTAAATCATATCCGGTTGAATCTCTACTTCTGTCGGAGAAATAACTTGTGAAGGATCTGATCGATATCGTCGTAACATAGATACATGAAAAACACTATGGATTCTATCAAGTTCCGGTGGTAATGCCAATCGATAAGCGACCGGTCCAATTCTTTCTATGATTTCATATGGCCCGATAAATCTTGGACTCAGTTTACCCTTTCAATCGAATCGGAGGACTTTCTTCCAAGGAGACACTTTCAGGAATACCTTGTCACCAACTTGAAATTCAATCTCTTTTCGTTTAAGGTCGGCATATAATTTTTGACGATCGGAAGCTGCTTTTAGACTATCTCGAATAACCTTTACTTTTTCTTCTGTTTCCCGGATCAAATCAACCCCATGTATCTTTCTTTCACTGAGTTCTGTCCAATATAACGGTGTTCTACATTTTCTACCATACAAAGCTTCATACGGAGCCATTTTAATACTAGACTGATAACTGTTATTGTAAGCAAATTCAATCAAAGGTACATAGCTCTCCCAATTACCTTCAAACTCTAATATACAACATCGGAGCATATGTTCCAATACTTGAATTACACACTCAGATTGACCATCTGTCTGAGGATGAAATGCAGTACTGAAATACAACTGAGTACCCAAGGCTTCTTGCAATTTGTCCCAGAAACGAGACGTAAATCGGGGATCTCTATCTGATATAATGGAGACAGGCACTCCATGTAGCCTGACAATCTCAGATATGTACAGTTCAGCTAGTTTATCTAAAGAATAATCTATACGTACCGGAATAAAGTGAGCTGACTTTGTTAATCGGTCAACAATCACCCAAATAGCATCTTTTTTCCTCGGAGACAAAGGTAACCTCGATACAAAATCCATAGTGATTCTTTCCAATTTCCATTCCAGAATACGATGGTTGGTGAAGTAACCCAAGGTACCGATGTTCAACTTTAACTTGTTGACATATTAAACACCTTGATACAAACTCAGAGATATCACGTTTCATTCCCGACCACAAGTACATCTTTTTCAGATCATTATACATTTTATTACTCCCCAGATGTACAGACATAGTACCGCTGTGAGCCTCTCGTAGAATCTTCTGTATGAGCTCTGAATTCTGAGGTACACATACCCTACCTCTGAATAATAAACAACCATCAGAACCAATCTGAAATTCAGAATCATTACCTAACTCACACTGTGACCGTTTAACTTGTAACTTCTCATCATTCTTCTGAGCTTCATATATTTGCTGTAAAAATGTCGATTTAGCTCTTAATTCTGCTAGGATTGAACCATCATCGGTCAATGATAACCGGGTATTCATAGCCCGTAAAGCAAACAGAGATTTCCGGCTCAAAGCATCAGCTACAACATTAGCCTTACCCAGATGGTAATCAATAATCAAATCATAGTCCTTTATCAATTCAAGCCACCTGCGCTATCTCAAATTCAAATCTTTCTGTGTCATCAAATATTTCAAGCTTTTATGATCAGTATAAATATGACATTTCTCACCGTACAAGTAACGCCGCCATATCTTCAGTGCAAATACAATAGCAGCTAATTCAAGATCATGTACTGGGTAATTTCTTTCATGTAGTTTAAGTTGTCTTGAAGCATAGGCTATTACTTTACCTTCTTGCATCAAAACACAACCTAAACCATTTAATGAGGCATCACTGTAAATAACAAATTCCTTACCCGGTTCAGGCTGCACTAATACAGGTGTTTTCGTTAGTAGATCTTTCAATCGGTTGAAACTCTGCTGACATTTATCAGTCCACTCGAACTTTACATCTTTCTGCAATAATCGAGTCATCGGAGAAGCTATCATAGAGAATCCCTGTACAAATCTCCGATGATAACCAGCTAAACCCAAGAAACTTTTAACTTCAGATACATTCTTCGATGGATTCCAATTGACAATAACTGATATTTTACTTGGATCTACCTTGATGCCTTCGGCAGATACAATGTGTCCAAGAAAACCCACTTCTCGAAGCCAAAATTCACATTTACTGAATTTAGCATATAACTGCTTCTCTCGCAGAATTTGCAACACAATTCTCAAATGTTTTGCATGTTCTTCTTCATTCCGAGAATAAACCAAAATATCATCAATGAATAATCTGTCTAAGTACGGTCTGAATATCCGATTCATCAAATCCATGAATACTGCAGGTGCATTAGTTAGCCCAAACGGCATAACTAGAAACTCATAATGCCCGTGCACGGTTCTAAAGGCTATTTTTGGCACATCGGACTCCTTTACCAGAATCGATAATAACCCGATCAAGATCAATATTTGAAAACACAATAGCACCTTTCAACTGATCAAATAAATCATCAATCCGGGGTAATGGGTACTTATTCTTTATGGTTACTTTATTAAGTCATCGGTAGTCGATACACAATCTCAAAGACCCATCTTTCTTTTTCACAAACAGAACCGGAGCACCCCAAGGTGAATGACTCGGTCGGACAAAACCCCTGTCAACAAGTTCTTGCAACTGTGTCTTTAACTCCTTTAATTCTGTAGGAGCCATACGATATGGAGCTATGTAGATCGTAGTAGTTCCCGGAATCAAATCTATAAAAAATTCCACTTCTATTTCTAGTGGCAATCCTGGTAATTCCTCTAGAAACACATCGAAAAATTCACATACCACTGGAACTGCCTGTATTTTTGACTCAGATACTTTGGTGTCAAGTACATAAGCCAAGTAAGCATCATACCTTTTTTGACATACCTCATGTCGCCATTACCGAAATCATATCGATAACCCTCCGTCGATCAGATTTAACCGAGCAACTCACCATTCGACATTTTAGCACAATATATTTTTGTCTACAATTTATTACCGCATCATCTTTGGGTTAGCCAATCCATGCCCAATATCACGTCAAATTCATCAAATGGCGAACATCAAATCACCAAGAAACAATAACCTCTTACCATTATTGGACAATTTTTACAAATTTTATCCATCAACACAGACTGGCCCAGGGGGTTCGAGACTTTAACCACAAATTCAAGAGGTTCAACAGATAAACTTTTAATAATTGCAAGTTTAACACATATATATGAATCGTAGAACCGGGATCAATCAATGCAAGAATATCGATATCAAGTAAAGAAAATGTACCAAGAATAACATCGGTCTTGAGGCATCTTCTCGGCATGAATGGCATATGTCCTAGCAGGTGCTCATGCCTCAGGCCTACCTGCAGTATCTTTTGTAGCTCCTCGACTACCACTGACATTACCGGATGGTCGAGGTGGTCTACCTCTCGAAACTGGATTACTCAACTTCGATATCTGTTCAGCTTCTTTTTCACCCCTTTCTGGACAATCTTTGAGGAAATGGTCAAAAGAACCACATCGATAACAAGCCCCGCTCTTTAATCGACATTCACCAAAATGAGCTTTATTACAGTACTGGCATCTCTGTTTAGAAGTGCCAACACTGCCAACACTGGTCACTGATGGAGTAGAAGGCCTTGGATTAATGCGTTGAGAACCTCGCTCTTTGCCCGAATACCCAATGGCTGAAGTAGAACGATCCTGATACTTCTTCAATTTCTTTGAAGCAGAAAACTGGGATTTTCCCATCGGTCTTTTACTAAAAATTTGAGCTTCCCTCTCATCCTGTTTCTTTCCTTTGCTCAATTCTTCTGCTTTATAAGCTCTTTCTGCCAATGTAGCAAACTCTCGAATTTCAAGAATTCCGATCAGTAGTTTAATGTCTTCATTTAACCCTTCTTCGAATCGTTTGCACATTTCAACTTCTAACTGTACCCATTCTCGAGCATATTTACTCAATCGAACAAATTCTCTTTCATATTCAGATACTGATCGGTTACCCTGTTTCGACTCAAGAAATTCTTTTCTTTTCTGATCAAGAAACCTTAGGCTGATATATTTTTTTCTGAACTCGGTCTGAAAGAATTCCCATGTAATTTCTTCTTCGAACAAGCTGAAGCTTTAGTATTCCACTAATGGTAAGTCATGCCTTTTAGCGATGAGACAACACATTTCGGACATTCTTCGGTGTACAAGATAATTCCTCCGAACCCGAGTAGTGTTTTCTAACGAATTCAGCCGTTCGAATCATCATCAACTCTGCTTGAAATTCTTACCCCATATTTTTAATTTTATCTCTGGAGCTTTCCTTTTCGATGATTCAAGACTGCACCTTGTGGGATCTCGAGAATCGGTGGAGGAGCAGGAGGGGGAGCTTGAACTTGCTGCACTACAGGGTTAGTTCTTAAGTATTGATTAAATCATTCATTCATCATTTGAAAGAAGGCTGTTTTTGCCTCCTCCCCTCGATCCTCTGTCTCGGGCCTTCTACTGCTAATTTCTTCTCTTTGTACTGAAGTCGGAGCATGACTCCCAGCTTCTTCAGATTGAGCTCGGTCGGATGACATTACTATAAGAAAAACACATTTTAAATGGTCAGGAGATATCACACTATCAATAATAATTTAAATGGCATGTATAGCTAATCCGTATTTGCTACATCGGTCCTAGAACCGCTAAATCGTAGCTCTAATACCAATAAATGTAATACCCTACCCGTATTCATTGCCTAATAGGTACGAGGCATTCTTGGAGTTCTGAATTAAATTTTTTTATATTCAATATAGCCCTTTATAAATATCTAACCTTCCTGCAATATTAAATCGAGACCAATCCACATCAACCAAATCAATTCAACATATTTTCAAGATAAATTCATGCATATTTATAAGATAACGTCATCACATATCTAAAACCAGGTTTGTTAACCATACTAATGGCTAACTTTACATTCATTTCACGTTAACATTTACTTTGTTACCTTATACATGCCATTGATTTCCAAAATAAAGTTTCTTTATATACCGAAATCCTGAGGTTGACAATGTGATGTGTCTCCGACCAAATCTGACCTCCGAGCTCTTAACACTACAAAACAGGGAAAAAGAAATGGGGTAAGCACTTTGTGCTTAGTAAGCTCATGTAACAAGAATTATACTTACCTAATATTTTCAATAAAATATAATAAACATTCATATATCCATTCAATGCATTATTACCCTAACATGCACAAACTCAACATTCAAGTTAGTACAATAATTTCCATGTATCAAGAATATATATACCATGATTGATGAGTTCGTCAATACCATGATTTCCATTTCCTTGTTATTTTTCCATATTTATCCGTTGAATTTATCGAAATTTCGATGGATTTTCAGAGGTACACATTTATTGTACAATTCGGGTCCGTCAATTCATATTCATGTGCGACATTTCCATTTCAGAGAGCACACTCATGAACCTCAACCTTGCGGCGGATTACCGATCGAGCTAAATCCTCGCAATATAAACTCATAGAGTATTGTCGGGATTACCAGTCAGGCTAAATCCCGCAACGACAATTACTCTAATGAGCTTGGATCTAAATTACCATCGAGATAAATTCAGACCCTAATTCGGATTACCGCTCGGGCTAAATCCATTTTACACATATTCTTCGGAGGCTATATCGAGTTAGGATCACTGTCCAGCTAGATACTTTTTACCGTCAATTCCTTTTCGAGATCCATCGAATTTTCCTTTCATTCAAACGGGATTTCTTCCCATTTTATCAAATATATCAATGTTTCATAAATTTCCATATAATGAACATTCAAATCATATTCATATCAAAAACATACATTTCAAGCATTTAAGAATATAATTCAAGTTACATGAACTTACCTTGATACTTGTTTGTAAACAGTAAAAATCTACTAATCCCGAACTTTTTCCTTTCCTCGATCTAGCTTTGAATCTTCCGGATCTAAATAAATAAATTTAATTATCAATTTAATACATTTCATGTTCATATGCAACATTCTCTATAATTCAACTATTATTTATAGTTCATTCAAAGCTGTCTACTTGAGTCATAGTCACTAAATTATTTATAACTTGAGCTACAGAACTCCAAATTAAGATCTGTTAAATTTCTCTGAAACTAGACTTATATATATTTTTACCATAAAATTTTCAGAATTTTTGGTTTAGTCAATAAGTACAGTTTATTCTTTAAAGTCACCCCTGTTCTGCTGTCGACAGTTCTGACCCTTATTCACTAAAAATTAATTATCTCTTCATACAGAATTCAAATATTGTTCTCGTTTGTTTTTCTTAAAAATAGACTCATTAAGGATTCTAGAAATATAAATTTAAGCCCATAATTGTTTTTCTTAAATTTTTTATGATTTTTCAAATTCAGAACAGGGGAACCCGAATTCATTCTGCCTTGTCTCACAAAATTCATTATATCTCAAAATTTACAAATTCATTGCTTACACTATTTCTTCTATGAGAAACTAGACTCAATAAGCTTTAATTCCATATTTTTTTCATCTTCTAATTCGATTTATACAATTTATGGTTATTTTTCAAAGTTAGTCTACTGCTGCTGTCCAAACTGTTTTCGTGCAAGCTGTTTATTACCATTTTTCCCCTAAGCTTTTAACAAATGATAATTTCGTCCCTACTTAATTAGCCTCTCAATTGAGCTGATTTTTCTCAATTAATATTTTATTCTATCAGCTTAAACTTGTTTACAACCTTTAGGAATCAGAATTTCAGCAATAGACTTTAATTCCAAGCATTTTCACAATTAGGTCCTAAAAATCAATTTCTATTGAAATTACCTAATAAAATCATCTCATAAACAAATTAAAGCTTTAATTTAATTCTATTTCATCATAAACCTACAGCACTCAACCATGGTGACTTTCAATTTCATCCATGAAATCAAAAACTAATGAATTTAATAGTAGGACCTAGTTGTAAAAGTCTTAGAAACACAAAATTACAAGAAAAGGCAAGGATTAACTCACTTGGTGAAAAATTATGAAATATCAGCTTAGAGAACCCTCCTATGGCGTTTTTAGCTGCTGGAATTGAAGAGAAATGAAGAGAAATCTAGATATTTCCTATTTAGTCCTAGCTTTATTTAGTTAATTTTACAATATTCCAATTTTACCCTTAATTTATCAATTTTTCTGCTGATTTCATACCCTTGCCGTCCAGCCCAAATAAATTTTGGGTCTAATTGCCTTTTAAAGCCTTTCTCATTAGACTCTTAAGCTATTTAATCACTCTAGCAACTTTTACACCTATTACAATTTAGTCCTTTTCATTTAATTGACTACCCAAACATTAAAATTTCCTAACGAAATTTTAATACCACATTAATAACATTTCATAAATATTTATAAAATTATTTTTGACTCGGTTTTATGAGATAGAGGTCTCGATACCTTGTTTTTACCCAATTTCTTCAATAATTTGTTTTTCTATCTAATCACTAAATTGGTAAAATTTTTCTATCAATATTTTCATACGATTTTCCTATCATATCAATTTTCAAGCAAAAATATTGAAATAAATTTCTCTTTAAATCGATCTATGGTTACGAAACCATTGTTCCGATAACCTTGAATTTAGGCCATTACAAGGTTTGGATATTGCTTTCTCATAGCATCCTCAGGTTCTTATGTAGCTTCTTTAACCCCATTTCGATGCCATAATACTTTCACTAATGCTATTCTTTTGTTTCTCAACTTTTTGATCTCACGAGCTAGAATTTGGATTGGTTCTTCACTGTACGATAAATCTGGTTGAATTTCAACCTTAGTCGAGTATATGACTTGTGAAGGGTCAAATCGGTACCATCGAAGCATCGATACATGAAATACATTATGAATATTTTCTAACCCATATGGCAATACTAGCCGATAAGCAACTGGACCAATTCTCTCGACGATTTCATACAGCACGATAAATTGTGGACTCAATTTGCCTTTTCGACCAAATCGAAGTATTTTCTTCAATAGAGATACTATCAGAAACACTTTATCCCCGATTTGAAACACAATATCTTTCCGTTTCAAGTCTGCGTATGATTTCTGACGATCTGACGCTGCTTTCAAACTATCACGAATTACTTTCACTTTTTTTTCAGTCTCTCTAATCAGATCAACCCCGTGAATCTTATTCTCACTAAGTTTAGTCCAGTACAACGATGTTCAGCATTTGCGACCGTATAAAGCTTTGTACGGTGCCATTTTAATACTTGATTGAGAATAGTTGTTGTACGTAAATTCAATCAATGGTAGGTATTGTTCCCACGCACCTTCAAACTCAAGAATACAACATCTCAACATATCCTCAAGTATCTGAATAACTAGTTCGGATTGACCATCCGTCTACAGGTGACATGCGGTACTGAAATGTAGCTTTGTACCTAGCACATCTTGTACTTTCTTCCAAAACCTCGATGTGAATCTCGGATCTCTGTCCGATACAATGGAAATAGGTACTCCATGTAATCTCACAATCTCAGAGATGTACAGCTCATCAAGCTTATCAAGTGAATAATTTGTTCGTATAGGAATGAAATGACCTAATTTTGTTAACCGGTCAACAACAACATCTTTCTTACTTGGTGATAGGGGCAAACCCGAAACAAAATCCATAGTTACTCTATCCCATTTCCACTCAGGAATCATAATCGGCTGCAATAAACCTGATGGCACTTGATGCTCAGTTTAACTTGCTGACAAATCAAACATTTAGAAATGAACTCTGAAATGTCACGTTTCATACCATGCCACCAATAGAGTTGTTTCAAATCATTATACATTTTCATACTTTTTCGATGAATAGATAAACGATTACTATGTGCTTCATTCAAAATTATCTGAATCAACTCAGAATTTCTCAGAACACATATTCGGCCTCTGAATCTTAAACAATCATCAGAACCAACTTGGAACTCTGAATCAGAGTTCGAATCACACTAATCTCATTTTGCTAACATTTCATTATCAACTTTTTGAGCTTCGTAAATATTTTATAAAAACAATGGTCTTGCTTTTAACTCTGCTATAATCGAGCCATCATCAGACCAAGCCAACTGAGTATTCATTGCAAGTAAAGCAAACAAGGATTTTCGTGTAACACCCCTTACCCGTATTCGTCGTCGGAATAGGGTACGAGGCATTATCGAAGTTTATCGAATTAATTTTCCTTTATTACGAGTTAAATATTATTCATTTACTGAAACATGTCATGACGTCTTTTAGATGGACGTCTTTTAGATGGGCCTTCAAAGCCTAAAATATACTTCGAGACCAAACCGAGATTAAATTGAAACCATAGGGAATTTTTTGCAAAATTCCAAAAAAAAATTTATAAGCTCAATATAACCCCTTTTATAAATATCCAACCTTCCCTGCAATTTTAAAACCAAGACCAATCCATTTCAACCAATTTGATACCAAATCATTCTTCTATTATAATTATACCATTTAACATATTCATCACTCTTTACTTTAATACATATTCATTAAACAAGTCTTAACATTTATATAATCATCAAACCATATACATGCCATATAAATCAAAAAGGAAAATTATAAAAGCTACCAGAGATAACCTGGATAGTGTGATCCTTAGTGTTGATCCGATCCTCCGTATATTTTCACGTCAATCTACAATAGACATTGAATACACTCAAATAAGCATATAAAACTTAGTAAGTTCATAGGCATAAATCACAAATCTTACCAAACATTCATACACTTATACAATATACACAATTACTAAGTTCACCTGTCAATCACAATCATTGGTGAGTTCCCTTGTATAAAGTCACTATCACTTATCCATTTACTTTAATTCTTTTGGGCCCATTTGTCACTTACCATTCTTAATCAAATTAGGGAACGGTTGCGAAAAATTGAGTACTTCACTTCCACTTTTCCATAGTATAACTATGGTCTTGCATATGATCACTTATCACTTTCCGAAGCCATAGTCCTACCACGGTCTTACACAGATCACATTTATCACTTAATCACTGATCAGATAAATGTAGCTAAAGCTACCACTTATCACTTGTAACTTGTCACTGATCAAATAAGTGTAGCTAAGGCTACCAATAAAATGTAACACCCCTATCCCGTAACCATCGCCGGAATAAGTAAGGGGCATTACCGGACTTGTAACTCATGACAGAACAGTAAAACTTTTTTTTTCTTTTTTATTATTTTTTTTTAGATCATTCATTTGGATAAACACTAAACACAGCCAAGGTTAACTTGTAAACTTCTATAAGTAAACATTCAAAAGATGCCATTTTCATATGGCTTATATACAATAGTCAAAATATCATTCTACTATATTGTCTATCCTATACATGCCATAAGCTAAGTCTAATCACATAGTTGCCGTAATGGTAGATAGTGTGACGAAGTGCTGATGATCCCCGAACTGGTAGTCAGAATCCACAACCTATAAACCAAAACATGATCGAACAGAGTAAGCTTTTGTAAGCTTAGTAAGTTTTAAGCAAAACGATAATTTTGTTGAATCAATGACGTTTTTCACATATACTTAATCTAGATAAAATCTCATTTGACCCAATATACCTAACCAAAATTTCACATAATTTAATTCGCCTTTCTTTAGCCCTGAGCTTTAAGTCGCAAAGTGTTTTCATTCAATATCTTTGGTCATTCATTTCAACTGTTCGATGAAGTTAATCTAGAGCTTCATCTCGAACTATAATATCAATAAACGCATCACTTAACTCTCACATATATATACTTTCGTACAATAGTGATCTAGATGGTCGAATATTTCCAAAGCACATTCTTCATCAATTTTCAACTTTCAATAATCCTTTCCACTTGTTCATAATCACATCCATATTTTAAGTATTTCAACATGACAAGTACTAAATGACCGTAGGCACATAAAGAACCAAACATATTCCTTATCACATATCGTAAGCTTACAAAACATAATCCTTACCTTGTACTGGCATATCTATCTGAACCCAACCCATACTCAAATCATAAGGCTTTTGGGCAGAATATGCACTAATACATAAGAATATTTCATCACATACTTCATTATACAAGCATACCATTACCAATTAGATCATTCTCATATTTGGAGTTATAATATTAATCACATTTACCTACCTCTTTGATACTGATAATTCACCTCGAAATCACTCCACCGATGAGTAAGTAATACGTACCTGAACATCTTAAATACATAATACTTATTTGATGGTAACTTATTGCAGATACTCAATATCAAAGTCTTACTTGAATCCTAGCATTTAGCCGTCGGGTCTTTAAAGCTCAGATATAGTACGAGCACGAAGCCTACGGACATTAATCAGGATAATATTCTCGCATAAAGCCTGCGGGATTTTAACCCGGATATAGTACTGACACAATTGTCCTTCGGGACTTATCACAGTTATACACTTCCACTTCCATCACATTGACCATTCGGCCTTATCATATATATATACTTTCACATTCATCACATTGGCCATTCGGCCTTATCACATACATACACTTGCACATTCATCACATTGGCCATTCGGCCTTATCACATATACATACACCATCACATTCATCACATTGGCCATTCGGCCTTATCATATATATATACTTTCACATTCATCACATTGGCCATTCGGCCTTATCACATATACATACACCTTCACATTCATCACATTGGCCATTCGGCCTTATCACATACATACACTTTCACATTCATCACGTTGGCCATTCGGCCTTATCACATATACATACACCTTCACATTCATCACATTGGCCATTCGGCCTTATCACATACATACACTTTCACATTCATCACGTTGGCCATTCGGCCTTATCACATATACATATCTTGTACATCAATTTCATCATAACAAAATTGACTAGGTATACTAGTCATTTACGGCTTATAGCTTCACTTAATACAGATTTGGTACTTTGATTACCAATATTTAATCGATAGCTTATAAGCAACTCAAATAGTTTTATTAAGGTTTACAACATAATCACAAATTCAGCACAAGCTGTTTTTCCGGAGCAACAGTCATTAAATTATTCGTAAGTGGAGCTACGAAACTCCAAACGAAGTACCGTTAATTTTTCCTGAAAATAGACTCATACATATTTTATCCAACAAATTTTCAGAATTTTTGGTTTGGCCAATCAATACCAGATTTTTCTTAAAGTTTCCCCTGTTTCACTGTTTGACTATTCTGACCACTCTTCACTACGAATCAAATTTCTCATTGTAAAAAATTCAAAATATGTTCTAGTTTATTTCATTTGAAACTAGACTCACTAAGGCATCTAGCATAAAAATTTTGTCTTTTAACAATTTTTGTACAATTTATGACGATTTTCTAAAAACAGAACAGAGGATTATAGTGTCATTCTGCACTGTCTCACACAACTTTAAATATCTCATTATCGGAAATTCCTTTGCTTACAGGTTTCTTTTATAAGAAACTAGACTCATTAAGCTTTAATTTCATGTTTTATTCAGCCTCTAATTCAAGTCCATAAATTTATGGTGATTTTCTAAAGTCACGTTACTGCTGCTGTCCTAAGCAGATTATTTCAAATTACACTTAAATTTCCAAGCTCAAACACTTAAGAACTTACCATTTGTTTTTAGAACATATCATGGCCACATCATATCTTATTAAATCAACTCATCATGTCCTATTATGATTGATTTTACTCAATGTTTAATCACTTAAAACTTACCTCGGAAGTGGTCGACGACTAGATATCCACGGCTATTCGTTTACTTTCTCTTTATCCAAAATTGCCCCTCTATGCTCTTGAGCTTAATTAACAAAATTTAAACTATTTTAATCACCTTGTTATATCATTAAAAACAACAAGGTAAATCTTCTCAATGAAACTCATACATAAGGCAACACCTCGATACATTTGCACACATTCGGTATTTCATAAAACCATCCCAAATACATTTACCTAGGTATCACCATGTCGCCTTATATACATATACTAGTTATGTGGTCAATTTTACCGATGACCTATGCATATAACTAATTACACCTTTAATAATATTCACAAAGCCGATTATCCACATGACTACCTTAGCATATTATTAGTTAGCTTCTTATCCAAATTTGCCATAAAGAAAATTAACTCATATACCCTCAAGTGCATTAGCAATTGCATCCAAAGGACACTTTAAATGCATGTTATGAAAGTAACCGAATGCACATATATTTATACCAAGACATCATATACTTCAAAACCAACTATCAAAGCATAAAGCCGAACCTTCAAAATCAATTATCAATACACGTTCAAACATGCCCTCCTACAAATATATAAGTTCTCCCTTGGTTAAACTAAATCATGCTTTAAGGTTTAACACATTTGACCACTAATTCCATGCCAAGCATAAAAAGGCCATTGGTTTTACACCTAACTTACAAGACCATAAAACATAAAGGTTTAATGTTCATCTTTAACACAATTATCACACTTCAAACTAAATTTTCAGCTTCATATATCCACCACCAGATTTTTTTTTTTCATGCTCAATTTCCATGGCCGAATGAAATTATGCCCTAATTCATGAACTTAAACAACATTGGCCAACTTTCCAAGCTCATTTGAGCCATCAAGCACATTTAGTTTGTTCATACTCAACTAGAATCAATTATCCTCCCAAAATCATCAAACATACAAAATATACCCCATTAAGCTCATGACCGATTGCTACATGCTTCATGAACACAAAAATTTTCACATGGGTCTTGTTGCAAGCTTCAAAACCAACCAAAGTTCACAACTTTTCAAAGAAAATAACATGAACCTTACCTTATTTGAAGCCTTCTTTTGCCGAATGCCCTAAGCTCAAAGGTTTCTATTTTCTTTCTCAACTCACGGCAAGAAGAAGAAGAAAATGGCCTTGTTATTTTCACCTCAAACATGTTTTATTCATTTATTTCATTAACTTTTATTATTCTATTTTATGAAACCATTTTCTTTAATAAAAACAAATATATTATTAACATTATTTACTAACATACAAAGCACAAAATGCCAAATTGTGTCATTCATGCCCATCCTTGCCGTCCACTACCAAGAAAAGGGAATGTTTGACATGCAAGTCCCTCATGCTTCAAACCATGCAATTTTTAACCACTTCCAATTAACCTATGACATTTTCAAGATTTTTTTTTTCACATAAGCCCCCCTTTTTATTTATTTCACATCCAAATGACAAAATTTAAAGCATGAAATTTTCACACATACTTATTCATAAATAATAAGCATAAAATATAACAATTAATTATTTTTGTGACTCGGTTTTGTGGTCCCGAAACCACTTTTCGACTAGGGTCAAATTAGGGGTGTCACAACTTATCACTTGTCACTGATCAGAAGTACTCAAATCTGATGTTCCGCTCAATTTAATCATTTATTCGGTTTTCGCATTGTTATTTTATTCTCAATTAATCAATAAATATATCTCATCATACATTATATAATTCATAAAATTAAAATTTAATCATTAAATTTCAACCATATGAACTTACCTAGGTTGATTTGCAAAATTTGTGAAAGTTTAGGGACTAATCAGCTATTTTTTTCTTTTCCTCGACTTGCTTCGGGTTCTCGATCTATCATTGTAAAATCATTCACTTATCAGTATTGACTTCACCTTCACTCTATTTTACATCCTTAATGTTTATAACCCGCTTATAAGTAACATTATCTATAATTTCACTATTTACTTATGTATATTCAATGTTGTCCATCCGTGTCATAGTCACTAAATTATTTTTATCTTGAGCTACAGAACTCCAAATTAGGATCCACTAATTTTTCATGAAACTAGACTTACATATCTTCTTATCATAAAGTTTTTATAATTTTTGGTTTAGCCAATAAGTATGGTTTATTCTTTTAAGTCACCCTTGTTCTGCTGTTTGACAGTTTCGACCCTTCTTCACTAAAATTTAATTATCTCCTCGTATGGAATTTGGATGATGTTTCTATTTGTTTCTCTTGAAAATAGACTCATTCAGGATTTTAAAAATATAAATTTAATCCCCTATTATTTTTCTCCAATTTTTGATGATTTTCCAAAGTTAGAACAGGGGAACCCAAAATCATTCTGACCTTGTCTCATAAAATTTATTATAACTCATGATTTGCAATTCCATTGCTTACACCGTTTCTTCTATAAGAAAATAGACTCAATAATCTTTAATTTCATATTTTATTCATCCTTAATTTGATTTCTATAATTTTTTGTGATTTTTCAAAGTTAGACTACTGCTGCTATCCAAAACTGTTTTAGCGCAAAATCTTGATTTCCATTTTGCCCCAAATTTCACTGTTCATACGATTCAGTCCTTACTTAATTAACCTCTCAATTAAGCTAATTTTTCTCAATCAATACTTTACCTAGATATTATAAGTTATTTCAAAACTATTGAACTTCAAAATTTCCACATAAAACCCTAACTTCAAACTCTTTTACAATTAGGTCTCAAACATTCACTTTCTATTCAATTCTTTCAATAAAATCAGCATATAAATAATTTAAACCCTAATTAATGCTAAATCATCATATACTTCCAGCACATATTCATAGCAACTTTCAATTTCTTTCATAGAATCAAAAACTAATGAATTCAACAAGTGGACCTAGTTGTAAAGTCACAAAAACACAAAAATTTCAAGAAATAATCAAGAATTGAACTTACTTACAGTAAAAATATGAAAAACCAGCTTAAGGAAACCCTTCTATGGTGTTTTTGCTGATGAAAATGCAGAAAAATAAAGGGAAATCTAATAATTCCACTTTAATCTTAGCTTTATTAAGTAAATTTTGAAATATTCCAATTTTGCCCTTAATTCTCCTTAATTTCTTACTGATTTCATGCCCTTTCCATCCAGCCCAAATAGACCTTGGGTTTATTTGTCTTTTAAACCCTCTTTATTTTATCATTTAAGTTATTTAATCATTTCACATAATTTTGCATTTGTTACAATTTAGTCCTTTTTGTTCAATTAACCATTGGAATTTTAAAATTTCTTGACGAAACTTTAATACTAACTTATTAACACTCCAAAAATATTTATAAAAATATTTATGGCTCGGTTTAAAATTTCCAAAGTCTCAATACCTTGTTTTCGATTCTAATTATTTTAATATTTATTTCTAGTACACTATTCACTATTTCAAAAATTTTCCTAACTTCACATTTAACTTATACTCACTAAATTAATAATATTTTCTACTCATTTGTCGAATATATTGATCTTGAATCACTGTTCCAACACCACTGAAAATTCAGGCCATTACAACTCTCCCCCCTTTTAGGAAATTTTGTCCTCGAAATTTCGTACCTGTAAATATATTCGGATACTGAGGTCTCATCATTTCCTCCATCTCTCAGGTTGCCTTTCCGATCCATGTCGATTCCATAACACTTTAACTAGTGGTACACGTTTATTTCTCAACTCTTTAACTTCCCGAGCTAGAATTTTCACTGATTTTTCTGAATAAGTCATTTCGGGTTGGAGCTCTATTTCTGTATGAGGAATTACATGTGCTGGATCTGATCTATACCGTCTCAACATAGACACATGAAACACATTATGAATCTTTTCAAGCTCCGAGGGCAAAGCCAATCTATAAGCTACTGGACCGATTCTTTCAATGATTTCATACGGCCCGATAAATCGTGGGCTGAGTTTTCCCTTTCTGCCAAACCGCAAAGCTTTCTTCCATGGTGACACTTTCAAAAATACACGATCATCCACATTAAACCCTATATCACTTCTTTTCAAATCTGCATATGATTTTTGCTGATAGGAGGCTACTTTTAAACAATCTCGAATAATACGAACTTTTTCTTCTATTTTCTGAATCAAGTCCACTCCCACTAGTTTCTATTCACTTAATTCAGAGCAATATAATGGAGTTCTACACTTTCTTCCATACAGAGCTTCAAACGGTGCCATTTTAATACTAGTTTGATAACTATTATTATAAGTAAATTCGGCTAAAGGTAAATACCTTTCCCATCTACCGCCGAACTCAAGTATACAACACCTTAACATATCTTCTAAAATTTGAATCACTCGCTCTAGCTGGCCGTCTATCTGAGGATGAAAAGTTGTGCTGAAATTTAATTTGGTGCCCAAAGCTTCTTGTAATTTACCCACAATCTCGAGGTACATCTCGGATCTCGATCTGAAATAATAGATGTTGGCACCCCATGTAACCTCATTATCTCTAACACATATAACTCCGCTAACTTTTCAAGCAGATAATCTGCTTTGACTGGATTAAAATGTGTTGATTTAGTTAACCGATCAACAATCACCCAGATTGAATCTTTCTTCTTCAGAGTTACTGGTAATCCAGATACAAAATCCATCGTGACATGTTCCCATTTCCACTCTGGAATCATAATAGGCTGTAATAACCCTGTCGGCACTTAATGCTCGGCTTTCACCTACTGACAAATCAAACATCTTGCTACATACTTACAAATTTCCCGTTTTATTCTAGGCCACCAATACATTTTCTTCAAATCACAAAACATTTTCGTACTACCCGGGTGAATAGAACACATACTACTGTGAGCCTCTGATAAAATATCTTTTTTCAAGTCTAAGTTATTCGGAACACATATTCTATTACGATAATATCACATACCATTTTCATCAATGGAGTATTCCGAGCTTTACTCATCTTGAACCATCTGTCATTTCGACATCAATTTTAGGTTTTCATCTTATAACTCCCAAATTCGTTGAAAGAACACAGGTTTAGCTTTTAATTCTTCTAGTATAGAACCATCTTCATTAATAGATAAATGAGCATTCAATGCCCATAATGCAAATAATGATGATTTCCGACTAAGTGCATCTGCTACAACATTTGCTTTCCCCGGGTGATAGTTAATGACAATATCATAATCTTTCAGCAACTCTAATAATCATCTCTGTCTCAGATTTAACTCTTTTTGAGTCATTAAATACTTCAAGCTTTTATGATTAGTATACACGTAAAATTTCTCACCATATAAATAGTGTCTCCATATCTTCAAAGCAAACATGATCGCTACCAATTCCAAATCATGTGTAGGATAATTTTTCTCATGTGATTTTAGTTGTCGAAAAGCATATGCCACCACTTTGCCTGACTGTATAAGTACATAGCCCAAACCATTTAGAGACGCATCATTATATACCACAAACGATACACCCGATTCCAGTTAAGTCAATACTGGAGCCTCTGTCAACATCTTTTTGAACTGATCGAAACTCTGCTAACATTAGTCTGACCATATAAATTCAACATTCTTTTGTAGTAATCGAGTCAACGGTAAGATAATTATTGTGAAATATTTAACAAATCGGCGATAATAACCTGCCGATCCTAGAAAACTCCATACTTCAGTAACATTCTTCGGAACTTTCCAATTTACCAATCTGCTACCTTACTTGGATCCACTCTGATTCTATCAGCTGATACAATATGACCCAAAAATGCAACTTCATGGAGCCAAAATTCACATTTATTGAATTTCACATACAACTGTTTCTCCCGCAAAATCTGTAATACAATCCTTAAATGTTGTGCATGCTCGAACTCTGTCTTTGAATAAATCAATATATCGTCAATGAACACAACCATGAATCTATCCAAATATGGCTGAAAAATTCAATTCATCAAGCCCATAAAGGCAGTAGAAGCATTGGTTAAACCAAATGGCATCACCAAAAATTCATAGTGACCATACCGGGTTCGGGAGGCAGTTTTCGGCACATCACACTCTTTAACTTTCAACTGATAATACCCGGATCGAAAGTCTATCTTGGAAAATACTGCAGCACTTTTCAACTGATCAAATAGATCATCAATATGAGGCAAAGGATATTTATTCTTTACCGTTAACTTGTTCAACTACCTGTAATCTATACACAGTCTTAAAGAACCGTCATTCTTTTTCACAAACAAGACAGGTGCACCCCAGGGCGACATACTTGGTCTGATTAACCATTATCTAATAACTCCTGCAACTACGTCTTCAACTCTTTTAATTTGTCTAGAGCCATTCTGTATGGTATCACTGAGATAGGAGCTGTTCTGGGAATTACATCAATTACAAATTCAATTTCTATATCAGGTGGTAAACTGGGTAACTCTTCAGGAAACACATCAGGAAATTCATTCACCACTGGCACTTATTCAAGCTTTAAATCGGAACCCTGAGTATCAAGAATACAGGTCAAGAATGCCTCGTTGCCTTTGCGTAATAACCTCTGAGCAGAGAAAGCTGAAAAAATTCTGACTGTATCACCCATATTTTCAGACCCAAATGAGATTACATCCCCAGTTTGACATTTCAAACTGATCTGTTTATCACAAAAATTCACTACTGCATCATGTTTCATTAACCAGTCCATCCTAGAATAATATCAAATTCCCGAAAGGTTAACAACATCAAATCAGCGGGGAATTCATAGCCTTTCAGTTTCAGTGGACAATTACGACATATCAAATTAACTATCACACTTTAATTTAATGGATTAGTGACTTGTATATCAAAATTAGTGGACTCAATAGATAATTTCTTTTCAGATGCTAGCATAGTGCAAATATATGAATGAGTAGACCCAGGGTCTATCAATGTATAAACAATAACATCATAAAGATAGAAAGTAACAGCAATTACATCAGGAGTAATAGCCTCTTCCCTTGCTCGAGTGGCGTAGGTACGTGCTGGTGCTCTATTCTTTGATCAACTAACTGATTCTCTCACACCCGAATGAGTAGCCCTATAGCACTGCTCTGGCCCGAACGTCTACTTCCTTGGGAAGTGGTTCTCTGTATCTCTTTCTGTTTCACATCATCTTTTTGCAACTGGGAACAATCTCGAATAAGATTATCAGTAGCCCCACATTTATAACAAGCCCCCATCTTAGTCCTGCATTCATCAAAATGATGTCTTCCACAATATTGACACTTAGGCCAGGGAGTATTCTAAACACTGCTCACACTTGCTGTAGGTCTATCGAATACCCTGAAATCAAATTGTCTTGATCTACCTCTACCCAATCTTCCCGGCACTGATGTAGTTCGACTAATTTCTTCTCTAGATTTCTTCACCAGCAAATCTGAAAATGACTTAGAAGCACCTCTTTTGAATGACTCTTTACTTTTTCGATCCCACTGCATTTTTCTATTATTTCTTCGAGCTTTTAAGCACGGTCTGATAGAACAACAAACTCCCATATTTCATTGCCCCCAATCATCATTCTAATCTCATCATTTAACCCTTTTTCAAATCTAATACATATTTCTTCTTCAGTAGGTACAATGTCTCGGGCATATATACTAAGGTAGACAAATTCTCCTTCGTATTCAGCCACTGACTTATTTCCCTACCGAAGGTCGGGGAATTCCCTTTTCTTTTTATCCAAATATTGTCTGCCTACATATTTCTTCATAAATTCATTTTGGAAAAATTCCTAAGAAATTTTCTCTGTCGGTACCACGGCCTCAATCGTTTCCCACCAACTATAAGCTTCTTCTTTCAATAGGGACATAGCACATCTTAAATAATCATCTAGTGAGCAAGCCATTTCTTTAAAATTTCTTATCAAACTCTATAACTAGTATTCAGCTTAGACGGGGTCATCATCAGTCCTTCCCCGAAATTCTTTGGCTCCAAGTTTTCTAAGCCTTTTCAATGGAGAACGCTTACTGGATTCAGTCGTTAAAGGAGGTAGAGGAGTAACCAAGGGTACCACTGATAGAGCCGTAGGGGGAGGAGGTGGCTGGGCCTGATTTCTTTCTTGCATCGTTTTAGTATACCACTGATTCATAATCCCAAAAATCATATTCTTTAATTCTTGCTCTTGCATTAGGGAAATTGGAACATCACTGCTTGCTCCTTGTTTAGAAATATGTATTCTACTGTTAACTTCTTCTTGCTCAGTACGTTCAGGTCTATCTAACATCTTTATAATTAGAGATAATCTATAAAAATAAAAAAGATTAGATCGGATCATTCACATCACACTATCACAGATTTATATGGCATGTATTTCTAAACACTTTACACATCACACATGTTCCAAGAACCAACTACACCGGGCTCTGATACCACTAAATGTAACACTCCTTACCCTATTCTGGCAACAAATACGAGTAAGAGGTGTTACATCCTGGCTTAAAGCATCAGCAACAACATTCGCTTTCCCCGGATGGTAGCCAATTATTAACTCGTAATCTTTTAACAATTCTAGTTATCTCCGCTGTCGCAAATTCAAGTCTTTCTAAGTCATCAAATATTTCAAACTCTTATGATTTCAATAAACATGGCATTTCTCACCAAACAGATAATGACACCAAGTGATCAACGTAAATACAATAGCCACTAACTCTAAATCATGCGTCAGGTAATTCTTTTCAAGCGGCTTCAACTGTCTCGAGGTATAAGCTATGACTTTGCCTTCCTGCATCAAAACACAGCCTAGACAATTCAATGATGCATCACTATAGATTACGAATTCTTTACCTGATTCTGGTTGTACTAACACTAGAGTTTCGGTCAATGAAGTTTTCAGCTGATCAAAACTTTTCTAACAATTATCGGACTATTCAAAATTTACATATTTCTAAAACAACCTCGTCAACGGAATCGCAATCCTCGAAAAGTTTTTCACAATTTGCCTATAGTAACCAGCTAGTCCTAGAAAACTGCGGACTTCAGATACATTTCTCAGAGGCTTCCAATCCATTATTGTAGAAATCTTGCTCGGATCAACTCGAACATCCATGCTGACACAATATGCCCCAGAAAACCAACTTAACTCAACCAAAATTCACATTTACTGAACTTTGCATATAACTGCTTATCTCTCAGAGTCTGCAATACAATTCTCAAATGATCGGCCTGCTCAATTTCATTTTTCGAATAAATTAAGATATCATCTATGAATACAACAACAAATCGATCTAGATATGGTTTGAAAATCTGGTTTATTAAATCCATAAAGATAGCAGGTGCATTTGTTAGTCCAAAAGGCATAATTAAAAATTCATAATAACCATACCTCGTTCTAAAAGTAGTCTTTGACACATCGGAGTCTTTAACTTGTAACTGGTAATAACCTGATCTCAAATCTATCTTTGAAAACACTAAAGCTCCATTCAATTGATCAAACAAATCATCAATTCTGGGTAGAGGATATTTGTTCTAGATCGTCACTTTATTAAGTTGTCGGTAGTCGTGCCATCTTTCTTTTTCACAAACAACACAGGAACACCCCAAGGCGAAAAACTAGGTCGTGCAAATCCTCTATCAGTTAATTCTTGCAACTGAGCTTTTAATCCTTTTAACTCTATTAGATCCATTCTTTACGGAGCTATCGATATCGATGTTGTACCCAGCATTAACTCAATACCAAACTTAACCTCTCGAATCGGTGGTAATCCTGGTAACTCCAGGAAACACATCTAGGTAATCACACACAACTAGCACTGATTCAATCTTCTTTTTAGGCACTATCGTATTGAGCACATAAGCAAAATAAGCTTCGCAACCTTTTCTCACATATTTTTGAGTAACGTCGATGAAATCACTGCTGACAAACTATTAAGGTCATCTGACTCAATTCGAATAATCTCATTATTCTGACATCTAAAATATATCGTCTTTCTTTTGCAATTCACAACAGCATCATGCAACCTTAGCCAATCCATACCCAAGATTATATCAAATTCATCAAATGGTAATAACATTAGATCAGCCGGAAAACAAATATCCCGAATAATTAATGGACAGTTCTTGCACATTTTATCAACCATTACACACTTGCCTAAGGGGTTCGATACTTTAATTACAAATTAAGTAGACTCTACAGGCAAAGTCTTACTGGATACTAAGTTCACACATACATATAAATAAGTTGATCCTGGATCTATCAATACAATAACTTTAGTATCATAGAGAGTAAAAGTACCAGTAATAACATCTGAAGATGATGCTTTTTTGCGAGCGCGAATAGCATAGGCTCGTCAAGTGCTCTAGCATTCGATCTTGCAGTAGTGTCTCATGTCACACCTCTACTACCACTCATATTTCCCGTGTTTCTGTGTGGTCTACCTCTAACTGCAATGTTACTCGGCCTTGTGTTCTGAGTATTATCTTTTTCAGCTAACTCTGGCCAATCTTTAATAAAGTGATCTTATGAACCACAACTGTAACAAGCTCTGTTATTATTTTGCACCTAGCAATCTCCAAAATGTCGTCTTCCACACTGTTGACACTCAGGTTTAGCATCTTTTACATTGCCAACACTCGATAATGATGTGGCTTGAGCTTTAGGGTTGGTGTATTGCATCTCGCGATCTCTATTCTGATATCCCATTGAAGCTGTCGATTGATTAAAATAGTCTCCAGATTTCTTTCATGAGAAATGATAAGATTTATTCATTGATCTCTTCCTCGAATCTCTTGCCTCTGAATCAACCTTTTTCTTTTCTTTGCTGAGATCCTCCGCTTTACAAGCCCTTTCAACTAACACAACAAATTCTTTCATTTCCAAAATCCCGACTAGAAGTTTCATATCTTCATTCAATCCATCAACGAATCGTTTACACATGATCTCTTCAGTAGACACATATTCCCGGGCATATTTGTTTAACCGTATGAATTCTCTTTTGTACTTAGTGACAGTCATTCGGCCTTGCTTCAATTCTAGAAAATCTTTATGTTTCTGATCGAGAAATCTCTGGCTTAGATATTTCTTATGGAACTCGGATTGAAAGAATTCCCAGGTAATTCGTTCTCTAGGAACAACTGATGTCAACGTTTTCCACCAATGATATGCATTATCCCTCAACAACAATACAACACATTTGATACATTCCTCTGGATTACACGACAATTCATCAAATACTCTGATTGTTTCTCAAGCCAGAATTCTACTCTCTCTGCATCGTCATCAACTGTAGCCTGAAACTCTTCAGCTCCGTGTTTACGAATTTTTATCAATAGGTGGCTTACTCAATCGGATTAGATCTAACACTTGCGGCACAACTGGAATTTGTTGAGGAACATGTGAGGTGGAGGTTGTTGAGCAACCGGATTCATTCGTACAAATTCTGTGAACCACTCAGTCATCATATGGAAGAAGGCTTGCTTAGCCTCTCCTCCCTGACTACTAATAATAGGCCTAGAACCGGCCGACGCTGCCTTTTGAACGGGAGCAGGCTCATTACTTTCCACATCATCAGCTATGGCTCGTTCAAAATCCATTTGCTACATAAAAACACATTTTAACAGTCAGGAATCATCACACTATCGCAATTTATATATATGGCATGTATAGTTAGACTCTCACTCACTACGTTAGTCCTAAAATCGACTAAACGTAGCTCTAATACCAATAAAATGTAACACCCTTAACCCGTATCCAACGCCGAAATAGGGTTACAAGGCATTACCTGACAATACATCTCATTCACATACTTTTATACAATCATAAACAAAATTCATTCACAATGTTCCTTACGATGCCCTACAAGACCTTAAAACATTTTAAGAGTGGTTCAGGACTGAACCGATCACATATAAAAATTTCTAAACACTTAGAAAAATTTCATGAAATCATAGGTCACACGCCCATGGAGAAAGCCATGTGAAAACAAGGCATACATACTAACTTGTACCACACGGCCGGAGATATGCCCATGTACCTTGGCCGTGGTCGAAACTAACTTGTGTCACACGGCTAACCACACGTCCGTGTGTCTAGGCTGTGTACCCTTCGAAATGGGCACACACGCCCATGTGCCAATGTTGTATGCCTCACACGGCCACCAGACACACCCGTGTGTCTAAGCCGTGCTCGAGACTGACTTTAAATTGTAAGACTACCTCAGGGGTCACACGGCCGTGTAACATGACCGTGTGTCGCACAAGGCAGAGAGACAGTAAAAATAGGTCATTTGAAAAGTCAATGTTGCCACCCTTTTCCCATGCATATCAATCAACCTAAATAGTACCATTTCAAGACATTTATAAAAAACCAAAAACCAACCAATATGTGCACATATCATGTCATCTATACATAACCATCTCAATTACTCAATTCCATAACCAAACATGTCATTTCAAAATACTAAAACCATCTAGATTGCATAACTTCTAAATGCATTTCATCATCATCTTAACACCTATAATATCCCATAAAACTTACCACTTCCAAATCCCATTACTAATCCATCACATAAGCATTATATACATCATATAACTTACCAAATTTACAAGCTAAATCTCAAGGCTAACATCATGACTCAAAATATACTAAAATATCACTAGCCTATACATGCCATATACCATATAAACAAGGTTACCAAAAATTCCAACGAGATAATGGATAGTGTGATGATGTATTCTCGATGATCCCCGAGTCCGGACTAGCTTCAATAATCTAAATAAAACACAGACAAATAACACACATTAAGCTTCATAGCTTAATAAGTTCGTACTAAAAATACTCAACAGTTCATATTATCTAAATCATCAACTAATAAACACTTAACAATTCTCATCTCTTCATTCAATTCTAATCCATAACCATTTATCATGTATATACCATTTCATCATGTTTCATACACATAGTATCAACTACCACATAGGTATTGTACGTACCTATACTTTCCCGTATTTATTTATTTCATCCTCACCTCTTTGTTCAATATGTTAAACCGTTCGGATATCTTTCAATGCTTTAAGAACTTGTACACTTAGTGCATAAATGTTTAGCCGAAGCTATAACAATATCGCACACTTAGTGCCATCACATTGAACCAAAGCTATCTCGGTATCCCACACTTAGTACCACATAAAACCAAAGCTATTTCAATTCGCACACTAAGTGCTGTATATAGCTGAAGCTATCTCGAAACGCACACTAAGTGCCAAACATTGTAGACTTGTCATCGTACACAGTCGTAGTCGCAAAAATACAATTTATGCATTATTAAAGCATTAAAAACATAATTGTAACTTTATTTATCACGTACGAACTTACCTCGTACTCGGAATGGATGAATTAGATCGATTACTCTATAACCTTCGATTTTCCTCGATCTAAATTTGAATTCTTCCTTTCTTGATCTGTATGTATTCAGAATTAACCCACTTAATCACCAATTCATTCAATATCATCCACACACACATATTTGGGCATTTTTGCACTTTAGTCCCTAAAGTTACATATTTTGACCTTTTAGTCCTTAATATACAAAACACTAAATATACAAAATTTTATCAAAACCATGTCTTAGCCGAATCTTTCTAAGGTCCCTAGCAGCCTAAAACTTTCATTTATTCATACATTTAACCCCACATTTTCACATTTTCACAAATTAATCCCTAATATGCATTTTACTCAAAATCACTTTACAAAACATGTATATCAAGCACCAAGCTTTCATTATTCATCATCAAACATCCAGAAACTCAAGCATTCATCAATGGCAACTTTCAAAATCATCAACAAATTCAAAAATTAGGGTACGAGCTAGCTAGTACTCAAAGTAACGATCTCAAAAACATAAAAATTGAACAAAATCGAACAAAATTCAAACCTTAATTGAGCAAAATGAGTGTCGAACCCTAGCTGAGTCTTTTTCTTTCTTTTTATTTTGTATTTTCGGTTAAAAAGAAATAAAATGAGCTAAATTTTAGCTTTTGTTTTAATTATAATAACATAATTATCAATTACCAATTTTACCCTTTATTATAACATTAATAATCCACTAACTCATGTCTAACTTTGCCCATGCATTAATCTAAGGGTCCATTTACAACATAAGGACCTCATATTTAATAAGCCATAACAAATAGGCACGTTTAACATATACCATGCCACTTTTCATTTTATGTGATTAATTCCTTTTGTCAAATTGGACACTCAAACGATAAAATTAATTCACGGAATTTTCACACATATCAATCCACATAGTTTAAGCATGGAAAATAATATTATAATATTTTTCTGACTCATATTTGTAGTCCTGAAAACACTGTTCCAACCAGGGTCTAATCCTGGCTGTTGCAACATTTCTATGATCGAACCAGAAGCATAATCATAACAAACATAGTTATCACAAGCTAAAGAGCACACTCTAAAGATAAGCCATGGTTGATAATTCATGAAATAAGAATGACAGAAAAATCAAGATAAAGAAATCCAAGATACGATACCATACCGGAAGTCCGAGAACATAACTCACAAGAAGATAATAAAGATCTTAATAATTCCCTAGAGAAAGCCAGAAGAAAAACACTACTTACCAACTCTGGACTTTCTTCATAATAGAGATAATAAATTTCCTGCATATATAAAACAAAACCATAATCAGTAGAAACATAAGAATAGTCTCACATAATTTTTTTTTTTACCATTGACTTCATTTCAACATATTAGAATAGAATTCTGAAGAGATAAAAAAATACCGATCATAAACCGACCAGACCAACAGGGCGTTCATCTAACATCATAGTTAGCTAGCATTCTCACAACATAAGAACTCCATCAGAAACTGAACAATCACACACATGTCTCTAAGGATAAAAGAATATATAGAATACCCAGAAAAGATCATCATATTCATTTCAACTATAACTATCACACACAGACATCTTTATTACTCAAATATCATTTCTCTGACTAATTCTGTCATCATGAACCCCGTATTATTCCACTCACTAACGGAAACCAATTCGGGAGAAATTTCAACAAACATATCTTTAGACTTCATACCTAATTGAGTTGATTAGCCAAGACTAACTTCTTCTTTATCTGTGACATTGCATAATTTGTATAATCTTTAAAACATTCTGATATCCTTCCAAAATTGTTTTCACTTTCCAAACTATTATTATCTCTATATGCCTTACTAATTATTACACCACTAAACTCTTTAGTTTCACACTTATGGACTTATTCCACATGGTTCTTGTGAATTTTCGTTATAAAGCAACATTGGTAAGGGGGTGAGGTCGTAAAGCCTCTAATTTAACTCTCATAAGTACACACATATGACTTAGCATTCATCACCAACATCATATCATCACAATTACATAATTCACTTCAAGCTAATTAACATACATAGTCATGTTATACGAACTTTTTTTATTATCTTATTCAAACAAGTGTACATAAACACACATTCTGTCAATTTGAGCAAATTTACTTATCGTATTCACTTAATCAAATATGTTGGGCACATAACATCATATGCATGCCAAACAAACATGGATGGGCTAATGACCATATAAACTTTCATTTCATTCCACTTTTCACATTTCCCAACTTGTGATTATCTCATTTTGTACATTAACACATACATATCGTGAACTTCTATTCATACCTTTCCAAATTTTGACACATCATAAGCACATTTCAATCATTTCAATATCATTATCAGCATTATTAAAAATAGCTCGGTTGGAAGTAATCTCTGTCTTAACAAAACAATTTCGTCAGAGTCGGGAGATAACACACTATCACGAGTAGTAATATGGCATGTATAGTTAAAATCGCATACGCTATATTATTCTAAGAATCGACTAAACCATAGCTCTAATACCACTAAATGTAACACCCCTTACCCGTGTCTGACGCCGGGACAGAGTATGAAGCATTATGGGACTTAAACATAACCAATCATACAAAATCGAGCCATAAAATTTTATCCAATTTAAAACCATTCATGCAGATGCATATCATCCCTATTACGGGCTTATGAGGCCTAAAACATACATTGGAGGTGGTTCAAGACTAAACCAAGAACTTTGGAAAACTCAAAAAATTTTCATCAAAACAAGGGTCATACGCCCGTATGGCTTAGGACACGCATGTGTGGTCACACATGCCTGTGTCCTCAGCCCGTCTAACTCTCTGTTTATGACATCATGCACAATTAAGGTCACACGGCCAAGTCACACGCCCGTGTCTCGGGGCTGTGTCCTTCACACGGCTAAGACACACGGCCATGTCTTTACCCGTGTGGCCAAGGAAATGGCTATTTACCAAGTCATTTGCCACCTTCATTTGCACACTCACATACACACTTTCAATGTCACTTAACATGGCACAATTAAGCTACCAATACAACCATAATCAAGGCTTAAACATATCAAAACAATTATTTATTATTTATAACAAAATTGTCCACTTGAGTTATAGTCACTAAATTATTTATATCTTCAACTACAAAACTCTAAATTAAGATCTTCTTGATTTTTCCAAAACTAAACTCAAATATCTTCCTACCATAAAATTTTCAAAATTTATGGTTTAGCCATTAAGTACAGTTAATTCTTCAAACTCATCCCTGTTCTATTGTTTGACAGTTTCGACCTTCCTTCACTAAAAATTAATTATCTCTTAGTACGGGATTCGGATGATGTTCCTATTTATTTCTGTTGAAAATAGACTCATTAAGAATTTAAACATATAAATTTGAATCCCCAAGTATTTTTATACAATTTTTAATGATTTTCCAAAGTAAGAATAAGGGAACCCTAAATCATTCTGACCTTGTCTCACAAAAATTCAAATATCTCATAAAATGAAATTCTTTTCCTTACACCATTTCTTCTATGTAAAACTAGACTCAATAGGCTTTAATTTCATATTTTATTCAACCTCTAATTTGGTTTCCACTATTTTTGGTGACTTTTTTCAAAGTTGTAGTACTATTGCTATCTAAAACTGTTTTAATGCTAATTTTACTCTTTCATGATTCCTTTTTACTAACTTTCATTAACATACCATTATAAACCACATCACACAATGACATTGGCATAGACATATGAGTAATTAACATACTTGCAACCCATTAGCCAATATAAGCCAATTTATTTGGCTACATACCAAATCAAATCCTTATTCATTACAAGCCAGTACATTTGGCCATATCATAATGACACATACACAAAATGACTAAGTCCCTATACATGCCATAGACTTAACAAACTTACATTCACTTATACCCCAAATGATAGCTTGATAGTGTGATAGAATCTCCGACGGTCTCCAACTCGAGCTAGTTGAATAAACCTATAAGAGGTGGGAAAGAAAGAGGGTAAGCTTCATAGCTTAGTAAGTTCACATGCAAATAGAATGCAATTTAAACAAGCATTAATCATACATTTAACTTAATGAACATAAAATTGCACTTTATTATCAAATCACTTAAACTTATTCTTCATATATATATATATATATATATATATATATATTCTTACCACAAGTTCATCATATCTCATGTCTTTCTCATGAGTTCAATGTACATTGCCACTTGCACATAATAACTTACTTTCTCGTCTTTGATTTATTCATCTACATTACTCATTAAAATTCCTTTAGAACTACCCATTGAACTCTTGGAATACTATCGAATACAACAGAATCTCGCACCTAAGTGCCTCATATGTAGCCAATGCTACCTCATATCACATATCACATGCTACTCGCTTTCGAGCTACTCACGGGTCTATTCACATAGGCTGTCAGGTATTCGAAACACATGCTGGACTACCCAGCCACAGGTAGAATAGGCGAGACCAGTACCCAGACACCAAAACATGTGTCACATACATCATGAACTCAGACCACAACTCAATGAGTTCAGATGTCACATATGTCATGAACTCAGACCACATAATTCCTAGTGACATGTCACCTGTATCCTAAAATATTCCTAAGGTTCAAACGGGATTCTTCGATACCATATTTTCGTTGAGCTTGCTCTTAATGTCTATTTCAATATCCATAGCACCAATCACATACTCATAATAGTAATAAAGCATGAAAATTCACTTGATATCAAAGCAATAGAAATATGACATATCATCTCATATGAACTTACCATACATGAAATATTAAAGCATTTAAAGTATGGCACATGTTGCAATATTTGCAAATGAACTTACCTTGACACCAAAATGGCAAAAAGGGACTTAACCGTCAATTTCTCTTTTTTTCCCGTTCTAAGTCCAAACCTCGTTTTTCTTGATCTAAAATATCACATTTAGCTTATTTATTAGTCACATTATTCATTGTGACCCAAAAATCATATTATGGAAAATTATATTTTTGCCCTTAAACTTTTTCATATTTACACTTTTACCCCTAGGCTCGTAAAATGATTTTCATTTAATTTCTTTAACATACAAGCCTAGTCAAATCATTTCTATAACTATAACAGCCCAAAATTTCCACTAGAACAAACTTTTACTACATATTTTATAACTTTTACAATTTAGTCCTTTTAAGCATTTTCACCGAAAATCACTTAGCAAAAGTTGTTTCTCCAACCATAAACATGCATAATCTACCATTAGACATCAAAATACAAAAATTTATAACATGGTTCAAAACCTATACCTTCATCGTAACTCAAATAAATGGTAGAAATAGGTAGATATTGTTACGAGGATTTTAAAAACGTAAAAATCATTAAAAACGGGGCAAGAACGGACTTACTATGGAGCTTGGAAAGCTTTAACAAAACCCTAGCCATGGTGGTCTTCAAAATTTCGGCTAAGGGGTTGAAGATGACCAAAATTTGGCTTTTATTTTGTTTATTTAATCATTTAATTACTAAATGACCAAAATGCCCCTAACTTAAAAATATTCTATTTCACCTATTTCATGTCCATTTTTATCCAAAAATTTAACCAACGGTCTAATTACCATTTAAGGACCTCCAATTTAAAATTTCATAACAATTGGACACCTTTAACATGTTGAACTCAACTTTTGCATTTTTTATAATTTAGTCCTTTTGACTAAATTGAGTGCCCAAACGTCAAAATTTTGAACAAAATTTTCATGAAATCATTCTATAAAATTTTAGACCATAAAAATATAATAAAAATAACTTTTTCCTCGTCAGATTTGTGGTTCCAAAACCACTGTTCCGACTAGGCCCAAAATTGGGCTGTTACATGCCGGATATTATTGGAGATTTGTAAAAGGTTTTTCAATGATAACTTCTTTGATGACTCATTTATTTTAGAAATATGTGAAATTCTAGTGGTCTAGTAAATATCAGCGGAGTTTTGATAGGTTGAAAGCCTTATTGGCAAAAGCACCTGTGTTAGTTTAGCCTAAATCGGGTAAGAAATTTGTAATTTACAGTGATGCATTGTTAAATGGTTTAGATTGTGTTTTGATAAAGTAACAGTCTATGCTTTAAGACAGCTAAAACCACATGAAATAAATTATCTGATACATGATCTTGAATTGACAGCAATTGTGTTTGCATTGAAAATATGGCGATATTATTTGTTTGGTGAAAAATGTCATATATTCACTAATCATAAAAGTTTGAAGTATTTGATGTCACAGAAAGATTTGAATTTGAGATAGCGCAGGTGGCTTGAGTTATTGAAAGGTTATAATTTGGTTATTGACTATCATCCGAGAAAAGCCAATGTGGTTGCAGATGTTCTGAGTAGAAAACCCCTGTTTTCTTTGTGAGCAATGAATACCCAATTGTTGTTATCTGATAATGGTTTAATCATAGCTGAGTTAAAAGTTAGACCGACATTTTTGCAACAGATTTCTAAAGCTCAAAAAGATGAAAATAAGTTAAAGCAAAACGGATACAGTAGGAATTGACTTCTAATTCAGAATTTCAGATTGGGTCTGACGATTGTTTATTATTCAGAGGCAAAATATGTGTACCAAAGAATTTAGAACTAGTACAGAAGATTTTGAAGGAAGCTCATAATGGTACTATGTTTGTTCATCCGGGAAGTAACAAAATGTACAATGACCTGAAAAAGATATACTGGTGGCTGGGTATGAAACTAGATATTTCTGAATATGTATCTAACTGTTTGACATGTCAACAAGTAAAAGTTGAACATCAGGTGCGTTCGAGATTGTTACAGCCAGTTACAATACCGGAATGGAAATGGGAAAGAATTACTATGGACTTTGTATCGGGATTACCCTTGTCTCCAAAGAAAAAAGATGTCATTTAGGAAATTGTTGATCGGTTGACAAAGTCTGCACATTTTATTCCGATATGTATGGATTTTTTCTTGGATAAATTGGTTGAATTATATGTTTCTGAAATTGTTAGATTGCATGGAGTGCCTGTCTCCATTATTTCTGATAAAGATCCTCAATTTACATCCTGATTCTAGAGAAATTGTAAAAAGCTTTGGGTACACAGCTACATTTCAGCATTGCATTCCATCCCCAGATAGATGGTCAATCTAAATGTGTAATACAGCTTTTGGAAAATATGCTTCGATGTTGTATTTTGGAATTTGAAGGTAATTGAGAAAAATATCTGCCTTTAGTTGAATTTGCTTCCAATAATAGTTATTAGTCTAGTATCAAAATGGCATCATACGAAGCTTTGTATGGCCAGAAATGTAGAACACCATTGTATTGGACAGAACTTAGTGGTAAAAAGATACATGGAGTTGACTTAGTCCATGAAACCGAAGAAAATGTGAAAGTAATTCAAGACAGTTTGAAAGCAGCCTCTGATCGTCAAAAGACCTATGTTGATCTTAAACAAAAAGAAATAGAATTTCAAGTCAGTGACAAGGTATTCTTGAAAGTATCACCTTGGAAGAAAGTTCTTTAGTTTGGCCATAAAGGAAAATTGAGTCCACGGTTCATTGAGCCATATGAAATCACAAAAAGAATTGGACCTGTTGCATACCGGCTAACCTTACCACTAGAACTTGATAGGATTCATAATGTTTTTCATGTATCTATGTTACGACGGTATCGATTGGATCCTTCACATGTTATTTCTCTAACAGAAGTTGAGATTCAGTCTGATATGACTTTCAGTGAAGAACCAATCAAAATCCTAGCACATGAAACCAAGGAATTAAGGAATAAAAATATGGTATTATTAAAAGTTTTTTGGTAACGACATGGTATTGAAGAGGCTACCTAGGAACTGGATGATACCATAAGGAAGCAATATCCTAATCTTTTTACTAGTAAGATTGTTGAGGACTAATATTTTTAAGGGGGAAGAGTTGTAACAGCCCATTTTCAGTGAAATAGGAACAGTGGTTTCGGAACCACAAATTTGAGCTAAAAAAATTATTTTTATATTTTTGCATGGTTTGAATTTTGATAGGAATATCATATGAAAATTTTGATAAAAAAATTTTATCGATTATATACTTAATTATAGAAAGGACCAAATTGCATAAAATGCAAAAGTTGGATTCTAATAGCTAGAAAGATCAAATAGCTATGGAATTCAAAACTTGAGGTCCTTATATGGTAATTAGACCATTAAAGAAAATTTATTAGATATTTTTGATGAATCGTCCATGGAAAATTAGAAAAAGGGCAATGACTAAATTGGAAATCAAAATAATTAAAAAATGATAAATTAATAAATAAGAAATATCATCATATTATTATCATCTTTATCCCCAAAATACATAGAAACCCTAGGAGAGAGAGAAGAAACTAATCAAGCTTTATTGGGTAAGTATTCTTTTCCCTTTTTTAGTAATTTTTATATTTTTGAAACCGGAATAGTATAATCTATCTATTTTGGGGATTAATTTGAAAAGTTATCAAAGTATAGAAATTTTTCCATGGACGAATATGCTAAAAATTTGAAATTTATGGTAGAAAATGAAAGGTTGTTGATAGATAAACAACTTTTACAAAGTGAATTTTGATGAAATTGTGATTTAGGGACTAAATTGTAAAGTTGTGAAAATTGAAGGAAAATTCTGAATTTTATAGAATACATGTTCTGTAAATTTTATGCTAAAATTTTGGTTAGGCTTGGAATAAGGAATAAATTGCATGAATTTCATTTTCCGAGCCTAAGGATGAAATTGGAATTTATAGTTTTGTCTAGGATGTAAATTGAGTCCAATTGAATATGAAATGTGATAAATTGATGATTAAATTCATTTATATAGATCTAGATAATTTAAACTCAAAGCTAGATCGAGGAAAAGAGAAAGTTTCAGATTAGTAGATTTTCTTATACAAACTATTATCGAGGTAAGTTCGTGTAACTTACTTATACATGTTATTATGTTTGAATTGAATGTTGTATTTGAATTGAATATGATATGTACTTGTATGAATTAATAGACTATTATAAATGCATGAAATATACATATTCCTAAAATAAGTCCCGAAAATGTTACATTCTGTTTGAATATTGAATTTCGATGGATAAATGTGATTTTCCCACATTAAAAGTGATCATGCATATGTTGCAAACAGGATTTAGCTCGGACGAGTAATCCTGATATAGTCCTCTCAAGCATTCTAATAAATAGTTCATGTGAGCATCATGATAGGTAGTGATTTAGCATGTGTTGCGCACTACTGCAACTCTTTGTGAGCTTCCTGACATACGATCGGTTGTGATCCTGCATTTAATGAGGATACAAACGCAATTCTTCATGAGCGTCTTGTTAAGCTCTCTTGAACTCTCTACTACCTTATCTGGTGCTCCTTGATATTATCTCTTCAGAGATATCTGATTAGTTCTATAAGCTCCCTGAGTAAAAAACTCTTATGCCCAGATAAATGTCCTATTACATGATTACATGGCTCATTTGAGCATCCTGACATGCGGCTCGAGAGTGTGCTCCCTGAATATGTGCCGTAATAGGTACCCCCGATTAAGAATTGACGGTTTATGGATATGTACACCTCGAGTGTATTCAATATTTCAACGGAGAAAATTCTCGATATAAGGAAATGATAAAATTAATAAATTTATGTCTTAAATGATTCTGAATTTCTCGATGAAGTGTTTCATAATGAGCTCATCTATGCTTATTTGATATACATAAGACTTATGTAACTAACTTATTTGTTTGAGTGCACGTGTTTAGATAATTTGCCAAGTTGATGGAAAACATGTTATAGTATGTTTAAATTTAATAAAAGAGATTGGTAAGTTTAATTCATGTTATACAAACTAAGCACATAATGCTTACTAGGCTTTAATTTTTCTATTTTATAGTGCTTGGAAGCTCGTGAAGGTTGGAGGTTGGCTGGAGTACCATCACACTATCCACTTGCTTGTTTTGGTATAAATAGTAAACTCATTTTGGTATAATGGCATGTATAGGTAACTTGGCCATTGTTGGCTTATAAATGTTGTTTGTGATCTAGCCATTGAAATGGCTAGTGATGGTTATGTTTTGGTATATCTATTAAGGTTATTCTATGGCAATATCATGAGTATATATTATGGATTGATTGAGTTATGCTAGATGAATATACTTATTAAAGATAAAATTATAAATATGTATGCATGTAATGATATACCATGTTAGATGTTAAAATTTGCTTAGTTATAATGCTTGGATTGGTTGGTATATGAATGTAAATTTTGGTGTAGGTTATTGGCAAAGTTTGGGTGAGAAATAAAGCTAGGAAATGGCTTTATTTTGTCCACACGGATGTGTGTCTTGACTGTGTGTGACACACAGTCTGGTACATGGGCATGTAGTTAAGCCATGTGTCCCCTGCATTTTAAATTTGAGAAATAGAACACTCAGAATTGAGCACATGGGCAGAAACACAAGTGTGTGTCTCAGCGCTGTGTGCTACACGACTCAGAACACGGGCGGGTTTCTTGGCCGTGTGAAACCTGCACTTAATTTTGGAAAATTAAATTTACCACACGGCCTAGCACACAGGTGTGTGATTGGCCGTGTGGCATAAGTCAGAGAGTTTCACGGGGTCAAACACGGCCTGCAACACGAGCATGTCCCTTAACCACACGGGTGTGTGTGCCCTACATTTAAGAAAAATTTTGAAATTTCATGAAAAATTCTCTAAGTTCCTGATTTAGTCCCGACTCGATTTTAATACTCATATTGGGCCTCGAGGGTCCATTTAAGGGACATTATGAATAATCTTGGAAAGTGAATAGTAATTGACATGAATTATCTGTAAATGTTCTAAAAATTCCAGTAATGCTCCATATTCCTATTTTGGTGACGGACATGGGTTAGGGATGTTACACAATTGGTATTAAAGCTACGATTGTGCTATCTTTATAATGTAAACCAAGATCAAAAGTCTCACTCTTCTTCATGTATAATTATATTGATAAGATTTAGCATTCTCATAATTGTATGCATGTTTAAGGGAATGTATGTGAATAAATGTATGATATTATTTTATTATTATGGGTGATAAAGTAATTTTGCCAAAGTTGTGATTCATAAAAATTTAAATGTAATTTATTATTATCTCGTGTATGTATATTTTAGATCATGCACTATCATCTCTACGCAAGGTTTTTTATTTTATTATTTATTTAGATAAAATATGATCCAGGAACAAACATAAGAATTTTGTAACCTAATTTTTCTAAGCGAAACCTGAAAGATCGAGACGCATCTAAACAGTCGAGATGACATAGACCCGACCCAGCCAAACCAAAAGGTGGCCGATAGTGGTTCGACATTAGAGGCCAATGGTGGTCCGTCAGCGATGTTCTAGCAATAAAAGTCCGATAGCAGCCTAGCGGTGGCGACACAAAAACGGTGAGAGAAATATGGCAATGGTAGAAACATGAATCGGTACCACAGTAGTAGTCCGTGGTAGTAATACTGAAGACCCAAAGTATGCTTTGGGATGAATTATGTAATTTTACAATTTTTTTTCTAAGATGGAATCATGGAAACTTTGGCTAGCCAAACTCATTTAATTTATGCTTTTAATTTTATGAGATAAGCATGATGATAATTATAGGCTGTGTTTGATTCGTGATTGTTTGAGCCCACATTTGAAACAATTTGTGTTATGAGAATAATAATGAATGTCATTCAGTTGAAACTTGAGAACGTTTAGGATCCATCTCGCACAAAGCACATGTACTTTTTGGGAAAAGTTTATTGCTATAAATATCACAAGTTGGCTCGATTTTCAAAATTTTAATTTTTTTTGTGATAAAACTGTTTTTAAAACCAAATTTTTCCTACACGTTCATACTTCAATTATCCCTTAAATATTTGATCACCCACTTGGAGTGAGACTACCTGGGGAAGAAGGCAAAAAACATCAATATCCATGCAAAGGTAGAGAAACTACCCCAGCCAATGGCGCACAATGTGTTATCATAATGAAGGAAACAACCCATATAATTTCCCAAACGTTCAGCCACTTTTCTTGTGAAGAAACACAATGGAAGCCATAGATGCGTATCTAGAACAAGCAATGGAGAAAGACATAATCGATAGGTCGAATAACAACGTTATATGGAATAAGTAATAGAATGTGATTATCAAATGTCCATGGGACATGGTAAAAAACCTGAACTTTATTGCGAATAGCACCAAACTTTATCAAGATCAAACAATCGTCAAGTGGGGAGAAGCAGACAGGGGAAGACAAATTCCAAAGTTTTTTTTAAGAACAACAACAAATCGCATCAGGGGAAAATAGTAGTTCACAAACCATCCAACAGGAGGTATCCTTAGCAATAGCAGAGGTAGAGTCAACTACAAGTTCTGTGGATACCAAGTCTATAAGATGCAAAAGACAGCACTCGGCGGTCAATTCTTCTGCCATTAAAAGTGTCAGGGAGGATAGGAAACAACACCAACGAAAGAAACAACACAAAAAAAGACAACAACTAACCAAGACAACCACCAAATCTAATTGAGAAAACCCAAAAACCAATTGAAATTGATGAAAATTGACTCAGTGAAAATGTTGACTTATCAATCTCCAATTACTCTACAAAAAATCTATTTCTTAAATAAAAAAAAGTCTATCCAAAAAAAAAAAATATTCATTTTCCTTTTACTCCTTTTTTTTTTTTTCCCTTCTCTTAACCTAAATGGCACATAGTTAATGAAATTACTACATAGGAAGGAAACACTCAACTTGGAAAGAAAATATCAACCCAATAAAAAAATTATTTCTCATTATAATATCCATAAGAAATAATCCACGGATTGTTTATTAAAAAATTCCTAATATTTAAAAGCAAATCAATTTATGTGAGATTTATCAAATATGTGAAAAAGATGTTGTATTATTATGCCATAATAATATTTTCCTCCAACTTTTAAAAAATTTATTTTAGTCTTGATTTAATTTTTTAATCTTTAAATTTATATTTTTTGTAAAATCACTTAAAATAGATGGTAAAATTAATATTTGTTAACTTTACTACCATGTAGATGATACATTATCATTTAATTAATTTTTAAAAATATTAAAAATATAAATGTATTGCTTTATAATTTTATAATAATTTTAATGATTTTAATTTTAAAAATATTTTTAAATTTTTAATTTTTAAAAATTAATTAAATGCTAATGCATTATCCACATGTATCTAACATCAGCAAAATTAAAAAAAAAATTTTTTCAGTTTGGAGTGATTCGATAGAAAACGAAAATTTAAAAGATAAAAATTATAAATTAAAAAAATTAAATGAATGTTAAAATAAATTATTATTAGTCATGCTCACACCAGTAGTTTGAGGAATATTAAATTATTTGAAAGGATAAGGAATTTGTTATTTTAATTGGAATTATACCCTTCCAAAATAAACCAATCACAGCGCACACCCTTTATGCGTAACATCTATCTTTCAATTCACAGGTAACCGTCATTCCTACATGGCAAAAGGCATAAAGGACAATCAACGAAATTTCCACGAAACGCCGTCGTTTGCTTCACTTCTTCTTTACAACAAACAAGTCCTTTTCTTGTTTGGCGCTTTTAACTGAAGGAAGCCTACATACTTTTCCCTCTTCTTCCAACATCAGATTAGGCCCTAAACGAGTCCTTGTCCAGTTTAAACGGTGATTTTCCTTTTTGAGTTGAACTCAATTTTTCTGTAATTTGAAAATAAAAATTATATTATTAGAGTTTATTTGATTCGATTCCCTAGTTTAATTAAAAACAACTTTATTTATTCAAAAGAGAAAACATCTTTATTTTTATGTCTAGTTTGAATTATATTTTCCAATATTATTGGAACTAATTCATGTTAAATTATATTATATTAAATTTGACGTGTCTTACATTAAGAATTTTAATAAAGAGAAACTTAATTGATATAACATGAGGATGTAATAAAAATATTAAAAAATAGTTACAATTGAAAATTTTCTGGTATAATTAATTAAAATTAACTGAAAAGATTATAATTCATATATAAATAATAAAACAGAGTTTAGGCATTTTTTCGAAGCAAAAAGTTCTGGCCTAGTTAACATGCGTGGCGAATAATATTTTGACACAACAATAATCAATTATACCAAAATGTCTATAATATATCGAAATAAATATTTTATAATAAAAGTTAACAATAGCTGTCAATTATACCATAAACGTCTATATAACCCTTATTTACAAACTATTATTTCTTATACAATTTTAAAACATAACAAACATTAATTTTGCTTCTTCTTTTTTTTTTTTTTTTTTACTTTCGATGTCAACACTATGGTAAGTTTTTTTTCTCTAAATAAGTATTTGTATGATTTATATTTGAAATTCCTTGTGATGATATAGAGTTTTAAACAAAATCATTTTAATTTAATTATAAAATTATCCCTATTCACATTTGAATATCTCAAGTGTATTTAAATTTTATTTACATGAAAATTATCCCAATAAATTTTTTATCAATATTCTTTATTTTTACAATGAAAATTGTCCCAACAAGTAACTTTTTAACCAGATAAAATAATTAAATTTAAAATAAATTTGATAAGTTTAGAGATTTAAAATAATAATTAACAAGTTAAATATTAATTTAAATTCTGATATTCAAAATTTAGATGAATCTTTTTTAGATTTGAACGGTTAAGAATTATATGAAATAATAATAGGTCATAGTTGAGGTTGTGCGGCTATGGAACTGTCGCGATAAAGATTCAACCAAAAAAAATTAGAAATATTCAGTCGCTTTATTTTCGCTATTTAGGGAGTTTATTCTTGAATCCTATACTAAGAAATCAAAAGGGAAGAATGAAAATGATTTTAGCAGTAGCATTCGTTGCCAGAGCTGTCAATGAGAGGAATTGTAAAGAGCTTTAATGAGAGTTTAAGTTTTTTATTGAAAGATAAAAGAAATATTAAAAGAGGACGTTCGTACCAAAAGGAAAATGAGAATGTTTCATATATTTTGACCATTGACCCGCATGGGTCTCTAGAAGACTAGACATACATGGTCTAGTTTAGTTAAAAACAATCTGACAATAGCTAGGTCTACCTTTAACAAAGATTTGTCCTATAATTGGTGTTTTCTTTTATTATTTACGAGAACTTATATATCCACTAGGGTTATCCATAGGCCAAGTCTGGCTAAGGAAAAATTTAAGTTCATTTTATAGGCTTGGACCTAAAGTTTTATCGAGACTTCACTTAGGTAAAAAAGTTAAAACTTAAGCCTAGCTCATTCATATTAAATTTTTTATATAAAATAAATTTTAAAAATATAATTCTCAAATACACTAAAGAAATAAATGTTTTTTAATTTTTTTAAAAACTATATATTTAAACAATACTAAGATAAGTGTAACAATATAATAACAAAATGATAGTAAAACAATAAAAAACAGTAGCAAAACAATAATAACTTTTTTTTTGCAAATTAATGAAACGGGCTTATATTTTATTGGAAAATAGACTTAATTTTTTTTGCTGAAACTCATTTTTTGAGCATATATTTTTATTCAAACCCTCTCACTTTCCGAATGAGCCTTCGAGCCAAGTGACCCGACCCATAGACAAGTCTAATATCCGTCATGTTATATATATTTAGTATTTTTTTACTATATATTTTGTTAATATCAAATAATGATTGCGTTGATATTTTGTTTATTATTATTTAAATAAGTAGGATGGGAGGCTAAATGGGATAACATTATTATTGTGAAAATAAAATAAAATAAAATAAAGAACACACAGATTTTTACGTGGAAACCCTTTCGAGAAAAAAACTACGGGCAAAGGAGAAGAAAATTCACTATGTCGAATTCGAATTAATTACAAGAGGAATAAACTTTGTCATTTATAGGCTTGTAAAGACATATTCTAGTAAGATTGAAACACCTTATTCTAATCAATATCAAATAGATGGAATTTAATAAGGTTTAAAATTTTATTCTAAAATAAAATAAAAGAAGTGTAATTCTATATGGATTCTTCTTTTATTTTATTTTACCATTGTATTTTATTTAAATAAGGATTCGGGTCATTTAATTCTAAAAATTATTGAAATAGATTGTGCTTTGGCTTTTAAGGGCATCCATAGAGATCACAGAGAACATTCAAATAGAGACTTGATTTTACGTATCCAAGAGCTGTACAAGCGTGAGTGGAGAGTAATCTTTAAGCAAGTACCTAGAGAAGTGAATTCTACTACTAATATTTTAGCTAACCCGATGAAAGATTCTCCTTTTGGTAAGAGTTTTTTTAATGTGGCTCATCCTACAATTGATGATCAATACCGAATTAATAGATATTTTCGTTTATCAAACTCGAATCTTACTATTAATTTGTAATTGATTGTGTTTTTTTGTTGTTACCAAAAAAATGATAACTAATGCAGTTACTTTGAAAAAAGGAGAGTATATATTACTTTTATTTTGTTTGAAATCTTGATTTGAACGTTATTTTGATGATCTTGAAATCTTTATGCTATTAGTCCTCTTATTTTAGAGGTGCAATATAGCTGTATATTTTAGTATTTTCTTCATAAAATTAAAATTAGCATAAAAAGTTATCAACATTTTGATAAAATGATTTAAATTTTACATTTTAAAATATTTATATAGACTTTTAATTAAAAATTTGAAAAATTTAAAATAATGATAATAATATTTGTAATTAATAGCTTTGGCATTAATTGATATAGCTCGTAATACAAACTTTCAAATAATTTTATAAAAGAAATTCACTTAAAAAGCTGAAAATTTGGAACATTGCAAATTTTGTAAAAAAACAAATATACCCTATTTTTAATAAATACACATGAGAAAAGGAAAACACAAATCAATTCCTCACATAGCGATCCCTAGAACCGAGTAATAAAAAGCTGAAGCTGATGATGAAAAAAGTAGAAGCCGAAGCTGTTGCGTTGATACTTTGGTAGAATAAAAATCGTTTTTGGAAATATCTTTCAAAATCCAAGACCATCCAAAATTCACTTTTGATTGGTGCCGCGCTGCATGGACAATGGAGCCACGCGGCGAAATGCTAGGCAAAATAAACGCGGTTCGATCGATCCTGCTTTAAATTTAAAACTGCCGAAGCTAAAATGGAATTTTTGTAAATAAATTTTCTTTTAACAAGAAAAACAAAACTGAAACATCATCCAAGCGAAGATAAATTGAATCCAAAGAACACAGTCCCATCCGTTTCATCGTCCATGGAAACGAAACGTCCCATTTAAACCCGATTGAGTGTTCATTTCTTTGAATCTACATTTCTAGATTTTTAAATTTTTTTCCTCTTCTTGGACCGGTGAGAAGAAAAAAAAGTGAAAGAAAAGAGAAGGAAAGGAGGAAGATGAGTGGATGGGGAACGCCGAGTCGAACAGTCACACTCGGACGGGTTCAGCCACAGGCACCTGCCCTCCGCACCATCTACTGCAATCACCGCGAGGCCAATTTCGCTCATAGATACAAGGTATTTATATATTTTATATATTAGTTTCTGGTTTTGTTGGGAAAAATCCTCGTTCTTTCTTTTTTACGACGTTTTGGTTCCCTGGAAAATAGGAAATATAGTGAACTTGTGTCCATTTTTTATTGTTTACGAAACTAATGCTACCATCTGGAGGTACATGATTTAGGTTTCTAATTTTTTTAAACTAATTTTCTTCACTTTTGTTGGCTTTATTGTTAATGGTGCAATCTGCACTCTAGGCGCTAAAATTCTTAATTGCCTGAGGCGTAAGATGTATAATTACGATAATAAATTCTAAAAGCGGTCCAGTTTGTCCTCAAAAACATGCTTTTTTTTTTTTTAACTTTTTTTTTTTTTTTTGTGGCTGGCCATTATGCATGATTTCTCAACCGAGAAGTGTTTCATGTCATCCCCTTTTTTATTTTTCACTAGGAAAGTTTCAATTAATGCAAAGAATGAACTTTAATTAGGAAAGATTTTTTTTAGCGTTTATCACCTTACAACAATATGCACTTAAGTGCATTAGGCGTGGGCCTGATCAATTATGCCGTGCTTAAAGGTTTTAGACGTTTTTCTTATCTAGCCTCAAGGGGAGTGCCTATTTCATGTTCTATCTTTTCTAATTTTGAGTTTTGTGCTAGGAGTCTATGAGAGTGCAAATACAGTAAGTGGGTTTGGTATCATTTACGATGCTTATGAAGATAGTATTTAAGCATTTTCTTCAGACCACCAATCATTTCTGAGGATTGTCATCTATTGAAGCTTAAGTTTTATCTTGCGTTGACCTGTAATTGATTCAAAAAGTTCTACCAGCCTCCACTAAACTCTTTGTTTGACGTGTGAAATGTGCCATATACACATCTTTGGCTGCAGAAATTATTCGTTTTTATATTTGCAATAGGTTTATGTAATTTTGAGGTGAAATATGTTGTAATATTGTGTTTCATCTTGATAAATTCTTATTTTTCATTCATTATTTCCCTTCAGGGTTTGTCTTTTTTATTTATTGATTATCCAAAAATAATTGCTACCCAGAAATAGGAATTTCACTGCAAGATTCATTTTACTGAAGTTTCAAAAAGTAGTTTTCCATAGTTATTTGATAAGATTCCAGATATTAGTGTGACCATAATCTTTTGCGATCACTCTACTACTAGTTTCAAGCATGTCGCCTTGTTCATGTCATGCTTACATGGAGGAAGTCTAGTTGGTTACTCATTTGGAAAGTTCGATTATGATGCATGAGTAGATATAGAGGTTTATTTGTGTCATTTCTCAAAGCAGTTGCAGATACATAAGTTCTCAATGCTTATTCCATATATTCATATATATATATTGTATAAAATTGGACCATGATTAGATTTGCATTATTTTGTAAGAATGTTTTTGGGTTCTAGAAGTTTTGTTTGTATTTGTACTTTTGTTGCTTGCATCTGATTTGAGTATGATTTGGTTCTCATTAGTGTGGTTTCTATTATTCCAGGGGAATTCGATATCGACTACCAAGTACAACGTTTTTACCTTTCTACCAAAGGGGCTATATGAACAGGTAATCTTATTGGAGTTCTACAGAACTGAAACTGGTATATGGTTGTGTGATTCTTTAGGCATTTCTTATGATAACTTTTTACTGGTATATGGTTGGGAACACAATGGAAGATATGATATTATTTCTATTCTTGACTCAATCATGGTTCTTGTGGGGAGAATTTTACTCTTTTTCTTCGAGAATAATAATAAATGAAAAGTTATTCTGGTTTTTATCTCATCTTCCTTCAAGATTCTCCTTTTTCATATTTCAAAAAAAAAAAAAAGCCCTACAACCTTTCCTAAAAACACTTTCAAACCTAGCAATCACATTTGTAGAGGCATGTGTAATCTTTTTACTTGTCACTTCAGATGTTTTAATCTTTGGTTTATAGCATACTGATATATTTTTTCTTTCAAGTGCTAAACAGCTTAATTTGGCTAATGCATGTTTAGTGGGCTGTACTATCTTAATGAGAAATAATACCTGGTAACAGTTTAAATGTTATCAGTTATTTTAAAAAGGAAAACTTACCAAGTTTTGTTCCAATAAAGTATTCCATGTTTACCATTTCTTCTTCAGGGGTTGTTCTTCTGTTAATTCCTGTTGACAAATTTGAGGATGTACCTACCCATCAATTATTTTTTGCATAGTCATAATGAAATAGTTTCTTTTCCCATTCTGTATGCTACTTCAACTTCCATATCTCTGGCCATAATTGTCATACAGTCTCACTGTATGAACCATTATTTTTTGGGTCTGGGATGTGAGTTAGAGATCTTGCTTGATTAATGTTTTTGGCTACTTCTGATCCTAACAAAGTTCTGTTTTACTCTGACAGTTCAGACGGGTAGCTAACTTGTACTTTCTTATGGTGTCAATCCTATCAGCAACTCCGTATAGGTAACGTTTCCTACTGAATAGGTGAACTGAGTTTTGTTAGCTTTGTTAATTACAAAGAGAAGGTTTCCTGGAACGATGATAGTAAATTTGTTCAATGTCCACGGGGTGGTGCTCACTTGATGTAGGGAATGTGGCTTGGGCACAATTAAATTATTTCACAAACAGAATGAGAGTTATTTGTTGTCTCTGATCTAAAATTATTCCGCTTTGAGTTAAATATCACTAATATTTTATTGGTCTGATGTGCTTCATTTTATTTATTTTTTAAAATAAAAATAGATGTTGAAACTGAAAATGTTTTCGGTGCAGAAACTGACAGGACCATCTATAGTATTTTCTTTCAGTTTCCTGCTCATCTTCTGTTCCATATTGTTAAAACTCTATTCTATTATCATTTAAAGAAAAAAAAGTATTCATACAGCTGTTTTAGTAGTCATGGTGCATGTTGAAACTTGAAAGTCCACCTTTTAGGCACAATTATCATCTTCTACCTTCTTCCATGTGCTCATTGATTGCATTTACCTCATCTTCTCCTATTGTGCTGCATGTGAAACTTCTCTTCCTCCCCCCCCCCCTTTCTTCTGTTGTAAATATTTTGGTGCTAATGATTTGTAAGACAGAAGATTTTAACCAACTGATTCGTGTAAATGTGAACTCTTATGTAATAACAATTTTTTCTTGATGCAGTCCTGTTCATCCTATAACAAATATGGTTCCTCTGAGTCTTGTGCTTTTATTTTCTCTCATTAAAGAGGCATTTGAGGACTGGGTGAGTATTACATTGCATGCTTATTGTAGCATACCTTTTCTTCCTTTGGCTTGTGCCCTTATTGACTTTCTCATCTTGTCTTTATTTTTGGTTTGGGAGGTTTTTGGGCCAGGGATTAAGTTTCTGGAAGGTTTAGCTTGAGCATTGACTTTTTGTAACTTTGGGTTGAATGCTGAATTTCGTTCTTTCCCTTATCATATACAACAGCAACGTTTTCAGAATGATATGACTATAAATAACACTCTTGTCGACGTGTTGCAAGCACAAGGGTGGGAATCTCTTCAATGGAAAAAGCTGCAGGTTGGAGATATTATCAGGGTAAGCTTCTAAATTCCTGTTGTTGATTTGTTTCCTCCGCACAGTCAAATGGTTGTCTTAATTTGTTGTGCAACTTCACCCTTCTTCCCCCTTCCCTCTTCCACTATATATCTAGGAAAGATCTTCAAAAATATATTCTTTTCCCTTTGTGCGTTTCTCTCTCAGTTTTGTGTCATGAATGATTGATTGGAAGTTCAGGTGACCTACTGAGAGATTCTTTCTAATTGCTAATTCGTAGACATAAATTCAGTCTTATGGGCATATTATATGCATTTCCGGTTCAGGACTGTGTTTCCCCCACCTAAGTTCTCAAAAAGTACTGCTAATACTGCCTTCATGTACAGTTTACACTTGGTCAAGGTCAATCAATGACCTGTCATTGCCTTTTTACTTGTTTCTTATTTTTCCCTGATGATTTTTCTATCCATTTGGAGACTGAAAGTATTAAGATATTTGTCGCTTGCAGAAAATTTTCTTTTCCTTTTATATATATATTCTACAATATAATCTTATTATCATGATTAAAGCTTACTGAGTTGATTTACATGGTATCACCTACTGAACAAATTTATGAAGATATTGTGAAAACTTTCCCTTTTTGCAGGTTAAGCAAGATGGGTTCTTTCCTGCCGATCTTCTTTTACTTGCTAGTACAAATGTTGATGGAATTTGCTACATTGAGGTAATTACCTTTTCTGGGTCTATTTGGAGCTGTTATTTTGTACTTTTTATTCTATTTATGAAAAGCCATTGCCCTTCTAATGTTATACCTCATTGAGTGATTTGTTCTTGAACTGAATTTTTTTTTTAAAAATTTGTCCACAGACTGCAAATTTGGATGGCGAAACAAATCTGAAAATCAGAAAGGCACTTGAGAGGACTTGGGATTACGTGACTCCTGAAAAAGCATGTGAATTTAAAGGTTAAACCTTTTAGTTATGTCATATTTCCAACTTGAATGACTGATAAATCATAAATTAATTTTGTTCAAAGATTTCCATGATTTTGTCTGTTAGTTTACATGTCTTCAATGCTATTCTGCTGAGTGTATTAATAGCAGCACTAAGATAGTAGTCAAAGTCTGTTGGCCAAAAAAAAGTAGTTAAAGTCTTGTGATTATGAATTAATAAAATTAATTTCTTAAAGATGAAATTCACTTTCACTTTTTCTTGAAAATGCTTTTATATCTGAGTATCTGACTAGGATGGTTCTACCCATGAGGCATAAGATTGTTGACATTGGTTATTGTTCATTTTTAAATATCTTCTGTATTCTGCTATTATAATATGTCACTTTCCTTCATATTTCTCACTTTAGTCTTCATCTCTTCCTTATGTGTTTCTTATTTTTAAAGAGAATATTAATTTAGAACAGAAGAAAAATTGTGAAAAGAGAAAATTTCAACTTTTCAGCAGCAATGAGGATATGGTGAGGTATGGCCAACAAATTGGAGTTTAAGTTAGTGCAGGAAACCCTGTTATTTGTTCCTGCTGGGGTTTGTGGAATTTTGCTTTTGCTTTGCCATGTCTAAGGCCATAGTTTTGCTAAGGCTTGATTTTATTTTATGTTTTTAATGTTCTTCATTTAGTTTTAACTTCTTCATTTTCTCCATTTTAAACACTTAAAACTACATACTTTTTCTATATTCCTTATTAACTTTTCATGTCTTTTTTTTTTTTTTGTCTTTAACCTTGCTGCAATAAAAACCATTAGACAGTTCTATTATTAAAAAATTTAAAAGTTCTAATATAGAAAGCTCAATGATATAATATCCAATATCATCAATTACTTGATATCGAGTACAATGAAGGATTCCTTGGCTGCACTGCATCATTAAGTCTCTGGGAAGTAATTAGTGTATTTTCTTTTTTCTTTTTGTCTAACACTCGGAAGTGATGCTTTCAAAACCAATTTTTATATTTTCTTGTTTCTTCTTCTAAACTTCTAAATGGAAGCAATCTTTGTTAATTGCAGGTGAAGTTCAGTGTGAGCAACCAAACAACTCTTTGTACACTTTTACTGGCAATCTTGTAATGGACAATCAAACAATGCCTCTTTCTCCAAATCAGATTTTACTGAGGGTATTTTCTGAGTATCTTCCTTCCATCAGCAGTAATGTCATCAAGGCATGCACCTAGGTGTGCCTATACCTTTCCCTTGGTGCTAGACAACAAAAACACCTCAGACCCTTTTGGGTGTGGCGCATGCCTGGTGCGCCTGAATGTCCTATATTTAAGGGGACAGGCATCAAAAAAGCCTGCTTCATTAAAGTTCTCTCTGTTTCTTTTATTTTTCGCATTTTTCACTTGATGTACGTTCACTAGTGAGAGAGTTATAGTGTCACTCTCCATAAGGAAATAGTTTGTTTTGACTAACAAAAAAAATGGTGCATGTATTGTAGATAAACTGTTAATTATACAAACACTCATAGAAAATCACATCCATGTACATATTGCACCTTTACTTCACTCAGCTGAGCCATTTTCTTTTTTTTTTTTTTTTTTTTGTACTTGCACCTGAGGCAATATAAGGGCTTGGTGCCAAGAGTCCATCTTGTGCACTTGACAACATTGATCATCAGCTGTTTACTTAACCTGTTTCCAGCTTATTTGTCCTGTTTTTCCCCGAGACTTTCTTATCACATGTAATGAATCTGAAGTTAATATGTTTTTTTTGGCCCTCTAGAATTTGTCAGGAACTTAATCTTAGTTCTTTTCCTCATTTAATTTGGCTGTGCTTTTTGCACTTAAAATTTATTACAATTCCAGCCAATAGTTTGTTGTTACATTGTTTTAAATTTCTGAGTCTCTTAATTTTCCTTTCTAATAATTTGTTGTTGAAAAACTGTATTTAATATTCTTTCTCCATGGATGAAATTAAATAGAGCTGATATTTGCAATTTGATTTCAGGGTTGCAGTCTGAAAAACACTGATTACATTGTTGGGACTGTTATTTTTACTGGTCATGAAACAAAGGTTTGTTGCCGAAGTTTTATAGTATCTATTATATTCAGTATGCTGAGACACTTAACATGCTGGAGTTTGTTGGTTTCTGGGAAATGTTTAATTATAAACATTTAAATGTGAAAAACCTTTTCCATTATATATCAAATCTCGACCTTTGATACTTAGCAACTGTGTTTTATCTTCCCTTTATCTGTTTGATCTACTAGTTATAGTTATATGTCCTTTTTGTGGTAATTTGGGATGAGTTTGCAGGTTATGATGAATTCCATGAATGTTCCTTCAAAAAGAAGTACATTAGAGAGGAAACTTGACAAACTAATACTCGCTCTCTTTTCTACTCTTTTCTCTATGTGTCTACTTGGAGCAATAGGCAGGTGTGGGAAATAGCTGTCTGCAATAATATTACAATTTTAACTGTTGTGGGATTTTATTTGTTCTCCCATATTTTGTTGATAATGATGTTCTCTGGTTTAAATGTTGCAGTGGTATATTCATTGACCGAAAGTACTACTACTTAGGTCTCAGTCAATCCGTGGAAGATCAATTCAATCCTAGTAAAAGATTTCTGGTACTATGTTCTTGTTGGTTTTAGGTTTCTCTCTCAACTCTCTCTCTTACATAGAAAAGATCGACTCAATTCTTTTTTCTGGTTGTACAGGTTATTATTTTGACCATGCTGACCCTACTCACTTTATACTCTACAATTATCCCTATATCTCTATATGTTTCTATTGAGGTCGGTCTTCCTTTTTTTTTGTTTATGTGGTTTCTTGCTTTATCAATGCACAAAGATTGCCTTACTGGATTTCACATAAAAATTTCAGACGATCAAGTTTATTCAGTCCTCTCAATTTATCAACAAGGACTTAAATATGTACCATGCTGAATCCAACACACCTGCTTCAGCTAGAACTTCTAATTTGAATGAGGAACTTGGGCAGGTAAGCATGTGCAAATTGGGCCAATTTGAATGAGATGCAGCCAGTTCTATTATTTTGTGTATTGAGTCTAAATCATTTTGAATTGCTGGTATGATTAGGTGGAATACATTTTTTCTGATAAAACTGGAACTTTGACAAGAAATTTAATGGAGTTCTTCAAGTGTTCAATTGGAGGTGAAATGTACGGGACAGGTATGACTGAAATAGAGATGGGTGTTGCTGAAAGAAAAGGAATAAAGGTTCAAGAGGTAGTCCCTTCCATATCTAATTATAAAGCAACTAATATTTGAGCTCTTTGAGTAAATTTACCTATTTTTCATGGAAATGATATTCTTGTTCTTATAACATCTTTAGGCGAAAACATCAACCAATTCACTACGGGAAAAGGGTTTCAATTTTGATGATGTGAGGCTTATGCAAGGAGCTTGGAGAAATGAACCTAATCATGATGCTTGTAAGGTAGGTTATGGTCTTTGCCTCTTTTGCAATAGAATTTGGTATTTAATATGGAATGTTTATTAATAAATGGCTTTTACTTAACTAAAGGATGCTCTGTTAAAAGCTTGTTTCCATCTCAGCTCTTTTTTTTTTTCTTTTTTTCTTGTTTTAAGGGCAAGAATAAGAAATCTATTTGTGATTTTAAAAGGATTTTGTGTTTGATAATAATATTTGATATTTGTCTTATCCATTTGGATCTTTAAGATGTTTAGTCCAATTGGATTTTTTTAATTTGTATTTTTTAAGTCTATATTTGTGTAATAAAAGTCAATCTTCTGCATTGCAAATGTGGAGTTTGATTCTGTCAACAATAAAGCTTAGGAGATCTGCTTCACTTCATTTTATTTTAGAAAACTCATTTAGAAATACAAATGAATTGCAAGTTCCCAATTGCAACTACAACCTTAGCCTTGAGCTTGAGCTTGTGCTTGAGCTTGAGCTTGGCCTACTCGGGCCTGATATTTTGTGAACAATAAGAGCTTGTCCTCTATCGTTTCAGCTATATTTGAAGCTCAGATACATAAAACCTTAAGTTAACATGTTTGTAAAGGGAGCTTTGGTGATATACAGGTTTGCAGCCAGCTGTCCTATTTAATATTTGTCAAGGATCTTTTCTTTCTGTTTATATATGCATTGTTTTTTTCTTGCTTGGATATTGGGGAATGACTGTATTGAGAAATGTTGTGTACTGATTTATGGCCTGCATAAGCAGGAATTGCAGATGAATTGTTTCTAATGCAAGAAAGAGTAAATCTAAGAATCATAGACTAATTTCACTTTTGGACAACTCTCTGCTGGATCTTTTTGTGGTTGTAATAATCTTTTTTCCTACGGGTGTGGGTCCACTCCGGTTTTTTTTCACCCATTAATATCCAATGCATGTTTAATTACCATTCACAAGTTGATTTTCACATTTAATAGATGGATCCTACATGGTTCCTACACATTTGAATGACGATAGTCATTGTATTGGATATTAATCGATGAAAAAGTAATAGAGTGGATCTTAACCCTTTTCCTACTGTCATTCAAGGCAGTGGTTTCTTTTAGTGGTTCCTGATGATTTTTGGTTCATGGTGTTTGTCTGATTCTAGGTGGGAATTAATTAACTTCTTATTGATGTATTGGATGACATAGCATCTGAGTTGTTGTACCATTATTGGATTAGCATTACTGTTGCACTTAGTAATTATAAACCAATGATTCCAAGTTCTGACATTGCATGACCTTCTACCTGTCTTGTTTTTAGTTTATCTATTAAATGCTGAATAAAAAAAGAAAAAGAAAAAGAAACTAAGTGGTGAATTTTGTGCGTGCGTGTGCCTACATGTGCTACACAAATGTGCGTGTTAACGAAATAGGCAAAATATGTACTAATAAGTGAGTTACTGAACCTAACTTGTAATACTGGGTGCCTTCTCAGTATGATCATCAAAGCGGCAGGTGTTTGTACAAAAATGGAGGTTTCCTTTTATGTTCCTGTTTTATTCATTTGTAACGGACTTAGTTTAGAAGGATGCAGAAAAACATGATCGATATTCAACCTTCTTTCTTTCCATTTGGATTTACCTGTATGGATTTCAAACCTAATAATATTCTATTGCTGGATACCTACCTAGGAATCATATGGTGACTACAGCATTTTAAGGCTTTGTTTATCTTGTGCTTGTTTTCCAGGAATTTTTTAGATGCCTTGCCATATGTCACACTGTGCTTCCTGAAGGTGAGGAGACCCCTGAGAAAATCAGATATCAAGCAGCATCCCCAGATGAAGCTGCTTTGGTTTTGGCTGCAAAAAATTTTGGCTTCTTCTTTTACAGGTTGGTGATGCCCTTTGTCTCATTGAGAAGCAGGAGTTATTTCTTTCCCTTTTTCTTTTCATAACAATGGAATTCCTATAAACAATTTATAGATTCAATTTGATTCTGAGTTTGTTTTATTCTGTCTGCTTGAATCTATTCTAGATTTTTGACTGCATGTTCTTTTACAACTGAAAATTGTTGGATTTATCCCTTATCTTCATGTTAATGGAGGCAGGTTTTTTGAAGTACATAATATCTATCTTGATGTCAGTGGAGCTTTACCAAGCAAACCAGATATATTGAGCAATCCACATAAATTTATTTCAAGATCTAATGGAAGGGTTTAACATTTTCCCTAGGTTGTTTTCTTTTTCTAGAAAAAGGGGGAAAAGGGTTCGTGAAAGCAGCATAACTTCACAATTTATTGGTACTAATTGTAATTGATTTAAATTACATGGGATATTCCAACCCTCTAGTTCCTTTTTTCTCTAAGGTTCATCACATTCATCACTTTCTAATTGATCGGTGGTAGAGGAAATGATTACAAGTTTATTTTTTCGTAATGATTATTTGTTTCTGTGTTGGTGCAAATTAGTTGAGGATGTTACTCTTGCTGCATGGCTTTAAAAGCTTGATTTGATGTTCTTTCTTTGCAGGCGTACACCTACGATGATATATGTTCGTGAATCTCATGTGGAGAAGATGGGTAAAACCCAAGATGTGTCCTATGAGATTTTAAATGTTCTTGAGTTCAATAGGTCAGGATGCATCCTTCTTTATAGCTTTAATTAATGGGTGCATTCTGGTCAGCACTAATGTTTATGCATTTTTGCATTAAATAGTACGAGGAAGCGACAGTCTGTTGTATGTCGTTATCGAGATGGCCGACTAGTTCTTTACTGTAAGGTAATAAGTCTTCAGAACTTCCGAACAGGATGAGATTATATACTGTTTTTCTGGCAAGAAAATGACACTGAGCTAGAACAATGCTTTTCACAGGGAGCTGATACTGTCATTTATGAGAGATTGGGGACTGGAAATGGTGACTTAAACAAAGTGACCAGGGTTCACTTGGAACAATTTGGCTCAGCTGGATTACGTACCCTTTGCTTGGCCTATAGAGATCTAGCTCCTGACTTGTATGAGAGCTGGAATGAGAAATTCATCACAGCCAAGTCATCTCTACGAGATCGTGAAAAAAGGTTGGATGAGGTATGTTTTGTTATGTGATGGTTCGCATGTTTTGTTTAGAGAAATTTGATCTTTTCATGAATGTTGATTTCTTATTTAGTCTTAATTAAAAATGAAGGTAAAAACACATGTTCGGTCCCTCTCAAATTTCAATGCTGAGCAAATTAGTCCTTTTTAAAAATTAATCAATTCAATCAAAAGTGAGCAACTAAGGACAATTAATCTTGGTGTTGATGTTTTCTATCAATTGTACATGATTTTGATTGGTATAATAACAAGTTTAGCCCACGAAGTTTATATATTGTGTAAATTTTGACAAAATGGGTAAATGTTATGGGCTAAATTTGTTAGATTAGGACCAAGTTGACACAATACATAAATGTTGTGGGCTAAATTTATTAAATCCAGACCAAATTGACATATTATGTAAAATTTGAGAGCTAAATTTGTTATTATATTAATGATTATTTGTCCTTAGTTGCTCGCTTTTGAAATTGATAGGGATTATTGCTTTAATTTCTTTGAGAGGGACCAGTTTGCTCAATATCGAAATTGAGAGGGACCATAGAGGCAGATATATTAGAAAAGCCCTTGTAAATAAACCCTTCTGCTTTTATTGTACCTAACTAGGCCCCTACTCTTTTATTTTTTATCCATGAAAACCCTCAAATTAAAATCTGTTATCTTCACAATCAGTTGGCATTTCATACTTAGAGGTTGAAGTAGCACATTAATATGGCCAAGTTCTGACTTGGACAAACACGAATTTATAATATATCTTTCTTTTCACAACAGAAATATTGGAAGCCAATGCAGCTTTACTGTTATTGAAAAGTTGAAAGGCCTTTATTTGTGGAGGTACTTTTAATGATTATTTAATTTATCATATTTTTAAAACTTATGCAGGTGGCTGAACTCATAGAGAAGGAACTCATTTTAATTGGTGCAACTGCAATAGAAGACAAGCTTCAAGAAGGAGTGCCAAATTGCATTCAGACTCTTTCTAGAGCTGGAATTAAGATTTGGGTGCTAACTGGGGATAAGATAGAAACTGCAATAAATATAGCTTACGGTAAGTATTTAAAGGAGATTAGTTTTCCGTGAAACCTGCCTTGGAACTGTGTGTTCATTCCTTATATTGTTCATGATCTCTTCATTTTCTTTATGATTTTAATAACTCTGCAGCGTGCAACTTACTAAACAATGAGATGAAACAATTCATTATCAGCTCTGAAACAGATGCTATTAGAGAAGTTGAAGAAAGGGTAAGCATTTTGTACGAGTCTTGTTAATGTACTATGATATAAACTATTAATTGCAGCCATGATTATTCGTAATCGAATGCCTATTATCAGGGGGACCAAACTGAAATTGCACGCTTCATGAAGGAGGAAGTTAAAAAGCAACTGAAGCAGTTCCTTGATGAGGCACCACAATATTTTTGCTCACCCTCTGGACCAAAATTAGCACTTGTTATAGATGGAAAGTGTCTGATGTATGCTTTAGAACCAAGTTTAAGGATAATGCTACTCACTTTAAGCTTGAATTGCTCTTCAGTTGTTTGCTGCCGAGTCTCCCCTTTACAGAAAGCACAGGTTGGTTATTGATGGCAACTGTACTGAAACATATTAATTTTTCTCAGTAGTGTACATAAAAAGTTTGCGCACAAAAATGAAAAAGGTTTTGCAGTAAATTGATAAAAATTTAAATGCCTTCATAATTATCTAATGTACTTGGATAAAATTACTGCAATTGTTATGGTGTATTATTTTAATTCAAGTCTTGCATTATTGACAGCTTAGTAGAATTGGTGCATTACAGTATTCTTCAGAAAAATTTAAAATAATCCGTGTTTTAGTAGTGGTTGGTGTGTTAAGCAACCCTTTGCTAAACCAATATTTTTCCCTTTGTTGATTGATTACTTTAACGAGCATTTCTTGAGTGCTGAAGTTCATAAGAATTTTTTTCAGAATTTCAGCTTTTTCCATTTCTTTAAACCAACATTCATAAGAATTTCCCCTATATTGTATTTCAAACCTTTGGAAGGAGAGAGAGTACATGTGGTTAGATATTTCTTGTAGAGGTAACATCTGAAATTACTTTTGGCGCTTGCAGGTAACAAGTCTGGTGAAGAAAGGTGCACGTAAAATTACACTCAGTATAGGTGATGGTGCAAATGATGTTAGCATGATTCAAGCTGCTCATATTGGTATTGGAATTAGTGGGCTTGAGGGGATGCAAGCGGTCATGGCTAGTGATTTTGCAATTGCTCAGTTTCGGTTTCTTGAAGATTTGCTCCTTGTGCATGGACGTTGGTCTTATATTAGATTATGCAAGGTTCGACTTTCCTCTTCCTTTAAAGGACGTTTTAACATTTTTGGTTGGTATTATGCATGGGTTTTCGTATGATCTTTAGCTTATGCAAGGTTTGACTTTTTGATGTCCAAGACATTTTTAAAATTTCTGGTCGATGATATTTATGGTACTTCCTTTTGCAGGTCGTGATGTATTTCTTTTACAAGAACCTTGCGTTCACTTTGACTCAGTTTTGGTTCACCTTCGGTACCGGATTTTCTGGCCAAAGGTTCTATGATGATTGGTTCCAGTCATTGTACAATGTCATATTCACTGCACTACCAGTGGTTATTGTTGGGCTCTTCGACCAGGTACTCCATTCATTCCAATTTATTTCTGATGGAATCTTGTTCTGCCTGTTTATGCAAATACCTTGCTTGTTATCCAGGATATTAGTTCATCCCTTTCCAAGAAGTACCCTGAATTATATAAGGAGGGAGTAAGAAATATGTTTTTCAACAGGAGAGTTGTCGCAATATGGGCCTGTTTTGCAGTGTATCAATCTCTAGTCTTCTTTTATTTCGTATCTCTTTCAAGTTCAACGAGCAGGGATTCAGATGGTAAAATGTTTGGTCTTTGGGATGTCAGCACGATGGCCTTCACATGTGTAGTAGTAACTGTTAATTTACGTCTTCTCATGATGTGTAATTCTATCACAAGATGGCACTACATTAGTGTTGGAGGAAGCATTATAGTGTGGTTCGTGTTTATTTTCATATATTCTGGTATTATGACTCGATTTGATCGCAACGTAAGTCACAAATCATGTTTCATTATCTTCCTTTATCCATTTCGATTCGTGAAATGCAACTTCTTGACTCAGTTGGCTACTGCAGGATAACATGTTTTGGGTCATATATGTGTTGATGAGCACATCCTATTTCTACGTCACTCTTCTTCTTGTTCCAGTTGCTGCACTTCTCGGAGATTTCCTTTACCTTGGGTAAGAATGTGACAACTTTTAGCACTCTGCTATAATGTATTTCTATGTTTGGAGTTGGTTGAGTACGGATTTGTTCAACTTTTAAAAAGTTTTTTATGTATTTGGAGGGGATCATATCTGCACACCAATGTCTTAATATATGTCGGGTATGGATGCTTAATATATTATATTTGATGCATGATGGAAATGCTTGCTCATGCTCCAGTCAGGGCCTTTTCTTTGTTAAACATTTTCCTTTATTTTGTTTTTCAGTGTGCAAAGATGGTTCTTCCCCTATGATTATCAGATAGTTCAAGAAAGTCACAAGGATGATGCCGACAGCATCAATAAACCAGATTCACAAGAAACAAAAGAACACCTTACACCGGACGAGGCAAGAAGCAACGAAATATCTCAATTGCCGAAGGAAGTATCGAAACACAGTGGATTTGCATTTGATTCACCAGGTTATGAGTCATTTTTTGCTACACAGTTTGGTAAATATGTTCCACCCAAGGCATGGGATGTTGCTCGGAGAGCTAGCATGAAGTCGAAGTCAAAACCAAAATAAAAACGAAAACAATTGATTGCCCCTTTTTTTGATAGTCTAACCTTAGAAAATCTGTAAAATAATTAGTCCATTTGATGTAGGTTCTTTTTTAATTGATTGAAAGCTAAATCAAATATCAGGTTTGAAAGTATGGGATATGGATGTACAGCTACATTAATAGACAAAAAAAAAAAAAATTAATTTTCCAATTTTAGGATAATATCTCTCATTTTTCTAAAAAAAAAATGCAAATATGTTTTCAAGATCAAAGAATGGGTGAAGCCTGAACTGACTTAGAGGATTTATAAATCATTGTCAAATTATAACTTAAAAAAGAAGTTGACGAGTAATTGAAAAAAATGAAAACTACCCTGTGAATGAAAAGAAAGATTTGCTACTTTTGATAGAAAAATGTATAAATCAAAATAGATAGAAAAATGATTCCACGTGGAGAAGATTAATGGCATCCGATGCCATTATGAAATAAATGGCATTTAATTTTTTCGGGAAAATAAATAAAGATTGTTCATTTCATCTGGGTTTTAATAAAATTAATCACTAATTTTAAAGTCTACTATCTAACAAATTTAAAAATTAATATACTATGCTGCTTGTTTACAACAGCAGGGGACGGAGGTTGAAGGTTATGCGGTTGTGGAGGAAAGGTGGCAACTGCCTGACACGGGCTGGATAAAAATAAATTCTGATGCGACTCTACAGAGTGAATCGTCCGGTTGGAGAGGTGACAAGGGACAGGGAGGGTCCATTGCTTTGGGGATATACTCGAAAGGTTGGAGTGTCCGATACTTGAAGAAGCAGAGTTATGGGGAGTATTGGAGGGCATTCAAATTGCATGGGAGAAGGGTTTAAAAAAGTTATCTTAGAATTGGACTGTTTATAAGCTCTTAATATTTTCAATGGTCGGGATCTAGATCAAGGTCTGTCAAGCTTGAGGGCTAAGGAAATTATGCAACGGATGGAGGGTGTCTGAGTGCAGTATGTTGGGTGACAGAGGAATCATGTAACGGATGATACGGCAACCTTAGTTATGAGAATACCGGTTGACTGGAAAGTGTTTGAAAAGCCTTGTTTTGTTGTATCTGATTTAATCCTAGTAGAGAACCAACGTATGGTTGTTGGTATTAAACATTAGTTATTATTGGTTTAGTTCTGTTGTACTCTCTATTCAATAAAATAATAATAATATACTATACAAGTTTTGCAATCATATACACATTTGTATAATTACTTATGGATTTCAACATAATCTCGTCCAATATTTTTATATATGTCTTTTACGACTAGATCAAAAATAAAAACTTAAAACTCTAATACTAATATAATTATCACGTCTCATAATCTATTATGTAAAGATAATGTAGAATTAAAATAGTAAACTTATAATATAGTTTGATACAAAATCACATGATCAAAATTATTCAATTCGTTATTGTCTAAAATATTCTTAAATATAGAGATATTCAAGTATTGTATTATTTGAAGAAAATTTGTTATTATTTATATTCGAAAAAAATAATTCCAATTATTCTTATCTTCAATTGAATAATTGAATATCATTCTTTATTTATTTAATGGATGATGGCCTAATGCCATTATCTTTTTTTCATTCCAAATGGCTAAAGGCCATTACCATATTTTTTTCAATAGCATTTACGCCATTATCACTTAAAATGGCTACTTGCCATTAATGATGGAATTAAAATCATCTTAGGCTCGAGATTTTCAGTATTACATGGTGAAGAAGGAAATGGAAGATTATGCTAGAATCATTGAACAAAAATGGTGTGAATTTATGGAAGACGAAATGGAGGGGATGAAGTGAAAAGGCTTAGGGGTGAGTAAAACTCGATTCGACTCGAAAAAAATAAAAAAATATTCAAATTTCTAGTTAAACGAATCGAGTTATTCGAGTTAATCGAGTTATTTGAGTTAACTCGATTTTTTTTAGAAATTTCGAGTTCGAATCGAGTTCAGTTTTCGAATTCGAATAATTCGAATATCAAACTATAATATTTTATATTTTAACCCTAAACTTCCAAACCTTTTTACTTTTCCCTCAAAACTTTTACTCCTTCCCACTTTCTCCCAAAACTTTTACTCCTTTTCCATCCCAACCCCCCAATCTACCCATAATCCATTTCCCACCAAAATTTTACTATCCCATTTACTTTTTCTCAAAATTTTACTCCCAAAAACCCTCAAAACTTTTTATTTTCCCCAAAATTTTTACTTTCTTCCCATCCCACCTCCTATCTACCCAAACCCATCCCCCCCCCCCAATTTTTTTAAATATTTTCCCTCCAAAATTTTACTCCCTTATTTATTTACTTTTCCTCAAACATTTAATCCCCAAAACTTTTTATTTTCCTCCTAAACTTTTACTTTCTCAACCTTTACTCTCAAATAAAAAATCAAAATTATCCAAAAAAATCACTAAACATAAATAGTAATAATTTTATTTATATTTATTATTTATATTATTAAATTAAATTTCACATTTTATATTATTTATATTATTGAATTGTTTAGTCATATTGAATATTTATATTAAAATTGAATTATTAATTATGCCATTAAATATTCATGTTAAAATTTTATATTGGTATTAATTTCACATTTTATCTTTAAAATAACTTTTATTAAAAAATCACATTTTACATTTAATATATTTTTAATTACAAAATATATAATGGCAAGAATTTGAAGATAATTGAAACAACTAAGCAAGCAAAAAAGCTAACCCGTATATAAAAGTTTAATAAATAAATTATGAGGTGATGAAAGTTAATAAAAATTTTGATTAAGGTAGACAAATTTTATTACGATGGGTGACAATGGTTACAAGGACCCAAAATTATTTTTTAAAATTTAACTCGAACAAATATATTCGATTCGATTCGATTCAAATTTCATCTCATTCTACTCGATTCGAGAAAATTTCAAATCAAATTAGGATGATAAAATATGATTCGTCAACTCGATTAACTCAAAATTTTTTCATTCGATTCGATTCGATTCGATTCGATCGAACGCTCACCCCTGGAAAGGCTGACTTAAATGGCAAAAAGAAGCAGGTGGTAAAGACTGGGCCAGGGAGCCCGAAAATGAATAAATCAGCTGGTGGAAGTGGGCCGGTTTTGATGGACTTGGGAGAATCAGATAAAATGATGGGTAAAAAAACCAGGAATTTCAACTAGGCTGAAAAATGTTGGTTCGGTCTTTGGGCCGAAAATGGATCATTCGGCTGGTGGGAGTGGGTCAACTCTACTAGATTCAAAAAAACGTTGAAAGAAGGTTGGATAAGGATAATATTTCTGTTGTTAGACTGGAAAATGACGGTTCGACCACTTTTGCTGAAATTAGGGACAAACCCAAAGGGTCTCTTCATGTGGAGGGATACTCGAGAGACTCTATCCTCAACGATTGTAATGTGTCTTCTTTCGGTATGAGTGGTCTGGAAGCCTCTATTCCTTTAGGTTCAGTTACACACTTTAATCTTATTTTTTGTTGAAGTATCTGATTTTTTTTTCTATTAGTCTAGATGTTTTAAAACTAGGAAATCATTCGGTCGTCACCTTTAAGGAGAATGATGTCACTCATAATATTGGTAACACGAGAGGCATTACTTTTGGAGGGGGAATTCAGGTTAAGTTAGTAATAAGGGATATGGATCTGGTAGAAAATCTGGGTCCAACCGTAATGAAAGGAAGTTAAATAGGATTATCAGGGAATGTGGAGATCATTTTAAGTTAGTTGGTTCTGCTCGTGTACCTCTTTTTGATACAATGAACTCCATGGTTGAATTAATTAATTCTTAACTTGAGAAGGAATTGGATAAAGCTAATCCGAGCATGAATGGCATGCGGGTTGATGAGTCGGGAATCTTCGAGCAGAAAATGGTTAGTTCCTTTATTTTTTCTTTAAATTATGAATATGAATTTGTTTATATTTTCGTGGAATTGTTAGGGGTATGCTAGTGTTAAGTTCCTTCGCATTTTTTGAGAGTATAATGTGGAGTTCAAGTCTGATATTGTGAGTCTGCTAGAAACACAAGTTAGTGGTGTTAAAGCAGATAAAGTCAGCTAAATTGGGCTTTTAATATTCTCACCGGGTGGAGGTTTATGCTTTTTCTGAAGGTATTTGGATAGGTTGGAAAGATTTGGTTCAAGTAGAGGTGGTTTGTAATCATCCTCAATTTATTCTTATCTAGGTAATTGATATTTCGTATGGTCATCCAATCTATGTTGCTTTCGTTTATAGTAGTTCGGATAGACAGAAAAGGAAGAAACTTTGGGTAGGGTTAAAATTGGCTATCCAAGTTTTGCATCAGCTAGAAGTCGACCCTTTTTCTAGTAGGGTGGGTCGAACATCCAAGTTTTGCTGATTTTGTCAAAAATAATTGGAGATTTAATGGAAGCATGTCTAAATCACTTGATCAATTTATTTCTAGTATTAACGGGTGATGAAAAATTCGGGTACTGACCGTTCAACTCAATTGGAAATGAAGGTGGGGGAGGAATTAGAAGAGGTTCTCCATCATGAGGAATTATTGTGGAAACAAAAACCTAGATGTGATTGGTTGGCTCTGGGGACTATAACACCAATTTTTTTCATAGGTGTCCATTGTAGAGAAAAAAATATAATTGAATCATTACCTTGAAAAATAAGGAAGGAGAGTGGATCTTTGAAGAAGTTTATCTTCAATTTGGGTCGGTTAGATTATTCAAGAAATTGTATGGTGAACAACCAGTTAGAATCAAAGATTTACTGTCTAGCATGATCCCAAGGCTTGAACACAGTGATGTTCTATTTCTGGGTAAGGAGGTCTCTATAGATGAAATTAAGTTTGTAACCTCCCCAACCCAGCCTAGACATTATGGCCGAATCGTGAAGACTACATTATCTACTAGTGTGACCAAATGTGTAACACCCCTAACCCATATCCGTCACCGGAATAAGGTTATGAGGCATTACCAGAAATCGCACACGATTCACATACATTCATACAATCATAATCAAAATCTATTCATATCAATCATATTGTCCCTTGTAAGGTCATACGATACCTTAAAACATGCTTAGAAGGGGTTCGAGACTAAACCGATATCATTCACAAACTTTGGAAAACATAGAAAATTTTCAAAGATATAAGGGTCACACGCCCATGTGAACAGGCCGTGTGCCTCACACAGCTACCAGACATGCCTGTGTCATAGGCTGTGTGAAAATAGGGCATACATACTGACTTGCACCATACGGCTGAGGACACGCTCGTGTGTCATGGACGTGGGAAAATTAGGGAGGTTACTGACTTGGGTCACATGGCCGACCACACGCCCATATGCCAGCTCGTGTGTCACACACACGGCCAATAGACACGCCCATGTGTCTAGGCCGTGTCAAAACTTTAGGGTATACTAACTTTAAATCAAAGGGTACCCCAAGGGACACACGACCGTGTAACATGACCGTATGTCACACAAGGCTGAGACACACGCCTGTGTCTCTACCCGTGTGGACAAAAATAGGCAATTTATAAAGCCAACATGCCACCCAAAAAGGGTCATCTCTACTAGCATCAACCAAAGCATAATCTATGACCAAATAGCAACCAAAACCATACTCAAACATGCATAATTCAATCCACAATATCACCAATCAATTTCATACTCAATTTCATATCAAAGCATACCAATTTCATAAACTAAAATCATGCCAATCCATTTGTCTCAAATTCCATGTAATTAAACTCAAAATCATATCAAAACCTTACCATTTTAACTACCAAATCATACCAAGATGGCCATTCACACAAGACTATATATATACCAATTATATCATTCTTCCATCACATAGTCTATACCAAAAACCAATTTCATAATCTCAATCGTATTCATGCCATATCACTTGGCAAGAAATACACATAATACAAATCATAACATCACTAGCCTATACATGCCATACATTAATATTTACAACCTCAAAAGTACCAAAATATCGTTCGATAGTGTGAAGACGATTCTTGACGATCCCTGAGCTCACAGTAGCTTTGATAATCTATAAAACAATGAAAAACACACACAGAGTAAGCTTTCTAAAGCTTAGTAAGCCATATACAAATAAACTTAACACATAAGATAAATATAAGCTAATTTATCCATGGAATCCATAGCAAATCACATATACAAGTTTCATAATTCACATCTAACTCACTTGTTCTTAATGCACTTGCATTTAACCACTGTTCATTCTTATGAAATTCACATATCATTATTTATAAACATACTCACCTTTCATTTTTGAATAACAAATACATTTCATACGTACCTGAATCGGATACTCAATCACATTTTTATTCCATTTTTAATATTGCCCTTTCAAAATTGATAAGGATACATGGATAGCTCGTAAACTCGTACAATGCCATATCCCAGACATGGTCTTACATGTTATCAAATATCGATGCCATTGTCCCAGACAGGGTCTTACACGAAATCATATACGATGCCAATGTCCCATACATGGCCTTACACGTAATCTCATATTGATGCCAATGTCTCAGACATGGTCTTACACGATATCACATCTCGGAATCCTAATGTCATGACACTCATATCCTATACTATTCCTATGGTTCGTACGGGACTTTTAGATGTCGTAACTCCATCGATTCTTACTCGTATTTGCTTGTTCCACAGTCATGTCAATTCAATGACTAATAAACATTTGTAAATCAATTTAAAGGTATTCATTTGTATATGAACTTACCTCATACGGAGACGAACGGACTGGTACAAGTAATCAACAACTTTTGATTTCCTCCAATCCAAATCCGATTTTCATTTTTCTTGATCTTCAATTGAGCTTCAACATGGCCGAACCCTAAAACATCAAATTAGCTTCTTCTTTCTTCTATTTTTCAGTTCAAAATGATGAGAATATGTCTTATTTTAGCTTTGTTTTAATTAATAATAACATAATTTTCAATTTTCAATTTTCAATTTTATCCTTAATGAATAACCTTTAAAAACTTATATTGGATGTCCATAAATGTCCATTATCACATTCAATGGTCTAATATCAACATAAGGACCTCTCATTTAATGCCTCATAGCAAATAGACACCTTTAACAAATAGCAAAGTCACTTTTGCATTTTACGCGATTAAGTCTTTTTTATAAAATCGAGCACACGAATAATAAAATTTTTACACAAATTTTTCACACATATCACATATCATGTTGTAAATACATAAAATAATATTAAAATATTTTTATGACTCAGATTTGTAGTCCCGAAACTACTGTTTCAACTAGGGTCTAAATCGGGCTGTTAGAAAATGACCCTACCATTCTTTGAAAACCTTAGTTACTCTCTTTTAGGGAAAACTATGGTTTACTCTTGAGTTAATCTGCAAATCATTCACTTATTAACCATCTGTTCTTAAGTCAGGTTTTTATTGTTGAAAGTGACGTTTTAGGAAAGATCGTTGTTTGTCACATTGTTTTGCAAAACTTCATTATCTTTCAATGCAACAAAAAAAAAACTCTATTGATGCCCGATTTTAGTTAGGTCGAGTAGCACACAGTTTTCGGTTACCACAAATGTAAATTCATCACGTTTGAATAATGCATGCATGAGGAAAACCCATATCCAAAGAAAAACCCAAACCACAGTCCAAATAAAATTTATAGTCCATAAATCGAATAAAACTTATTAGAAATTATTTTAATAAAAAGAATGGTCCGCATTCTGTCGTACTTCTGTATGCTAGATCAGGTCCTAGTATTGAGCATTACCTGAGAAATTTGAAACTATGGGGTGAGCTAAACTAGCTCAATGTGAGTCTATAAAAGTGTAAACACATATTCATACATACGGATAACGTTCACTAATTCAATACAATACAACACGTAGCATAAATCAATAACATTTGAGTATTCATGAGCATGATGCAATGCAAAAATGTTCCTACCCATCCATCCACTACACTCCATGAGTTTCCCAGAACCCATCTTCCAATCTTCGAATAATATGAGCTGAGTTCAATGTAACACCCCTAACCCGTATCCGTCACCAGAACAGGGTTATAGAGTATTACCAAAATTTTTGGAACAATTTCGGTTAACTTATGTCATATTTCCGTATCTCATATTTCATTCCATGGAAACTTATCTTTAGTTCATATTTAACCTTGTCAGAACTTTGCCCGTTGAAGTTATTTGAAATATCGATTGATACTCATATACTACACTTAAAGTGTACAAGTCTGTAATCCGTCAATTTGTATCCAGTGGTACCTCTTTAGGGCACATAATTGGAAAGCACACTCTCGAGCCACATATCAGGATGCTTATCCAAGCTAAATCTCAGGAAGTTCACAAAGAACTTTTAAATTAGGAAACTCATAATTGCTCACAAAGAGCCATGTAACAGGAGCACCGGATATCCATGTCTCAGAGAGTTCAAGTGAGCCATGTCAGGATGCTTACAAAGAGCTGCGTTTGTGTCCACAATGTATGCAGGATCAAAATCGATCAAATCATGTAACAGGATGCTCACAAAGAGCTATAGTAGTGTGCAACACATGTAGATTCACTACAAATCAGGATGCTCGCAAGAACTATGTAGCAAGATTACCAATCCAGGCTAAATCTCATCTCCAACATATAATCAAGGTTACTAGTCCAGGCTAAATCTTAATTTCAATGTAAGATTAGAATTACTAGTCCAGGCTAAATCTTAATTTCAATGTAAGATCAGAATTACTAGTACAGGCTAAATTTTGTCTTTAACATATGCTCGAGAAGGCTTGTATCAAGATTACCCGTCCAAGCTAAATCCTATCTGTAATGTGGTCAATAGGACTACTCGTCTGAGCTAAATCCTATCTGCAACATATGTAGGACCTCATTTAATATGGGAAATCACATATATCCATCGATATTTATTATTCAACCGAGACTTACTGTTTATTAGGTATTATCATTTATCGGGCTTTAATGAACAACTTATATTTCATATATATATATGATATTTATATCATCACATACATACCGTCACATTTATACAATTCAATTCAAGCATAATAACATACATAGTTAAGTTACACAAACTTACCTGGTTAAATTGCAGAAATACCAAGATTCAGGGGCATTTTGATAGTTTTCCATTTTTCCCGATTTTTCACCCGATCTTGATATAATTCAATAATTTCATTCAATTTATTAATTTAGACAATAAAACAATTCATTTCCCTCAATTTGGTCATTTTTGATATTTTTACAAAATTGCCCCCTAAAGTTTTACTTTTTACTGAATTTAGTCTCTGAGCCTAAAACATACAAATTAGCCATTTTTAATATAAACCCATGCTACCTGAATATTCATATTTTCTTCTTCCTCCTCTCCGTACCACATCCTTAATGCATATAACATACTTATAAGTAACATTATCTATAATTTCACTATTTACTTATATGTTTATTTAAAGCTGTCCATTTGAGTCATAGTCACTAAATTATTTATATCTTGAGTTACAAAATTCCAAATTAAGCTCCGCTTAATATTTTTGAAACTAGACTCGAATATCTTTCTACCATAAAAATTTTAGGATTTATAATTTAACCAATAAGTATAGAAAAATCTTTAAATTTATCTCTATTCTGCTGTTTGACAGCTTTGACCTTTCTTCACTAAAAATTAATTATCTCTTATTACGGGGTTTGGATGATATCTCTGTTTGTTTATTTTGAAAATAAACTCATTAAGAATTTAAAAATATAAATTTAAATCCCAAAATATTTTTATACAATTTTAATGATTTTCCAAAATCAGAACAGGGGAATCCAAAATCATTCTGACCTTGTCTCATAAAATTTATTATATCTCATAATTTAAAATTCCATTGCTTACAAAGTTTCTTATATGAGAAACTAGACCTAATAAAATTTAATTTCATATTTTATTCAACTTCTAATTTGATTTCCACAATTTTTGGTGATTTTTCAAAGTTAGACCACTACTGCTGTCCAAAATTGTTTTAGTGCAAACTATTAATTACCAAGTTTATAACACCATCATTCCATTTCTCTATAATATTTCCCATCACTTTCTCTTATTGCCCTTCACTAACATATCAAGAATATAGAGCTTTATATAAGAAAACTCTACTATAACATCATTTCCATGCTTTTTCAATAATATCAAACTTTAAAAATATTGAAATCTTGATGTTCTTACTTTGTCCTATTGATTTCAATCTTTAACTTGATTTTCTCTCTCCCCCAGCTTCTATTTCTTGAATCTAACTTAATATTTTAGCTCCCCATAGTCTCCTTAATATTTCCTCTCTTGGTAGCTATGGAAATTCTTTTGATTTCTAAGTAAAAATAGTGGATTTTTGGTGAAATGACCAAATTGTAAATAAAAGAAAGTTTCTTTCTTTCTTTTCTCTTCAGACGTTGGATGCATGGGAAGATGGTGGTGATTCTTCATTTTTCTTTCTATATATATATATATACTAAATAAAATAATAATAAAAATAATAAAATATCATTTAAAAATCAAATCAAAATATTTATAAACTAATATTTATTTATTTATTTAATCTAAAACATCACTAACATCATCATTGCCTTCTAGATTTCTCTCTCCTTCTAATTGACCATTTTTTCCTTCATGATATTTTAAAATTCCATCTTTGAGTTATCACTTAATTTGGTAAAATTACGATTTAGTCCCTCATAATTCTTTACCTATTCAATTTGGTCCTAATTTATCCATTTTCCTTAGTTTCTAGATCATTCCACCCTTAAAATATTTTCACTATTAGTCCTTAAAAATTTTCATATTTACACTTTAATCTCTCAAATTTTAAGTATTTACTCTTGGGCAACAAAACTTTTCTCACTTTTACGATTTAGTCCTTTCTTGAATTAATATATCATAATATACTTCCCAGTGTTGACAAAACTCAAAATTTCCCTTTTTGTCACTTTATTTCCTTACTTTACTATATCAAGGATAATATCTTACTTTCTTACTGTAGTAATTTTCGGGGTATTACACTCAATGCGATTAAACCACCAATTTAAACAATGTAGTTATACTGCCAATCAATATGCAGACAAGCTGCCAATTTTGTGGACAAGCCACCAGTACAGTAAATGTAGATTAGACTACCAATCAATATGTGATGAAATCACCAATCTCCTCAATACTCTTGGTGCAGTGCACTGACAATAATAATGTAGACTTTAACTACCACTGGTACTCCATGAAACTCCTCCATCATCCACAATATCTCACCCCATGCACATACATTATGACATACAAGAAACAAGTAAGATCATGCTTCCATTTCAGTCTCAATTCAATGGCATGTTATACATGCTTTCAATATCTCATTCAATTCAGTCCAATGGCATGCTTGACATGCATGTAGTTTCATAATCATTGCAATGGCATTTAATCATGCTACAATAACAATTTTAGCTCACAGGCTTTCAATCATTCATACAATAGCATCATAACTAAACATACATTCCACACATTCAATCAAACAATAATTGGTTGTGTACCATGCTATACATTTAACCAGCAACCATTAATATCCTTATCAACCATTTAAAATCATATAAATACCATACATACAAATTAATCAGTCAATCATATCAAATTTTGCATTCTTGCTATTTAGTTAGGCCTTGATACATAATTGGTTTGACCACCTTTAAATCACTTATTTAGAAATTTAAATAAGTCTGACCATCAAACTTAAAAATTAATTTAAACACTAAAAACATAATTTTAACAATTAATTTTACTAGCTAGAACCCACACCCTAAAATCGTAAAACCGCAGCATTATGCGCTTCCTCCCTTAACATTAACTCATACCTAATCAAAATAAAACATTTATTGAGTTAAGATGTTGTTAAACCAACCTTTAAACACCCTCTAAGGGTTTAGCCAAACTAGTGCTATTATGTCCAATTTACGAAACCAAATCGTTTAAACCACTTGCACTAATTCGGTGTGAAGCGAGGGTGCGACAGGTAAACATCTTCACTGCTGGTTCAGGGTATTTAGATCAACACCTAACATAACATAATACTAAAAAATCAGTAGCTTAGCATCAATTAAAAACTCCAAATTATCCAGCCAACACATCCCCTATTAACGAAATCAAAACTACACATTAACCCGCAAACAACTGCACTTACACTTTCCGATTTGTCAGTACTGTAACACCCCTAACCCATATCCGTTGCCAGGGTTAAGGAGCATTACCAGAGTTTAAAAAAAAATTCAATTAATTCATGTTAATTACTATTCATATCCGAAGCCAATCATATTCAATCATACTGTCCGTTAAATGAACCCTCGAGGTCCAATTTATGCATTTGAAACAAGTTGGGATTTAATCGAAAACTAAGGAAATTTTTCTCAAAATTTCAAAATTTTTCCAAGGTACAGGATGCACGCCCGTGTGATCAGGCCGTGTGGCTCACATAGCCAAGTGACACGCCTGTGTCCTAGGCCATGTGGGCATTCAATGTGAGGCACACTGCCGTGTCCCAGTCCGTGACCATGCCCGTGTAACAATCTGACTTAGGTCACACGGCCAGCCACACGCCCGTGTGCTAGGCCATGTGGACAATTTAATTTTCAAAAATTAAGTGCAGGGGTCACACGGCCAAGTAGCACGTCCGTGTGCTAGGCCATGTGTTACACACGGCTGAGGCACACGCCCGTGTCTCTGCCCATGTGAAATTTCCTGAGCATTTTGTTTCTCAATTTTAAGGATGCAGGGGACACATGGCCAAACCACATGCCCGTGAGCATGGTTGTGTGTCACATACGAATGAGACACACGCTCGTGTGTGTGACACCCCTAATGTGACCCTAGTCGGGAAGTGGTTTCGGGACCACAAAACCGAGTCATAAAAATAATTAGCTATCATATTTGATGCTTATTATATGTATATATGCATGTGTGAAAATTTCATATTTGAATTTTGTTTAATTGTAGGTGAATTCTAGTAAATAGGACTTATGTGAGAAAATTTAGAAATGTGCTAGGCAAATGTAAAGTGGCCTATTAATGCATGTTATAGAAATGATGGGGTTGCATGTCAAATTGCCCAAAATTTGAGCTAGTGGCGGCCATGCTATGGGTCATAGCATATTTTAAGCATGGTGTGTTAATGCTTCATGTTGGAAAGAATAAAATAAAAGAGTTAGTAATAAAATAAGGGATGAAGGGTGAAGAAAAGAAAAAAAAGTATCATCTTGTTCTTCTTAGCAGTACAAGAAGAAGAAAGTTTTGGTTGCTTTAATTTTGACTTAGAAGATGGCTAGAAGGAGGAAAACTATGATTTTAGCTAGTTAGGTAGCTGAAATTTCAAGTAACCCGTAATCCATCGAAGAAGAAGGAGAGGGCTGCAACAAAAAAAAAAAAAATGGAGACGACTTGCATGTTGAAGGAAACTAAGGATTTAGCTTGTTAGAGTTGTATCCTAAGTTGGTAAGTTTTCTAAGCTCTCCTCTATCTTTATCTATGTTGTAAAGAAAAATGATGATGGGTTGTGGTTGGAAGGCATGAATGTGGGTTGTAGAAAAGAAAAGCTCTTGGATTAGTTGTAAAATTACTACCGTCAATTTTGTGCCTTCGTTATGCTGTCCAAAATTTGAACAAATTAATGGTTCTATTTTCATGCCAATTAGGGGTTGATAAATTGAGTTTAATAGCTAAAATATTATGTTATTCTTACTAAGTTTCAATTGTTAGTAGTGACGTAACAATTTGACAATAAAATGCATAAATGATGCTGGAAATTTGCAGCTTGAAAACAAATTGTTCCAGCATGTAAATGCTGATTTGAATGTGCTGTAATATGAGGAGAAATTGGTCTCTGCATGCTTGAAATAAAAGAGAACAATGGTTGTTAAATATTAGTTTTGTTACTAATCGAATGGGTTTAATTCATTGTTCAAGGGCTATAAATTGGTGTTAATTAAGCTATTCGGATGGTTTAATAAAACAGCTGAATGTTAAATAATGCTTGCTGTCAGATTGAAATTATGCTAGAAGGTTGAACAATTGTTGTTCAAATGAAACTTTGGAGTGTTTAATGGACTCCATGTTGCTAAAATTTACATGAATAGAAATTTCTAAGCTTAAATTGTAAGAATTTGAGTTGTGTGGTTTAAATTATCAATCTTTCTTCCTAGCCGAATATGTGTTTATAAAGTTAAGTTGTTAAATAGATTTTGAAGTTAGCCCATGTATTTATTTTTGAATTTAAGAAGAATGATACATTCGACTATGCTTTGATGTGAATGAATTGTTGTTATGTGAATAAATATTTGTTTGATGATATATGTATTCGAAATGAGATAAAATGTGTATTAAGGTAAGTTTCATGGTGATTATGCTTGTGATGTTGGGTTAATATTCGGCATTGAGTAATGTGGGGTAAGGTGATTAATCGGCTATGAAATTAGCTAAATTGAATAGGTATGTTTAATGATATGCTTAGTATAATGTATGATCTTATAACTCGGTTTGGTATTGAGATAAAGGTTAGATGTATGATTGGATTTTAGTATGTGTTAAATTGGTTAATCAAAGATTAAATGATATGTGATTGCCAAATGTGATTGTTAAGTGAATAATATTAGTTAAGTACTTAAGCAAATCTATTGTTTTACTTAAGCTTAAGAGCAAAGAGGATCAAAGTCGGATAGGGGAAAAGAGAAAGTAAACGAATAGCCGTGGACATCTAATCGTCGACCACTTCCGAGGTAAGTTTTAAGTGATTAAACGTTGAGTAAATTCAATCATAATAGAACATAATGAGTTGATTTAATAAGATATGATGTGGCCATGATATGTTTTAAACTCAAATGGTAAGTTCATAAGTGTTTGGACTTGGAAATTTAAGAGCAAATTGTAATAATTTGCTTAGGACAGCAGCAGTAACGTGATTTTAGAAAATCACCATAAATTGTTGGTGTGGAATTATAGGCTGAATAAAATATGTAATCAAAGCTTAATTAGTCTAGTTCCTTATAAAAGAGGCCGTGTGAGCAAAGAAATTTCCTATAAAGAGATATTTAAAGTTGTGTGAGACGGTGTCAGAATGACTCCGAAATCCCCTGTTCTGTTTTTAGAAAATCGTTATAATTTGCACAAAAATGGTTATAAGGTAAAATTTATATGCTTAGACTCCTTAATGAGTCTAGTTTCAAATGAAATTGAATATAACACATTTTGAATTCTGTACAATGAGAAATCTGATTCGTAGTGAGGAGTGGTCAGATTAGTCGAACAGTGAAACAGGGGAAAACTTTAAGAAAAATCTGGTATTGATTGGCCACACCTAAAATTCTGAAAATTTTATGAATAAAAGATACGTGAGTCTAAATTCGGGGAAAATTAACGGCAATTGATTTTGAGTTTTGTAGCTCCAGTTATAAACAATTTAGTGACTGTTGCTCAGGAAAACTGCTTGTAGTGAATATGTGATTTTGTTGTAAACTTTGATGAAACTATTTGAGTTGCTTATAAGCTATTGCTGAAATTGATGTACAAGAAAAATATGAAATATGTATGAGATATATATATGTGATAAGGCCTAATGGCCGATGTGATGAATGTGAAAGTGTGTATATATGTGATAAGGCCTAATGGCCGATGTGATGAATGTGAAAGTGTGTATATATGTGATAAGGCCTAATGGCCGATGTGATGAATGTGAAAGTGTATATATATGTGATAAGGCCTAATGGCCGATGTGATGAATGTGAAAGTGTATATATGTGATAGGGCCGAGTGGCCAACGTGATGGATGTGGAAGTGTATAAATGTGATAAGTCCCGAAGGGCATTTGTGTTAGTACTATATCCGGGTTAAAACCCCGCAGGCTTTATGCGAGAATATTATCACCGATTAATGACCGTAGGCTTCGTGCTCGTACTATATCCGAGCTCTAATGACCCGATGACTACATGTGGAGATTTTGTCCGGGTAAGCCCCGAACTAAAGGTTTTGCTGAAGATTCAAGTAAAGCGTAAGATTATGCGACTTCACAGTGACAATTAGTAATAAATACGTTCAATGCGTTAAGTTGGTCAGGTATGTATTTTGAGATTATATTTAAGTTTGATTTAGACTAAATCACAAGGTCGTTATGTGATGCACATGTGAGTAAAGCAATGAGACTGTTCTATGATTATTGTGCATTTGGTCAATGTGGAAAGTCAGGGAAAAAAAAAATATGTAATGTACATATGATCATAAGAGGTCACCATCAAGTGAGAATTTATCTGCCTATTACATATGATGAGACGTGCATATTCGGAAAAGGGGGTGGTATGCCCGAAGGAAGAGTGAAATAAAAATACGAACAACTATGTTATAATTTGATTGTTATCCGTTGACACGGCTTAAAACTTACTAAGCATTGTAATGCTTATTCCGTGTACTTTGTTTCCTCTGTTTTATAGATCTCATTTGGAAGCTACAGGCTCGGGGATCGTCAGCAACTAGTCACATTATCACCATCCACTGTTTGGTACTGCTACGTTTTGGAATATCTTATGGCATGTATAGAATAGACTAGTAGTGAGAGGATATTTTGGTTAATGTATAGGACTACCCTTTTGTTGTAGGTCATGTACCTTTCGGTTTTGTGTAAATTTGGATAGCCATGCGAAAATGGCTTAAGTACACTTTGATCATAGCATTATAATCGTTTTGTATGTCGTCCGTCGAGAGGTATGGAAATGTTGGTAACGGTTAGTCATGGGAATGGTTATTCATAATCACTTTTGGTATATGTATGACAAACTCTAGTTGATCCATGGAGAATCATGAAATAGGTAAAGTTTACCTTAAAAATAGATGCTGGCAGCAGCAGTGATGTGGTTGTGAAAAATCTCTAAAAATAGTAGGAATGGAATTAAATAGCGAATAAATTATGTAATCGAACCTTGATGAATCTATTTTCATAGGAAAGTAACGAAACATTCATATGAACAGTATATTATGAGATGTTAAAGTTTTCATGAGACAGGGCCAGAACGGTTTCGGGATCCCCTGATCTGACTTTGGAAATTCATTATAAATTAACCAGAGACATTTAGAAGTCATTCCATATATGTATATATTCCTTTTTGAGTCTAGTTTCTATAGAAACAAACGGCATCAGTATTGAAGCCCTGTACAGGGAGATATCCAAATCGAAATGCATGAAGGTCAGTGTAGTCGTACCCTATAACAGGGGAGGCTTTAACTAATAAACTGTACTAATTGGCCCAACCAAAATTTCTAGAAAAAAATCTGTAGATGGATATATGAGTCTAGTTTTGGGGAAAAATTACAAAACTGATTTTTGAGTTGTGGAACTCAAGTTACGATTTTTAAGGTGACAGTGACGCAGTTAGCCAGTCGTCTGGAAAATTTTTAAATGGACTGTGAGAGTAAATGAATTAAGTCGGTTAGCACCTCGTGTTCGACTCCGGCAACGGTCTCGGGTACGGCGTGTTACAGTGTGTCTACTCGTGTAAACGAAAATAGGCAACTTTCAAGGCCACTTTTCTCACCCATTTGGTCTCCCACTTACAACCACATTTAAGCACATACACTAACCAATTCAAGACATTTAAACCAAGCCAAAAACAAATTTTTATGCATAATATATCATAATATTAATTCACATATCCAACTTACTCAATTGAACATATTCTTACTTAAACATGTTTAAACCATAATACTAATCATGCACACTTACATATCAAACATAGTATAATCTCATACATATATATTAACCATAATATCACTAGCCATTCCAATGGCTAGTTACAACCAAAACATTTCATCATTTAATCTAACTTAGTCTATACATGCCATAATACCAAAAGTAGTTTTACTAATTATACCAAATTGAATTGAAGGATAGTATGATCCTGCTCTGACCCGCTCCAACCTTTACGAGCTTTCGAATACTATAAAATAAAGGAAATAAACCGAGTAAGCATTTAATGCCTAGTAAGTTCACATAACGGAAAATTAACTTACCACTCATGTCCATTTAAAATAAATATATAAATAACATGCATCCAACACAAATTTTCCATTTACCTAAACACATATACTCATCAAGCAAGTTAGTCATGAATTCCAAGTACTTTTCAAGTAATAAAGATGAGCTCATCGTATAAACATTTCCATATATTTTCAGGTAGATACAATTATTAATTTATTCAGACCTTAACTTATCTTATATCGGAAACTTTACTTATTGAACCTTATGAAATATCGATGGATATCAGGTAGTACACATAATGTAACACCCTTAACCAGTATCCGTTGCTGGAATAGGGTTACGAGGCATTACTGAACAATACACATCATTCACATACATAACACATACATTTATGCATTCATAATCAAACTCCATTCAACACATTCACATTGTCCCTTATAAGGCTCTACGAGACCTTAAAACATGCTTAAAAGAGGTTCAGGACTAAACCGATAACATTTAAAAATTTTGTGGAAACTTATAAAAATTTCATACATATAGGGATCACACGCCCGTGTGAATAGGCCGTGTGCCTCACACGGCCGGAGACACGCTCGTATGCCATGGCCGTGTGAAATCTGGAGGGTATACTGAATTGGCCACACGCTCATGTGCCAGCCCGTGTGCCACACACGGCTAGTACACATGCCCATGTGTCTAAGCCATGTAACTATCTGGCTTGTTTTAACTAAGTTACAACAGACACACGGTCGAGTCACACGCCCGTGTGCTTAATCGTGTGGGGCGCATATAGGCTTGGTTTAAGTGATATTTCTCACCCACATCAAACATACTTATACCACATTATTTCATACCATTTCAATACATTCAAAGGCAACCAAAGCATGCTATTTCATACACATTTCATGCCATTTATAAACCATTCATTGAACCCCTAAAATCATAACAAAAAACATACCACATCAATATGTCATAACCAACATTTTTCACATAACTTCCTTATGCATATTCTCACCATATTATCAACTAATTCATGCCAAAAAACAAACCATTTCATCATCTCAAAATCAATCCACAACATGTCATCTTCCAAGCAACAACACACCAATTAACAACTAGTTAGTTGAGCAACTCATAACCATCACAAGAACTATATTAAATATGCCAAAACATAAGGCAACTATTACCATATATATCACTTATCAAACTCATAAATCAAGCCAAGTTAAATGGCTAAATACACACCAACATTACATCTTTTCATAAGCCAACACACATGGCTAATATCATACTCTAATCTTATCATCAACTCACTAACTTATACATGCCATATACCATATTTACAAAGCATCCAAAAATACCAACAAGTAGCCGGTAATGTGATAACGGTTCCTGATGATCCCCGATGCCCTAGCTAGCTTCGATAATCTATAAAACAGGGAAAGAACACACAAAGTAAGCTTTAAAAGCTTAGTAAGCCATATACAAATAAAATTACCACATGAATTAACATCATTTCCATCAATAGGCAAACTATGTATAAGCACATAAAAACTCTCAAACTTTTCCCAATGTATACATATTCAATATCACATGTGAATTCATCAAATACTTCCCTTTTCAATACTTGTATGAATCTCGAACATACCTGAGTCACTTAACTCATTCACATATTCTTTCCCGACTTTACTTTGTCTGGTAAACTTTTCGGAATCATTAAGGATACTCAGAAATTGCATATAGCTCGTACAATGCCATATCCTAGATATGGTTTTACATGTTATCACATATCGGTGCCAATGTCCCAGACATGGTCTTACACAAAATCGTATTACGATGCCAATGTCCCAGACATGTTCTTACACAAAATCATATTACGATGCCAATGTCTCAGACATGGTCTTACACGTAATCCCAATACAATGCCAATGCCCCAGACATTTTCTTACATGTAATCACATCTCGGTAATCCTAATGTCATGACATTCGTATCCTATACTATTCCTAGGGTTTGTACGGGACTTTCAGATATCATAACTTCGTCGATTCTTGATCATATTTACTCGTTCAACATTCATAGCAATTCAATGACAAATAAACATTTATAAATCAATTTAAAGGTATTTATTTTCATATGAACTTACCTTATTTTCGGAATAAATGGACTGAATCGACTATTCGATAACCTTTGATTTTCCTCGATCTAAATCCAATTTCTTTCATTCTTGATCTATATACATTTAAAATTAACTAATTTATTCATCAAATCATTCAATTCAGTCCACAAACACATATTTGAGCATTTTTACACTTTAGCCCCTAAAGTTCCTGATAAACCGTAATTTATACATGTTTTTCTCCCATGCTTAGCACATTTATGGATGGTTTCTCCTTAGATTTGGTGAATCCGGTGCTCCTAATTCTTTAATTTCATGTTTTATACTTAGGTGAGCATAGGAGAGTAAAAAGAGCGAGAAACGGGCAAAAAACGGAGAAAATGGACCTACATGAGAAATCAACACGGCTGGACTTCCTCACACGGGCGTGTCACAAGGCTGTGTCCCTTTGGTAGGATCGAAGCACTACTTACACGGGTAGACTATACGCCCGTGCCTATTCAACAGCTTTGACCACAGGTTGGAGTAATCGCACACGGGCGTGTCCTTGTCAAGCCTAAGTATAACCCTAATCAGAAAAGGCCAATTTTGAGGGCTCTTAGGCACTCTAAAGCCTAGTTAAACACCTGAAGAGGCACTTAGGAAGGGAGACGCGGAGGAGGAGGCAAGGAATTACTCAAGGGAAGCTGATTGATCCATCTCAGAAGCCGGATTCATCATCAAGATTGAAGATCTCCCCTCAATTTCCATTTAGAGGTTTTGGGTTTTTTTTATGTTTTGTATTCATTATTCTTCTGAGATGTTTTCTTCTATAATTATGAACTAAACCCTCTAAATACCTAAGGGGAATGAAACCTAAGACGGATCTTGTTATTATTATTTGAATTGTATGATAAATATTTAACTTGTTCTTAATTATATGTTCTTAATTCTTGTTTTAATATTCCGGGATATTGATTCAAGTTAATGCTCTTATTCAGAGGAGGAATAGACCCTGTCTAAGAGTAAATTTGTCATAATTAAGCGGAGTTGATTGCACGCCTAAAGATAGGGTGATAAGATTTTGCCGAATTAGGGTGAAACCTAATAAGGGGATCCATAGATCGAGTTAATGCAACACTAAGTGTTAATTAGAAAGAGATTTCAATTAATCAACCTAGGATTAGACGTTATTAGTCTTGAGAGAGATAATAATATAACTTAGGGATTTCTACGGATCAAGTCAAATGAATAAATCGTCTGATTCGGAGTCAAATAACAAGTGAAGTCTAGGTGGATTTTTCCTTGGGTATTGTCTTAATCAATCGAATTTTCCCAAAAGCTTTTCCCCAATTTCTCTCTGTGCACTCTTAGTTTAGTTAATTAGTTTAGATAAACAAATCCCTTAATTTTTAGGCTAGATAATAAAAAGAAAGTAATTACTAGTACTCTTGGTTCCTTTGGGTTCGACAATCTGGTCTTGCTAAAGCTATACTACTGTTCGATAGGTACACTTGCCTTCATCGTGATAATAGTTAGTTTTAAGAACGATTAATTATAAATATTTAAAACCTGTCGCGAATATCACGTATCAAGTTTTTGGCGCCGTTGCCGGGGAACTAGGATATTAGGAACACTCGATTTTTATTACTTTAGCTATTTTACTTTTATTGCAATTTAAATTTTTATTTTCTTTTCTAATTCTTCATTTATTTTCTTCTGACAGGTTTTTCTAGTTTATGACCAGAAGAAACCCGTCAAGACCACTACTTTTTGATGGTGAGATCGATCGCATAGTTTGCAGAAACTGAAGAGAAATAAGGCGAAGCTTACGATACACAGAGGAAGTGCAATAGGACGATACTTCAACCATAACCGAGGAGATGGCCGACAACTAGGAAAATCCGCTACCTCCTACGATTGTTGCTAATTAGAATCCTGCTCCATGTACTATGTATGATTATGTTAAACCTTCTTTAACAGGAACTGAATCGAGTATAGTTAGACCTGCTGTAGCTGTAAATACTTTTGAACTGACACCTAACACAATTCAAATGATATAGCAGTTTGTTCAGTTTGATGGTTTGCAGGACGAAGATCCCAACGCTCACTTGGAAAACTTTTTGGAACTATGTGATACATTTAAAATTAATGGCGTTTTTGATGACGCCATTCGCCTTTGATTATTCCTTTTTTCATTGAGAAACAAAGCCAAACAGTGGTTGAATTCGTTACCATGAGCGTCAATCACTACTTGGGAACAAATGACCAAAAAGTTCTAATTAAAATATTTTTCGCCAGCTAAAACGGATAAATTACGTAATGATATCTCTTCTTTTGTGCAGATGGATTTAGAAACACTCTACGATACATGGGAGAGATACAAGGACCTCTTGAGAAGATTCCCTCACCATGGGTTACCACTCTAGCTACAGGTTTAAACGTTTCATAATAGCCTGAATCCTTTGACTCGACAAATGGTTGGCATAGCCGCTGGTGGGACTATCAATAATAAAACACCTGAAGATGCGTATGAATTTATAGAAGATATGTCACTGAATAATTATCAGTGGAAAGTCATGAGGACAAAGCCAATAAAAGCAGCCGGTGTCTATAACGTCGATTCGGTCACCATGCTCTCTAATTAGGTAGAATTCTTGAATAAGAAAATTGATGGTTTTCTTAGTTCTTCACAGGTTCACCCAGTAAGTAGTGTGAAGCAAGTGAAGGTGGATCGAGCAATCCAGAATACCCACCCTATGGCCACAACATGGAGAACGAGTAGTTAAATTACATGGGTAATAATCCTCGATCTCAAAATAATCCTTATAGTAATACTTACAATGCAGGTTTGAGGAACCACCCAAATTTCTCATAGGGAGGCCAAGGGAATCAGCGGCCACCACCACCTTCAGGCTTCCAACAAACACCCTACCAATAAGAGAAAAAGCCAAACCTTGAGGAGATGCTAACAAAATTCATCTCAGTGTTAGAAACTCATTTTTACAATACCGAGACAGCACTTAAAAATCAACAAGTGTCAATCCAAGGCTCGAAACTCAAATAGGTTAGCTCACTAAATTGATATCTGAACGACCACAAGGTAGTCTGCCGAGTAACACTGAATCAACCCAAGGGAGCAAATCAATGCAATTACCATTCAAGATGAGGATGGGTTAGTTGCACCTGAACCAAAATAGAGGCAAGAAACTGTGGTAAGTAAAGGTAAGGGAGAGGTGGACCACAATGACCAGAAACTGGTAAGTAAAGAATACAAACCTCGTGTGCCATACCCAAACGCGACAAGGAAAGACCACACAGAAGAACAATTCGGTAAATTCCTTAAATTATTAAAGAAGTTACATATTAACTTACCGTTTATTGAAGCTCTTTCGCAGGTGCCAAATGCAGTCAAATTCTTAAAGGAGCTTTTAACAAATAAGCGAAAGTTGGATGAGGCGTCGCATGTGGAACTAAATGCGGTTTGCTCAGCCATACTAAAGAATAAGCTGGCCAACAAATTAAAAGATCCAGGGAGTTTTACGATTCTCTGTTTAATTAGTAGTCTAGATGTTAATAATGCTTTGGCTGATTTAGGGGCTAGTATAAATGTCACACCTTACAAAATGTTTAAACAACTAGGTCTTGGGAAACCCAAACAAACTAGGATGAGTATTTAATTAGCTGATAAAATAATCAGATTTCCTAGGGGGATTATTGAAGATGTACTTGTTAAAATTGACAAATTTATATTCCAGTTGATTTCATTGTTCTAGACATAAAAGAGGATAGTAACATTCCTTTAATTTTAAGGAGGCCCTTTTTAGCAACCGCTAGAACAATAATTGATGTTGGCACAGGTGAACTCACACTTCGTGTGTGAGACGAAACAATCACCCTTCAAGTTCGTAACTCGAGTAACACATCAAAAATTGAAGGTGGTTGTATAAATCATTCTACTAAAGCTGGCCATGTGGAGCAACCTACTTTGTAGGAAATAAGTTCGAAGAACCTACACGAGCCATGTTCAAGAAACAACAAAGGACCTATCTATGAAGAACGAAGGCTACAAATCGAGGAACTAGATGAATGGCAGACACAGAAACTGAGAACACTCGATAAACCGAAACTGAGCCAGGACGAGCTCAATACATCACCAAATCAACTAAAGGTTAGAGACAAAGTACTACTAGATGCAGCAGATCCTCACATTACCACTTCTGAACCTAATGAAGAAATTCCTCTTATGGTACTCAATATTTTCCCATATGGTACAGTCGAGGTAATTCACCCCAAATTTGAAACTTTTAAGGTAAACAATACTCGTATTAAACCTTATATTGATAAAGTCAATAGCAGGGATGAGGAGTGTAAACTCCTCAAGCCACCATAATTATACACCAGAGAGGTAAGTCGAGCTTAGACTATAAATAAGTGCTTCTCGGGAGGCAACCTGAGCACTAATAGTAATGATTTATTTAAATTCTAGTTTTTTACATCTAACCTACTAATTGAGTCTTGAAACACAGGGTTTTTCCATCCACACAGCCAGGCACACAGGCGTGCCTTAGGCCATGCTCACACCATAGGAGGAGACACGGCCGTGCGATACGACCGTGTGAAAACAGGGCAAAAATTTTTCCCAACACGGGATGCGATAAGTTACCACGGCCGTGTGATAAGGCCGTAAACGAAACTGCAAAACAACACGGGCGTACGACATGCCTGTGTTTTGCAACCGTGGGCGAACCTGTCAATTGAGCATAGGCGTTCGACACGCCCGTGCCCAGCCCCCGTGGTTGACATTGTCAAACTAACATGGGCGTGGGCTATCATACACGGGCGTGAGAGAAGCGAACGAAGTAAGACACGGCCGTATGCACCCACACGCCCAAGGAACACGGGGGCGGGGCGAATGTCAGACGCACCTAAATTTAAAAATCGCGAAACACAGGGGTAAAAATTAGGGCATACGGGCATGCCCCACGGCCGTGTACCCTAAAATCTATATAAACCCCTCACTATTCATCATCTCCCTCCCCAAAAATCCCTAACCCTACCCGTTGTAACTCCACCCGCCCTACCTGCCATGCCTGTGCACCGCCTACAACATTGTTTCCGATGACCCAAGCTTCTCCCTTTTGCGTTTGTTTACTCTTTTCTCTCTATTTTCTTTAAATATTTTTCCTATTTCATGATTTCTTTTATCCATTTGACTATCTTAAGTGAATATTCATAGTAGAATAATAATACTCATACTTGTCATTAAAGAATATTGCCTTTTTTTTTTCCATTTTTCTCGTTTCCATGGATTTTATGCTTACCCATATGCATTCATACATTAGATATTCCCGTCATATTATTCTCATAGTCCTATTTTAATAACTTGATATATTTGCTTTAGTTGTTTTAGTTTTGTTCTGTTTATCTAATACGCGAGTCTCAAGAAATATTCCTATTTAGTTTTGTGTTTCCATGCTATTTTTGGGTCGTATTGGTTGAACTTCGACTTTGCAATGTAGGTATACAATGTCATCCTCACGTGGTAAGAAAACCACTATCCCCGCCTCGAAGAAAAGGAAAGGAGTAGCGTCATCCTCGGGTCCTACCTCGGAAATTAGGCACCCTTTCTTAGAGTTCCCCTTGAGACCCCAAGAGGAGCATTTTCAGATATTACGGGCCTGACCCTTAAGTGTGGGCCACTGCATTGATTGGGCCGCACTTGAACAAATTTAGATGGCTGACGCAGTCTGAGCCCTCATGACGACTGAACCGTGGGGGTTCTTCTTTGAGATCATCGAGCAGACATACCTCGAGCTCACGATGAAACTATGCTCGACCTTTCCTCTCCAAGTCGTCATGACAAACTTCGACGATCCTGGAACGGTCCAGTTCTACCCTGGTGGTCTAGTGCACCAGCTAAGTGTAGCAGAGTTTGGGATTGCACTAGGGCTGTACACGAAGGAGTTCATGGACAACAATGAACTCGAAACCCTCCACTGCTACATCTACTACTCTCCCTCAAAGTGTTGGAAGGACCTCACCCCTGCCTCATCCTCCTATGATCCTAGCAGCTCTAAGGCATCGGCCTTCGCCCCATCCTTGCGACACCTACACGCCATCTTGGCCCACACTCTGATGGGACGACGAGAGAGCACCGGCGTTGTCAACACTCACGACGCTTATTTCCTATCAAGCATAGCGAACGGGCACGTTTTCGACCTTGCCTACTTCATCGCCCTTGCCATCCGCCATCAGACAGAGCGACATAAGAGATGGGTCATCTCTATCGGGCCCTATGTGACTCGATTGGCTCGGCACTTTGGGCTCCTCAACACAGCAGCACAATCATCCTCCCTCACTCTCATCGGCCAGATGTCTCCACAAGGCATCTCGAGCATGCTAAACATGAAGATGATCAAGAAACGACATGGCACCTACCATCCTCAGTAATGCCTCATCCAATCCACCGAGGAGGAGGACCTAGAAGGCATTACTAATGATGTCCCTCCACGTCATGAGGACCCACCGTCTCAGCCACCACCCACTCATCGTCCAGTTCATGCGGTGGCTTCATACTCTAACATCTCTGAGCGCATTACTCGATTTGAGAAGTAGTGTTCTCAGTGTTTTAATCACATTGATGCTACACTTCATCAGATTTGTCAGCACCTTCACATCTCATCGCCACCACCACCTCGCGAACCATCTGGCGATGACGATGTTTCAAAAATTTTTATTTATTATTTTTATTTTCACTTTTATCTTTATTTATCTTATTTAAGTACTTTTTATTTCATTTTCCTTTATTATTATTTTAATTTTAGTTTTTATAACTTTTATTGAATAATTTATAGTTTTGGCTATTTTGTTACGAGTAATTATGCTTCTTTATATTTCCTAAAAAGTTCCTGATTCTATCACAGTTATAAAGAGCTCTAAAGTTTATCATCGCATAGGAACTAAAAACTCCACTGGCAAAGGTTCTCCACGACTGCCATGTCCTGCTCGACCATGACCATAGCTACCACCAGATATAATATTCTTTTGGCGCAGGACTTATGGACTAATGAACCTCTACCACCACCAGAGTATCCTCCTCCACTCTCATCATTGCCTTGGCTGATTATTCTCCATAACTCCAAATCAAAGAGTTCATTCATCATTCAGGAAGTTTCACTTCTCTCCCTATCTTATAATTAATTATCTATATTTTTCAATATATCTATCTTTGTACATTGAGGGCAATGTACATCTTAAGTGTGGAGGGGTCTTTCATATCATCATTAGAAATCCCTGAATTTTATCTTATTCTCACGTAAATCACTCATATCGCTATTAGAATGAATTTTAATTAATTTATGATTTTTATTGATATGTCCTGAATTAAAACATAGGCATTTATGCATTGATTGTTTAAACTTTAAGACATTAGGGAATCAAGCATGATAAGTTGATTTTTGAAGAATTATAAACTTTTAGGTTGTTTCCCTAAGTTTAGGTATTATTGTGAGTTGAAATTCACAAGTTTAAACATCAAAAAGCCATAATTTTTCTAAGGTCTTGAGCCTTTAGAGCATATTTTATTTCTTTCATGCTCACTTTTATTATGAGTGCGTCAGTATCGATTTGTTATTCTAGAGCTTGCTTGATTATGCATGTCAAGACCACACTATTGGATTTGATATGTTAAGATGATAAAGGCACTTAGGTTTAACCTACTCACTCCACAAAAGCCTACTTTCATAATTAACCTTTAGTGAACCCCTTTGAGCCTAACAAATCATTAATTGATTTACCTTCAATATTAACCCATAACCCATTATTGTTGAAATCCTCTAATTTGATCCCTATTTTTGTCGAGATTTGATTTGAACTAATTGCTTAGCTATGTTTTGCTCTTCTATATATTTGACTTGTTCTTAAAAAAAAAATTCAACACATATTAGTAGTAAATCCTTATTTTTTAGCTTGAGTGTTAATTCCATATTCTAAGAAGAAGCTCACTTGTATTCAACTGATGACTGGTTATTTTTCTAGCTAGGTAATTTTTCAATTCAATCTCGATTCTAACCTTTTCTTTCAGCTTGTGACCACACCCCCTAACCAAAGCCACATTACAACCCTCTAAAAGACCTTTTTGATTGATGTATCAGCTCAATTTATAGTGGTGGAGATTAGATTTTCAAGCAAGCCTATGGCAATAACTTTTCATAGTGACTAATGAGTGCTTTAATTGATGTCCTTAAACACCTTGAGTGATTTGAGTGAATCTTTAGTGAGGTGTTAAACTTTGTGATATTTTAATCAAAGGTAATCACTTACATAAGGGGAGACACCTATGTTTTCGTGATAAAATGCTCAACTTGGAATGTTTGAAACTTTGATGTACTTTTAGTCGAATTTTCAATGTATGAATACTTATGGATTATTTTGAGATATTATTGATAGGGATTATAAATTGAGAAGAATTTATTTTGGTTGTGAGTTGAGGATTTTGCTTGAGGACAAGCAAACACTTAAGTGTGGGGGTATTTGATAAACCGTAATTTAAACATGTTTTTATCCCATGCTTAGCACATTTATGGATGGTTTCTCCTTAGATTTGGTGAATTAGATGCTCCTAATTCTTTAATTTCATGTTTTATACTTAGGTGAGCATAGGAGAGTAAAAAGAGCGAGAAACAGGCCGAAAACAGATAAAATGGACCCACATGGGAAATCAACACAGCCTGGACTTCTTCACACGGGCATGTGACATGGCCATGTCCCTTTGGCAGGATCGAAGCACGACTTACACAGGTAGACTACATGCCCATGCCAATTCAGCAGCCTTGACTACGGGCTGGAGTAATCGCACACGGGCGTGTCACACGGGCATGTCCCTGTCGAGCCCAAGTATAACCCTATTCAGAAAAGGCCAATTTTGAGGGCTCTTAGGCACTCTAAAGCCTATTTAAACACCTGATGAGGCACTTAGGAAGGAAGACGCAGAGGAGGAGGCAAGGAATTACTCAAGGGAAGTCGATTGATCTATCTCAGAAGCCGGATTCATCATCAAGATTGAAGATCTCCCCTCAATTTCCATTCATGGGTTTTGGGTTTTCTTTATGTTTTGTATGCATTATTTTTCTGAGATGTTTTCTTCTATAATTATGAACTAAACCCTCTAAATACCTAAGGGGAATGAAACTTAAGACAGATCTTGTTATTATTATCTGAATTGTATGATAAATATTTGACTTGTTCTTAATTATGTGTTCTTAATTCTTGTTTTAATATTCCAAGATATTGATTCAAGCTAATGCTCTTAATCAAAAGAGGAATAGACCCTGTCTAAGAGTAAATTTTGCATAATTAAGCAGAGTTGATTGTATGCCTAGAGATAGGGTGATAAGATTTTGCCGAATTAGGGTGAAACCTAATAAGGGGATCTATAGATCGAGTTAATGGAACACTAGGTGTTAATTAGAAAGAGATTTCAATTAATCAACCTAGGGTTAGACGTTATTAGTCTCGAGAGAGATAATAATATAACTTAGGGATTTCTACAGATCAAGTCAAATGAATAAATCGTCTGATTCAGAGTCAAATAACAAGTGAAGTCTAGGTGGATTTTTCCTTGGGTATTGTCTTAATCAATCGAATTTTCCTAAAAGCTTTTCCCCAATTTCTCTCTGTGCACTCTTAGTTTAGTTAATTAGTTTAGATAAACAAATCCTTTAATTTTTAGGCTAGATAATAAAAATAAAGTAATTACTAGTACTCTTGGCTCCTTTGGGTTCGACAATCCAGTCTTGCTAAAGCTATACTACTGTTCGATAGGTACACTTACCTTCATCGTGATAATAGTTAGTTTCAAGAACGATTAATTATAAATATTTAAAACCTGTCACGAATATCACGTATCAGTTCCACATTTTTACAATTTAGCCCTTATCACATAAAAATACAAATCACACAATTTCTTTCTAAATTCATGAGTGCCGAATTTCTATAGGGTCCTTAGCAGCCCTAAACTTCCATTTATTTCACATTTCAACCCCTCAATTTATAATTTTCACAATTTAATCCTATTTAGGCTTTTTCATCAAAAATCACTTTACAAAACATGAAAATCTATCAAAAAAATTCATTTTTCATCATCAAACATTTAAAATCTCAAGCATTCATCAATTGTATTTCGAAAATTCATCAATACTTTCAAAAATTAAAGTATGGGCTAGCTAGAACACGAAGCAACGATCACAAAAACATAGAAATGGGCTAGCTAGAACACGAAGCAACGATCACAAAAACATAGAAATCATCAAAAACCTAGCTCGAAACATGCCTCAATCATGAACAACAAGGGCCGAACCCTAAAATACTTCCAAAGCTTTATTTTCTTTTGTTATTCGATTGTAAAATAAAGAAGATGACAACCAAATTTCAATTTTTTTTGTTTTATTATACTTAATGATCGCAGTGATTCGTAACAAGTAATAAATATTTATAATGAAGATCAAACCTAGACTAACTATTATCACGACGAAAAGGCAAGCGCACCTATCGAACAATAGTATAGTAATGGCAAATCAGGATATCGTACCTAAGGGAACCAAAAGTACTAGTAATAACTATCTTTTTATTATCTAGCCTAAGAATAAAACGGTTTGTTTTAATTAACTAATTATTTAAACTAAGAACGCACAGAGAAAAGAATTGGGGAATTGCTTTTGGGAAAATCGATTGACTTGAGATAATACCTAAGGAAAAATCCACCTAGACTTTACTTGTTATTCTGGCTCCGAATCGGACGATTTATTCATTCAACTTGTTCCGTAGAGATCCCTAAGTTATGTTATTATCCCTATTCAAGACTAATAACGTCTAATCCCTAGATTGAATAACCGAGACTTTTCACTAATTAATGCTCTATGGTTGCATTAACTCGATCTATGGATCCCCTTATTAGGTTTCACCCTAATCTGGCAAAATCTTGTCACCCTATTTCTAGGCGCGCAATCCACTCAGTTTAATTATGGCAAATGTACTCTTAGACTGGGTCTATTCCTCTTCTGAATAAGAGCGTGTCTTGAATCAATATCCTGGGATATCAAAACAAAAATTAAGAACAAGTTAAATATTTATCACACGATTCAGAAAATAATAACAAGATTCGTCTTAGGTTTCATTCCCCTTAGGTATTTAGGGGATTTAGTTCATAACTAAATAAGAAAACATCTCAGAAGAATAAAGAATACAAAACATAAAGAAAACCCAAAACTCCTGAAGGGAAATTGATGAGAGATCTTCAGTCTTGATGATGAATCCGGCTTCTGAGATGGATCAATCGGCTTCCTTAGGGTAATTCCTTACCCCTCTTCTCTGTCTCCCCTTTTCTCCTCCTCTAGTGCGTATTTATAGGCTTTGGAATGCCTAAAAGCCCTCAAAATTGGCCTTTTTCTGAATTGGACTCAACTTGGGCTCGACAGGGACACGCCCATGTGACACGCCTGTGTTCAATTACTTCAGGCCGTGTTCAAGCCTGCCAAATTGACACGGCCGTGTGGTCTGCCCGGGTGAGGAGGTCCAGGCCGTGTTGATTTCGTACTTTGGCCCCTTTTCTCCGTTTTTGGCCCGTTTCTCATTCCTTTCACTCTCCTATGCTCTCCTAAGTATAAAATATAAAATTAAAGCATTAGGAGTATCGAATTCACTAATTCTAATGAGAAATCATTCATAAAATGCATTAAACATGGGGTAAAAATATGTATAATTTACGGTTTATCACTTAATACATAGTTTACCATTTTACCCTTATTTATTAAACAATTTAATCATCAAATATAAGGCCATTAATGTCCATGAACCTTATCAATGGCATACTAACATCGTAAGGACCTTTGGTTTAATAAAACATAGAAAATAGACACTCTTAACTTTTACATTTTACGCGATTTAATCTTTTTTCTCAAATTGAGCTATTAAATGATAAAATTAGCTCACGAAATTGTCACACATATATAATCACATGTTGTAAACACATAAAATAATATTAAAATAATTTTCTAACCTCGAATTTGTGGTTCCAAAACCACTATTCTGATTTAGCTAAAATCAGGCTGTTACAACTCTCCCCTCCTTAGGGATTTTCGTCCCCAAAAATCTTACCAGTGAATAGGTTTGGATATTGCTTTCTCATAGCATTCTCGGGTTCCTATGTAGCTTTTTCAACCCCGTGTCGATGCCATAAGACTTTCACTAATGCGATTTTCTTATTTCCCAACTCTTTGATCTCACGAGCCAAAATTTGGATCGGTTCTTCATTGTACGATAAATCTGGCTGAATTTCAACTTCAGTCGGGGAAATGACAAGTGAAGGATCAGATTTGTATCGTCATAGCATCGATACATGGAATACATTATGAATCTTTTCTAACTCAGACAGCAATGCTAGCCGATATGCCACTGGCCCAATTCGTTCAGTAATCTCATACGGTCCGATGAATCACGGGCTCAACTTTCCTTTTCTACCAAATCTGAGTATTTTTTTCCATGGTGAAACTTTCAGAAACACTCTATCTCTGATCTGAAACTCGATATCTTTCCGTTTCAAATCTGCGTACGATTTTTGTCGATCTGGCACTGCTTTTAAACTATCGCAAATTACTTTCACTTTTTCTTCTGTTTCTCTGATTAGATCAATTCCGTGAATCTTATTCTCGCTTAGCTCAGTCCAGTACAATGGTGTTTGGCATTTACGACCATATAGAGCTTTGTACGGTGCCATTTTAATACTCGAATGAAAGCTATTATTATAAGCAACTTCAATCAATGGGAAATATTTTTCCCACGTACCTTCGAGCTCAAGAATGGAACAACGTAACATATCCTTAAGTATCTGAATAACTCACTCAAATTGACCATCCATTTGCAGGTGAAACGAGGTACTGAAATGTAGCTTTGTACCCAGTGCATCATGCAGTTTCTTCCAAAACCGCGATGTAAACCTCAGATCTCTATCCGAAACAATGGAAATAGGTACCTCGTGCAATCTCACAACCTCGGAGATATATAACTCAGCTAACTTATCAAGTGTGAGATCTGTACGTATAGGGATAAAATGAACTGATTTCGTCAATCTGTCTACAACAACCCAAATCTCATCTTTTTTTCTTAGAGATAAAGACAAACTCGATACAAAATCCATAGTCACTCTATCCCATTTCCACTCGGGAATCATGATTGGCTGCAATAAACCTGACGACACTTGATGCTCAGCTTTGGCTTGTTGACAAATCAAACATTTCGAAACAAATTCTGAAACATCCCGTTTAATACCATGCCACCAACAAAAATGTTTCAAATCATTATACATTTTCGTGCTTCACAGGTGTACTGATAGGCCATGTAACACATTAACTTGATACACCAAAATTAACAAGTGTCACACAGCCATGTGACAACCCGTGTCCCAGGCCGTGAGCTCCATAATTTGGCCCTAAAAACAAGCCATTTCAAGGCCAAAACACACCTAATCAACCATCTAATTTGTGCATACATTCAAAGGACCTAAACACCTTTCAAACACTTATAGGCATACAATTTCAAACATCCTATTTCATTTAACCAATATGCCATTCAAAAGGCATCACAATTATACCAAAACATTATTAACCAACACAAAGTAATATAGCCACAATTCAAGCACAAAACCTAGTTCCTTTAACTACCAATTAACATCACTTAAAACCATTCACAAATCATCACAACATACCAAAAAAAATCATGTTTTACAAGTACCTAAAAGTGGCCAAAATGAATTAACTTGTCAAAGCACTAAAGTCCATTAACAAAACATAAATTCCAAAAGCATATACATACCAAATTGACCATTAATACATTCAAGTACTATCATTA